>NC_141691.1:1570059173-1572459173 GCF_964263255.1 Lissotriton vulgaris
GCAATAAGGAATATCTCCAGAGTCGCGGAAACAATAGATGGCTATATCACTCAGTCAATCGTGCATGCTTCGTTTCACCAGAAGTGCAGAGAAATAGAGAGACTGGCGTTTTCAATAAAAAGGTTATTTATTGAGCAGTCTTCTTTTTCATGCAAGAGAAGTGAATTGCTACAATCATAATGCTTGCTATGAAGTAAAGTGCGTACAGTAAAAGGAGTATTATAAAATAATACTGTAAAAGCATTTATATGGTTTCTAAGCCATAAGATACATAAAATAGATAAAATACATACAATGATAAATAATGATTAAAAGTACTCAACTGGTTCATCTAAAATACGCCTACCCCGGTGTACCTAACCTAAGCCTAGTACAACGGAAGAAGTAAGTGAGGTGTAGCTTGAGTTAAATAGTTTCTGCCAAGAATCTATCCAAGAATTCTCTAAGGGTCTAATCAGCTCCGTACCTTGGATATGGAATGAAGGAGGTCTTGTATCTCTCTCTCAGGACTCGATCTCCCAGTAACCCGCATGGGTAGCAGGCAAACACTGGAGCTGGAATTTCTCGGCAGGAGAAAAGACAGCGTCTCTCTCAGTGCGTCAGCAGGGAGGGTTGGCTTCCTTTGGCATTCGCATACAGCAGAGCGTCGGACAAGTAGTTAGTCGATCTGCTCCAAAACCACTGTGTGTTTGTTAGGGCAGATGTGGGCATATTTATACCTGGAAGGTGCCGAGTTTGACGTAAGGGTGGACATAATAACGTCACTAAGAACTCGAAGTTCTTTACACCCTCCAGGAGTTCTGAGACAAATCAATACTGAAGCAGGGGGAATTCCCGTACTGCTGAAGGCTGGTTGTCTTCAAGAGCTCGTTGTACTCTGGGAGCTTAGTGGAAGTAGCCATGCCATATTTGGACTGCATTGGCTGTGTCTAAATATGGTTAAGATTATTATGCCTATATAAGGATATGATAAGTTATACCTATATAAGGGCATGAATCGGGAAAATTACACTAGAGCCCTAGATACGTTACCACACCCACTCCACGTAGAATGTCCATCTTTACTAAATACTAAGCAGTTATAACATTTCTAAGCATGTGTTTACAATCCCACCCCAAAAATACATAAAATGCATTTGAAATGGTTTGTACACGAAAAATGAGTATTGCACTGTGTGTTTTCTAAGCAGTGGTATCATTCAAATAATGCATATAGTTTTTACATGTGAAATGCTGGCTGTATGATTCATGAAATTTACATATATGAAATGGCTCTTAATACAGAAGAGAAGGTCGAGACCATTTAATCACAGGTTTATATAATACTGTACATGTGCTAGAGGCTAAGTTTAAATATTGTCTCTAGGTTTCAAAAAATAGAAATCTTGTTCCCTAAGAATAGTTTTACATTAAGCAGATTACTCTGTGTTCCAAAAAAAGGTAAATATTTTGGTACTGAGAAAAAAAAAATTTGTTGTAGCAAAAAATAGTTCCAAATATTTGAAGTTCTGTTTATCAAAACTGAAAGCCGAAATCAAAGTTCAGGTAACACTGTGTGCTTGTTTCTCAAGAGTTATTCTCGTTGTTAGGAGAAAACATTAACTCAGATAGGCTGGCAAAGAATTTATCTACCACAGTAGGTGAAAGTTGTTCCATTTCCGAAAAAGTGGAAATAGTGCATATGTGAGATGCATTACCGTCAGCGTTATCTGGATCAGCAATGTTCACAGAAGGTTGTACCTGTGCGCCGCTTTCATCTCGTACCTCACCGCCACCTAGTCGTAATAGCGAGGTCTCAACGAATGCCGTCATCAGAATCGGTAGCCGCTGGGGACACCACGTTGCATGAGCCGTTACTGAACCAAGAAAGTATTGACATCCATAGGTACTGCTGATGGAAGTGAGAGACAGATGTCTAACACGCATTCTTCTCCGCAGAGCAGGCATTGTAGAACAAGTAAGATGCAATCTTGCCAAATTGGTCTGAATGATAAAAACCATGTGGTATTCAGATCTCTTAGACGAGCCAAGCCGAGAACCTGTGTTATCCTATTTCGGTACCGCAGTGCCTGGATCGATTGTTCCATGGTAACCTGGGTATCGCCGGTGACTAGACTTGCCATATCAGAGCAGAGGGAACAAAAATAGAATTCCTGCTACAAATTCCAAAATGAGAGGCAGGCCGCCGAACACCTAGTGCACGAAATTCAGAAAAATGCTCAGGACTGCTTCAAAGGGTGCTAACAGTCCCGAAAAAAAGTGTCTTAAATACATGTGCGATGCCACTGGTATCTGTCATGTTTAAAATTTGACCTAACATTTTTACGAAATGTACGGGGCAGTTTGTTGATAATTATGTATGTATCTCTGCTGAGGTCCTTGGAACTTGCAGATCATACGCTTCTCTAGACGAGGCGAAAGGCACAGTTTTTTGTAAAAGAATGGCTTTCATTCTGCTTAATGTATCAATTTGAATAGGAGAGATGTTCAATGAAGGCCAAATTGTTGCCTCCTTGTCTGGCTTGCCGTTTGGATACAATACTTGCATACAACAAGTGACCCTGGATGTAACACTCACGAGATAGGGTGTTCCTGGCAACATTTACTTAAATGAACATGAAAGGGAGCTTCCCCAAGGAATAAAGAATCAAATGAATGGAAATCTACCAAAAACACCCACAGAACAGCTAAGTTATTTTAGAAAATTTATTTTCAGTTGATCATTTTTGATAAAATCATTTAGTTCAGCATTGAAAAGGGTCAGTTTCTAATGTAAAAGAACATTGGATTATGGAATCATGAGGAAACATCAGCCCAAGTGTAAATATGACAATAAAAACATGACACACCGTTCATTCATTCAATCAATCATGCACACTCTCTCTATCAGACAAACCAAGTATTCACATTCAACAAAGCATCAAAAGCAGCATACAGTGGGAGAAAAAGCGCCGACGCGCGTTTCGGAAACTGAAAGTTGTTTAAGAGATTCCTTCATCAGGGCGCATATATTGAATCCATAAATCTGTGCGGTCTGGAGCGATCCAAATTTAATAGCGCACCATAAGTATAAAAATCAGTTCACAATTTCAATGTTGGGCTAACAGAGCATATCTCTGGGTCCATTGAAACTGACCAAGATTTGGGAGTCATTTATGGTGAGGAAATTGTTCCGGATAGTATGTACAGGTGATGGCAGGCTGTCAACGAAGTTGCTATAAACTATGCGGAATAACATGAGATTATTCCAGTACGGTCCCAGTGATCAGAAAAATAGATGTGATGAACTGAGAAAGTCCCAGTATTCCGTTCCTAGAATCTGTCGTGAATGAAGATGTGGATTAAAGGAAAATCTGGTCCAACCGTCTGATAAATATAGCCAGTAGGGGGAGCCGTCTGATAACGTAAGTGAAATTGCCTCCTGATCGCATAAGACAAGGAGCACGTTATGGGTAAAAATAATGCTTCGTCCGCGGTTCCTCGTTGCCGGTTATGCACTGTCCTTGTCTGTCAGCGAGCACCCGGGGTACATGGATATCGCAGCTGGCGGCCTCAGCGTTCGTCCATGATCGGAACAGCTATCCTGGCAACATGCCACAACAGCTGTGGTCACTTAATATAACGTAGCTATTGTTGGAAAGCTGCCTGAAAACAGGTTCTATTTGTGTGGCTGGAGTGCCGTGCAAGTGGCAAGAAAGATCATTAGATGAACCCTCACAGGCGCCATGCAAATTAATTACTTGACACAGAAGTGTACCACTCAGTGATTTTTCAAAAAAAATTCTACTACGAAATACCTCTTTGTTACCCCCACTCCAACATCTATGTGTGTAAGGTAATTTCCAGGTCAACTTAATGTATCCTTTACCCAACCTTTCATACAGGCCTGCTGGTATATGCTGTAGGCAGTATTGAAACTGGAATCTCGTTATTAGTATTGTTATGGTACTATGTATTATCCATTTAATGACAGGTTTCTCGGAAACTGTTAATGGTAATCTTTCTAGTTTTTCAATGCTCAGCACCGTATAGTCTGCTCCTTTTTGTGCCAAAGAGATTTGTTTATCTGTAAGGTTAAAGATAGAAAATAACGACGTTGTGTTGATTAGACGCCAAGGCACGTAGCCTGAACGCAGATTTTGTAATGTCCAGCCTAACTGTACAATAGAACGTAATTGGGACTGGCCATTTTGTAACATTGAGGAAGAAGAGAAAGTCCCCTTAACTTACCATAAAGATGGTAATTGTTAATCAAATGGTGCCCCCAACCTATTTTTGAGAATACCAATCTCACAATGGATCAAAACCTGACGGCTTAATGTATGACCACACAGTAAAGCAATTAATACATATCACATAGAATTACTACTTATTCCTAAAATTTAAGACACGACAGGCAGAAGTGTTATAACATATATTTATATATATATATATATATATATATATATATATATATATATATATATATATATATATATATATATATATATATATTTATTCAAAGAAGAAAAATTCTCACAATAATTTTGAAAACATTTTCACTAAATTAAAACCATATAAAATCAAAACATATATACACAAAAAGAGACAATAATGGTTAAAATGTTTACAAGAACAGGGGTCGACGCAGTGTTTCGGTTGGAAAGATTAATGAACAACCTTCTTCAGGACCAGTTCTAAAAGAAAACACACAATTACCATTTCATCACAGAATTGCATTAATCTACAGCTCATTTAAAAACAACACTTCTTAGCTTTTTTTGTTCAGTATTGACCTGTCCACTTAAGTTACACTAGTGTCCTTTCTACTCATAGGTGTGGTCATTGGTGGGTTTTGTATATTGGATCTTCAAAAACAAGCATTTAAACTAAAGGGCACATATCGTAAATTCCAGAATAGGAATTTGAGCAATAAATTTCCATAGTGTTGTCACTTCGCTATATTGTGACGGACATCAGCTACATTTTTACCAGGCATTATATATTTCTTCCACATTGATCATAGAAGAACAGGGGCCCGATTATGCAATCCGGGTTTAGCTGTACTGATTGGTTTAAGTATCCTCAGTATGATTGGAGGAATTCTGGTATCTGTAGGTTAATAATAACAACATATTCAAGTCTAATTACTACTGTTTTTGGTTCATTCCATTCAGGAAAGGAGAGTCTCAAAATATTTACTCAGAATTAATCAAAAAATTTGACCATACCTTCTGTTCATTATTAATTAGGCTAGCGCTCTGGTAATAGGAGCCACCGATATTGTTTAGCGAAATTTGCTGCGAAAAATTACAAAATATAACTATAACTATAATGTTTTGACTGGAGTGATTCCTGATGGTCTACATGGATATTAATGAGTTCACTTACCCAGATTTAGTTGACTGGCATTTAAGGGGGCCTCCTTTACTTTATATAACATGTTGTAACATTAGCATATCCTGTTCTATTATATCAATAGCAGATGATACAATGCTGTCCAAAGAATAAATTCTGTAGGACAGAGTCGTTAACCCATTGTTTTTCATACCGACACTGATTTTTCCAAATTAATACGATCAATTTCTCGTATTTTTTCAGCAGTTTCAATTTGCGTTACTTTCCAAGCTTCGTTGTAAGCAGCATATATACCGGCGTATATGAAACGTTTTTGACGCTGTTTGCGAGGTCCCAATAACAAATCTTGCAAGTTAGCACCTTCTTTAGGTAAAGTCAAGTGTTGCTTAATTTCAGGTAGTGTGGATTTCTGTAGCCATTCAAGGCATAGTTTTCCTACACTATATGTTGTTATTATCCCTGTATGTTGTCTCTGGGAATATCTTGGGTCTGGGCTGTTCTGTTTGAACCCCAGTGTTTTGTCCAGGAATCTATCTTGACAGTTATTAGTTTCTGTGGGCCAATTCAACCATTTTTTCCAATCAGGATTAGTTCTGTTTTGATGTAAAATATGGGACACATCTAACCCCTTATCTGTAGTGCTATTTCTATCAGGCATAAGCTTTGGTATAGACGGGTTGTTTAAATCTTTTATCTTGGCTAGGCCAAAACAGGTTGTTTGTTGAATGGTGTCATTTAGGAACATTATTTGTTCTGGGATCATGCAGGCTCGGAATAATGATTCTAATCCCTGTACTTGCCAATCTTTTGAACCCCAAATTGTTTTTGTTTCAATGTTATCTTTCCAGAATTCAAAACCAAATATAGACATTTTTTCGTAAAATTTAGCAGAATACATCAGTTTTGTGTTGGTTAACATATTTTTCATTCCTGTCTTATTCATATTTTTAAAATAAAACGTTTCTGGATCTGTGACATTAAACCCTGAGAAGTATGAACATTTCTCATAAAATGTTTTCAAACTGCCTTTTGGCAGTGTTGGACAATGTTCCATTGATTATAAGTTAAAACATTTCTACGTTTTGCAGATTTATGCAAATAGTGGTGCCCAAAATGATTAAAGCAATACATTTCTTCATAATCAGATGAACCTTCTAAATAATCATGATCTGTATATTTTGCTGACATTTCCAAATCAGACATCATATTATTAATAGTCTCAAAGTCCCAATAACAGAGTAAGTGCTCGGTGAGACAAAGTCACTAAAAGAAACCTTGAACTGATGTGGATATTTCACGAGTTCAACCGGGCCATAGATGTCGTAATCAGTAGCGTCCCATGCTACACCACCAGGTATAGGAATGGCTGTGATGTTTACTGATGACAGTTCTCTTTTTTCAACATGAGATGACTTTTTAGGTTTTAGGACCAAGTTGATGTTCTGAACTGCTGTGTCCATTGTACTGTATTTTCCATCAATCATTCTTCCCAAGCATAAAACCAAAATGAGCCAGAGCAGGAGGAAAAGTACACCTAACACAATCCACAATTCAATCCATGGTGAAATTTGGTATGTTTCTCTAAGTTGATGAAAGAGTTCTGTAATTTTTTCTTTGAGTGTTTTGTTTGCTGGCTTTTCTTCATGTTCACTAGGATCTTCAGAAAAGTCATCGAAATTGATGAAAAAGCCAGATGCAGTTATGTCAATTGTTGGAATTGCTTCAGGATTTTCATTAATCTTTGTATTTGCATGTTCCTTTATCATATTAGTATAGTCCGAGGCTACATCATTGTAGACAGGTGTTTCTTGACGAACTGTTGCAATTTGGGTTTCAAGAGGCACCAGTTCCATGGCTTTGTTGCATAGTCCTTTTTTATTCACTGCTTGTTTATCAAATGTGATTAGTCTTTCAGTTTGAACCTCTTGAATTGTAGAAAGGTTTGGTCTTATGCTACATCTTGGGAGTCCACTGGGCCTACTACTTAATATTGGCCACATGGTTTTGGTTTTACCAGGTCGATTGATATAACTCTGTTCTCCTTTTTACCAGCAAGGGGCGGTAGTACTACTGATCTGGTTCCGTTGATTTCTAAGACAGGTACTGCTTTTCTGTAAGAAGGCCCAAATTCCTTCTTCACCACGATCTTCTCTCTGGCCAGATCCCCAATCTTTGGAATCCAGACAGGTCTTGCTGGGACAGGTGGTTTTTCTTCAGTGGTCGTTAGCTTTTGCTTTGTGTTACTCAGACTTCTTCTTGTTTCATTTAAGTCCACTAAAACAGCCAAACGATCTTTGATATCAAAGGTTTTTTGTTCCACCACTGAAGTTTGATGATCAAGGTCTTCGATTATCATTCTAGTACCAAACAAAAGTTCATACGGAGTGATTCCTCCCAGAGAATTTCTTGGCAGATTATTTAGACTATGTTGGACACTTATTGGATGTTTGACCCACCCTTCACCCGAACCTAATACCCTCGCTGTTATGGATTGCTTTATGTCACTGTTTTTTCTTTCCACTACCACATTTCCCTCAGGATGGAAGAGACTGGAGTACCGCAATGCAACGCCCAAGCTGGCCATGGCCTCCTTGTAAGCTCGAGAGCTAAACACAGAATGTAGAGTGCCAATTGCGTATGTGCCAATATAGACTTGCAAATCTTTTATAACAGTTCTGGTGTCAGCCGAGTGATGGGCCACATCCAAATGAATCTTGTCTTAGTAGTTGTGGGGCTGCATTCATCCGTAGGGACGCCTGCGTGTAGTCAGTCTAATGCTGTCTAACAAAGATGTCTGGGCTGGACTGACTGTGCTATTGTCAGTTACCTGGTCCGGTTCATAACTGTAATTTCTGTTGCAGTTTTGACAATCCATTGCAAAGTTATAAATTTGCACGCTCATTCCCGGCCACCTGTACTTTAATTGTAATTCTATTAGGGAAGTTAAAATCCCTTGGTGCCTCAGACTAAGCATGGGCGGAAAATCCGTTCCGCTCGCGGATTTTGCGGATTTTCGGTAAATTCGCGATCCGCGAACGCTCGCGAATTTACCGAAAATCCGCAAATTCGCACGCAGCGGATTTTTTTTTCTTGGTGATACAATTTTGTGGCGTGCGGCGTAAGTTTGCAACTGTGAACATGTAGGTGCGGCAGGCAGCAACAATCTTGCACTCGCGAAATTACAAAATTTGCAATTCTGCACAAGAAATCCACTAGCAAGCAGCATAGACCTTCTGAAAATGATGATTTTTATTAGAATAACTCCTCAGGTTGACATTTGCCAGCCCTTTTTTGGATTTGAGGCCTTTTGACTTTCTTTGGATCACTTTTGGATTAGAAATCAACTTTCACAAGTAAGTTTGTTTGGGGCATTACATTTGCTGTTCTGCAGAAAAACGAGTTTTGCTAAACTGAAAGCACTCAGCAGGTGCAAAAGTTCAAATTCATCATTAGTAACCATTCCCTGTAGTGCTTCCTGACTGGGGCCCCTCCAGAGTTCAGTTGCTAGTTGCAACAATTGTATGACCCTGCTCTGACCCTCACAGCCGGATCGTAGAATAGCTACAAGTAGGCCACAAAGGTCCTGGAAAAAAAATTGCACTGCAACAGAAAGCAAATTACAGATAAGGAAGCAGGTGCCAGACTGGAATTTTAATACAGTGACACATTCATAAATCAACCCCAAATTAATTACTGTCAGTTGAAGCGGGGCAGGTGTGCTTGCTTTTTCCCCCCATAATCTACAGTGATGATGATGAACCAGAGGGTGGCATTGATGTACCAGAGGGTGGCATGGGTGAAACAGAGGGTGGCAGTGTTGAAACAGAGGGTGCTGTGAACCTGTGATGATGAACCAGACGTAGAAACAACATAGTCGCGACCATTGCGTGCCGACAAGTAAGTTCGCAATTGCGAACTGGTACAAAATCCTCGCGAACTGGCAGAAACCCTTGCGAACACTATAAAAACAAAAAAATCCGCAAATTCGCGAGAATGTGCAGATTTTGCGGATTGCGAGTTCGCATATACGCAAATTTGCGAACGCCAGATTCGCAAAATTCGCCATGCTTACCTCAGACCCACTCCCATGTGTGCTTCTTGAACCAAATAAGCCCTCCGTTTCCTGTTTGGAATTACTCTGTCCCCCACTCCAGGGGTTTGAGCAAAAGGAACGGAGTTTGCATCAATTATGTATGTATTTCCGAGTGGATAGTTTAGAGGTAACGCCGCATAATTACCTTCCATTGAGGATTTTACTGCTAGTAGCGTTTTACTATCTATTCTTTTTTTAGAACGCTTAATTGTAGCTACGGAAGCTGTGTGGACAGCCGCTTTCTTGGCTTCATCAGCCAATGAATTCCCTGCAACGTGAACGCCATCACGCTGATGACTCAGTGTATGAATCACTTGAGTCTTTTGTAGTTCTTTCTGTAAAAGAACTACTTGTTCCCAAAGCATTTTATGCTTTATTGTGCCACCTTTCGCATCTTTTAAAACGTTTTGAACCCAGTTCTGCAAGTATTCATTGTAAGACTGGATGCAGTAATACGAATCGCACACTATGAGTGTGGGGAATTCGCGATCAGTATTCTCAAGCGCCATCTTGAAAGTCTGTAGTTCAGCTCGCTGAGCTGTACAGTCTCCGAGTAATTGAGTTTTTGTGACTATAGGTCGGAATTTACCTTCACGCCAGCGACCTTTTACAATCCCGCACGCAGCACTATAGGCTTGTTTACCCCCAATTACGGGCTGTGCTGATCCATCTGTATATATCACACAGCTGTAATGTTCAAGAGGCAGAATTTCGGTAGGCAGAGGGCATTCATACTTGTATTGGAGAAATTCTTGTGTTTTCAAACTAGGGTCAAAAACGTATTCAACGTCTGTTGCAGCAAGAGAATTAACCCATTGTATCCATCATGGATGTAAAGCTTTAGCATTTGGAATGCTCGCTCTTGTTACTGCCTCTAAGGCAGGTACAGGTGTAACGACTGATATGCGTTTTCCCTGCCCTAGGGCTCTGTCTTTTGCTATAGCAGTTTGAACCGCTGTCAGAATTTTCTCAGTTGAAGTGAATTTTATTTCAGCTTGTGTGTACAAGTCGGATTTGTAAGCTATTGGTACTGTTTCACCTTCGTTATAGGTCAGGTACGTGAAACCGCATCTTCCTGGGATGACTCAGATTACAAGGTTGCGTACGTTTACGCGTGTTTGCAGTTTTGTTTTAGCTAACATGTCTGTTTGTATTGAACGTAAAATTTCTGTGTGTTTATGAGTCCAATTAGTTTGTTTGAAATCAGGTTTTATTAATTCATAGAGAGGTTTAACCCTCTCTGCATAATTCAGTACGTAAGTTCTTCCAAAATTCAGGAAACCTAGAATTGATTGTAAGTTTTTCAGTGTTTTTGGTGCTTGGAGCAGCGCACATTTCTCTAAGAAATTGGCTGCTAGGCTTTTCCCTTCACTTGCTAATTCATATCCTAGAAATTGGACAGTGAGGTGGGTAATCCGTGATTTTTTAAAGTTGAATTTGTACCCTTCAGATGCGAACCCAAGTATAATGGTGTTCAGTCTCTTTAAGTGCCTGTACAAATCACCGTCTGTTAGATAGATATCATCAAAATAAGATGATGCCTCATCATCATACATTTGTAGTAACTCTGTTACTCTGGCTGAAAATAATCCCGGGCTATTCTTGAATCCCTGGGGGAGTCTTCAAAATTGCCTCTGGGCCCCCATACTTGAGAAAGCAATCAAATACCTACTTTCTGGTGCAATGTTTTGACAAAAGAAACCATTTGAAATATCTAATGTCGTTTTATAGTTTTTTGCGCACAATGTTATTCATCAGTGCTGCACTGTGTGAATTTTGTACTGCAAATGTTTTGCAGCAAGAGTTTAAGTGTCTGTAGTCCAATACTAGATGATATGAATTGTCTGGTTTGGAGACAGGAAACAAAGCATTGTTCATTTGTGAGGTGCATGTTTCAATCACCCCCTGGTACTCAAGTTAATCTAAGATCTCCCTGACTTATTTTTTAGCTTCATGCTTAACAGGATACTGCCTTTTTGCAGAAGGTTGATTTTTTAACTGGATTTTATGGTAAGGGTATTCTTCATCCCATCCTACATGATTTTTATATAATGCAGGGGCTTGGGCCACTGCCCATTTTTTTGCATATGTGTATTTTTTATGAATTGGAATGTACTTTGAGAAGGTAGGCATAATCATTTCTTGGCCATGTGGGCACTCCCTAACAAATTCTGGTGGCCAGTCTTTGTCAGCTAGAAGAATATCATAGCCTTTAGATAGATTGTCCCAAAAGAAACCTCCTATTTTCCTAGTTATGTCCCCTTCTACATGCAATATTATTTCATATAATTTGTGGGGTACACTAACTCTGGTGTCTGCAGTTTCCACCTGAATGTATTCATTCGTGTCCACTGTTTTTAGCATTTAGCGGCATTTTATTTTGGTTTTTTTTCGACAACCCAAATATCTTATTGTTTGAGTTATTTTACAACATGGAGCTATGTACATTTTGTTTATTTACAATTCAGCCCATTTGTTTTGGTTAAAAGGCATGTTAATCTTGACCATGTACGTTCAGTTCTTCTGAGCATTCCAAATCTAGACCAGTATTGTGCTGCTGGTTATAATGTAAAAACAATAATGCCTGGATCGATTGCTCTGAAAGGGACCGTCGTCTGGATGAGAGAATAATTTTGTAGATGCTGTTGCTCATTTCAGCATATGCAGAACTGGTCACACAGTCCTTGTACACAGCTGCACGTTGGGAAAGAGCTGGAAGCCGGTCAGCCAGCCCACGCCAAAAGAGGTCAGTGTCAATCACTCCAGAAACAGATGCCTGCACTGCTTCTGGGCCTACATTTTCAAAGTAGAGGCGAAGCTCCTGATCAGGAACTTCGCTCAAACCAGGGATGGCTGAATAGGCACTCTTCTCATTAGTCAGGATGCAGAGCCGCGCAGGATTGAAAAGGCGCACTTGTTTCAAGAATTGTATGCCTGGCTGGGCCTCCCCCATGTATTTGCCCACCTTTTCTAGTGAATGTTGAAAAGTGTGATTAAGCTGGGTGGTTATCCTTTTTTTCTGTGCCAGACTTAATTTTGCCCCTGCAGTGGTCTGTAGAAATGGTTGTAGTGACTCCACAGTGAGGACTGAATTGTTGGTTAGGTTCATGTACCTTCATGGTCACTGGTGTATGACTCTGGAATAACTCCATCAGGTTTAAAATTGTTTGGCATTTTTCTGCCACAATGTCCAATTGGACTTTAATGCACTCCCTTTGGTCGCTGTGCAAAATCTTCTGTAGATTTTCAAAGGAATCTGGGGGAGACTTGCTGTGTTGCATCTCAGACTCCACAAACCCAGCATAGGCCTCAAAGTGTTGCAGTGGTACTGGACAGCTGCAAACCAAGAATTCCAGCGGGCACTGCAAGGGTCAGGTGCCACCCGTGCTTTCATCCCATGGTTGTAAGCAAGATTGTGCAGGTACCTTCTCTTTCTGCTACCGGCCATGTAAAAAATGCGGGAGAAGTACAGAAGGAAAGCATTTATCTCCACAAAAGCCTTCCTAAATGATTCTCCAACAAGATTCAATATGTGTGCCAAACAGGTGATGTGTATGGGGTTTGTACACAGATTCCTCAACACCGTGTTGTATGCCTTGAGCATGTATGCCGCGTTGTCAGTGTTAAAGGAAATAACGTTCTGGAAGTCTGTGCTGTAATCTGTGAGCACCTTTACAACAGCTTGCGCTACAGTCCCATGGTTGCACTGTGATAGGATGACTGTGTCCACCAGGTGGGTATGGATCTGACGGGCACCCTGTGGAGAGACTACTGCAACTAGCACATTCAAAACACTCCGCCCTTCGACATCTGGTGTTTCATCAAAGATGACACTGATCTTCTGATCTTTCAATAGCTCTTTCAGCTCGTTCTTGCCACTTATATATCTTTCTGGGATATAACGTTCTTGCAGCTGATGACTCCCAGGTATCGCTCCACCATTCCGTACTCGCTCGTGTAGGAACTTGCGCAACACAGGGTGGTCGGTTTTGCTCAGCGGAATGTTCAACGCGGTGAAGACGTTAACCCACTCACTTATCATTTCATGGTTTGCGGCACCGGCAGCAGTACTCTTTGTGAATAGCGAGTTCACAGTCATCTGGCGTGCACGTTTTGGCAAAGATTGAAGGTCAGGATCATCTGAACAGCGCTTCAAGTGTTTTTGGGACCGCACATGCATATCCACATTGTGTTTCCGGATGTGATCCACCGCCACATTGCACACACTGCAAAACAGCACCCCACCGCCAGCGTGCATCACGGTGCTGTAGTCTCTGGCCCGATCAGATGTGGTTATCTGGGTGGGCAGATGTGATCTGTGCTTCACACCCTTTGCAGGCTGCAGAAACTTCTCCATTCTGCTTTTCTTGTGGTGGCTTGTTGCTCCCTTGGAATACAGAAGATCTCGCTGTCGTTGCGCAGTCAGTTAACTCACCTACAAAGATAGTTGGTATTACCAAATGCATTTCAAAGGGGGGGAAGGCAATTGTTGAATGGGAAGTTCAGAAAGCGCCGGTGCTCAATGATAAGAAATGCATGCAACCCTGAAGCACAAGTAAAGTGACAAACTTGTTGGGCCATAACTGCAATGGTAAATGCCAGTCCCCGAACGGCGTTGAGCAAAACAGGCAGTGTGAAAAGCGCAGGGGAAAAAGCCATAGCAATAACATGCCAACAGTTGCATGGGTGGTGCAAATTGGACCAAAACGTGCCCGGTCAGCCACGTGCAAAGAAAGTGAAAGAATTGCCCCAAACCAAAATAAACAATTATGAAATTCCCCAGAGGTGCCCAGAAACCTAAACTCACCAGTGCGCTGCGGCAGCTGGCCCAATTGGCTCTTGCAACAGCAGATTCTTCCCTGTGATGCTCTGCAGAAGAACCAAAATAAAGAGTTATGAAACTCACCAGGTGCCCAGAACCCCAAACTTACCAGTGCACTGCGGCAGCTGGCCCAATGGCTCTTGAAACTGCAGTTCCTTTCCCAACAGAGAACACAACAATTGCCCCAAACCGAAACAAACAATTATGAAATTCTCCACAGGTGCCCACAACCCCAAACTTACCAGTGCACTGCGGCAGCTGGCCCAATTGGCTCTTGCAACAGCAGATTCTTCCCTGTGATGCTCTGCAAAAGAACCAAAATAAAGAGTTAGGAAACTCACCAGGTGCCCAGAACCCCAAACTTACCAGTGCGCTGCCACAGCTGACCCAATGGCAAGTAAAAATTCATGCCAAAGGGTCAAGATTCAGGACAAAAATTCAGTACAGTGAAAGTAAAAATTCATGACAAAGGGTCAAGATACAGGACAAAAATTCAGTACAGTGAAAGTAAAAATCCATGCCAAAGGGTCAAGATTCAGGACACAAATTCAGTACAGTGAAAGTAAAAATTCATGACAAAGGGTCAAGATTCTGGACAAAAATTCAGTAAAGTGAAAGTAAAAATTCATGACAAAGGGTCAAGATTCAGGACAAAAATTCAGTACAGTGAAAGTAAAAATTCATGACAAAGAGTCATGATTCAGGAGAAAAATTCAGTATAGTGCAAGTAAAAATTCATGACAAAGGGTCAAGATTCAGGATAAAAATTCTCAGTACAGTGAAAGTAAAAATTCATGACAAAGGGTCAAGATTCTGTACATAAGGACCAAATTCAGAACAATAATTTTGGTACAGCTTGCCCATCAGTTTACAATACAATTTCTTATGCAGGACCTAGAATATCAAGTCACAGCTACTTCCAGATCTTCACCAATTTCTATAGATAGGCTCCCATGCCTTTCACTGCATGTCCCAGATATTTTGGACAGCAATTGAAATATATATCATATCAATTTAAATTTGTAGTCAGTAGAAACGAATGCACACCCAGAGTACATTGCAAAACCTGCACAAATTAGAGAAAACATACCAAGATCATGCAGCACATTTCAAGATGTGGTAAATACAAGTCAAGTGCTTCAAAATCAATCCACCTAACATCTACAGTTGAAAGTGGTGGAAAAATAATGCTGATAAAACCTGCACAGCTAAAATATGAATTAATCTGTGTGGCAACCCTGTGACAAAAAGCACCGGAAAGAAAGAAAAATGGACTTTGGGCTCCAAGGAATGCAATGTGGGCCCCCTGGGCCTGCCGCGTGCCCCGTGTGCGGCGGGCCCCACCGGAAAGAAAAACAAACTGACTCCCCCCCGCCCCCGGGACCCGCCGCGTGCCCCGTGTGTGGCGGGCCCCACCGGAAAGTAAAACAAACTGACTTTGGCCCCCTCGGGCCTGCCACGTGCCCCGTGTGCGGCGGGCCCCACCTGAAAGTAAAACAAATTGACTTTGGCCCCCCGGGGCCCGCCGCATGCCCCGTGTGCGGCGGGCCCCACCGGAAAGAACAACAACTGCAATGTGGCCCCTGGGCCCCGCTGCGTGCCCCGTGTGCGGCGGGCCCCCACAGTAGCACAGTAGCAGCAGGAAGGTACGTACCTGTACTCGTCGTCGTCGTTCCGGTCCTTGCTCCCTCCTGCGCTCCCTCCTGGCTCCTGCTTGCTCCCTCGCCGCCGGCTGCCAAGGAAGGTACCTGTACTCGTCATCGTCGTCCCGGTCCTTGGCCTCCTGCTTGCTCTCCCTAGCCGCCGGCTGCTTCCACATTCACCTCTTCCTGGCCTGGGTGTCCCGCGAAATCCTGGATCGGGGAGAGTGAGGAGGCAATAAGAAGACGAGCGCGGCCGAGTGCAGAGCAGTTTCTATTGGCTCTCCGCGTGTGCCCAATGAAAACGGCGGATTTCGCGTCCGGTTTGCCAAAAATCGCGGGATTTGCACAAAGCTGCAGATTTCTCGATTTTTTTGCAAATCGCGAAATCGCGATATCCTGGGGGGTCTGGAGCTATGGTCACTTCTGCTGCGCTGTCTAGCATTGTTTGGGCCCACTCCCCGTTCTTGAGTTGTGTCCTCAGGATCCTTGGCATGTTTTATTTTTATGCTTGCTACCTTCTTTTTGGAAAACTGAGATTTTTTACTTTGGTGAGCGGGTTCCTTGTCTTTGGACTTGACGCGCTCTTCTTTATGTTCTGACTATCCTCTTCTTTCCGTTTTCTGTGAGGAAGTCTGAAAAGATTGAGAAGGACGTGTATCAATATCTTGATATCTGTCAGGTTTTTTCAAATTATCCCTATTTCTAAGGTTATATCTTTTCTGAGAGGGCTCCCGTTGTGGAGACCTATCCCCCGGTCTGGAGATCTATCTCTCCATTGGGGAGACCTTCCTCTGGACTGAAACTGTTTTTCTCTGGGAGTGGTCTGTTTATTACCCTCCCACTTCTTTTTTGGAGTAGTTAAACTATTTTTAATAAAAAAAATTCAGGATTTTCTGTTAGTTGTGGTTTTAGTGGTTTCCCACCCAAACTATCTTTACCTAATTCTTCATAGGATTTTTCAATTATTCTGGCAAGTTCAAAAGGTTGGTCTGCTATTTCTGTTTCTTTTAATTTTTGGCGGATC
This sequence comes from Lissotriton vulgaris, assembly GCF_964263255.1. Taxonomy (NCBI): domain Eukaryota; kingdom Metazoa; phylum Chordata; class Amphibia; order Caudata; family Salamandridae; genus Lissotriton; species Lissotriton vulgaris. Next base: position 1,570,076,093 of record NC_141691.1, read on the forward strand.
GCCACAGATGCTGCTTCTCCTTTTATGTTGGCTAGCAGTACTGCAGAGACTTGCTTAAAGTCTTTCAGTAATTTTATACCTAGATTTAAAGCAGGCTCTGGACCATATTCATTTTGAATCTGTCTTAGTACGTCTGGTATAACCGCCATAGACGGAACACCATGTGTTTTTGTGTAGATTGAAGCAAAGACTGTTCCCCAAGTGTCTCAGTCCTCCACATGTCTTGCGATCCCCATTGGTAAGCAGATTGTCAGAATTCTGTGTTTTTCATGAGGTGTACTATCAGGGAATACTACCTCTATTTGAGTAATCTTTTGAGCCAACCAGAACGGAATTTGTTCCTGTTTTGCGGGTAATTTACCAATGACTGATTGTATAGTCTGTGGTGTAATTTTATTTGTGTTCCCCTGGTAAGGGGTGTGCTGTGGAATTTTTATAGCAGGCTGGACTTGTTAAAGTCAGCATGACATATTGCACTAATTGTATATGTATTTTAATTAATTGTTTTAGTTGAACTAACAGTTCTCTGTCTGACATTTCTTCAATGTCAGGATGTGGTGTATTGCTGGCTAGAACCGGCCATGTGGCTCCTGGTCTACCTAGTGGACCGAGCCTGGTAATGTGATTTTGATGTTTTGGGGCACCATTAAACCAGAGCTGATGGTCCTGGTAAGTTAGTGGAATTTCAACATCCTCAAAAGGAACTTATTCCGCTAGAGGTTCCTCTGCTTTGTAGTAGTGGAACTCGTGTGTTACAGCATTTGCTGCTGGAAAAGTTATCCATGAATAGAATACCTCTGTCTGCAGATATTCATGTGCCTCTACCACAAATATGACTGTACCAACTCTCGATATTACACCACTATTTATTAGTTTGTAAGTTACACTCTTTCTTACATTTACCGGTATAATTACTACATCCAGGTTGTTTTGCTAAAGACTTGTGTCCTCTGCTAATAGGTCAGTTGCTATCTAGCTCTCTCCCTTTCGTTGTCACTCTCTGTCATTTTGCTGACAGAAAGTTTGCAGAGCAAGTTTCAAGGAAACAAAGATTAGGTGCACAATATTTTGGAACACTGTATCCTTCAACGTTGAATAAACTAAAAACTAATACATAGGATTCTCGTCCTACTAAGTTTTGACGGATACCAAGCTTTTACCCACTCCAGACGTCTATTGGAGTTTTTACGGAAAAAGGGGTCTGTGTGAAAAGCACAACTGAGTTACTCTAGTATTTAGCATTAAATTATCGCCTTACCAAACATTGGGCGCCATGTAGTGTAGTTCCTATATTCCCAAAAGGCGCTGCGCATTGGAATAACATAAACGATAGTTTAGACGTAGGACTTAGGTCAACTAGGTCTCTATTTAATATGTTAGACTTAATTGTGTGTGCCAGCTAGCTCGGAGGTCACTAGAAACTTTCTCGAATACACAAGAAGGGATTAGTCTCTGACAACCATATATCATGACAACTTTGTTCCCCCTGCAATAAGGAATATCTCCAGAGTCGCGGAAACAATAGATGGCTATTTCACTCAGTCAATCGTGCATGCTTCGTTTCACCAGAAGTGCAGAGAAATAGAGAGACAGTGTTTTCAATAAAAAGGTTATTTATTGAGCAGTCTTCTTTCTCATGCAAGAAAAGTGAATTGCTACAATCGTAATACTTGCTATGAATGAAAGTGCGTACAGTAAAAGGAGTATTATGAAATAATACAGTAAAAGCATTTATATGGTTTTTAAGCCATAAGATACATAAAATAGATATAATACATACAATGATAAATAATGACTAAAAATACTCAACTGGTGCATCTAAAATACACCTACCCCGGTGTACCTAACCAAAGCCTAGTACAAGGGAAGAAGTAAGTGAGGTGTAGCTTGAGTTAAATAGTTTCTGCCAAGAATCTATCCAAGAATTCTCTACGGGTCTAATCAGCTCCGTACCTTGGTTATAGAATGAAGGAGGTCTTGTATCTCTCTCTCAGGACTCGATTACCCACTAACCCGCAAGGGTAGCAGGGAAACACTGGAGCTGGAATTTCTCAGCAGGAGAAAAGTCAGCGTCTCTCTCCGTGCGTCAGCAGGGAGGGTCAGCTTCCTTCGACACTTGAATACAGCAGGGCATCGGGCAAGTAGTTAGTTGATCTGCTCCGTAATCACCGTGTGTTTGTTAGGGCAGATGTGGGCATATTTATACCTGGAAGGTGCCGAGTTTGACGTAGGGGTGGACATAATAACGTCACTAAGAACTCGAAGTTCTTTACACACTCCAGGAGTTCTGGGACAAATCAATACTGAAGCAGGGGGAATTCCTGTACTGCTGAAGACTGGTTGTCTTCAAGAACTCGTTACACTCTGGGGGCTTAGTGGAAGTAGCCATGCCATATTTGGACTGCATTGGCTGTGTCTAAATATGGTTATTATTCTTATGCCCATATAAGGATATAATAAGTTATACCTATATAAGGACATGAATCTGGAAAATTACACTAGAGCCCTAGATACGTAACAACAATACAGATGTAGGATATCTGAGTTTTGCATAAATAATGGACCCACAGAGCCACCAATCAGAAAACTCCAGGGCCTGTTGAAGTTACAGGAGAAGGACTGCCCTGCTGCCAGATGACTGTCCTGCTGCTTGAAGGTCTTACTTTTTGTCTGAAAAGACTAGATGTACTTGCCTTCATCCAAGGCTAACCAGACACAATCCAAACGTCATTTGGATGACCTTGTGTGTGAGCTACAGGGAAAGAAGCTTTGGAGACCGCCCTGCAACTGCCTGGATGACCTGCTGAAAATGGACCTGCAACTGGACCTGCCTGAGCCGGGCTGTACTCACTCTGCTGGAGTAAGACCCTGATCCTAAGAAGTGCCCTCCCAGGCCCTGGATCCTTGTCTGGCATCAGAGTTTGGTAACGTGAGAGCATGGAGAAAAGACCAGAGGTTCACAAGAAACAGGGCTTGAAATTGTTGGATGTACGCTGTTTGAGCCTTTGCTTATGATAGCCCTTGATACATATAGAGAGGGAAATGGAACGCTCAGGGATTTAGCAAAGCACTATACATGGTGGTAGAAGTGATCTGAGTTCATGCTATGGAGCAACGTTTGCGTGAAAGTCTCAAGGGGTCTCCTGTTAATAAGTGCAAACAATTTTTGTTGCATTTCATGGGCTGAATGACATTCAGGCAGGACCTGAGATCAAGGGTGTTATTAGCCAAAACATGTTCAGATATAGTGTGGTCTCATGGATGGATAGAAATGTATGCCATTAATAAATATGGTTCCCATTCTGAACACATAGCATCAGATTTCAAACGGTGTCAAATTAGACTGTCCTGATGACCATTAAAACTGGTCAGAATTGTGTTAGCATACATAATGTCCAATGTCATGAATGATTCAATGTTTCTCGACAAGAAATCGAGCACTCGAGTGATACAAAGATTGCATTGCTTAAAGTAGACAAATGCAGGAGAGCTATGTGATGATGCTAAACCTGGGCAAAGTCCAACACCACAAGATGTAAGTCATCCAGCTTCCTTTAAATCCCCTTGTGAGGACAAAGCTGCTTAAAAAGCAACCAAGTGAGAAACTTTGAAAAGATAGACTTGCGGTAGAATATTTAACTAGATGTAAAACAGTTGTTTTTTCAACCGCAGTCTTGTTTTCAAATATTTATAGTGCATATCCGGAAAGTGCATATAGTGTTTTTGGTCTGACTGGCCACTGTAATTCTACATTTTGGTAGTCTTGTTGCACAAAGTGAGTAGCATACAGTTTTCCAAACAAATTGTGCCTCAAGCCGGTGTGATTGTTATAGGTTTCCCAATGTTTTTAACTGGTGACTTTTATCTAAACCAGTACAATCAGACGTGCATAACTGCAGAAGCAAATCTTTTCATACCACAACATCCCTTTAGGTGGCAGCTATCTTGTTGTGGGAAATCTCTGGCTGTAAACTAAGAAGGTTGCATCATATTTCCAAGCCCGGAACATTTCTTAATATTTCCGCACCCACCAATTGTCGTCTCCTTGAAATAGTCTTGCACCACTTATCATCCATCATTTCTCACACGTATGCAGCACCCTCTGTGCCATGAATTGACTCCCCTTCCACGTATCCATCATCATCTAAACCAAAAGAATTGGGCAGGATTTTATCAGATACCTTGTTCCTTTCAGCGCATCATGAAGGTCCTTTTGGATGGCCAGCAATTTGGCCAAGAGAATCCTGCGACAATAGCAAAGGAAAGTGAACCTTATTCAAAATATCAACCATTACTCTGCTTTCATTCTAAACCAGCTCACCTCATGTAAAAGGCAAGAACCACTGATAATCCACATTTTGAACACTACCAAATCTGAGCCCATCGAGTTGGGAGTGATCGGATGCTCATGAACTCAAACATGACCTTATAACACAACCAGTATAATTTGGCCGGCATCCTCTTAGATGAACTTGCCCCTACCACAGCATGAATTTCTTGCAGGCAGCATTTTGGCTAAGGAAATGACAGGCTGAAAACAAAGACATGGATGCCATATTTGAAAAGGCAGCCAAGCATACCCTCTCTTCCTTAACCACAACACCCAGGGTGTCCTCTTTCAGGTGTGCAGCAAAGTCCAGGATCAAAAGTCACATTTCCCCTTTGCCTCTGGTCCGGCATAAGAAGGATCAGCAGTTAGTTAATCTGCTGCTACCAACTACCACATCATTTTCCTTTAGTTAACTCAGTAATTTTTAGCTACCAACTTCTGAAGCAAATCGGTGAGAAACACTAGAATTTTTTAGCAGAAGTCACACTACAAAGCCCTTTATTACTATAACGAGCAAGCAGGAATAGTACACATTTTTGTATTCTTAAATTGCATCTGTGGCAGTTTGCAATAACATATATAAACTATTTAAGGAAGACCTGCCATGGCAGTTTGGGGTGGACTGTTCCTATTGGAACAAGGTCAAGACTGATTTTAATGTGGCTGGGTCCAAACTGATGTGGCATGGTTGGCAAAAGAACAATGGGCATGAATGCTATCTCAAGCAAGTGCCAATGGTTAGACCTATTGCAAGCATATCTCCATATTTTGTGCACTCACAGTATGTATTATAATGGCTGCCTGTTTTTGCTATTAACATTCACTGAACGGTACCTATGGTCCATATCAAAATCACTCACATAGGTGTGCTAACTACCCCAATCTTCCCTTCTGCTGTGTAGAAATTGCACCCTTTTTTAGAGCTGTAAAATAAATAAATAAATATTTGTGACACATTAACTATTTTATATCCAGCTGCATTTGAGACTTGCAGTGCGGTAAACTATTTTAATAAGTGTAACTGTGATCCCAGGGTAAAAGCAGACTTCTAACTTTGCCATAAACAAGTGGCTGAATACATTTACAATAATGATACCACTTATTGAAAATAATTGTTTTTGTTTATTATTGAGAAAAACATTATTACTGTGCGAATAAAATGGTAGCATTGCTACACAAACGTACTGAAGCAGTACACAACAACCTGACCACCTTGACCACAGTGACATTGAGTTGAAAATTACTTTGTTGACATCAAGCATATACCAGAACATAAAATAACATGTGTATTTGTAAAGCGCACGTTCACCTCTAACAGGGTATCTTGTTGCTGAATAACAGATGGTTATTGTTACCCAACTCAATGGTACTCATTTTATCGACCTCAGATGGATGAAAGGCTGAGTGGACCTGCCTACATTTGAACCTTTGACCGTGAGATTGAACACAGGCTCCTGCAGTGGATGCATTAGTCCACTGAGACACTATATTTTGTCCCCCATTGTATCGATCATCACTACATCGTCTATTATATTGACCCAGTTCTTATCATTAAGTTCATATCTTTTTTTTTAATGCAGTGGTTTTATGGTCTGGAAACTATAAAAACGTCCTAAATTCCTACAATGCACTGGCTTAGATGTTAAAAAGGAAGACTGTACACTACTGCATGATATTAAGAAACACCCTGGTCCTCACTTATTTAGTGTTTTGGAGATATTAAATGCTTAACACGCCGGTCTCCTAAGTTAAGCCTGACTGCTCATCAGCCAGGCCACCAAGGGTTGAGCAAAGATTGATTTATTGAAACTTGACTGGACCTTATTTGTGATTGTGATATTATTTATAGGTGTAGGTGCCTACCTGCACCTACTAATAAACCACCTTCCAAAGCATTAGTAGAGTGATATCAGGATTGTGTCATGCTGGCTGTATTTATAGGCAAGTGCCTTCTGTTTCTCTTGTTTGCATGGTTTTCTATGACAGGTTGATACCCTCATGGTACATAGCACAGCCTGATTTATTTTACACATCTTGGAGATTAACCCTAAATAACTGTCTCTTCCGAATGACATTTTAAAAATGTGTGTTTCTAGGGTCACTGATCTAGAATTGCATGCTTTGAAAATAAATATATTATTAATCGGTTTATAACCCAACACAAAGCAGGTCATCACAACCCCCTCATGTGCCCTCTGTTTAGTGGGCCTAGTGCACAGGGTTCATGTTGCTTTACCTCTGTGGTGCATTTTGGTGAGCTATGATACCATGACTGAAGTTCCCTAAGATCAGTAATTTCATTGCACTTGATTCATATCAAGTGTTCCCCCGAACACCAAATTCCATTGTTCTTGAAGTCCTGTAGCGTCCCTTACAACCCATGAACCAATAGATCATATGGCTGAGATACCCGCCACCCCCTCTCAACACAATCCCCAAGGATGGGAAACCGGAAACAGTTCTGAACTTTTGGAAGACGGGAGGGAGTGACCCTCCCGGCCGTATTTATTAAAATATGAAACAAAATTAAAACATTAAAATAACAGTTTCATATTATGTACAATTTCATTACCACATTGCGATGTTTGGCTAACCTTAACATATTCTCTAATACAAAGGTTCTCCCAGCCGAACTAACATCCAACAAAATATTACTTGCAATTTGAAATTGTACATCCTAACGTTTAAGGGCCAACGGCAAGGTCGTAACCGGTGTCAAGATCCCTAAACCAGAAATATCCCCCTCACTTGTGAGGGGCGACCGCACAGAGGTGTACCTCAAGTGCAACTACCAATTTCCCTTGACTTGACGGGGGCCCCACTAAACTCGACGCCACTTAAAGGTCGTCCGAGGACTCGTGTGAGGTATCTAGAAGGTAGCGTAGACCCCTCCCCAAACCCCACACAACTTACCACATCTGCCGTCGCAGATGTCCTGGCCCCGGGAAATTCCCCAGGAGAGGGCTGTAGCCCCTCCTACCCATGAAGGGGCCTTGACCGCCTTTCCTTTCCTTGTGGCGGCCCATCCTTAGAAGGGACCGCCTCCCCGTTGAGGGGCCAATGGCCACCTCCCTCGAGCGCTCCCATCCGTAATGGGTGACGCCCACTCATAGGGATCTTCCAATTAGTGCTCACCGATCATGACCTTACCGCCCGACCAAAATAAATACGACAATTCTAAACTAAATGACTAAATTACCTAAAAGACAGTAACAACGACCACTTTATTAAAGCATGCTTACTGATCAAACACTAGAGCAGGATTACTTTATTTACAAAACATACCACAAATCGACCATTCTTTATTGCATATTCAAAGTTATCATGATAATAATCCCAACCTACAAACAAAATTAAAGTTACCACATCAAAACTTTATTCAAAACCACTTGCTGTCCTCAGGGGCTGGTGGGTGGGTCAAAATTGGCTCTTCGTTCCGTCTCGAGCTCACGTGCAGCGAGGAGGTGCAGCTTCAGAGCACAGGAACAAGAGGATGCTTTCTTGGCTTGTTGCTCCTTTTATCCGTCTTCAGGGCGGGCGTAAACCCGCCCCGGCCTGCCTCCAGGGCGTGGCCGGCCGCGTCAGTGTCTAGGCCAGCCCACTCCAGGGCGGGAAAAAGGCGCGCCCCGGCTACGCCGCTTCGGGCACACCAGCCGAGGCTCGCCTCCCGCCCAAGATGGCTTCCCGGGGGGATCGTGGTACTCCACCATACGTTTGGGGGGACCGAATGGTCGCCCCTTTCCATATGGCTGAGATACCCGCCACCCCCTCTCAACACAATCCCCAAGGATGGGAAACCGGAAACAGTTCTGAACTTTTGGAAGACGGGAGGGAGTGACCCTCCCGGACGTATTTATTAAAATATGAAACAAAATTAAAACATTAAAATAACAGTTTCATATTATGTACAATTTCATTACCACATTGCGATGTTTGGCTAACCTTAACATATTCTCTAATACAAAGGTTCTCCTAGCCGAACTAACATCCTACAAAATATTACTTGCAATTTGAAATTGTACATCCTAACGTTTAAGGGCCAACGGCAAGGTCGTAACCGGTGTCAAGATCCCTAAACCAGAAATATCCCCCTCACTTGTGAGGGGCGACCGCACAGAGGTGTACCTCAAGTGCAACTACCAATTTCCCTTGACTTGACGGGGGCCCCACTAAACTCGACGCCACTTAAAGGTCGTCCGAGGACTCGTGTGAGGTATCTAGAAGGTAGCGTAGACCCCTCCCCAAACCCCACACAACTTACCACATCTGCCGTCGCAGATGTCCTGGCCCCGGGAAATTCCCCAGGAGAGGGCTGTAGCCCCTCCTACCCAGGAAGGGGCCTTGACCGCCTTTCCTTTCCTTGCGGTGGCCCATCCTTAGAAGGGACCGCCTCCCCGTTGAGGGGCCAATGGCCACCTCCCTCGAGCGCTCCCATCCGTAATGGGTGACGCCCACTCATAGGGATCTTCCAATTAGTGCTCACCGATCATGACCTTACCGCCACAGGCCGGATAGTTGACCGGCTATCCGGACCCCCCACAAAACTCCTACCTAAAGGTCATGTCTTAAAGTCTTTAGCCAAGCCATCAAGTCTCCTATGAGTAACTCGTTCCCCACCCGGGACAAGTGAACACCATCCCCCAAATACATACTGTCACCAGTAATACAACCATGCGAAATCGAATGCAGTGTATTGGAACGGAACAATCTACTCACTTTGTTATTGATTTTTCTTACTGAATGATTCAGAGCAGAAACAGAAATAGCCCCCCGCCATACTTTTCGTGGGATCATATGGGACCATGCAATCGTGCACCCTGGAACTCTCCTCGCCAACCAACTTACAGTGGAAAGCATCGCCTCAAGAAGAAGTCGTCTACCAGTGGTGACCAAATCATTGCCCCCAAGATGTACTATGACTATAGACGGCGGTGACCTCGTCCGCCCTAGCAAACCCTCGAAAAATGATTGAAACTGGTCAATACAGAGTCCGCCCCTTCCGTAGAAGGACACCCTGTACCCGTATTCCCCAGCCACGTGAATCATATCACCTGCTTTGAATACGTCCGCGGCACGCCTCACGTATGAGTGGCCCACGACCCACACCTCCTCTTTCACAGCCGGTGATGTCTGACCGCTGGCCCGGTGTTGGGTCGACTGCATAGTCCGCCCCGCCTCGTAGGCTTGCGCAACTGAAACCAAACAAAAACAAGAAGCGTGAGTACATCATTACAGCTTCACAACATGTGCAACCGCACATACCTTTTATAACAGTTGGAGGACCAACGCCCCACACGTTTAACTTGTTCGACATTCAGACCCCTGGCTGTAGCCTCTGTAGCAGCCCCTATCCGAAAGGAATGGGTCCCAAACTCGCCCGGGTTCAAGCCCGCAGCGGCAATCGACATCGCAAGCACCCGCTGAAACTGAAACCTCGTCAGTGGGGTGGCGTCAGCGTGTCTCAACAAAGTCCCCCCCCATGATGCCACCCTTTGTGCTAAATACTCCTCTACACAACTCACCGGGCACATGGAGGACCCGGGAATCCCTTGTATAATTATGCAGTCACCCATCGCACCCTGATCGGTCTTGGACCTGACGAACGAGACAGTCATTGTCCCCCCTCTGACCTGAACGTGCTCTCGGCACAGTCCCCCCATCACATCCTGCTTGTTCCTTGCCACTAGTTCGCTTACCCGCATAGCCCCATGGAATGCCAGCGTAAAAGCGGCTCGGAATAACACTGTTTCCTACCGGGATGAACACGTTGCAGGGAGTGTGGATAATAACAGGGCCAACCTATCCAGACCTATCGGGCGCCTTTCATCTACTCTGCGACCCTCAAGGCGTTGCCACCCACGTAGCGCTTTTTGCACAACAAAAGACGCTGTCGGGTCCTGGATCCCATGAGCCCTTGCCATGAAGGAAATGGCGGCCCGATGCCTCTGTGCCGTAGCCACTGATTTGCCTGCCTGATGTAAAGACAGCAGAAATTTTACTACTAGCTCTTCCTGTCCCCAAAGCTCTCCCCTAGCAGTCCCCAAAAAGGCCCAATAGGCTCGGAACGCCCCTTCATATGCCTTCCTTGTCCGGGGTGCTAAACTCTCTCCCACGAGGTTCTGTAGTTCGGGGCACCGAGAGACCAGAGAGCTTCGGGAAAGGGTGCCGCCACCGGGTCCGCTGTGGGCAGAAAACCCCAGAAGGCCTGCATACGAAAACGAGAAAGCGCATCAGCCGCTTGATTCATTACCCCCGGCACATGTCTTGCCCTAAATAACACGTTTAATTGTAAACACAATAACACAATTTCTTTAAGCAATCTCAGCATCCATTTGCATTGTGCTGCCTGGCTATTGATACACTCAACCACGGTCATGTTATCGGACCAAAACACCACAGAGTGATCTCTGAATCCCTCAGGCCAAGTTTTCAGGGCCACCAGAATGGGAAAAAGTTCAAGAAAGGCAATGTTACTGGTCAGCCTACACTCATGCCACCATAACGGCCATTTTTGAGCCGACCATTGTGTGCCGAATATGGCCCCAAAACCAATGCTCCCAGCCGAATCTGTCCACAGCCCCAGCTCTTCGGAGGACACCGCCGGTTTATTCCAGACAATTCGACCATTGAACTCCGCCAGAAATGCCAACCAAATGCGCATGTCCTGGCGAACCTCAGCCGAGAGCCTCGTGCGATGATGACCCTCCTTCAGGCCGACCATGGCTTGAGCGATCGAGCGGGAGAAGGGGCGGGCCATCGGTATTACTCTTAGGGCAAAATTCAACTGTCCCACCAATTGTTGTAATTGATGTAGCTTAACCTTAGACTCACTTATACACGTTTGCAGGCATGCCCTGAATTTTAACACTTTGTCTTCTGGTAAACGAAAACAACCTTCTTCAGAGTCGAGCTCGATCCCCAGAAACTCGAGGCAAGTCGAGGGACCCACCGTCTTACCTGGTGCCAATGGCACGCCAAACTGTTTCATCAAGACACAAAATTCAGTCAAAGCCTGTCCACATGCCGGCTCCCCGGCTGCCCCCAGAAACAAAAAGTCATCGAGATAATGCATAACATGTTGAAACCCCGTCTTCTTTGTGAAGACCCATTGCAGGAAACAACTGAACTTTTCAAAATAGGCACAAGATATAGAGCACCCCATCGGCATACACCGATCCATGTAATAGTGACCCTGAAACATGAAACCAAGGAGACGCTGGTCATCTGGATGTACCGGGAGCAACCGGAACGCTGACTCGATATCAGATTTTGCCATCAGCGCACCGGGCCCCAGGCGATTCAATATGGCTACGGCCTCATCGAAGGATGCGTACCGCACCGAACATACTTCCGGGTCTATCGCATCATTTACGGAACGACCACGTGGGGCTGATAAATTATGTATCAGCCGAAACTCACCCGGGTCCTTCTTGGGGACCACCCCTAAAGGGGAACAAACAAAGTTAGCAACTGGTGGCACATTAAATGGACCGGCGACTCGACCTCAAGTAACCTCTTTCCCGATCTTTTCCTGTACCACGGACGTATGTTGCAATACCGATATTTGGTTTTTACATTTCGCTATACCCTGAAACTCCCCCACTGGAATGCGGAAACCATATGAAAACCCGTTCCGCAACACCCCAGCGGAAGCGTGATCCGGGTATTCGCTGAGCCAGGGAATCATTGCCATGGTATCAATCGGAGTAGGTAAAGGCGCCCCTCGGACTATATCAGACCTGTTTGGCGCCTCCTCTACCCCCGTTATCACCCGTTTTGGCTCTGCACATGGACTCAGGATGGGATGCTTGCCCACACCCACCACATTCGTGCCTAAATTTGCAAGACCCCTGGGGCCTCGTACATTTACCCCTGTTAAAGTTCCAACAAATCCCCCTTTTACCTGCGTTGCCGATCGGCCTCGAGTGGTTGTCGTAACTCGTACCTGATCGAAAGGGCGTCCCAGCATATTGGCGGGAGGATTCACCCACGCTACTCCCTACCAACGGCAACTTCAACATACCAGTATCTTCCATTTTGGACCAAGACACAGAATCATAACAATCCCAAGTTAAGTTTTTATCATGTTCTTTCGCTTTTCTGAAAATATTATCGTAACAAAACCATTGATTGCCCTCGTGTGATACAGAATACCCCATGATCCGTGTCTGATAAATCGGCAATTCGGACAGCAATTCGGGCCTACGTTCACCCATGATGGATGTAAAAATCCCCCATGCTCTGCCCCAAGTGCCAATGTTTTCATTTACCTTAAAGGCGGCCATCTTTGCGCGCCAAACACTCGGATGCATGAGCTCCTTCTGGCTCTTAACATGCTCCATCTCATAATGATCGGTAAGCAACGAGATGATGTTTATATACTCATCTGCCCATATCTTCTCTTTAATAGCCAGGGGGACATGCTGACCCAACTTTTCCCTTCGTGAGGGTGCAGACTCATCCCTTGCAATCGGCAATGGCCGCTTACCTGAACCGGAAGCTGTATCTGCGACTGGACCTGTTCCAGGTGGCTTCTCTACTGCTGCAGCCGCTTCCCTTGTTTCACGCAGTTGCTTCATCAATACCTGCGCGTCGTCAGCCGTGGCGCCCTTGCTACCTTTACCCAACCACGCTGCTACTTGTGCTGCCAGCTCGGGCGGCATATCCTCCCCGGACACGGGGGTGACCACCACGGGAATCGGATTCCCCTCTTCCGGCGACGGAGTTGGTTTCTCGAGTGGGGTACAGGGAACCGGGATGTCTCCCCCAGCTGCTCCCCTTCTGGGCCTCTTGCCTTTTCCTCCCGGAGCTGCTCCTGCCAAAGGACGTTTCGGTCCCCCTTCCTCATCTTTATCCGCCATTCGCCTCTTTAGGTCGGTCACCTCTTTCATAAGAACACGCAGCATCTGTTCGGTAGTCATTCGCTTTCCCGCTTTCTTGGGCATTCTCCAAACCGAGTATCTGTAAAACAAACAAGAAAGATTACAACGCTCAAAATTGGCTCTTCGTTCCGTCTCGAGCTCATGTGCAGCGAGGAGGTGCAGCTTCAGAGCACAGGAACAAGAGGATGCTTTCTTGGCTTGTTGCTCCTTTTATCCGTCTTCAGGGCGGGCGTAAACCCGCCCCGGCCTGCCTCCAGGGCGTGGCCGGCCGCGTCAGTGTCTAGGCCAGCCCACTCCAGGGCGGGAAAAAGGCGCGCCCCGGCTACGCCGCTTCGGGCATACCAGCCGAGGCTCGCCTCCCGCCCAAGATGGCTTCCCGGGGGGATCGTGGTACTCCACCATACGTTCGGGGGGACCGAATGGTCGCCCCTTTCCATTTGCACCTGGTATTACTAGGACCTTTGTTGTGGTTTCCCATTGAATCGCTTCAAACTTTCCTCAGAATCCTGTAAGCCAATGACAAGCCTTGCACCCGCTATTACTGGGGTATTAATGTTGTTTTCCATTATGAACGTTTGAGCAAAAACATTACATTTTGGTTGCTGTTATTTGGTTTCGATCATCAAGTTGTACCTGCTAATTTTTTATGGTCAAAGTGAGTGTACTAACACATGTTTTCTCCAAGGCTGGCGAACCTTCCAGACAGCCATGTGCCCCATGTGCCACACGTGATCTAGCTACATCCGCTGAGCATCGAGAGTGTATATAAATCCCACCCAACCTTGAATCTTGGTTTGGACTGACTCACTACAGAAAAACCTTCACCCTTCCCCCTCACCTGAAGAGTCCTCCTTGATCCAAGAAGCACTCCATCCTATGTCATGTCCATCTGAAACTATGGTCCCAGTGGCTCCAGCTCTCTTGATATCTTCCACTCTTTCCCTCCTGTACAGCTACTCTGGTCCCCTGCGACTCCCTAAATCAAAGCCTTGAGATCTTCTTCGAACTTCAGTCAGGTGGAAGAACTAGGCTAAGTACTCAATATCAGGTTGGTGCACACTAATCCTCCTATAATAGTAGACAGGACTGAGTGGATCACTGACATAATATCGATTTCAAAAATCTAGACTTACAAAAATATCTAGGATAAAATATCGAGTACAAAAGTATTGAATTCCTATCTACAAACAGGTAAGTACAAAAATATTGAATCTAAAATATAGTTTAAAAAAATATACTTAGTCAAAATATCAAATTTTTTAAAATATCTTAAAAGTAATTTAAAATTAACGAAATATTGAAAATAAATAACTAAAAACAAAACTAAAAACTACTTAAAAATACTTAAATAACCTTAAAATGATAAAACAATTAATTTAAGTTATAAAAACACATACAATTTTATTTTTTAAAACATATATATATATATTAAAATAATATTAATAAAAAAAATACAATATTTTTACCGTAGGAAAGCAGGAGGGTAACATTTACTATTACCACTCCAGTGAGTGCAACAGTAGGGAAAGCGTTGGATAGCGTAGGGATAAAAATTACTATTCCCACTCCAGAGAGTGCAACAGTAGAGAAAGCGTTGGATAGCGTAGGGGTAAAAATTACTTTCCCCACGCCAGTGAGTGCAACAGTAGGGAAAGCGTTGGATAGCGTAGGGGTAAAAATTACAATTCCCACTCCAGAAAGTGCAACAGTGGGGAAAGCGTCAATAAGTCAATATTTTTAACTCAATATTTTGTGTAGTTACCGGACTGAGTATCAGCATCTTCTAAGACCATAGACTTCTCCATGACCTCTCTGTGATTTACTCCAGCGATTCTTGTGTGTTTATACTCTGGACCCTTCCTGCAATGTAGGCACCAGAACTGAGTTTGCGTAAGGATTAAAGACTTGAGCTCTGTGTTGCTCTGATAAACAGTAGTGGCTAGATAAAGCACTTCAGAGTCTTTGATATATGTATGAACCTGTGTTCTAAATCTAACCCTAGGAGTGCGCACACTTTAATCTGTGATTTTGGTTATTCTGCTCTCATGTCGTGAAGTTAATAAAACCGGTCAGTGTATGTCACAGAAGTCAATGAATGGTCAGCATTTATAGAGGCCTGTTAGTGTACTTATGGTAACTCACTCCTCTTGTTATATCCAGGGTATTTGTGTCATTGCAAAACCAGAGGTCAAATGCGTATCTACCTCGCAGACGTGGAAGGTCTCTCGAGTGACAAATCCTGTTACACATTATCGCACAGTGGTTGAGCAGATTTAGTTCTGCAAGTCTCTCATTTCTTATTTTTCCCAATCCCCCTTCCCAGGTGGGAGTGTATGATCTAAGTTTTCGGGTCCTTCACATGTGCTGTCCTCGGGAGGGATAGAAGGTCATGCATCAACTCCACTGTTATCTCCACAGTTGGGACCAGGTTAGTGCACAGATTGAGCTAAAAACCACCTTTTGGGTCGTTTGAGGTTCTGTTTAAATCATTCCATTACCAAATGTAAATAGTCAATTTTGTCACTGTGGTATTGAGCCACTAAAAGATGCAGTTGATTGTGCCAATTAACCAGTGAAATAGAGTATGTCTGTTCTTACTACTTTTCACATTCAACACTCTCTCCAGATACCATGACAATCTAAATACAATGGTATATGTTGAGATTAATAATTTAAATAACTCAAAAAGGATGCCACGTCAAGTTCAGATAAACTGGATTTCATTACCATAAACGTAAATTAGATGTGTCAACCTGGGCTGTCATTTCAGTAGCCATATTTCCAGGGAATGTGGTACTTCGTTGTATGTTACTATATTGTGGTTGAATTATCACCCTACAAAACTATTGCATCCACAATATTGGCTAGTTCTATATTTTACCTTGTACACATGTTCGCCTCCAAAATATTGAATTCCCCTCTTTTAAATTTGGCAATGTATCAAGTACATATTTGAGCAAGGTACGATATTGCACAAATAACTTGTTTTACATTTTAACATAAGCACTTTCGAGGCAATTTTTCATTCTTATGTATGACCTAGCGAGAATAATGCATGTGCTAATTTAAGACAAGGCCCCTGCAAAGATTTTGGGTTGAGTGATATCTTAAATAGCTGAAGATTTAAAGCCATATCATGATCAGATGCACAGGCTAACAGCATAGGCATGCAACATTATTTTCATGTATTTGGCAACTAAAATTCATACATATGACTTGGGATTTCCCTGAGTTAATGCATGAACTTTAGACAGAGCAAAGCTGTGAGCGGAGATTGCATCGCTCTGTTTCAGGCTTTTTCTGCCTCAAGTTCATTGATTAACTTGAAGAAATCCTGACATATTTGCATGAACTTTAGATGCCTTGGATGCAAAAAACAACAAGTATTGACAAAGTCAATAGTGCTCGGCCCTGCCCGAGCCATTGGCCTTGTCAATGTAAATGTTTTTTAGCCCTGTGTCAAGCAGCACAACTGCTGTTCAGCATGGCTGAAGGTCACTGAAAGCCTAGAATCACAGGCTGTTGAGCCAACACCAACTCTCTTTGCCCCCTCTTATTGTCCTGTCCCTCTTAACACAAAAAATCACTATCACATAGCCAGCTCTGGCTGCATCATAGTGCTTTTTTTCAGTGACTTTCAGCCATGCTGAACAACAGATGTTCAACATTGCTAAAAGGCATTCCCTTTGACAAGACCAATAGCTCGGGTATTGCAGAGATCTATTGGGTTTGCCAATGCTTGTTCAGTGTGACAGGGTCTTGGGGACAAATGTGGAAGTGATAGTGAGAAACAATTGAGAAGCTTTGAAGTGAAGTGAGGATGTGGCATAACGGACAGGGCTGTTGACAGGGGAACTTGGGAACCTAGTTCGAATCTCTGGATCAGCTGAACAGTTTGTGACTCTGGAAATATCACTTGCACTTCCCCCTGCGTACAACAATGAATGTGTCATTGTGTAATGTAAGTGGTGAGTTGTGTAATAAAGTAGATAAGAGAATTATCTCAATTATCATTACATATTTTCAATTTTACGATTTACATTTTAGTGTTAATACAGGTGTATTTATTTTAACTTAATAAGTGAAAAAATAAACACATGCATTACACATAGGAAAAACATTGCATGTAAGAGCAATTTAGAAATACGCAAGTCCTCAGCAAATGTAAACAGACAATTTATAAGGAAACAAGCTTATCATCTATTTTGTCGATGACAGAGTTGATTTTCTTCATGGTCAAGTAGCAGCAACAAAGGAACGACTTGGATAATTGGGTTCATGATGGAAAAGGATGTGGAAAACAGGAAAAATTTACGTTTTTACCTCATACCCCTTCAATACTGCCAACTCAGATCTAGAGGTTTACCCATCACAGTTTCCTTGATGGAAAGGCACATCGTAATCGGCTCAGCAGAAATACTGGCTGGGCTCGTTCTGATAACCGTGTTTGCCTATGACACCATCAATGCTGGTTGAACATTCTGGCGGAGACAGCTGATTCAGACAGAACATCTTCTATCGACCCACCAGCATATACATTGAGCGGGCAGACCACCTAGTGGGCGGGTGGTGAAACCGTCTGTAAAGTGTTGGTAAGACCATATCCACCAAGATCTAAATCAGGACGTAAGTAATTTGGCTGTCATCACAACATGTAAAAATAAGGCTGAGGCTAAGGAGACAATGTTGCGTCCCCTTGCAAGAGAATGTGACGAAAGGGCCACATCTGCTGACTATGGAGCTGGGAAACCAAGTTTGAGTTTCAGCATCAGCTTAACTTCCTTGATTCTGGGCAAATTAATTAATCCCCCTGGGCCTACAAAAATGAATGTGTCCTTTGTAAAGGACCTGGTGCTATGTTAAAGCACTCCAATACTTTTGGGTGGAGTTGGCGCTATATAAAACTGATACAAAAACAAGTGGAATCTGGTGGTCATCTCAAAAGACTAAAACCATGAAAAAGGTAAAAGGAAATGCAACTACTGGAACATACAACTCACTATTAAGGGTGTCCCGACCGAAACAATGCAGTTATATCAGCCTTATTATGACATAGGAAAGCGGCTTCTGGATTTCCATCAACTGCCCTTCGTGGCCAGTGTCATCATCTGGAATTCCATCTTCCCTGTCACAGCACCTCATTCACACAAGAGGTGACTCTGTGCGGGGTGCAGTCTAGTGTACAGATAACAGGAACCAGAAGATATTTATTTATTTATTTATGCAGTTTTATATAGCGCGGACTTTACCCGAAGGCGTCAGAGCGCTTTACAATAGGAACAGAAATGATACAAACTGAGAACATTACACGAACAGCAGATTGCAAAAGCATACGCTACGTTACATACGGTAAAGTGATCATTGTGAGCAAACAAAAATACATGAGGTAGTAAAAATGTGAGCTACCAAAAATACATGAGGTAGTAAAAAGTGCACAGGAGGAAAAAGTGACAAGTGTGCAGGCTACAAGAGAAAATAGAGTATAATTTGAGGTATAATACAGCAATATATGCTAGACACTCAAGCACAAGAACAAACGTTACGTAGGCGAAGGTGGCACTTGTGCAAGTATCCAAGGTAAAAAACATGTGAGAGGAAGCAAACCGTGTGTTACAGGGGCAAAGTGGTGAGTGCAAGTTGCAAGAGGGTACCAAACACAAGTACATGGATAATACTGCAATAAAAGGCAAACACTCAAACCACAAGAACACACTGGGAAGGCACTTCCATGGACATGAAAAGTAGAATTTTTCCGTAGTGGGAGGTCTTCCTTTATATAAAAGAGAGGACTTGAATTACTTTTGGAGGTGTCTCTGGAGGAGGAGAACTTTGAGGTCCCTTTTAAAGGCCTGGGAGGAGGCGGTGGTCCGGAGCTGAGGCGGGAATGAGTTCCAGATTCTCACTGCGTTGCCTGAAAAGGATTGGGCCATCGTTCTTTCCTTCTTGAAAGAGGGAGGTTCAAGCAGTAGATTCTCCGCATTGCGTGAAGGTCTAGAGCCTCCAGAGAGTTTCAGTTTATTCGCCAGGTAGCGAGGAGAAGAGGAGTGCAGGGCTTTGTGGGTGATACAAGCGGTCTTGTAGATAGCTCTAGCCTCAAAGGGAAGCCAGGGAAGATAGTGTATGCCTACCAACCTATGTACAAGGGCCAACATATAGTGCAGTGCAAAAAGTGTGGTGCAAGTTAAAAACGGATAAGGAAGTAAATAGATAACTTTATTCAAATACTACCTCATAAACCAAGTTAAAAGCGTGCAGAACCGGCGTTTAACAAATATGTCATTGTTTTCAACTACAGTCTACTAGTTTCAGCCATTAGGGGCTTCTTGCCCTGGCTTTCTTCAGGACCAAGATAGATAAGCTACTGCACTTAGTGATAAAAATAGTGGTAAGTAAAATATACCTCCTTACAGGCAGGGTGAGCTTCACTCCTGTCCTGTGCAAGGTAATAGCCTCACCTCACCTGGTACTCACTCAGGTGTTGTGAGACCCCGCCCTGTCCGTCGGTGCCTCAGTCCTACCCCGAGTTCTAGTAAAACTGCACAAAAAAAGGAACTGGTGCCAATGTAAAGTGCTTCTCTACCTTTGGATGATGCTGGTGCTATATAAAACTGCACAAAACCCCCCAGGAAGAATCACAGTTAGGTTAGTTTACAGTAGCGAACATGAGGAAATACATCACATCAGCAACCACATTAAAAGGACTACTTTTGCCATGGATACTGAGTGACAGGCTGACCTTGACGACATCAAGACTTTGAACTCTACTGCCTGAAAGACGGCCTCCGGACACGGCTCCATTAAAACGTCGTGGCTAATATGGGAAATGTAAATGTATTGCGATTTATATAGCGCACGTATCACCCGGAGGCATCAAGGCGCTTGCTTAGGGAACCCGTCCTGGTATTCCCCTGTGAGATACCCCGGCAGGGTATCCGCAAGGTGAAAGCCAGGCATCCCGCCGCGAGGGGCCGTTGTGGAGATTAAGCAAGCTATTGCCCAGAGTCGCAGAGTGTGAACCCGTGAATCGAGCAGGCACCGGAGCGAGAATTGTCGAGTCCATGGACCTTTTAGGACTCAAGACCCCGCCGAGCCGGGAATTGAACCCTGGTCCCGGGCTGACCCCTGCTTCCAGGTCTGCCTCCTCTAACCAGTGAGCCACACTTCTCCAATCCTTTCCTATGTCATAATAAGGCTGATTTAACTGCATTGTTTCGGTCGGGACACCCTTAATAGTGAGTTGTATGTTCCAGTAGTTGCATTTCCTTTTACCTTTTCATGGTTTTAGTCTTTTGAGATGACCACCAGATTCCATTTGTTTTTGTATCAATTTTATATAGCGCCAACTCCACCCAAAAGTATTGGAGTGCTTTAACATAGCACCAGTTCCTTTACAAAGGACACATTCATTTTTGTAGGCCCAGGGGGATTAATTAATTTACCCAGAATCAAGGAAGTTAAGCTGATGCTGAAACTCAAACTTGGTTTCCCAGCTCCATAGTCAGCAGATGTGGCCTTTCGTCACATCCTCTTGCAAGGGGACGCGACATTGTCTCCTTAGCCTCAGCCTTATTTTTACATTTTGTGATGACAGCTAAATTACTTACGTCCTGATTTAGATCTTGGTGGATATGGTCTCACCAACACTTTACAGACGGTTTCACCACCCGCCCACTAGGTGGTCTGCCCGCTCAATGTATATGCTGGTGGGTCGATAGAAGATGTTCTGTCTGAATCAGCTGCCTCCGCCAGAATGTTCAACCAGCATTGATGGTGTCATAGGCAAACACGGTTATCAGAAGGAGCCCAGCCAGTATTTCTGCTGAGCCGATTACGATGTGCCTTTCCATCAAGGAAACTGTGACGGGTAAACCTCTAGATCTGAGTTGGCAGTATTGAAGGGGTATGAGGTAAAAACGTACATTTTTTCTGTTTTCCACATCCTTTCCCATCATGAACCCAATTATCCAAGTCGTTCCTTTGTTGCTGCTACTTGACCATGAAGAAAATCATCTCTGTCATCGCCAAAATAGATGGTAAGCTTGTTTCCTAATAAATTGTCTGTTTACATTTGCTGAGGACTTGCGTATTTCTAAATTGCTCTTACATGCAATGTTTTTCCTATGTGTAATGCATGTGTTTATTTTTTCACTTATTAAGTTAAAATAAATACACCTGTATTAACACTAAAATGTAAATCGTAAAATTGAAAATATGTAATGATAATTGAGATAATTCTCTCATCTACTTTATTACACCACTCACCACTTACATTACACAATGACACATTCCTTGTTGTACGCAGGGGGAAGTGCAAGTGATATTCCCAGAGTCACAAACTGTTCAGCTGATCCAGAGATTCGAACTAGGTTCCCAAGTTCCCCTGTCAACAGCCCTGTCCGTTATGCCACATCCTCACTTCACTTCAAAGCTTCTCAATTGTTTCTCACTATCACTTCCACATTTGTCCCCAAGACCCTGTCACACTTCTCCAATCAGTATGGGATTCAGGGTTACTCAGTGAGAATCCCCCATCTACTCGAGAGCTTCACTATTCTCTATTCAGCAACAACAGTTCTCACCGTATGTTTGACTCCTCAAGAAGGATTATCTCATCGCCAAAATATTTCTTTGCCCTGAAGAAGCCCATGTTTGGGGAAAAAGCGTTGGCTGGTTTTGTCATCTGCGTACTTTGCACAGCTGAAAATAAAAGATGAAAAACAGCATCTAATTTTGTCGTGTCATTGAATGCTTACATCTTTTTCTGTTCTTTATATGTTGCCTCTAATTCAAACTAGCTTGTGACATGAAGACTCAGCCTGGCCCCTTTGAAGACGATTCAAGTTTATCAACAATGACACATGGAAATGCTTCTCTGGTGAATGCAGAAACAGTAAGAAAGTGTCTCGATGAGTAAAATTTGAAGAAATAGAGTCCTACCCTATGAAATGAGAAGCAACAACGGAAGACCCGAACAGTTCAATCATTTTGCACAGGAGAATCTTGGCTGTGCAATTACAGCAGAAGATACAGGCTCATTAGAAGTTCTAATATGCCATTTGATAACACTCATCTGATTCACTTGAGGTCTGATTTCTCAGCTATAAACAGCATTGCCAAATGACCACATATGGTAAAATATGCACACACTTAGTAAACACATGTGCAGAAAATAAACAGAGCATACATGTGTACAACAAAACTGACAACAATGGGGGTTTAAAGCAGTGATGGGGTCAGGGATTGGGTTTTTATGGATGGGGCAAGCACCAGGAGATGCGAGGGAGCAGGCAGAGATGGGAAGGAGGAGGTGGGGTAACAGAAAGCAGCAACAAATGGAAAAGCAGTGTGGAGGGATTGAGGGATATTTGTGGATGGGGCAAGTACTGAGAGGTGTGAAGGAAGGGAGGAGGTTGAACAAATGAAAAACAGCAACACAAAGGAATAGAAGAGACGGGGTGATCTGTGGATGGGACAAGAGGGCAGTTGGGAGGAGATGGAGCTTGTAAAGACACAAGCACTGTGTAGAGTGCTGAAAAAAAAGAAAAACATTAAGTCATAAAAGCGTCGTAAAAACAAAAGCAGTGGATGTTTGCAGGTACTTAGTCTATGCTCTAGGGGACAAGAGGCACGACCATGCATGGCAGGGACAAATGGTTAAAAATAATATGAGACCGATGATGGAGCGAGCAAATGGGAAGCCTGTGGGTGGGCTGAAGCTCATAGATTAAACACAACATGTCTCTTCCAGACCCAAAAATCAGGTACTCAGTTCTGCACTGAGACAGTGTAATGTATAAACCCTGGAGCGTGCTATTTTACCCCCTTATACAGTGGTAAATGGTTGCTTGTCACAGGAACGTTAATGGGTTGTTCTGATTTTGATTGGAACTTTAGCAACATTTGCTGGCATATTTAAAGTAAACAGCAGAACATAACACAGTAACACACAGAGAGCAGCTTAATGTCACAAATAAAACATGACAGGGCAACACACCACACAACAGTCAAAATAAAATGCAACATTATAACCACAGTACAACACAACATTGCAATAATGCAGTACAAAACATTTCAGCGCAAAAAATAATAGAACACCGCTACCACAACAATATGCCATACAAACAAATATGCACAGGCATTCCTCTCAGAGAATACCACATCCAGAAACCTGTTTTTATAATAAGGTGATAAAAAGCAAACACTGCCTTAAATTGCCACCAAAGATAAGAAACAGCGCCAGTCAAAAAGATTTGTGATCCGATGATCGAAATACAGGCACTTACGGGAACGGAGAGATGGGAGAGCAGTGATGGTAAGAACCCTCGCCCAAGATCTAGTATCTCTCACATGAAAAGACGCCTTTAACTTGGGATAAGCCATCCAGGTGTTATGACAATGAAAACATGAGAAAACCAAGGTGAGTCAGTGGGTCAGCGAGTATATTTACACTACTAATTAACACTGCAATAGAAATGTACCCATTTCATACAGCACGTCCTAGCAGAACTAATACAGCTGAACATTCTCTTTACCGAGTATGAGGAAACCAAATATAAACTCTGCTCCATATTGTCATGTTTTCCACTGAATTTTTCACACCGGCGCACATGAGGAGATATGAAAATTAAAATATTGTACTTTAAGAATGTCGTTATAATATCTGCTACGCTCGGTGCTGAGAGTGAATAAATATCTAATGAATGTGTTAATCTGTCATTGTCGCCTCCCAGAATAATAAACAGCAAACGTTAAGAATTGCATTTCAAGCTGGATCAGGTTTTACCACCCTAGCTCTCCTCAACCTATAATGTGGAAATAAGATCACATGGAAATGAATTTATTTGAAATATATCGCACTCTAAGAGCCTCAAAGTGACTTCGACTGGCCTTTTCTAGTGGTGCTGCAGCAATTTTACGATTTGGGGTTCTGTCATCATTGAAGTGTAGCGAATGAGCCACACCCATTCAGCAGGAGAGTGACAATGGCGTGGCATGTAGCCAGTGGTACCGATTGGAAAACACTCTAAGTGTGATGTAGTAGCACCTTGCTATTTACAGACAATACAGTGTCAAATAAAATGGCCACTAAGTTTGCGCAGGCATGCAGTTTTACTGATAAAGTTATATAGTGCACAAATATGAATATTTAGAAATTGGTTTCTGCACATCGCTGTCACATCACCAACTAGAACATTGGAATGTTGGGAGCTCCATTGAAAACAATGGAGTGCTCCGGGCTTATAATGGCTGGTATAAGCCTGGAGCTCCAACATTCCAATGTTTCTTTGTTCACAGTTCCGGCTGTGAACAAAGGCTTCACGGAACCTGAGGGGATTCCAATCCCCTCATGCTCCCAAAAGGCTTTGTTTTTTTTGTTAGAACATTCTGTCCTCTAGTGAGAGAATGTTCTAATAGCCTTATAACCCTTCGTAGATGGGCTATACCGCTATTAAAGTCCCTCTCCCTTGTTAAAGGCCCTCGCCTTTGGCTCAGGGCCTTTAACGCTGGAGAGGGCCTTTAATAGCCGGTATAGCCCCCTACAGCGTGCCATAAGGCTATAGTAAAGTCTCCTCATTTGTTCTGATGCTATTAAAGTATTTGTTTCTATCACTCTTCAGATATACAAAGAGATGTGCTTCTTCGTGCTTTCCTTACTTTAAATATACTTGAAATATTTGTACAGTTCTTTTACAGGTATTTAAATGTTATGTGTTAGAAAAAAAAACTGACTCCTTCTACAGCCTTTGCTTTTCACACTCACTATGCCCCATCATTGTCAGATAGCCTATTAAAAAAAATTCACTAACTTTGCAGTCAGAGAAAAAAAGTAACCAATAATCTTCATGTTAAAAGAATGGGCAGCAGTTTGTAAAAAGACATTTGAACTTTGTTTTAAACCCACAGCAAATGTGACAAGGAAAAGACAAACGTTAAAGGCATCTTTATTGTTCATTCACCTTCTGAACTCCAGCATGGTTATTTTGGGAGTGCTGCAGCTCCCCCCCCCCCCCTCACCCCGCCCCTGTACCACTACTTCCAGCGCCTATTAAGTGTGTGAAGATTCTAGTCTAGCCTGGTGCTATATTTACAATGACTGTTCTTTTTAGTCTAAAACTCCTCATCATGGCTGCACAGTGTCTTTCTGAGGTTGTTTGATTTTCCATGCCTCTACAGCGTCAGCAAGTGTGTGATGGGTCATATGTATCCATAATGCCTTTATCTACTACTGCTTTACCACCACCAGTGCTTTGACTGGAGAAATAAATGGCACGTTTTCATAGCCTCCTGTCCTGACGAATTAGGGAATGGGCATAGTTGCTAAATGATGAACCTGATATTTTCCTGCCTGCTCGGTGCTGTATTTGTTACACACTCAAGTTTGAGTGTGACTTGATATTACAAACCTGGGCATAAAGCTATTATCTGAGCATTTTTTTGCGTCTGATTTTCACCAGGTCAAACCTGGCACAAATCGGTCAAACAAACTGCGCAGCTTGCAAAATTCAATTGGGAGCAGCATGTAAGTTGCACCATCCATGAAACAGAATGTGCCATAAATTGACCAACTGGTGAATACATGCACTATTTACCAATTGTGGACTCTGCACCCGGAGGCTTTACTAGTCTAGTGGTACTCCTGCAATCGGGGTGTTAGTATAAAACAATCATTTCTAAACGCTTCTATTTCCTCATTGAAAGCAATTTTAATGTAAAAGTACATGTAACCGATTTTTGAATGCTCCAATTAACCCAAAAAGCCTTGAGCCTTACTGCTGAGAAGTTAAAAATGTTGTACAATGGACATAGACTCACTCCTGCTGAACAATCTGTACTGTTAAAGGAACTAAGCAACTGTGTGGGACAGAGGAAGACTACCATATAAGTTTGTGACTCAGTGATTATTTCAACTGATAATACTGAGCAAGGAACAAACTGCAACATTACATAAATACTCGTAAGTCTCGATTCCTCTCTACAAGAAGAACTTGAAACTTGAAACTAAGAGCTAACTTTAAAAGTAACTTGTTCGTGTATTTTCAGGTGGATGGAATGGCCTGTGGCAATATATCTGGGTATCTTTCTTTCTTTCTTTAGTGTAAAGCTTAGAGGGGGCAGAAGACTGTTTGTGGGTGCAAACGGATTAGATGAAACGA
Organism: Lissotriton vulgaris; assembly: GCF_964263255.1. NCBI lineage: Eukaryota > Metazoa > Chordata > Amphibia > Caudata > Salamandridae > Lissotriton > Lissotriton vulgaris. Next base: position 1,570,102,459 of record NC_141691.1, read on the forward strand.
AACCTATGTATGCCAGGAGGCAACTCAAGACTAACCATCACACGCTGGATGCTGTGTAAGGGAAATAGTGCAAGCCATTATTTCCTTTCAAGGAACTTGGGGAGAGACAAGGCTTAGCGGCTGGAACTGAGGAACCATGCTTGAGTTCTGGCCTCTGTTCAACATCCTGTGATTCTAGGCAAATCACATTAATTGCCTGTGCCTAAAAAAATCTCCAGTGTACTCTGGTGCTTATGTAAAGTGCTCTAATGCCTTTGGGCCAAGATTATGCTTCACACCATCTCAGACTGATATCACCCTTACCCTTTTTTCTTTGACTCATTGTTAACAATATTTCAAAAACATACCGCAGTTTGCTAATATTTCACAAAATGGTTGTGAATCACAACAGATATGTTCTCCAATGTATTTAGGAGCCACATATTGGTCCATAAAAGTGATATCTGGGGGCTGTCTGGTGCTATGCAAATTTGTACTATGGGCAGTCTTCATAATAGTATAATATTTTATTTTATTATGTTGGGGTTTTAAAAATGTAACCGGTGTCTCCTATAGCCCGTGTATTGCCCCATTTGACCGAATGGTGTCAGGATAAAATGGGCTGGCTTGGACCCATCTAAAATCCACTATGATGTTATTATGCAATGCCAGAATGAAATCCAAGTTTGCTTAGGGGATCAGGTTGATTCACAATTGATGCTCACTAATTTCACCAAGAGCAATAATATTATTGAGATCCTATCGACGAAACCAGTCGCAAAAATAAAAAACCTAAGGTGGGCTGGTTTGACGATAATTGTACAGTGGTTTTACGTCGCCTCAAACAAGCTCTGGGGTGTAACCCAAGATACCCGAATGCAATTAAGGTTCTACGTGCAGATTATGCTTCAGCCCTAAACGCCAGAAAAGTGGAGCTTCAAGAAATAGCCTGGGAAGATTTAAACCAGGTAGCAGACACTAAAAATAGTAAATTGTTTTGGGATACTATTCATAGTACCTTTTAGAAGGATGATCATATACCAGAACTTAATTCGAATATTGACTGCAATTCCTGGGTAGAACACTTTTCAACATTTTTTAATCCAATTGATAGAGATGCTCCATCCACTTTGCCTACCCAATTCCCCACTGACTGGCCAATAATACCCCTGTCAATTAGCATAGAGGAGGTCACTGAGGGTATAATTAGTAGTATGGGGGGTAAGGCACCGGGACCCAATGGGGTCCCGATAGACCTTTATGAAAACAAAATGGTTCTATGGCCCCCACTTTTAATTAGAGTTTTTAATGCCGCCATCGAGACCCAATTTCCATCATCATGGGGCCTGTCAATTATAATACCAATCCACAAGAAAGGAGCAAAAACCGACATCCATTATTACCGTCCAATTTCCTTACTGGATTCCTCTATAAAGATCATGAGTAGGGTCATGCTATCAAGATTAGAAGCTTGGTTTACAGAGAAGTCGGTCCTCACACAAGTACAATATGGATTCAAAAAACGAGTTGGCACACCAGAGCAGTATGTCCACTTGGATCTTTGGATCAGAAAGTATACCCTAGCAAAGGAGGGTAATTTATATTTATGTTTTGCTGACCTCAGCAGTGCTTTTGATTAGGTAGACCATTCTATTTTATGGCCCTTATTGCTATAAATGGGTGCTGCCAAAGAGATAGTTTATTTTTTGGCAAGATTATATGAGGAGCTGTCAAGTAAGGTGTGGTACCGTTACTCAGGTGAATATACCCCACTTTTTAAAGTTAAAAGAGGCATCCGACAGCGCTGCGTTCTAGCTCCACTACTTTTTTCATTGTTCATCAATGATGTACACCCAACCCTGAAATTGTCTGATGCGATGCACCGAGGGTGGATGAGAATCCTATCCCAATCCTCTTGTACGCTGATGATGTGTTTTACTTTCTCACACCCCCATTGGGTTACAGCGTCTTATCGATAATGTTACTGCTTTTATTGCCAAAAGAAAACTTTTAATTAATAAATCGAAAACTTTTGTTATAGCTTGCAGCAGAAACCCAATAACTTCCAGATCTTACCATATAGAAGGATCTAAGGTCCAGATAGTCAAAACATTTTGTTATTTGTGTATTGGGTATTTTTAGATTTGCTGCTAAACTGGGCAACTGACGTATCAAAGATATGTTGACAATTTATGAGATACGATGTGTCACTGCAGCACTTTATGGGGCAGGTGCTTGGGGACATTGCCAAGGTAATCTGTTACAACAAACTGAAAACTCATTTTTAAAATGCTTGTTGTGTGTCCCTTTATTGGCCTCTACGGAACTTATTCTTCGTGAGGTGGGCATTAAATATATTTCTGATTTGACTTCATTGCGTCCTCTCGTACTATGGAAATGTATATGGTCAAAAGAGTAGACAATGTTCACCCAATCTATAATACGGGACTGCCTCAAAATGGAGAACTGTCTAAGAATACCTTGGCTTAATTATATCTCTTACTGGTTTAAATCCTTATTTAATTGTGATATTCGGCTGGATCCTGGGTGTGCATATTTTGTTGCTAGAACAGAGATAAAATCAATTCTATTAGCCCACAAAACAGAGGCCCGCTCCCGTGTTATTAAGAACTAACCAACTTTTATTTTTTATCTGCAACTGGATCTTAAACAGAACAGAACAGATAGTGGCTGGGTAGCTCTTGCGCAACAACAACTAAATTAGTATTCTCCTAATAAGATGGCTCAAGGGAACAGGGGAAAGCGGCCACCTGTGTCCCCAAAAAGATTCCTCTGAGAACAGAGAATTCAATGACAAAGGATAAATTGTCCCCGAGCACATATATGCAAGTTCTTATATTGTTTCAAGAGAAAAGATAGCCACAATCAAATCAATGTTCTTTCAAAGTTCATCGAATCAAGTTCCTTTAATTTCCATTTCTTTTCTCTTCATATATCAGAAAATTCTTCACAGTCTTCATCAAGTTCATACAGAATGTAGCCAATAGATCAAAAGACCAGTGCCAACACGTGTTTCGTCAGAGGTTACAAAGAAGATGCTTCCAGTCTGCAATACTAAACCCCACGTTTTTTTTTTAAGCCACCAGATGCCCAACCTAGCTGTCCTGTACAAGCAATCTAATACATAGAAACAGAGCTCACCTTAAATTAGACTACATCAGCAACCTGAATAAGGAAATAAAGAATCAAAAAGTAATAAATATAATACAAACTTAACAAGAAGTCCCCCAAGGATGATCAACCTTGAGGAAGTTCACTGATAAGCCTTACAGAACAAAACAAAGGCCCTTATAATAACTAAATTGTTTTTAACCGTACAAAAAGCATTGTCCCGAAGACGGTGTTCAAGCCAGTTCACGGAAACGCCGCGTCGACAGTTATTGTGCTTTTCCTTTTTTTAAATGTATTATGTTTTTATCAATTGAATGTAATGATTTATTCTTAATAAATGTCAATGAATGTAAAAAAAATTTCAATACAATCAAAATAAATGTGAAAATTTTACCCAATAGTAATTCTAGTACATCATCTTTTGACCTCCTAATTTTTTACCTTGTTTGTTAGAAAATTCTGTTGAAATCCTGTGGAAATATTGTGATACATATATTTTGAATAAACATCTTTCAGTATAAATTGTAAATTTGTTACCATGTGGGGTGCCTCATATTTAACCAGACCTCAAATAGGTTGCATAATAGTAGGACTGTTTCCACAGTCTGATCTATCCTCTATAACCAGGAAAAGGGAAACTTCCTTTTTTTCAACTGACCTTGGACCCATTCCCTTTTCGACAATAAGGGTGTCTCCTTAAACATTTATATTTACAACTGTAAAATATCACCATTAGTCATGCATCTCCACATTTTCCATTTCACCAAGGAGCCTTTCTTCATCTTCAGGAGATAACTTCAGCCATTGTCCACTAATATTCTGTGTCTCCCATGTTGGAGGTCTATAAGATAACCTTACAACATTCTTCAGCAATAATATAATATCCCTTAGTGCTCAAATCAATGATTTTGCGGAGATACTAGGACAGGAACAGAAATCCGTCAATGATTTATCAATAGCACTTGTCTCTACACAATGCTAGCAAGATACTTGAGTTTACATCTGCATCTGAGTTAGACATTTGAATAATTCTGCCCTCATTCAAGATATCATCTCCAAAGTGGGACATAACCAATGTTAAAGTCATGACGCAGGGCCATCTGCACTTTTACTGATTACTACTCCCTTAGTAAACAACGTCCTAGCTTGTGAGGAAATTCCTGGACATCAAATCTGCAAAAATGACTCCTATTCTAAAGAAGTCAACTGCAGACCAAATCGTCATTGAGTACTATAGCTTAATCTTGGACCTTCCCTGTGTGTAACACAGGTAATTGAAACAGTTGTTTAGAATCAACTCTCTCATCAGGTTGAAACTAAGGGGTCCATTAGGATGACCGGCGGACTTTGCCCGCCCGTCATCCTATCGTAAATCGGGACCGGTCCCCATAAGAGCGGGGGTCCCGGGGGTGCCATTAGGATGTGCCCGCCACAGTGGCGGGCACATCCTGTATTTTCAGCATTGTGGCGGGTGGTGCTCTCTGCACCGCCCGCCACAATGCTGAAAATGCACTTTCACATTTTCATTTGCAAAGCGGCAGGCACCGCGTGGTGCCTGCCGATTTGCAAATGACAATGAAGGGGGGTACAACAGGTACCCCCCATGTGTACCCCCCCAACTGTACTTCACTCTGAGGGCCCGCAGGGGGGCCCCAGAGTGAAGACCGCATGCCTTTCCGTGGCGGCAATGCCGCCACGGAAAGGCATTGAAAAATGCCCATTGTAATATGGCTGGCGGTGTCTGATAGACACCGCCACCATGTTATCCCTTTTCCGCCCTGGCCGCAAGGCGACCGGGGCGGAAAACAGGCGGGCGGAGTTTCCCACCGCTGCGGTCCACTCCGCCATCGTAATATGGCAGGGGGGAATGCAGGGAAGGATGTCGGGCGGATTGCCTCCTCCAGGGTGGCGGTGGCCACCGCTACCCTGGCGGAGGCAATCCGCCCGACATCCTAATGGACCCCTTACTGTCTCTAATCAGGATTCAGGCCACAAAGTAGCAACAAATCCACACTACCAAATATAAAGGTGGATCTCTGCACGGTGTGAGACCAAGGTCACTCATTTGCCCTCATACCACTACATATGCCAGCCATATTTGACAATATATATCATCAATTTCTCATTCATAGGCTCTCCAACCCTGTGGGACATTTAAAGACATGGTGCTGTCCTGGTTCACAACATTCCTGCATAAATGCACTTATCAAAAGAAGATTGGTACCTACCTTTCTAAAACAGTCAATATCCAAAGTAGTCTATCCAAAGGCTACACAATATCTCATATTCAATGTCTACAAGTACTCCTGAGGTCAATCTTGGTTTCCAATAACACAGGGCACCATAAGTATGTTAACATAGAATACGTATGTATTAGTTGATGGGGGTTGAGAACCCACCTCAAATAATATTTGCAGTCCTTGTCAGCGAAAACAACAGAAGTCACAAGATAAACCTGTGCTTAACCCTCTGGTAGCTTGGCACAAAATAGTCAGGCTTAACTTAGAGGCAATATGTAATGGAGTTATGAAGTACCCAACCAGTAATAAAGTGACAACACAACATAAGAAAAATATCAATCTATTTTAGAAAAACTGAGCAAAGTTTCAAAAATAAAATGACACTATGACAATAAAAATCCAATAAGTAGAAATGGAGGTAAGAACTTAAATATTTGAATTAAAAATGGTGCCAAAAGCATGAAGCGCCAACCACAGTTATATGGTCGTGCTATACAGCGCAAAGTCAAAGGCTAATGCCAAACGCAATGGAGTGAGGGTAGGTAACAGGGACCAGGTTCATCCTGGCGTAAATTTTACCTTCAGAATTAGATACCATTTTTGAGAAAAAATGGTTGTCAGTCAGTCGTCATTGGGGAAAGCTGCAAGTTGGATTCAAAGTGGGGCTTGATGATGGTGAGATGCTGACAGCAGTGTCCTGGTTTGGCCAATGACGAACATGGAAATGTTCCAAGATCCAAGCTCAAGCCCTCTATGTTTGGACTTAAAAACTTTTCTACAAGTCAGATCTCCTTCAGCAGGACAAACTAGCAAGCTGAGGCTGGCTAGCGATTTGATGTTGATGGCTGCAGCTTCTCCAAGCAGAAAGTTGAGAAAATGTTTCTAAGTCCCACTTCTTGAAGGTTGGAGAGAGGAGATGCACACTCTAACACCAGTTAAGGGTCCAGCACCATGGGGAATCCCTTGGGGGCTTGGACTCACTCCAACAGAGGCCAGCAGCAGCATCCAGGTTTTGTTCAGTTGTTACTGGTCAGCTTGGCAGGAGCAGGAAAAGGGACTCTGGAACCTTGTTGTGTTGGCCCCTGTGGCTCAAAAAAGAAAGTCAGCCAACTCACACTTGGGGTTACATCTGGGGTCCTGGGTTCAAGACAAGCTGGTCAAGTCTCATTTCAGGTTCTTCAGACAGCAAGGCGGTCCTTCTTCTGATTCTTCACAGTCCAAGAGTGTTCTGAGAGGGGTACAAGGGATAGAACAAGTATGCTCAGTGCCAGTCTGTGGATGGGGGAAACTCCAGCCCACTACCTACCCAATGGGGTAAAAGTTCCAGGGGGGCCTTATCCACTTTTGCAACATTTCCTGTGTGTTTTATTGTAAACTATCACAAACTGCCCCATTATACCTAAATCCAGTAAAGCAGGACTTGTATTCCCTTGTTCAGAGTTCCCTGTGACCACCCATAGGAATAGCTATGATAATGGCAAACCCTCCCTTATGGTCACTCCGAACCAGATCATGCTGGTTTCTGGGCCAGAGAGGACCAGGCCAGGCAGTTTGGGAAGAACTGTTCTCATGGGGAGCAGTGTCAAGACTGATTTGCATATGGATGGGTCTAAACTGGAATGGTATGGCATGAAACAAAACAATAGGGTTTACCCTGATCTGTGACTGAGGGTGAATGTTTGATGTGGTCAGTCAGTATTATGTCTATCATCTGTTCTTTTTGCATTTGATGCTGTAAGTGGGAAGGGCATGCCAAGGCGTGGGTCCTGTGCTCTCTATGCCACCAGATTCAATCTAACCTGGCTGATGTGGGGTAATACCCTGAAACCAGTCCCAGGATGTTTGTTTCTTGTCCATAGAGGATCTGGCCTTGCAGTTCAGGCTGAACTGTTGCCATGGGGAGCGGGGTCAATACTGATTTGCATATGGCAAGGTCTAAACTGGAATTGAGTGGCATGCAAAAAAACAATAGATTTAACCCAGATCTGTGACTGGGGGTGAATGATTGATGTTTTAAAAATGTAAATTGTAAATTGATACTTGCATAGTGCACTACTCACCGCAAGGGTCTCAAGGCGCTTGTACGAATACCACTGTGGAACCCATCCTGGCTTTCCCTGTGAGGCGTCCACTCCTGGGCACCCCCAAGGTGGAGACCAGTCATCCTTAGCGTTGTGGGGGCCGTTGTGGAGATTAAGCAAGCTATTGCCCAGAGTTGCAGAGTGGGACTCCGTGATTGGAATAGGCACCGAGGCGAGAGTTATCAGGTCCGTGGAATTTTGAGCCCAAGACTCGCCGAGGCGGGGAATTGAACCCTGGTCCCGGGCTAGACCTCTGCATCAGGGTCTGCCGCTCTAATCATTGAGCCACACTTCTTCATGTTGAATGTTTTCAACCTTCCGTCTATCATCTGTACTTTTTGAATTTGTTGCCTTAGTGGGAAGGTACATACGGGCATGGGTCCCATGCTCTCAACACCACCATATTCAAGCTAGCCCGGCTAATAAGGGATGATACCCCGAAACCAATTGCAGGATGCTTGTTTCTGCTCCAGGGAAGAACTGGCCTCACAGTTCGGGCTGGACTGTTCCCATAGGGAGCAGGGTCAAGACTGATTTGCATATGGCTGGATCTAAACTAGAATGACATGCAAAAAAGGATGGATTTAACCGAGATCTGTAACTGGGGGTGAATGTTTGATTTGTTCATCATTATCCATTATCTGTTCTTTTTGCATTTTTCACCCCAACCGAAAAGGGCATGCCCAGACATGGGTCCTGTGCTCGCTACACAACCTGATTCAACCTAGCCTGGCTGATGAGTGATGATACCCCAAAATCGGTCAAAGGATGCTTGTTTCTGGTCCAGGGAGGACCTGGCCTGGCAGTTCGAGCTGGACTGTTTTCATGGGGAGCAGGGTTAAGACTGATTAGCATATGGCTGGTTCTAAACTGGAATGGCATGGTGTGCAAAAAATGGATTTAACCCAGATTTGTGACTGGGGGATGAATGTAGGACTTGTTCAGCATGCCGTCCATCATCTGTTCTTTTAGAACATTTAGAAGGTTGGCATTTCCTGGTTCTAACCCTTTGTGCCTTCTGCCAGTGTCCTGGGTCACATGACTGTGATTGGCTCTGCTATTGGGGTTTGTCTAGTCCTACCAGAACGTGACACAAGGGGGACCAGGTGAGGGCAAGGCAGGTCATGCTGCCAGTATAGCTGGGGGGAGATCTGTACCTGCCGCCATTGCACTTCAAAGAGATTGCCTTCAGCACGCACGCAGCAACCTGACACTAGTTGTTTATCACCACAGAATTCTTTGAGCCTTGGCAGGGGAATGGAAGAACTTTCCAGAACCCAAGCTGCATCACCAGTCAACCTGACTTCATGGTAGCTCCTGCTACGTTCTTCTTAAATCATCTTTAGCGGGACCTCGCAAAAATGGTATTCATCTTGGAAGATCCCTCATTGTCTACAGCCTGCAGCCTTGTCCTTATGGATAAATCTGAGATTCAGAGAAACGTTTAAGTCAGAAGGTAGAAATCTTCATGGATACGATGACGACCAGCACCCCATCAACAAGGACATCCTCCTTGGCCTGGAAATCTAGCTTCTCCTGCTTGAAGCTTTTTTCCGATTTCATCTACGGCTTTACCAAGACGGCGTCTACTGTATCCCTGTCATCAAAGACACAACTTCAGATACAACCTACTGCCTTGTGAATCAGCACGATCATTGGCAACTTGGAGTGGAGGCTACAACGTGTCCTTATTGAATGAGGTGTGCACCCCTTTGGATTTTTTTTCAACCACAAATGTTCACAACAGAGGTCTGGTACATTTTAATGGTTGTTCTAACTTACAGTTGTGAGAGTAGGAACCACCGTTGTAATCGCAATTTCAATGGGCTCTTCGTCTGGAGCCAATGGCAGAATGACCAAGCAGGGAACTTGCACAGTTCTGTGGTATGTATGTCTGATGCTAGAGCGGCATCAGAGGGCCATTGATTACATCAGACAAGTTCAGCAGCTGAGAATATATTCGGCCTGAGTGAAATACGTGTTATTTCCTTTGTACAAATTATACATATTAAATAGTACGCAAAATTGTAGGTTATTACGCGAATGCTAGCCTTGGCATTTTATGTTCTTTTTTCAGAGAAAAATCTTTCCTTGTACACATTATAGGCACAGAGACGCATTTCGTGATAAAAAAGGGCAAAAATGCACCTCACACGAATAGCCACTCAGTATAAGTTTGTTTGTGTTCTTTCCAAACTACATCGATAGCAGTGTTACCTCAATGAAGTTCGATTACGACAAATGGAATTTTGCAGAACAAATGTATCCTATTTATAAAACAATCTTTCCCATTGTGGAATACATCAGGAAGAGCAGGTAGTTGTCCTTTCGACCACTACCTACTCCTGCCCACCTGACAGTAAAAAATAGGTGAGGCTGGTCCAAGGGGACAGTTTTACCTGTGCCCCTCAGATACCACCCTAACTGTGAAGTCAGTACAACCGCAATTGCGGACATAACCTATTCATAAATCTCATTATGAATCATAATTAGAAAGGGCTGTACTTTTCACACCCCTCATAGTTGCGATTTAGGATGAGTCCCAAAATCTAGTCAGAAAGTCTATTCTGAAATGTCATTAATGTATTGCATCCTTGCATTTTGTCTTTGTAAACCCTGTGACTTTGCAAATTGCATGCTTTGTGACCGCAAAGTGTAATTATACATTGGGCCCTGGCTGTTGTTTTTCTTTATAGAAAATGTGAATGGTGGTGTGTGCCCATTGAAATGTAGTAGCACCCCTATGATAGAGTTGTTACTGACTGTGAAGTAATGCTGGGGTTGACATTGCAATCGCGTAATGGCAGTGCACTTAAATGTAGTCTCATGCAGAATGGAGAAAATGCAAGCATGTATTTCCTATTATTCCAGTAAAAAGCAGTGCACATAAATTTTGTGTATTACGAATTGAAGATATTTGTATACAGAATAATCTTTTTCCAATAGGGAGAAAGGTCAGAATACCGGAGAGCATTCTGCACATGGATCTTATAGAGGCAATGCTGATGCTATGCATTTCCTGTCTGGGGTCTATATAACAGTCACTGGCAAAATTACTATGCCCTATTCACAAACAGCAATTGTATAATGTTTAGAAGTAATACAATAGTATTACTGTACCACACAATGCTGTTTACTAAACTGCATTTGGAGAGCTCCATCATTTCTTTATTTTCTGTGCTGAGATCTTGGCCTCGGTTCAGGAGATCTCAGGACACGTATGGTGTTTGTAGTAGATGAAGGATGGGACATGGGGGAGTGGCTGGAAACTGAGGAGTACTTACTACAGAATAGGAGGGGTTTAACCCCTTCGCTGCTAGGCCTTTTCCCCTCCTGTGCTAAGCCTTTTCGTGGCTATTTGGGGTAGTGCGCGATTAGGCCTCAGTAGCTTTTTGACCACATAAGGTATCCTCGCCAATTTTGCGTCCTTTTCTTCCAACATCATGGGGATTCTGGAGGTACCCAGCGTTTGTGGATTCTCTTGGAGGGGTCCCAGAAATTAGCCAAAATATAGTAACATTTCTTTTTTTTGAAAAATGGGAAAAATGGGCTACAAATGAAAGCGTCTGGGTTTTTCCCTGCAAATGGTATCGAAAAAGGGTTTGTGGGGCTGAAATCACCATTTTTCCAGCTTTTAGGGAATGACAGTTTTTTGTCAGAGAACCATAATTTTTGACACAGTTTTGGCATTTTTCTGGGACATAGCCCATTTTTTCTATTTTTAGTGCTTTTAACCTCCTTCCTGTAAATGGTAGAAATGTGTTTGAAAGCAATAATGGATCCTGGAAATCTGTATATTTTAGAAAAGTAGACACAATTCTGAATTTAGAAAGGGGTAATTTGTGTAGATCCATCAAGGTTTCTTTATAGAAACCAACAGTTAGATATTGGAAAAATTGAAAATTAGTTGAAAAAAACAGCCTTTTGTGTCAACGTTTTCACCTGTAACTTCTTGTAATTATGACAACTCTTCGAAAGAAGTATACCGTTACATCTGCTGGACCTTCCTGGTTGTGGCGATATAAAGGACTTGTAGGTTCACCAAGAACAAGACAAACCCAGAGTCAAAAACTGAGTAGAAATTTGCAAAGGCTTTTTATTATGTATCGGGTCTATAGAAATTATTGTGTGAACATGTATACATGGAAAAATCGGTTTGAAAGACACCTATGTATTTCTGAAAAGGGTAAAAATTATAGAGTTTAGAAAAAGTATATATTTTCACATTTTCAAAATTGGGAATACTCATTGTAGCATGGGAATTATTGGCCTTTTTTCAAAAAGACTTTTTTTTACACAATGTCTATATTTTGGAAGGCAGAAATGCATCAAAACTTAATGGGTAATAACAGTTAATTTACAAATCTGAATTACCCTAAGTCTCCGATAGGAATGGTACCTCCCTTGTGTGGGTAGGCAAAGTGTCCATGGCCGGAAAGGGCTCAAAACCCAACGTGAACACACCACATTTTCACAATGAAAATGACCCTTTTTTGCGAAGTAAGTAGCTGTCGATTTTTAACCGTAGCTGTGCCGGCACCTAGGGAAACCTAGCAAACCCATACTTTTTTGAAAACTAGACACGCAGGGAAAACCAAGATGGGGTGATTTGACTACCTGCCACCAGGTTCTGTTACCCTGAACCCCTTGCAAACCTAAAGAATTGTCAAAAAAGCCACATTTTCCACACATTTCTGTGGTGGAAAGTTTTGGAATCTGCATGGATCCACACATTCCTACCCACCCTGCATTTCCCAAAGTCTTAAGAGACGAATGGTACCTCACCTGTGTGGGTTGGCCTAATGCCTGCGACAGGAAACGGCGCAAAACGCAACGTGGTCACACCTCAATCTTGCAGTGAAAAATGACCCTTTTTTTGCAAAGTGCCTAGTTGTAGTTTTTGTACCCTAGCTCTGCCGGCACCTAGGGAAACCTAGCAAACCTATATATTTGTGAAAAGTAGACACCCAGGGAAATCCATGATGGGGTGACTTGCCTGCCTCCCACCAGGTTCTGTAACCCAGAATCCCTTGCAAACCTACAAAATTGTCCAAAAAAACACATTTCTCCGACATTTCTGTGGTGGAAAGTTCTGGAATATGTGGGGAACCTCAATTTCGCAGTGAAAAAAGAACCTTTTTTGGCACAGTGCCCAGCTGTAGTTTTTTAACCCTAGCTCTGCCAGAACCTAGGGAAACCTAGCAAACCTAAACATTTTTCAAAACTAGGCACCCAGGGGAATCCTAGATAGGGTGACTTGACTGCCTTCCACTAGGTTCTATTACCCAGAAACCCCTGCAAACCTAAAAATTTTAAAAAACAAACACATTTTCCACACATTTCTGTGGTGGAAAGTTCTGGAATCTGCGTGGATCCACACATTTCCTTCCACCCTGCGTTCCCCAAAGTCTTCCAATAAAAATGGTACCCCACTTGTGTGGGTCAGCCTAGTGCCTGCAACAGTAAACAGCGCAAATCGCAACGTGGTCGCACCTCAATTTCGCTGTGAAAAATGACCCTTTTTTGGCATAGTGCCTAGCTGCAGTTTTTGAACCCTAGCTCTGTTAGCACCTAGGGAAACCTACCAAACCCACACATTTATGGAAAGAAGACTCCCGGGGGCTTCTAAGGAGGTATGGCTTGCGTAACGTTCCCTTAACCTGAATCACTAGTAAACCTCAAATTTAGCTTAAAAAAGCAAGATTTTTTTACATCACCGGGCTCACAAAAAGGTCCTACCACCCAGCTATGCTCCAGGTCTCCCGATAAAAATGGTGCCTCACTTGTGTGGGAGGCACAAGTACCCACAACAGGCAAGGGCCCAAAACGTAGTGAGGCCACATCAAAATTGCCTATCTCAAAACCACCTGCTTTTGCAAGGGGGGTCACCGGGGTTTTTGGCCCTGTGCTCGACGGCCATCTAGGGAAACCTATCAAACCCACACATTTCTGGAAAGTAGACACCCGGGGGCTTCTAAAGAGTTATGGCTTCCGTGATTCCTCTAACGTTCCCTCACCCAGAATCCCTTGCAAACCTCAAATTTAGCTGAAAAAATAAATGTTTTCACACATTTTCATGCGGGAAAGTGTGGCATCACCAGGCTCACACAAATTTCCTACCACCCAGCGATCCCCCAGGTCTCCCGATAAAAATGGTGCCTCACTTGTGTGGGAGGTACAAGTACCCACAACAGGTAAGGGCCCAAAATGTAGTGAGGCGACATCAAAACTACCTATCTCAAAATCACCTGCTTTGCAAGGGGGGTCACCGGGGTTTTTGGCCCCGTGCTCGCCGGCCATCTAGGGAAACCTACCAAACCTACACATTTCTGGGAAGTAGACACCCGGGGGCTTCCAAGGAGATATGGCTTGCGTGGATCCCCCAACGTTCCCTCACCCAGAATCCCTGGCAAACCTCAAATGTAGCTGTGTTACTGTGGGAAAGTGTGGCATCACCGGGCTCACACACATTTACCCATTGATCCCCAGGTCTCCTGATAAAAATGGGGCCTCACTTAAGTAGGAGGCCCAAGTTTGGCATTGCTTATCAAAAAATTTTTTGGGCCCTTGCCTGTCGGGGGTACTTGGGCCTCCCACACAAGTGTGGCACCATTGGTACCTGGAGATCTGGGGGATCGCTGGGTGGTAGGAAATTTGTGTGAGCCCAGTGATGCCACACTTTCCCCCCAAAAATGTGTGAAAAAATGGATTGTTTCAGCTAAAATTGAGGTTTGCAAGGGATTCTGGGTAAGGGAATGTTAAGGGATCCACGCAAGCCATACCTCCTTTGAAGCCCCAGGGTGTCTACTCTTCAGAAATGTGTGGGTTTGGTAGGTTTCCCTAGATGGCCGTCGAGCACGGGGCCAAAAACCCAGGTGACCCCCCTTGCAAAACCAGATGGTTTTGAGATAGGCAAATTTGATGTCACCTCACTACGTTTGGGGCCCTTGCCTGTCGCGGGTACTTGCGCCTCCCACACAAGTGAGGCACTATTTTTACCAGGAGACCTAGGGGATCGCTGGGTGGAAGGAAATTTGTGTGAGCCTAGTGATGCCAAACTTTCCCCACACAAAAACGTTGGAATTTTTTTTATTTTTTAGCTAAAAGTGAGGTTTGCAAGGGATTTGGGGTAAGGGATCGTTGGGGGATCCATGCAAGCCATACCTCCTTGAAAGCCCCCAGGTGTCTACTTTTCAGTAGTGTGTGGGTTTTTTAGGTTTCCCTAGATGGCCGTCGAGCACGGGAACAAAAACCCAGATGACCTCCCTTGCAAAACCAAATTGTTTCAACATATTTATGTGTTCATTTCTGCAGCGTGAGATATTTGGCACAATATTACATGGAAATTGTGACAGACATTTTTAAGTTTGCAGGACATTGTAGATAAAAAAATAGGTTGGAATTCACGAGAGAGACATCACCATGTACTTCCATTGGTTAACAATATTATGTACATTTGGTAGGTTATTCTTTAATGGAATGTACACCTTGACAGAGAAACTCAAAAGACAAACATTCCAGCACAGCTATCTATTCCTCAAACATACAAACATACTGGTTGGATTTGGCACGAGGGTGAGTGATGGTTCAGTACATAAACTTTTATTAACAAGAGATTTCACAAAAATGAAATGCACTGTCAATAATTACATGCATTAAAACCAAACCAGTGACTCGCAACTCGTGAGCTGTAAAGCCACTACAAGGCACCAACCGCTTTATAGGCCTTTCACGCACCTTTCATACCTGATACAGAGAAGACCATTCACACCACCAGGCACAAAACCAAGACATTACAACATTCACAAAAAGGGACATATAAATGGTGGCCTTTGTTAAAAAATTCTCTACCTAGTTCCCACACAATTTTCTCAGTAAATCCAAAAGTGGAAGGACAACCAGGAGGGTTAATGCAGGACTCCTTACCGGTGAACACACTGAAATTAGAGACATATCCAGTCCCACTGTTACACAGCATATACAGTTTAATTCCATAGCGTGCCCTCTTAATAGGAATGTATTGCCTAAAAACCAAGTGGCCCTTGAACAACACCAAAGACTCATCCACTGCTATTTCTTTTCCAGGAGCATAGATCTCAGAAAAACGATCAAAAACGTGATCAAGGACAGGCCGAATCTTAAAAAGACAGTCACAATCAGGGTGATCTCATGGCAACGCTACACCATTATCGACAAAATGCATCATCCGAAGTAGAAGCAAATACCGATCACGACTCATGACTGCCCGAAATATAGCCGTTGCCATCAAGGGACTGGTAGACCAATATGAAGACATTGATGGCTTCCTGAGCAAGCCCATCAAAAAAGTTAATCCCAAAAACTTCTTTATCTCTTCAAGATTTTTGGCATCCACCGGGTAGCTCAAGAATAGGGCTTAAGGCTGGCACTGTTGTCCCTCAAAAACTGTTCTGCATACAAATTAGTCTGCTCAACAATCTCTGCCAAAAACACAGCGTCCATAAACAACTAAAAAAATGTATTGGCAAAACATTCTCAGTATTCACTCTACACCCTGTAACACCAGTAAAGTCTGGCAATGCCGGCTGCAACATGCCAGGGGCAACCCAGAGGCCAACATTATCAACGGGAAGTGCTGCAGCCCGAGCCTGCAGTCCAGATGCCTCATGCCGCACTACACCAACGGGAAGCCTTGCAGCCTCAAATGCTTCTTGCTGCACTACACCAATGGGAAACCTAGCAGCCCCAGATGCCTCTTGCCGCACAACACCAACAGGAAGCCTAGCAGCCCCAGATGCCTCTTGCCTCACTACACCAACATGAAGCCTAGCAGCACCAGATGCCTCTTGCCGCACCACAGCAACGTGAAGCCTTGAGCTGCAGCCTGCAGCCCAGATGCCTCTTGCCGACCTACACCAAAGGGAAACCTTGCAGCCCTAGGCTGCAGCCCAGATGCCTCTTGGCACACTACCGGCACATCAACGTCCTCCTCTAACACAGGCACTACATCAGCACTAGAAGAAGCTTCTTCATCCGATGATTTCATGTGAAGAGATAACTCACTGCCGGAATCTTACCGTCCTACCTCTGCCTCAGAATCGGAGTCAGTCTCTGAATGAAGGTAAGAGGAAGACTCAAAAAGCATACCAGAAACCTGCTGAGCAGTAATCCTGCGGCTAGCCATTATCCTTACTAAGCAAGGAGACTGCACAAACAAGTCAACAACAACCAACACTGTGCAAAGTACGTAGTAAACAAGGTAAGGTTTTAACACAAAGATCTATACACTCCAAAACAATATAACTCTTACCAAAGATAGCTACACTCACAAGCACCTACACTGCAGAGACACAGCAAAAAGCAAAAATACCCCACTAGAAAGAAAAAAAAACAATTACACATTACACAACAAAGTACACATCAAGCACTAATGCAAAAAAGATTTTGACAATCAAAACACAGAAGCCAAACAAACTGCTATTACTACACCAATTTCAAAAACACATTCATGTAGGGAAAATAAACTAATTTAGAGTACATAGTACAAAATACATTCACTTGCCAAGCACATGCAACTACACAAGCTGCAAAACCAGCAATAACAATACCGCAACCTACAACAATCCAAACAGCTAAAGCCTTGAACTAGAATAAAATAGAGAAATACAAAAATTACTATTACATTTCACAAACAATATAACAATTAAAATTATAACAACCAAAGTAGCTACCCAAATGGACATTCAGCCAGATGGGCCTTCAAATAGGGCTGAGACCAATGGGATTCAGGTGAGGTTTTCCACCAAGACACTGGTTATATTTTTGGATGTTTTTCTGCCCGCCCCCCTAGGTGCCAGTCAGTCTTCTTTTTGTCCTTACTGTACCCCCTCCCCACCCGGGGGCAGTAAGGACAAAAAAAAGAGCGACTGGCACCAAGGGGGACGGGCAGAATAAAACATCCAAAAATATAACCACCTTTGGAAGCAAACCTTGCCCAAGGGCTCGCTTCCACACACTACAAAACACAATCCCTATGGCCTAGCGGGGCAGAAAGGCCCAAAAACGTCCATCTCTGGGGCACAAAAACATCAACAAGAAATGCTCCCCTTTGCAGGCGACCCTTGCCCAGGGGGTCGCATCCATCCAAATTTACATGCCCCCAAATAAGTCCCTGGTGCCTAGTGGTATTTTTTGACCCCCCCCGGGGGCAATCGGCTGATAAAACGGGCTGATTTGCCCCCGGGGGGGGGGCAGGAAAACATTCCTAAAAAATGTCCCCTCTAGGAAGAGACCCTTGCTCAAGGGGTCACTTCCATTACAAAAATAATGCCCCAAAATAATCCCTGGTGCCTAGTGGCATTATCTGCCCCCCTGGGGGCAAAACGGGCCAAATAATGGGCCAATTTGCCCCCAGGGGGACAGAAAATCAAAATAAATATATGGGCCCCACCTGGAAGCGACCCTTGCACAAGGGGTTGCTTCCATTATAAAAATAATGCCCCCAAAACAATCCCTGGTGCCTAGTGGCATTTTCTGCCCCCCCGAGCAAAAAGGCCAAAAAAAACTGGCCTATTTGCCCCCAGGAGGGGGGCAAAAATTCAAAATAAATATATGGAACACCTCCTGGAAGCAACCATCTGAATGAAATTGACAATATATAAATCCCTTGTGCCTAGTGGCATTTTCTGCCCCCGCCCCCCGGGGGCAAAACATCTTAAAAAATGGGCCGATTTGCTCCCAGGGGGGCAGAAAAACATTTCTGAAAAATGCCCTCTCTAGGAAGCGACCCTTGCACAAGGGGTCGCTTCCATTACAAAAAAAATGCTCCCATAACAATCCCTGGTCCCTAGTGGCATTTTCTGCCCCACCCCTGGGGGGCAAAACGGACGGAAAAATTGGCCGATTTGCCCCCATGGGGGGCAGAAAATCAAAATTTATTTTGGCCCCCAACTGGAAGCGACCCTTGCCCAAGGGGTTGCTTCCTACATTCTAAAATTAATCCTAGGTGCTAGTGGAGGCATTTCCGCTGCACGATTGCGACGCTGTACGTGATGGTGAGGCAGAAATGCCCTGCAAAGTGACATCAGGGGAGAGGAAAATCTCTTTCCTCTCCCCTGATGCCTCGATGCATGCCCTAAACCCCGCTGGGACCGAGGAAACTCACCTCGTTCCACCGACACTCAGGAAGGAAATGGCTTCCCGAGCGTCGAGGATTCCCTGATGACGTCAGCGCGCGCTGTGCGCGCTGACGTCATGGGATTCCCATGGGGGGGTCGGGGGTGGCAGCAGAAGCTCTTCCGCTGCACTCCCCCTTTGTGGGGGTGAAATCAGAACCCCGTGGGGGGAGCACCAGCGCTTCCCCCGAGGGTGGGGCCCATGAAGAGCTGGACTCTTCATCAGCACACGTCTACTGTGTGCCATGACGAGTCCAGCTCATCTTCAGCAGGGAAGGGGTTAAGGAGAGTAAAGGCGAGATTAACGGAAGGCTAAGGAGAGCATTAGAGATGGACAAACTCCCACTCACAAAAGAGCAAGGCCATTGCCTCTCACAAACTTAGCTTCTAAAGTCACTAGAGCCAGAATAGACAAAAAGCAATAGCAAGCGTTCGCTAACTCAGCTTTGGAGTAAGTGCAGCGCTACACATGGCAAACCACCAGTACTGCAACTTGTTCTCATAAAAAATAACATAGCCACTAAATAACTATAGAAATATATTGGAAAATAAAGGAACATTTTTTGTTGCATTTTGTTCCAATGTTTTGAACTTTTCAGGAAATCCTTTATAAAGTTATTACTTTTATTTTCTAATATCCATTTTTTCTTTAAAGCTAAATAGAATTTTATAACAAAGCTTAAAAAACTTGCAACACCCCTGATAGTGCAACGAGTGACTGCTATGAACACCACCACAGAATATCTACAAATGAAACACATTTGAGCACCAACCAATAATATCCAGATTAATCACATAAAAATTGAATGCAAACACTAAACATCTTTGTCTACCTTTACTACGTCGATGAATGCATTCTTCTGGTTTGTCCCACATTTTCCCAAAAATTATTTGAGAAGGATTGGGTGTGGGACACAAGAGGGGGATCCTGGAAAAAGGGTTAACATCTTTGAGATGTCCAGGAAATCTCTCATTGCCGGATACTATTTCTCACCTGATGTGATTTTTGACAAGGTTGCAGACAGGGAGCAGGAGTTTGATTCATTTACAGGATGCTCCCGAGCTTTGCCTGTCTATTTAAAAATGCTGGCTTCACTCCATTTTGTAGCATCTGGATCTGTCTAGAGGGTCACCTCTGACAACATTGGCATGTCACAGGCAAGCCAGTTGTGATGCTTTTTTCAAGTACTGAGATGCATCAACATAAGAGTACACAAGTGTAGTGCCATGCAACTATCACTGCTGAAACATCGAATTGTGCCAAGGAAGTTCTATGCCTTTGCCCACTTTCCTCGTGTGGTACCTGCCATTGACTGCACCCATGTGAAACTTCAACCAACTGACCAAACAGCACCCCTTTTCCACAACAGCCACCTCTGGCACCCCATTGATATGTAAGCTCTCTGCTATGCCAGGTGCTGCTTCACCGATGTGTATGCTACCTTTCCTGGAAGCACACACAACAGCTACATATTCCGTCAGTCACCTCTTGGAGGTCGCTTGGTTGCTATGAAGTTTGGTGACATGGGGCTCATTGTTAAGTAACAACACCTCACACTGGGCATAGATATGAATCTGGGAGGTGGCATTCCAAACATACTCATTTTTACTACAACATAATACAGACATATAACCCTGACACTTACTGCATGTATGTGGAAATGATGTATTACATGTGAAGCTGGGTATGCTCTTTCTCCCTATTGCCTCAAGCTCTTAAGACATCAAACCACACTACCACAACAGAAGTACAACAGGAAACACATACATACATGAGCTACTATTTACCACACTTCTGTGAATCTCAAGTCCCAATTCAGATGTTTTGACTGTATGGAGGTCAGTGGGGATTGCTCATGTACTACCCAGATGATGTGTTCAAGATTTTCATGACCTTTTGTGTGTTACACAACATCGCCATGCAGTGGGGTTTATATATAGATCATGACAATGATCTATGCCCACGTTCTTGTTCTCTTGGTAGGGGTAAACAAGAGAAGTCATGTTGTTCTGGTGTGGGGTCGACCTGTTAACTCATTTTTGTCATGAGCTGCTTGTTTGGTTGATACAGTTATGTTGTTGGACAGACACTTATCAATGATGAAAGAAGGAGTACCTCACCATCCATATATTCCATCTAGAGATAACTGTTTAATTGTACATGATGTTATCAACAAACATGCTATGCACTAGTTAAAAATTAATGACTACTTCATTTCTATAACATAAGACCACTTTTCAATAAAAACAGTACAAGTACAAGCACTCATATATGGCACTCATGCTTTATGACGTACCTACTCAAAAACTTACCCATGACACACACATTATGTGCACAAACAATATCTGTTGCAATTTTTGGGATCCTCTATATTTTCTTGGGTTTCTCTACATGCAGGGGCCTACATCCTGCATGCAAAGGGGTTTCCTCTGCATGTTTCCACCCCATATGAGGAGTTTCCATGCCACAAGTGGACATCTTCGGAGTTGGGTCTAGATCTCTGCATAATACATCAAACAGTAAATTCCATATACGCAGAGGAAGGCACCCATTTGGTGATCATTCTGAGCCACCATTTCTCCACAACAGCATTCTTCTTCATCCTGCAATTCTCTTTTTATCAAAACCCCCATCATGGATGAGGGTCAAAATGAGAGGGTCCCCCCTTCACTGAGCAGAATTAGAACTCATTTGTGAGGGGGATCCTCCAAAGGTGTCCTTGACATTGTGGGGCTTGAGAGACTGGGTGGACCTTCATCTTGGGCCTGGATTAAGGTCTAGGGCATTTTGTGTCTCACAGGCTTTCTTTTGGTACCTCAGCACAATACCACTGTACCGGAGAGTCATTAATCAATCAATCAATCAATCAATCATTTGTAAAGCGCACTACATACCCGCGAGGGTCTCAAGGCACTGGGAGGGGGGGCTACTGTCAAACAGCCAGGTCTTGAGTATCCTCCTGAAGGTAAGCAGGTCTTGGGTCTGTTGTAGGCTCAGTGGGAGGGTCTTCCATGTCTTGGGGGTGAGGAGGGAGAAGGATCTCCCACTGGTGGTTCTTCGGATGCACGGGACAGTGGCGAGTGAGAGGTCGGCGGAGTGTAGCTGGCGGTTGGGGATGTAGAAGTAAAGCCGTCTGTTGAGGTAGGCTGGGCCGGTCTTGTGGAGTGTCTTGTGTGCCTGGGTGAGGAGCTTGAAGGATATCGTCTAGTTGACGGGGAGCCAGTGCAGGTTTCCCAGGTGGGGCATGATGTGGCCGTGGCGTGGTACGTCAAGGATCAGTCGTGCTGATGCGTTTTGGATGCGTTGTAGTCGTTTGATGAGCTTGGTCGGGGCACCCGCGTAGCGGGCCTTTCCATAGTCGAGTCTGCTGCTGACGAGGGCCTGGGTGACTGTCTTTCTTGTATCTGTCGGGATCCATCTGTAGATCTTGCGGCGCAAGGGGAGGGTGTTGAAGCAGGAGGAGCAGACGGTGTTGACTTGCTTGGTCATTGAGAGTGTTGAGTCGAGGATGTTTCCCTGGTTGCGTGTGTAGTCGGTGGGTGTCGGGGCTGCCCCCAGTGCTGTCGGCCACCAGGAGTCGTCCCAGGCTGAAGGGTAGGAGCCAAGAATGAGGACCTCCGTCTTGTCCGAGTTCAGCTTCAGATGGCTGATCTTCATCCAGTCGGTGACGGCCTTCTTTTCTTCGTGGAGGTTGGCTTTGGTGTTGATGGGGTCCTTATTAAGGGAGAGGATCAGCTGAGTGTCATCGGCGTAGGAGATTATGTTAAGGTCGTGCTGTCAGGCTACGTGTGCAAGCGGGCCATGTAAATGTTGAACAGCATCGGGCTGAGGGAGGATCCTTGCAGTACGCCGCAGATGATCGCAAAGTCTTTGGAACAGAATGGGGGAGGCGGATGCT
This sequence comes from Lissotriton vulgaris, assembly GCF_964263255.1. NCBI lineage: Eukaryota > Metazoa > Chordata > Amphibia > Caudata > Salamandridae > Lissotriton > Lissotriton vulgaris. The sequence continues at coordinate 1,570,124,943 of NC_141691.1, forward strand.
ATGGGTTCTGCTGGAAAGGAAGGAGGTGGTCCAATCCAGAGTCTTGTCTCGGATCCCCGTGGCGTGGAGGTGTGCGCGTAGTGTGCAGTGGCAGACGGTGTTGAAGGCGGCAGAGAGGTCTAGGAGGATGAGTGCTTCGGTCTCGCAATTGTCCAGCAGGGTCCTGATGTTGTCGGTGGCGGCAATGTGGGTAGTCTCGGTGCTGTGGTTGCTGTGAAACCCTGACTGGGAAGGGTCCAGGATTCTGTTTTCTTTGAGGTGTCGCGTTAGCTGTCTGTTGACGGTTTTCTCGATGACCTTGGCCGGGAAGGGGAGCAGAGAGATGGGCTGGAAGTACTTGTGGTCTCTTGGGTCTGATTTAGGTTTTTTGAGCAGGGCATTTATCTCAGCGTGTATCCAGATCGCTGGGAAGGTCACAGTCTTTAGGGAGAGATTGATGACGTTGCGCGGGTGGGGTGCGATTGAGCTGCTTGCTCTGTTGAAGACGTGGTGCGGGAATGGGTCTGACAGAGAGCGGGAGTGGATGGTGTCGTGGTCGATGGTGTGGGTAGCGTCTGTTGTGTTGCTGTCTGTTGGGGCTGTCTGGGTGTTGAAGATGTCATGGATGTCTGCAATCTTTCGGTGGAAGAAGGTGGCGAGGTAGTCGGACAGGGCTTGCGACGACGGGATGTCGTTGGTGTTGGAGCTAGGGTTGGAGAGTTCCTTCACAATATTGAAGAGCTCCCTGCTATTGGTTGCACTGTTGTCGAGGCGGTCTTAAAGCAGACTCGTCAACCCACCATACTCAGCTGGAAGAGTCTGAGCATCAGACAGGAGTTTAGTGTATTATTTGTATAATTTCTTAAGAGCATATGAGTTTTGATAGTGGTGTCCAGTTATGTGTTCAGCCTGAGTTCTGTTCTAACAGTCAATGCTATATTTAACCTGTGGTATTTGACTGTTATGAAAAGAGTGAATGTTTGGAAATCCTAGCATGATGTATTGTTGTAGTTCCAGTTGAATTTACTAATCATTCTAACTGGACGTAGGACATGCTTTTCAAATTTAATATTTTGTGACAACATAACATGTAAAGCTGACTTCAACATTTGGGACCTGGTATATTTCTATTTTGTCAACATTTGTTTAAGTGATACTACACTGTATACCTTTACCTTACTTTCAAGTCACCATATTTTTTGCATAAAAAGATATCTAAATGTGCACATTTAATTTTCAATGTAAAAAAATACACTCAAATTAAAGATAGGCAATATGTTGAATATTTTGGAAGCCTTTTAAAAAAATGAAATCAAAGGATTATGTATAAAAAACAACAATCTTTGCACAAACATTTCCCCGCCTTTAAATGGATGGTTCCAAAGATTTTTGTAATTTATCATTTCCTGCTGTTAAAAGGTTGCTGAATTTTAATTGGAAATTTGATCACTGTTTTAAGTTAGTTTTAATTAATAAATGGGTATGGAAGACGGAACTAGTTTTACATGGAACAAAATGAATTTTAATGAACTATGAATTAGTTTTATTACAATGGTTTGAATTAACTAAGCAAATAAAATCAAATTTAAAACTTACTTTCAAACCACCATATTTTTTCCATAAAAAGATATCCAAATTTGCACAATTAATTTCCCTTGTGAAAAATACACTCAAATTAAAGGTAGGCAATATGTTGAATATTTTGAAAACATTGATTATGTAAAAAACAAATAATCTTTGCACAAACAATTCTGCACCTTCGAATGGCTGATTGCAAAGATTTTTGGAATTATAAGTTCCAGCTGTTTGTTGGTTACTAAAAATTACTATTTACAAATGATCTTGCTAAATATTTGGTTGAGACAGCATAATGTAATTTCCTAAATTTAGGGCTATCATATTCCTTTTAAATAAAGCTCATTTGATATGCAGTGATGAACAAATGAATTTAAAATGTCTCTCTTTTTGTCACTTTCCTTTTCAGTGTGCCAGCCTGGCCAAACAACTTTGGGGCATATTATCAAGGGCCTTAATTCATGTGTTAGCGACCTTTTCCGGTTGCTAACGCATGAAATAATTATCGCCCTATTATCAAAGCGTTGCTAACTCCGGTTAGCGACGCATTTCATGCGTTATTCATCGCCCCCACGCTGGGGGCGATGAATACCGCTAATGAGATGCAGGGTGGGCGTTCCCATGTCCACCACATGTAAAATAGGGTTGGAGGTGGGATTGCCTTATTCACAAGGCAGGCCTTGGGAGAAGGAGACCTGCGATAAACACGTCTATCGCAGGTCTCCTTAAGCCTGCTTTTAGTACGTGTTAGGCATTGTTAACATGAGGGGGTGGATCATAAAGCTGAATCCACCCCCCCATATTATCAAGGCACACATTAGCGCATGAAAACAGCGCTTCTTTTCACGCATAATGCAACCTACCGACGATTTCACATCGCCTGTTGGCTTTAGCGTTGAGAATACGCTGCTAACAGGCGATGTGAAATTGGCGATAGATTTTTCTTGTTATCAACGCTGTGTAATATTTTTTGCACAGCGTTGATAATATGCCCCTTTGTTTTTTTGCCAAAGGTAATAATTGGCGTCATGGACTGACTTTTTGGGACTCTTTACAGACATTTTTATACTTTGCCCCTTTATGTATAGACTTGTTCCCTTGAAATTTCCCGGTGGGTTTTTATTATTTGCCCAACCCACTCCCAGTTGCATTTCCACCGTGAATTAAGACTCCATTTTATTTCATTTTGCGCATTTCCTATGACAGTTTTTTGTACTCATCAAAAAGGTATTCAGTGAATGTGTTAGGGATGGAATAGTGAAATGTAACAATATTTTTTGGAGGGCTTTATTCCACTACTCTACCTGTTCAATACTGGGGTGAGATTGTTTGACAGAGTTAGTGAATGGACAAATGATGAGCCATAGAAGTAAAGATCAGAGGTTTCCAGACTTACGTGACTGAGTAGAGGGCCTTATTTCCCCTGCCCAGCTGTCATTGCCATTTATGTTCGTACGGTGGAACCAGGTGCTGTTACATGAGAGAAGCTGGCAGAAGAGAGAGGTGTATACAGTAGAATAAGCCACCTTACGTCATGGTTGAAGATGGTATTTTAATGCTCTTAATACAAACTGTGAGACCGACAAATATCCCCCTCCTGCACTTTAAGACATGCTCTAAGAGAATATCGTATATTGCTTCCTTTACAATGCCAAGACTAATTGCAATTTTAACAAACAAAATGTAACCTAAGATATAATTGTATTACATATTGACCAGGGTCCAAATAGGGATGTGTCACAATGTACAAAAAGCTACCTGTCAGTTACACATAAAGAAGTTGGACAAAAAGTAAAGGAGCAGACATTTCACTTACACGTCTATAGCACCAGTTTGCTAAGTGGTGCCTGTCCATATTTTGGTCCAGTGCTAAAAGCAGAAGTAGATGTAGTGGCAGTTGGTGGATGAGAAGACAACGCAAGACTTGAAAAAGAAAAATTGAGTAGTGGTTTATACTGGTTTCTCAATATAAAGGCCAAAGTCAGATTTCACTACAATTATAATTCATTACGAAACACATTGTAAAATATATGGTTAGGGTTTAACTAACCAAGTGATAGAAGTCTTCTATAGACTGTTAGTGGCATTGATGGCATAAGGACATACCTATGTGTGTTTTTGGGTTGCTTTATGACACCTGTCCTGTGTGTTGGTCTGCTGCACCTGCAATTAACCCTGTCCCAGCTGAAGCAAGTAATATACTCAAATGATTGTCTGCATGAAAAGAGAGAAACAAAATGTAATACAAATATTAGGTGTTTTAAAGGAGTTAAAGGGTGTTTTTGAGGGGTTTGATTGAGATGCATGCTGAACAATGTAGGACACAAAAGGGTTAGTGACTGTAGGTTTCTCTGAAGAAAGCAGCCCAAATAATAGTTGGGTGTGTATTAAGGAGAGGACAGCCTTTTGGGGAAGAGAGATGGGATCAAGGGCACCATACAAGAACAGCTTTCACCAGGTGTATCCTGAAGAACTTCTCCTCCATCTGTCTATATTTATTTAGCCACTTGTTTTTAATATGCCACATGGTGCATACGTTTCCCCCAGTGTATAGGCAGAGTCTGTCACCTCCTGCCATAAGGTTGACAGCTTTGTTCTACTGAGTGCGAATGAAGGCAGCCCGTGTACTTGTTTGTAGTGTTTCATCATAACTTCTAGGGCTGTCCCAGCCTCAGTGAACTTTCTTTTACTCATTGGTAGACCTAGCATCCTTGGTTTGGTTAACCCTCTAAATCTTAGTCTGCAACCCTCATGTTTGCTGATTTTGTTTTTACTGGCTTTAGGACTATGTGCACTTCACTACTGCTACCCAGTGCTAGGCTGCTTGTGCTCTCTCCTTAAATCATCATAAAATTACCTTATACCCAATTTGATTAATTAATTTGATTGTAAGCCCCTAATACAGTGACACTACCTATGTCCAGGGACTGTAAAGTAAATGCTACTAGTGGGCCATTAGCACTGATTGCACCACCACTTAAGTATTACTTTAACATGCATCAGGGGTGCCATTTTGCCCTGGGAAAAGAAGCCTTTTTTTCAGGCCAAGCCTTCCAAATAGGAGCAGGTACCCAGTTCATTTTTGGTGTCTTTGGATTTGAAATGAAAAATCCTAACTCATGGTGTTGTTGTATTTTAAATTACAATTTTGAAAATGCCACTTTTAGAAAGTTGGTATTTTTCTGCCTTAGCCATTTTGTGCCTGCAGCCAGTCTCTGGTTCACGTGACTGGGCGTAGCTGATAGTTGGGAGTTGTATATTCCTCCCAGGCAGTCACACACATTAGGGACCTTAGGTGTGCCCGAATGGGCCATCCCTAGCAGGATGGGAGGGAGAAGCTGGGCACAGTCCCACTTACACTTGAATAGACTGTGTCATGTCTCCACACAAAGGGAAGGCAAGGCTCCTGTACACTTCAAAGGCATTCCTCTCGAAGGTTCTCGTCATTTCAAAGGCACAACTGGTTATAAATATTGGACGTCAGATATTAACTCTTCAGTACACTCCTGGACCCGTGGATACTCTACGATGAAGAAGGACTGATATGCTACTGAAAGGACTGCCACTCTGCTGGACTGCCGCTCTGAAGATCTGCTGCCCTGCTGTGCTGACCTGCTGCCAGCTGCCCTTTTTGCCTGCATTAGAAAGGACTGGGCCTGCATCTGTTCATCCCAGGACCCTAAAATGACACCAGGGGCTAGGTGACTATACTACTGACTACAGCTTCTGCAACAGAAGGCTTCAACAACCTTGAACCTTGCAACTGGACTATGCCATCTGTGAGTTTACCGTGCCAAGTGGTGCATCCCCAGTCCTAGAACCTTGGAAGTGGGCCTAAGTTGCTTGGCCACCCTCTGTGGATCCAGTGGAACTGACGCATCTCCTCTGTTGTGCGGCGTAACCCTGATAAGACCCGACACATCGCACCTGCTCGGTGAATTGAACCCATCATAAATAGCACATCGTCTCTACAGCCCGTACCCTCTTCAGAACCTCCACTGCACAACGCATCCTCAGTGAAAGCCCTAGCCTACTGCAGACTCGATAATGATGTCTGACTTAGCATTGCAGCCTCCAAGCACCTCAGAACTGTAGCATCGCCTTAACTGTGCGAAGCATCCTCAGTGCTGGACTTCGCATAAAAAGCTCTCATCAATGAGATCCTTGATGATGATGCAGGACCTCACACAGTTGCCTTGCCGCACGTCATAACCAACGCATTGCTTCAATTGCATAGCACATCTTTGACGTGGATTCTCGCAATGCTCCACAAACCAGGATTTAATGCAAATCTCTTAGAGCCACATGCATCAAACTCAGAAATTGCGATTCCTAAATTGCGATTTTTAAGAAATTGCAATTTAGGAATTGCAAGTCCTATGCATGTCAGAGTCAATAAAATTTGTGATTCCGACACATTCCTTATTTGTGGCTCGCAAATTGCGAATTACAAATAGGGAATGGCTTCCCATTCATTCCTATGGGCCTAGAGGCCCATAGGAATCAATGGGAATTGCATGCGCAATTTGCTAGCACCAAGTAGGTACTCGCAAATTACACATGCAATTTCATTGGTGGAAGTGTGCTAAAAGGACACCCTGATGCACCCCTGAAAGTGCAATTAAAAAACATGTTGAACACACACATCCCAAGGGCATGTTTGTGCGCAAAATAAGTTTTCGCAAATTACCATTAACTTTAAGCTGAATAATTTGCATTTCTTAAAAGCGAAATCACAATTTGTTTTTGTAGTATTGCATTTTGGGAATCGCAATTTCCAATTCCCTAAATGCAACCTCAATTTAAGTAATCACAAATTTTGAGATTACTCAAATAGCGATTTTTGCATGTGGGATGATGCATCCCAAATGCAAAAATTGCGTTTGCAAAGGGACCGCAAAGAACAATGATGCGAGTGCCCCCTAGTCTCTCCGGGTGATAAATTGTTATATAAATATGCTGCAAGGGAAAAAGGCAAAACTTTATGAAAGTATAGGTCCACCAAAGCAGATAGTAACAGTATTTCGGCTCCGGGAAACTGATAAGTGAAGCAGATGAGGAACAAGCATTGGTAAATGCAGGAAAATATGCTACAACCAATAGAAGTGCAGGAAAGGTAAGCGGCACGCACAGGAACCAATGAGAAGCCAGGAAAGAGTGGAGGTGGGATGCAAGTACCTTTTAAGGTTATATTAAATACAATACATTTCTCTAGGCGAAACATAAAAATGCACCTTCAGTGCACAACCCCAGCTTTCAGCTCTGCTGGAGTTACTTGAGCAGTGATGTGACCGATACTGTCTAATTCATGTCTCAGCATCTGTTCTCTATGCATGCTGACAATACAAGCTCACGTGGAAAGATTAAATGCCAGCTACAATACAATGAGTTTTTTTTATACCTTCATTGAAACATCGCTTTTCTACAAAGATGCCATTTAGTAATATTACAAAAGTGAGATCTGATTTCCCATGTGTAATCCTAGGTTTTGTGCCATGAGCAGGACTGGACTGACAATCAAGAGCAGCCTGGTACATTTGGTGATACTAAACCTCATTTTGTGAGGAAATTCAAACCCGGTCACTACAGAGGAAACTCTAGAAGTTTACCCTCAGTACATCATCATAGAAATGGGGCAAAATCATAATTTTACAAAAAGTTTTTCATGATATTCTAAAATGTTATTATTTGTTTAGCAAAGTAAATGATGGCCGCACAGTGCACCATGATATTCAGTTATGATAGAAACGTCAATACATGCACTGCCTTTTTTAATTGTGAGGAGAAATGTAAAACCACAAATACTAGAATGAAAGAAAGATCCGCAACCAGGGAGAATTGCTCACACTTAACCTGGGGTACTTAAAAGCTCTTCTAAACACACTTGATGTAATCATTTACGCATCACCTGTATTTCAAATTCATAATAGAATACAGAGGGAACCTTTGGCAAAACACAGATGCCTTTAACAAATGATGTTGATAATTGTTTAAATTATCAAATGTTGGAGGTGGTGTTTTCATGATGTCAGCTTATCATCTGCTGTTTTCAGAACTGCAGCACAGAAGGTGAATATAACAATGAAAACCATAGGAACTGTGATTTATATTGGTGATATTCAACACATAACAAAATCCATTGAAATTCTGTGTTAAATTTGTGATATGAAACAGTTATGTTAAATACATGCAGGTTTACTAATGCGGCCATGCTTAGAATTGTAGGGATCAACATTGGAGGGGAAGTGATCGGTGTTTTGATTACCAGGGACAGGTGGCACTTACATTCTAGATCGATTCGACAGGCATGTTATGGTTACTGTTATAATAAAAGTAAGGTCCATTCCAGGTAGTATCTTCAAGTTGGTTTATTAAGTAGGATGTAACAAGGAGAGAGCCCCACCAGGGGCAGCCTCACTGCTGCTCAGCCCATCTTCAACTGAAACCCACACACACCAACATTCCATTCACCAACATTCTCTCACACATCCCCTTTCTTTGTAATGGAAATGAAGGAATTCTCAAAAGGTATTGGAAATATTGCAAGAAATGCATAAGACGACAACTATCTGAAGCAGAGCATGAAAAATTAAAGATGGAATATTCATGCAGAGAAAATGAAGTAAGGAGGGAGAAACATAACACAAGTACAATGACTCATGCACACCATCCTCCTTTCTATTGCAAAAACAACCCAAACACTCCCACAACACAGACTACAGACCAACCCAAGTACTTGGATCGTGAAAGCTGGCCAGGCAAACATGAGAAGCACAAAGGAACCAACAATGAAAGTGTGAAAGAAACCCAACCAATGAGAAAAAAAAAGAATGCAGGCGTGGAAAATATCCACACAGAACAAAAAACCAGCACAATAATAGGAGCACTTCCCCCAACAACACATTGGGGTGTGATGAGTTGAAGGGACTTCACACAGAACCAAAAGGACTCCCAATGCAAACTTTGACATGCGAGGGAAAAGCTAATTTTAGCATGAAAGGGGCCCTATTACCAAGGCAGCGGTAAGCCACTTAACATGGCTTTTAGCCACATTATGTGGGTTAACACTGCCTTGGTAATAGGGCGCTGACCCTATCACCACCACAACGTCACAAAAAGTGACTTTGTGGTGGCGATAGGGGCATGGTGTATGCAACCAAGGGCTATATGTAGGTAATTGTAAATTACCGATTCGAAAATACCGAATTTTACTGATTCAGTATTTTCGAATCGGTAATTGCCATGTAGATAAGAAAATCGGTAAAAATTACTGAATCGTTAAGATTCGGTAATTACCGAATCGGTATTTACCGATTCGGTAATTACCATTCATTCCTATGGGCCAGGAGGCCCATAGGAATGAATGTCAATTACTTAATCGGTAAATACCGATTCGGTAAAATAGGGAAAGAGGCAAAGGTGGCAGCATGTCACTTTGACACCCTGTTGCACCCCTGATTATTGCTGGTGTGCACATGTGGCATACATACATGCCCTAAGGGCATGAGTGTCTGCCACATGGCACTGGTGTAAATGCACACATTTTCATTTACAGAGGTATTCGTTAATTACCACCAACTAATAGTTGGTGGTAAATAACGAATCCTGTAAGCACAGAAGCACTCTTCAAAGTGCTTCCTACATTTAATTTACTGATTCGATAAATACCGAATCGGTAAATACCTTATTTGGTATTTACTGAATCAGTAAATTTGCCCTCTACATAGGAAAAGCCTATTAATGGTCGGTAACGGCCGATTTCAGCTGTTACCGACTCGTAATGGCCTTCCTACATCTGGCCCTAAGTTTCTTAAAGTCAAACAACCTACTCTGATGTTTATCCTCCAGGCATTTGTCCTACCAACTTAATGATGCAAAGCTGCTGGTTGCACTAAATGAGATGGCATACAAGAGGCTATTGCCAAGTCAGCATATTCGGGCTGATACAGGAACAATTCAACCGGGTGTACTGGCGCTGATCACCATGTGAATGGTATCTAAATTCCTGTCTGATCCTTGCTGAGCTTTAGCCTGGGACTATCTGGGTACAATCATGCTGACCCTTGGAGAACACTGTCAGTCTGCATTGATCAACCAGATCAAAAGAATGCATTGGACCTGTGCTTCAGCATCCTGAGAGGTTCTTATTGTGGGTCACTGAAAGTCACTGCTCCCAGAAGCCAAACCCTCAAGGGGAATTGAATGACTCTTGGTAATCACTCACTCCCTCAGCAAAGCTTAGGCATGTGAGTTGCTCTTCCCAACGGGAGAGTGTGGAAGAGTTAGCGGGAGGACGAGATCAAGTGAGAGAGAGAGAGAGTGTGAGTGTAAGAGAGAGCAAAACTGAGAGAAATCAAGTAAGCAGTTATCGGCATAGTCCAATTGCCAGAGAATAGGAGCAGTTAGATAGATAATGTGCAGGGAGTGACAGATACCGGGCTTCTCGATAAAATATTGCCAACTTTGCCATTTTGAGTGTACAGTGTAGCTATTTCCACCATTTTTCAGTTAATCCCTCACAAATATCTCTTCTCATGGTCCCTTCCCCTTTGCTGACCTACATATTCATTTTCACAATGTGGTAGCCCTCCCCTCTAAAGCGCCATGCCTAAATTCGAGAGGGTTCAATTGTAAATTTGCATTACAACACAATGCACTGAAAGTGTTGGTATAGGTAAAACTGGTAAGCACTTGATATGCTTTGCAAGCACCTGCACATAAAGTTACCAGCTCTAATTTATAGAACCTCACTAGAAATGTGGCTAAGTGAATGACATCCCTTCCATATGTTGAGGACATGTATATGACCTTTACCAACAACACTTTGAGTGCTTCATATCGGAATATAAAATTCACAATTGAGCCCAGTTGAAGACTGTTGTAACTTTACATCTAAAGGACAAAACACCTGTTGACAGGAGGATTGTTGATTTGGAATGGAAATTATGCAATGTTGGCATGAGGCAGAATTGATGTGAAAACCTACAGAGTGGAAAATGTATCCAGGATCTCCACAGATAAAAGTGTGAGCCTGACTAATGAAATTATACATTAATAAATGTTGAACTACTAAAAGTGAATGCTGTAGGTAATCTTTTTTTCAGCTTGAGAACCAAACGTGAGTATTTGGCAATTAGATATTTCCTGGGAACCAATTTTCCACAATTCTATCTTGCACCCAATTTGTATTAACTTCATTATCCTCTTGTAACAACTGTCAGGACTTACCTACAGGATAGGAGTCTGTGCACATCATGACAGCACATGTAAAGTAGTGTGAGCATTCCAGTAAGACAAACACCAGAGGAATTTGAAACTGTGATGACCAGCACATAGTTCGAAACTATGAAACCATGTTCAGTTTGGTTCCCATTCCAAGATGGTGAGCTTATCTATACAGTTGATGGAGCAGATTTCATCTGCAGTCAGGCATTGTTTTATCTTTTGTGCTTCAGACAGACTGCATTTAAATTGCCACGCACCTTTTGGTGCAAGTTAAAAACATGGCACATGAAAAACATGAAAGTGAGGCCTGTTCAGTCTGAATGCTTTTGCTGAATTAACATGTGTTTTTGCAGTGTAGAGAAAAGTGGCCTTTTTAGCTTTGAAGATTAATAGAATGTGTTTCTCTCTTCCCAGCTCATCCCTTATAATCTAAATTCACTATTTCTGTCTTAAAAGACTTTGACTTGTTGCATATTTTGATGAATATTTTCAGTTAATAACACCTCTTTTTATAATGTGTGTGAATTAATAATGCACCAAACACTGCACAGGGGGCTAAATGCTTTTTGCATGAAAAGCTATCTATCAATCAATCAATCAAAGACATTTAATCAATCAATCAGTGACATTTATAGAGCGCGCTACCTACCCGTAGGGTCTCAAGGCGCTAAGGGGGGGCGGGGGGGGGGGGGGGGTGCCGTTACTGCTGGAACAGCCAGGTCTTGAGCTTCTTCCTGAAGGCGAGGTGGTCTTGGGTCAGACGCAGGTCAGCCGGGAGGGAGTTCCAGCTCTTGGCGGCCAGGTAGGAGAAGGACCTTCCTCCTGTTGTCGCTCTACGGATGCGTGGGACGGCGGCGAGGGCGTGGCTGGCTGATCAGAGGTGGAGTTTGGGAGCATAGAAGTTGATACAGTTGTTGAGGTAGCTCGGGCCTTGATCGTGTAGGGCTTTGTGTGCGTGGGTGAGGAGCCGGAAGGTGATTCTTTTGTTGACGGGGAGCCAGTGCAGGTCTCTCAGGTGTTCGGAGATGTGGCTGTTTCGTGGGATGTCGAGGATGAGTCTGGCTGAGGCGTTCTGGATCCGCTGGAGTCTCTTCTGGAGCTTGGCGGTGGTTCCGGCGTAGAGGGCGTTGCCGTAGTCCAGTCGGCTGGTGACGAGGGCCTGGGTGACGGTCTTCCTGGTCTCCGTGGGGATCCACCAGAAGATCTTCCAAAGCATGCGCAGGATGTTGAAGCACGACGAGGAGACGGCGTTGACTTGCCTGGTCATGGAGAGGGAGGAGTCCAGGATGAAGCCCAGGTTGCGTGCGTGGTTCGTCGGTTTGGGTGCGGTGCCCAGGGCGGGGGGCCACCAGGAGTCGTCCCAGGCGGAGGGAGAGGAGCCCAGGATGAGGACCTCCGTCTTGTCTGAGTTCAGTTTCAGGCGGCTCGTCGTCATCCACTCGGCTACCTCTTTCATCCCTTCGTGCAGGTTGGCTCTGGCGGCGGCGGGGTCGTTGGTCAGGGAGAGGATCAGCTGGGTGTCGTCGGCGTAGGAGATTATGTTGAGGTTGTGTTGGCGTGCGATGGCCGCGAGGGGGCTCATGTAGACGTTGAAGAGGGTAGGGCTCAGCGAGGATCCTTGAGGGACGCCGCAGATGACTTTGGAGGCCTCTGACTTGTACGGTGGTAGGCGGACTCTCTGCGTTCTTCCGTCGAGGAAGGAGATGATCCATTCCAGTGCCTTCTCCGACGTTGCTGAGGCGCTGCACTAGGGTGCAGTGGCAGACAGTGTCGAATGCCGCGGAGAGGTCTAGGAGGATGAGGGCCGCTGTTTCTCCATTGTCCATCAGGGCTCGGATGTCATCGGTGGCAGTGATGAGGGCGGTCTCGGTGCTGTGGTTGGCTCAGAAGCCAGACTGTGAGGGGTCGAGGGATCCATTCGTCTCGAGGAAGGCGGCCAGCTGTTTGTTGACGGTCTTCTCGATGACTTTGGCTGGAAACGGGAGGAGCAAGATGGGGCAGTAATTCTTGAGTTCGGTGGGGTCCGCTTTTGGTTTCTTTAGTAGTGCGCTGAGTTCGGCGTGCTTCCAGCTCTCAGGGAAGGTGGCGGTGTTGAAGGAGGTGTTGATGATGTCCCGCAGGTGGTGTGCGATGACAGCGTCAGCCTTGTTGAAGACGTGGTGAGGGCAGGGGTCGGTCGGAGATCCGGAGTGGATGGAGTTCATCGTGCGGACGGTGTCTTCGGTGCTGATTGGAGTCCAGGCGCAGAGGGTGGTGGTGGGGGGCGGTGGTTCGGTCGTGGCGTGCGTCGGTTGAGTGCTGAAGCTGTTGTGTATGTCCGCGATCTTGTTGTGGAAGTAGGAGGCGAGGGAGTTGCAGATGGGGTGATGTTGTTGTTTCCGGCGTTGGGGTTGGAGAGCTCTTTCACGATGTTGAAGAGTTCCTTGCAGTTGTGTGCGTTGTTGTCCAGCCGGTCCTTGAATGCTGTTTTCTTGGTGGCGCGGATCAGTTGATGATGCTTCTGGGTGGCGAGCTTGAGGGTGGTCATGTTGTCCGTTGTTGGCTTCCTTCTCCAGGCTTTCTCGAGGGCTCGGCAGTTCTTCTTGGAGCTCTTGAGTTCGTCGGTGAACCATGGGGCCTTCTTGCTGCCGGGTCTGCTGGGCGGGGTCTTCAGTGTGGCGAGTTCGTCCGCGCAGTTGCTGATCCACTTCGTGAGGTTGTCGGCGGCCTGGCTGGGGTTCGCTGAGCTGGCGGGAGGGTGCTGGCTCAGGGAAGCGGCGAGCTTGTCGGCTGTGATCTTGTTCCAGCTTCTTCGAGCAACCTGTTGCTGGTGGTGGTGGATCTTGGTTCTTCTGAAGGTGAAGTGGACGCAGCTGTGGTCCGTCCAGTGGAGTCCAGTGGCGTGGCTGAAGGCGATGTCTTTGCTGGATGAGAAGACGGCGTCGAGTGTGTGTCCGGCGAGGTGGGTGGGGGTGGACACCAGCTGCTTGAGTCCGAGGTTGGCGAGGTTGTCAAGCAGGGTGGTGGTGTTGCGGTCGTTGTTGTTCTCCAGGTGGAAGTTGATGTCCCCCAGGAGGATGTAGTCAGCGGAGGGGAGGGCATGCGGGCTGACGAAGTCGGCGATGTTCTCGCTGAATTGTGTGCATGGTCCCGGGGGTCGGTAGATCAGGGGGCCTCTGGGGGTGGTCTTCGGGTCGGTGTGGATCTGGAAGTGTAGGTGTTCGGCGGTAGTCAGGGTGTCGTCGGTCTTGGTCGTGATGTGGATGGTGTCCCTGTGGATGATGGCGATGCCTCCTCCAGTCTGGATGTCGCGATCTCTCCGGGTGATCTTGTATCCCTCTGGGATGGCGATGGCGATGTCGGGCGCTGAGGAGTCGTTCATCCAGGTTTCCGTGAGGATGGCAACGTCAGGAGCTGTGGTGTTGAGGAGGTTCCAGAGTTCGATGGCGTGTCTCTGAACGGAGCGGGTGTTGAGCAGGATGCACTTGAGGTGGTTGCTGCTGGTGTTCGGCTTGGCGGGTGCTGGTGCGGGGCAGGTCCGGATGCAGGTGAACTTGCAGGTGTGGCAGCTGAAGGGTCCGTGGGTGTGTCTCGGGGTGGCTCGGTAGCATCCCGGGACTCGGCCGGTGTTGAGTGCGTTGAGGGTGGCGGCGTTGTACGTCCGGCGGGTGGGCTGGGGTCCTCGGGGGCCAGGGGTTCAGGCTCTGGGCGCGGTCCAGGCGCGGACGGGCGCAGAAGGGCTTACCTTTGGCGCGCCCGCTGCACGTGCATGCTGCGCGTTGGCCACTCTGCCATATGAGGAGAGTGGGGGGGCAGAGCGAGGGAGGGGCAGCTGGGAGGGGGAGCGGGGTGGCGAATGGGGATGGCGAGCGAGGGAAGGGGGTGGGGCCGCAGGGGGGCAGCGGCGGGGAGGTGGCGGGAAACGCGGCCGGGGCTTGGCGAAGAGGGGGGGAGCACTGGGGGCTAGGGCAAAACGGCGGGAAAAGAAAAACTAAAAAGGCGGCAAAGCTAGCTGGTGGCAGGGGGCACAGGAGATCCGCGGACCAAGCGGATCCGGCGGTCGGGCACAGCAGAGGGCACAGCTGGTGGCAGGAGGCGCAGGAGATCCGCGGACCAAGCGGATCTGGCGGGCGGGGCACAGCAGAGATGCACAGGGCACAGCTCAGGGCAGAGGCGGCACCAGGGGACGGGCTCACTCACGGGGAGTGTGCTTGGGGGGTGACCTGCCCGGAGTCTAAAACACTAAAGCATGTTGCTGTGTGTGTTGTAATAACTGTGTGTGCTATATTAACTGAGTGTGCTTTTAAATTTTACACTAAAGCATAAAAATGCTATGTTGCACATTGCACATTAATTTTGCATGTTGTCATAAATAATAGAAAAGCTGCTTTACACTAATAGCTTGGCTAGGTAAACATTTATAAGGGGTATTAGTATGGAGTTGGGAAACATAATGGGCTGATTTATATGAAATTAGTATTTCTTTGGGTTTGTTTTATTTTTGGGCCTACCATTAAAAGGCTGCCTGTGAATCCAGCAAGGCTATGACTTGCATTTTCAGAAAAGAGTGCATACGCAGACTGTGGCAGCTTTCCTCAAACCACGAAGAAGCCAAGGACATCTTGAACTGTACATTCTTATGATTGTGCCAATGTACCAGTTTGATAAAGTATCCGTCCTGCTGCGCTGTGACAGGAAGGAAGGAAAACTATAGAAACATTTTCCCTAGCAATTGTTGCAAACTTATAAAATGTATTTATTATGTATGCTTCTTTTGTTAAAACTGGTATAGTCGGGATTTTAGAATCAGTCAGGAGAGTGAGACCTCATGCCATCATGACTGACCAATCACGTACAGGTTTTCCTGAAGATGCAACATTTTTGTGTAGACTGCCAAGAATTAGAGTATAAATAATGACCTCTCTGGAGGGGCTTTGGCTTTTCGGCTCATATGGCTTTTTGCTCAAAGGGCTTTCTTAGCTCAGCTGGCTTCTTGCTCATTTTGGCTTAGGATTTGCTTCATTCTATGGGTAAGGTACAAGATCGTCATGGGTGTAGCCTTGGGCGTCCAAGGAGAGTCAGGTGGGGGGTTCCCTGGTGATTTTTTTCCCAAGTCTTGGCACGTCATATGTTGGCACTGTAGGCCACATTCCTTTGAGGTCTCGTGATGGAGGGGCTGTTTTCCTCTTTAGACACAGAGAGATGCAGAAGAGCAGCAACAGATAGAATGGCTTCTTAGATTTAGATGCTAAACTTTACGTTTATGCTTTGACTAATTAATTAGGTCTGAAAAGATTTATTTTACTTATGCATTTATTTCTCTTAATGGGAGATTTTTGCAAACTATTTCACTTTTGATTAGCCTTGCAAGACTATTTTTCTTAGAAACTCTTTAAGAGTTTTGACTGAAATTTTGCGCCACAATTTCTTTCCTATATGTAATGCTTATATGCAGACTGTAATATGTTCTATATTAATGCTATTTTTTCTGTTTTCCAAATTCTGTAATCTGATTGATATTTTCCTAATGAATAAAGGGTCGGAGAAAAACTTAACTTTTGACTAGAAAATAAAACCCTTTAAAAATACTCAACAACTCTCTTTATTTGCTTGAATAATAATTGCATTTTTTACTGTTCATGATTATTTAAAATCTCCTGAAGGTAATACATGTTGTGAAGGGCCCAACACCTTTTTCAGCGGTAAATTAGAGGTAGCATGAGGGTTTTACATTGAGAAATTACAAGAAGAAATCACCGTTCCATCACAGTCATTGACTGTTACCACACTAGTACCCAATCCAGTTTAGCACCTGTCACCTCAGGCCAGGGCATCACTAGGCAGAGATACAACTAAGAACAGCAAAATAAAAACACTCATTGTCTGGCCAACTTGTGTCTTGTTAGGTGCCCCAACTGTCACGTTAGTTTGCATCTTTGCTGCACCGTTGTTGTTTTCTCTGATTCACTTTTATTCCCATGCATTGTACTTGTGCTGAGTTTCATACCTATAGACACTCTGCATGTTTTGGACACTTTCATTGAATCAGTCTCAATTCCTCCTTTAGGACAAGCAATTCCCAGGTTCTGGTGGATGTAAGTGTGCTATAAGTATTTTAAGATATTTAAGGCAATATTTATATTATTGGATGTAAATTGATTAAAACCATTTCACCGATTTTGCAGTTTTGGTGTGTTCAGATGTGGGTGGCACACGATTTTACCCAATGTTCATTGTTTTGTTCTCCTGTACCCCAGAGGCCTTTCTGCTAGAGTCTTGTACTTTTACTAGTGGTCTTGAGATTTCCGGTTCAGGGAGGCTGGGCATTTTCAACTAGAAACATTATTAATACTGATAGCTATGACAACTGCCGAGGTATGCACTTTAATCACTCTTTTTGCCAAAACTTTAGGTTTAAGTCTTGATTTTGATTCAGTGCTAGGGTTGAATTCAGGGTTAGAGTTAGGTTTCAGACTAGGATTAGTTTGAGGACTGGGGACTGGTTTAGAGTTATGACTAGGGTTTCAACTAAGGCTAGGATTAGGTTTAGGTGTACTGTTATATTTATAGTATGTGCTATGTGTTTTACAATATTATTGTCTTTACTTGCATGAAATGAATATACTAAAAACTTTCTTAAGCCATTTCATATATGTGTAGGAGATATGATGGTAGAATACCTAGCATACACCAATAATATGATATTTCAGCGAGCAATATTTTGTTTTGGCAGCGATGTCTTTTCATAACAATATTTTTGTTGTTGATACTGTGCTATACAGCTTCCGGATATTTCTAATTTCCTATCATCTTTGTTTTATCTCACAATTAGAAAATGTTAAGATGACAAGGGTTAACATTGAACTAATCTTACTGGGTGCATTTAGAAACCGCTATATGATATCTCAGACTGTGGTGCTTTTATTTTTGCACTCTCTGAACATGATAATAGGGAGGGATTTTAGAGAGTCAATTTCCCATTGGTTGAACATCGTTTGAATGGATTTGCTTAAAATGTAATAGTTCTGAATTATAAGTTTGAAAATAGCTCATCACATACATATGTGATTCAAAAATTCAATTTTCTAATATAATGGAAGACTAAAGGAAATAGGCCTGAACTGTAGCATGCAACAGATCCCTCCTTTATTAAAATATTACAGAAATCAAGATTGATAAATAAACTGCAATAAATGGAGGAGTCAAACACACTTAATTTTTAATGTCTTCCGGCAAATTGTATTATTATAATGTTTTTTTTTAAGGGAGTGGGATATTATGACAAAGAAGGAGGTTAGCCTTTGACTCAACCCTCACTTCAGCGTCGAAAATAAATTTTTTCCTTGTCTTTTTTTTAAAGGTATTTTTAGAATATTTATTTTTAAGTGAACATTGTTTCTCATAAATTGAACATTAGTATTCCTAATATGGTTAGTTCAAATAAGGTTGACTTGGAAATGGAATGCCTGCAAGATCGATGTTGTGCAGCTCTGGTGAAAAATATTTCCTAGTTTAACTGAGGTGATGTACTTTTCACTATCGCTGAACTTCTTTGATTGAGTCATAGTGTTGTACCAAGGGATTAGCCACCGGAATTGGAAAACTCGGCATTCACTGTGTGCTGCCCTAAGCATACCAATCAATCATGTTAATGATAAAAAGGTTAGCTAATTATGCAACAAAGTGAACTTTATCAAACAAATTGTTTCTTAAAAGGATATATTTATTAGCCTCAGTTAGTACATACTTGTTTCTTTGATGAACAATAACTCTAAAATGAAGAAAAGGGTCCCACATTGCACAGTTGGGTAGACCACTGTGTACAACCGTCTCCATTTCAACTTCTCTATACCTTGGATCCGCAGCAGTATCACTAATCTTGTAAGGGAGGTATGAGACTCATCCCCACCTGGTTCTGTGTTGCAAAGGTGTGCCTTTCTCAAATGGTCCTCTGATTCAAGGATCAAGAGATGGTTCCATTATTGTAGGTTTTTAATGACTGTTGACTTGATTAATATATGATTGATACAGTAAGAAGTCATTATTGAATGCTGCTAATTCTCCAAGAAAATGGCCTGCTCCGCTCCACTCCTTCCCTGGAAGTTTCGGGGTGATTCGTGAAGCGGGGGCCGAGAAAAAAGGGGGGTCTCAAAAAATTTTTCCCCAGGCAATTTTCCATAGGGACCTTTAAGTGAGGCTACTGCCCGAACTGCTGAATGGAATCACACCAAATTTGGCAAAAAGGTAGAGTCTATAGACAAAATACCATACGCGTACTGTCCAAGGATAGTATTCCTACCATTACGAGCATGAGCTGCATGCTAATTGGCTGTCAACTGTCTTTCAACACTCCAAACCAGGAAGTGTTGGCAGTCATCTTGTGCCTCGGTAGAACCGAGGCATAAGAAAACAAAAAAACAAGTGCGCACAAGGCACAAAGGGGGCAGCATTATTGAATGCTGCTGATATATATCTATATATATATATATATATGTGAACAAGCTCCCCAGTGGAGCGAAACGCGTCATCCATTTAATAAAACGTTTATTCCTGCTACTCATTTGAGTTGGATTCATTGTGAGCTTCGTTTTGGCTGTCTGCTGTGGCGTAATGAGGTCTGCACCCTGATGTTGCCTGTCATCCACTGACAGGTCGGGATTGCTTTTCATATATATATATATATATATATATATATATATATATATATATATATATATATATATATATATATTACCTACTGGCGGTCACCAGTAGGTAGTTATAGTTATGATTTTTTTCAATGCAAAATCTAAAAATTCAATTGTGAATAACTTTGGCGTCGGTTGACAAATCTGCCTGAAAATTTCCTCAAATTTGCCTCGTGGAGCTCCGGTCTTTCCCTGGAAGTTTGGTGGGGATTCGCGAATTGGGGGCCAAGATAAAAGGGGGGTACCAAAACGTGTTTATCCCATGTTAATTTCCATAGGGCGGTCGAACTCACTTTTATCCCGAACGGCTGAATGGATTTGCACCAAACTTGGCAAAATTGTAGGGACTGGTAGCCCGATGTGCCTTTGCTATGTCTCAAGATATGTGCTCCAGTGGATTTTGAGTAATTAATGTTAAAAAATATATATATATCTATGGCTGCGCCCTGGTACGCGCACCGGGGAGCGCACCGGGCGCGCTACCCGACTTGCGCGCGGAAATCTGATTGGCTGTCGGGTGTCTGTAAACATTCTAAACAGTCCGGAGCGGCCGCCATCTTGTGTCTTGGTAGAATCGAGACACAAGAGGTGGCAAAAACAAAGGGGGAATTGACCATAAGGGGCAGAGTACACCCCCCCTGACCCCATAGGTTTGATGTGGGTGCTATAAAAAAAAAAAAAAATCGATTTTTGCGGGGGGAGCGCCTGGTACGCCCACCGGGGAGTGCACCAGGGAGAGTACCATGGGGAAAAAAGAATGACAGACTTTTCAAAAATTGTATGTTTATTAATTGTTCTTTTTGTTGTTTTTTGTTTTTTCTTTAAGGACCAACATGTAGGTACCAATGCAGAGTCTAAAATTTACTATACACCGTCTCCTTTGTAGATATCTTGCATGTTGTTACAGAAGTTATTGTGGTATATGGAATTCATACCATAGTCTGTCAGGAAAGCAGAAACAACATGCAGGCAGGAGATGATAAAGAGATGTTAAATACACATTGGAGATAATATAGTGGGAGAAAGGAAGTAACTATAAGCAAAATTACTATGTAACATAAAAAAGTTGCACAGTATATTTTAAGTCTCACTTTATATTATATCTATTTCGGTACTAATTCATAATTTACATATAAAAAAGAATAATGTCTCAAACAATTTTTAATTTTTAAATAAAAATGTATTGCTGTGATTTTTCAAAATCTAAAAGAATTTCTAACATTATTTTGTCAGGTATGTCCTCATTTGGATTCCATGATTCAATTTCTTCTACACAATTAAGTAAGTCTTGGTCCAGAGACTGATGCAAAAAGTCTAATTCATCAATGTCTTCCTTAGGATTGTTCTCCATATCAATTTCAAATGAAATATTAATTTTATTTTGTTCTCCTTCCATTTTCTTGCTGTAAATTGCATAAAAAATAAATATATCAGTAGAGATAGGGCACTGTTGGGTTTAAGTTCAGACAGGTACTTGTGAGTTTTTAACAGTGAAGTTATCTTTGGGCAGTGTATGGTATGAGGTAGGAAGTAGAAATATAAAAGAGTGTATGTGTAGAAGCCTAATATAATTCATAATTATACCAGAGAAGCCTAATTGATCTATAACTATAACAGAGAAGCCTATCTCAATCTGTAATTATAACAGAGGGACAGTAAATACGTGTCAGAAAACGTTTTTACAAATGAACTTAAAGTGCCCCTTCACAAATGTATAACTTACCTTATAGAAAGGTGATGAAGATAAATGAGTAAATCTTTTAAAGATGTATCTCAGGTAGTTGCAGTCAAAATGGCCGTGTTTCCCTCTCATTTTTCATTCATATTCAAGTACATAACCAATCAAATGTCAGGAAAAAAAAGTAGGAAATGAAAGTAACATTTTAATTGGTTGTAAATTCCAACACTTTCATATGTGTTTTTGTCATGTAATTTACCTCAGGATATTTAGACAGGGCTACAGCCCAAATGGCTGAATGGAATACTATCAAATGTGGGATAATGGTAGGGAGTGGTATATAGTAGGGTGTATGCTATATTTGGTGAAAGTCTGTCCAGTAGTTTTTATGTATTTTCGTTTCCCACATTTTTTTGAGGAGCGCTCACCGGTGCACGCCCCGGTACGCGTACCGGGACCACTATGGGACTCCGCCATTTTGTGTTTCGGTCGAATCGAGACACAAGATGGAGGACAAACAACGTTGGGAATGGGTAAAAAGGAGCACAGTAGACACCCCTTGACCCGCTAGGTTTGCTGAGGGGAGTTTCGGAGGGGCATATATATTTTCGCGGGGGGAGCGCCCGGTACGCGCACCGGGGAGCGTACCGTGGAGCGCACTCTGGTGAAAAATAGTGAAATAAGTTAGAGAAAGATAATCATTTTGAGTGATCAGAGGTAGGGTAGCTCTGAAAAGAGCTTTTGGGTTCTGTGGCTGATTTAGATACCTACAAGTAGGTTCCAATGCACAGTCTTAAAATCAGGAGGAATATTCTATTCCCCTCATCTGAGAAGTGCACACCATCTCCTCTGT
This sequence comes from Lissotriton vulgaris, assembly GCF_964263255.1. Taxonomy (NCBI): domain Eukaryota; kingdom Metazoa; phylum Chordata; class Amphibia; order Caudata; family Salamandridae; genus Lissotriton; species Lissotriton vulgaris. The sequence goes on from NC_141691.1 coordinate 1,570,146,919, forward strand.
AGATATCTTGCATGCTGAAACGCAAGTTATTGTTGTATATTGAACCCATTCCATAGTCTCTCATGTAAGCAGAAACAGATTTATTCACATGTTTCCGTGCTTTCTCAAATTATGGACAAAATTGGTTGGACCAGTTCCATTTCTATCTTTGACATATATTGGAATATACCAAGGCAGTTTGTGGAAAAAGTGTCATCAATTGATCAAAGGTGTCCTTTAAAAGCATTTCCAGACCTACCCCAGTCAAAGTGCCCAAGTCATTTCCTCCACAGTGCACTATTAAGTGTTCAGGGTTTGGCAGATGCAAAAAGGTTTTCACCAATGGTATCAATTGGTGACATCTCAATCCTCTCTGGCCAATCCACTTGATTTCCACATTTGTTAAATCAAGGTTGTTAAAATTTCTGCTAGCTGCATACCTTTGAGCCCAGTGGATGTAGCTATGTCCAATAATCCACACAGAATACATGATGAGAGAAGGTTCTAGTGCAGTCAGATGAAGTGTGGGAATGAAATGGCAGTTGGAATAGTAGGAGTTTACAAAAAATTATTGTGGAGTTTCACTGCTCTTGAATCACAAGCAATGATTGGTGGATTCAGATAGATGAAAACTAAAAGTTAGGGTGCATGGTTGTGTTTTGTGAAAGAAGCAATTTGAATGGTTAAGAAAAAGTCAGTTAAAGAAACAGTTCATCGGATAAGCTGCTGTATTGAGAGGTCAAACATCCTTGCTTAGTTCATTTGCAACATTGTAGAATAAACTTTTGAACCTGAGAGTTCAGTAAGGAGGGAGTTGTTATGGTAACAGACAGAAAGGGCTGAGGGGGGAAGGGTGTTGGTTTGAAAATAGTGAGGGAAGAGTTTTGATTGGTTGAAATGAGGCATATCTGTGTAGAATTAGAGGTTTTCTGTGCCAGTCATGGTTGCAGTGTGTGGAATGCATACCTTTTGCTCTGCTAAAGAAAAATTGGTGTGTGTGTCTGACATTGTTCTCTATCTCCCAAAGCAATTTTAAAGGTAAGAAATGATTCATTTAATTTAGATAGAGACTTGTATGTTCTACTGAGAAGATTTGGAAGCAGATTGTTTTTTTTAATGTTGTTTTGTGTCATGTTTTTTGATAATGTTTGGTTAAAACATTTTAATGCATAGAGGAATTGTATTTTGTGAAATAGTGAATTTTCAGTAGTGAAATTGAATGCTTGTATATAGGACCTGTGCTGTGTTTCTAAAATGTTATTTGAAAAACGATTTTGGGGTAAATGAATGCTTTTTATATTTTTGAGAATGAATTATTAGTGCTTGCCTCAATAAATAAATATATTTGAACCTTTTACAATGATGTCACCTGCATTACCTCAGATTAGGATGCAGATTGAGCTTCTTTCTGGTTGGTTTGTGTCATGTTTTTGGATAATGCTTGGTAAATAGGTTTTGCAGCAGAGGGGAATTGCATTATGTAAAATTGAGAAGTTTCTCTAGTGACATTGAATGCTTGTACATAGGACCTGTGCTGTGCTTTTAAAATGTTATTTTAAAAACGATTTTGGTGTAAATGAATGTGTTTTACATTTTTTAGAAGGAATTATTAGTGTTTGCCTCATTAAATAAATATATTTGAACCTTTTACAATGATGTCACCTGCACTACCTCAGATTAGGATGCAGATTGAGTTTCTTTCTTGTTGGTTTGTGTCATGTTTTTGGATAATGCTTGGTAATAGCATAGGGGAATTGCATTATGTTAAATTGAGAAGTTTCTCTAGTGACATGGAATGCTTGTACATAGGACCTGTGCTGTGTTTCTAAAATGTTATTTAAAAAACGATTTTAGGGGCAAATCAATAGTATTTAAATTTGGGCCTTATTTATGATTGCCTTGTGCCGCCGGTGCATCACTTTTAACATGGGAAAAAGTGACGCACCGGTGGCACAAGGCCTTCATAAACAAGGCCCTGAGTTTCTTTGCTGTTGGTTTGTGTCTTGCTTTTTAATAATGCTTGCTATCAACATTTGCAAGACAGAGGATTTGTATTTTGTGAAACAGTGAGGTTTCAGTAGTGAAATTGAATGCTTGTACATAGGACCTGTGCTGTGCTTCTAAAATGTTATTCAAAAAACGATTTTGGGGCAAATCAATGGTATTTACATTTGGGCCTTATTTATGATTGCCTTGTGCCGCCGGTGCGTCACTTTTAACATGGGAAAAAAGTAACGCACCGGTGGCGCAAGGCCTTCATAAATAAGGCCCTGATTTTCTTTGCTGTTGGTTTGTGTCTTGCTTTTTGATAATGCTTGCTATCAAGATTTGCAAGATATAGGATTTGTATTTTGTGAAACAGTGAGGTTTCAGTAGTGAAATTGAATGCTTGTACATAGGACCTGCGCTGTGTTTCTAAAATGTTATTCAAAAAACGATTTTGGGGGCAAATCAATGGTATTTACATTTGGACCTTATTTATGATTGCCTTGTGCCGCCAATGCGTCACTTTTAACATGTGAAATAGAGACGCACCGGTGGCGCAAGGCCTTCATAAATAAGGCCCTGAGTTTCTTTGCTGTTGGTTTGTGTCTTGCTTTTTGATAATGCTTGCTATCAAAATTTGCAAGATAGAGGATTTGTATTTTGTGAAACAGTGAGGTTTCAGTAGTGAAATTGAATGCTTGTACATAGGACCTGCGCTGTGTTTCTAAAATGTTATTCAAAAAACGATTTTGGGGGCAAATCAATGGTATTTACATTTGGGCCTTATTTATGATGCCTTGTGCCGCCGGTGTGTCACTTTTAACATGGGAAAAAAGTGATGCACCGGTGGCGCAACGCCTTCATAAATAAGGCCCTGAGTTTCTTTGCTGTTGGTTTGTGTCTTGCTTTTTGATAATGCTTGCTATCAAGATTTGCAAGATAGAGGATTTTTCAAACACAGCACAGGTCCTATGTACAAGCATTCCAGGTCACTAGTGAAACTTTTCAATTTTACATAATACAATTCCTCTATGCAGCAAAATCTTTTTACCAAGCATTATCAAAAAACATGACACAAACCAACAAGAAAGAAACTCAATCTGTTTCCTAATCTGAGGTAATGCAGATGACATCATTGTAAAAGGTTCAAATATATTTATTAAATGAGGAAGACACTATTAATTCCTTATCAAAAATATAAAAGCCATTCAATTACCCCAAAGTTGTTTTTAAAATTACATTTTAGAAACACAGCACAGGTCCTATGTAAAAGGATTCAATTTCACTACTAAAACGTCACTATTTCACAAAAGACAATTTCTCTATGCAGCAAAATGTTTTAACCAAGCATTATCCAAAAATATGACTAATCTGAGGAAACATAGATAACATGATTGTGAAATTTGCTAATATATTTTTTGAATCATGCAGATACTATCTAATCAAACGTTTTCTTTTTAATATTCTAGCCTTGAGTTACTCCCTTTTACACCTTTTGTCTGTTTTATACTGTCTCTCTTTCTCTTTCTGACTTTTTTTCTCTCTTCCTGTTACACCCTCTGTCTGACCTACTTCTTGTAACATCCTGTCTCTGATTTACTTCCTCTTACACCCTCTCTCAAACTCTGTCTCTTCCTTTACAGGCTCTCTCTGTTTTAGTCTCTTTTACAACCTTTTCTCTTCTAACACCCTCTCTCTGTGTTACTTCCTGTTACACCCTCTCTCTGTTTTACACCCTGTTACATCCTTTTTCTGACTTTCTCCCTTTTTTTGACTTACTCCCTCTCCCTATTACATCCTTTTTCTGTCTTTCAACATATTATACACTCTCTTTGTCTTAGTTCTTTTGTATGTTTTACTCCCTCTACCTGTTTCTTTGTCTGAGTCTCTCTGTGTTTTTGTGTTACTCCTAGTTATATAGTTGCTGTGGTATAAACTTAGATGTGTTGCAAATTAGTGTTTATATCGTTTGCTTATTGTCATTGCTTTGTTGTTTGCTAATAGTGGTCTATAATGTGTTATTTGTTTCTTTACCACAGATTGAAATCAACATTTCAAAAGTAAGCAAAAATGCCGTCAAGGCAAAGGAGAAGAAAAAATACCATACGGAAAAGAACAAAATCAGCAACGGAATTAAAGGAATCCTCTACAACAAGTACTTCAAAAAACACCAAAAAAGCTCCTGGTAAGACAACTAACAGCCATATTCATCAATCTCCCGTTTTGCGAGGCCCTAATAGCGCATTATAGCGATTCGCTATTAAGGACTCGCAAAACGGGATTCATGTAGGATTAGCAAAAATTATTGCGATTCCTACTGATTCCTTATTTGCGATTAGCAAATTGCTAATCGCAAATAAGGAAAAACTCCCCAAAAGGCCCATAGGAATGAATGGGGAGTATTCCTTATTTGCGATTAGCAATTTGCTAATCGCAAATAAGATTGCGATTTGAAGGGTGCCCGGGGTGTCCAAAGGACACCCTGTAGCACCCCTCAAATGTACATTTGAACAGGTGTTGCGCACACACATGTCCAGAGGACATGTGTGTGTGCAACATGCAAAAGTAAAAAATGCACAAAAGTGCTTTTTACTCGTTTATCGCAATTTACCACGAAGTCAGATTTCGTGGTAAATTGCGACCAAATATTGCAAATTCGCAATTTCTAATAGGGTGATGAATTGCATTTAAGGAATCTCTATTAGAGATTCCTTAAATCCAATTCCTCGCAAATATGCGAGTTCGCAAATAGCGATTTTTTCATTTGGGATGATGAATCCCAAATGCAAAAATCGCACTCGCAAACGTCCAGATTCTCAGAATCTGGCCATTTGCGAGCGCAATTCAGGTTCATGAATATGGCTGCAAGTCTCTTTTTTACGCAACATATGTAGAACAAAAACAAATGTTAACGGTAATGTGAAGATCCAGAAGGAGAGAGCAAATCTGAAAAGGAAGGAGAGGCCCTCAAAAAATTTCTCTAATGGAGCAGGAGAGAAGAGTATGGATAGCAATAGAAGGCAAAATCAATTTAGGGACATTCGTAGACGAATGTTTCGCAATAGGGTAGTTTTAAATTTGCTAAAAAATGAAAAGAAAGGTAAACAGAGGGCTGCTTTTTACAAGAAAAAGAAAAGTGTAGAGAAGATTGTTGATCAGGCTTTTGAAGGTAAGAAAAAATTATTTATTTTAGTAATCAATAGAATTAGGATACTTAACAAGGCAATTGATGTTTTCAAATCGAACAGTAGATGGAAAAGAATAATTAATCGGACTAATTTTTGTGAAGTATTTTCTGGAGAATGGATGCATAGTTCAAGTTCTGAGCCATTTTTTAATGAGGAGAGTTACTTTCAGGAAAATGATTTGGTGCATGCAGTTGACACCAGTGGTCGAGCATATGAGGTGAAAGATGGTTGTCTGATGGAAAAAGAGAAACTTGTGTCTAGAGATGCAGAAGAGGTGTTAGCTGATGAAGTTTTAGGGAGACGTACTAAGGGTCCAGTGTACACATGGAAATGCAGTAGTATTTGTAGTGTGGGACAGGATTCAATCGATTTGCTTCGAAATTTCTTACGTACATATAGTAAGAAAAGTGTACAACAGAAAGTGAAGATCTTGCAAAAGTTAGATCCTTGCAGAGTGAGAGAAAACACAGGTTTGCATGGGCATTCACTGGCTTGTCTTTCTAGAAAAGTATGTCAGAGTGTTTTTCATCATTTTAGGATGTTAGCAGTGCATCATAATAAGGTGAGGAAATTAGTGAGAAGGTCGTATTATGCAAAAAGTCCAGCACTTAAGCTTAAACAGTTAAACAGTGCTCTTTTGCACGGATCTGAAGTAGATGTGAAGACTATTTGTGAAGAAATTGAGTTTTGTTATTTTGGGAACAAAGAGGACAGTGTAGAAATGGATATAGTAATGGATGGTAATGTGGAAGACAATGTACAGATTTCAAGTATAGAAAAGTTTGACGAGGAAATTACCAAGTTTAAGGTGAAATCAAGTGAAAGGCCTAATTTAACTTGTGTGTGTTGTCGACGGACTCATTATAAGATTCAGACTAGGTTAGTTGATTTATATGCAAAATGTGAATTGGAAAATAATAGTGAATGGAAGGATTTTGAAAGTTATTTGTTGGTGGAGAATTCTTTTGATTTCAGTTTTGATCAGCGTATTTGAAATTATTGTTTAAAAAAATTAAATGAAAATAGAATGCCTGCTAGAGCTGTTCATAATAATCTTCAGTTGATAGATATTCCTTCTGAATTGATGGACTTAAATACTTATGAATCAATTTTGCTTCAATGTGTCCATCCTTTTCAAGCTATTGTTCGCATGGAGCCTAAGATAGGGAAATTACCTCCTACAGATTTACAAAGAGGATTAAAGGGAAGAGTTGTTTATTTGCCTCTAGATGTAAAGAAAAATATTGATACAATTGGTGTAGAAAGAGTAGAAGAGGATCCTCTGGTTATTCTAGTTAATGGGGTTCCGACAAAGAGTAAGAAAATCTGGCAAGATTTAGTGGATGTTAGGAAAGTCAAAAAGGCAACGTTGTATTTGGTCAAAAACAATGAGTACTATAAAGATGTAAGTGTTGGAGCAGAGGAAACAGCTACAGAAGAAGACAGTGATTGTTCAGTTGGCCAAATTGAAAAAGTTGATGTGTCTAGAAGTGAAGAAATATATGAACATTATACTGTTCATCCTTTGCATTCCAAAGAAGTAATGGGGAATGCAATTGACTTGTTTCAAATGAAAGCAGCAAAAGGAAGTCCTATTAGTGTATGGGAAGAAAGTTTGGAAGCTCGTTGTTTACCACAGTTATTTCCAACAGGTCGAGGTGGACGATATGACGATCAACCAGTTCAAATTCCTGCAGCTGAATACCGGACTTTAAGATTATATGCTGAAGATCCAAGGTTTCGCCAATGCATTCCGTATTTATTTCATCTACTGTATGAAAGTGATTTGTCTGGGCTTTCTTATGCAGTTAATCATATACTGAACAGTGGAGCTCATCTGCAAAATGTTTCTGCGAGGGACTTTATGGAGAAAGTTAATTTGCAAGATAGTATTTTGGAATCTCAGCTAATCAATCTCATGGCATGTCAGCGTGGAACCAATGAGTATTGGTTCTGTCGTCATGGAGAATTGAAATGTATGCTAAGAAAATTAGGAACTCCTACATGGTTCCTCACTCTTAGCTGTGCTGAGTATGCATGGGACGACTTACTTCAATTTCTACGAGAGGCAAATGGATACATACAAAATATAGAATTGAAAACTGGAGAACTGTGTTCTTTGGATCCAGTGAATGTTTGCAGATACTTTAATCATAGATTTGAAGCTTTGGATTTCTGGAGGAAGGAATATCAAGCGAGAGGTGCTCCTCATATACATATGTTGTTATGGATTAAAGATGCACCCAAATTTGGAACTGATTCTTATGACACAGTGATGAGTTTCATTGAAGAATATTCAACATGTGCTGTTCAGAAAACTACTGAAGAAAACAGTTTAAGGCAACAAGTTTTACGTTTTCAATCTCATCGTTGTAGAAAGTACTGTCATCGAAAATTTAAAAACAAGGAGAATTTCTACACAAAATGTCGTTTCGCATTTCCACGACCGGTGATTTCTAAAAGAAGAGTAAATAATTTGATGTCTTCTCTGCGACATACTGTGACAAGGAAATCACCAAAAAAATACATACAATTTAAAAAGAAACGAAGAGTCCAAGTATATCAACGACTACAACCCAGTGATTTTATCCATGTGGAATTCTAACATGGATATTCAGTTCGTTGCTGACAACTCTATTGCTGTGGCTCGATATGTGACGTCTTACATCACAAAAAAAGAAAAGACTGAACTGAAGGAAATGTGGGAAGACATTTCACATGAAAACAGTATAAGTAAAAAATTATACAGTTTCAGTCTGAAGATGTTGTCGCATCGAGAAATAGGAGCATATGAATGTTCTGATCGGTTATCATCAGCAAGTCTCTATGCCACATAAAGAACAATCATTTGGGTGAGTCTAGGTCTTGCTGCAACACGAAACCGAGTTTTGAAATCTGTACAAGAAATTGAATATTTGGCGGAGAAAGAACCAAACAGTACAGATATTTTGAAGACAAACATGTTGGATACATACTATCCAAATAGAAGTACTCACCTTGAGGACACTTGTTTGTATGAAGTTCTGCAAAACTACAGTTATAAGAGGAACATCACAGAAGATATCAATAATGGAAAATATGCTGTCATTGGGTATGAAGGATGTCTAGTGAAGCAGAGAAAAGGCCATTTGATTAATCATCAAAAATTGAGTTGCGAAGCTCCAGACAAAAGAGAATTTTAATATTTAGCTCTTTTGCAACCCTTTAAGCCATGGCGTACAGAAGAGGAACTACTTGGAGATTTTCTCTTTTATGAAGACTCTTTTAATGCAACCAAGGATACCATAGAATGTCCTGTTTTTCCAAATTATCTGCAAATGTTGAACGAAGAAATAGAGCAAGAAACCACAATTGCTGAAGAGATTGCTAGAGACAGTTCTCAAGACAGTCAGAGTTCTACTTCATTGAGTCAGGATCCACTAGGAGGACCAGTTATCCAAAATGAAGCTGCAACTGCCATGGATGAGGTGGAAAGAGCTATGGAACAAGCTCAAGAGGATGTAGTTGACTTAAAAGATTTGGTAAAGCAACTAAACGTTGAGCAGAAAAAGATATATGACGAAGTCACAGAACAGATTGAACATGGATTCAGACATGAGAAAAAAGTGTGCTCATGTACATCATTTAAGCCTGTCCGACTGTACGTAAGTGGAGAAGCGGGAACAGGAAAAAGTTTTCTGATTAAAGCCATTGCAACTTATTTGCAGAAAAGGACTGAATCACCTCTGTCTTGTGTTGTAACCGCTCCAACTGGACTGGCAGCACATAACATTAAAGGGATTACTCTTCATCGTTTACTGATGCTGCCAGTTGAGCATGATAATAAATTGCATTACAACAAGCTATCTGGAGATGCGTGTTCTGAAGTTTCCAGAGTCCTGAAGAAAATGAAACTTCTTATCATTGATGAAGTAAGCATGGTCTCAAATCTAATGCTTGCTTTTGTGCATTTGAGAATGCAGGAAATTCTTAGAACAGAGTATGATGTGTTATTTGGAGGAAAACACATTATTGTTTTTGGAGATCTACTGCAGTTGACTCCAGTAAAAGGACAACCAGTGTTTAAAATGCTCACGCATGAAGACACCAGGAAGTCCCTTGGAAGCATTGGAAACGTTAATATATGGTTACATTTTAAATATGCTGAACTGCTTCAAAATATGCGACAGGCAAAGGATGAAGATTATAAAAATATTCTACAAGATGTAAGAATCGGAAAAGTAAGTGATCTTGGAAAAGAAGCTTTACATGCTCGATTAATTTAAAATTTGTATCCAAATGAAAACATTCTTCCAGAGAATATTTTGAAAAAAATTACTGAGAAGAAATCTGGGATATGTTTGATGCCAACTCTGCAAGAATTTTCCATCTTCAACAACAAAATGTTAAAGTTAGAAAATGAAGAGATTGTGAAACTGGAAGCAATAGATAAAATAGAGCATGTGGGTGCAACAATTGTTTTGTCAGAAAATTTGAAAACAAAATTGGATTCATTAGAGAAAAGTATATCTAAAACAGCTGGTTTTAAAAAGACTCTGAATGTGTGTTTAAATTGTCGTATCATTTTGAGAAGGAATTTAAATGTTGAAAGAGGTCTGGTAAATGGAGCAATGGGTCATGTTGTTGATTTTGTGAATTATAGAAATAGAGATGGAATTGAATGTTTAACCTCATAAGTGCTGCGCCGGTTCAATGGCTGACGGCACCACTACCTCCGTAGTGCTGCCGTCGGCCATTGGACGTTCCAACTGCACCTGCGCAATGGAACGTTCAGCACTGGAGCTGGACGTTCCATAGCAGCTAAGGTGTTAAAAATAAAATTTGATGGCATTGAGCAAGTACAACAAATCAGTTGTTGTTCTGCTAGATTTTTGCTTGTAAAAGACTTATATGTTCGCCGAAAACAGTTTCCTGTTTGTTTGGCATATGCGGTGACAATTCATAAATCTCAAGGTTGAAGTGTAGATAGTGCTTTGGTGAACATTGGAAGTGCTGTGTTTAAAGAGGGTATGCCATATGTAGCATTATCACGAGTCAGAACTTTATCAGGATTGTACTTGATTGAGTTTGATGAGACAAAGATTTGTGCAGATCTAGATTGTGTTAAAGAATACAATAGGTTAAGAAGAGAGTATGCTCCACATTTGCCTCAATATCCTCTGTTTGAAAAACGTGTGGTAGGCCGAAAAAGAAGAAATGAGAATAATTGCAGTGAGGTAGTAGCAAAAAGACAAAAAGTAGATGAAAATTTAATTGAAAACAGAAAGAAAAAGGATTCTGATGAAAATGTTGTTGGATTTCAGTTTGAAAACAGTTCTGGTGTCAACTGCTATGCTAATGTAGTGGTTAATGTTGTTTTTTTTCTTCAAACTTTACAAGAACAGATTGTTGAAAATCGGGATCAAAGATTGTGTGGTTTATTAAATTCTGTGTTTGAGAAATGTAGCAGTGATAGAGCAAAAATAGAAAGTGTAACTGAAATTCGAAATATTTTAGACATGTGTTCTGGTCAAGATAAATTTTCACAGAACATTCAGCAGGATTGTCAGGAATTTTTAATGTATATGTTTGGTGTTTTGGAAGATGAAGGTGTAGATGTAGAAAATCTTTTTAGCCTTTCTTATCAATGGCAGCATGACTGCGACAATTGTAGTTTATCAAGTACTACTAGAATAGACACTGAAAGATTTATATATTTGACTTTACCAGACTGCAAATCAGTGTCATTTAATAATCTAGTTAAAGCAGCTGATCATAATATGGTGTGTACCCAATGTAAGTGTCCAATGCTGTCCACATTATTTATACAAACTTATGGTCAGTATGTCATTTTAGTTTTCCAACGATGTAGACCTGATGGAACTAAATTGACAACTTGTATCAAAAATTTTGTGGCTTCTCAGTTATCAATTTCAGGAAGAACCTTTACAACTGTAGCTATTATTTATCATGACGGTCCTTCGACAACATCAGGACATTATACATGCTACTTAAAATGTCAAAAAGGTTGGAGTTACTGCAATGATTCTCATTTGACTTATAATCCACGTTTGCCTTATGACTTAAAAAATTCTTACCTAGTGTTTTTAGAACCAAAGTTTTAGTAAAGGTAATTGGCCTTTGAAGGCGGGAGCAGTTAATAAAAGTTAGTTAGTTAATTAGTCTAATGTTTAAAATTATTTATCTCATATAGGTACTGTAAGTGGATCTCATAGTAAGTGATATCAGTTTTATAGGAAATGTTGAACATGAGTGATCAAAAAAGAGAATATGAATTTTTAAACATTGTGAAAATGTCATAAGAGCTTTTCTTTGAAAACTTCGGGTAAACGGTAATTTCAGAGTTCAATTAGAGAAAATTCAAAATATACTCATATATCTGACACTATTTGGCCGTAAGGAAAGTTCAAGGTATGAGTAATAAGTCATAACTTAACACAAGGAGGAAAATGAAAACGTTGAGTATTATTTCAGATGTTCTTAGATCTTTTTTCATAGAAAGTCGATGAAATGGAAGTTTTAGAGAACAGCAGAGTATTTTCCTACGAAAAGGACCTTCACTATCTACTATTTGGCCTCAAGGAAAAGTAAGTGAATCAAAGATTAGTGTACATATATGATTTGTAAGTTTATATGTTTTTTTTAAACACAATCTTTTAGATTGTGTTTTTTTTCCCGCTGTTATATGATGAAGAGTTTGAACTCACTGTTTTAAGTGAAATTCAATACATTCTGAGAACAGCAAAAATAAACTATGTAACATGTTGTATAAGTTATTCTATAGTTTGCATTGTGTAATTTATATTGTATTCCCATTGTCTCACACTCATTTTCCTTTTTCCACCCTTTTTCAGCTCTCTTTACGCACTTACACTGCCTTTCTTTCACTTTGTTTCATCGCTGTTCCTTTACTCTACTTCTTTCACAACTCCTCAATCCAATTTCAACTGTCTGCATTTCCTCTCTCCCTTGCACCACTTTTTAGCTTTCTCACATTCTCTCAGTACCACTGCTTTAGTTATCTTCCCCTCTCTTTCCTTCTTTTGCTCCTTTACTCTTTTTCCTTTTTTCACTCATTGTACTGCACTTCACTCAGTCCTTCCCTTTGTCTTTCTGTGTACTTACTTCCTCACTCCTTTTTCCTCTATCGTTCTATATTAACCTCATTCCTTTCATCCCTTCACACTGTGACTCCCCTTCACTCACTCTCAGTCATCTTCCATTCCTCTTTCTTGTAAATGGATCCTCATTTAGACTCCTTCCCCTTTCACTCATTTTCCTTTTACTTACTTCTCTTTCCTGATTTCGTTTTGGTTTCTCACATTCTTTTAGTATCTTACTTACCTTTGTTCTCCTTCTATTTCTTTTTCCCTCTTTTTTGTCTTTCTACATTACTTTATTTCCGTTTCTGTATCCTTCACTCTTGCTTTATTTCTTAGTACACTTTTTTTGATTTTTTACCTCTTGACCTGTTTCTTCTATTTTAAAACATATATTTTACTAATTATAACTTGTTTTTCTTTTGTCTTTCACAGATATAAAGTGTAGTTTTAACATGCAATTAAGTTTTCATTAATCATATGGTAAGTGTGACTAAAAAATGTAGTTTAAAATAAGAATATGTATCCTGTATTTTGAAATACTCTAATCTTGGAAGCCCAGCAAGATTACCATTCAGTGCACCAACGACAGTATTACAATTCTAAATCAACCCAGGTTAAAAATACTTACCAGGAGTGCGGAACCTACAACAAACAGATTGTATAAAAAATGTAGTTTGTCATCACCCTTTGCTTTAACCTCACTACTTTTCTCTCACCCTACCTCACCCCTGTTTCCTTACTCTGCTTCCCTCACTTATTCTTATCCTCCATGTTTATTTCCTTTTTCCTTACTTTCCTACCACATTCAACTTCTTTCGGTCTTCCTGCTCACCCACACTCCCTCACTTTCCTTTCTTTTCTGGTTCACTCAGTCCCTTTCTATCACTTTCTATCACTTTCTATCACTCCTTCCTTTACTCTCTCTGTTCTTTCTCTATGTCTTACCCTTATTCACTTTTATCCACCCTCTTTCACATCTCTTTACTTACACTTTCTGCTCTTTATTTTCCCTCCGTCACGCTGTTCCTTTTCTCTGGTTCCGTCACTACCCGTCATTCCCCATCCTTTACTTTCCTTCATTTTACTTTCATCACCCATTCACATTCTCCCAGAACCTCTGCTTTAGTCTTCTTTCTTGTTCTTCTCTTCTTTTGGTCCCTTATTCATTTTCCTTTTCTTAGTTACTTCCACTTATACCTTTTCTCTGTTTTACTATCTATTACACAGTCCCTCTGTGTTCTTCCCTCTAGCTCTCTTTCTCATTACACCACTGTCTCTGTCCCCTTTGCTCATGCCCACTCCTTCATTATTATTTTTTTTTTTTGGTACGCTCCCGGGACACGCCCCGGTACGCGCACCGGGGCGCGCACCGGGAGAGCTCCAGGGTGAAACATGAAAAAAAAAATGAATACACTTTTAAAAAAAGGTATTATATTAATATACATATATATATATATTCACTGAAAAAATCATAGGTTTCACACCAGTTATAGTTAGGAATTAGCATTTAAAAAACCTATTAAATTCACTGAAAAAACCATAGGTTTCACACCAGTTATAGTTAGGGATTAGCATTTAAAAAACCTATTAAATTCACTGAAAAAACCATAGGTTTCACACAAGTTTTAGTTAGCTGGAAATTTTACTGACATAAAACCATTGAAATTCCAGGTTATAGTTAGTTGGACTCACTATAACTTGCGCGCCTGCAATGCACTGCTGATGACGTCACATATTACATCACTCATGACATGGTCAGTGACATCACTCATGACATCACTGATGACACCATCCTTGTGACAGAGTGACAGACCTCCTTTCACTGTAAAGTAACCCTTGAAACACATATTCAAAAATAGTAACTAACATTTTCAAAAAAGTGGAGATACCCATACCAGTTACAACAACCAATTCAGTAATACCACCATCTAATACACATCCACTCATTCACTAACAGTTCTATATAGTCACTTATACATATATTCACTCATCATATGTAGTGATACACCTATACATCCGGTTACACACCGACAGTCATCCAAAAGTTACTCACACACATATTCACACATGCAAATAAACTATTGAACATCCATTTATTTGCATATACAGGTATACACACACTACCACTTTACTTCTAAGGAAACCTACACATACTTACTGTCTTAAACAATCACTTATAGAAACACATACTTATTTAAACAGGAACTCTTACAATCTCTCACTCTCACATATACTCACTTATATATATCAATACTCACATATACTAGATTGAAACATATTTTGTTACTGATAAAGACAATAGTGAGACAGTCGTCTACTCACTAACACACACATATACACACTCATCCATCCATACAGTCCTGTACATATGCTGTCTTCAAAACACATAGAAACAGTGAGTCAGTCACCAACCCATGCAGCCACTTATACACAAAGTGAAACACTGATACATACATTTCAATATTTATAAGTTACGCGCTAATATATGTATTCACTAAGATATGCTTAATAAGCCAGTTAACCAATCAATTTTTTTTTAAAAACATTCATTAAGACCCTTATTTAAACATTTAATCTTCGATCGACCTTTACATATACATATATAAAACATATTTATTTTTCAGAAAGACACACATATACTGGATGGTGTCATCAGTGATGTCATGAGTGATGTCACTGACCATGTCATGAGTGATGTAATATGTGACGTCATTAGCAGTGCATTGCAGGCGCGCAGGTTATAGTGAGTCCAACTAACTATAACGTGGAATTTCAATGGTTTTATGTCAGTAAAATTTCCAGCTAACTAAAACTGGTGTGAAACCTATGGTTTTTTCAGTGAATTTAATAGTTTTTTTAAATGCTAATCCCTAACCTAGGGGGCTAAGAATATACACAACCCCAGCTTATGAAAACCCCAATCCACAATTACTACAGGAGTGGGCTGAGTATACACATGAGAGTTCCTCTGGGATGGTCAAACTGTTAATTAAATATGCATGGATAGACAGACAGGGGCTTCTTGAAGAAATTAAAGAAATAGAAGCAGAAATTGCATTGGACAAAGATGCAAAGACAAAAGAAGGACTGTATGAACAAATGAAGAAACGTCTTACTGAATATGAAGGAGTGATCAAACGCCGCAAACAAACTAAATTCATCAGGGACGAAGAGGATTACGAGTCAGGAAGGATCCTCACGTTTGCTAAAAAATTCGAAGGCCCAAGAAAACTACTGCTGCAGCAAAAGAACCAACTGGTCTCATCAAGAGAAACCTCAGAATCGGAAGTTTCAGGGGACGAACAAGTAGTACGCCAGGAGAAGGAGGTGTCTACAAATTTTTTTCAGGAGCAGCAACTCCTGAGACAAGTGCAACACCGACCACCTGCAAGAACCCACCCGCCGGCAAAAGCAAAAGGAGACGGAGAACAAGGCGGGGTAGGAAAGGCAGGAAAACCAAAGACAACAGCAGTGGGATACATGACGAGAAGCAAAAGAGGGGCCAGGAACAAATAAAGGAGAGTAAACAAACGATTGTGAACTTAACAGATCGAGTACTTACAGACACTGAGAGGAAAGTATTAGAACTGGGGCTCTCTTTTTGTCCAACATCCCAATTTGACTATGCAAATGTACGTATTGACACATATAAATTCATCAGGAGACTGAAATTAATGAAAATCCATGCATTACATCCGAAGCTGCAACAAACAAGTATGGCTGAGAGCCAATCTAATGTTGGAGAAAGATTCACAATGGCAGATATGGAGACAGCACTGCTGCTTAGGGAACTGGAGTACGAGAGCACTCTCCTAAGCCAAGCAGAAATGTCGAAGACATTAGAAGAAGCAGGCATCACACAAGTCGGTGCTGCCAGCAACATCCGGATGAAGTCGAAAACCATCCCTCAAATGGCACATGATTCTATTGACACTTTTCACGACCTAGTTATTGAGGACTTGAAAAAATTACAAGCCAAGGGTCCTAATTTGGAGAAGATGAACACCACGAAATTGGAATGGGAAACGATCATGAATCTCAAAAAGGATGAAAATTTGATAATCAAGCCCTCTGACAAGGGAGGAAATGTTGTTCTCATGGACAGGAAGCAATATCAAAAAGAAGCCCTGAAGCAACTTTTGGACCAGGAATGTTATACAACTGTAACCAGGGCAGTATATGAAAAGAGTATCATAGACTTTCATAAACTCATAGACAAGTGGCATCAAAAAGGTATCCTCAGGGACTTGGATTACAAATATATCCAGTGTGAAGTGCCAGAGACTCCAACATTTTATCACTTACCTAAAGTGCACAAATGTTTACGCAATCCACCAGGGAGACCCATTGTCTCCTCATTGAACAGCCTACTAGAAAAAACCTCAATTTACATTGATTGTTTCCTCAGCCCGTGGGTTAGGGCCTTAAGCTCATATGTGAAGGACACTAAAGACTTTTTGAGACTGATTTCCAACATACAATGGGAATCTGACATGCATTTAGTGACGTTAGACGTCACAAGCTTATACACCAGTATTGAACACGAGAAAGGATTGCATGCCATTAAGTTCTTCTTGAAGCAACGAGAAGCCAAATTTCACGAGCACAACTGCATGTTATTGGAACTAATTGAGTTCTGTCTGCGTAACAAGATATTTCTGTTTGCAGGTGAACTGTACAGACAAGAACGTGGGACCTCAATGGGTTCCTGCTTCTCCCCCAGCTACGCGAATCTTTTCGTGGGCTGGTGGGAGAAGCAGGTAGCATGGGCAGGGGAGCATGAGAGGTGGTTGGAGAACATAGTGTTGTGGGCTCGCTACATAGACGACCTCTTCATAATCTGGAAAGGATCGAGGGAGGAATTGGACCACTATGTAGCAGCTCTCAACCATAACGACTGCAATTTGAAGTTCACTGAATGTATCAGTAAAGAGGAAGTAGCGTACTTGGACTTAAAAGTGTATATTGAAGATGGCAGGATTAGCACGACTTTATATCGGAAAGCAACAGCTGGGAACAGCATACTACATGCGTCCAGTTTTCACCCGCAGAGTGTCATCAAGGGGATTCCCTTTGGTGAAATTGTGCGAATGAAAAGGAATTGCACAACTCAAAGCGAATTTTGTAAAGCAAAAGAAGAATCTTTCCAAAGATTAAGACAGAGGGGATACAAGGAGTCGATTCTCATGCAAGCGGAAGCAAAAGGCGAGAAACTAGAGAGAAGTAGGCTAGTAATGGGGGAGGCACGTAAACAAGAGACCCCTCAAAATGATAGCATTAGAATAATTACTGACTACTCAGCACAATCGTCTGAAATTTTTCAAATTTTCCGCAGAAATTGGAAGGTTTTGAAATCGGACAACATTATAGGAAAAGATCTTCCGGAACTACCCTTAGTGACTTACAGAAGAGGGCCCACGCTTAGTACACATTTGGTGAGGAGCCACTTTACCAAACATCCCAAAAGGAAAGAAGTAGTCACAGGATATTTTCCATGCATGAACTGCAAAGCGTGCAGAAATGGCCAGAAAGTAAAGGAATTCAATATTCCTGGCAGGAAAACCCCGCACAAAATCAATAAATTGATGAATTGCAACACAGATTTTGCAATCTATTGCCTTACCTGTCCATGTGATCTCAATTATGTTGGGAGCACTATTCATCCAGCGAAAAAGCGAGTGCTTGAACACATGAGGGCAATAACTAACCGAGATATGGGGTACCCTGTGGCACGTCATTTCACAGAGGTCCACAAGTCCAACTCCAAACTTCTAAAATATTTTTGTGTCGACTGTGTCCCTAAGAGTGAGAGAAAAAATTACGACAACTAGAGCCCAAGTACATAGTGTTAATGCAGTCCAAGAGTCCGACGGGACTCAACAATGAGGAGGAATTATGGTCTCATATTTAGTAATTCAAGTAATGCCCGGGAGTAACATACAGAGACATGAACCAGTTAAAAGTAAAATCGAAAAGTAGGGACACCCAGAAATTAAACATGATAAGTTTATTGTGGTCACGGTGAAGTACACCATGATCACTTATGCCCATCCAGGGCTTGAAGAAGTCTGTATCACAACTTGATTCAGTGGAAGGAGGGGGCTAGAGTAGAATCATTAAGTACACACTTGAGGAATAATATGTTTTCCCTTGTACAGATACACACTACAAAATGGCCCCCATAGAATCCACTAAAAGATCACAATCTGAATGTCCTACAGCGATTTCTATGAACGTAATACAATTGATGTAGAATGGTTGTGATTGGTTCCTCTCACGCAAAGAGTTTTTTTGAATACATTGTATATAATTGTGTGAAAATGTAACCTCCCCGACATTGACAAAGGCGTGTAGCCGAAACGCGTCTGTCGGGCAGTTTTGATTTGTGATCATTAAACTTTGAAAAGTACCCCTTGAGTGCGCCTCAATCTTTGCTTCAGGGGAATAGGAGGAGTATCG
The DNA here is from genome assembly GCF_964263255.1 of Lissotriton vulgaris. NCBI lineage: Eukaryota > Metazoa > Chordata > Amphibia > Caudata > Salamandridae > Lissotriton > Lissotriton vulgaris. Next base: position 1,570,165,634 of record NC_141691.1, read on the forward strand.
CAAAGGAATATATATATATATATATATATATATATATATTCACTGAAAAAACCATAGGTTATAGACCATATATAGTTAGGAATTCGCATTTACAAAACCTTATTTTACTCACACAAAACCATTGAAATTCCATATATAGTTAGTTGCACTAACTATATATCGCGCACCCGCAATCCACTGCTGATGATGTCACATATTACATCATTCATGACATGGTCAGTGACATCACTGATGACATCACTGATGACATCTCAAATGACATCACTGATGACATCTCAAATGACATCACTGATGACATCACTGATGACATCTCATTTGACATTACTGATCACATCACTGATGATATCATTCATGTGATAATATGATGAACCTCTTCAGACTCTAATATAACCTTAGATACAATCAGTGTAAACAGACACTCACAGACTGTCACTCATCCATGGAGTTACTCACACACCTAGTCAGTCATGCAAAGAATCAATCACACCTCCATTTCCTCAACTATACAGTTATACAAACTTTACTTATTCAAACATATACTAACGCATATTTACTCTCTTATACAATCCCTGATACAAGTTCACAATGATCCATACAGCCACTCACACATTCACTGGCTCTTATGCACAGTTATTTATATATGTCAACTCTCACATGTACTGTGTTTTACATATGTACTTACTTTGACATGTAGCACTGAGATATCCATTCACTCAGCAATACACTCATGCACACAGTCAACTGCCCATGCAGCTGTTTCCACATGCACTTTTGAACCCATACATATAGTGAATCAACTGCTCACACATCTATGCACAGAGTCATACACCTTCCATCAACTCACACACATACTCAGTCTCCCATACAAATACTTGGGCAACCAATCAATAACCCATTTAGTTACTCATATAGCTACTTATCAACACATGCAACAGTTTACAGAACAACAAACATAATGATGCACAAATTAAGACAGTTTAGTCACTAACCCATGCACTCAGTGAGACACATTTAATCACTCTCTCATACAGTCAGTCATGCACCTACTAAATCCTTCATCCAGACACTTATACATCCACTCATTCTTCAATATGTAAGACATATTTTAACTTTACAGAAACATACAGTCACTGGATGTTGTCATCAGTGATGTCATCAGTGATGTCATTTGAGATGTCATCAGTGATGTCATCAGTGATGTCACTGACCATGTCATGAATGATGTAATATGTGACATCATCAGCAGTGGATTGCGGGTGCGCGATATATAGTTAGTGCAACTAACTATATATGGAATTTCAATGGTTTTGTGTGAGTAAAATAAGGTTTTGTAAATGCGAATTCCTAACTATATATGGTCTATAACCTATGGTTTTTTCAGTGAATTTTCAAGGTTTTGTAAATGCTAATTCCTAACTATATATGGTCTATAACCTATGGTTTTTTCAGTGAATTTTCAAGGTTTTGTAAATGCTAATTCCTAACTATATATGGTCTATAGCCTATGGTTTTTTCAGTGAATATATATATATACATACATATATAAACATATATCATCTGTATATCTATATAAATACAAACATAAATGCATGCATACATATACTTATATGCATACAGATGCATGTTATTTACATGAAAGTTGAAAAAACACTAATAAAAGCAAAGCTAAAAAGCCACCTCATTACAAACAGAATGGCTTTAACTTAAACGAGGGCGAGATCTATTGAATTTTCAATGCTTGTTTACTTTGGTTCCATCAAGAAGGCATTCAGATGTGTCACACATTTGCCATAAATTCTGAATGTTAGCACTCTAGTTGCACATTAGATCACTGTAGTAAAGCTACTGCTCACCAGGGACGTCTGCTGCTGGTATTCAAAGTGCATGTTTCAGTCTGCATGTCAGAATTTTTTAATGAAATAGAAGAGGATTTGAGAAGTCACTCAAAATGATCCCTAATTTTTCTTTCTGAAGCACTAATCATACTTTCTATGGCAAAATTAACCCCCTCATGTTGTTCCTTTTTAAATTGAGTGTTTTCAGACTTACCACTTCATTCCAATCAAGATGGCTTCTGGTGTGCCATACTTTTGTCATAAGTAAGACTGTTAGCGCTCTAGTTGTTCTTTAGAACACTCTGGGACATTCTGTCATTGGGCTATACTTGGGGTACATCTGGGTGATATTTGGGCAACATTTAGGCTCTTTTGTCTCTGGTGGCCATCTTGGGAGACTGTATGTCAGAATTTTTTAATGAAATTGAAGAGGGTTTGAGAAGTCACTCAAAATGTGCCCTAATTTTTCTTTCTGCAGCACTAATCATAATTCATATGGCAAAATATACCCCCTCATTTTGTTCCTTTTTAAATTAAATGTTTTAAGAGTTACCACTTTATTCCAATCAAGATGGCTTCAGGTGTGCCATACCTTTGTAATAAGTAGGACTGTTAGCGCTCTAGTTGTTCTTAAGAACACTCTGGGACATTCTGTCATTGGGCTATACTTGGGCTACATCTGGGTGATATTTGGGCTACATTTGGGCTCTTTTGTCTCTGGTGGCCATTTTGGGAGACTGCATGTCAGAATTTTTTAATGAAATAGAAGAGGATTTGAAAAGTCACTCAAAATGCGCCCTAATTTTTCTTTCTGCAGCACTAATAATACCTTCTATTGCATAATATACCCCCTCATTTTGTTCCTTTTTAAATTAAATGTTTTAAGGGTTACCACTTTATTCCCATCACGATGGCTCCAGGTGTGCTATACCTTTGTAAGAAGTAGGACTGTTAGCGCTCTAGTTGTTCTTTAGAACACTCTGGGACATTCTGTCATTGGGCTATACTTGGGCTACATCTGGGTGATATTTGGGCTACATTTGGGCTCTTTTGTCTCTGGTGGCCATTTTGGGAGACTGCATGTCAGAATGTTTTAATGAAATAGAAAAGGATTTGAGAAGTCACTCAAAATGTGCCCTAATTTTTCATTCTGCAGCACTAATCATACTTTCTATGGCAAAATATACCCCCTCATGTTGTTTCTTTTTAAATTAAATGTTTTAACCTCTTGGCTGCTAAGGCATTATTTGAATTTGACTTTAATTTCCATTGAAATCAATGGAAAGTCCATGACGAGTTACCCTTGTCATTAGCAGCCAAGAGGTTAAGAGTTACCACTTTATTCCAATCAAGATGGCTTCAGGTGTGCCATACCTTTGTAATAAGTAGGACTGTTAGCGCTCTAGTTGGTTTTTAGAAAACTCTGGGACATTCTGTCATTGGGCTATACTTGGGCTACATCTGGGTGATATTTGGGCTACATTTGGGCTCTTTTGTCTCTGGTGGCTATTTTGGGAGACTGCATGTCAGAATGTTTTAATGAAATAGAAAAGGATTTGAGAAGTCACTCAAAATGTGCCCTAATTTTTCATTCTGCAGCACTAATCATACTTTCTATGACAAAATATACCCCCTCATGTTGTTTCTTTTTAAATTAAATGTTTTAAGAGTTACCACTTTATTCCAATAAAGATGGCTTCAGGTGTGCCATACCTTTGTAATAAGTAGGACTGTTAGCGCTCTAGTTGTTCTTTAGAACACTCTAGGAGGCTGCAGTAGAACACAAAGGAATCAACTGACAGAGTCTGTCCTTGTTGGATGTACATGTTTTACTGAGAATGTCAGACTTCATTTTCACATGACTGAGAAAGATAATGTGAATTTACAGAAAATATGCTTTCAGTTTAGCTTATAGATCCCCTTCCAAACCACTGTGGGAAAATCATGAGATATTAGTTTTCTTTCAAACAATATTCATGATATCACAGCAGAAGGTTTTTTCACATGGTAAAATCACCTTAGAACCCACCACAATTCCTAAAACGAGTATGGTACCATCAACAAATGATTTATAATGTAACTAAAGTCCTAAAACCCTCTATTAACTACAATGCTTTTTAATGAGGTGCTATCATGTATATTGGTCCCAAGATGGCTGCCAACACTTCTTGGATGAAGTGCTGACAGCCAATCAGATCAGATGTGTGGTTAGGCTCCGCCCAGATATATATCCTTTTTTGAACCTAAATTACTCAAAATCCATTGGAGCACATATATTGAGACCTAGCAAAGGCACATCGGGCTAACAGTCCCTACAATTTTGCCAAGTTTCGTGCAAATCCATTCAGCCGTTCGAGCTAAAAGTGAGGCCAACCGCCCTATGGAAATTAACATGGGAAAAACGCGTTTTGGGACCCCCCTTTTTTCTCGACCCCCCCTCGATGAAACCCCCCCCAAATTGTCAGGGGCTGCTCAAAAACAAAATGTTCCATTTTCCTGAAAATTTCAGCCAATTCCGTCCACAAACGCCAAAGTTATTAGACATAGAATTTTCAAAAATCCCATAGAGAAAAAATCCTAACTATATATACCTACTGGCGACCGCCAGTAGGTAATATATATATATATATATATATATACATATATACACATATATATATATATATACATATATATATATACATATATATACATATATATACATACATACATACATATATATATATATATATATATATATATATATATATATATATATATATATATATATATATATATATATATTCAAGCTCCAATTCACCCACAGGACAAGCAGCACACGAACATCAGCAGTAAGTATGGATGCAGTCCCTCCAGCAGATTCCTTTAGCAGCCTTTCATCACGTATAGCCTGACGCGTTTCAAAGTTTACACTTCTTCTTCAGAGGCGGTGACGGAAGGAAGTGCGGCAATCCGGTCACAGTCCACATTCAATATACATGCCCTTTATGGGCCGCTCATTAGAGGCTGTGCATTCTGCGGGACGTAGTGCCGGTAAAAGTTACTCCTCAGATGGAGGCCCGCAAAATCTGACTGCCGGATACATTTAAAGTCCTCAAATGGACCTCCGCGGGTGGGGCCCACCCTCAATCCAAGCGGTGCAGTGAATATCTTGCCGCATGGCCCCCTCACAGCACGGGGTGGTGCGTGCTTCACGGCCGGGCAGCCGTGTGTAAATTCAAGCCCCAAGTCATCCACAGGACAAGCAGCACACGAACATCAGCAGGTAAGTCAAAGGACCTTTAAAAGGTATGGATGCAGTCACTCCAGCAGATTCCTTTAGCAGCCTTTCATCATGTATAGCCTGACGCGTTTCAAAGTTTACACTTCTTCTTCAGAGGTGGTGACAGAAGGAAGTGCGTCAATCCGGTCAAAGTCCACATTCAATCTATACTACTATTATAAAGAGAGAACTTGCACCTTTTGGCCAGGTAAACTCAGGAACCACAGCGCCAATCTACACACCCGATACATCTATGAAAATGTCAGGGTGTGTAGATGGACATAGGCTATATACATTTTTTTTAAAAGTAAATTTAAAAAATTAAGTTTGTAAACAAAGTAGTCCCCTGAAAGTAGTGCCGGCCGAGACCTAGCACTGGTCGCTACGCGACGTGCGTGATGACGAAGGAGGAGGGCGGTGCAGTGACGAGCGGCTGTGCAGTGAGGAGCGGCAGCACAGGTAAGGAAAGGGAAAGTGAGACTGTGTGATGCAGGGGGAGGCAAGAAGGAGGCAGCAGTAAACGAAAATGTCGGAGCGCGAGTGAGTCAGGCGGGAGGGGGGCGCGAGTGAGTCGGGCAGGAGGGGGGCGCGAGTGAGAAGGGGCTGGGAGGGGGGCGCGAGTGAGTTGGGGCGGGAGGGAGTCGGTGCGGGAGGGGGTCAGGGCGGGAGCGGGTGTACTGCCCCCAGCCCCTTTCTGCCCCAGGCAACGCTGGGGCAGGCTGCTAGTATATATATATATAGTAGTTATAGTGTGGACCAATTTCTATAGGAAATCCACAACATTCTATATGGAATACCTTTTGCGCCGGTCGACGAATACACACGAAATTCTCCAAGAAAATGGCTTGATCCGCTCCGCTCCTTCCCTGAAAGTTTTGGGGTGATTCGTGAAGCGGGCCCGAGAAAAAAGGGGGTGCCAAAACATGTTTTCCCCATGCAATTTTCCATAGGGACCTTTAAGTGAGGCTAAAGCCCGATCTGATGAACGAAATTACACCAAATTTGGCAAAAACATAGAGTTTGGTTTGCAGATTACGCTTTTTGTTAAATGGTGTAAATCCGTTCAGTATTTCCTGAGAAAATCAAAAGTAAAATCATAGATATATCTATAGACGGAATACCGTACGCGTACTGTCCGAGGATAGTATTCGTACCATTACGAGCACGAGCTGCATGCTATTTGGCTGTCAACTGTCTTTCAACACTCCAAACCAGGAAGTGTTGGCAGTCATCTTGTGCCTCAGTAGAACCGAGGCATAAGAAAACAGAAATACAAGTGTGCAAAAGGCGCAAAGGTGGCAGGGTAGAAACACCCTGACCCCATACGTCTGCTCAGGGGGTCCCACAAGGACCCCTAAGGCCAACAAAAAAGTATTTCTTTTTAAATCGCGGTATAGACGTAGGGTACGTGTACCTTGCTGATCCCCCCAAAAAAATGAAGGCAACACTCGGCAAACACGCCCCTTGGTGCTTTTGCAGAGGGGGAAATAATTCCTCTTGAATACTGGGGTCCCTGTGGGCCAAGTAGCCCACCAGGAACCTCCAGAATGCGCCAGTGGGCTGCCTTGCAGTGAAGTGTAAAGAGGCCATGCCCCTTTTTACAAGTCTCTGCAACGCAGCCCCCTGGCGCATACTGGAGGTTCCCGGTGGGCTAGTTGGCCCCCAGGGACCCCCGGCATTCAAGGGGAATTAGTTCCTCCTCTGCAAACACGCCAGGGGGCTGCATGGCAGGGAGGTGTAATGAAGCCACACCCCTTTTTACACCTCTCTGCAACACAGCCCCCTGGTGCATACTGGAGGTTCCTGGTGTGCTAGTTGGCCCCCAGGGACCCCAGTATTCAAGGGGACTTAATCCCTCAACTAAAAACATGCTACAGGGCGCGTTTGCACAGTGGTGAAGGTAGGGGGCGGAGCTTGAGGTGATATGTGTGCAAACATGCCCTGTGACACGTTTTAAGTTGGGGAATTAATTCCTCTTCAATCCAGAGGTCCCCTAGGGGCCAACTAGTCCACCAGATACCTCCAGTAAGCACCACAGAGCCGCGTTGCAGTGTTGTAAAAAGGGGGCATGGCCTCTGAACACCTCTCTGCAACGCAGCTCGCTGGCGCATACTGGAGGTACCTGGTGGGATAGTTGGCCCACAGGGGCCTCAGGATTGAAGATAAATGAATTCCCCAACTTAAAACGCCTCACAGGGCGTGTTTGCACATATGTCACCTCAGGCCCCACCCCCTTCCTTAACTACTGAGCGAAATTTTCCTCTAAAATCAGGAGAACTACGAATTCCAATTTACTCACCTGTTATCAGGAGAAACCTCAGTGCTGCATCTGTCAGCCCACTACTGATCCTGAAAAGTAATTCTAACCATACTTGCAGTAACTTGAATTTCCTTCAATAGGGTAACATTGACTGGTTTCACTTGGAAATTCTTCTTAGTGTGGAGTTTTGGAACTTTAAAAAATTCCACTAAAATCAGCCGAACTACGAATTCCCCTTTACTCACCTGTTATCAGGAGAGACCTCAGTGCTGCATCTTTCAGCCCACTACCGAACCTGAAAAGTAATTTTAACCCTACTTACAGTAACTCGAATTTCCTTCCATAGGCTAACATTGACTGGTCTCATTTGTAAATTCTTCTAAGTGTGGAGTTTTAGAACTTTCAAAAATTCCCCTAAAATCAACCAAACTACGAATTCCGATTTACTCTCCTGTTATCAGGAGAGACCTCAGTGCTGCATCTTTCAGCCCACTACTGATCCCGAAAAGTAATCTAACTGTACTTACAGTAACTTGAATTTCCTTCCGTAGGCTAACATTGACTGGTTTCACTTGGAAATTCTTCTAAGTGTGGAGTTTTGAAACTTTAAAAAATTCCTCTAAAATCAGCCGAACTACGAATTCCGATTTACTCCCCTGTTATCAGGAGAGACCTCAGTGCTGCATCTTTCAGCCCACTACTGATCCTGAAAAGTACTTCTAACCGTACTTACAGTAACCTGAATTTCCTTCCATAGGCTAACATTGACAGGTTTCACTTGGAAATTCTTCTAAGTGTGGAGATTTCAAACTTTAATAAATTCCTCTAAAATCAGCCAGACTACGAATTCCGATTGACTCACCTGTTATCAGGAGAGATCTCAGTGCTGCATCTTTCATCCCAGTACTGATCCTGAAAAGTAATTCTAACCATATTTTGCGGCTGTATTGGTGAAACGGCAACCCGCGGTGGCTGTTTGATATATTGTGAGGAGACTGGTGGCTGGCCCTACTACAGGTTTTAATGTGCCAAGACTCTCATTACCAGAATGCAGCACAAGTGCACGCCCACTGGGTGGGACCTTTCATGACAAGCACTACAAGTTACACCTGCGAGCTGCCTCTCCCTGTTGCCATCCCTTGAGAAAAGGCGAGATGAGCCTGAAACGCGTCGGGAACTTTGGCGAAGATTCTGCTGTACTTACCGTACTTCTTGTTGATGCTACCATGCTGCAATAAAGAAATAAAACCTTGTGAGAGGGCCTCCAATTGTTGGGTGCTTTGTATATGGAATATATTGCGGCCTGCCTTGGTCGCGGAGAGCCCCTCACTGCGGGCGTGCAGGTCGAGCCCCGTCACGAGAACGTGGCAAACAAACATCGTGTTTTGCAGTGAGAAGAGAAAACAGCATTGTGGCTGTATTGGTGATACGGCAACACACTGTAGCTGTTTGATATATTGTGAGGAGACTGGTGGATGGCCCTACTACAGGTTTTAATGTGCCAAGACTCTCATTACCAGAATCCAGCGCAAGTGCACTCCCACTGGGCGGGACCTTTCATGACAAGCACTACAAGTTACACCTGTGAGCTGCCTCTCCCTGTTGCCATCCCTTGAAAAAAGGCCAGATGAGCCTGAAACACGTCAGGAACTTTGGCGAAGATTCTGCTGTACTTACCGTACTTCTTGTTGATGCTGCCTTGCTGCAATAAAGAAATAACACCTTGTGAGAGGGCCTCCAATTGCTGGGTGCTTTGTATATGAAATATATATATATATATATATATATATATATATATATATATATATATATATATATATATATATATATATATTACCTACTGGCGATAGCCAGTAGGTATATATAGTTAGGATTTTTTCTCTATGGGATTTTTGAAAATTCTATGTCTAATAACTTTGGCGTTTGTGGACGGAATTGGCTGAAATTTTCAGGAAAATGGCACATTTTGTTTCTGAGCAGCCCCTGAAAATATGGGGGGGGGGTTCGTAAAGGGGGGGCCGAGAAAAAAGGGGGGTCCCAAAACACGTTTTTCCCATGTTAATTTCCATAGGGTGGTTGGCCTCACTTTTAGCTCGAACGGCTGAATGGATTTGCACGAAACTTGGCAAAATTGTAGGGACTGTTAGCCCGATGTGCCTTTGCTAGGTCTCAATATATGTGCTCCAGTGGATTTTGAGAAATTAACGTTCAAAAAAAGTTATATATCTGTAACAGCGCTCCGGGCAGCGCTCCGGTTCGCGTACTTTTCGCGTAACGGAGCTTTGCGAAGCGAAGCTGATTGGCTCTCCGGTGTCTGTCAACATTCTAAACAGTCCGGAGCGGCCGCCATCTTGTCTCTCGGTAGGATCGAGAGACAAGAGGAGGCCAAAACAAAGGGGGAAATGAAGGAAAGGGGGCAAGGTAGACCCCTTCTGACCCCCTAGGATTGATGAGGGGGATATTATAGAGCCACGCGGGGCAAAAAAAAAAAAATCCGATTTTTTCGCCGTAGAGACGCGTCTTGGTACGCGAACCGGGCAGCTAACCGGGCAGTTAACCGGGCAGCTAACCGGCAGCGTAACGGGAGTCTGAGGAGTAGCTGATTGGCTGTCAACATTGTAAACAGTCCGGAGCGGCTGCCATCTTGTCTCTCTGTAGGATCGAGAGACAAGAGGTGGTGAAAAACGAAGGGGGAAATGAAGGAAAGGGGGCAAGGTAGACCCCTCCTGATCCCCTAGGATTGATGAGGGGGATATTAAAGTGCCCCGCGGGGCAAAAAATAAAAAAAAAAAATGCGATTTTTCGCCGTAGAGGCCCGTCCCGGTACGCGAACCGGGCAGCTAACTGGGCAGCTAACCAGCAGCGTAACGGGAGTCTGAGGAGAAGCTGATTGGCTGTTAACATTGTAAACAGTCCGGAGCGGCCGCCATCTTGTCTCTCGGTGGGATCGAGAGACAAGAGGTGGAAAAAAAAGGTGTAAATGAAGGAAAGGGGTAAGGTAGACCCCTCCTGAACCCCTAGGATTGATGAGGAGGCTATTAAAGTTCCCCACGGGGCAAAAAATACAGGCAGCTAACCGGCAGCGTAACGGGAGTTTGACATCTTGTGTTTTTGGAGCGTTTGTTTGCATACCGGGTAGCGTTCCGGTAAGCGTAACAAGGGGAAAATCAAGAGAAACAGTAAAATAAAATTTAAAGGAGTAGATTTCCACCAAACTTGGCAAAATTGTAGGGACTGTTTGTTTGATGTGCCTTTGCAAGGCCTCAAGATATGTGCATGTGTGGATTTTCTCTAATTAAGGTTAAAAAAAATATATATATATATATCTGTAAGCGTGCTCCGGCGCGCTTACGTTACGGGTTTGGTTTGCGTTGCAGAGACGATACGTCACGGTTATGCGATGCGTCATGAGGCGTCTCACGGGCTATGTGATACGTCACGTAATAAAGAATATATTTTACAGCTATAGATATTAGCTTTTAAAAAACCAATGAAATTCACTGAACAAACCATAGGTTATAGACCATATATAGTTAGGAATTTGCATTTACAAAACCTTGAAAATTCACTGAAAAAACCATAGGTTATAGACCATATATAGTTAGGAATTAGCATTTACAAAACCATATTTTACTCACACAAAACCATTGAAATTTCATAGTTAGTTGCCCTAACTATATATCGCGCACCCGCAATCCACAGCTGATGATGTCACATATTACATCATTCATGACATGGTCAGTGGTATCACTGATGACATCACTGATGACATCTCAAATGACATCACTGATGACATCACTGATGACATCATTCATGTGTTAATACGATGAACCTCTACAGACTCTAATATAACCTTATATACACTCAGTGTAAACAGACACTCACAGATTGTCACTCATCCATGGAGTTACTCATGCACCTACTCAGTCATGCAAAGAATCAATCACACCTCCATTTCCTCAACTATACAGTTATACACACCATACTAATTCAAACATATTCTAACATATTTTTACTCTCTTATACAATCACTGATACAAGTTTTCAATGATCCATGCAGCCACTCACACATTCACTGGCTCTTCTGCACAGTCATTTATATATGTCTACTCTCACATGTACTGTGTTTTACATATGTACTTACTTTGACATGTAGCACTGAGATATCCATTCACTCAGCAATACACTCATGCACACAGTCAACTGCCCATGCAGCTGTTTCAACATGCACTTTTGAACCCATACATATAGTGAATCAACTGCTCACACATCTATGCACAGAGTCATACACCTTCCATCAACTCACACACATACTCAGTCTCCCATACAAATACTTGGGCAAACAATCAATAACCCATATAGTTACTCTTATAGCTACTGATCAACACATGCAGCAGTTTACAGAACAACATATATAATGATGCACAAAATAAGACAGTTTAGTCACTAACCCATGCACTCAGTGACACACATTTAATCATTCTCTCATACAGTCAGTCATGCACCTACTAAATCCTTCATCGAAACACTTATACATCCACTCATTCTTCAATATGTAAGACATATTTTAACTTTACAGAAACATACAGTCACTGGGTGTTGTCATCAGTGATGTCATCAGTGATGTCATTTGAGATGTCATCAGTGATGTCACTGACCATGTCATGAATGATGTAATATGTGACATCATCAGCAGTGGATTGCGGGTGCGCGATATATAGTTAGGGCAACTAACTTTATATGAAATTTCAATGGTTTTGTGTGAGTAAAATATGGTTTTGTAAATGCTAATTCCTAACTATATATGGTATCGTTGTTTGTCAATGTTTCTCGTTGTACAGCCAGTGATCAAGGGCGGGACGACGCCCGAAACGCGTTTGGCATGTAAATGGATGGATGTGCTGTAGGCTGTTGTGTTGCTGCCGGCGGCAAGTGTGTATCAACCCCCTCGTGAGCGACCTTCCAATTTGGCAACTTGTGGAAAGAAATTAAGGCGGCTAGTCCTGTCGCGGAAGGTCCCGCCGCTGAAACTAGTGGATCTACACTGCTCTGCATCTTGTGAAGCGAACAGAACGAGGGGGGCCTGAGCCGCTGGTAAATATTGGCAGCATGAGGGCGCTGCATGACATTTCCTTCCACCCACTGGGGTAAAACATTGACAAACAACGATAAATCAGAGGTGCCCACTGGGGCTGTAGCACGATCAAGTTTGGGCAATGGACTGCTGAGACCAAAATGCAACTTTGCCAAACCCACATGGGTGGGACTTGTTATTCAATAAATCATGTGCTTATTATCAGCCTCTGTTTCTCGTTGTACAGCCAGTGATCAAGGGCGGGACGACGCCCGAAACACGTTTGGCATGTAAATGGACGGATGTGCTGCAGGCTGTTGTGTTGCTGCCGGCGGCAAGTGTGTATCAACCCCCTCGTGGGCGACCTTCCAATTTGGCAACTTGTGGAAAGAATATATATATATATATATATATATATATATATATATATATATATATATATACATTATATATATATATATATATATATATATATATATATATATATATATATATATATATATATATATATATATATATATATATATATATATATATATATATATATATATATATACGCTGCCTCCCGGCCGCGGGAGATGCACCACCCTGAAATTTGGGGCCACGGGGCTCCGAATCCCGGAGTCTCAGTGTGGAGGCATCCATGGAGGATTGACAAGCCGGATGTGCGAGTGGAGGCCCATTGTTGGGCTTGAAACATTTCAGACAGCGGCACATAACTGAAGGACACAATACAAGACCCACAAACCAACACAGACTCATTCAAGTAGCCCATTGGAGGGTTGATATTTTTAAGTGGGAGGTGTTGCCTCTATGCCAAAATGACTGTCGCGCCGCTGAAGAGTGCAATGAGCACGAAACGCGTCCGGCGTGAATCGACCGGCATGCTGTAAACTGGATCCGCCCGCCATTCCAGCTTTTACCTCATGAAGGATGCTGCAGTGGATGTCAGAGTGCGTCTCCAACAGGTGGGAACCTTGGAGCTTTGATATATATATATATATATATATTTCGTGGCGGCAATGCAGGGTGCTTTAAAATAAAATACCTTGCACAAAGTACTTTGGGTCCGAACTTCACCATTCGTATAGGATTGCATTTACACTGGATGAAAATACTGTGACATATATATATATATATATATATATACATATATATATATATATATATATATATATATATATATATATATATATATATATATATATATATATATATATATATATATATATATATATATACATATATATATACATATATATATATATATATATATACATATATATATATATATATATCCATACGGGTTCTCAGCAAGGCATTCGAAGCAACATGCAGCCGCGCTACCTCAAGAAAACAGCAGGACCAGGTATTCCGTGAGTTGTTGTTTTTTATTCTGCAAAAAACGACAGCATAACGTTTCGGCCTCTCACAGGCCTTGATCACATGGTGTTACACAATAGAATGGCAGATTTTAAAGTGCAAGTGCAAAGGCGGTAACCAACCAGAATAGCGTAAGGTGCATAGTGCAATAAACATAGTGAAAATACTACGTGAATACATTATCGACAGGAAATATGCCCTTGACATTTTTGTCGATGTTATAAGCTCGCCGATATTGGGATAAATCCCCAAACAGACCCCACTGTGCGTGTATGTATGTACAAAACAATATATGTATATACATAATTAGAACAATGTCCGGATAAATCCGTTAATAAACTAAAGTTCTCCCGAGTAAATGAAACAATCCAATGCATTATTCCACTATTCATGAGTGCAAACAGATGGTCTGAGTATCTGAACTACTGCCTGTATATGGATAAATCCGTATTAATATTTTTAGACATTATCAATAGATAAACTCAAGTACCCATCTGGACCATTTTAAAAAAAGTTAAACACTACTATACCCGAGGAACATAATCATACAATACATTTGGATTTGTTTGTAAAAGGCGAACTGAAAAATATGTTGGTTGGAATACCAAATTGTGGACATAAAGTGCAAAGTGAATATGAATAAAAACATAAGACAGACACTCCCTATTGATTATAAACATGATCATGATGTTAAATTAGTTATAATCAAGTCTGTCGGACAGAACAATAGGATCACTGGGTATTTTTTACAGACATATGGGCAAAGCCTAATTCTAGACAAACCACTGGTCAAGCTGGAAATACATAACATAACCATACTGCGGAATCTCTAAAGATAGACCTGATATAATGCCTTGAAGGAACAAATCATGGAGATAAACTGATCAAAAAAGCGAACTACAGACAGGTATAGAAGTCTTCCGATGCATTCAACCCGTTAGGGGACTTGCTGTCTAGCATGAGGATGTATCGTGTTTCTAACCTCCTCAGTGCAGCTTCTCTATTCCCGCCCCTTCTCAAAGGTGCAACAGAATCTATGGCATAGTACTTCAGAAACGCACTGTTGCTGTTGTGTTTTTCCCTGAAGTGCCTAGCCACGGGGTATGCTGGGTCATTGGTCTTTATGGCCCGTAGGTGTTGAAGGACCCTTTTATGCACCTGTAATTTGGAGCTGCCCACGTATCTTAGGCCACATGGGCATTCCAAAACATACACAGAGAATTCACTTTTACAAGTGAGTTTTTTCTTGATCTTACATGGGGCATCTGAGAAGGGAATGCAGTACTCTGTCTTATTTACCCCCTGAATGCAGGCTTTGCACGAAGCACATTACCTGAAGCCTCTACTTCCAGCTAGCCAATCTTGTCTGATTGACAGTTCGGGGCTCGATTTAACTAATGCGTCCTGCAATGAGAAAGCTTTTCTGTATGTTATTGCCGGTTTCGCGGGCATATCATTGCCTATAATAGGATCGCATTTAACTAGGCCCCAATGCTTGTTAACAATCTTGCGTAAAGCACCATGCTGGTTGTTAAAGGACCAAATAAGTCTGACTGGTTGTTGTGTTGGGGTCTTGGTGAAATTAAGTGTCCCCCTATATGCTAGGGCTTCAGATCGGGGTATGGCGTTGGCTTTCCTGATGGCTGCCAAAACCACCTTCTCATCGTAACCCCGAGCCAGGAATCGCTATTTACAAGCCTCCTGTGCTGTTCGATTTTGTGCTTCCGTGCTGCATGCTCTTCTAATCCGCAGCATTTCCCCGTAGGGGATGCTACGGATTAGATGAGGAGGGTGATGGCTCTGAGCATGCAGCACAGTGTTGCCTGCCGTAGGTTTTCTGAACAGAGACGTTTGAATTTCTCCGTTGTTGATGTCAATGGCAACATCCAAAAAGGTGGCATGTGAATTGCTGATATCTGAGGTAAATGACAAGTTGTAATTATTGACATTTAACCTAGCGATAAAATCTGTAGCCTGTTCGGTGGTTCCCTTCCAGATCATACAAACATCATCGATGTATCTGAACCACCGAACAATGTGGTTCCTGCAGATAACAGAGTACTCGCCACTGAGGACCTGTCTCTCCCAGTACCCCATGTGGAGGCAGGCGTAACTGGGAGAAAAACAGGCCCCCATGGCTACCCCTCTGATCTGCTGGAAATACTGTTTATTAAACATAAAGTAGTTGTTATTTAAACAGAAATTTATCATCGATAACAGCATTTTGTTGTGTTCACCCAGTGCAATCGGACGATACCCCAAATAATGAGCCACTGTCCTGAGTCCATCCACATGGATGATGCTGGTATATAGGGCCGAAACATCAAGTGTAACCAGCAGGTACGATGGATCCCAATCAACAGTGCTTAGCTTTCTTAAAAAGTCACTTGAATCTTGGACGTACGAGGGTAATCCCACTACGTATTCCTGCAAAAATGAATCCACATAGATCATAGTTTTTTCTAGTAGACCCCCACATGCAGAGATTATAGGTCTGCCGGGAGGCTTCTCCGAGTTCTTGTGAATTTTGGGGATCAAATAGAGGACAGGCATTATGGGAAAGTCGTTTTTGAGATATTTGAGTTCATCCATGCTGATGAGTCCTGATGACCTCCAACCCATTAGCATTGAATAGAATGTACTTTGGGCTTTTTTAATGACCGCCAGATCACAGTGTCTGTAGCAGGTAGTATCATTTAGCTGGGCAGTCGCCTCTTCTAAGTACAACTCTCTTGACCATAAAACAATGTTGTCCCCTTTGTCCGATTGGCGGACAATCACATTGCCGGCCTTTTGGATCTTAGCCACTAGATCAGTGTATTTTTTGTTACAATTATTTTTGTATTTGTTGTTCCTCAATGTCTGTGAATAAAGTGCCTTGATATCTTTGACCGTGGCCTCTTGGAAGATATCGATATTGTCATGCAGCATCTGAGGGGTATATGTAGATTTCGGTTTGAATTTCGTGAGGTTGCCCTTTATGTTTCCAGATTGAGAAGCACTATCCTCATCGGTTTGTTGTGTCAAAAATTGTTCGTGTCTCAAACTCTCCAAGTCTTGAACTAGTGGCAAGTCATGACCAATGAGTGTCGGACTATTGGGAATGTTGGTATCCATTCTAACCTCCTGACTCCGGGACTTATTATTCACAAAATGTTTTTGAGTTTTAATTATCTTGTGAATTTGAATAAATCAATACGGGTGTCCGCATAATTCAGATTGCGAGGCGGACAAAAAGATACGCCCATGGATAATGTTTTCAGTTCGGAATCTGAGAATTGCATGGAGGTTAGATTAATAATAGAAAAATTAGACACACCTGATTGCTCTATGGTTGCTTCTTCTTTTTGCTCCACTGCTTCTTGTAAGGTTTGCGTTTTGGAGCGTCGTCTTGCTCTGGCTTTTCGGCGCTGTCTTCGTTTGGTGCTGGGGTTTTTGAAGCTTTTTGGCGATTGATATATATATATATTCACTGAAAAAACCATAGGTTTCAGACCAGTTATAGTTAGGAATTAGCATTTAAAAAACCTATTAAATTCACTAAAAAAAACATAGGTTTCACATCAGTTATAGTTAGCTGGAAATTTTACTGACATAAAACCATTGAAATTCCCACGTTTTATGTCAGTAAAATTTCCAGCTAACTATAACTGATGTGAAACCTATGGTTTTTTAGTGAATTTAATAGGTTTTTTAAATGCTAATTCCTAACTATAACTGGTCTGAAACCTATGGTTTTTTCAGTGAATTTCATAGGTTTTTTTAATGCTAATTCCTAACTATAAGTCTCACTTTATAAGTAAGACTGTTAGCGCTCTACTTGTTTAGAACACTCTGATACATTCTGTCATTGGGCTACAGTTGGGCTATTTTTGAGCTATATTTTTTTTTTTTGTCTCTGGTGGCCATCTTTGGGCCACATTGGGCTACATTTGGGCTACATTTTTGCTCTAACATATATAAAGCCCAATGTAGCACAATACATATTTTTCCAAAGTTAATTTTCGTAAAAAGCACTTCAGAATAGGGCTACCTTTCCCTACAATTTTCCCATTTTTTTTTTTTTTGGGAGCGCTCCCGGTGCGCGCCTCGAGGAGCGCCCCGAAAAGCGTACTTCTATAAAGCGTCCCGGGGCGTGCTTCGGGGAGCGTCCCGAGAGCGCCAATATCGCGAACGAAAACATGATCGTGACGTACCGCGTAGCCGCGTCCGGGTGATACGCACGGCGTAAGCGCACCCGGAAGCACTCGAGCGAATACGATCGTGCAACGTAGGCGTCTGACACGCTTACGCGGCGCGCCCCAGGCCGCGCCCCGCGGCCCATCGCGTAAGCGCGTCGGGTCATGTGACCAGAAAATAACACTTTTCATTGGTTCATAACAGTTTTAGTTTCATAATGATGAAGCCCACGGTCATGTGACCTGTAAATAACACTTTTCATTGGTTCAATAATTATTTTTTTCTAAATTTAGAGAAACCCACCCATTTCTCTCACTATTGATTTTCACTTGGAGAGAGCAAGAGGTGTTTTGTGAATTTTCAACTCATTACTTTCCTGATCTACAGCAATGGCTGCAAGGGAGTCATCCAGCAGTGATTAAGATGGATTTGTGCAAGAGGACCCTCCTCACCAGAAAACAAAGAACCACTTCATCTGGAAATTTTATGACATCCCTGAAGGACAAAAAAAGTTAATGCAAGTAAAGTAACTTGTAAAATATGTGGAAGTATTTTTTCCAGAGGCAATCCTCTAAAAAAATACAGCTTTGGAAATGCCAATTTAATTAGGCATGTCAAAAGAAGACACCCACAAAATTATTCCAGGGAGAGTGTCAGGGAGCTGGCACAGAAGGCACGAAGAGATGGCAGCAGCACCTCCACTGGTGGAGCAACACCTTCAGGTTCAACACGTGCAAGAATGGTCCCTAACATCCAGCCGGTTTTTGCAGGCATAAAATGTTTATGCAAGGACTGTGACGAACTACTCTGTTATGGGGAGCAGAGCGTTGAACTCATTGCAATAAAGAAACAGGAACACCAATGCTCTCCCCGTCCTACAAATTTTCTCATTTTTTTGCTCCTGTTGAGCATTTTTTGAATCCCTGTTTTTGTTTTTCCCCTGTAAAAAATCCCAAAAAAATATAAATTTGTTTCAAAAAGTATAAAAAAATATAAAACAACAAAAACAAAAAAAGTTCTTTTCAGAACTACCTCCAATTTATTAAAAAATGCTATTTTTTTAAAAAAAAACTTGTCATTCTTTTTCTCATTCGTACGCTCCCCGGTGCGCGTACCGGGCGCTCCCCCGGCGCAAATCAAAAAAAACCTGCCCCCTTTTGCTCATTTCCCCCTTTGATTTTTACCACCTCAATCCTACTGAGGTACAAGATGGTGGCCACTCCGGACTGTTTCGAATGTTAACAGACACCCGAGAACCAATAAGCTCTCCGTACGCAAGTCGCGTGGCGCGCTTTGAGCGCTCCCCGGTGTGCGTACCGGGGCGCGGCTCTAGATATATATATTTTTTTGAACCTAAATTACTCAAAATCCACTGGAGCACATATCCTGAGACATAGCAAAGGCACATCGGGCTACCAGTCCCTACAATTTTGCCAAATTAGGTGGAAATCCATTCAGCCGTTCGGGCTAAAAGTGAAATCGACCGCCCTATGGAAATTAACATGGGGAAAACGCGTTTTGGGACCCCCCTTTTATCTCGGCCCCCGCTTGATGCATCCCCCCAAACTTTCAGGGAAGGACCGGAGCTCTGCGAGGCCATTTTGAGGAAATTTTCAGGCAGATTCGTCAACCGGCGCCAAAGTTATTCCAAATAGAATTTTGAGATTTAACATTGAAAAAAATCCTAACTATAACTACCTACTGGCGACCGCCAGTAGGTAATATATATATATATATATATATATATATATATATATATATATATATATATTACCTGCTGGCGGTCACCAGTAGGTAGTTATACTTAGGACCTATTTTCCATTGGAAATCCGCAACATTCTATTTCCAATAACATTGGCACCCGTTGACGAATCTTCGTGAAATTTTCAAAACCTTTGGGGCGCTCTGGTCCGCTCCTATCCTCCTTTCCTAGCCTGAAAGGGGGGCCTCAAACATGTTTTCCCCATGCAATTTTCCATAGGACATTGAGCCGCAGCTACAGCCCGAACTGCTAAACGGAATTACACCAAATTTGGCAAAGAGGTAGTCCTTAGTTCAGACTCATGCCTTTTACTTAAATGGTGTAAATCCGTTCAGTAGTTGCTGAGAAAATCAAAAGTAAAATCATATATATAACTATGGTCGCGCAGGATCCGTGCACCCTCCCGATCACGAGCTGTATGCTAATTGGCTGTCAACACTCCACATCCAGGAGTTTTGGCAGCCATCTTGTGCCTCTGTAGAACCAAGACACAAGAAAGCAGAGAAAAACTCACAAAAACGCAAAAAGAGGGCAGGGTAGAAACACCCTGACCCCCTAGGCCTGCTTAGGGGTCCCACACGACCCAGAGGGCACAAGAACATATATTAATTTTTTTAATCGGCAAAATCCCTGCAGGGTGCGTGGATTCTGCCGATAAAAAAAAATTCAAAGCGCACTAATTAGCCCCCCGGGGGCCAAGTCCCAGGAGCAATGTGTTTTATGTTCACAGCCCCCCCTGACTCCGGGACCGCCACCCCGGGGCTTCAAAATACATGGGTGGGGGGGCTCAAAGCCCCCCAAGCCACAGGGGCCGCAACCCCGGGACTTTATGAGGATACATGTGGGGGCTCATTGCCCTCCCCGCAGCCCCGGGGACCTCCAGCTCCCTCCCAGGACTTAAAAAAACAAACCTGTGTGGGGAGGCTTGAGCCCCCCCACATGCCGCAGGGACTGCCACCTCCCCGGGTGCTAAGAGTTTAAATTGGGGGGTCCGTTATAGACCCCAAGCCACCCACCCCCCGGGGCTTTGAAAATGTTGGGTGGGAGGCCGGGCTGCCCCTCTCCTGGAGCCTTTGATGGACCTGGGGACCGCCACCCCCCAGGGCCGGCTCCTGTAATGTCCCGGGGTGCCCACCCCCAGTAATCTATAGTTTGCTATGGCAGGGCGGGAGCCCCGCGGCCCCTGCCATAGCAAACTTGGTTTGGATTTTGAAAACTCTCTTTCAAAATGCAAACCAAGTTGCTTTTCCACACGGGGAGCTGCATCTTAGCAGCTCCCCATGTGGAAAAGCAACGCTGGCTCCCCAGGGACGCGGGAAGCCGGCAGACAGTGGGGGGATTGAGGACCCCACAAAAGTCCCCAACGGAGAGGGCCAGCCCCGGTGGATGGGGTCCACGGGGCTATAAGATTATGGCCTTGGGACGGGGGCCACGCAGCCCCCTTCCCGAATTTTGGGTATTTTAAAAGAAATTAGGGGGCAGGCCCTGGGAGGTGGGGTCCCCTGGCCCAAAAAAATTAGATCGCACCAGAGGCCACGCCCCCTCCTTGCAGCACTCTGCAAATGTGCCCCCTGACACATTTACAGATGGGGAAAAAATTCACCTTCAATACTGGGGGTCCCTGGGGGCCAACTAGCCCAGCAGGAACCTCCACTATGCACCAGGGGGCTGCGTTGCAGAGAGGTGTTCTGAGGCCACACTCCTTTTTACAACTCTCTGCAACGCAGATCTGTGGCGCTTAATGGAGGTATCTGGTGGGCTAGTTGCACCCCAGGGACCCTCAGTATTCAAGGGGTGTTAATCACCCAACTTAAAACGCGACAAGGGGTGCGTTTGCACAGTGGTGAAGGGAGGGGGCGGGCCTGAGTTGACATGTGTGCAAACACATCCTGTGGCGCTATTTAAGTTATGGAATTAATTCCTCCTTAATCCTGAGGGTCACTGGGAACCAACAAGCCCACCAGGTACCTTCAGTAAGCGCCACAGAGCTGCTTTGCAGAGTGTTGTAAAAAGGGGCGTGGCCTCTGAACACCTTTCTGCAACGCAGCTCTCTGGGGCATAATGTAGGTACCTGGTGGGCTAGTTGGCCCCCAGGGACCCTCAGGATTGAGGAGGAATAATTTCTCCAATTTAAAACACGACATAGGGCGTGTTTGCAGACATTTCACCTCAGGCCACGCCCCCTTCCTTCACCATTTTGCAAACCCACCAGTGGCGAGTTGTAAGTTGAGGAATTAATTCTCTTTCAATACTCCCTGAGTCCCTGAGGGCCAATTAGCCCAACAGGTATCTCCAGTATGCACCAGGGTGCTGCGTTGCAGACAAGTGTTCAGAGGCCACCCCCCTTTTTACACCTGTCTGCAACGCAGCTCTGTGGCGCTTACTGCAGGTACCTAGTGAGCTAGTTGGACCCTAGGGACCCCCAGGATTCAAGGGGACTTAATCTTCCAACTTAAAATGGCCACAGGGCATGTTTACACAGTGGGGAAGGGAGGGGACCGGACCTGGCGTGACGAGTTCAAACACGCCCTGTGGCGCATTTTAAGTTGGGGAAATATTCACCTTCACTCTTCAGGGCCCAAGGGGGCCAACTAGCCCACCAGGTGCTTACAGTAAGCACCACTGCCCTGCGTTGCAGAGAGGTGGTCTAGGCTGTGCCCCTTTTTACACCTCTCTGCAACGCAGCTCTGTGGCTCTTACTAGAGGTACCTAGTGGGCTAGTTGGACCTAAGGAGCACTCAGGATTCAAGGGGACTTAATCTCCCAAAGTAAAACAAGCCACAGAGCGTGTTTACACAGTGGAGAAGGGAGGGGATGGGGCCTGAGCAGCAAATGAAATGCAGAAAGAAGCAAAGTGCAGGAAGAAGCAAGACGTGCAGAAAGAACAAACAGAGCAGGGGAAAGAAGCCTTGTTGCTAAATCATCCTGTACCCTCAACTTTTTAAGACAGGTACTGGTGGTAACTGTGTCTGACTAACCAGTCCTAGAGCCAGTGTTATGTTAAAAGACACGTAGAATACAGTTTTAACACTTTCATACACTAGGGAACACTATGCGTATGGTTCGATCATTGACCTCCTCATATTTGTAAGAAATGTGTGAAAAACTTTTCAATAAATCTACTAATTCTCACTCCTTTAATGATTTTCCGGAAATATCACTGATTGAGGTCCAAAGACTATTCACGGATATCAAAAGCAGAAGCCCGGCGGACTTGCTCCCAGCCAGACTTATGGGTCCACTAGGGAGAACTCTGGGCCCTGAAGTTCAGAGGCTAGTGAGCCTCTCACTTACATCTGGAGTTGTCCCACAATGCTGGAAAAAAGCCCTTGTTAGACCTATCAGGAAGAATACATCACTTCCTTGGACCAATCTGTCTAATCTTAGACCCATCTCCCTGCTGCCATTCTTAGGGAAAATCATCGAAAAGCATACCAATAAACATCTATCCACCTACCTGGAACAATCTGGCAGCCTTGATCCATCACAGTCAGGTTTCAGGCCAAAATACAGTACTGAAACGGCCTTGCTGTCGATAACAGACGATCTTCGGCTGTACCAGGACAAAGGTTATTCTGTTGTCCTGGTGCTGCTAGATTTATCGGCAGCGTTCGATACCATTTCCCATAACATCCTTATCGAACGCCTGTCTGTGAGTGGAATCGGTGGTACAGCACTGGAATGGATCAGAAGCTTTCCCTCCAACCGCACCCAATCTGTCACCATGGGTGACTTTAGGTCGGAGGAGGTTAATATCACCAAGGGGGTCCCGCAGGGTTCATGTCTGAGCCCGACCCTATTTAACACGTATGTGGCCCCCTTGGCAGATGTAACCAGAGCTTTTGGATTCCATCCAGTGTCCTACGCTGATGATACGCAGCTGCTCTTCCCTTTTAAACATCTTACCCCAGAGAATATACAATCTTTCTCAGATGGGATGAAGGCAGTTGCAAGGTGGATGTCCTCCAATTTCCTCCAATGCAATGTTGGAAAAACGGAGGTGATGCTTTTCGGGGAAGCGAAGGTCCAATGGTCTCCTGACTGGTGGCCTCTTGATTTGGGCCCAGTTCCTGAGCCCAAAACAATAATCAAGAATCTGGGAGTCAGATTGGAACCGGAGTTGACCATGAAACATCATGTCATCACTACCGTAGGATCTTGTTTCCACGTAATAGGTCTCCTCCGTAGGATTTTTCCTTTCCACCCTGACTCCTACAGGAAAACCTTAGTTCAGGCTCTTGTTATCAGCCGTCTTGATTATTGCAATGGTCTCCTGGAAGGAGCAAACAAAGAGGTTTTGGACCGCCTGCAGGTGGTACAAAATACAGCAGCTAGGTTGGTGCTTAATGCACCTCCCAGGTCCTCTCCTAAACCATTACTGCATAAACTACACTGGTTGCCAATACGGCAATGAGTGAAGTTTAAGACTTGCTGTATTATCCATAAAGGCCTTAATGAATTGGGACCAGAGTATCTGGCCAATAAATTTGTTCCATACGCTCCTACCCGTACCCTTAGGTCCAGTGAACAGCTGCTGTTAAGCATTCCTAAGATAACCATATCTAGGTTAGGTGGTAGGGCTTTGTCCGTGGTAGGTCCTAACCTCTGGAACTCACTCCCGCTCTCATTGAAACAATGTCGGAATCACTTTAAATTCAGAAAATGTCTGAAAACCTTTCTGTTTAGCTCATTTTAACATCTATCCTGTTGGATCTTAGTAGTTCTTCTGATACAATTTCTAAACCTGTGGCTTCCTCTCTGGTTCTTTGCCGGGTGTCACCAGCGCGGAGATACTTCTACGGGAGTCAATTCACAGCGCTTTACAAACCTGCAAATAAAATAAATAAATAAATAAAATAAGGGGACGAATACAGGTGCCTGCGCTTCTCTCTGTCTACAGTTCAGTGGCTTT
This sequence comes from Lissotriton vulgaris, assembly GCF_964263255.1. Classification (NCBI taxonomy): domain Eukaryota; kingdom Metazoa; phylum Chordata; class Amphibia; order Caudata; family Salamandridae; genus Lissotriton; species Lissotriton vulgaris. The sequence continues at coordinate 1,570,190,301 of NC_141691.1, forward strand.
TTCAAACATTTTACTTGTTTTTAACATTTCTGATATAAGAGAATTTGATCTTTTATATGTAGTGTATGCACAGGTTATTGCACATTATTTTTCACTAATGTTACATTGCACTTTGCACTTTTCTTGCAGCATGGCTATGAAAATGTATGTTATATGGATTTTATGTATGACATTGACATAACCCACTTGGGTTATATTAGCCTAGGGCTTTTGCTCCGATCAAATCACTAAATATATAATCATGATTGATTAAAGCAAAGCTTCAGGTTTTAATACATTTTTTGATCAATTTGGACACATGTTTTTAACAATACTGTGTTTTATAAAGCTTGATTCGTTTTGCGGCTTTTTATAGAAACATATGTTAAACTTGGCATATTGTATCATGGAATATGGAAAGAAATGGTTTGCAGATTAATGTGGTTTGAAACCTATATCAAATATTTTTTCAATATCTAGTCATGCTGTTTTGTTTGACAACCAATCGTGTAACAGAATGACGCGCACTTGCACTTTAAAAATGAACTGCTCTTTTTTAGCGTTATGTGATCAAGGCCTCTGGGCAGGCCGAAACATTATGCTGGTGGAGAAAAAAACGAAATAAATAATTTTTCACCTTCAAGCTTGGGTCGGCTCTCGTTTCCTTCTCTGGTGGAGTCCTGTTACACGGAGGATTGCTGGAGTTATTGTTTAGAGTTGTTTTCGTATATATCTATATATATATATATATATATATATATATATATATATATATATATATATATATATATATTCAATGAAAAAAACATTGGTTTTAGGCCATATATAGTTAGGAATTAGCATTTACAAAACCTTATTTTACTCGCATAAAACCATTGAAATTCCATATATAGTTAGAAGCGCTAACTATATATCGCGCACCCGCAATCCACTGCTGATGATGTCACATATTACATCATTCATGACATGGTCAGTGACATCACTGATGACATCACTGATGACATCTCAAATGACATCACTGATGACATCACTGATCACAACATCCAGTGATTGTATGTGTCTGTAAAGTTTAAATATGTTTCACATATTGAAGAATGAGTGGATGTATAAGTGTCTGGCTGAAGAATTTAGTAGGTGCATGACTGACTGTATGAGTGAGTGATTAAATGTGTCTCACTGAGTGCATGGGTTAGTGACTAAACTGTCTTAATTTGTGCATCAGTATGTTTGTTGTTGTGTAAGCTGCTGCATGTGTTGATCAGTAGCTATAAGAGTGGCCATATGGGTTATTGATTGGTTGCCCAAGTATTTGAATGGGAGGCTGAGTGTGTGTGTGGGTGGCTGGGAGGTGCGTGACTCTGTGCATAGATGTGTAAGCAGTTGATTCACTAGGAGTATGAGTTCAAGAGTGCATGTGGAAACAGCTATATGGGCGGTTGACTATGCATGGGTGTGTTGGTGAGTGAATGGATTTCTCATTGCTACATGTGCAAGTAAGTACGTATGTAAAACACAATACATGTGAGAGTTGAGATATATAAATAACTGAACATAAGAGCCAGTGAATGTGTGAGTGGCTGTATCGATCACTGTGAGCTTGTATCAGGGATTATATAAGAGAATAAATATGTGTTATTATATGTTTGAATAAGTAAGATGTGTATAACTTTATAGTTGAGGAAATGGAGGTGTGATTGATTCTTTGCATGACTGACTAGGTGTGTGAGTAACTCCATGGATGAGTGACAGTCTGTGAGTGTCTGTTTATACTGAGTGTATGTAAGGTTATATTAGAGTCTGAAGAGGTTCATTGTATTATCACATGAGTGATGTGATCAGTGATGACAAATGAGATGTCATCAGTGATGTCATTTGAGTTGTCATCAGTGATGTCATCAGTGATGTCATTTGAGATGTCATCAGTGATGTCATTTGAGTTGTCATCAGTGATGTCATTTGAGATGTCATCAGTGATGTCATCAGTGATGTCACTGACCATGTCATGAATGATGTAATATGTGACATCATCAGCAGTGGATTGCGGGTGCGCGATATATAGTTAGCGCTTCTAACTATATATGGAATTTCAATGGTTTTATGCGAGTAAAATAAGGTTTTGTAAATGCTAATTCCTAACTATATATGGCCTAAAACCAATGGTTTTTTCATTGAATTTTCAAGGTTTTGTAAATGCAAATTCCTAACTATATATCCACTATAACCTATGGTTTTTTCTGTGAATTTCATTGGTTTTTTAATAGCAAATATGAAAAGCTTTAAAATGTCAAGTACGTGATAGATAAAAACATTTTCGTATTTATGCACGCTGATGTGCTTTGAACGCTGCACCCCCCCCTCCCCTCTTTTGTCTTAGTAGTACTCTCTCTTTGCAGATACTGAAGGGTAGTTAACGCAGGCCTTTACCCCCGTTGTAATCCGTCGTGCCTCCTTGTCTCTCCATTTGATTGATTGTTGTCCAAGCATTTACTGTTTTAGAATTGGTTCTCTTTGGATCATTCTCTATTTACAAACAAGCACAAAGTCGCAATACTCTGTTTAGTCTTTGCAGATAGTGAAAAATCGTGTAAAAAAACTAAAAGTAATCGAGCAAAATCAGTAGGCCACTAATTGGATCTCTTTTTGACCTCGCTAAAATAGAAATATTAGGAACAACCCTTCATGAGAAATACGAAAATAGTGAGATGAACTGAGCTCCACACCATGAGGGCTGCAAGACAGCTCGGCTCCATCACCCATCCCGCACAAAATAACGACAAACCCTATGCAAATATTAAAAATATAGACAACACACCAGCAAAGAAACAGGGTAAAACATTTTATTAAAAAACTATTTACATAACGTTGGTTTATAAGATGATGTCAGTAGTGGACCGATGTGTGAATAGATCGAAAACAGCACAAGGCTCCAAGATCCGGATGGCAAGCTCCTGGATGTTGGGTGCCATAGTTTAGAGTTCTGAATTTCAGCCTTTTTCAATGCCTGTGCTTTGTTGAATCAAAATGGCGGCTTGACACAAAGCTGACTCAAGCGTTGCTACTGATGCTATGCAGACCAAAACTGGTTTTCAGTTTGTACATTTTTCTAGATTTTTCAATCCAAGTTTGGTTGACTTTGTAGAACGATGGCTTCAGATTTTCAACATACGGTGTGGTGGCGCTGACTGGGAGGGGGCGCTTTGCTCCTGCCCCCTCCCCAAGTAAGATTTTCATACGTGAAAGTACGTTAATGGTTTTGGTCCCTGAGATGCTTCGATGTCACTACCATTCTCAAATAGCATAAGTTCTGGATGTTGGGTGCCATAGTTAAGAGTTCTGAGCAGTGCTTGTAACACTGTCTGAAGCTTATTTCCACCTACTGCAGCTTCACTATTCTCAAAGTAAGTGAGTGTCGTTTGTGGACCTGACTGCATTAGAAAACAATGTGATATGTTACCTTCCTAAACAGCTTGACGGAGGCCCCTGAGGGGCGGTGTGATGGCCATGGACTCGGAGAAGACGCTTGGCTCCGACACCCTCCCCAAGTCTTATAGCACTGGTGTAGCCTGAGATCGCCCCCGACATAGGCGGCCGGCTCCCGGGGTCCGGCGGAACTTTTTGCCTTTTGATGACTCTTCAATTCTGGACCTTGTCCCACAATCCGTTTGACCTGAAGACAAGCTGTAGTGGGGCGCCCCTTTATCGTTTTAGTTGCCATTCCGCCCGCTTTAGCTACACTGTGCCTCTTCCGCCATTCAGCTGTTTACCGCCCGCTCTTGCGACTACAGCGTCTCGCTCACCATGTAGTTGAGATGCGCCCGCTCTTGCGGTGCAGCGATAGGCGGCTGCCACAGGACTCTCAAAATGGCGGCCGGCTCTTCGGTTTTGGGCCTGGTCCACTAAAATGGCCCTGGGACACCTTGGAACTCGCACGCTTGTCTGCTAGGGCTTGGGTCCCACTCTCGAAAAGCGTCCCCTCAGCCGTGAAGATTCTACAAAAGTCTTGGGGGCCTACGACTCCCGCAGGCTTCTGGTGGGGAGCGACTGCCATGATTGCTCGTGGAATGGCCACGACGGAGCTACGAGATGGTAGTGGTCTCATGCTGATGCCAGCTTTAGTCTGAAACATCCAGAAACACTATAGACTACCAATTCGATCAGTTCCGGTAGCGCCCCAACATGACCCGGAAGAGAAGAACTTGCCCTCCCCTCTTTGACTGATGGTTCTTGTTGCCTGTCCCCTCTGTTGTCATTTAACAGAACTTTTTGGACTGCTGAAAGGGGTTGTGTTCTGAACGCTGGTTGGTGGAGACATTTAGACTATATTCTTGACCTACGTTGTCGCGTAATGCGTTTTATGACACGCCGCGTTAGCGCACCCGGAAGTGATCCGAGGCGCGGCGCGCAGCGCGTAACGTAAGCATAACAGGTCATGTGACTTGTTAATAAAACTTTTCATTGGTTCATTTTACTTTTGTTAATTTAATGATGAAAAGCTTGGTCATATGACCTAAAAATTACGCTTTTTATTATTTTCGAACAATATTTTTTTTTCAAACATATGTTATAATATTCCAGGCTAATGTACTTTCCCGGAAAATTTACAACTGTCTTGCAAGTAAAATATATTCCTTTTTCGAGAAAAAGGGCGTTTCTTCCTTCCATGACGGAGCCGTTGAGTAAAAGAGATTCGGCCTGCTGTCTTAGTCGCCGATACGCCTGATTATCAGATTCTTATCGATCACTTTATGTTGCAGACATGAAAAACACAACTGCCCTTGACCATTTATCTTTACTGCGTTCCTACATATTATACCTTTTATCCGTCATGTAATTGGACTGCTTTATTTCACTTGCCTTTTACTGATTCGAAAACAGTCACTAAAAGTAAAAACTTTACAAATGTAAATACTACTACCGTGTTTTGTTTTAAAAACCTTTATTATGAAAATGTCAGTATACAAATACGGGCCTATAACCACGTGGGCCGGCCACGGAGCAAACTGAAATCGTATATGATGAGGAGACATTTACACTGTAGAAGAACGTAACGAGCGGGCCATTAGGTGACAAGAACAAAGGTGTCTAACAGTTGCGGAATCGGTGGACGTACATTTTGTAATTAAAATACGACAGGGCCACTTACAATAACATTTTCTAGATATACATTTGCGGGCAAGGAGTTACGAGTCCCATTTATACCGGCGCCATTTTGGGCGAGGCCGGGCAGGTCCAAGATATAGTCAAAATGTCTCCACCAACCATCGGCCAGACCAGAACCCCTTTCGGCCCTTTATGCTACAAGATGGTGTCTTCCATTCAGAAAATATTGGTGGCAGCATTTTGAAAGGAAACAGAAACAGCCGTTCTCCTAGTGAGTTTCACATTGTTACATTTAGGAAGAATGTTGAAGAGTAGTATGTGGAAAATCTGAAGCCATTTTTCTACAAACTCTCAATCAGACTTGGATGGAAAAAAAAAACCTGAAGAATGTACAAACTGAAAACCAATTTTTGTCTGTATAGCACCAACAGTAACGCTTGAGTCAGCTTTGTGTCAAGCCGCCATTTTCATTCAATCAATAGCGTCCCCCTGCACACATTCAGGGACCTGGTCGTGTCTTCAGATGAAACGCATTGTAGGAAAAGAAGCAGAAAGGAAAAGGCAAAAAGTTCCGCCGGACCTAGTGAAGCTGCAGCAGGTGCAAATAAGCTTCAGACAGTCTTACAAGCACTGCTCAGAACTCTCAACTGAGGCACTCAACATCCAGGACTTGCCATTCGGATCTTGGTGCCTTGTGCTGGTTCCGACCTATTCACACATCGGTCCACTACTGACATCACCTCATAAGCCAACGGGGCACCCCACGCCGACTTTCGGCGCAGCATTGTAGGATGGCCACACCAGTGCGGCAACTTGCTGGACACAACATCGGGGCCATCCAGATCTCGGCGCGTTCGACTCACTGTACCGCAACAGTGACCGCAACTCAGCTGGACACGCCGTCTTTCGGCGCAGCATTGTAGGATGGCCACACCAGTGCGGCAATTTGCTGGACACCACCTCGGTGCCATCCGGATCTCGGCGCGTTCGAGTCACTGTACCGCAACAGTGACCGCAATTCAGCTGGACACGCCGTCTTTCGGCGCAGCATTGTAGGATGGCCACACCAGTGCGGCAATTTGCTGGACACCACCTCGGTGCCATCCGGATCTCGGCGCGTTCGAGTCACTGTACCGCAACAATGACCGCAATTCAGCTGGACACGCCGTCTTTCGGCGCAGCATTGTAGGATGGCCACACCAGTGCGGCAATTTGCTGGACACCACCTCGGTGCCATCCGGATCTCGGCGCGTTCAAGTCACTGTACCGCAACAGTGACCGCAACTCAGCTGGACACGCCGTCTTTCGGCGCAGCATTGTAGGATGGCCACACCAGTGCGGCAATTTGCTGGACACCACCTCGGTACCATCCGGATCTCGGCCCGTTGTGCTGCCTTCGGCCTATTCGCACATCGGTCCGCTACTGACGCCGCCTCACGTGCCAACGGATTTTCTACACTTTTTGTAGCCCTATGCCGCATAACAGGTCCTGTGACTTGTTTATAAAACTTTTCATTGGTTCATTTTACTTTTGGTTTCCTAAAGATGGAAGGCTTGGTCATATGACCTAAAAATAACACTTTTCATTGGTTTAGAACATTTTTTTTTCCCAAACGATGAAAGCCCCACCTTGTTTCTGGATCATTCAGACTGAAGCTGGCGTCAGCATGAGAGCACCACCATCTCGTGGCTCCGTCGTGGTCATTCCGCGAGCAATCATGGCAGCCGCTCCCCACCGGAAGCCTGCGGGAGTCGGGGGCCCCCAAGACTTTTATACAATCTTCACGGCTGAGGGGACGCTTTTCGAGAATGGAGCCCAGCCCTAGCAGGCAAGCGTCCGAGTTCCAAAGTGTCCCAGGGCCATTTCAGTGGACCAGGCCTAAAACCGAGGAGCTGTCCGCCATTTTAAGAGCCATGTGGCAGCCGCCTATCGCTGCACTGCAAGAGTGGGAGCAACTCAACAACATGGTGAGCGAGACGCTGTTGCCGCAAGAGCGAGCGCAACTCAGCTAGATGGCCGCCACCTGGGGAGGCCCGTTCACGCCGGCTCCCCCACGCCCCCCCCCGGGCCGCCGCACGCCAATTTTCGGAGCAGCATTGTAGGATACCAAAACCAGTGCGGCAGTTTACTGGACATCACCTGGGTGCCTGTCGTACATGTTGTGTCAGCCATGTGACACTGGACACAGACCGCTACTGACGAGGCCTCCCCCCGCACCACCCGGGACGCCCCACGCTGTTTTTCTGTGCTGCATTGTAGGATCCCTAAACCAGTGCGGCACCCAGGCGACATCACCTGGGTGCCGTCCAGAACTCTGCACGTTGTGCTGCCTTGGGACTATTCGCACAACAGACCGCTACTGACGAGGCCTCCCCCCGCCCCACCCGGGACGCCCCACGCCAATTTTCGGAGCAGCATTGTAGGATCCCTAAACCAGTGCGGCACCCAGGCGACATCACCTGGGTGCCGTCCAGAACTCTGCACGTTGTGCTGCCTTGGGACTATTCGCACAAAAGACAGCTTCTAACCATTGTTGCTTTTTGTGTTGAGAAATGTTTAAATGTTTTTAGTTTTTGTTCCGTTCGTTAAAGTTAGTAGTTAATAAAGTTTTATAACCTTACTTTGTTGGAGTGTTATCTATTTTTTTAAAAACGGGTGAATGGGGCCTTGAATCGGGTTATTGTCATGTGTGGGCTTTGGAAGTGTGCTGCTGCAGGATCGGACATTTCAAACTCAAATGCACGTTCTTTTTCTTACCTTTCCGAAGCATGGAGCGCAATAGCAGGCAGAGAAAGGGTGATGCACGTGTTGAACACTACCTGACCTGGCAAGTTGCTGGCAGTGCCCCCCCGCCCGCTCCTGAAAGAGGGCACACACACACCGCCGCCCCGAGTACTTCACAAATCTTTAAAAGACCATGCGCTTGTTCATGAGGCTTAAATGGTTTATCACCTCTTCTAGAACCCCTGCATCGACCCTCTGACGTTTCATGGAAAAATTACCATGTAACACAATACCAAGCCCTGTCAGCTGAAACCCCCAAGGAATCGTGGGGCATATTATCAAGGGGGTTTATCTCCGCTTTTTTGGCTTTAAAAGCCATGAAAGCGGAGATAAAATTATTTCCCTATTACCAAGCTGTCGCTAACACCAGTTAGTGACAGCTAAAAGGAGATAGCGACCATCTTGGGCCCCGCTTTGCATGTCAGTGATACTTATCACTAATGACATGCAAAGTGGCGTGCCAAGATGTTAGCGACTGGAAACAGTCCCTAACATCGCTACCTTCTATTACCAACTTTTGGAGATATTCGCGCTAAGCGCGAATATCTCCAAAATCTAACACCTGCCCTGAGCAGTTCTTAGCCATGTTATCCAATGGGAGGTGGATAACATGGCTAAGAGCATTAGGTCGATAATACATGAATATCGCTGACTTTTCTGCGATAATAGCAAGGTTTATCTGCGATAAAAATCGCCGATGTGCGGCGATAATTTTTGTCTCTAAACAAGTTAGAGACAAAAATTATCGCTAGTTGTTCGTAATATGCCCCCGGGTTTTTGCTTGCAGAAATCGGGAGGCGGGAGACTAGCACTGAAATCAGTAGTCACACGCCTGAATCAGGAGGATTGGCATGTCTGAATTCTCTACAGCTGGGGCCATAAACTACATCCGCAGGGTTAGGTGATAGCCTGGGACCAGCCTGGCATCTAAAATGGCTGCCGTGCACGACAAAATTGTGGCATTCGAAAAAAGGCAAGATGGCGCAGCCGCTGGAAGAGATGTATCAACATATATCAGCCTCCTCAGCCACCCTCAGGAAACATAGGGGATTAGGATACGTCTCCCGCACCCCCTTATACCTAGTACTTTAATTAACGAAGCACAAAATGGCGAATTCCCGTTTCGCTACCAGTTTGCGGCCCAGTTCGCGGCCCGTGAAGCGCTTCTACCGTGAAAAATCATTTTTTTTTATTTTCCCCACGGGACCCTTTAATAACCCCAACAACATTCCTAGGAGGTCAAGAGGGGGATACCTTGCCCCCTTTCATTAAATTCCCCCTTAGTTTTTCACCTTTTCTTCTCTCTCGATCCTACCGAGAGACAAGATGGCGGCCGCTCCGGACTGTCACGCAGCAAAAAAAAAAAAAAGCTCACGCACAGCCGCTGGAAGAGATGTATCAACATATATCAGCCTCCTCAGCCACCCTCAGGAAACATAGGGGATTAGGATACGTCTCCCGCACCCACTTATACCTAGTAATTTAATTAACGAAGCACAAAATGGCGAATTCCCGTTTCGCTACCAGTTTGCGGCCCAGTTCGCGGCCCGTGAAGCGCTTCTACCGTGAAAAATCTTTTTTTTTTTATTTTCCCCACGGGACCCTTTAATAACCCCAACAACATTCCTAGGGGGTCAAGAGGGGGATACCTTGCCCCCTTTCATTAAATTCCCCCTTAGTTTTTCACCTTTTCTTCTCTCTCGATCCTACCGAGAGACAAGATGGCGGCCGCTCCGGACTGTCACGCAGCAAAAAAAAAAAAAAGCTCACGCACAGCCGCTGGAAGAGATGTATCAACATATATCAGCCTCCTCAGCCACCCTCAGGAAACATAGGGGATTAGGATACGTCTCCCGCACCCACTTATAACTAGTAATTTAATTAACGAAGCACAAAATGGCGAATTCCCGTTTCGCTACCAGTTCGCGGCCGCGCTTCTACCGTGAAAAATCATTTTTTTTTTATTTTCCCCACGGGACCCTTTAATAACCCCAACAACATTCCTAGGGGGTCAAGAGGGGGATACCTTGCCCCCTTTCATTAAATTCCCCTTTCGTTTTCCACCTCTTCTTCTCTCTCGATCCTACCGAGAGACAAGATGGCGTCCGCTCCGGACTGTTTAGAATGTTGACAGACACCGGAGAGCCAATCAGCTTTCTGCGCGCAAAGTTCCGATAAGCGAAAAGTAAGCGGACCGGATCGCTGCCCAGAGCGCTGTTACAGATATATATCTTGGTTTGAACGTTAATTTCTCAAAAACTACTGGAGCACATATATTGAGACCTAGCAAAGGCACATCGGGCTAACAGTCCCTACAATTTTGCCAAGTTTCGTGCAAATCCATTCAGCCGTTCGAGCTAAAAGTGAGTCCAACCGCCCTATGGAAAAATGAATGGAAAAAACGCGTTTTGGGACCCCCCTTTTTTCTCAGCCCCCCCTTGACGAAACTCCACCAAATTTTCAGGGGCTGCTCAGAATCAAAATGTGCCATTTTCCTGAAAATTTCAGCCGATTCCGTCCACAAACGCCAAAGTTATTAGACATAGAATTTTCAAAAGTCCCATAGAGAAAAAATTCTAACTATATATACCTACTGGCTATCGCCAGTAGGTAATATATATATATATATATATATATATATATATATATATATATATATATATATATATATATATATATATATATATATATATATATATTGTCACCAAACCAAACTTCCCATCAAAATAAGGCGCTGACTCCGTGAATCATAATCCAAGGTATATATTTCTACCAATTCTCCTTCAAATCCACGTTCCTGTGAAAGAAGAAAAGCACTCCCGGGGGTAGTTTCTGTTATTTATTCACAGAACTTGCACAACCACAAAACAGACGCGTTTCGGTGTAAACCTTTTTTGAAGTTTACTGAACCGCCTGGCCACCATGTTTTTAACAGCACATTGCCTGCAACAACATAAAGGAGGGACTGGCTTTCACTTCACCAATGAAGCACCATCTTAGAATTCCTAAATGGGAAACAAAATTCCTCAGACGCTTCGGTAAACATCTAAAAAGGCTTACACCGTAACGCGCCTGTTTTGTGCTTGTGCAAGTTCTGTGAATAAATAACAGAAAGTACCCCCAGGAGTGCTTTTCTTCGTTCACAGGAACAGGGATTTGAAGAAGAATTGGGAGACATTGATTGTGCGGGCACACCCCCGCATTCGAAAGCACCCGTCTGCGAGTGCTTCGCGCTGGTGGTCTTGGTAGCAGAAATATATATATATATATATATATATATATATATATATATATATATATATATATATATATATATTTATATATCGCACACCACCTCCAGTAAGGACTGAAAGAAGGAGCCACAAGCGAGGAATTTGAAGGAGAGGTTCTTTATTTGCTGGCAGGTAAGGCGTAATGCATTTCGGCGTGAGCCTTCCTCAGACGCCCCTGCTTAACTGAAAGTCCAAGCACCCAGCCCTATTAAGTCTCTGCAGCTCTCCCTAATTGATAGGAGCACGCCTCCCCAGCCATGTGATCGCATTGCTGATTGTAGTGTAAGGTAGCGAACACTACAACTCCCAGGATTCACCATACCTGGGCTGGCAATGCGTGGGGAAACCGAAGTGGAAATATATATATATATATTAGTCACCAAAGTAATCCCATTACCGAGGGCACACTTTGAACAGCTGGTGCGAGTTTCAGGGACGGGCTTTCCCTGTGATTAATTCACCACCAAAAAGAATTATACTCGCACTCCACCAGGATGTCGATTTTTAGCAGGTTTATTTTAACAGTGTACCATTACAGCACACAGCCTTTAACCTACGTGTTTCAATCTTACGATCTTGTTCACGGTTACAAACATTTGTCCATCTTTAGTTTCAACCTTTTATACCGGTTAGTCATAGCAGCACTATTATGATGCATTATGGTTCTGGTAGTTACTTGTTACAATTAATACATTGTTTTACATTTAAAACACGTGGTAAATTTTTTGTGCATGGTTACATTATTATTCTGGCACAGGTATGTACAAATGTGTATTTGTCTGAGCTAATTCATGTTTGCGCATTCTTAAACATCGCTGTTTGTTTCATATTTAATCTCTCAGTCAGTCAAGTGGACAAACATTGCTACATGCATCCATGGTATGATTGCATGTGAATACCCATTTTCTAAAACATCACATTATTTACCAGGACGTTTCGCGCCCTGCCCATTTGTATATTTAACTCTCCAGGATAAGCAGGACAATCTGTGGAGGTCTGACCACAGAGCAAACAGCGCTTTTGTCACAAAGTTAATTATCTTTGAATTTGAAAGAAATACACAGCAACGTGGTATAACAGGATTGCAATCACAATCATAGAGGAAAGAGCTCTTAAATGTGCAGAGAGAGCGGAGGCAATGTTTCAAAAAACAACTTCAAATTAAACTGAGAAAAGCAACACTGAGGCATTAAAGACTAAAGGAGAAATCACATTAAAACAACTATTTCTCCAGCTGGAAAAGCTACTAAAAAAGAAATAACAAAAAGTTGTGAGATTCTTACACTAGAGAAGTATTTAGAACAAAAAATGGTACCAAGGGGACTGAGAATATTTACGCTCCCAAACCATCCGGATACAAGGTCGGAAATGCTTATCGACTGGGGAAAGAACAACATGCAGTGCTCCTACAATATGATGATGATCATCGTTAAGTACGCCAAAATAGACATTGATGAAATAAAGAAAAAGGTGGAAGAGATAGGAGTGAAAATACAGGAAATTAACAAAGATGAGGAATAAAAAACATTACGTAAAATAATGGAAACTAATTTGAACAAACATGAGAAAGAGGTAAAAGAAAGAAAAGAAAGAAAATATAGAAGAGATCAACATGACTATGCCTCAGGAACAATCCTCACTTTTGCAAAACGCTTCATAATTTTAAAACAACAATTTAAGGCAAACAAGAAGCCTCTTATTGCATCAATGAATACTACTCCGAGTGAATCAGACACCGATTACAGTGAGAATGAAGAATCAATACCACAAGGACAAAACCCCTCTTTTTTAGAGGAAATGGAATTAGTATACTTTGACCAGCAATTACGAAAAGGCAGAGGCAAAGGCAGAGGAAGGGGCTTTTCAAGAGGGCGTGGAAGAGGGAGTGGATCACAAACATCAGGGGAACAAAACGCAAAACCAGATGAAGTAATAGGAAAAAACAAGGGATACAACTTGAGAAACAGAGTAACGAATGCATAAACAGTCCTGAAGAAAATGAGCCATATTTAATCATCAATCTGTCGAAACATGTGCTAACCAGAGCGGAAGAGACTCTATTAAATAAAGGACGGACATTTTGTCCAGAAAAACACTGGGATCTAGTGGAAACTAAGATAGATCACTACAAGTACGTAAGAAAGATGAAACTAGCTAAATTCTTCAAAAAACAGGGTAGACAAAATATGGTATCAAATACCATCAGTACCAAAATGAACAACAACCAAGGATGGAGCATTCAGGATATACCAGCATTAAGAACTGCTCATGGACTGGTACATGAAATAAATTAAGATAGTATCCCAGATACTCAAATTCTAACTGAAATGGGACAGGTAACCAGTGGTCACCCATGCACAAAGTTTAAAAAACAGTCAAAGTTTTGTCCCATATTACATCCAGGCAACAAAATCGACATCTTTTATGATCTGGTAAATGAGGAATTAGACAAACTGAGTAACATCAATACAAAGAAAAAAGAAAATCTGACGACAGCGGAACGGAAAGCATTGGAAGCATTAATGGCAAATTAAAACCTGGAAATTAAACCCGTCGACAAAGGCGGGAATATAGTAATCCAGAACAAAGAGGATTATATCGAGGAAGCGATGCGCCAATTAATTGACATCAATGACTATAAAAAGTTGAACAAAAATCCAATCAATGAAATGATAACGGACCTAGAAAATCATCTAAAAAAGTGGCAAGACTTAAGTTTACTAAGCGAAAATGAAGTACAATTCCTCAACAACCAAACCCCGATCACTCCAACGCTATACTTTGTACCGAAAGTCCATAAGACACGAAATAAACCCCCTGGGAGACCGATCATCTCCAGTTGTGGGTCTCTATACGAGAATGTTGACAATTATGTTGACCACTTCTTAGCCCCAATTGTGCCCACCTTACCCTCGTATATAAAAGACACGGGGGACTTCCTCAGACATTTGATGAACATTGGATGGATGGATGGTTACTGGCTGGTAACCATAGACGTCGTATCTCTTTACACCTTGATAAATCATGAACTGGGCCTGACAGCAATAGAATATTTTCTAAAACAAAAACCAATAGAACAATTGAAGCATTGCAGGATGCTTGTTGAAATGGTAGAGATGTGCCTTAAAAATAATGTTTTTCTTTTTAATAAGGTACATTATACTCAAGTCTGTGGTACAGTAATGGGAGTTTCCTTCTATCCAAGCTACGCCAACCTAGTGATGGGTTGGTGGGAGAAAATGGTAGCTTGGAGAGAAGGAAATGACCGACACGTAGCCAGAGTGGTCCTCTGGCTGCGATTTATAGATAACCTATTAATAATATGGAATGGATTAAACAATGAACTTCTGGAATATATGGAAATCCTCAACAATAACGAGGTGGGATTGAAATTTACACATAGCATAAGTACCAGTGAAATAGTATTCCTGGACACATATGTCTATGTTCATAATGGTTCGCTAGAAACAACAGTCCACAGAAAAATAACTGCCACGAACAGCATACTACATGGACAAAGTTTTCATCCTGAAGCACTAAAGAGGAATATACCTTATGTGGAATTCATCAGGATGAAGAGAAATTGTTCTAATCAAGGTGAAATGGATAAAATACTTTAAAGAAACTGCAGCCAGATTCAGCAAAAGAGGATATAAACAACGTAACATTGAACGAGGTGAAAATAGAGCAAGAGAGAAAAGTCGAATTGAAACATTGATCCCACAAAGAGAATCAGAAAATGAATCAACCACAAAGGAACCAATCAGAATGATATTTACCTACACTAAGGAGAGCCACAAGATACGAAAAACACTACAAAAATGTTGGCATGTGTTGCAAAAAGATCCGGATATAGGCAAAGAAATTGGCCAATTTCCACAAATGACATTCAGAAAAGCACCGTCCCTGTCGGATAAATTGGTCAAAAGCCACTTTGAAAAAAAGAAGAAAAAATCTAATAACTGGCTAGATGGAAGACGTAATGGCTTTACAAAATGTAGCCATTGTAAGGCCTGCCAAGTGGGACGTAATCTATCTAAAATAAAGAATACAAAAGGAAAAAATCTTCACTGTTGAAAGCACTATTACCTGCAAAACAACGCATGTGGTATACTTATTACAAAGTTTCTGTGGCAAAAGATACATCGGAAGCACCATCTGTCCTTTACACAAAAGAATATTGGAACATATTCGAGCAATTAATAATCGTGATCAAAGCTATGCTATGGCGAAACATATGCTGACCCATGAAAAAAAAAAAGGACATGGAAGGACATGACATACAGTGCATTGGCCACAGTGCCGATAAAAGAGAGAGGTGGATATAGACTGATGACCTCACATCGACTGGAATCGAGACTAATCATTCGATTTAAAACAAAAAGCCCTGGTGGATTAACCTCATAAGTGCTGCGCCAGTCCAACGGCCGATGGCACCACTACCTCGGGAGTGATGCCGTCGGCCGTTGGACGTTCCAAATGCACCTGCGCAATGGAACGTTCAGCACTGGAGCTGGACGTTCCATAGCTGCTAAGGTGTTAAATGGGGATGAACAACTTTATGTGCACCTTTGAGTAATTCTAACCTCCCTAGATATAATCTGGTTAATGCAAAGATAAACAAGGGTTATTAATGTACAATGTATATATGTCTTAGAAATTGGGCACTAAGTCCCTATATAACTCAAAATGCGCAAAATGTCCTGGTAAATAATGTGATGTTTTAGAAAATGGGTATTCACATGCAATCATACCATGGATGCATGTAGCAATGTTTATCCACTTGACTCACTGAGAGATTAAATATGAAACAAACTGCGATGTTTAAGAATGCGCAAACATGAATTATCTCAGACAAATACACATTTGTGCATACCTGTGCAAGAATATTAATGTAACCATGCACAAAACATTTACCACGTGTTTTAAATGTAAAACAATTTATTAATTTCAACAAGTAACTACCAGAACCATAATGCATCATTATAGTGCTGCTATGACTAACTGGTATAAAAGGTTGAAACTAAAGATGGACAAATGTTTGTAACCGTGAACAAGATCGTAAGATCGAAACCCGTATTAAAGGCTGTGTGCTGTAATGGTTCACTGTTAAAATAAACCTGCTAAAAATCGACATCCTGGTGGAGTGCGAGTATAATTCTTTTTGGTGGTGAATATATATATACATATATATATATATATATATATATATATATATATATATATATATATATATATATATATATATATATATATATATATATATATATATATATATATATATATATGTATATGTATATATATATATATATATATATATATATATATATATATATATATATATATAGATATATATATATATATATATATATATATATAGATATATATATATATATATATAGATATATATATATAGGTTCCTGCAACACACCACCTTTCGTCTCCTTGGTAAGCAGACACGGACCCAGTATCAGTGCAAAAACTTCAGTTTATTCTTCGTCGGCCATTACGCGTTTCACCACCTCAGTGGCTTGATCACATGACAACGCTAGTTGGATTCTGGACCAATTATAAAGCTGCACTATTTTGCACGTGACTAAGGTGAATATTAGACATAAACAAAACATTTTGGTGCCTGTATATCAGTCAATGCTTTTTAAACATATGATGTAGCAATGTAAAGCTTAGAAAGGTCAAATAGTTCAGATAAATTCACTTTCATGATTTTTACATAAAGCCAAAAACTCTAAAAAATTAACTTAATATCTATTTACAAATACAAAAATAGATTTAAATCTTTATAAATATATAAAATCTTCATTGGTAAAGGGAGCTTTAAATATATCAGATCAATGAAATTGATACATGGACCCTATAAAGAATCAGTGGATTTAACGGATGTAAAACATTTCATGTATGATATAAGAACCGCATAAATGCATTATTTCAAACACTGATTTAATTTTAAATGATTACAATGATAACCACCTAAGTTTTGTCATGTAACTAAAAAAAAGACCCATTACCCTTGAAATAAAGTGCATCTAGTGTAAAACATCTAAAATGTTAAAATTTGAAAACGATCATCAATATGGAGAAAGGACAGCTCCTATAGATAGTTCCATTTAATTATTATTACACAAGGGAAATACAACAATTCATATATTTGTTAATGGAAAGTATATCTAATTGATTGTCAGAAGGCAAAACACAGAGAAGGATTTACGGGTTCAAACCTAAACGGGGTATTATAAATTCATAAACAAGTATGCAGGGCGTCCGTATTGTTAAGGCCTCCAGGATTCTTACTATATATATATATATATATATATATATTTGCTCCAAAAATCCCCTCACACAAAGAAGGAAGTGGCCGCACTCTTGTGGTGTTATGCAGCAGTTTATTTACACACTGCAAATTTGCCTTTTTCCCCTGTGTCAACACAAACAAAGAGGCTCCCGCCATTTAAAGCATTCAAACAAGGATAAAAAAAATTCTCATTTGCCTCATTAGTTTCCACTTCAGTTTGCAAGGGTTTAGTTCATAAACATAGAGAGCAGACAAAAACATCAATCCCACTCTGGGGGCCATCTTAGAGTTTGTCTATATACAATATTTACATGGAGCATCTTTCTCTATCGTCACTTTTAAATCAAATGAATAAAATGTCATTACCTCATGATTTCAAAATAATATACTAACTCTCAGTCCTATTATTCATATGTACAGTTATATCCATCATTTTAATTTGAATGCATAACGCATAATTGAGCCCTGGATGGGCATCTAATTCATACCACTAAGAAAGTGTTAAATCAAAAACATAATTGAGCCCTGGATGGGCATATCTACAAATTACAATTCGATATATTTTGTGTTTCGCTGCAGCGGATGTGTCGTCAGAAAATAATACTAAAAGAGATTATACTCATCATCAATCATTTCATATCGAATCCAAAAAGCAATCCTCTATATCCACACAGTTTCAAGAGCATATTATATACAAGCAGGGTCAGCAATGTATTACACCTTCAGTTACGTCAGAGCCATCTTATATATATATATATACACACACACACACAAACACACACACACACCTTGTGGCATTACATTTTCACATGGGTTTTAGTTTCAGGATTAAAATTAAGAAACAAAGTTTAGAGATATCATATTTTACACAGAGAAGTGCAATTGATTCAGCAAGGAAGCCTTTCATATATATTTATTGTAGTTACTATTATCACTTTAGAATGTAATATCATTTTATCTTGTCATATTTGTTTTCCCAACTGAATGCCCTCATGTAACACAAATGACCTGCAGTGTAAGAGGTAGACCATATGTAGTTCAATTAAATATTGCAATATATATATGTGTGTGTGTGTATATATATATATATATATAATATATATTATATGCACTGTGTAGTTAATATATGCACTGAGCAGTTATATGTGTGTATAGACCGGTTGTGGCCTCAACCAGGCGGCTAGTACACATAGATGGGGCACTAATGACTCGATATTTAAATCGATGTTCATCTACATTTGGGTGTCATTTCACTTGTCAGTGCACATTGAAGGAGCTCCGTTCCCTGGCACTTATAATGGCTGTTGCCTATGTGCCAATTTTTAGCATGATTTATTCTGTGGTAAAATTTTCGTTAAAAGTTTCAGCTTCCTCATTTCTGTGGGGTATTTATTATACAAAGTAAAAATGGTAGATTGCAATATGGTTATGTGTCTTTTATAAGTATGAATACATTATTTGTTAACTATTTTGTCATAGTATGTTATATGACCAACAACCCAACTAAAATGAGTGGAATGCATTCACTGAAGAGTAGCATGACAGTTAGCTCCACTGGCTTACAGTGAGAGAGCGAGTCAAGTTTAAAGCTCTCTGCTTGTCACACAAACTCCTACAGGACAAAGGCCCCCCCATCCTAAAAAAATTCATCAGGCCCTACAAAGCTTTAAGATCCCTTCGATCTGACCATGAATACCTCATCACTATCCCCAGAGTGAAGAGGGCGCGCACTGGTGGACGGCGCTTCTCTGTCAACACAGCCCGCCTTTGGAATTCCCTCCCCCGTGACCTTGGGACGGAACCAGATTACCTCCGATTCAGGAAGCGGCTGAAAACTCACCTGTTTCCCTGATCTCCTTTTTTCCTCTCTCCCCCTTTGTTATCCTCTGGTCTGTCCGGATCTTAGCGCTGGGATACTTACGGATGACTACGCGCTTTACAAAAACCTAATAATAATAATAATAATAATATAGAGCTCGTCTGCTTGGTTTAAGGACCAAGACCTCTACAGTCAGGCCTAAATGCTGTGCAAAGAGATGAAGTGAATATCCTTACAATTATAAAACACAGAGCAATAAAAATATAAGAACGTGTTTCATGATGAAAAGTTCAAGAGAAACACAACTTTAAGAACATATCATAGGAGTTGAAAAGGCACAGAGCTGTCTAATAAAGTAAGGTCCAAAAGTGTACATTTGGCAGATATGAGGTAAAGTTAATAAATTCTAGACGTTTGCGCTTATATCTTAATGCCACCTTGAATTTCTGAATCATAGCTGTTGCTAAGTACTTGGAGGAGATAATACTGAGTGAGCAACTTCTCGAGTTCTGGAATGTTCAAGTCCTCTTTTTGAAGCAAGGAAGATTTATGTAATTGTTGCACCTATGAATCTACACATGAACTTGAGAAATAATTACTTACAACTGCATTTATATTTCAAAACGAATAGTGTATGTAATTGAGCTTATACTGTGCTTGTTCATGTTTAAAAATGTAATTCAAATATGATATTTTCAAAATGATGTAAATTGTAAATTGTAATTCATGATGAATGTGAATATGTGTTAATTATTATGAACAGGTCACATATTCCTGTGTTATATGCATTTGAATTGCATGAGATATTTTAAAGGTTTTCAGGCTTTCATTTCAACTTCTTAGAAGTATTTTCAATTTACGTTAGGATTGGAAATGTTTGAGAAGAATGTTATGCAGATCAAAGTCTGAGAGCTGCGAGTGACATATGATTTCAATGTCCACCTCTGGCACAGTGGGTGGTGACAAACCATCAAAATCAGTCAGACACAGACAGGCACGAGAGCAGTGACATCACACAAAAGACGACATTGGCACTCTCACATTGACCGATAATATCTAATTTCCAAACTATTTGTAAAAAATACAGTTTAATTGTATGTGTGAAACAGATTCTACCCCACCAAAGCTACACACATGCTATGATCTATGGGGCCACCTGTTTATTTTAAATCGCATGTTGGCAATCACCCTGCTTCTGTATGCTGAATTTTAAGTCTGTGGGACTTGTATGGTGTAGCGCGATCTTCTAATGTGTCTAGTCCTACTTTTTAAGCTCATTCTAAACCCAACATTTTACCTTAAAGTTTTAACCTACTTTTGTTGATAACTTCGCCCCGTTCCACCGCGGCAAGCTGCCGCTTGTTGTGGTGGCCGTCAATTGTGTTTCTGCACCTCCCTTCGTGTGATGCATTTCCGGGTTGCAGGGGGCAGGGGGTGGTACTGGCCATCAGCGCTCACCTCTTTAGGATGGTGGGGCCGCAGACGTGCAGAGGACGCGTGCATCAGGAGCACCGCTGGCGCGCGCCGAAGGCTCGCCTAAAGGAAACCCCGTCTGCGCCCATCCACGCCTGGCTGCCGCTAGACATGCTGGCAGTTTGGGCAGAGACAAGCTCGCTTACACCAGCAATGTCCTGCTGGCTATCAGAGAGGTAGGGAAACCTTATGCACATCCTTTGGGCAAGGGGCCTGAAGGTCATTTTTACTGTATACACTGCGGCTTTGATTCCTGGGCCTCTAGCTTGCCTTTTACGAAACCCCCCTTGGCGGGGCAGAATATTAAGATTTGCAGGCCTGAACTGCCGCTCATTAGTGAAGCACTTAGTGCCCACACCGCCACCCGCTCCTCCCCGCACTTGAAAACATTTTACCCATGAATGATACACTAGACACTTTGTTTATGGGTAAAGAACTGCTGCAGGTTTATTATCATACAACCATAGTATGACATTAGTGGGTCATCTTACGGGCGATCCAGGGCAGGCAGCCCCTCACTGCCCCGCCCGCCTGTAGAGCCAGCCAGCACTGTGGGTCGATGCCCGGACAGCAGTGCCTCACCTTGTAGATCTTTATCTTGGACTCCCGCCCCATTCAGGGTGGAGCGGAATGGCACACCCCCGGTTGGTTCAGGCCCCCCAACCGCCCGAAGGACTAGCGAGGCGCCGTCGTGGTTTCCGGAACCTCCTGCGGCTCACGGTCTTAGGCTCGGGCACCCTTACTGTGCCGGGCAGAGGTACCCTTACTGTACCTGTCTGCCGCAGAGGTACCCTTACTGTACCCGTCTGCCTCCAGATCGCCCTGTAACTCCACCTGCAACACAGAAAAAACATTAAAACGTTCCAATGATTTTGCGCCGCCTAACATGCTGCTGGGTGAGCGGACAGGGTGGGTGCAGTACTCGAGGGGGGCGGACGGAGACCTAAATCTGCACTTTAACAACTCCAGCAGTCCCTCAGTTGCCAGCTTCCTGGCCGACCTTGAAGCGTTACAGCTTACTCAGTTGGTGACGCAGCCCACACATTCAGGGGGTCACACCCTTGACCCGTTTTTTACCAATCTGACGGAAGTATGTGTCACCAGCTACACACCTCTGGCGTGGACTGATCATTATTTGATACAGTTCCACTGCCCTATCGTGGCTAGTCCATCTAAGCCAATGGTGTGTTCTGTTCCAAAAAGACGCTGGAACAAACTTAAGCTAGATGAGTTCTTCCATCTCTTATCAGCTGACCCGCTTGACGTCTCAGGTCCTCCGGATCAGATGTACGACAGGTTCACCGACTGGGTCTCCAGGGCCTTGGACACCCTCATCCCCTTGGTGACCCGCAGAACTGGTTTAGGTAAGGCCAGCCCTTGGTACGATGACTCTCTGCGAGCCCTGAAGGTGTCTTGCAGGCGCGCAGAGCGGGCTTGGCGCAAAGCCTACTCCAGCTCTAAGAAAGTCGTATATCAGGCTACAGTGAAGGTGTACCATCGGGCGGTGTGTAGAACCCGTGCCGCTTTTTATGCGACACAATTCAGGAACAGTTCGAACCCAGCAAAGGCTATCTTTAAGGTAATGAAAGACCTCACTGCCAAAAAGGTTGTAGCATCACATCAGAGCTCTCTGGAGCACTGTGAAAAGTTGGCAGAGTTTTTTCTAGAAAAGGTGAATGCTATTTACCGGGGCTTCCCTGTGGTCGTTCCCTCGGTGATGACATCATCTAAGCCTCCACCATCTGAGGGGCTGTGTTCTTTACCTTTGGTAAATCCTGATAGCCTAGGCACTTTGGCTTGCAAAGTGAAATCTGGGTCCCCTGAGGATCCACTTTGCCCCGAAGTGTTCAAGGACCTGGCGGTACATGACATCTCTCCGCTTTGTTCCTTGGTCAATGCGTCTTTGACTTCTGGCGTCGTTCCACTTAAGTGGAAGCGAGCCATGGTTCGACCGATCCTGAAGAAACCTAGCCTGGATGGAAGCAAGCCGGAGAGCTATCGGCCTATTTCACTCTTGCCGTGGCCGGCCAAGGTGATGGAGGCACACGTAAATGCCGCGCTCTCAGAACATCTCTGTCGAGCTGACATACTCGACGCTACGCAGAATGGGTTTAGGGCAGGTCACAGCACGGAGACGGCTCTGCTGTATATGGTGGAGCACCTCCGCTCCGTGCTTGACGCGGGACAAACGGCAGCGCTGGTGCTATTAGATCTAAGCGCTGCCTTTGACACCGTCTCGCACCCTATCCTTCTGCAGCGTTTAGAGGATGCTGGTGTTTCCGGCATAGCACTCGACTGGTTCCGGTCGTTCTTATCAAACCGGGCCTTTAGCGTGACCGTCCCACCCTTTCAGTCTAAATTCCACCCGTTGAACCTGGGCGTCCCCCAAGGCTCCTCGCTGAGTCCTACGCTGTTCAACCTGTACGTAAGGCCGCTAGCTGAGGTTGTCAAACTATGGGGTATGACCATGGTATCATATGCCGATGACACCCAGCTAGCGGTCACGATCAGCGGGGATGCGGAGGTCGACGCTCCTAGGTTTCAACAAGGACTGAGGGCGGTCGCTAGGTGGATGACGCTTAATTGTCTCCAGCTAAACGCTAGTAAGACCGAGGTGATGGTATTTGGTAGGCGACCGGAACTGTGGGGAGAGAGATGGTGGCCGGAGGAGTTGGGTTCCGCTCCCATCCCAGTCGCCGAGCTTAAAAACCTCGGGGTCTGGTTGGACCCTTCCCTTACGTTTGCATGCCACACTAAACGCACGGCTGCTTGCTGCTTCGGCATCTTGCGTGGGCTCCGTCCGGTGCTAAAGTTCTTTGATGCCCCCACCCGGCAACTCATGATCCAAGCTACCGTCATATCTAGATTGGATTATGCTAGCTCTTTGTTGGCCGGACTGAATGTAGCTGAGATAGGGCGCCTGCAGCGGATCCAGAATGCTGCTGCGAGAGCGGTGGTGGGTCTTCCTAGATTCTGTCCCACCTCCAGCACCATTCGAGCATTGCACTGGCTCCCTGTGGCGCAGCGGATTCAGTTTAAGGTCCTCTGCGTCGCCCATAAGATCTTGAAGGGGTCCCCTGCAATGATCCTCACGACACTCATGGCCAATTACATTCCGGCACGACCCTTAAGATCGTCAGATCTCGATTTGGCTGTGGTCCCGCGCTTTAAGCGAAGCAGGGCCGGTGGTCGCTCATTCCGAGTGCGGGCCGCTGCTCTGTGGAACTCCTTGCCCCCGGCAATTCGCGCCATGAGCGATGTGCTCTCTTTTCGTCGCGCCTTAAAAACATTTTTATTTCCTTAGTTTGTGTGTTCTGTGCTGTTTTATTTAGTTGTGTTGTGTAGCTGCCTTGTCTGGCGCCAAGACGCTCCTTAGCTGGAGCATTTGCGCGCCTAATAAAAACCACATAACATAACATAACATAACATAACGGACGCAGCCCGCGGACGGTGACCGAGCACTGGGCAGAGGCAGGAAGCAGAGAACGCAGCAAGGATGGACCAGGCCTTTTATACCTGGCATGCCCACCCCGGGAAGGCCCTCTCCCGGCTGAAGTGGCATACAGGTACCTGGGAGAGGCATGGGGGCTCCCTGGATCCCCTCCCAACCCAACCGCGCAAAGAGAAAACAGGGGGGAGGGGGTTGGACTAGTGGCCACTAATGGGCTGCCCTGCCAATGTCCCCCTGCGTGGGACGCGGGCAGCGCCAAAGTGCCCACACCGTCACCCGCTCCGCCCCGCACTTGAAAACATTTTACCCATGAATGATACACCAGACACTTTGTTTATGGGTAAAGAACTACTGCAGGTTTATTATCATACAACCATAGTATGATATTAGTGGGTCATCTTACGGGTGATCCAGGGCAGGCAGCCCCTCGCTGCCCCACCCGCCTGTAGAGCCAGCCAGCACTGTGGGTCGATGCCCGGACAGCAGTGCCGCACCTTGTAGATCTTTATCTTGGACTCCACCCTATTCAGGGCGGAGCGGAATGGCACACCCCCGGTTGGTTCAGGCCCCCCAACCGCCCGAAAGACTAACGGGGCGCCGTCGTGGTTTTCAGAACCTCCTGCGGCTCACGGTCTTAGGCTCGGGCACCCATACTGTGCCGGGAAGAGGTAGCCTTACTGTACCCGTCTGCCTCCAGATCGTCCTGTAACTCCGCCACAGCTCTGGAGGAAGCTACCGTCGATGACAGAGCCCCCCACCTCTCTGTTCCTTACTTGCATCCCACAGTTTCAAGGGCATCCTGCACATCCATGAGGAACATATCCCGACTCTGCCACCTTGACCAGACACTTCCTGGTTATGTTCAAATTATCCATGGGGCCCCTAACACTGGGGTCACAACAGGTCTGAAGGAACCGTGCAAGGTGTACCTCCTAAGACATTGCACCTTTCGTGAAGTGCCAACCTACAGATGGCCGGACCCAGTTATCCACCTGTGACCCTAGATACTTATCCCAGTAATGGTGTCGCACTACCAGATGGTGGGTCACATATCTAGCTATAGCCCTTTCATGGTGGATTTGCTGGGGACCCATCAGTGTCCCTGCCAAAGCAATGGCCATCTCCCTCCTTGGGGACTATCCTGGCATACTGGCTCTAGCGCAGGTGTAATTATCGGAGTTGGGTTATGTTGCGGTAGGCTTGAGCATCCATTTCTTGCTGCATGCCTGCAACCTGGATGTAATCGCTTTAGTTGTGTAGGCCCCTGCCTGGCAACAAGCTTAGTTAGGACCCTGTTGTAATCACCTGCCTGTACAGGGCGGCTAGCCATCTACCTAGGCGTCGGTCCCTAGCTACCAAGCTTACCTCTCTAGGCATGTCACTACTTGTCCCAATCATGCGTTGCGGGCTCTTTTGAGATCTACTTAGGCAATCTCCCTTCCAGTACTGTGCAGGGGACCTATTCTGTAGACTCGTGACCAATCACCCCTTGGGTATTCATAGGATCCCAGGTGGCCATTTGACATGCGCGCTGTTCAGATGGAAATCCAGTTGGGCAGCTTGGCCTATTACTTTCTCCCTATGCACTTTCGGTCATGGAATACTCCTTATATCTCCCCACCCTAGACCCTGAATTCCCACTTAAATCAATCTGACTCAGGCCGTACGCTTGCTAGTGCACCTAGCCCAGGGCCCACCACTTCGTGTGAACCCCAGCAGTTCGCATTAAGACACTGTTGTTACCTGCCCCGTCTAGACATGGAGCACACATCTTCAACCAGGCCAACTGTTTGCTTGATGCATGCCTCTCAGTTGCATACAATAAATGAGCTATAAAATAGCGCAAACTCCCCCGGAGATCAGAGTTCTTTCCTATCGCACTAGTCGCATTATGGAGGCTCAGCATGGGCGGAAAATCCGTTCCGCTCGCGTATTTTGCGGATTTTCGGTAAATTCGCAATCCGCGAGATTCGCGAATTTCCCGCAAAATCCGCAAATTCGCAGGCAGCGGATTTTTTTTTCTTGGTGGTACAATTTTGCGGCATGCGGCGTTCACTTACCGTCATTCAGCGTTTGCCAAGTTGTTTTTCTCGATATTTTGCGAGTGCTGCGCCATTTTGGATCTTGCTGCGGGATCCCGCGTGAGTTTGGCGACCGCGATTACGTCATCGCGGCTTGCCACCTTGCACAGCGAAAGTTTGTCAACGCGAGTACGCCGTGATCACGTATCGCGGGAGTTCGCAATTGCGAACACGTAGATGCGGCGGGCAGCAACAATCTCACACTCGCGAAACTACAAAATTTGCAATTCTGCACAAGAAATCCACCAGCAAGCAGCATAAACCTTCTGGAAATGATGATTTTTATCAGAAGAACTCCTCAGGGTGACATTTGCCTGCACTTTTTTTTGCAAGGAGTCAATTTTTTGGGGGGGGGGTGGGAGGAAGGATGTGCCCCACAGTCTCCAACTTCCTGTTCCTGTCCAGCAGGCTCCTCCCAGTTCTTTCTTCATGTGCTGGTCACTTTCATTCGGATTCTTCACCTGGAAGGATCACTTTTTGTGGATGCTGCTGGATATTTGGATTTGAGGCCTTTTTGACTTTCTTTGAATCACTTTTGGATTAGAAATTTCACAAGTAAGTTTGTTTGGGGCATTACAGTTGCTGCAACTACAATTTTGGAATTTTCGATTTTTGGGCTGTTGTTGGGGCCATTTGCCCAGGGGTACTCAGTGGTGGGTGGACTGAGTCTTTCTGTGGGGTCTCTTTAATAAAAACATCATGGAGGGCCTGGATGGCTTGGGATTGTGCTGATTTTTCTGTGATTTTCGTTTTTTTTGGGCTGTTGTGGCCTTTTGCCCAGGGGTAGTGAGTGGTGCATGGGTCTTGTCTTTCTGTGGGGTGTCTTGAATTTAAACATCATGGAGGGCCTGGATGGCTTGGGATTGTGCTGATTTTTCTGTGATTTTCGTTTTTTTGGGCTGTTGTTGTGGCCTTTTCACCAGGGGTATTGAGTTGTGCATGGGCCTAGTCTTTCTGTGGGGTGTCTTGAATTTAAACATCATGGAGGGCCTGGATGGCATGGGATTGTGCTGATTTTTCTGTGTTTTCGTTTTTTTGGGGTGTTCATGGGGACAGGCCATGTGGGTGGGGGCCATTTTGAGTGCTGCTACCCGCAGGCCCTGGCCAATTGCTGGGAGGCAGGGGGCCATTTTGAATGCAGGCAGTGTTCTTAGGTCTGCAACCATTTTACCTTGCTTTCAACCTTCATGCCCAGGGGTGGTGAGTGGTGCATGGGCCTAGTCTTTCTGTGGGGTGTCTTGAATTTAAACATCATGGAAGGCCTGGATGGCTTGAGATTGTGCTGATTTTTCTGTGATTTTCGTTTTTTTGGGCTTTTGTTGTGGCCTTTTCACCAGGGGTATTGAGTGGTGCATGGGCCTAGTCTTTCTATGGGGTGTCTTGAATTTAAATATCATGGAGGGCCTGGATGGCATGGGATTGTGCTGATTTTTCTGTGTTTTTCGATTTTTTGGGGTGTTCATGGGGACAGGCCATGTGGGTGGGGGCCATTTTGAGTGCTGCTACAGGCAGGCCCTGGCCATGTGCTGGGAGGCAGGGGGCCATTTTGGATGCAGGCAGTGATCTTAGGTCTGCAACCATTTTGCCTAGCTTTCAACCTTTATGCCCAGGGGTAGTGAGTGGTGCATGGGCCTAGTCTTTCTGTGGGGTGTCTTGAATTTAAACATCATGGATGGCTTGGGATTGTGCTGATTTTTCTGTGATTTTCGTTTTTTTGGGTTGTTGTTGTGGCCTTTTCACCAGGAGTATTGAGTGGTGCATGGGCCTAGTCTTTCTGTGGGGTGTCTTGAATTTAAACATCATGGAGGGCCTGGATGGCATGGGATTGTGCTGATTTTTCTGTGTTTTTCGAATTTTTGGGGTGTTCATGGGGACAGGCCATGTGGGTGGGGGCCTTTTTGAGTGCTGCTACAGGCAGGCCCTGGCCAATTGCTGGGAGGCAGGGGGCCATTTTGAATGCAGGCAGTGTTCTTAGGTCTGCAACCATTTTGCTAAGCTTTCAACCTATATGCCCAGGGGTAGTGAGTGGTGCATGGGCCTAGTCTTTCTGTGGGCTGTCTTGAATTTAAACATCATGGAGGGCCTGGATGGCTTGGGATTGTGCTGATTTTTCTGTGATTTTCGTTTTTTTGGGTTGTTGTTGTGGCCTTTTCACCAGGAATATTGAGTGGTGCATGGGCCTAGTCTTTCTGTGGGGTGTCTTGAATTTAAACATCATGGATGGCATGGGATTGTTCTGATTTTTCTGTTTTTTTCGATTTTTTGGGGAGTATAACTGAACTGATGTTCCTCTGTCTTCCATTGCTTTTAGGTGCACAAGATTCAAGAGAACTACCAGTGCCAGGAAGAAGTCCTGCAGCGGTGTGTGTGTGCAGCATAACGTCACAGGACGCCACGTCTGGCCACAGACTACTCTGCAACTCGTGCAACTGCGGCCTGCTGTTCTGACCTCTGAAGAAGATGGCCCCCAAAAAAGTTCCCTGTAGCTCCTCCAGTAAGGAGCAGGAGAAGCAAGTTACCAAGGAGACTGGGGTGCCGCCCGACACATTTTTTGGGAGTTAAAAAAAAAGTGTGCCTGCAGCAACAGTGGGACCTGCTGGGGACCAAGCTGGGAGCAGCACCCCCGCTCCATTGGGCTCAGTGCCACCACCACCACCACGCCAACTGAAGTCCAAGCCCTTGAGTGCTGCAGAGGCACTTAGTCTAGTTGTTCAATCACCATCGACCAGTGATGTTGGCTCATCGCAAGAAAGTAGCTGCAATGTCCCTCAATCAACACAGGTTGTTGTAACTCATCTGATGAGTGTTGAACAACCACAGCCGCAACAAAAACCACATGTGCAAGTACAAGCCCAAGTACTTGAGGAAGGAGAGGCAGCGCAAGCAGAGGTGCATGGAGGGTCACAAGTGCCCACAATAGTTGTTCCTCCAGATGTAGGGGCACATCAGGAAATCGACAATCAAGCCGAGGTATCATTTGAGGAAGCCACTCCTCCTGATCATTCATTGTCTTCCTCATCCCTAGCAAGAAAAAGATCAAGGGTGGTGTCTACATCTTCTTCAAGCACACCTCCTTCTGATGATACGGATCAAAATTTGGAACCAGCACCACTGCCGTCTGAGAGTGAGGCACACCATGATCTGACAAAGGTAGTTAAGTGTAAAAGGAAGCTCGTCCAACGTATCATAGTTATGGAGTGTGATGAGTGTGATGAGGCTCAACAAGAAGTGGCGGATACTGCTGATGATGAAGACTCTCACGACGACGACCCAGTCATCATAAAGGTCACTGCAGCCCCAGCGGGCATGCAGCAAACAGACATTTTGACCCTAGCCCGAGAAGCTGCTGAGCGTGATGATGTTGTCGACGAGGAGGCAATGGAAGAAACACCACAATCATTGGAGTTAACTAGTACACCAACACGTACCGCTTCCATATTTCTTCCTCGCCAGAAGGGACCTCCATCCACCTCGACTTTAATTAGTGGTGGTGAAAGTGCAAAACGTACTAAAGTTCGGCAATCCACATCCTCTACTTCATCTGGCATTAGCAGCAGGACCACCACCACCATTATCGCCGCCTCCTCCGGCCCCCAAAGACATTTCAAGTCCGCAGTTTGGGACTTCTTTAGTGTTTGCCCAAAAAAGGAAAACTTCGCCATTTGTAGCATTTGTAAGCTTGCAGTTAGTCGTGGTAACTATGGTACCGGAGGCCAGAGAGGTCATCTTAAGAGACAGCACGCTGTCCAATGGTTTGCGCACCTAAACGAGATCAAGGAAGCCCGAATTGCAAGTCAAGAAAACGTTGATGTTTCATCTGATGATGACGAGGAGGAAGAAGACGTGTCAAACACTTCACTTACACCCAGTACCCCTGTCAGCAGCACAGCCCATGTGAGCCACACTAAGAGTGTGGGAGAGAGTGAGACACCAATGCGAAAAAGTTCATCAGCGAGCGTAACTGGGTCGAAGAAGTCATCATCATCATCCTGTAAAGGCTTGGTCCAGGGTAACATTAGAACCATGTTGTTTACAGAAGCGCCATATGAACGCAACCACCCACTGACGCGTCTGTATAACACTAGGCTGGCTAAAATGCTAGCTCTGGACCTTCTCCCTTTTTCTTTTGTAGAAGGGATTGGTTTTCTAGAATTAGTGGCAGCGCTTTGCCCTAAATGGAAGGTTTATTTATTTATTTATTTGCGGGTTTGTAACGCGCTAGGATCACCTCCCAAAGGAGTATCTCTGCGCCTTTGGCAACCTTCCTGCACATAAACAGTGGGTATATACAATGTACACTAGTTTTGAAATAAAAAGGTTTTTCGCTGTTTTCTAAACAGGAGATACTCCTTGCAAAGTCTCAAGGAAAGTGGGAGGCTGTTCCACAGCGTTGGGCCAGCAATTGAGAGGGCTCTACCACCCTGTCTAGCCTTTTTTGCTCTCGGGACCTGCAGCAGAGCTTGTTCACTAGGCCTCAAGGATCTCAAAGGTTTATAGGGGAAAAATCTGTTAGACAAATACACAGGGCCTTTCTTCTGGAGACACTTGTGTATAATGCAACAAGTCTTGTACTTCACCCTTTGCTTGACGGGAAGCCAATGCAGGGTGTTCAAGAGGGGTTTAGAGGTGGTGCAAGGGGGCTGGTTTAGAACAAGACGGGCCGCGGTATTTTGGACTACCTGCAATCTGGCAGTTACTCCCTCATTTGCTGATAGAAGCAACCCATTGCAATAGTCTAAGCAACTCAACACTAAGGCCTACACTAACGTCCTCCTGGTTGAGTCAGGGAGCAAGGGAAAAACTTTCCACAGCATTCCGATGACATGGAAGCAGGACCCCACCACTTGGTTGCTGTGTTGCTTCAGGGACAGCTCCTGGTCCAGACACACACTGAGATTTTTAACCACCTGCTTGGGCTCCGGGACTGGGCCAAGATCTTGTGGCCACCAGTCGGGGGACCACAGGAGTTTGGCCTCACCGAACAGCATCACCTCCGTTTTTGCAACATTGCATTGAAGGAAGTTAGATGCCATCCAGTGGGCCACTGCCTTCATCCCCTGGGAAAATGAGTTCCTGACCTCATCCGTAAAGTATTTAAAAGGAAAGAGGAGTTGGGTGTCATCCGCATATGACACAGGGAAAAACCCATGGGACCTCATGATGTTCGCTAGGGGGACCACGTAGATATTAAAAAGAGTGGGGCTCGACCAAGAGCCCTGTGGCACCCCCTTCAAGATCCCCAACTCCTCTGACCTATAGGCACCCAAGGTAACTGTTTGGGTGCGATCTGTCAGGAAACTCCTCAACCACGCTAGAGCCCCACCTTCCAGGCCGATGTTAATAAGCCTGGTGGTCATGATGTCATATGACACGGTGTCAAACACCGCAGACAGATCCAACAGAACCAGGATAACAGAATGACCTTTATCCTGGAACATGTGTAGATCGTCTGCGACTGACAGCAAGGTGTTCTCGGTGCTATGTCCCCGACTGGGATGGATCCAGTCCATTTGTCTCCTCAATGTATCTAGCCTATTAACAAATTTCTCTATCACTTTACCCATGAAGGGAAGGAGAGAAATAGGTCTCAAGTTGGTAAGTTCCATCCAAGGAACGGTGGTATTCTTTCTCAGCGGTCTCACGAGTGCCCTTTTCCAATCCCTTGGGACCTCTCCCATGCTTAGTGACAGGTTAATTAGCTCCTGGATTTCTGGGCCCAGGACTTCCACCAGCATGGGCATGATGCCGGCAGGGATGAGGTCCTCAGGGCTACCACTCTTAATCTCGGTCACTAGAGCAGTAACTTCCTCTAAGGAGATAGGGGGGAAGCTTCTTAGACACTTAGCTTGTGACTTCTGCTGTGTATTGTTATGAGAAAGGCTGTTAGGATCAACCACCTCAGTTATCTTTGAGGTCATTATCTTTCCGTAGATTGCATCTATCTTCTTCATGAAGAATTGTGAGATCCCATCACATAGATCTTGAGATGCAACTTGTACAGTCTTGCATGCCGCAGGCTTAGTGAAAGTTTGTAAGATTTTAAATAAAACTTTAGAGTCTTTTCCTGCCTCGGTGAGTTGAATCGTGATGTGGCTTTTACGAGCTGTCCTTATGGCCTTGTGATACCGGTTCCTAGCCGGTTCTATTTTGCCAGAGTTGCAGTTCCAGCACTACATGAAGATGTGCTGGAGGTGATTGGGGCAGCTTTGCAGAAGAGTGCTGTTCACACTATACATCTGACAACAGACATGTAGACCGGTGGCGCAGGCGCTGATTACATGTGCATCACTGCACACTGGGTCTCTTTTTCAGGGGTTAAAGCAAAGCTAAACACAGGTGTTGACCCGGACCAAGTTTTTAAAGCTGCTCGGAAACATGCAACACTAGCCATGTTTGGCTTGGAGAAATGTCACACAGCAGAAAACATTTTGAATGAGTTTAACACAAAGGTCTTTCACTGGCTGTCCCCGAAAAAACACCAGATTGGTTATGTTTCCACGGATAATGGCGCCAATGTAGTTAAGGCCATGGAGCTGGGTCAATATTTCAGAGTGCCGTGTTTGGTGCACTGTATAACCCTGGTTGTTAAAAAATTCTTGAGTGATGTAGACAGTCCAGCGTGCGAGTTAGTGGCCACCTGCCGAAGAATGTGCAACCATTTCAGCCATTCTTTTAAGGCCCGGAAGCATCTGAAGAGCCTGCTACATGAACGTTGAATGCCAGTGAAAGCACTCATCCAGGAGGTGGCAACATGTTGGAACTCAACCTTCTACATGCTTGAGCGTCTGTATGAGCAGTACACGGTACTCGATCACTATTTCTTAACACTGGGTACAGCTCAGAAGGACCTGAGGCTAGATGCGGCGCAATGCAGCCTAGTTAAAAGCCTGACAGACATGCTTCGTCCTTTTGAGGTCTTCACACGTGCAGTCAGCAAGGAGGATTGTAATTTGGGAAAAGCTATCCCATTGTTGCGCATGCTGGAGCACCAACTGAAGGCGGTGTCTTCTATGTTTCAAAAAGATGAAGAAAAGAAAGACGCTTTTCTTTTGGCAGAGAAATTATTAGAGCGCCTACTTGGTGATGAACGTCTTAAAATGATCCACTCAGAACAGCATTACAATTGTGCTACTATTCTGGATCCACGCTACAAAAAGGCGCTGGCAGGCCAAGCATTCTTTTCTTTTGGTGATGAAGATGGTACAAAGTACAAACGTTGGCTAGCCTTCTCAGCCAAGAGGTTTGAAAGAGAACTGCAGCAAATTGAAGGAAAAGTCAGTACATCAGCACCAGCAGGCCATCCCAAGTCAAAAGAATCCACTTCTGCACCTGTGGCTGTCGCACAAGTGACCTCTCAGCCGTTAAAGACACCGGCAACCGGATCATCTGCACCAGACACAACAGTAATATTGGATGCAGAAGAGGATTGGCTAACTCGGCTTGGGTTTGGTTCTCAAAAGGTCATAGCAAAAAGTAAGCAAAGTGGAGGAACCTTAGAGGACCTCGAGTCGATGGTGCAGGACTATCTGAATGACTCAACAGAGGTCTATGTTAATGCTGACCCCTTGGCGTATTGGCATGGGAAAAAAGAATTGTGGGCACAGCTCTCCAACCTGGCTATAAACAACTTGTCTTGCCCACTCGCAAGCGTGTCTTCTGAAAGTGTTTTCAGTCCTGCTGGTGGCATTTGAACTCCCAAACGGAGCCGCCTCTCGCCCAAAAATGTGGAGAGGTTAACATTGATCAAGATGAATCAGCACCTCATACCACCAGATTACAAAGTACGAGAAAGCATGCCAGATGAAGACGAGGTGGACAGCAACGTAGATGAGGGAATTTCTTCTCTGTTAGGTGACACTGACCTCACCCTGCCTGAATTCGCAGAGTATGATGACAAAGCCTTATTCTTATTCACTGACACCGAGCCCTGAAAATGAGACAATGAATCAATAACTTTCTTTTTCGTCCTTATTCACTTTTATTCCTGTGTGTCTGTCTTTCTTTGTTGTGCACAGTTAATATAATTCAAACTTTAATCATCTAATCACAAAAACAAGCCCATCAGCAGAACTGTCTTCACTTGTTTGCTTATTGATTTGAAGGTGCCGCAGTCTGCATTCCTCAGGTTCACAAGTTCACAAGAACATGCTCCTCTATCCTCCTCCTCTAGACTCCTATTTCCCTCAAAGCAGAGGGCTGGATTACGCCCAATGAAGAAAGACTCTGCACTTGTGGGGGTGTTCTACTTCTTTGCGGGTGAGTTGACGGCTCTGGGGCCATTGCTGGGAAGCTCTAATACCGGATAAAAGTGGTTTGGACCAAATCAGAGGCGAAATTATTTTTGCGTTTTTGCTGACTTGCTTGCCTTTGAGGTGCTCTTTGGAGGGGTTCCGGGTGTTTGTGGGTGAGTTTTGGGGTCTGGGAGCACTGCTGGGACACTCTAATTTTGATTGCATTTGCTTTTCAGGAAATCCGTGGTGGAAAATGGGAGTTATGAGCTAGCTGCACAGCGCGTTTGGACCGAAGGCCGATAAATATTGTAAGTATGAGATTTTCCTTTTTGGCTGTTTGGGGGTGTTGTGCTTTTTTGCAGGTGGGTTGGCGGGTCTTGGGGCATTGCTGGGAAGGTCTAATACCGGATAGAAGTGGTTTGGACAAAATCCATGCAGAATTTTTTTTGCTATTTCTGACATTTTGCTCAATGTAGCGTTTTCGGGGGCCTGTTTGGGGGGCTTCCTCGTGTTTGTGGGTGGGTTTCGGGGTCTGGGAGCACTGGTGGCTATGGATACTTTAGATTGCAAGAGGTTTGAAGCAAATCCATGGTGGCAGAGGGGAGTTAGGGCCTAGCTGCAGAGCGCGCGCGGAGTGATTTTGGAAATAGCCAAGAAAATGACTAAGTCCACATTTTTGTACTTTTGCTTTTTGGCTGTTTGGGGGTCTTCTACTAGTTTTTGTCTGGGTTGACGGCTCTGGGGCCATTGCTGGGAGGCTCTAATACCGGATACAAGTGATTTGGATCAAATTAGAGGCAAATTTTTTTTTGCGTTTTTGCTGACTTGCTTGCCTTTGAGGGGCTCTTTGGGGGGGTTCCGGGTGTTTGTGGGTGAGTTTTGGGGTCTGGGAGCACTGCTGGGACACTCTACTTTTGATTGCATTTGCTTTTCAGGAAATCTGTGATGGAAAACGGCAGTTATGAGCTAGCTGCACAACGCGTTTGGACCGAAGGCCGATAAATAATGTAAGTATGAGATTTTCCTTTTTGGCTGTTTGGGGGTGTTGTGCTTTTTTGCGGGTGGGTTGGCGGGTCTTGGGGCATTGCTGGGAAGGTCTAATACCGGATAGAAGTGGTTTGGACAAAATCCATGCAGAATTTTTTTTTGCTATTTCTGACATTTTGCTCAATGTAGCATTTTCGGGGGCCTGTTTGGGGGGCTTCCTGGTGTTTGTGGGTGGGTTTCGGGGTCTGGGAGTACTGGTGGCTATGGATACTTTAGATTGCTAGAGGTTTGAAGCAAATCCATGGTGGCAGAGGGGAGTTAGGGCCTAGCTGCAGAGCGCGCGCGGAGTTATTTTGGAAATTACAAAGAAAATGACTAAGTCCCCATTTTTGTACTTTTGCTTTTTGGCTGTTTGGGGGTCTTCTACTAGTTTTCGCCTGGGATGACGACTCTGGGGCCATTGCTGGGAAGCTCTAATACCGGATACAAGTGGTTTGGACCAAATCGGAGGGGAAATTGTTTTTGCGTTTTTGCTAACTTGCTTGCCTTTGAGGTGCTCTTTGGGGGGGTTCCGGGTGTCTGTGGGTGAGTTTTGGGGTCTGGGAGCACTGCTGGGACAGTCTAATTTTGATTGCATTTGCTTTTCAGGAAATCCGTGGTGAAAAACGGGAGTTATGACCTAGCTGCACAGCGCGTTTGGACCGAAGGCCGAGAAATATTGTAAGTATGAGATTTTCCTTTTTGGCTGTTTGGGGGTGTTGTGCTTTTTTGCGGGTGGGTTGGCGGGTCTTGGGGCATTGCTGGGAAGGTCTAATACCGGATAGAAGTGGTTTGGACAAAATCCATAAGGAAAAGCCTTTTGGCACTTTTTGTAACTTAGGGTTTGTTAGGGTTAGCCCTAGCAGCAGGTTTGCATGTGTTTCGGGGTGTTCTAGATTTTTGCAACTGAGTTCTGGGGTCTTAGAGTACTCGTGGGAATGTGTAATTTTGGTTGCAAGTCATTTGAAGAAAATCCATGGTGGGAAAGGAGGGATTTGGCATAGTTAAAGAAAGCCTTTGCCACTATTCTTAACTTAGGGCTCGTTAGGGTTAGCAGTATTTCTATTGCATGTGTTTGGGTGGGGGGGTTTTCGAGTCTTGGAGCGATGCTGGCTATGGATACTTTTGCTTGCTTGCAAGTGGTTTGAATACAATCCACAGTGGGTAAGGGAGTATTTGGGCCTACTTTTACTTTCAAAGTACGTTTTGTCACCAGTTTTCTGCTAGGCCTCGTTTTTTGAGATCTGATTGGGGGTCTTCTACATTTTTGCGACTGGCTTTAGTAAGGGTCTGGGTGGGAGCACTGCTGGGAAAGTCTGATTTTGTTCTAAAACACAGTTTACAGTACACCTAGCTTGAGGGGAAAGATCCGCTAAATTAATTTGCCAATACGTATTTATCCTTCAAAAGGAGACTCAGACAGAGTATGCACTTTCAAAAATATTGTGCTGTCTATTAGGAAACTCAAAGTTTGACTTTTTGCACTACACAGCGTACATACCTTATATTTATTTATCAGTGGTGTTGTAATATCACTTCCTGTTTTTCGTTCAATAATTACAGGCCGGGTTTCAGTCTGTGAAATGGGGAAAAAAAGGATGGAGTCAGGCTTCACATTAGCGAGCCGCAATTCAGCATCCGCCAGGCAGGCAGTGGACAGGGTGTCTTCTGGTCACCAACATTGATGGACAAAGCGTCAGCTGGAATGGAGGAGTGCCGCTAATAAGAGGAACTGTTTGCTGCATGCAACTACTTACCAAATTCAACAGGACAACTACAACAACATACAGATACAGTATCCATTGTTTTCTTCTATGAGTGTGACTGCAATTCTTGGATCTCTCTCTGCTTCTAAATTGATCCCTAAAGCCATTCTATAGGTTTTACTTCGGCTATTTTTTAAACTTAATTTAATGTAAGAAGTGTTTCTCTGAGTGCAGAGATGGGCAAGTGAAAACGCTGCAGCCCTGTTCTGTCATTTACGGTTGTCGAAAGTACTACTTACTTTTCAGTAACAATGCATGCAGTAGTGCATGCACTTCCTTTATGTCACTTAAAAGATTTATGGTTAGCTTTGTACCCAAAGATTTCTTTATCTTCAATTATTGTTTGTCCATGCTGTGCTTTTTTTTTCTTCTCTCAACAAAACCTACCCAAAAAGAAACCCCCATTCCCATCCATTTTCCAAACCCTAACCCTCTTCCCCCGGGCTGTGTGGTTTTGATTGATGTGTGACTAAAATACATCAATAATTCTACACACTTGCTGGGGAGGATAAGGTCATAGCAACAGGCTGGTGAATGAATCCGAGGATATATTCTAGACTTACTCAGCTTCAGTACTATTTCTTGTAGTAGTAGCCAATGTCAAAGAAATTCAACGCAAGTACTAGTTATACTTTCAATACTTTACCATTTGTTAGGCTACATTGTGGCACTGTTCTAGTGTACTGTCACCTGCTATATTCTCTATCGTACCGTTGTAATGCTACAGTAAGGACAAACCAGGTTTCATTTTCTTTTTTCCATAGGCATGCAACTGCCACTGTGTCACACCACTAGGACCACCGCAATGAGGAGGACATTTCATCCGCCCAGGATTGCTAACCTTAATCGCCATTTACAGTGGAGCCAGCACTGGGCCGAGCCCTACTTTCAAACACAAATTACAGGTAAGATAAGCGTTTGGTGGGAGGTAGTATAATGGAGTATTAGGTGAGACGAGAGATTGACGGTAGTACTACTAAAGTCCTAGGACTCTTGAATTCACTTACTCTGTGAGAGGCACTTAGTGTTGAAAACATTTAGCCATTTACACTTAAAGGAAGAAAATGACAAAGACTTAAGTTTCAGGAACACAAACTTTCTGTTAAACCCCCACCCACCAGACTCAAAAGCAGTAAAAAACAGGTATGCTCAGATAAAGTTTCAAAAAGTATATTTTTGTAGCTCTAACTAAATAATCTCCCGCAAGACCCTCCCTAACCCCAACGATTGTCCTTCAAAAGTCCCAAAAACAACCCAACTCCCAATTCCCACCCCCCAAAAGTCTCTAAAAAAGGGGCAAGGGACACTACGGCAGGCTGCTGTTCACTTTTGCGGCGAGGGCATCATACTCCTTGCGGAGGGTGGCATGTTCGGAGCGGAGGCCCTCCACCAAGGTCTTATACATTAGGACCTCCTGCTCCAGGTAGGACACTCTGAGGCATAAGCGGTGCTGGCGTGCCTTGCAACTCCTGTGGGGGGCAGCTGCTGTCTTTGCTGCTCGGCGGTGGCGGTTGGCTTTGGTAGCCCGGCTCCGTACCGCTGGAGCACTGCGCTGGCTGGCAGCCCGTGGGG
Source organism: Lissotriton vulgaris (assembly GCF_964263255.1). Classification (NCBI taxonomy): domain Eukaryota; kingdom Metazoa; phylum Chordata; class Amphibia; order Caudata; family Salamandridae; genus Lissotriton; species Lissotriton vulgaris. Next base: position 1,570,229,166 of record NC_141691.1, read on the forward strand.
GCACGGAGGAGGATGCAGCTGTCCCAGTGGATGTTGTACCGGTAGACTGCGTGTCCTCCTCCTCCAGGGCCACCAGCCACCGATATTCGGCGACAGTGGCATCCAGCCTCCGTTGCCGGGCCATTCGAGCCAGCTCCTTCCTTGATGGTCTGTTTGATTTGGAAGGAGCAACTATATAAAGAAAGAAAGACATAGTCTGTAACCAATGCTCCTTAAGATTACCACAAAATGATTGAGCAGAAAGTTGTGTCACAGTACAAGTAGCAAATTAATTGAAAGCACAGTACATAACTATTGAGGACAGTATCTATCTAACCTCCCACTTTTTCATCCTTGCTCTAACATTAGTGGGAGTTTAAGGAACAAATTCTACGAGCAATATGGACTTCCATTACAGTCGACTATGACAGTACACCAGTCTTATTCTTCTTCTTCTCTCTTGTTCAGGAAAATTGGTACGTTATCTTATGCAAGCCGGCATAATGCCAGCGCAGTGAACTTGCACCCGAGAAAAACAGACGCACACCATGATGAGTGAGACAGACTTGCGTTACTGTACCGGTCCAGTACATACAGGTAGTGAAGCTCTTACTTTTCTATTACGGGTGGCACTGAGAATACTCTGTTAAAAGGGCTACTGCTTAATTAATTTAGCTTTCACCCTACAGTGTAAATGAGTACTAGAAAAGGAAAATGAAGAAGCTAAATAATCTGATTATCTATCACTTCACATGAGATGTATTTGATTACATATGGGATGACTTTAGGTGCTTTGCTTATTATTGAGTGAACAGTGATACACCCACACATGAATGACTTACTACTACTAAACTAAAGTTATTAAGAGAGGTAGGGAGTGTCCACCGTAAGAACCGGATATATGCTGTGCTTGCAGTTGCAATACAAACTACTGCTACTATTCATGGTAGTATTTGGACGAAATTACAACTTCTTTTCCTTGCCTTTCATACACTGGAACGGACGTGCGGGTGCGGTGTTACATGCTCTTCAAAGTAACACTTAGTTCATCCAGTGACTGTCTACTCTCTCTGGATACACATATGCTATCTAAGAGTATATGATATCACAAGTCAGATAGTACCATGATCCAGGCATCCATCCATTCAAAGTATATGCACACATACAGTTTCTGTTTCACCCACCCAGGCTGTTCTCCTTCCACCCATCCTTGCTTCATCATTCACCCAGCCATGCACCATACCATATTCTTTCCTTCCCAGCCACCTCGGGGACCAAGCAAACACATATCATTCTTCTTTGCCAGTCATCATTAAATTTCTCGTCCTTCCACACTTACTTACACCCTTCTTTTGCTTTTCGTTCATCCCCTCCATCAAGTTCATCTCAGATCTGATTGGGATTCTTCTCGCCAAAAACTACACAGCTAAGTCGAAGTACATTTAGAGGAGGCTACTACCTGGTTGATTTATAATACACCTGTGCAGATAGCGGGTGCAGGCTCCTTGCACTTGCTGGTGTGCCCCCTCCCCCTCCCAGAGCCCCAGACAGCACACTCTGCAGTCTTCAATCTCAATAAGTAAGGAATAAATAGCTTACCTCTGCCCGCCACCACCGTGTGCACCCTCACAGGCACACTGGTGTCGTCCGGCACTTGCACCGCATCCTCCCCAGAAGTGTTCCCCTCATCCACCACCACCACCTCCGCGCTGGCCCCGCCACCAGATGTTCCACCTACAAAGAACATTTAAGAATGTTAGAATACACCACTCACTACTATATAATATTTGGTCTAGGAATAAAGAAATGTTAAAAAAAACAGCAAACAATGTAATAATTTGTGGTTGTCTACTCTAAAGTAAAAATGTCCCTTTTTCCAGGGAAGGCTGTTGTCTTGCTGCACTTTTTGGCACAACTGATGAATGCTTGCTTTTATTTTTAACACGCACCACTTTTTCTCCTAAGAGACAGAAGCTTGACTTCTAAGAACACGAGTAAGATCAAGTTCAAACCAGGTGAGAGCTCGGCTCGACCACAAGAAATGTGTCCAATTAACCGTCAGCACTAAGCACTTTTCCATTTTCAGTTAAACGTTTACTTTTATGACAAACTTGATTTTAATAAATGTGTTTACTTTTAATAAAGCTTTTAAACTTAAATAGACTCTGTGGTTTTTGGTCCTCCCGAATAGAGTGGCTGAGCTAAAAGTTTTGGAATTTTTGCAAGCATGAGTCTGTGCCTCTGACACTTCTTGACTCCGACTCCGTACTCTTGTGCTGCGTTGGATAATCTAATAATCATTGGGGATCAATCATCTGTGACTTTGGGAGCTAAATGACTCTGCCACAGTATCTAGTCAGTAAGGAGATTGGGGGTTCAACTACAAAGTCTGTTATCACTAAGGTATGTGGAAAGTCTAACAGCGCCTATTATAATTGATAAGCTAAGCAATGCATTATTTAGTGTCCATAGTTCTGTTTGTGCAGATTTGTCCCTGCAACAGTAGTAGAATGGATTGTCCTCCTATCCAAACCAAAAGTAAAGTAGTATCTTATTCTTTCTTGGTGGTCATTCACCTTTTTATTGTTGGCAATTGTCAAAGCATAAACATTTAGAAGACTTGAAAAGACAGTATGGACAATCCCAGAGAACTGCACTCAGTGCATAGACCTATTGCTGACTAGAATGGGAGTCCAATGGAATTGCCAAATGTGCAATCTTAGTTAGCTACACAGACAGACTAATAAGAATAATCTAGTAATACCATAGGGAGTCATAGTCGAGGCAGGATAAGAATTTAGATCCAGTCTACAAGAAGATCAAAGACGATTTAGAAAAAATTGAATGAGGAACGCTAGTAAAAAATAGGTACTCTATATTAAAATTAAAACTTACTGGGGCCAGCAAAGGAGCCCTCGCCTGCCCGATACTGGGCTGCATCCTGGCGAACAGCAGCCTCCTCCTCCTGTGTCCTCTTGCCCCTGGGGGGAGCTGATGTACAACATGAAAGAAAGAAAGACCAGAAAACATGGATGAGATTTGTCAACCAAATCAAACATTTCAAAAGTACAATAACAAAATATTTTGGCGAAATAGCAAATAGACAACTATTCCACGGGATATATTGACCGATCTCATGTGGTCTACTACGTTATTAGTATTGCTTGATTTGTGGACCGTCGACTTGGAAAGTTCTTATGTAACTCACTAAACAAAGTACTAAAAAGGTTTACCTAGGACTGGCAGGCAGCAGTCCGCAGCACGCGAAGTGACAGACAAAGTCCATCGTGATTGCAGATCAGCGACAACACTAAAGTTTCGAACTACATTAACCAGTCATTAAAATACTCAAACTATCAATCCACCACCACTAATTCTTCTTATCGCCATGTGTACAAAGGAAGGACTGGACTTGAGTCTGTAGGGGCTGATTTAGAAGCCCCTTGCGGCTCTTTTGCTCCATTGTTGCGTGACTTTTGTGACGCAGCGGCAGAACAAAAGAGGCACCATGGTGCGGCGTATATTAACAACGTGACGCATATGGGAGATGCATCATGTTGTAAAGCCCTGCGCCATCAGGGGGCATTCCAGCGCAAGGGAGGGCCTTCCTGCGCAGGAACGCATCCTAAAAGTGGCTGAGGGAAATCTACAAGATTTCAATCAGTCACTTTGAGGACAATGATGCGTGACTTAAACCCTGCGCCTGCTTGAAGCAGACGCACGGCTTGATGCGGCATTGGGGAGATAGGGCACCCCAGAGCATTGCTGGAGCTGCGCCATCGTTGCGACGCAACTCCAGCAATGCCCCGCCTTTACGGCACAGATGCGTAAAGCTTTGGTGACATTTTGGGCCCATGGTGCGCCGCATTGTAAATACGGCGCACCATGGGTGGTGGTGGCGTGGCGCAAAATTATTGGCGCATCCCTGCTACTTTGCAGAGATGCAACGGTAATTAAAAATCTGACCCTTAGTGTCTAGCATTAGGCAGTTCTTTAAACTACACTCATGCATAATTTCACAGACCAATGAAATGAGCACAAAATCGAAAACAAATAAGCATAGTAGCAGCGCTACTGAGAAGGAGAGCAGTGCACCTGAAATGCACAGAAGATTTTGAAATATAATTTACCTACAATGTAATCAGCAGCATTATTGCTCTTGGTAAAAAACAAAAATTTGCAAGATAATAACACACAGAGCAGGAAAAAACATAGTAAAGAAATAGCTACTACTACTCACCAAGCCCGGGGATCTCAAGGCCGAGCAGGTCGAGCAGATCGCGTTCCCGGTCCAGGACATCCATCCAGCGGTGGGTGGCCTGGTTGTAGGTGCGCCGGACCCGAGAGTGGTGGTACATGGCCCGGCACACCTTCTCCCACCGCTTCCGGCGCTCCTGGATCCCGTACCCGCTAGAGATCTTACCGCCTGCCATGATGGTCCTGGGTAGGCGGCACTGAACATAAAAAAATAGTGCGGCCACCTCCTCCGGGCTGAAGATCTCCCGGGGTGCGACCTGCTCCCCCCTCAATCGCCCGTACGGGAGCCGGGCACGGGGTGCGGGACCCTTCCCCTTCTCGGGATGCTTCCCGGCTCCCTTTACCATGGTCTGGGCAGAAAGGAAGCTAAATAATAAAGAAAATAGAATATGGAAGAGAAGAAAAGAAAAGTGTTTAAAAAAGTAGTTTAAAATTAACTAAAAGTAGCAGAAAACACAAAAATATAGAGCTAGAAAAATAGAGGGATAGATAATAAGTAAAATAGATTAAAAAAAACTTCAAACAAGCAAAGGATGGCAGAGATTCAGAGAGGATACAAAAAGCATGCCCAGAACCATAGCAATGAATGAGAAACAAGATGGCCGCGCCCGTTCACGACCGTGTGGGTAAGTTCGCGCCAGATTTTCCTCGCGAACACACGCGAAATTGTACTAGCGAGCCACACACTTTCCGAGATTACACATCGAGCCCTGAAATGGAAATACGTCATGCAAACAAGATGGCCGCGCCCGTGAACAACCGCGAGGGTAACTTCGGGCCGTTGTGCTAAAACGCACAAACCTTGCGAACTAACACGCCGCAAAAACAACAAATCGCATATTCGCACGAATTCGCGGCTTCCGAATTCGATCTCGCGCAAGTTTGCACCCCGCGAATCCCGCGAAATTGCAGAAAAACGAGTTTTGCAAAACTGAAAGCACTCAGCAGGTGCAAGAGTTCAAACTCATCATTAGTAACCAATCCCTGTAGTGCTTCCTGACTGGGGCCCCTCCAGAGTTCAGTTGCTAGTTGCAACAATTGTATGACCCTGCTCTGACCCTTACAGCAGGCTCATAGAATAGCTACAAGTAGGCCACAAAGATCCTGGAAAAAAATTGCACTGCAACAAAAAGCAAATTACTGATAAGGAAGCAGGTGCCAGACCGGAATTTTAAAACAGTGACACATTAATAAACCAACCCAAATTAATTAATGTCAGTTGAAGCAGGGCAGGTGTGCTTGCTTTCCCCCCCCCATAATCTACAGTGATGATGAACCAGAGGGTGGCATTGATGTACCAGAGGGTGGCATGGGTGAAACAGAGGGTGGCAGTGGTGAAGCAGAGGGTTCCCTGGAACCTGTGATGATGAACCAGACGTAGAAACAACATAGCTGCGACCGTTGTGAGCCGACAAGTAAGTTCGCAATTGCGAACTGGTACCAAACCCTTGCGAACTGGCAGAAACCCTTGCGAACACAAAAATAAACGCGGATTTTGCGGATTGCGAGTTCGCAAATACGCAAATTCGCGAACGCCAGATTCGCAAAATTCGCCCATGCTTAATGGAGGCATACTTTTAATTTTTTGGCTTTCACCGAACATGAACCTGGGTCCCCACCTTGAGGTTCGGCCGCCCTAAACGTTAAGCTACCCTCAAAGAGTCGATAGCTTCCTTGCCTAGCCAACCGAAGGCTAGCCGCCCCCCTCCATGTCCGCCCAGGTCTCAACTACCCTGTGTGACATCTCCATCCTTTTGGTGCATTATGGGTGGCATTAGGCTCAGAATGACACTTTATTGCTGGCAATAACCCAATGAGGAAGCGGGAGACCCCTTACAGTAAATACTCTCATGTGACTAGCCAGAAGCTCTAAGACCAGGGTTTGGGCACCTAGTGAGATATCCCTATCTTGGAGAGTGCCTCCTGCAACACTTCACCTTGCGGCCTGTGTTCCCCTGTACCTCACTAAAGGGTTAATTTTAAATCAAGTCATTAGCTGAGAACACATCTAGATTTGGGAGTGTATGCCCATGCACTATTGATAACTCTTGCCAAAGTGGCAAGAGAGCTGGCATATATCAAACGAAAACTGCTCCAACCAGGGGGTGGGGCCCTAAACAAGTTTTTACCAAGGGCAACTGATAGTCATGCCGCCTGTCTGCGGTGCACGGGAATGCATCCATACCCTCAAATCCTACAAAATGCAGCGTAGGAACGCGCCAGGTCCCCCAAACATCCTGAAAGCGGCTGTGCATTGCGACAGGGGAGGTCATCATAAGCGTGCGCCCAAGCAACACCAGTCAAGTAAACCACAGCAGCCAGCCCAAGGCATCTGTCGCACAGACGGGCCTGGAGTGAATCAGAACAAGTGCATCCCTGTGGCTGTCTATGCCGTGACTCTTCATGAGTAAAGCACCCGGAGGTCCCTCTTGTGTACTTGCAATGATAACACCTGGTGTAAACTTGCCCCCATTGCCCCACCCTGGATACCTGCATCCTGTTCCCTTTGTGCCAGCTGAGCCAATCAGTGCCTGACTGGCATATTGCAGTTTTTGTCATACTCCCGGATATGATGCAGCAAGAACATCATTGACAAGGTCGGCGGAGTTTGCTTAGTCAATGTTAGATGCAGAATGACATAGCGGAACTGAGCTTGTACCAAGTGTTGCAGACCATCATTGACCGGTAATCCTATTGCTAACTCGCTCGCCAGGATCAGAGCCCCTTACTTGCGTACTAGTTGCTTTTCAAAGGAACACATTCCATTATTTGCCCAAGGGGTGCATGATATGCAATACTTCCATGGGGTGTAACCTGTGGGCCCAAAACCCCGATAGTCACGACACCTGAGGAGACCCGGGAATCCCAAACCCTAGCACACTGCCCGCAGTGTGCTATGACCCTTCTCTTGTTGATAGTTCCGGTGGCCCGCCCTGTGATTAGGGCTGTTTTCCAGTGTGGCACCTGCATCTGAGACAAAACATCCATTAGAGTCATGCCCCCCCCATATACCGAATGGATTCTCCGCAATGAGGCAGGGATCCAATGCCCCCCCACGCCAACAAGGTAAAGCCTGTTTGTCTGTGACGAAAACCAATCTGCAGACTCGCTCCGGTGGACTCCAATGTGAGTAGGGTGGTTCTCCAGCGTGGTTCCTGCATTTGAGACAAAACATCCATTAGCAGCCCTGCCCCCCCTCCGTACAGTAATTTGGATTCTGTGCAATGCCCCCCACGCCACAGAGGCCAACTTGTTTTGTCAGTTACGGGAACTAGTTTACCCACAAACATACTCGTCAGGAGTAGGGTGGGGCACATACTTGCGTCCCTCCATCACCTGATGCAGAAGTGTACGTCTTGCTACTAAGTCATTCGAGTATCTAAAACTATATTCTCCTTAACTATGCAAGTGACCTCCCAGTGTGTTCTCGTGGCATACTTGCGTCCCTCCATCACCTGATGCAGAAGTGTACGTCTTGCTACTAAGTCAATTGAATATATAAAACTCTATTCTCTTTAACTATGCAGGTGTCCTCCCAGTGTGTTCTTGTGGCTTGAGAGTTTGCCATATATGCAGTATTATCCTTCTACCTGGTTTGGTACTTTTGTAACATGCACACGTCACTTTTCTATTGTAACACACTGATTGCTACCTCTTGCATTGTGTTTGGTTCCGGTACTTGCCCCAAGTGTCACCATTGCCTACGTGACGTTTGTTCTTGTGTTCGAGTGTCCACCATTTATTGTAGTGTTATACCTCTCCTTGTACTTTGTATGTTCTTGTAACTTGCACACATGTTACCTTTCCTCCTGTAATGCACTGTTTGCTACCTCATTTATTGATTGATCCGCGTCAAATTGTCCACGGGGCCCGTCAACCAGACACTATGAAAGTAATGATAATAAGTGCGCTCTTTTGAAGCTTATGTAAAGCTTCCCCGGGCATGCAAATTGTAGCCAAACGGAAGCAGTGAGTTCGCCATACCTTTACTGAAGTTATATTCCTAACATTTGTCTGCCCTTGGGGTATTCACGGTCTTATGGTCGATAAGGGCCCTCGTGCACTACCATGGTTGCCCACCTTCTATGAAGCGGCAAACTTGATTTTAACTGTAAAGTGCATCGGTTTAGCAAAGTAAGCGCCAATATTCAAATGAAAGTGGGAGCTAAAACAAGTACTGCTGGGTATCTATTGTGTTCTTGAGTTAGCTTGAATAAATTTAAACAGTACCCTAGGTAAAAGCGCAGGGCAGAACTGCAAATATATTTGGCACAGCCCAACCTTCAGCGAGCGCAATTCATAAATGCCGAGTGTGTCTAATAATAGTAACACATTGTAACAGCTCCTAAGCATTACGCCCTTCCGGTTATATCCTGATCCGCCTGTGCGCCCACAGGAAAGCCCTCAATAAAGTGTCAACACCCTTTCTTCTTGTCACAAGATTGATGTAAGTAGGGCCTACGGAAGACTCATAAATCAAATGTAGCGCAAATTATCCTGTCCACAGCATCTACATAACTAATGCTGGTACTCATGAACATGTGTTGGCGTAAATACTGTGAAAAGTTCACGAGGTTCTGGCGGGCAGTTCTGAAGCACGTGAAAGGCCCCTGCAGCCAGTACCTCAAGCGCCCGCCTATTTCTGAATGTACTCTGCACACGGAAGTGGACATGCTGGGGCTGATTCTAGGAATTTCGTCTAAGAACACCAGCCCGGCACGCAGGCAAGCTTTGTTTGCGGTATTAACTTCAAGTGTGCGTGGCACAGAGCCCGATTAAAGCGCGGCAAAACATCAACTGCACAAACAACTTTTGCCAAACCAAAACTTCGAAAATGTAATCGTAACGATAATGATACCTTTTGTATGGCTTTATGCTGCAGTTTTGCCATTTGTAAGAGCCGTGAATGGCTGGAGTCACTATTACTTAATTTAAAGGTGCTCAGTTTACGGATTACTTAAGGCTGATTGGACAGAAAGTCCCATCATTGCTCAGGAAAGCATCCTGCCCTGCCCCTTGTTGTTTTCCGAGACGGACACTTGTGGGGTGTTTTGTTTTCCCCTCAGTGAGCCAATAATGTATAAAAGTGCAGCAGGATTAATCTTATCTAAAATAGCCCTTTTCCCTCAGTAAAACAACTCTGAAATGTCAAATCCTCATAAGACGGCAGATCGATACAAGAAAACATGTTTCCCGGATAATCCGAATATCACACTGATTGCAAGTGCATTACTCCTCTTCAACAATGACTACACACTGGTAGCTCGAGCGCTATCCATCTGAATCTAAACATTACGCCAATTGCCTGTGCATTACTCCTGTTCACGGCTGTCATTGCCATAGTTCCCTCATCTTAGTTACTGGATTTTCTTCCCAAGAAAAGTCACTCAGTCCTTGAATGTCACTCGTAATTGCACTTAAGATGATGAAAACGTCACAAGCAATCTGAAAGCAAGGCAGCTATGTCGCTGTCTAATGGCCTGCCCCCGCCTTCCCTAAGGGATGTCCACCTAGTGTCTGGGCATACCTGCTGCTCCCTCAGTCGGACACCCAAACAAAGGACCGAGGAGCTGCACCTTCCCCCTGGGGACCACCTACCCAGGCAAAGACGGGCGGTTGGCCCCATTGAAAACACAGGACAGAAGGGGAGTGGGGCATGTACAAGCATGGGATGCAGCACAGCGAGAAACAAAAAGGGGGGGCGCACCTGTACAACAGTACCCACACTGTAGCGGAAATGGCGGCCCTGCACATGGACAAGCCCCAAGATGGCCCCCGCCGCCACGTGGCTCAGGCCGCACCACCGGCCCATGTGGCACTAGGTCAAACCTTGGATGTGATAACTCGCAGTGCTGCATATCTACGGCTTCCTTGGAAATGGGTGCTGTCTCTTAAATGACATTTTCCAATCAATCAATGCAACATCGTGGCTCTCTAACCAAGTTGCACAATTAAGGGCCACCCATGCGCCCAGCACCGGCTGTCTGACCTCAGAGCTCCAAGCCTGAGGTGGGAACATGGCCGCCGAGTCACCCACTCCAGAAAAGAAAAAAAAAAAAAACGCTGCGAGCTTGGCACGGCGCACGGGATGAAAGGCGTACCCCGGGCGTAGCACGGACAAAGAAACCCACTGTGCAGCTTAGCCCAATTACACCCGGAACCAGAAAACCCAACAACTCAGTAGGTGCAGAGTTTGCCGGAGCTTGCCTCATGACTGCCTTTGAGGTAATCCTGCATAGTCCCATGACCCATCTCCCTGCCCAGAGGGTGTTTGTATCTCATAACAGCAGCTACCGGCACCAAGTCTCTAACCCTACCAGGTGGGCCTCTGCACACAGCGCAGCAGCAGGGGGCAGAGGAGCTACTGGGGAGAGGATGAAATAAGGCACAACCAAATCTATTTGTTCAGTTGCCCCATTAATCCCCTGCTCATCCAATCGCCTCTCCCCCCTACTCAGCAACGTGACTCGTCCCTGCTTGCAGTCCGGGGCGGCTCCGGAGAGTTGCAACTTTTAATTTCAAGAGTCTGCTTAACGCTATTTGCAAACTGAACAATTGGACCGACATTAGACCCACAGATCACCATTCTTTGGACGAAAAGGAGAAAGCAGGTCACACAGAAAACAATGAAACGCAATCCGTTTCAGAGCAATTTAAAAGTTTGGACGAGATGTCCACATTAAGCAAGAAAAGAGCTAAACCGACCGCTAAACTTTTGATCGGTGTGAACTTCATGTGGTGCTCGTGCACGTAGCCACAGGGTGCATATGACCAAATTCACTTTTTAAAAAAAAACGTTTACCGCTCCTGTTTATCTCTTTCTGGTCGTGCTCTGTAATGCCGTGCAAAAACACTCTGGAGGCCATGTTTATCACATGCCACCAAGGACACTGCGAGAGCCCCAGACAATGCTATTGGGATCAAAGCCTTCCCTGTACAATGACATGGACAGTGCATAACATACAAGGATTCATGTTCACGGTTGCATATAGACATAGCTCTGCTGAGGTATACAACTGTTACAACGCATTTTTTACTACGGAATACCATAACCACGCATCTTTTACAACGCAAATACTTTTACGACGCATACATTTACAATGTATACTGTTACAATGCAAGTACTTTTACAACGCAGGTACTTTTACAACGCATTTTTTATTGATATGAGTTTATTTGAATTCGTTTTCTTTCTTGTTTTTTTTTAAAGGGTACTAGAGTATTAATTTATTTTTTAAATATATACATATATATTTTTTTAAGGGTACTACAGTATTAATTTATTTTTTATATATATATTATTTAATTTTTTTAATAGGGTACTAGAGTATTCATTTATTTTTTAAAATATATGTATAAACATTTTAAATTAAAAATGTAATTTATTACTTGCTGTTTAATACTTGAGTATTAGTTAAAAGTAATTAAATTGTATTTATATTTAATAATAAATTCATTTTAGACTATTAGAGTATTAATGTAATGTATTATTTTAATACTTGTTTATCATACTTGAGTATTAATTAAAACTAATGTAATTTAATTTTTTTTATTTATACATTTTTATAAGTCTAAAAGAGTATTAATGTATGGTAGAATATTTTAGAAATAATTAGAATTAATTTTATTAATTTTTATTATTTATTATAAAAAATAAATATTATTATATATTTGAATATTTTTTTGGGTGATAATTTTGTTTTTATTTTGGATTCTATTGTAATTTTTGGGGATGAGCACTTTAGAGTACTTGAGTATTTTATATTTTAAAAATATTTTATCAATATTTTTTGGATTGTACATATTTTTTTTTTTTTAAAAATATAGTATTTAATAAATTAGTATCTAAATATCATTGACATTTATAACTTAATAATAACTGATACATAGTATTATTAAAATATTTAATAAATATTTAATAAATTATTACTTTAATTTACATTTTAAAATTGTTACTATTTATAAATTTAAATATATAGTTATTTACCTAAATAATAAAATGACTTTTTTAAAATTTTTAAAGTATTATTATTTTATATTTTTAAAAATAAAATGTAAAGGAATTTATAAATTGTGTATAGTAAGTATTAAATTTAGTATTTTATAAAAATTATTAATTCATAAAATATTTTATAAGAATATTATTATAAAAATTACATATATGTGTGGTAAAATAGTTTGGTATTAAATATAGTTATGAAGAAAATTAAGGGAATTTATCATTTTAATTTAATTTTTGGTTCCCACGGTTTAACATTGTTTGCTATGGGTAATTTTGTCCTTCTTTTATTTTTAGGATTATGGATATGTGTTCCGCGGTTCGGAAATAGAATGAAGTAAAGAAGAAGAAAGAAAAGGAAAATAAGGGAGATGAAAGTAGAAAACAGGTAAGTTGTGAAAGTAGATAATTTAGAAGTGAAAAGTAAATTTATAGATTTAATGCTTTTAAAAATGAAAACAATATACATATGATAAAATAAAAATAGTTCATATTTTATTTTTCAAAACAACATAGAAATGAAGGTGGAATTTATAATGTTTTAATGCATATTTTTTTCAGATTTTTCAATATAACATAATATTTATTAAAAAAATAAGTTTATAATAATATAATATATATATACAAATATACAATAGTCCTTTCTTTATCGTTGCAGCATTCTTTGACATCATGACGTTAACGTGAGGGTAAGCGGCCATTTTGAGGAGCATCGTAGCAGGAAGCAGCTGGAGGCTGATATGCGTCCGGGTAGGAAACACTTTAAACCTTTTTTAAACCAAATATTGTTAAATAGATTAACATTTATTGGAAGGAAAGGATAAGTTGAGGTTGCTCAAATAGTAAATAATGTTCAATACGAACACATGTCGCTACTCGTATAACTAGAATATGCCTATGTTGGGTCTGTGGGTGGGGGAAGATCGGAAACTTAAATGTTTGGGGAAATAGTTGTTTATCATGGAGAAGAAGTGATTTTCAGTTAATTTTTCATAATTATGAAATCGTTTTGAAAGCAATGTTTTAAAATGCATTTTTGATAGTATCGAAAGTTTTGAGAAAAATAGAAATTGAAAAAGGTGGTTACATAATTGTTGAAAAAAGATTAAACGATAGTAAACTTTGATATTTCCATTGTTGCTGTCTTTGCTGTTATCAAAGGTATTGGTCTTTTCGTTTGGATGTCTTTTATAATATGGTAACAATAGATTATGAAGGTTGAAATGGATTTTACCGATTTCTGGATATTAGGGTGTAGGTTACATTTATTGTTTATTATTGTGTTCTTAAATTTGGAAAAAAAATTACCAATTTTGCAATTTGATTGTTCAGAGGAATACGTTGTGTAGTAAATTAAGTTCTAAATACGTTGTTCTGGAAATATATTATGCTATATAAATCAAGAACATTTTATATTAGACACCAGAACTGATCTTGTAAAAATGTACATGTTTTTTAAGGAAAATCAAAATGTAATGTTTTTGGTGAATTCAAAAATTTGTATTTATTTATGTTTACACAAAACATTGGATGTGTTTTTTTCACCATTAAGAAAATGAAGATCACCTTTTTAAAAAAATGACAATTTCAAAAAAAAATTGTAATAATTACAAAAGTAATAACTTGTCAAATTTTAAGAAAAAATTGAGTGTATGTTAAGGCTGATTGTAGATTTTTTGTTACTATGTTTTGCAAAATAATAGATAAATTGATGACAGTTTTGGAAATATTAATAAAAAATAAGCATATTGTGCAAATGTTTTGCAGAACAAAAATATTTTTGATCAATCATCATTGAAAAAAAATTATCTCTATTAATTAGGTTTTATTAAAGTATTTTGTACGTAAGGTGTTTGTAAAAAAATGTATACAAACTAGTTTTTTAAAACAAAAATATAATAAAAAAATAGGAAAGGTGACCCAACATAATTTTTAGTAAATTTAGAAAAAATAAAAAATATATTTTGCCAATTAAATTTAGAGAGGATGTAAATTTAGAGCAAAGCAGGAAAGTAATGTGAAAAATATTTTTAAAAAGATAGGATGTTAGCTAGATTTTCAAGGTAATCTAGAGCCACACACAACGAAAACTGTTGTATTAGTGCCAATAGTCGTTCAGACATTTCTTTAGTTTTTTGAGTAATCCGTGAGTTTAGACTACCTGTTAGAGTTTGAGATATTCTCATTTCTTGGAAACTTTGCTCCTTCTTCAAAGTTTCCAAAAATGAGTAGAAATTCGGGTGGGGTTTTCCAATTACATGGTTGAAGGAGTTATGCCATCCCTCAATGGCATTATTCTTTTAGCCTCTCCCTGTAGGCAACTCGAATAACAGTTCCACTACTCCACATGGAAACGTGGCTTCCTCCTGCGACCCGATCTGCCTAGGTGTCCAATCCATGTGTCTTCCATATAATTTAGAATTGGTGCCAATTTATCCTCATTTGTTAAATAATAATCTGATTCTGTAATGGCAGTGTAGTACTCGTCTACACTTTCGGGAGGGACAAAACAAAGAGCAGTTAGTTTTTTTAATTCGACTTGAAGTTTGCTGTCTGTTGAGTATTCTGTAACTAGGGGTGTTTTTTGTAACTTACGCCAGAATGCCTGGGAAAAATTGAAAAAACTCCCCTGAATTTGGGTATCCGTGTTCATTTTGTTGATCACATTGATCATGCTCAATTCAAAATCCATTATTATTTTCCTAGGGCTTTGATTAGTTTTTGATTTAATCACAGTTAAAAATTCTGTGTATGATGCAGGAGTCTTATCAGGCAGCAAACTATATACTAGGGGAATTACACTATTGGTAATTTTAGCGTGTATAGCATAAATTTGGCTGAATGGATGGGGCGTGCTTTAAAACGTCCCATCCATCATCCAAATTTCACTACTTTCATGTTTTAAAAGGTTGCGGGGTGTACAAAAAATTAATATACACTTTTGAGGGTTTTCATTATCATGCAGAAGGAAAGGTTCATTAGCAAAAGAAATAGTAAGTTCGTGTGGTATAATTATGTCAGAAAAGGTATGCGGTGTATTAGTTTGAGTATTACTTGCCTGCTTTTAACGTTGAATAATTCTACGCAAATTATGGATGGTAGGCATATTACTAGCTACATGTGAAGGGACATGCTGAGCAACCTCTCTCAAAATGGATCCTGTGGAATCATTGAAGGTGCTTGCAATTACTTTCATTTCATTGACTGTTTCTCTTACATCAACTTCCATTGCAGAGGCAGAGTGGTTATGGTCTGTTGTTCTTACAATAATGTCATCGACCGTAACCGCTCTGCCGCTGCTACAGGTTGTAAAGTATTGCACGCATCTCCAATGATTCCTTGGAAAACGTATCCTTTCCTTACAATAAATGTAACCAGCATGATTAAGTAGGCGGTTTCCTTTCCTGGAGTTGATATATTTGGCAGTAGGATGTGTAGACATTTCCTGCAAAGATAAAAAGTTGGTATTTTAGTTTCTTGTATATTTCTTTATTTTCTTTTTTGGAAAAAAACAAACATTTTGTGTACAGCATAAGTTTATTGGTTTTAGAATTTTGAAATATACCCCTACACTTTCTTGTGTTTTCTGTAGTGCACCACTTTCAAGGATTTTAAATACTGTTTTATATCTCTATATTTTCCAGCACTTTCCCTACTGCAGCACTTACCCTGAGTTGGAATAGTAATTTATAATTCTGTACTATCAAGCACTTTCCCTACTGCAGCACTAACTTGGAGTTGGAATAGTAATTTATACCTCTATTCTAACCAGCACTTTCCCTACTGCAGTACTAACTTGGAGTTGGAATAGTAATTCATACCTCTATACTAACCAGCACTTTTCCTATTGTAGCACTTACCCTGAGTTGGAATAGAAACTTATACCTCTGTACTAACCAGCACTTTCCCTACTGCAGCACTTATTTGGAGTTGGAATAGTAATTTATACCTCTGTACTATCCAGCACTTTCCCTACTGCACCACTTATCTGGATTTGGAATAGTAATTTATACCTCTGTACTATCCAGCACTTTCCCTACTGCACCACTTATCTGGAGTTGGAATAGTTATTTATACCTCTATACTATCCAGCACTTTCCCTACTGCAGCACTAACTTGGAGTTGGATTAGTAATTTATACCTCTATACTATCCTGCACTTTTCCTACTGCAGCACTAACTTGGAGTTGGAATAGTAATTTATGCTTCTGTACTATCCAGCACTTTTCCGAATGCAGCACTTACTTGGAGTTGGAATAGTGTTTTATACTTCTATACTATCCAGCACTTTCCCTACTGCAGCACTTACTTGGAGTTAAAATAGAAATTTATACCTCTATACTATCCAACACTTTCTCTACTACAGCACTTAACTCGACTTATAATATTTGACATAATCTATACATTATTGAGCACTTTCTGCACAGCAGCACATATTTACAGGTACTTTAGCAAATCATTTTTTTTAAAATCCACTTTTATAATGTGTGTCAAGTTTCATGGAATATATTTACCTCAAAGATTGCAGATTCTATTAGTGGAAAGGTTGTTTTAGGATAGATGGTTTCTTTGGCTGTTGATTGACAAGATGTGGGAAGTTTTTTTATAAGATTCTGGAAAAAACAATATACATAATAAAATGTTTATTATGATTTTCGATAAATGTGAGAGCATTTTAAATGATGATATTATTATGTATACCTATTTATTATTGCATTCATTCTTGTACAGTAATAGAGTTATAAAAAATTGTTGACACTTTTACATTTCACCACAAGTTCACTATTGTTGCTCTTCTATTGAGTTGGAATAGAAATTAATACCTCTATACTAATAAACTCTTTCCTTACTGTACCACTTAACAGGAGTTAGAATAGCAAATAATACCCTCATACTATCCAGCACTTTCCCTATTCCAGCACTTACCCAGAGTAAGAATTGAAAGTAATACCCTGATACTATCCAGCAATTTTATTATTGCAGCAGTTTCCTGGAGTTTGAATACTGTTTTATATCTCTATATTATCCAGTACTTTCCCTACTGCAGCACTTACCTTAAAAACACTCGTAATTACTATACTCTACACAAATTAACATACATTGTTGAAATATTTCATTAATCTGCTTTTTAATGTATTTACCATTTGAAACGAAGCTTGGCTTTCAGATTTTCGTTTAAAAGTCTGGTTTTTGCTTTATTGTGTCCAAAGCTCTGTTTACGTATCTAAAACATGGAGAAAAAAAACCATTATTTTTATTGTTTTTAGTTTATATGATTTTTTTCCCTTTGGAAATGTTCATGTTTATTTTTTTTATTAATTTAAAAAAAACCTTATTTGTGAAAAAAAAATATATAAATATTTTACTGTTATTATTTACCACACTTTGAATATGGTTGCCACATTTCAAAATATGGGTCAGTAATTACACTACGAATGTTCGATCTAATTTTGCACTAGTTCTTATTAAAAATAAATTTATTTACCTTTTGCTTAAGATGTCGGTTCACTTTATTCAGTCAGAAATATAATTGTATTTATTTATGAAGTGATGTTTTCTGTCAAAGTAAAAAAAAAAACAGGGATGCATTAAGTGTTTTATTTCGGCTTGTTTATTTTAGAGTACTCGAAATAAATGTGAAAATGTACCTTCTATTTATTTAAGCACAGTACTGTTGGTAGTGTTTTGAAGTATATTGTCTGTGGTTACACGTCTTTTTCCTCCAAGTCGTGAGTCCCTCGACTAATAAATTAAATACATTTTTACCACATGTTATAGCAAAATATATTTTTGCTTTATTAATTTCTTATTTAGTTAAATAATCGCATTTTGAAAAAATATATATTTCGTTTTAAAAAATATCGGCTTTTCAGTTCGTTTATCTGTTTACATTATTCTAAAATATATGTTTTAAAGTAATTACATTTATAAATAATAATATTTATAATGTTTAACATTTTCGTAAATTCGTTTAAAATAAATTAATTTCTTCAATATGTTGTCAACTAATAACGTTACTCACTTGTAAATCGATTAATACTTCTTCTCAGTTGTGATAACGAATTAGAAAAGGTGAAAAGGTCAGAGAGTCAGGTTTGGCGTCTGGTCACTCTGGTAGTTGAGGATCAACTGGTTCTAAAATGGTGTCTGACTCGTATTTATAAGTTTAGGTTACTGACTCAGTTTTTATTTTTAAAATATGCGTTAGAATTGCTTTTTTTGTTCTTTGTTTTATTTCTCTGTAAACGTTTATTTTAAAACTTAGGTAAAAGATATGTTCTTTGCGTTTATTCTGCCATTTTGGCATCCATTTAGAATGTTGTGTTGTGGTATAATTTATAAAAATAGTAGTAGGACTATTCTATGAGATACTGTTTGAAAATGGCGGCTAGTTTTAATTCCATATATGTATGAATTTGTTATGTGTTAAATATGATGTAATTTATTTAAATATATAAGTATATGTTTCATTTTTTTTCGATTTCGGAATGTTGTCTAGTGAAATAAGAGCATTTTTAGCAGTAAGAGTATTAATTTAAGTACCCAAGTATTCATTTTCATACTCGAGTATTAATGGGTTTTTTTTGCGCTGATTTGGTTTATAATGTTGTAGTTTTTTTTCACATTTTTTAATACACTTCCCCACCCAAAACCCCTATTTTCCCTGCATCCCGTGGCAGGTTTTATTATACAAAATAAAAAAATATAATTATATATTTTGCGTTGTAATGGTATGCGATGTTATTTGTTGCGTTGTAATGGTATTTTTACATTTACTTTACTATATTGCATTGTTATAGTACTCGTTGTAAAAACATGCGTTGTAATAGTTTTTGCGTTGTAAAAAATGCGTTGTAATGGTATGCGTTGTAATAGTACGCGTTGTAACGTCATATATCCCTCTATTGATGGCCCGCACTAGAGTTGACCCCCTTTGGCCCTCCTGGACGTGCAAACCACTCGGCGCCCCCTGCCACATAACCCGCCATTCAAAACCAGGGACAGTAAACATCCACAAAACTCTTGCTCTCCTCCCCCTCCCAAGCCTTGCCAGGGGTACGAGCCCAGTCAAGGCTGCATTCACTTGCAAAAAGCCCGCAGACGGGCTCGGGAAACAAGCCAGCACTCACCGTAAACCCATCGAAGAAAACCCGACGCAAGACCAGTGCAGCGAAACAGGCATGCGCAGGACGACCAGAACAGGGACGGACATGCAGCACTCAAGGGGGGCGGACGGACGCAGCCCACGGACGTTGGCCGAGCACTGGGCAGAGGCAGGAAGCAGAGGACGCAGCAAGGACGGACCAGGCCTTTTATACCTGGCAAGCCCACCCCGGGAAGGCCCTCCCCCAGAGGGAGTGGCATGCAGGTTCCTGGGAGGGGCATGGGGGCTCCCTGGATCCCCTCCCAACCCAAGTGCGCAAGGAGAAAACAGGGGGGAGGGGGCAGGACTAGTGGTCACTAATGGGCTGCCCTGCCAATGTCCCCCTGCGTGGGACGCGGGCAGCGGCATTCTCAATGTTCACAAGCTGTTGCAGGATGAAGCTCCTGATATTCTTTTTTTAACGGAAAGTTGTTTGTCAGCTGACATGGTGGCAGAGCCCAGTCTGACGCTCCCCCAAGATTTTAATATCATGACTCTTAACAGAGACTCTAGGGGGCGGTGTTGCAATGGTTTTTAAATCCTGTTATACCTGCACCTTCACCAAAATGGTTGTGGCTGGCTGAGAGTGTGCACGTTTTGGGATTTCCTTTAATGCAGCTTTTACCTTGTTGGAATTATTGATGTACCGGCCCCCAGGACCTTTAAAGAGTTCGGGACAGCACTCATAGAATAAGTCGGTTCATTGGTAACAAGAGCACCCAATTTTACTATAATTGGGGACCTGAATTTGCATTTGGACAATCCTCTGTATCCAGAGATAAGTAGCTTTTTGGCAGACTTTGAGGCAAGTCAGTTGGTCAACTGGTCCAAGGCCCTACTCTCTGTGCTGGCTACTTAGGGGATCCAGTCTTTTTGAACCTCCGCTCCCTTACAGTCAATCCCCCAGCCCCGGTGTACTGGTCTGACCATTACTTGATATCGATGAACCTAGCTGGGGTAGGTCCCTTTCAGATGCTGGCTCAGCACTCCTCCTGCAGGCGCCAATGGTATAAATTAAAGACCGAAAAATGTCATGAACTTCAATCCACAAATGCCCCAAACCTACCGGATGACCCAGATGCTGCTGACAAAGCATTGTCAGACTGGATTTGTCAGCCACTAGACCTGCTCATTCCAGCTAGGTGGTCCAAGTTCTGTAATACCAAGTCTAGCCCATGGAACAGTGATAAACTTGCCAGCATGCGTAAAATCTGCAAAAGGTTGGAACAGGTGTGGAGACGTGACTATGATTTGTTAGCAAAGGGGCACTCTTAGGCAGCTATCATGGACTACCAGGGGGCCATCCAGTCAGACTGGGCAGCCTATTACTCAGTTGAGATCAAGGGTAGTAAAACCCCTGCTAAATGTATCTTCGGTATACTTAAAGGTCTTAAACAGGCAGAGCTAACCCCACCAACCCGCATGATATCAGACGAGCAATGTGAGGCTCTCGCCACCTTTTTTGTGGAAAAAGTGGAGAATATCTACAATTCTTTCTTGCTAGTCCTATCTTTGAGCCCAACAGATAGTCCCTGCACAACCTATACTCTTGCGTATTTTCCATCAATTTCCTAGGACGAGCTGCGGGTGCTATGCAGCAAGGTGAAATCAGGTTCTCTTGCTGACCCTCTTAAACGGGAGTATTTAATGAACTCCTTACCCATGCTCCTGTTTTCTTTCTGTCAGGTGATCAACCTGTCCCTGTCCAAAGCAGTTGTTCCCAGGACATGGAAGCAAGCAAAGGTGACTCTCCTGTAAAAAAAGCCTTTCCTGGACACAACCTAATTGGAGAACTTTTGTCCCATATCTCTCCTGCCACGGATATCTAAGATTGCTGAGTCCCATGTCAATTCCATCTTGACAGGCTATCTGGGAGACAATAACATCCCGGACATTTCTCAGAATGGCTTTTGCCCTGGCCACAACACGGAATCAGCCCTCCTAGTAGTGACTGAACATCTAAGGGCTGCACAGGGTGAGGGACGAACTTCGGCACTGATTTTATTAGACCTTAGTGCAGCGTTTGATACGATCTCCCACCAGATTATGTTGCAATGGCTGGAGGAGGCGGTATTTCGGGCTCAGCCCTTGACTGGTTCATCTCTTTCCTCTCTGAGGGGACCTTTCAGGGGTCAGCTCCCACTTTCTCCTCCTGGATCCATTCTATTCAACAACGGGTGCCACAGGGCTCAGCATTGAGCCCTAAGCTATTCAATCTGTACGTTTAACCCTTAGCAACGGTGGCTAGGAACAGAGGCCTGACACTGGTATTGTACACTGACAATAATCAGTTGGTAGTGGAACTTTCTTGCACCTCCGCTCAGGATGCCTGCATGTTCCGGAGTCATCTTATGGCCATCTCTGAGTGGATGTCTGCCAACTGTCTGCAGCTTAACGAAAGCAAGGATGAAATCCTGTTGGTTGGGCAGGATGGTAAGCTATGGAGTGAGCATTGGTGGCCTACCACCTTAGGGTTTGTCCCCACCCTCAAACGGATAGTAAAGAATCTGGGTGTTTGGGTGGACTCCTCTCTCAGCTTTCAGGCCCCAAACAAGAAAGTGGCAGGGGCCTGTATGGGAATTCTATGTGGGCTCAAACCATTGCTAGGTTATTTTGACCAATCCACTCGGTAGGTCATTGTCCAGGCTGCAATCCTGTCAAGATTAGACTATGTCAACTCGCTGTACTTGGGGACCAACAAGTCAGAGATCATAAGATTACAGAGAGTCCAGAATGCGGCAGCTAGAGCCCTCCTTGGCCGCCTGAGGACTTGTTCTACCTCTGCCGCCATTCGTCGACTACATTGGCTGCCGGTGGTCAGACGTGTTCAATTCAAATTTCTTTGCATCGCGTTTAAGATCCTGAAGTCCTCTTCCCCGGCCATTCTGGCCACCCTGCTCTCGCCCTACAGTCCTTCCTGCCAACTTCGTTCATGGGTCAACACTTGGCTGTAGTTCCCAGGGTAAGGAGAGCACTGGCTAGAGGACGTGCCTTCTGCACACTGGTGGCCAAAATTTGGAACTCTCTTCCACTGTCTATCCGCAGCCTATACTATTATTTGGCATTTTGTAAGGCAACTAAGACCCACCTTTTCCCTTCACTGTAGGTTCCTTTACTTCTTTTGGTGGCCGCTCCTGCTGACTGCTTTAGCGCTGGGACGCCCCTTTGCTGGGGCAGCTGCACGCTCTATAAGCTATTTAACATAACATAACGTCTTAATGTCACAGGGAGGCATGTTACATAGTCAAAACCATCTCCTGTGTGGTTACGTAATCCATTTTAGGGACGCTAACTGTGAAAGTAGAGCAATTTGGGAGTGGTGTTTACAGTAGTAATACATCTCAATTAATTGAGGCCACACTGCTGTTGCCCAATGCTATACTCCTAATTATTTGCTTTAAAGTGCACAAATGGGTAATTAACATATGTATGAATCACTACCTTATTTGCATGCTTTTGCTACTTCCATCTGGCACAACATATGCAAAGGCTCGTTCAAGCCCTTTGTAGTTCGGACACTAGGTGTGCTTGTCTGTCCTTGCCTTTGACTGTGCATTTATGCTTGTTTGGGGAATATGTGTGGGGATTGTTTGTGTTTTTCTGTGTTGGCTGTGTGTTTATTTTGCAGGGTGCATGCATGTCTGGGGGTTTTGTTGGTCTTTTTACAGGCACACTGCTCTGCATAAATTAATTTGCCTTTATCGTTGGAGGAGAAATTCACCTACAGCTGATTTTTGTCTGCCCAGTAGCCAGAATCACTTGATTGATCATCAGTTTTATTTATTTTCATGTGACATCTCAGTCAATATAATGCGCTCTGTTGCTGCATACCACAACCATACATTTTGACCCATATTTCTTACGAGACAGTAAGGAGCATGCGAGGGGTGCGAAAAGATTAACCATAAAAAAATCTGTTCACAGGTCTCAGCAGATTGACTAGATGTAAGTATTAATGGACATTGAACAAATTATACTACTGGAACAAGACTCTTGAGATATATTACAATGGATGAGATTTTCTAAAATCATGGATTTTTTTTAGGTAATAATGAAGTGAATCAACCTGGAAAGAGAAAAGAAGAGAAAGAAAGAAAGAAAGAAAGAAAGAAAGAAAGAAAGAAAGAAAGAAAGAAAGAAAGAAAGAAAGAAAGACGTTAAAAGCAGGCACGAATTGAAGAAGGAAAGAGAAAGAAAGAAAAAGAAGGAAAGATGGACGGAAAGAAGGAAGGAAAGAAATAAACAAATGAGGAAGAATGAAAGAAAGACAAATGAAAGAAGGAATAAAGCAATTAGGGAAGAAAAAGAGAAAAAAAGTAAAAAGAGGATAACTTACTACAGAACAATTTCAAATTGAAACCATCTGGTATGATGGGATGTGTATCAGAAGCATTGGGCTATCACAACAGGCCCTAAACATATAGGCAACACTAAAGTAATTATAAAAACTAAAACAAAGGCACTTAAAAGAAAACGAGCTTATCTGTGGATGTGCTCCTTATTAGAGAACAAAGTACAGTCACTTAAAGTGAATTTAGACTGTGACATATGTAGCCTGAATCTCTGCCCCCATGCTATAAGCTGTAGTTGGTTGAAACAAAATTAGAATAATACAACAACAGACCAATGGATGAAGAGAGGTGGCTGAAACCCCTTTATTTAAGTATACTATACATATTATAGTCAAATCAAATGCCCTTGCTAACGACACACCTAAAAAGAGTTGTTTCCATAGTTTCACATCATCTTTAGAATTATTTTTGTGCTGTATTTTGTGATCATATTTCGCTATCTTATCTCATTTCCCTTGTTTTATAAACATGACCTTTTAGCTGTATGGCAGCAATCATGACATGTAAAGCCCCCTTCGTTTTTTTTTTAACCATTCACTTGTTTGTTGGAGAACGCAAAATAAAAAGATTGGAAAAGAGACGAAATTTTAGAGCGTTAATTGATTGTGCGATTACTGAAACAAATAGTTTTGCTGAATAATGAGAACATGCACTTTTCCTATTGTATTTCCACAACTGAGACAAACGGGCAGTAAAAAAAAAGGCGGTTACATCACTGAGTAATCTCCTTTATTCGTTTTAGTCAGGTTAATCAGCCTACCAAGCCACTTGATGTTAAGGACTCTGCAACAAAGCAGTTTCTCATTAAATGCTGCCTGGCACCACTCTCTAGAAGCGAAGGCACACTCAAATCACTGAATGCCTTTGTACTCAAGGCTCCTGCCAGGCCGCGGAGTCCAGCAATGGCACAAGCCCCACACACTTCCTGGCAGCCATCCAGCCCTATGCCTGCCCTCAGCAAGTTGCATGGGTATTTGCCAATCTAAGCAGCACGGGTGGCCACGCGAGGATGGCACGCGACTGCCTTGGCGAGTGGCCAAACATTCCGCTCCGCGATTTGACTTCTATAGAAGAGGAAGTATTCTTTTCTAATCAGCGCCATTTATATGGTAAACCTGCGCCATGATACAAAAGAGCACACATTTATCTACATTCCCTTTTTGCTGCTACACCTCGTTTTTCCAGTCTCAATGGAGCAGGTCAGGAATGTGTACGTGGGGTTATTTTAGTACCCATGGGCTGAAGTCTCTTGACTGAACGACCCCGGAGTCTTATCAGGCAGCTCGCAGGTGTGCTCCCATATTCAGCGTCCTGCTAGCCGCAGAGCAGTCTGGGTAAGCGTCGAGTGTCTGCAATCCAGAGCTGCCACGCATTACTAGGTGGAGATGTTGTTCTGCAGTTGCAAGGCAGCGCGCATGGACACAAACTTCGTTCGCTCTCTGCGTGTTTCTGGCATTCCATTTTTCTTTAAAATGGCACCCTTTTCTAGATCTTTTATGGGTTTACCTTTGTTCAATTTTCAGTCTTTTCCTAGATCCTTTAGAAACAAACCCAAATGCTATTACATCAGACATTATTTTAAGATATGTGTAGTACGTCTTAGTAGTAGGTCAGAAAGATAGCTTAATGTGTCACAGAGTAGCAAATGTACCCTCATGTCCTGTTTAATTAGGCACTATTCAGTTGGAAGCAGATACATAACATTGCTTTAGATAGGTGTAGCCTTAAAATATTATTCAGAAAGAACTAAAAATAAGTCTGACTCCCATCTTTGTTTTACTTAATAATTCAAGGTACATGCATTCGCATGCAGGGATTAATTTAACGGATGTTTCACTTGTAGGGGTATTCATAGATAATGCGTGCTAATGATAATGGCTTCGTGTAGCTCGTGCTTACGCCACAGATTGTTGTGAAATATTAGGCTGTGAGACGCTCCGGTTTGATGCCAGGTGGAAAAATCAGTGCCAGTGATGATGTTAAGCTGAGATGTAAGGCAGTGATGGGCCGTACAACCCCCACCTTCCAGTTCATTTCTTCCAGATCGCTGCGTATTCCCCTAACACCCGATCCGAAAGCGAGTTAGTGCATTTTCCATAAAGGGTTTCTGCGCTCTGTTAACCAATGTAACGTCAATCTATTTATTTATCATCGTTGACTTTCTTCCTCGGTGGCAGCAATGCATACTTATGGCTCGTTCATAAAAAGAAAATATAATCGTAACAACCAATAATAATGTGTATATATCGCATAACATCGTGTAAATGACAACCATTACCAAAAGTGCATTTGAGCTGCTTCCATGCCTAACGTAATGGGAGTGTTGCTTAGCAACAGTGATATTCGCGCTATAGCATGGAAATCTTCGGCCCTTTTTGATGAAAAGTAGGTCACACCCATTTTAATAACCTTGAATATCATTATGCTTCAGTGTGCAATTCGCAGGGAGGGGCACTGTCGTTTTCTTAAAGCTGTCAAGCTTTTTTAGTGATAGCAATTTTCTCTGCAATAATGAAAGTTTGGTAGGCGCAGGGGAGCTGGATCAGTCACACAATATACTATCAAAACAGTATGGCAACTTTCAGCCAACAGTGCAGATTTACTTAGCTAACGTAAAGAAAAGTCATAATTTTGCTAAAGACACGAGGTGAGAGGATTACACTTGGTTTTTCTCACTTTACCACAAAGAAGCAAGAAAAACACACTTCCCCAGAATGTCTGGTGAGAATTTTAGCCAATTACAACAGGAAACCCACCACCAATCGGAGGAGAGTACATCCCTTAAAGTACCACCGCTTCAGTCAGTACTTCCTCCTTTCCCTCATGACGATGATGATGATGATGATGATTAAATATATTCCTAAAGCGCATAGTGTTACCCTACTTGGGTGTCAAAGCGCTAAGATAATTGAAGCCAAGTTATGTTCGCTGGAACAGCATGTCTTTCTGCTCCTACGAAACTTCTAATGATTTGGTTCCTCTCTTTGAGGAAGTGGCAGGCTATTCCACAACTTTACAGATAGAAAGGAGAAAGATCTACTGCCCTTCTACTTAAAATTTAATGACAGTGAAGTTACGAGTAGTGCTTTGCCTGATCTTAAAGACCTACTTGAAACATACTGTTTCTTCGAAATACTCACTGGTCCAGTATGATAAAATGCTTGCTGAGTCAGACAATCCATTTTAAAAAGCACTCTCTGTCTTACCATACCACACTCTGACATAGCAATTCTAGTTCCTTCAATGTAGCATAGATTGAGTCATATTTTCTTCTTTGTGTTATGAGGCTCGCCGCCCAGCTTTGGACCCTATGACGTCTTCCCATCATTTTGGCTTGGAGTCTTAAGAACAAGACAGGACAGTAGCCAGGCATGTCAAAATCAGATAAACACTCCCTCCCAGGAGTTACTCCTGGTAGGGAACCAGAGGCTCTGGAGTCTCAAGTGTGAGCTGGCCTCCCAACACAACATATGTACACAAAATAACTTCCCCAACAATTTATAGAGATATGTGATGTATCCCTCCCAACGCTACTCAGTACAAGTGTTGGACATACAAAAACTGTAACGGATTTTCCTCACACACCACCAGGTGTCATGCGTCATCATGGGACAATCCTCGCTCTCCAAAATCTTAGTTTGATGGAGTACAGGCCTACACATGGAGTAAGGGGGTCAGGGGCGTAACACAGGCCCCTGCAGCCCCCGCATTGCGGGGGGTCCTCACCCTCCAGGGGGCCCCGTCAGCAACGCACTTCTGCTGAGGAGCTCTAGATTGAGTTCGTTACGCCACTGCAGGGGGTCACTTCTAATTAAGAATGTATCTATGATATAAGTGTGTTAAAAACCAACGTGGCATCCTAAAAGAGTTTGTTCATTAGACATGACACTTGGTGAATAAAATCAATTGTGGAGGTTTGGGGAATTTGTACCCCTTCACCACTGTTACTGTCTACATGTTTCTACCTTCTGCCTGAGTCCGTGGCTTTTCTCAGGACGGGCATATGGAATCCTAATGAGGCAATGTGCTTTGCCTCCAGACCAGAGTGACCTGTGCCTACCTCTTACTAACCTAGCTTTCCAATGCATGTAGATAGGCAAAAATATCCTCACCATTTCATATTCTACATGTTGGGAATGCATCATAATGCTTGTATATTTGAAAGCATGCAAAACTCGCATGCTTTGTGGTGGTGTGGAACTTCACATGTAAAGTAAAATAATTTCATTGTTACCACTTTGAGACCCACTCACGATCTTCCCCAATGATGGGTTTTCTACGCCAGAGCTACAACTCCAATGAGCCTTCAACAGGAAGTGCCCTTGGGTTACATGACATATTGACACAGAGACAACCCCTTATGGAGGTAGCTCTGGTTTCAGGAACAACAGTTCCGCTGATTGTAAGTCTCTTCCAGAATAAAAATGTTCTCTCTGCTCTCAATCAACCAATCAGTCCATCAGGGGAATTGTAAGTGTGCTACTCACCCGGGAGTGTCTCAAGGCGCTAGGGAGGGGGATACTCCGATCTGTTTAGCCGAAGAGCCAGGTATTGAGGGTCTTTCTGAAGGTGTTCAGGGAGGGGAAGTGTCTGATGTCTGCCGGTAGCTCATTTGAGGTCATGGCTGCAATGTGAGAGAAGGATCTTCTCCCTGCACTGTGGATTTGTGGGGTTTCAGTCAGTGCGAGGTTGGAGGATCGGAGGTTTCATTTGGGTACATGGAAGTTGATTCTGTCATTGAGGTATTCAGGTCCGTTGTTGTGTAGGCATGTTGGACTTGGCCCTTTTGGCAGGTTCACCCCTAAACTTTTTGCATTTTTAATGTGACCTGATGTTAGTTGTCTTTGGCCTCTGCGCACTTTATCATTGTGGCCCAGTGTAAAGTGCATGCGCACTCTGAGTGCATGTGGTGAGATGGACCTGCCCTCCCACAGGAATGCATGGGGTTCTATGTGTCCATGGTAATTCCTGGTGTGAGAGGAGTGCAGGGGCTAGTCTGGTAGGTGCGAACTCATGAGAATAAATGCTGAGCAGTGGTGTGCGCCGATTTATTGTGACTGGTGGAGAAGTGCCTCTTATAGAAGTTGGCATTTCTGTGTGCTGTGCGTATGCCTCATGTGGAGTGCAAGTCTGGCTTGTGACTGACAGGGGCTGGATGGTGTGCCTGGCTCCAGGAGCCAGGATGGGTCTGCCCGGTGGTGAATAGGGAGATCTGCATGTAGATGTGAGGGAGGAGTTGCACCCGGGACCAGAATAGGGCTGTGCCTTCCCTCCACAATGCTGGCTCCGCCCCCTGTGGTGCAACTGAGCACCTAGCCCCCACCTGACAAAGAGGAGAGGAGCTAAGCACAATAAAAGTGCTCCAAAGCTCCCACAAACCAGTTGCATCTGTTTTTCCCCAGCCATGTGCTGTATGAACAAAGGAAATATGTGTATAAATGTAGGGGTTGTGACCCCAGTATTCTGGTGTGCTTGTCCTGACACTGGGGGCTGCTGCTGCTGGGCTCCAGGAGGAACCGCCACAAAGGACTGCATCCCTGCTGGAGGGCCCTGTGTGCTGGCCTGCCTGAGCCCAGCCTTGTGCCCCCTGAACTTTGCCATTTATTTTTGAAGAGCACGTTGCTCTCTGCAGCTGAGGAGCAGCACTTCTAATTTCAGTAGCAGCAGAGAGCTGCGATTCTTTTAAAAAGGAAATCCCGGTATGGAGATTCCCCGCACATAATTGCCGCTTTTGTGCATATTGGAGGTGGATCGGGAGCCCACCCAGTGTTATTGCCGTTTTGAGGTTTGATTTCTGTACCTAGCGGGTGCCCACCCTGCATTGCGGCAGCCTTTGAGTGCTTCTACGCACCTTTGAACCAGCGGGTGCCCACCCCGCTTCTATGCGCCTTTGAACAAGCTGGTGACCACCCCGCAGTCCTGCCGCCGAAAGTAATAGCCGTCTGCAATCACCGCCGTGGCCCGGAAGCTGCCTGACTGTTGGCGGGGCCTGGGTTGTCCACGGAAGCCAGTGCCGGCTGGAGCAGGGCTCCCTTGAGGAGAGGAGAGCCCCGCACGGCAAAGAGTGAAACTGGAGCAGGCAGCCACAGCGTGACGCTACAGAGAGATCTTTCAAGAGGGACCCCAGTAGGTAGGGAGGTGGGAGTCCCACAGGCAGCCACAGCACGACCGTGAGAGACATTCTGCCAGTGGAGGAGAAGCTCCACAGTACCGCCACAGAGATCACCGGGGACGTGAGGAGACCGGTGAGTGGGCCTAAGTGCCAGGAGAAAGAGAGCACCAAGGAGTGGGGCTTTGCTGTATGCCCTGTCTGCATTCCCGGGCTGGTGCTTGAGCGGTCCCGCTAGATAGCGGGCCGCTCTAAAATTGGGGGAATATTTACACAGTGAGCCCAGAGCGGGGCTCCAGAGGGCTCATTGTTCTAGTACAGCTGCATCGCTGAAGCGGGCAGCTGCAACGTGGCCACATTAGTCTCCAGGGCCCCTGTGGGGGTCCAGGGGCACAGCTGTGCCCGTGTTTGGTGGTCTATTGGGTCCCCTAGACCCAGTGGGACAGAAGAAGCACCATGGTGCCAGAGCTTGTTTTTACTCAGTTCCTCAGCTGCCCTGCAAGCGCGCAGGCTGCTGCAATGTTGGGGGGAACATTTATTTTCAGTTAGGGTCCCAGAGAGGGGCTCAGATGGCACGGTGGTGCCAGGGCTTATTTTACAGCTGCCCAGCAATTAGTGGGCGCTGCTACGTTTAGGCATAAACTCTTGCGCACTCTTCTTTTGCTGCATGCGCAGCCAGACCTGACACTGTTGGACAAAGGGCATATGAGCCCCATGGAAGGCCAGTTGGCCTGGGGTCAGTACCTAATGTGATTCTGGTGCAAGGTGATTGCATACTGTGTTTATGATGGTAAATACATAATGTGTTTATACTGGGATGCCTATGGCGTAAATGTGATTTAGGCCTAATGTGATTCTTACCTCAGGTGTTTATACCTACAGTGATTGCATACTGTGTTTAAGCCTAATATGTTTTATGCCTAATGTGAATATTATTGCATAGTGTATTCCTAACTTTTACCAATAGTTACTGGTTGTGCTCTACATTTATTAGTTGTGCTACATTTACAATTGGTGATTTGTGATTGTTCTGACAGTGTCCCAATAGGCCCTGTCAGGTGTATATAATCCCCTGAAGATACTGCCCTGTGCCAGTTGGCACAGTGTACATTGTGTGATTATGATCTAATGTGTCTATGGTAATACAAAGGCTATTTTTATATATAACCTTGTGTGGAGTTCCTTTTGTGGTGTGCCTAGTGTGTTGCTGTTGTGTGTGTTGTGCAAACGCTTTACACATTGCCTCCGGGATAAGCCTGACTGCTTGTGCCAAGCTTCCAAGGGGGTGAGCAGGGGTCATCTTTGGCATGTAACTTCCCAGCTCTGACTAGAGTGGTGGTCTCTGCCTAGCTTTGGCACAAGCCTTAACCAACCAAAGATCCCATTTCTAACAAGGCATTTGGAGGCGTAAGTGAGGATTTTGAAGGTGACTCTTTTCTCCACATGGAGCCAGTGGAGTCTTCGTAGGTGTTGGCTGATGTGTTTGAGCTGGGGTATGCCGAGGACAAGTCTGGCGGTGGTGTTCTGTATTGTTTGGATCTGTTGAGTATGGACTTGTGATGCCGGCATGGAGTGCATTTCCATAGTCCAGTCTGCTGGTGATGAGTGCATGGGTGACTGTCTTCCTTGACTCAGAGGGGATCCATTTGAAGTTCTTGCCAAGGATCCGGAGGGTGTTGAAGCAGCTGGAGGTGACGGCGTTGACCTGTCGGTTCATTGTGAGAGATGAGTCAAGTACAATGCCAAGGTTTTTTGCATGGTTTGAGGGGCTAGGTGGGCGTCTAAGGGCAGTCTGCCACTAGGTGCTTTCCCATGCTGAGGGGGTGGTTCCCAGGACAAGGACTTCTGTTTTCTCGGGGTTGAGTTTCTGGCAACTGTTGGTCATCCAGACTCCAATGTCATGCATTCCTTTCTGGAAGTTGAGTTTGGCGGTGGTTGGATCTTTGCTGAGGGACAGGATGATCTGGGTCATTGGCGTAGGATAGGATGTTGAGGACGTGTTGTCGGATGATGGCTGTGAGGGGGGCCATGTTGATGTTAAAGAGGGTCGGACTCAGTGATGACCCATGTGGGACACTGCAGGTGATTTCCATGGGATCAGAGAGGAAGGGTGGTAGTCTGATGCTTTGGCTTCTTCCGGTGAGGAATGGCCGGATCCATTCCAGGGCTGTTCCTTTTATGCTGCCGTTGTGTAGTCTGGCGACTAGTGGGCGGTGGGAGACGGCTCTACTCCATACTCATAAAGACGAAGGAACAGATGCATCTAGGCTTATCATAAGGGACACACCTTGACGAAGCAAGAGATTATTTGATCACAGGGCCACAATATTCCTGGATATTAATAAATGTGGATGAACGTGTATGCTTCACACTAAAAGCTTTACCCCACCTTTTCATTACACTTTAAAGTGTGACTCCAGGGGTCCCTGTACCCTTCTTCCATTGGGCGTAGAAAACCCATCATTGGGCTAAGATTGCCAGCTGGTCACTGTAATAATGACATGATTTTACCTCACATGTGAAGTGTCACAAAACCCCAAAGCAAGCAAGTTTTGCATGCTTTCATATTTACAACCATTGTGGTGCATTCCCTACATGTAGAATATGGAATGGTAAGGATAATCTTGTCCATCCACATGTACTGGAAAGCAAGATTAGTTAAGAGGTAGACACAGGTCACTCTAGTTTGGAAGAAAAGCACATTGCCCCATTAGGATTCCGTATGCCCGTCCTGATGAAAGCCAGAGACTCAATTGAGTCACAAGGCAGAAACATGTTGACGGTAACAGTGGGGATTGGGTACTAATTCCCCTTATCTCCACAACTGATTTTAATCACAAAGTGTCATGGCTAGCGAACAGACTGTTTTAGGATGCCACATTGGTTTTTAACACACATATCACAAATTCATACTTAATTAGAAGTGCCTCCCTGACTCCAGATGAAGGCCTGCTCTCCATCAAACAGAGGTTTTGGAGAGCGAGGATTGTCCTATGATGAAGCATGGCACCTGGTGATGTGAGAGGACAATCTGTTAAATGTTTTTGTTTTCCCAACACTCGTACTGAGTAGCGTTAGGAAGGATACTTCACATATGTCTATAAATTTCAAAATTCCAGGGTAGAGTATCTTGTGTACATATGGCAAAATCTGAGCCTGGAATGTATTAGTCTGACTAAAACAATAAATAAGCAAACCACTCAAGCATCATACGAAAGGGACATTGAAAGGCTTCAACACAAGCTCCTCTTTACAGCTCTGGACACTTAATACATCATGGGGAAAGCGTAACCATATGTAAACATCCCCTTCGACCTCAGTCTCACTACAAAATCACCTATGTAAGGTTGTGTAAGGTTACTGCTCTTCCAGTCCGTGATTTCAATCCTTTCTGGGCACGATGGGATGGGCAACAATCGTGCAGGCTATGCAGCTACCACCTTGAGTCTTGGCTGCATCTGCTGTGCGGCTGCCCCCACTTTGTGAATGATCAACATCACCTCATAATTCCGCTTTGCTGGGGCAACTCCCACAGACGCTACAGGGAAGTATCAGACGTATGCTTCACCAACAACACAGCCCAAACCCTCACACATTGCAAACATTGATAACGTTAGAAGGGAAGATATTCCTGCAGAGGACTATCCAAGCATCCATTAGTATGTGAAGTGAAGCCTACCCTGATGCACCACCTGTTAAACTCAATGAGCATTATAACTTTATATGGCATGGCTAAATTGCACTATACACTTTGTCTTATCTTTAGGAAAAATCGTTCTAATTTATTATTTCAATAAAAAACTCCTGATTGTAATGATTTTTTGTAAAACCTTTAAATGGCATTTAATTACTGACTGGATATCTGTTTTTTATGGGCAACTGTGTCATCCTGTTTACCCACATGTAATGATTTCTATTAATCTAATTTGAATAAACAAGTTACCTGAAATTAGTCTGACTGTCAAGTAAAGGACGCACTTTCCATAATACTCCGACATGCAAAAAATAAGAGGCTGAGGCCATAGAAATGTGTTTATACATACTGATCTGAGTGTATAGCTACTCCTAAGATTGTTGCTGTTGGTACAAGAGTCGGTTTATTTCCTTGCGATTCAAGCCATCAATTAAGTGCATATATCATTGATGAGTGCCCAAACTATAATACTTTCTTTTTGTTTTTGTTTTATGTTAATGCACTGATACTCATCCCGTGTTTGACTTCCTGAGTACAGTCTTGAAAGTTATTGCTAGTCACCTTTTCATTCCTCTACCACCGACACTATAATTTGGGTGTCATCTGCATAGGACATCCAAGATCTCCCAAATTTCCATATCAAGGTTGATAGCGGTGAGATGATCAGGTTAAAATATGGTTGGATTCAGAAAGAGCTCAAAGGAACACCAGATGATGGAACTCTCTTACAAATCAGAAAATTAGGATATATTAAGCTAATCTATTGCTTTCCCCTTTCTCTCAGAGTTTTTAATCACTGAAACAAGGATGAATGGGAAACCGTATCAAACGCAGCACTGACATCCAACAGTAGTGAGTTGCACAATCTTCTGTGCTAAGCAGAAGGCTAATATCATCTAGTACTCTTACTAGAGCGGTGTCTGTGTGATGCAGAGAACTAAAACCAACTTGAACTTTGTACAGTAAATCCCTAGAAAAGTCCAGTGATCATGAAGCCAAGTGCAGCCAAAATTGTGATGTGAAAAGTGATGAAAATTGGAAAGAACTCTAGGTGACGTGAGCTACTATTCCCAGTGTGCAGCCAGGTTTCAAGTTACATCAGGTAAGAAGTGGTGTCTGGCAGTTATTGTTTCCTGGACACACCAAAGTTGTTAATCCCTTACCCTCTCTTCTCAAATAGTTGTTCCTTAAATTGAGGAGCAAGACAACAAAGAGAAAAATATGTAAGAAAAAGAAAATGATACAAAAAGTATGTTATTGTTTATAATGTTTTTCATTGTAAAACTAAAATACAAGCACATGACAGCCTGTTTGATAGTTAGAATTAGTAAAGATCTTAGCAACAATGAGTCATTCACATTGAACACGTGCTACTGCAAGGGGATGAGTGATTCAACAGTCATGACCTCATCACACACATCGCATTCAGCCAGACATACACAGCAAACCCACATAAGACTACAAGCCACTAACAAAACACATTTTTACCATATTGTGATGAGCCACGCAATCCACAATTCAGTTTTTTGATTACATCAGTGCTTGCCAGTTCAAGCGTCTCATGACCACCTGTCTGGTAACTGCAAGCAAGCAGTCCCTTTGCCTCCCGGTAGCCCAATAACCCATACTGCAAAAACGAAAAAAATGCACAGAAAATCAGATTTATAATAAATGCCCCTAAAGGTAAGAATGAGACTGTGCTTATACAGGTAAGAATAAATGTGTTCCCAGAATTAGAGCGGGTTGACATGTTTATTTTTGGATTTTGGCCAGAGATGTGCAGATTGAAATGGAAGGTAGACTGAGAACAATTAATGGCAGCTATGTGTGATTTTAAGAGGGATGAAACGCTATATCACTGATATAAGGAAGAACATGCAGTTATTGCCATTGGTAAATGTGACTATTCACACTACTTTCATCCCCCATGTTACCAATTTCAGAACTGCAGCAGAAAAATGCTGCTCTAAATAGTGTAGGTATGTGGAATGCAGGAATTCCAGAACCTTCACTGTGTGAACAGTTTTTTTGTTGTTTTCCTGACTGTTGGAAAGTGGGTTATTAGTAGTGGTAAATATTAATCTACCACTGGCAATAAGGCCACTAACACAGTCTAGAGAGTCTGGAGTCTCAGTACATTATTCCCATGCTCAACTCTGGTAAGCCTGACTTTGAGCAGGAAGACTTAACTTAGGAGACAGCGATGTACAGCATTTACAACACCAATTCAGTAATTAATTAAGACCAAAAACACAAAAAATTCCAACACCAATTTATAAAATTAGGAAATAGTTGTATCTTTAAAATGACATAAAAATGACCAAAATCCAATGTTGGGAACCAGAGATATACATTTTCAAAGAATAAACACTTTTCAGCACTTAGAAACCTATAACGCCACATTGGGACTTCTGGTTGCACTTGACTGGGATAAAGTCAAACTTTCAGGCCAACCGTGATGGGGCCCTGCGTGGATACACTGACTGGAGGTCTCCGTCAAAATTTTACCTTCCAACTTAGAAACGTTTCTGAAGGTTTTTCTGGTAGGTTCCCGCAATGCCCCTCACCAGTGGTTGGGGATCTACAATGGTAAAAGTTAAGTGTGCACTTTTTCCACCAGGGCCTATAAAACATTATTTATAAGGCCCATGCTTTTAGTTACATGACACCCAACCCAGGACACCTAGAGGAGGCCTTCAAGGTTCTGAATATGCAACAATATTGTAGGTTGTCACATTTTAAGCGCCCCTACCGCCAACAACAAGTTTGCAGTAAATTTACTTTTTAAAGCAGTGCTGCAACAGAGGGCTGCTTTTAAAACGAACTCAGGTGCTCAGCAGTGCACACATGCAAGTGCAGAAAGGGCTGTTGGCCTCTAAACTGCCATGCCCTATTATATACTAGAGACTTGTAGGTAGTTTTAATCCCTCTGCCCTATTATCCACTAAGGACTCATAGGGTAGGTCATGCCAATTGTAAGCGTAAGGTAATATATTGTGTACCATAATGCATGTGGGTGATTTCACTTGCGTTTTCGACATAGCACTGGCCCTGGGCCTGAGGAGACAGAGCCCTGGCCAATTCTGAGTTAGTTACCATCAGTACAAATCAGCAGAAGAATGGGAGTGCACAGGGCACACAGGATGACTTTGCAACACTGACTAACCATATGTTCTCTCAATAGATTTCTAATTAGTAAGTTTAAATAGATTTTCTCATGTTTTTGATGTTTCATCAGAAGAGCACAAGTCCCATACCCAAACCAGATGATGGTTATGTTCCCCTCAGAAGGCTTTGTACATACATGTCTACTTCCATTTTATGTGTTCCCATACCCCATTTAGAGGTTGGGAAGGCAATTTCCCAAAGGCAGCCCTACAAGGGACATACACATTCCAACTAAGCTACACGTGGTCCTGCTACATCATTTAGCAGAGGGATGTGTGGTTTTCCTGTGACAGCCCCTCCAACACAGCTCCCACCAGCATTTGTTCCATTCAGGACTGCAACATCAACTGAGGTGGCCCTGCAGATATAAGTCCCTAAATGTCAACCATGTACTGAATGAAAACTGCCAGCAAGTGAGGACATTAATTTTGCTATTTGCAAATTAAGATCCATTTACTGAAAGCCTGGCTGCAGAAAAAAAGCATAAGGTTCTGCATTATGTACATTGAAAGGCGGATGTCAAGTGATACTCAGTAGGTGCATCACATATCCCTGTGAAATAATTTTATTATTGGGCTTTGACATACTGAGTTGGTTTTGTGTTTTACAGAGGCCCAGTCTCCTCTCCTGTAGGGAATAGGAAGGCTGAACTACGGCTACCCATTCTTCCGCATTTCATAAAATAATTCCTCCTAAGAATGATAGGTTGTGGGGATTGCCTTGGTTCTACATAATGCTACATATTCTATTGCTGATCACAAACTGTTTAGAAAAAAAATTAATGTACATTTTTATCTAACAAGTTAATTCTTAGCTGGTTTTGCTTGAATTTTATTCATCTCAATCTAGTTTACCTTTATTCTTGTGCTCTCTATTATTTTCATGTAGTGTCAAGATGCCTTTTAAGTTGAAAAAAGCACCGATAGATATCCTTATTCATTTCTCAAGGCTATGCCCATGCTACCGGCACTAGGAAGAGAAAAACAAGCTTGTGGCTAACACATTGATTTTCTCACAGCCTCCAGGACTTCAGGTTAAAGAGATGAAGAGAGGTGAATGGAACTGAGGTGTATTCCATTGGTACAACAGATTACAAAAGTCACTTCAAGACCCTGCTTTGAGCAATTTGGATCTTAACGTTTGGCCAGCAGGTGAGAAGATAAAAAAGGGTTATTGACGCAGTGGTTTTGACAGAAAGCCTAGAGATATGAGCTCCCTGTCCTAAGCAGGTCAGGACTGGTGGGCACATTCTCCAAAATATATTAGGCAGCGTTTCCCACACTGTGGGTCGCAAGCACATTTTTGGTCGGTAGCAAAAGTCCTAGCATTAAATAAGTAAAGATGCCTTTAAATGCTGTATTTATCTTGGCACATTTATTGAATTGCACAGACAGAGGTAACATGTCAGGCTAAGTCCTCTGAAAAATTGTTGCTAACTTTTTTTTAACATAGATCACTTTGCAGTCAGAGAAACAAAAGTAAAGAGGATTATGTGACAATCTTGCAGGGGTACTGGTAGTGTGAAAATAAAAGGCCTTAGGATGCAATTCTTTTTGAAAAGCACAACAAAATGTAAATACCTGTAAATGAACTGTACACATTCAGCAGTTAGGAAAGCGAAAATGAAGCACATTTGTTTTTAGTTCTGAAGTGTGATGGAAACAAAGAAGATTTTAATAAGATCAAAATGCTTTACTTGGCAGTGCAAATTTTAAATATTCACTGAAATCCAATTTCCATATATTATCATTTTTATGCAGTATAGTTTTGTCAGTAAAACGGTATTTCTATACTAATGTAATGGCCATCTCAATGTAAAATTTGCTGTAAATGACAGTGTTCTACCACATGATGTTTTGGTTAGATAAAAAAAGCTCCTGCCTCATGTCCATTAAAGCTAGGTTTGTCGCAAAAGTTTATTGTTGTAAAATTGGGTCATTGGTTTTAAAAGTTTGGGAAGCAATACATTATGGAAAGTAAAGAAACAGTGCACCGCTAGGAAGTATATGGCTGTACAGACTTCAAAGGCCACTACAATCTGAGAAGATGGAGGGGACCAGCTTACTGCAATATAAAGCACCTTTCCAAACCCAGCCAGATGTGATACTACACGTGGCTGCTGATTGTCCAGAAAGTGGTATCCATATGCTGGTAGAATAAGATAGTAGACAGACAGCCTGAACAATTAAAGCCCCGGATCTGGGATTACCATACACCCATAAATCAAATATTATATAAAGGAACTGTAATGTGGAAATAGGAATATGAGTAGATACTAGGTCTATATATGATTTTCCTAATAGGTGACATAATATCTTCACTCTGATTAACATAATTTTCAGCTCTTTACCCATCAGTAGAAAGCTCATCTTTCTTTCTGTGACTGCCTACGGTTCATCTGTATTAGGACAAAGGATAGTGAAGCCGTTTTATAGGGAATGGGTGCTCCTTCTGAGTGAAGCTTTGTAGAAGAAGAAACTATTGTAGTATTTCTTCCCACTAATCTATAATACTCAGAGTCTCTTGGTATCTATCTCATGGGTGGAAGGGGACTGCAAGGGCCTGCTAGGCAATGGGTGGACTTTCTTTACTAAGAAACCCTTCACACCACACTTTGAAATCTCAAAATGTTTAGAAGTCAATGCAAGGATTATTTACTCTAAGGCACTGTCAACTAAAGGGCACCCTTCTGTTTATATGATGTTTCGCCCCCATTCTTGCTTAGAAACCCAATGACTTATCTCTTCTACAAAGAAACATACCTTCACGTGTTTGGTCACCTGTTTGTCCAGTGACACTATTTCCCTTACTATAGCATCTGAGATAAATGCTACTTCATAAAAGGCCCGCTTTTCACTACTTACCTGTGACCCCACATCTAACCATGAATTGCCATTCTTCAGTAATGTCTGTCAATCTGCGTCGACATCAGGGCACAGCTACCATTGATTCAGTAGCTGAAGTTGCACCAAGGCAGAGAATCTTGAGGCGTCCATTGAACCCTGGTAATTGCTATATTTTACTATCCAAATAGCAGACAAAGGGGCCATTTTCTGTATTTGTACCAGGGCCCATGGCATTCTTGCTATGCTACTGGTAGACTTGTCCACCCATTACAAGACTCCAGGGGCCAAGACTCGTCATAGTGACCAAAGTACTCTATGCGCTGAGAACATTGGGAAAAAATCGTTCTTGACTTTGAAACACTCTTATTAAATAATGATTGCATTTATTGAGGAGCACACACTGTAGCATCATACTATTACGCTAGGACAGGTGTCAGTTAATAAGTGTTTGTTTACCTTACGTATCCATTTTATTAGCTGTCATACCACACAATATAGGTTTTCATACATTTCTACATTTTTCTTTCACAGACATTATGTATTGTTGTTTTGTCCTGCTAGGAATTCAATATATTTGTGTCACATGCGTATGAGGCATTGCACTTTTTAGGAAGGGGATCCCAATATAATAATAACAATAACAACAACAATGATTGCAATAACAATAACAATAATATTTATTATTGATATTCTTATTATTGTTATTATTATTAATATTAACCCCTTCCCTGCTGCCGTCGGCCAATGGCCGACTGCAGCACTACCTCCCCAGTGCTGCCGTCGGCCATTGGCCGACGGCTCCCCACCCGCGCACGAAAACGCCCGGACCGCGGCGGAATTACCGCCACGGTTAACGGGTTAAACCTAATATCCTTAGGGTGGTCTTCACCTAAAAGTTTGGCCTCATAACCGCATTTTTGTTGCAGATTCTGTTTGTTGGCAACAGGACTCCGAGCAATTTACCACTGCTGACCACTGCTAAAGTGCATGTACTGCTCCCCTAAACATGATAATATTGGTGTATACAAAATTGGCATATTTAGTTTACTTATAAGTCCCCTGTAAAAGTGGTATACCATATACCCAGGTTCTGTAAATTAAATGTCACTAGTGGGCCTGCAGCACAGAGTATGCCACACACACAAATATCCCTTAGAACAAGCCTCAGGCCTGCCACTGCAGAACCTATGTGCACAGTTTACTGTCACTTCGACTTGGCATTCAAAACCCTGTACCAAGCCGCAAACTCCCTTTTAGTACACATTAGTCACCCTTAAATAAGGCCTTAGGTAGCCCATAGGGCAGGATGCTGTGTAGGTAAAAGGTAGAACATGTACTTTTAAGTTTTGTATATCCTGGAAGTGAAAAGCACTTAAATGCTTTTTTTACTACTATGAGGCCTACTCCTCTCATGGGCCAGCACTGGACATTTCATAATACACTTTAAAACTGTAATTCTTGATTATAAAGGAGTGGCTGTGTCATGTTTTATATATTTTGAATAGTAATGATAAATCCTTTTCACTAGCAAAGTTGGATTCAACATCATTATTTTAGAAATGTTGCTTTTAGAATGTGAGCATTTCTCTACAGCTCTGTGTACCTGCAGACTGCATCCAATATACGTCTGGGGTAGGTGACACCTACACTTTGTACATTCCCTCTAAAAAGTCACAAGCATATGAAGGTTAGGTGTGTATGAGTACTAATCTGCATTCTGATGGCTCTTCCTGGGCAGGAAGGGAGGGAGGAGCTGACACTTACACCAGAATAGGCAGTGTCCTGTCCCTACACAAAGGGCTGATTACCCCCTACAGCTAGTCTGGAACCAGGGCTGAAAAGTAAGGGCTTTTGTGCACTTCAAAGACCCTTCTTTGAAGTCACAACTTCTTCAATTCACAACTGGATATAAGTACGGAGGATCTGACCCCACCAAACCAGACACTTATGGACCTGTAACTGAACTCTGTCAGAAGAACTGCTGTGCTGCATCAAGGACTGACTGACTGCACTTCTGATTTGGAAGAACTGCTTTTCGCTTTGCTGCCTGCTGCCTGCTGCTCTCTGACCCTGTGGAAGGAGAGCTGGACTCTGCCTTGCAACTGAAGTGATCTCCAAGAACCTGTTGGCTTACCTCTTGTTGTGTCAGACTCAGGGCTTTCAAAGACTCTACATCTCTCCTGTTCTACTGGAAGTGTACTCAGATGCTTACACTAGAGATATTGAGCATTTCCAGTCTGTGTTTAGCAGAACCGGAGCATCAACCTTATTTCAGTAGTAGAATAATCACATCGCTCTTGAAACCAAGGTATCGCTTGGAGAACCGGACACATCGGAACCGTGCATTTTTGCAGCAGCAGTCTGGATATATCAACACATCCCCTCGACTTCATGGAGAAACCTGGTACATCACACTTTGGAACCAATGCATCTCAGTTCTTCATCTTTGGAACCAATGATTCATGACCACTCTATGGTTAAATTCGATGCATCACTTCACTGCTGGCTGGACATCAATGCATCTTCCCGGAAATCCTGTATCTCGCTGTTGGGACCAGGATCAAGGTACTTTGTTCACTGGACCTGCGTGGCTCTTGTCCCAGGCCCGCACTCCATCATGGTTGGCCTGAACTGTTGACTGTGTCCCGGTCCAGCATGACCAGATAATACCCTTAGTAGCTTATTGCTTCTAAGTACTAAAAACACATTTATTCTTTAAAACCTAATGTTTTGACTTCTTCTTATTCTATTTTTGTTGTTTTGGTCTGGATTTATTTATAAAATTAGTGTCTATTTTTCTAAACCAGTGTGGAGTCTTTTGTGGTGCTCTCATTGTGTTACTATGTGTTGTGCTGCACAATTACATTACACATTGCTGATTTTGATAAGCTTGACTACTTTGTGTTAAACTGCCATAGGAAAATCACAGGTTATCTTTTAGTGTGTATTTGACTTACCCTGACTAGGATTGGGGTTTCTGCTTGCATAGGGCGCATGTCTCTGCCAACCAGAAACCCAATTTCTAACAATCATTAGTATTATTTTTATCAATCACTAATTGAGTGCTACTAAATCAGCTTAGATAACACTATGGGGCATATTCTCAAGAACGCCTGATAACCACGCAAAAGTTACTTAACGCAACCCCAACATCGCGGGTAATCTACACCGTGTCAACCAAGTATTCACAACATTGCGGTAACATGTGATAGTCACCAGATAACGGGTCAACTGGCCGCGATGAAATCCACGCCATGCCGCAAAAATGCAAAATGCAATAAATCCTGCAATGAGGCCAATCGTTATACAAAAAGCACCTAAAACCAGCAACAGGCCTGCAATCCAGCACGTCTGGTGGGAAAATGTAACATAACAGCAGAGTAAGATGAAAACCTGCAAGCACAACCCCACAGCTGTGACGCAGAACAAGTGACCATTGTCCAAATCAGCTAGCCATTTCATCACACACAGCCACAAAGCATATACACATGCATTCAGTATGTAACTTGCACCAATGCGGAAACAAACATGGTACATACTGTGAAACCGCATCTCCGCCTCACATTGCAGAGGGACAAACAACACCCCCGGCACACCGACGTGCCATGTACATGGCCAAACAAGAATGACAACACGGGCAAATGCAGGGACCTTGACTCCCCCTTGCACACATGTTGCCGATGTCATGGGCCTTAAATCACAGGGTGCATCCCTGCACCATGGCGGGACATATCAGAGCACAAAAGAATCCCTGTTGTCACATGTAGGCCACAAATGACAGC
Source organism: Lissotriton vulgaris (assembly GCF_964263255.1). NCBI lineage: Eukaryota > Metazoa > Chordata > Amphibia > Caudata > Salamandridae > Lissotriton > Lissotriton vulgaris. The sequence goes on from NC_141691.1 coordinate 1,570,272,495, forward strand.
CAAAATGGAATGATATGGGACACATGTGAAACGCCTAAGAGCGGGGTTCCCTAACAACTGTGACACACAGAACTGGCAGTTCGAATACGTGACACCATAAACAGCCCCACTGCCCAGAGGTGCCACACCCACCATCCATCCACAAATCCCTCAATTGGCAGCTCAACATGTCCCACCCACACTCGTCTGAGTGAAGTGCCTGTACAGATGAGAGACATACACGCAGGGAATGTGATTCGGAATGCTTTTATTAGCACATGCAGCGCCTGTGGCAGTCAACGTACTGTCAAAACAAGGAATGCTGTGCCGTTCCTCAGAGGAAGGATGTACGAGTCACACTACTGTTTGGATGCCACTTGGTATCACTGAGATCTGCAGTTGGGCTTCTATTTGTTGGATGTAATGCCCTCACACACCCTTTCAGGTGTCATGCTTCATCATCTGGGCTGCTCCTCGTTGGGTCGGCGGTGCAATACCCAACGGGCTCACCTCTAACAGGGGCACTTTAATGGAGGTCTTTTATCCAACAGCTGTTTTGTGAAGTGCGGGTGTGGGGCCAGAGGTGTGTAGATGTGATAGTGGGTTTAAAATAAGGCTGTGAGCACCGGTGACAACATTTATTCTGGAGGTCTCCTGCGCTAGTTAAAAAGAAGATAATCGGCACTTGATGCAATGCAATGTTTCCTACTTAAGTGTCAGTTAGTGCGTGTTTGTAACGGTTGACATGTTTCTCGCGCTTGTGTTCAATAACTCGCGATTCTTCATGATCTTAAAAATGTATTATTACGGAAACTGTCTACACTAAAGGATCTGCATCAGTATCCAGTAGGCTAATGAGAGTGTCACAAAAAAAAAGGTGCTTAATGTGTCAATGTACCTGCGATGAGCTGGATCTACCTGTAATAAGGAGACACAAAGGCATAAAAAAAAAGAAAAGGGTATGGGTCTTAAACCATGATAATAGTGACTTCATACATCATTCGGAACACGCTGTTAAATGTGCAACTAGCGTCTTGATTAAGTAAAAACAGATAAAAACCATTGTGAAAATATATACTCAGCGGGCAAAGGTGGACTGCTTGCCCCTGTGGATAATACAGCAGAAAACTTGATGGTTGATGTTGAACAAAGGACTCACCTAATATGTCTAGTTCCCAGGCATCGATTCAGAAAAGGGGGTGGTGATGAACAGAGTGTCTGAATTAAGCAGACCACTCTTACCCAGTCCAAAGATCAGGGCTTTATCCATCACCGTTTTTAGTTCCCAGGCATCAACAGTACGCAGCGGTCAGCACATCAGGTTTAGGCTTCTATAAAATTGACTGTGTATGGAGGGATAGTAAGGATCATTAGAGAGATGGTGGGGTTGCGGTTCTCAATTTCATTTGTCTCTATTCCGTATTAAAAGATATTTGTCTATAGTTGTCATTATCTTGGAAAGGTTTTTCTCCCATGCTGAAGTATGCAGAAACTGAAACTCTACATAATGCCGTTCAGTTGTTATACAATAGCTAGTTGGAGTCGGGTATAATGGAATATACCCTTTAAGTGTGTAACTTATTCAAATAGGACTGGCTGTAAACAATATAATGGTATGTTGCACACATCTTTTAAGCCTTTAACCAATGTACATGGAACATTGCGCCTTTCATGCTAGGCTCTCTTGTGAAGATGTAAAAGGTCTCTTCTTGACCCATTATATGTTAATCCCAAGGGTCTAAACACCTATTTAGATACAAATTGCTGAGAATGCCCTTAAAAATACACTCCCTAGTCCAAGCTTCAAAGCTAAACTCTCCGAACTGAATAACGAACTGGCAGAACACAAGGAATACTTAATGAAACAAAAAATCACGAAGTTACAAAAAGACATCAAGCGCTTTGACAAGGAAAAGGTCTATCCTTACCTTAAAGCGGAATATGTCCCGCCCGGAACGGGCTACCTGTCAGACTCGAGCGCAACATCCTGAAGGAGAGGCTCCAATAGCAACAGTGACTCCAGCGGAGATGATTGGATACCCAATCAACAAAGGGGAAGAGGGGGAAGACAGGGCCGCAACAGGTACCCGCAACCCCACTACCAAGGTCCCCCCTTTTGGCAATATCCAATGTTTCCACAGGCCCCACCCCAATGTGGACCTCAGTACCCGCCACAATTTGTACCCCAAGGCGCAAGCCAGCCTTTTTTAGGCAGAGGCTGGGTCAGAGGGCGCGGGCGAAAAAGAGGCAGCCAGCAGGAGAAAAGAGTACAGTGGGAAGAATCCCCAGTACGGGGAATGGACACCAGGAGCAAAGCCAACAAGAAGTGAGCTTGGTGGTGAATTTATCTAGAGGCCAGCTAACTGACAATGAAGAGGAAGTTCTTTAAAAGGGACTCTGGTTCATCCCCACTCCCAAAATTGACAATTTCCAACAAACTTGCAAATTACATCAATTCTTCCACAAGATAAGGCTCAAAGCTTTCTTTGAATGGCAAAACTTTTGAACCAATTGCAGACTCGGGGCTACACAATCCATCATCATTCACACCCCACAGTGTAATGATCCCCAACGAAGTACTTACCTATGAACAGGCAGTACTAAAAGATGTCAAAGCCCTTTCCGGAATAAATCACTTCAACAACATCTCGAAGGAGATGCTATCATTAGAATCTCTAGCCAATGACCACACCATCACAATCAAACAAGCAGACAAAGGGGGCGCCACGGTCATAATGGCTACACCAGATTACGAGACAGGATGTCTCAGACAACTATGCCCCAATTCCTGTCAACTCCACTGAACGTCTCAAGAAAACCATCATGGGACTGGTCGAGTCTGCAGAATGTCAAGGGTGGATAAGCAAGAAGGAAGCAGCCTTCCTAGTCAAAAAGGACCCAAGGACCCCGTATTTCTACGTACTCCCTAAGATCCACAAGGGGGTCACACTAGTACAGGCCGCCCTATAGTCTCAGGGATAGACTCGGTTCTAGAACCACTATCGCAATTTTGCAATCATTTTCTGCAATGACTAGTCAAGCACCTCCCCTCATATATACAGGACACATTGGATGTTCTACACCTGTTGAATCAGTTTCAGAACTCCGACCAGATTGACTTCCTCATCACCCTAGACGTGGAGGCCCTCTACACGAACATCCCAGAGAGGGCCACACTTGGGGTGATTGAGGAAGTACTCAACGCTACTCCTTGGGAGTCATTGACACCGCCTGCGTTTGTTATGGAATGTGCAACATTAGCCTTGACCGAATTCTTTTCGAGTTTAAAGGACAGTTTTACCACCAGACTCAAGTTACGTCAATAGGGAGTATCTTCGCCCCTAGTGTGGCCTGCCTTTACATGGCAGAGTTCGAAGGTAAACACATTTTCCATGACACCAATCCATACCAGACTAACATCAGATTATGGAGACGTTTTATAGACGATATCCTGATCTTCTGGACAGGCAATAGCGAGTCATACAACACATTTTTTCAATGGATTAACAACTTGAATCCATATCTAAACTTCACAATCATGGCATCCCCATTCCAAATAGCCTTTCTGGACTTGACCATTATGATTGAAGGGGCAATTTCACCACCACTATGTACAGAAAGAGTACTGACCGTAACAGCCTCCTACATTTTACTAGCCACTACCCGAAAGCACTGAGAGAAAACCTGCCCTTCGGGGAATTTTTAAGGGTGAGGAGGAACTGCAGCACCACTGAAAGATACAAATATGAGTCTAAAATCCTTACTAATAACCTCACAGCCAGAGGCTATCCCCGCAGGAATGGTTCTCTAGCAAGGAAACAAGCACAGAATAACCATAGGGAGAGCCTGCTGGAGCACAAATGAGAGGGACCTAAGGAAAATGAACTGATGACATGTGTGACTACCTTCACACCCGCCTCAGACAAACTCAAGAAAATACTGATGAGACACTGGCATATCCTGAACACAGGATTCCTCAAGTTTGAACCACCATAGTTCGCGTTCAAGCACTCTAAGAACATCAAGGATATCCTTATCCAAACCAGGCCAAAGAAAAAGACAGTGGACCACCAAACAACCCTGTGGCAATTGCCCACGGTTAAGGGACACTATCCTTGTGGGATGTGCAGCGTTTGTGCTTTTACGACCACACACAAAATCATCAAGCTGAATGACTATTTCACCTGGGAAATGAGAGGTCATACGAATTGCAACACCACAAATGGCATTTATCTTCTGATCTGCCGATGTGGCCTTTACTATGTGGGCATGACCATACGCCCCATAAAGATACGCATCTCAGAACATTACAGTAACTTCTGCTGCAAAAAGAACAACACGAAAATGTGTGCACACTATTTAGAACTCAACCACTCAGCTGATTCATTGAGAAGATTAGTTCTTGAAGCAAACTCAAAAACATCCAAACAGAACCTTTTCACCAAAGAACAAAGATGGATACACCGTTTATCCACAGATAGCACAGGCCTCAATGAGGAGATACCGTGGAGTAATATTTAGTCTCGACATAGCAATGTCATGTACTTTTTGTACTCCATCCTTCAGGCCCAGAGACACCGCCTACACCTGAGCTAAACAGGACGCATCCTACACCTGAGCAAAACAGGACTTACATTTTACTACATGCACATTGAAGGTAAGAATGGGACTAGGCGACCAGTCCATCACGCCCAGGAACACCTATACACAACGTCCAAAGAAACTGCATCCAACCGATTGTAAAAGAACCTTCAAGACCTTTGAGTCTTTGGTACACTCTAAAAACCCAGTTCCACATATAAACCTCAACAGGAAGTCCCAGTTCCAGGGTACTTATTTTTGCTGACAATAAGCCATGGACTCTTATAACATTGCTAGGGTTGTTTTACTCATAGTCATTTAACATCATGACTCCTACCCGACGAAGGTTGTTTTATAATGTGGCCGTTGAAACAAGAATATATCAAGATTTCGATAGGTAATTGCAAACCCAAGCACTTAATTCAACCAGACATCTTGGCACCTACACATCATATTAATCCACTGTTTGAGTGGGGCTGAGGGAATTACTCTAGACGTACCAAGTCATTGTTTGATAAGGTTTTGGGTAGGACTAAGGATAGAAAACACAGTTCTGTCATGGCCGCTCAAGTAACAACAACTAACCATGTGACCTACTAATCAGACACTCCCGGGTAACATGACGCCGATGTTTGTTGAAATACATGGTCGCCCATCAAGCCAGCACCTCCCGGACTCGGCGGCATTTGTAGGTTGTACGACAACGCACACGGCAGCAAACTGTGAGTAAGCCTGCACTGGTGTTCTTGGGATGTATTCCCAACATTACGCGAAGGAATCTCCTAAAACGATGGGTCTTTATGTAAAGTTATACATTGTTTAAACAAGCGTAGCCATTTTTAGCATTGGCAGCTACAAATGATGCTTGGAGCCGTTCGAGCGGCTCTATCTCATAATAAGTTAATGTGCACACGTAGACCACAGAACCGCAACGGGGGTTGGCAGTCGGCAACAGTGGTGGAGATTTAAGTATAATTTAAATGACCTCTTTAACTGACACCGCCGGAGCATTTCATGGCATATAGCGCGGGCAGGACGTGGAGATCTTTAATACACCATGCTGCTTCCGAGTGACTCTTTAACTGACTCCGCCAGAACCTACCATGGCACATACCACTGGCAGAACGTGGCGATCTTTACAACATTACGCTACTTCTATGCGCAGAGACACAAGCAAGACACTGCAAGTTGTATCTAAATAGGTGTTTAGACCCTTGTGATTAACACGTACTAACTGACACTTAAGTAGGAAACATTGCATTCCATCAAGTGCCGGTTATCTTCTTTTTAACTAGGGCAGGAGACCCCCAGAATACATTTTTTCACCGGTACTCCCAGGCTTATTTTAAACCCACTATCACGCCTACACACCTCTGGCCCCACTCCCGCACTTCACAGAATGGCTGTTGGATAAAAGATCTCCGGCAAAGTGCCCCTCTTAGAGGTGAGCCCATTGGGTATTGCACCGCCGACCCAACGAGGAGCAGCCCAGATGATGAAGCATGACATCTGAAAGGGTGTGTGAGGGCATTACATCCAACACACGTATGCCCAACTGCAGATCTCAGTGAGACCAAGTGGCATGCAGACAGAAGTGTGACTCGTACATCCTTCCTCTGAGGAACTGCACAGCATTCTTTGTTTTAATAACTTGATTTGGGCACATGCTTGTGCTGGACCTCCCACTCCTGAGTAGTGGAAATTGCACCTCTTCTCTCTCCCCCTTGTTGAACACAGTCAACGTACTGTGCCATTACTGCAACCAGAGAAGAAACTGTCAATGATAAAGTCCCTACAGGCTATTCCTACTGTGGCTACAGTGGGGTGCGGTTAGCCTGCCTCATCTTCATCACCATTGTCTGGTGCATCTGGCACCCTTATCCATGAGGCTTTGTTGCATACACATATGTTGTGCAACACTTGGATAGCGTTCTAACATTATCTTTGACTTCTTAAATCACAATGAGGGTTGTTTGGACTGGTGCAAGAGGTCCACTTTAATTACCGGACAGCATATACCAGGCCAACTTCTCTCACATTATATCAGCTAAAGCTCAAAAAATTGTATCTCTACCATTATTCATGCATAACAATAAATTGATATGTCTTTAGGACATAAAACTATATATAAAGTGGTAATAGAATGTCAAGGGTTATGTAGACTGCAACTCAAAATCCTAAAGACTGGCAGGTCATATAATTTCAAATGTCTATTAGTCAAAAAGCCTTTACACCTGCTGACATTACTTCAATTTCTGTGTCTATATTAAGTGAGATCAGATTCAGTGGGCCTGATTCCCAAAAGTAAATGTACACTTTGGTGTAAGGTTAAACATTTTTTGCTATTCACAAACATATTTTATGCATATTATATTTTCGACTGCAGAGTCTCCTAACTCATAGCAGAGACTCTGCACATAAAAAGATAAGCCTGTCCTTTCATTTTATGTAAGGAGTCTCTACCACAAGTTCAGAGACTCTGCAGTCACAAAAAACGACTCTTATAAGTCATTCATAAATTGCCCAAAAAAATATAAATGTACACTAAAGTGTGGGTTTACCTCTGTAAATTAGTCCCAGGTTATATAGTTGCCCTGTAGGGCAGCTGCATGACCACATTAATAATAAGTGGATTGTCATACAAGAATTTATACAAAGGTGTAAATGGCGGTTAATATATCCATAAAAAATTGAGGTTAGGCACAAAGTATATTAGATTATTAATAATTGTCCATAATTTAAATGAAGGTCAGTGTGCCCGGAAATGTCACGTTATATCCGAATGCATTTGTAATCAGATGGATGGGATATCAGTCACATTTCTAACAGAGTACCACTCGCCAAGCTCTAAGTGAGGCCCTTAGCCAGAAGTAAAAACTTTGACCAAAATTAGGCTGCTTTACACATCCAACCAGTTCATTGAGGTTGACTTGAAATTGCACATAGCTCACCGTTTCATGTGAGCAGTACTTGCCATTGGCACTTTTAACATTTTTTGCTATTAAATCTTTTAAAGTTCAAATCTCCAATCCCACTTAATTAACATTTGTCATTTTGGTACCATTTTGTTAATTAAAGTTTCCTCTATTTTTATAAATTAGAGTGGAATTTTTATATTTTTGGTGATGTTTTAACTGTTTTGGTGCTTTAAAATGCTTCACACATTTTCTCTGTGTTAAGCTTGTCTGCTCTGGTTCCTGGTACAGCACTTTCCTGTGTATTTACTGTGTGTCTGTGCACATACTTTGTCATATGCTTCTATTATATATTGTCTGCATTGTAATTTTTACATACTCTACCTGGTACAAGCAGGAGTGTCCTTGTCTGTCTGATGTTTTTCTTGTCTATGTTTACTCTGATACCTTATACACACTTTACATATAGATAATATATATATATAACCCACCTAATTATCTTGACATATACCCCTCTCAATGCCCACATCACTGACTCAATACTCTTCCAAAGGAAATGCCCTCCACTCCTACACTGATTGACCTTCAACTGCAAAAAACAATTCCACACTTCCACTGAATGCCCCTCTGCTGCAGCAGGCAGTCATCTCGGCAGATCCACCCTTAGCAAAGACCTAAGTTTGCAGCTATTGCAATGGGGTCGCACATCAATGTCCCGCTGCAACTCTACCATTTAAAGATACAACCCTAACTCATACCGTATTAAGCTTGCATTACACCTCTCCAAAAGTGGTACAAACAATTTCCAGCATAAAACCCTCAAAGAACATCCTGACATCTTCTACAATCCAGCAAACGGGGGCCTTAAAACTGACTGCATCTTCTATACCTAGAAATCCGCCAAATGGAGAGACAACTTCCATAAACATCTTCACGTAACCAATACCACCAAAGTCCTTCATGGATCTAAGCTCTCTATACCTCATCCCAGAACTTCAGGGGAGATTTTTCCATAAACATTTATAAAAACAGTAATGTCATAGTCCAAGCATCTGAACCAAATCTTCCCATCTTTGATCTCAACTTCCCTATGATTTGCACCTCCAAGTCATCTGGCTCTGTCTCCCCACCCCCCCCCAGAGAATCAACCACACCACCCTTTTCCAGAGAACTACTTCATGCATCCTCACCTGCTCTTGTTGGTTCTTTTGTTCCCAATTTCTTTTTCACTATCTCTATTTTCCCTCTGGACAGCCTCCTGCATTACCAGGTGCCCCAATTAAACGGTTTTGCTATCAGAATCACTTTACCCCTCCCCTTAGCACTCCTCAAATGCCCAGTTAGAGCTACCTATCACACCTGCATCATTTCCGTCCGCCAACATAAGCAGGTTGAATTCCACCTCAGCCTCCACCCCAGAGTCCAATGAGCTCCAGCATACCCTCTCCTTTACCGACCAAACCATCTCTCAGCTGTTCCCTAAAATAGTACTCTGGCAAGCCTCAGCATACTGCCCTTCCACTACTGCTCAAGCATCACTCAACTGATCCCTATAACAGCACATCTAGAACATGAAATAAACAATATTTTGGAAGACATTTTGTCAATGCTCACTAACACAAAAAGCAGCCACTTCCTGCCCCAACCCCAAACATCTAAGCTGAACTCCTATCCTGCCAATCACCCTCACTTTGACACACAATCACTCACTACCCTGTACAGTTTTCCCTACTTTAAACCTAGATGCACCATGACTGGAATGTCGCAGAGAGAACCCGAAAGACCGAGTAACACTCTTGAAAATGCCCCCTGCCAATTCTGTCACCACAAGATTTTGACCATACTTGACATGAATAGAAACCCGTACACAACTCGCCCACTCAGGCTGCCCATCCAACTACCTACTGTCCAACTCTACCAACCTGATCAGCAACCATTACCTATGCATTCCTGCATGCTGCTAAACCATCAATCAGCAGTCATCCATGCCACTGAAATAGCAAAAACAATTTTTGCTATATAACATTGACATCTGCTTTCTAACTGAAACATGGCGAAAAAGACCACTCCTCTCCCCTTCTCGACTCCCTCATCCCTTCAGGCTTCATAATTATTTGCTGTGACCGCAAGGAACAAAGGGCTGGTGGAGTAGCCATCATACATAAAATAGGCCTTTGCCTATCTTCCTTCCGCAACAAGAAACACCCTACCTTTGAATACCTAGGAGATCAGTTCTCCCCCAAGGGCCTGAATCCTATTAAACTTCACGTCACCGACCACCCTCCAGGTAACATCCCACAATTCATCCAAGAACATTGCAAACCAACCTAAAAGGTAGCACAGATATTATATTATTAGACCTAAACCTGGGCTAGAATGATGCAGAAGATCTTACACCCTAGTCCTATCCACCCTATCGGAAGCTAATGATCTCACCCAACATTGCCATAAACAAACGCATTTCAAAGGTTCGACCCTTGATGCAATCATCTCTAAATATAACATCCTAGCCCTCCCTTCTATCCTACAATCAGATCGGTCTGGTCTGATCATCATCTAATCCTCATATATCTGAACACCACCCAATCAAAGCCACACAAGCACTGGGTGAGGAACATACTGTTATGTATTATTTTAGGACCCTATTGTAAGTTTCCCGATTCATGCCCTTACATAGGTATAAATAACCATATCCTTATATAGGTCATAGAAATCATAACCATATTTAGGCATAGCTCATGCATCCAAATACGGCAGGACTACTTCCACTAGTTCCGAAAATCCACAATGATTTATTAGAAAACTCAGCTTCAGCAGCTAGGGACTTCCCCTTGCTTGAATATTGATTTGTCCAAGAACTCATGGAGTTTTCAAAGAACCGAGGCTCTTTGATGATGTTATTATGTCCAACTGTACGGCAAACTCAGCACTTTCAAGGTATAAATATGCCCACACTCACCCAAGCAAACACACAGTGGTTTGGAGCAGTTTGACTATCTACTTGCCCGACGCGCCCTGCTACAACAAGTGCCGAAGGAAGCCGACCCTCCAGCAGACGCACTCAGAGAGACGCTGTCTTTTCTCCTGCCGAGAAATCCAGCTCCAGTGTTTCCAATCTACCCTTGCCGGTTGTTGTAAAATTGAATCCCGAGACTGACCTTCTCCATTCTAAACTAAAGTACAGAGCTGATTAGACCCTAAGGGAAATTTTGGACAGATTCTTTGCAAAAAATACTACATTTATGCTACACCTCACTTACTTCTTCCCCCGTACTAAGCTTAGGTTAGGTACACCGGGGTAGGCGTATTTTAGAAGCACGAGTTGAGTACTTTTAGCCTCTGTTATTTATGTATGTATTTATCTATGGTTTAGGAACCATACAATGCTCTTACAGTATTTATCCTACTCTTTATACTGTACGCATTATATTTTACAAACTGTGTTACAATTGTAGCAGTTCATTTCTTATGCTTGAGAAAGAAGACTGTTCAATAAAACCTTTCATTGAAAATCCCAGTCTTTCTACTTTCTCTGCACCTCTAGTGAAATGAAGCATGCACGATTGACTGAGTGAAATATCTATCTATTGTTTCCACGACTCAGAAGATACGTTTTATCTTGGGGAAACAAAGTTGTCATGTGTATGCGGTTGTCAGAGACTAATCCCTTCTTGTGACCTCTGAGCTAGCTGGCACACACAATTAAGTCTAATATATTCGATAGAGACCTAGTCGACCTCAGTCCTACGTCGAATCTATAGGATATATAATACCAATGTGCAGAGCCCATTGGGAATATAGGAACTACACTACATGGCGCCCAACGTTGGGTAAGGCACTAATTTAACTCTAGATGCCAGAGTAACTCAGTCGTGCTATTCACAGAGATCACTTCATCCCGTAAAACTCCAATAGACATCTGGAGTGGGTTAAAGGATAAAATATCCGCCTTAAAATGATTAGGACGAAAAATCCTATGTATTAGTTTTTGTTTTTTTCAAAACAGTGTTCCAAAATATTCTGCACCTTATATTTATTTCCTTGAAACTTGCTCTGCAAAAACTTTCATTAAACAATGTCAAATAATGACAACAACGCAACTGGTGGAGCTGCAGCAGCCCAACTGGGTTTAGACATTACAGGGTTTAATGAAGATGACGCGGATGCCATAATCATCCCAGAAAACGTAAGAGAAGCAATAGCTGTTAAGCTTATAGAAAATGGCTTATCACCGAGAGGTGGTAGGGTTATATTTGTCATGGAGGCACATGAATATTGGCAGACGGAGGTATTCTAATCATGGATTGTCTTTCCACAAGCAAATCCAACAATACATGTGTTCTACTTCTACAAGACGGAGGAACATCCAGTGGAATACGTTCCTTTCGAGGATGTGAAATTCCACTAACTTACCAAGAGCATCAGCTCTGATTTAAGGGCACCCTACAACATCAAAATCACATTACCAGGTTCGGTCCACTAGGTAGACCAGGAGCTACATGGCCGGTACTAGCCAGCTATATACCACATCCTAACATTGAAAGAATGTCAGATGTAGAATTGTTAGCTCAGCTAAAACAATTAATTAAAATACATAGACAATTGGTACAATATGTCATGCGGACCGTAACAGTCCAGCCTAATATAGGAATTCCACAGCAGATCCTTTGGCTGAGGTGGTGCTACCTTGGGGAGTACAATTGGTAACATATGCTGATGATACTCAGCTTATCATCTCCTTGTCCGGGCAGGAGGCGACTTATAACAACCTATCCTCCTGTCTTAGCAAAGTCCAAGAGTGGATGAATGACTCTTTTTTGAAGCTAAATGGAGCTAAAACAGAGGTCATGATGCTGGGACATAAACCACCTACCTCTGTGGATGTGTGGTGGCCGGACTCCTTGGGGCAGCCTCCGACACCTAAAGGGACAATCAAAAGCCTAGGAGTGTGGCTGGACCCAGCCCTTAACTTTCAGGTCCAAGCCCGGAAGGTAGCAGGGACTGGATATGCCCTCATGAGAGCACTCAGAAAGATTTTAGGACTACTTCCCTTTGAGGCCAGAAGGATCCTAGTACAATCCCTTATCTTACCACGATTAGACTATTCCAACGCAGTCTATCTAGGGGCTCCTAAAGGGACAATCAAGATCCTACAGACCATCCAAAATTTTGCTGCCCGAAAGCTATTTAAACATCCCACGCAGAACCTCTGCCAAACCAGCATGGAAGCAACTGCACTGGTTGCCTGTACAACAACAAATCAAATTCAAAGCAATGACTATTGCTCATAAAGCCCTGCATAATTCCGGACCAGACATTCTTGTACCTTTGTTCAGTCCTTATCAAACATGCAGAACCCTGAGATCCAGTAATAAGAACCTACTGGTAATCCCCAGGATCAGGAGATCGCGCACCGGGGGCAGGCGCTTTTCTTTACAGGCTGCAAAACTTTGGAACAATCTTCCAGACGCTATTCGCTTGGAGGAGAACCACCTCAGGTTTAGAAAAATGCTGAAAACCTTCTTATTCTGCTAAAATTAATGGAGATGATTGGACCACTTAAGCGCTGGGATGCCTCAGGGTAACCATGCGCTATAGAAATGTGTAATCATTCATTCATTCATTCATCCCTCATCAGGGAAACACAAAAAAAATCACACCACAGACTATACAGTCAGTAATCGGAAAGCTGCCCGCAAAAAGGGAACAAATTCCATTTTGGTTAGCCCAGAAAATTACTCAAATAAAGGCAGTATTTCCTGATAGTACACCTCATGAGAAACACAGGATTCTAACAATCTGTTTACCAATGGGGATTGCACCACATGTAGAGGGCTGTGACACTTGGGGTACAGTCTTTGCTTCAATCTACACAAAAACACATGGTGTCCCGTCTATGGTGGTAATACCAGACGTTCTGAGACAGATTCAAAATGAATAAGGTCCAGAACCGGCATTGAATCTAGGTATGAAATTACTGAAAGATTTCAAACAGGTCTCAGCTATCTTATTAGCTAACATTAAAGGTGAAGCTAGCATCAGTGGCAATCCGCCAAAAATTAAAAGAACTTGATAGTACTGAGCAACCGTATGAACTTGCCAGAATTATTGAAAAATCATGTGAAGAACAAGGAAGAGATAGTTTGGGGGGGAAACCTGTAAAACCTGAACTAACAGAAAATCCTGAAAAAGTTTTTATCAAAAACAATCTAACTACTCCTAAAAAGAAATGGGAAAATAGTAGACAGTCACTTCCTAAAGAGAAGCGCTCTCAGTCCAGAGGTAGATCTCCTCAAAAGGAGCTCTCTGAAAAGAGATATAACCTTAGAAAAAGGGATAATATAAGAAAACCTGATAGATATCAAGATACTGATACACGATCCTCTAGTACCTTTCAGACTTCCTCGCAGAAATACGAAAGAAGAGGACGATCAGAACAAAAAGAAGAACGTGTGAAGTCCAAAGACTATTAACACGTTCCAAAAAATTAGAAAACTCAATTCTCCAAAAAGAAGGTAGCAAGTATTAAAATCAAACATGCCGAGGATCTTGAGGACACAACTCAAGAATGAGGAGTGGGTCCAGACAATACTGGACAGCGCAGCAGAGGTCACCATAGCTTGCAGGATCCTGAAAGATCATCTGGAGACAGTGGATCTGAATGAATGCATTCAGGTTGAAACTGCTGACACCAGGGTTAGTGTGCCCCATAAGTTATATGAAGTAACACACAGGAAAGAGGGGGACATAACTAGAAAAATAAAAGCACTGTTTTGGGAAAAACTATCTAAGGGTTATGACATCCTTCTGGCTGAAAAGACTGGCCACCTAAATGTGTCAGGGAGTGGCAACATGGCAAAGAGATCATTATGCCAGCCTTCTCTAATCATATTCCTATTCATAAAAAATACACCTATGCCAGAAAATGGGCTGTGCTCATGCTCCAGACTCATATAAAAATCATGTGGGACGGGATGAGGATTTTCCTCACCATAAAATCCTGTTGAAAAATGAACCTACTGCTCCGAAGCAATATCCAGTAAAGCAGGAAGCTAAAAAACAAGTCAGGGAGATCTTAGATCAATTTGAATACCAAGGGGTGATTGAAACATGCACCTCGTCAATGAACAATCCTTTGTTTCCTGTCTCGAAACCAGACAAAACATATTGTCTAGTTTTAGACTACAGACACTTAAACTCTTGTTGCAAAACTTTTGCAGTACAAAATGCACACAGTGCAGCACTGATGAATAATATAGTTCGAAAGAAATGTAAAACACTTTAGACATTTCAAACGGTTTCTTCTGTCAAAACATTGCAGCAGAAAGCAGGTACTTAACTGCTTTCTCAATTATGGGGAGACAACAACACTTTTGTCATCTCCCCCAGGGATTCAAGAACAGTCCTGGATTATTTTCAGCCAGAGTAACAGGGGGCCATATTATCAAGAAAGGGTGATACATTATCAGGTTCTGGTGTTAGCCTGGGCTTCTATGGGTATTTACAAGGGCATATTATCAAGCCCATTATCGCCGCTTTATCGGCAGTTTCCTACCGATAAAAGCGGCGATAATGTATTGCCCTTTTTTGATAGTATGGCCCAGAATTACTACAAATGTACGATGATGAGGCATTATCTTATGTCGATGACATCTACCTTACAGATGATGATTTGGACAGGCACTTGAACAGGGTGAACACCATAATACTTGGGTTCGCCTCAGAAGGGTATAAATTCAACTTTAAAAAAACAAGAATTGCCACCTCAACGTCCTATTCTTGGGATAAGAACAATCGAGTGAAGGCAAAAGCCTGGCAGGAAACTTTAAAAAAAAATGTGCGCTGCTCCAAACTCCAAAAATGCTGAAATCTTACAGTCAATCCTAGGATTCCTAAACTTCGGAAGAACTTACATTCTGAATTACGCAGAAAGGGTTAAACCTCTCTACGAACTAATCAAACCTGCTTTCAAACCAACTAATTGGACTCAAAAACACAAAGACATGTTGGCAACAACACACTTACCAAACGTGCGACAATGTACGCAACCTTGTTATCCGAATCATCCCAGGGAGATGCGGATTCACATACCTAACCTTTAACGAAGGTGAAAAGGTACCAATAGCTTAGAAATCACACTTGTACACACAAGCTGAAATGAAATTCACTTCAACAGAAAAAATTCTGACAGCTGAGGAAATAGAAATTTTTAGGTAACCAATGTGTCCCCCACTCGCACCCTATCCATGCACCCATGTTCCATGTATGTCGTGTAATTCCCTTCCCGTGCCTGCCATAAAGATGCATATGCATTTGCGTCCAACGTTAACATGTCAGTTATTCAGTCCTCCAAGAAAACCACGTTAATTTGGCTTTTAGGCCTATGGTGCCAACGTCTTTACATGGTGCACTTTTAAATCACGCGAAACACACGTTTTCCACGTTTTTCTGGCTCAGTCGAGCCAGGCCCTTAATTGAGGCTCCGAGTCTTTTCTGTCTCTGAAAGCTGCAGTTTAGGTATGCATCCCTGACCCCTGCCTCACTTCCTGCCCAGCAAGCGGTGCCCGGCTCGGCCTGGCCTGCCTGCCAAGACAGTATTTTGCCTACAGTTATCTGCTCAGTCTCCTCGAAAACACATTCCAGTCTAGTGAAATAGGTAAACATGTTTCCGGCTGCAGAGCAAAGGGCCCTGCCTTCCTGTTCTCCTTGCAAGTAATTTACTGAACCCGTTACCATGGTAGGCCCATGGCCCCCGCGCATTGCACCAAGACACGTATGCACGCACTAGCATTCAGTATTGAACGGCCTCTGCCCGAGAGACCTTTTACTTCAGACAACACATCCTCTAAACATAAGATACCAGATATGCTATAGGTGCAGGTCGTTCTGACATCCCAGACACCAGGCTCCTCTACTTGTGCTAAAGTCAAGCCCCCCAGTTCTCCCCAGCTACACGTCTATACCACGTCATGCTCAGTTGCGCACGCACACAGGGTAAAGGTTTCTGCTGACCCTGCAGAATTTCTCTATGCATCCACCCCCCTATGACACTTCTGTGACGTTTCCAGTACACACCTCCGTGTACGCCCCTGTACACGCCCTCTTTTTACGCCCATGTGTTCTTATCTCTCTCTTTTCACTTGTTACGCCTACTGTATTCATTTCAATTATACAGTTTTACTATATATAATGTGTGATGTTAATAAAATGTTGAATATCCCTTCCTGAACCTTAGTGGTGATGGAACTCGATGTCCCGGTTCTCGAGAATCTTAATTAAAGCCCGTATGACTCAGATACCACGGACTCTGCCTCTCATTTTATTGAGCTATCCTTATTGTCATTTAATGTATAGAAAAATAGTCCCGGTAATTTTATTTACCACATAAATCTGGCGCCCGAATAGGGACACCTCCCCTTCATCACGCGCCGGCGATGTACGCAGGCCCCTGACCCCTTCTACAGCCGTGACGGATTCCTGTGCACACCTGCGGGTTTTCCTGCTATCTCCCTCAGGCCCACGGAGGAGACGGAGACTGCGGTCCGGCATCCAGACGAGGCGGTGAGGAATGCGGAGAGTCCCGACCAGAGCCCAAGCCGAGAGAGCAAGGTCCGAGGTATCCGGAGGCCCACCTGTTCCGAAGCGCATGCGTAGACGTCGTAGCAGTCCAGTCCAGTCCAGTCCAGTTTCCGAGGCCTTCAGTTTTGCTTCCCGGTGAGTACCGTTGTTGGGAACGCATCTAGACAGGTTCATTAAATTGTGCCCGGTCAAGACGGGTCTGGGTACACAGACCCGGTCCAGACGTGTTCACTTAGGTGAATACGGTATGACGTGTCTCTTTATGGGACCGGTATGTCTGTACTGTTTTAGAGGTGCATCTAGTGATTCAGTATTCTAGTATTGTTTCTCGAGAATTTCAGAACTTGTGTTTTCTATGTACCAGATAGTATCAGTCTGAAATGTTTTAATGTGTTTTATGTCGTGGTATGAATGATTGTTTGCTATTCATTACTGTGTTTATTGTGTTCACATTCAAGTCAGTCCAAATATGCCGCTATTCTCGAAATTACGTCAGATAGGAACTAGGAAAGGGATACTCGAAGAAGCAGTTCCCGTCCCGCCTAGGGACACTCCAGGACATTTTATGTACCATAAGCATGGCTTAGATGCCATAATGTACTTAGACTTGTGGGTTGATTATACAAAAGATCTGGAAGAGAAATATAGATGGCCTGTCTCAGGGACATGGGATGCTGAATGCATCATGAGAGTAGAGGAAGCACTATGGAAAAAGAAAGCCAGACAATCCCAGAAAGATGCTATAGAATTGTGGCGTAAAGAAGCGCATAGGAGAACAGAGAAAGAAATTAGGAAAGCAGAGAAAAGTAGAGAAGAATCTGAAAAAGCTAGAGAAAGAGAGCTACTAGAAGAAGGTGAACGAGTTAGAGCAGAACAATTAGACAGACAAAGAAATGCCCTTATTACAGGCATGTATCCTGTTCTCGCTGAGGGCCTACCCAAGGCGACCCCGGAAGTACCCCGTAACTTGCCGCCACCATTGGTCCCGACTAAATTACGTCATAAACAGACCGCAGCGGAAATTTTCCTTTCTTCCTATTTAGATGACACTGTCCCAGAATATGCAAACAGAACTCCTCCTCCAAATGTTCATCCTCCCAACCCTGTTCACATTCCTGTTGATGACACGATTTCTCCCACTGTCTCACCTGCCGCTGCTCCTGCCACTGGTCCTAGCAATCCTTTTAATCCGCCTGCAACTCAGGGCCCACCTGCATTACCTACACCTACTTTACCGCCTACACCGCCACCAGCGACAGCACCGCCAGTGATAGTTGACGATCCCGCTTCAGGAGGAGCAGTAGGAGGTCCCCCTATCACCCCGCCTCAAATAAAACGAACCACACTCAGAGAAGCAGCATTACAATGCACACCAAAAGTAACTACATACACAGCTCTTAAACAGTACCTTACTGATTGCAGATATGATCCAGTACCAGGTGAAGACCAGATGATCCTATATTCAATACATTTACGACGGGTTACAAACTATTTGACTATTTTTCCAGATATGAGAGAACATTTAGATAACATATATCATTTTATCAGAACGGGGGAGGACCAGAAAGTATTCATGAGGCCATGGCACACAACAAGGTGGAGACACAAAATATGATCTTACAGTTTTTGATAAATTGTTTGATAAGGGAACAAGACCAGCCAGGTAAAGATAAAGAAGAGATGAAAGTCCTGATAAAGTGGAGTGACAACATAGCTGATGGTAAACATAGTAAACAAAGTTGTATAGAGTCCATGTACAGAAAGATTCGTAAAGAAATTTTAGACATACACGCAAGGGAAAAAGCAGCGAGAGAAGCCGAGAAAGCGGAGGAAGAAGTCTCAGAGGACGAAGATATAGAAACTGAAACCCCGAATACAATAGCGTATGTAGGTAGGGCGAGACCTTTTGAAAGACCTTTTGACAGACCCATACGTCTAGAAAACCAGAAACGTTTTCTTTCTCCCATACCAGAACAATGTTCTCTTGAGCATTTATTCCAAGTCACTGATAAAGTACTGAAACAACTAATTGGTTACAGTGAACTTAGTACCATGCATGAACAGGAACTAACTCAGTCAGCAGTCCAATGGGCTGGCAATACTAGTGTATATAAATATGACGCAGTAGCGCAAACGTTTTTGAGTCTTTCCCCAGACGAACAGCGACTAGCTGGTATGTACATGATCCAACACCTCATTACATTGTATGAAAGTCAGCATTCTGATCCAGGTCCCTTATATAATATTTTGGAAGAATTACTACTAAAGAGATGGAGAGGCCTAGGTACCGATTTAATTAATGTCATTCTAGAACAACGACACAAATACAGAACTTTCCTGACTCCACATTTTGTTCCTGTTCCACCTCCAGTAAGGAAACCATTTTACATAGACAGACAGAATCCTTTACGAGAAGTTCATCCCGTCCGGACGGAAGGGGGTGAGCTTCAACGAGTATTCATATACACACCCTTGACCAAAATGGAATTATTGGAAATGAAAAAATTAGTGCCCTGTCATGATAAAGATCCAGCAGGGTTCCACCGTGAATTAAAAGACATGCTCCTCATGGGGGAGTATACGTATCCCGATATCCTTAAAATGTTAAAGGTACTGTTGCCAGCCGGCATCTACGAAAAACTAAAAGAAAAAGAATGGGAGGTGGGAGAGAAAAAGATTGATTGGACAGTATTAGAAAACAAAGAAAATACACGAGTCCCTGGTATTGGTCTTGGGGAAAAAGCCAAAGCATTACCCGAGTTGTTAATACAAGTTTTACCAAGATTACTAACTACGAAAAAGGAAGACTGGGATGCTATCTCAGCCTGCAAACAGAAACAAGACGAAGACACTAGTGATTTTTATTCTAGATTCGAGAAATGTTTTATTATTAATAGCGGCCTGAAAACAAGTAGTGAATCGTATCCACATCTTTTTGTGACCAAATTAGTCGAGAATTCCTTACCACAGGTTAAAAACAGAGTACTGAAGGTTGAGATTACATGGCAAGCTAATACACCTTCCCAAATGTTACAAATGTTACAGTACCACCAGAATCGAATCAGAGAGGAACACGAACATGAACAGAGACGTATTAAAGACACGAAAATGAAAGTACTAGTTGCCCAGTCCGTCCTAGCAGCTGATGGTCAGAAGAGGGGTACGACACAGACTAGTCATACTGCAGCTCCTGTTAAAGGGAATTGCAACTACTGTAAGCAGCCAGGTCACTATATAAACGAATGTGCCGTTCTAAAATACAATATTGCTACAGGCAGGACGAAAGAAAGACCGCGTCCACCTAGACAAGAACATGTTCCACAGAATATTCCACAGAACACGCAACCTCCACAGAATGCACAACAGGCAGTAGCTGTACCCCAGCCCAAACCCATTGCTGCCACACAACATGTTACACAACAAATGTACCAGTATGCACAGTCAGATTACCCCGATTATCAGCAGTACTCATGAGACAGCCTAGAGAGGGAGGTTGGCTTGCCCCTTATCGAGGTTCCTGTAGATCAAGAGGGTCCCTATGTACATAGTCAGGTATTAGGGAAAGACAGAACATTTTTGATTGACACAGGGGCGAGCAGAACTACCATCAGTCATGACGAGGTTCCAGGGGCACCCCTCTCAGGCTCACAGAATGTTTCCCTGGGATTTTCAGGAAAGCCTATTGTTAACGAAGTGTCAAAGCCAGTTTCTCTAGAAGTTGGTCCTTTGTCTCGTACTACATACTTGTTACTTACGAAATCATGTCCTGAAAACTTGCTTGGTATTAAAACAATGAAAGCACTAGGAGCAGTAATTTGTTGTTCTCCGGAAGGAGTGAGATTGTTTTTACGCGATTTTAAAGGACATTATGTGTTGAGAGATTTTGATCCTAGATTGCAGAATGTACCACAGCACTTATGGGCGCAAGGTCCAACTGATGTAGGTTGCATGCATATTACACCTTATCGTGTTACTCTCAAACAAGGAGTTGTACTGCCCCGTATCCGACAATACAAGTTGCCACCTGAGGCTGTAGTGGCCTTACTGAAAATTATTGACGAGCTCATTACACAAGGAGTGGTTGTAGAAACCGACTCCAATGTATGTAATTCTCCAATCATTCCGATTCTTAAACAAACTGACCCGACTGCACCACCGGTCTACAGACTGGTGATCGACCTTCGAGAATTGAATAAATGCATAATACCCCAGTACCCAGTGGTCCCAGACATTTCTTCTCTATTGACTGCCATTGATTCCGGAGCAGCGTTCTTTTCTGTTATCGATCTCAAGTACGCCTTCTTTAGTGTCCCCATTCATCCAGAAAGCCAGTATCTCTTCGGATTCTGTTTAAATGGCCGGAGTTTCAAATATGCACGTGCTCCTCAAGGGTTCACAGAGAGCCCTAGTATTTACAGTCAAGCACTGAAACGACAACTAGACAGTATTCACATGCCTACTGACACTGCCCTACTCCATTATGTTGGCGATCTGTTAATCACAGCACGGACCGAACGTGACTGAGAACGCGCATCACTGACAGTCTTGTATTTTCTGGCCGAAAAAGGGCATAAAGTGTCCCCTTCGAAGCTACAATTCTGTGCCCAGCAAGTGGTATACCTTGGACACTTGCTGTCCAAGAGGGGTAGACAGTTGACACCTGACCGTATCCAGTTAATTGCACATCTGCCACAACCCCGGACACAAAAGGAAGTACGGGCCTTCATTGGCCTCACTTCTTACTGCAGACAATGGATTCCCCAGTATGCATATCTAGCCAAGCCACTCATACAGTTGACAACACAGGAGGCAGCGACTTCGACTGTCCTCCCTTGGACTCAGGAAAATACACAAGCTTTTGATGAACTGAAGAAAGCTCTATGTCAAGCACCTGTTTTAGCGACACCATGTTACAGCAAACCTTTTACACTTTTTGTCACTGAACGCGATGGCACAACATTATCTGTTCTCACACAAGATCAAGCAGGAAAACACAAGCCTTGTGCTTATTTCTCTAGTACATTGGATCCAGTAGCCCAGGCTCTGCCTGCGTGCCTTAAATCAGTTGCAGCAACAGCTCTAGCAATCAGACAAAGCGATTCCATAGTGTTAGGACATCCCTTGACAGTACAGGTTCCACACTCCGTGGAAGTTCTCCTAAACAGGACACAGACACTTGACCATAGCACGACTGACAGGATATGAACTGACGCTGTTCCAACCACACATAGAAATCAGACGTTGCAACATACTAAACCCTGCTACACTGTTACCCTCAATCACAGCAGATCCTACGCCACATGACTGTGTGGATGTCATCAATACCGTAACCAAGCCAAGACAAGACTTGACAGACATTGCATTACCCGACCCAGACCTGACACTTTACGTGGATGGTTCATGTATGAGAACAAGTACAGGAGAGTTAGTGGCCGCATATGCAGTGACCACTGAAACTGAAGTCATAGAAACACATTGTATTGACACATTGTCTGCTCAAGCAGCAGAGCTCATCGCTCTGACCCAAGCCTGCATACGAGCCAAGAACATGAAAGTAAACATATACACGGATTCACAGTACGCATTCGGAGTCGTTCACGACTTCGGCGTTCTCTGGCAAGAGAGAGGTTTTCTGACCTCCCACGGAGCCAAGATACAACATGGTCCCCTCATTCAAGCTCTGTTAGAAGCAATACATTTGCCTACAGCCATAGCCATAATGAAATGCAAAGCACATACGAAAGTCACCGACACTATTTCCCAGGGTAACGACCTGGCAGATCGAACAGCCAAACTCACAGCTCAGACTCAAACAGACATATCGACTGACACGACAAAGACTGAAGTAACTCCACTGACACATTGCATCACAGTCAGGGATCCCACACAAGATGTACTCCACATACAGACACATGCAACTCCAGATGAAATCAAGAGATGGACTGAACAAGGAGGGATCCAGACAGATCAGGGATGGATGACGAAGGGAAGAGCCACATGGTTTCTCCCCGACTCTATGGTTCAAGTTATCATTAATACAGCACATAGTCCATCACACTTAGGAGAAAAAGCCATGTTAGACAGCATTCAGAATCTCTGGTTCAACAAGCATTTACGTGCAGCAGCAAAACAGAAAGTACGTACCTGTATGATCTGTTGTCAGTTCAATCCAGGCAAAGGCATTCCCATGGAACAAGGTGGATTTCATCCTCCTGACCATCCTTTTGAAGTCCTCCAGATGGATTATATCCAGATGGACAGATGCCGAGGATTCAAGTATGTCCTCGTAGTTGTATGTGCCCTTTCCCGATGGACAAAAGCGTACCCAGTCCCAGATTATACTGCTGTAACCACTGCCAAACAGTTGGTCCGTGAATTCTTCCCGCGATACGGCTTGCCCCTTGTCGTGTACTCTGATAATGGACAGCCATTCTCGTCCGAACTCATGAAACAGGTATCACTCCTGTTAGGATACCAGTGGAAATTTCACTGCGTACGACACCCCGAAGCAGCCGGTCTCGTTGAGAGACATAATCAAACTCTGAAAACACGGTTAGCGAAGGTCTGTGCAGAAAAAGGAGTAGATTGGATGGTAGCCCTGCCGGTTGCCCTCTTTTACATGCGTATGGTAGCTCATTCCAGAACCGGACTATCCCCGTATGAAGTAGTCTTCGGCCGTCCCCCAAACATGTGGGGTACGCCTATGCCTCGTAAGATTACAGATGTTGATAGTAACATGCTGACAGATTACCTGGCTTCCTTGATGTCTGCACTACTCTCTTGTCGTTCACAGGTCGCGGCTGCCTTCCCGGACAACACCCAGGTGAAACCGCATGAAATTGTTCCCGGAGACCTGGTGTTGGTCCGCAACTTTGACCGCTCAAGCCCTCTGGAGCCCAGGTGGAAGGAACCGAAATTGGTGTTGATGACCACGAGGACCGCTGTGAAGATTGAAGGAAGAAAAGGGTGGCTCCACTCCAGCCACATCAAACGATTTCATGGACTGTGTCCAAAGACATTTCCCAAGGACTGCCCCGATACAGACTCTAAACTCCCCCTGTTAGAGAAAACTCCACAACAGGAGTACAAAACAAAGTTGAGGTCTAGTAAGTCAGACAGCGTTTAATTGTTTAAGTCCCCCTCGGGTGAAGCGGTTAGACAGGTTTCTGACATGTATAAGATAGACCCAAATAGTCAGAGAGATAGGCGAATCGAAAAGAGAGAAAAATATTGCAAAAACCTGCACAGCAGATGCGTCATTACTTTAATTTTTATGTTTGTTCTGAGTACATCGATTGTATGCATAAGTTTAATGCTACAAGTATTCTTTCCTCCTCTTGGTTCCCATGTACATACTTCCTCTAATGACACTGTAGAGCACACTTTCAGTGACCTGCCCCCTCACGAGCTGTCCTATCGATTAGCAATGCGCAACAATACTTTTATCCGTATGTTACACCTTTCTCACCAGACCAGCAATGCCACAAATTGCTGGGTATGTGGCCGACTCCCTCCCTCCCTTATCCGTTCACACATAATGGTTCGTGCGGAGCATGGTTTACTTTAATGTCCTCCCTAGACAGTAAGTCCACCGTTTCCCAAGGCAATTGGATATGGGGGAACCTGAATACAGTTATGAATAAAATATGTTTCCCAGACAAGGAAGGTCTTCCCCAAAGGACAGGGACCGATCTAGAAAATGAAGTGTATGGATTAGGTAATTTTACACTTAACCTCATGATTCTGAACGTTCAATCCGAGACTAATTTGGACTTGCCGTTTATTTCAGTTTTACCAGTGAAAGGTGAATTATGAGTCAGAAAGAATGGTTCAGTACACCCAGGACACAGTGATTGTAATACTGTAGTCGAATTCAGTGATAAAGGAAAGTCTACTTTCAAATCTTCCCGCCATTCTTATTTTATATGTGGTCAGACAGCCTATGTACATCTGCCCTTGGATTGGGATGGAACGTGTTATATCGCGTTCCTATTGCCACCTGTTTTCCTAGCCCCACCTGATTATCATCGAAATTCACATCTTGTGCATATAAGACATAGAAGGGAGATCAAGACCCCGATTGTCGATCAGACTGAGACAACATGGGAGCAATATACAGATTTCAATAAAGGATTCTTTTTCTTTGTGGGTCCTGTCCAAAACAGTAAACTGATACGCAAATTAACCAGAACTTTGGAAGCAGTAGTGAATGAGACTACTTCTGCTTTAGGTAACCTGACCGAAGAGCAGTCCGCTATG
The DNA here is from genome assembly GCF_964263255.1 of Lissotriton vulgaris. NCBI lineage: Eukaryota > Metazoa > Chordata > Amphibia > Caudata > Salamandridae > Lissotriton > Lissotriton vulgaris. The sequence goes on from NC_141691.1 coordinate 1,570,297,808, forward strand.
AGACTTGTTGTTCTCCAAAACCGCCTTGTTCTTGACGTCATCCTGGCCGATAGGGGCGGGGCTTGTAGAGTGATCGGATCCAGTTGTTGCGTGTTTATTCCTAATAACGCGCCATCAGTGTATAAAGCGATAACAAGGCTTCATGAGATAGCTCACCTGATACACCAGAATCCTGGCACCTGGACTTGGTCCGGTTGGCTCTGGAGTGTGATATCTGCCTGGGGATGGAAAGTACTGTCATTCCTAGGGATAATACTGCTTATTCTATTCAGTTGTTGTCTCTGTCTGCAATGTGGGCAAGCGATTTGCGGCTTGTGCGCCACAGCTTGTATTCCCCGTCCAAGTTCACGTTCCCGTTCCAATGTGTCCCCCACTCGCACCCTATCCATGCACCCATGTTCCATGTATGTCGTGTAATTCCCTTCCCGTGCCTGCCATAAAGATGCATATGCATTTGCGTCCAACGTTAACATGTCAGTTATTCAGTCCTCCAAGAAAACCACGTTAATTTGGCTTTTAGGCCTATGGTGCCAACGTCTTTACATGGTGCACTTTTAAATCACGCGAAACACATGTTTTCCATGTTTTTCTGGCTCAGTCGAGCCAGGCCCTTAATTGAGGCTCCGAGTCTTTTCTGTCTCTGAAAGCTGCAGTTTAGGTATGCATCCCTGACCCCTGCCTCACTTCCTGCCCAGCGAGCGGTGCCCGGCTCGGCCTGGCCTGCCTGATAAGACAGTATTTTGCCTACAGTTATCTGCTCAGTCTCCTCGAAAACACATTCCAGTCTAGTGAAATAGGTAAACATGTTTCCGGCTGCAGAGCAAAGGGCCCTGCCTTCCTGTCCTCCTTGCAAGTAATTTACTGAACCAGTTACAATGGTAGGCCCATGGCCCCCGCGCATTGCACCAAGACACGTATGCACGCACTAGCATTCAGTATTGAACGGCTTCTGCCCGAGAGACCTTTTACTTCAGACAACACATCCTCTAAACATAAGATACCAGATATGCTATAGGTGCAGGTCGTTCTGACATCCCAGACACCAGACTCCTCTACTAGTGCTAAAGTCAAGCCCCCCAGTTCTCCCCAGCTACACATCTATACCACGTCATGCTCAGTTGCGCACGCACACAGGGTAAAGGTTTCTGCTGACCCTGCAGAATTTCTCTATGCATCCACCCACCTATGACACTTCTGTGACGTTTCCAGTACACACCTCCGTGTACGCCCCTGTACACGCCCTCTTTTTACGCCCATGTGTTCTTATCTCTCTCTTTTCACTTGTTACGCCTACTGTATTCATTTCAATTATACAGTTTTACTATATATAATGTGTGATGTTAATAAAATGTTGAATATCCCTTCCTGAACCTTAGTGGTGATGGAACTCGATGTCCCGGTTCTCGAGAATCTTAATTAAAGCCCGTATGACTCAGATACCACGGACTCTGCCTCTCATTTTATTGAGCTATCCTTATTGTCATTTAATGTATAGAAAAATAGTCCCGGTAATTTTATTTACCACATAAATCTGGCGCCCGAATAGGGACACCTCCCCTTCATCACGCGCCGGCGATGTACGCAGGCCCCTGACCCCTTCTACAGCCGTGACGGATTCCTGTGCACACCTGCGGGTTTTCCTGCTATCTCCCTCAGGCCCACGGAGGAGACGGAGACTGCGGTCCGGCATCCAGACGAGGCGGTGAGGAATGCGGAGAGTCCCGACCAGAGCCCAAGCCGAGAGAGCAAGGTCCGAGGTATCCGGAGGCCCACCTGTTCCGAAGCGCATGCGTAGACGTCGTAGCAGTCCAGTCCAGTCCAGTCCAGTTTCCGAGGCCTTCAGTTTTGCTTCCTGGTGAGTACCGTTGTTGGGAACGCATCTAGACAGGTTCATTAAATTGTGCCCGGTCAAGACGGGTCTGGGTACACAGACCCGGTCCAGACGTGTTCACTTAGGTGAATACGGTATGACGTGTCTCTTTATGGGACCGGTATGTCTGTACTGTTTTAGCGGTGCATCTAGTGATTCAGTATTCTAGTATTGTTTCTCGAGAATTTCAGAACTTGTGTTTTCTATGTACCAGATAGTATCAGTCTGAAATGTTTTAATGTGTTTTATGTCGTGGTATGAATGATTGTTTGCTATTCATTACTGTGTTTATTGTGTTCACATTCAAGTCAGTCCAAATATGCCGCTATTCTCGAAATTACGTCAGATAGGAACTAGGAAAGGGATACTCGAAGAAGCAGTTCCCGTCCCGCCTAGGGACACTCCAGGACATTTTATGTACCATAAGCATGGCTTAGATGCCATATTGTACTTAGACTTGTGGGTTGATTATACAAAAGATCTGGAAGAGAAATATAGATGGCCTGTCTCAGGGACATGGGATGCTGAATGCATCATGAGAGTAGAGGAAGCACTATGGAAAAAGAAAGCCAGACAATCCCAGAAAGATGCTATAGAATTGTGGCGTAAAGAAGCGCATAGGAGAACAGAGAAAGAAATTAGGAAAGCAGAGAAAAGTAGAGAAGAATCTGAAAAAGCTAGAGAAAGAGAGCTACTAGAAGAAGGTGAACGAGTTAGAGCAGAACAATTAGACAGACAAAGAAATGCCCTTATTACAGGCATGTATCCTGTTCTCGCTGAGGGCCTACCCAAGGCGACCCCGGAAGTACCCCGTAACTTGCCGCCACCATTGGTCCCGACTAAATTACGTCATAAACAGACCGCAGCGGAAATTTTCCTTTCTTCCTATTTAGATGACACTGTCCCAGAATATGCAAACAGAACTCCTCCTCCAAATGTTCATCCTCCCAACCCTGTTCACATTCCTGTTGATGACACGATTTCTCCCACTGTCTCACCTGCCGCTACTCCTGCCACTGGTCCTAGCAATCCTTTTAATCCGCCTGCAACTCAGGGCCCACCTGCATTACCTACACCTACTTTACCGCCTACACCGCCACCAGCGACAGCACCGCCAGTGATAGTTGACGATCCCGCTTCAGGAGGAGCAGTAGGAGGTCCCCCTATCACCCCGCCTCAAATAAAACGAACCACACTCAGAGAAGCAGCATTACAATGCACACCAAAAGTAACTACATACACAGCTCTTAAACAGTACCTTACTGATTGCAGATATGATCCAGTACCAGGTGAAGACCAGATGATCCTATATTCAATACATTTACGACGGGTTACAAACTATTTGACTATTTTTCCAGATATGAGAGAACATTTAGATAACATATATCATTTTATCAGAACGGGGGAGAGAACAGAAAGTATTCATGAGGCCATGGCACACAACAAGGTGGAGACACAAAATATGATCTTACAGTTTTTGATAAATTGTTTGATAAGGGAACAAGACCAGCCAGGTAAAGATAAAGAAGAGATGAAAGTCCTGATAAAGTGGAGTGACAACATAGCTGATGGTAAACATAGTAAACAAAGTTGTATAGAGTCCATGTACAGAAAGATTCGTAAAGAAATTTTAGACATACACGCAAGGGAAAAAGCAGCGAGAGAAGCCGAGAAAGCGGAGGAAGAAGTCTCAGAGGACGAAGATATAGAAACTGAAACCCCGAATACAATAGCGTATGTAGGTAGGGCGAGACCTTTTGAAAGACCTTTTGACAGACCCATACGTCTAGAAAACCAGAAACGTTTTCTTTCTTCCATACCAGAACAATGTTCTCTTGAGCATTTATTCCAAGTCACTGATAAAGTACTGAAACAACTAATTGGTTACAGTGAACTTAGTACCATGCATGAACAGGAACTAACTCAGTCAGCAGTCCAATGGGCTGGCAATACTAGTGTATATAAATATGACGCAGTAGCGCAAACGTTTTTGAGTCTTTCCCCAGACGAACAGCGACTAGCTGGTATGTACATGATCCAACACCTCATTACATTGTATGAAAGTCAACATTCTGATCCAGGTCCCTTATATAATATTTTGGAAGAATTACTACTAAAGAGATGGAGAGGCCTAGGTACCGATTTAATTAATGTCATTCTAGAACAACGACACAAATACAGAACTTTCCTGACTCCACATTTTGTTCCTGTTCCACCTCCAGTAAGGAAACCATTTTACATAGACAGACAGAATCCTTTACGAGAAGTTCATCCCGTCCGGACGGAAGGGGGTGAGCTTCAACGAGTATTCATATACACACCCTTGACCAAAATGGAATTATTGGAAATGAAAAAATTAGTGCCCTGTCATGATAAAGATCCAGCAGGGTTCCACCGTGAATTAAAAGACATGCTCCTCATGGGGGAGTATACGTATCCCGATATCCTTAAAATGTTAAAGGTACTGTTGCCAGCCGGCATTTACGAAAAACTAAAAGAAAAAGAATGGGAGGTGGGAGAGAAAAAGATTGATTGGACAGTATTAGAAAACAAAGAAAATACACGAGTCCCTGGTATTGGTCTTGGGGAAAAAGCCAAAGCATTACCCGAGTTGTTAATACAAGTTTTACCAAGATTACTAACTACGAAAAAGGAAGACTGGGATGCTATCTCAGCCTGCAAACAGAAACAAGACGAAGACACTAGTGATTTTTATTCTAGATTCGAGAAATGTTTTATTATTAATAGCGGCCTGAAAACAAGTAGTGAATCGTATCCACATCTTTTTGTGACCAAATTAGTCGAGAATTCCTTACCACAGGTTAAAAACAGAGTACTGAAGGTTGAGATTACATGGCAAGCTAATACACCTTCCCAAATGTTACAAATGTTACAGTACCACCAGAATCGAATCAGAGAGGAACACGAACATGAACAGAGACGTATTAAAGACACGAAAATGAAAGTACTAGTTGCCCAGTCCGTCCTAGCAGCTGATGGTCAGAAGAGGGGTACGACACAGACTAGTCATACTGCAGCTCCTGTTAAAGGGAATTGCAACTACTGTAAGCAGCCAGGTCACTATATAAACGAATGTGCCGTTCTAAAATACAATATTGCTACAGGCAGGACGAAAGAAAGACCGCGTCCACCTAGACAAGAACATGTTCCACAGAATATTCCACAGAACACGCAACCTCCACAGAATGCACAACAGGCAGTAGCTGTACCCCAGCCCAAACCCATTGCTGCCACACAACATGTTACACAACAAATGTACCAGTATGCACAGTCAGATTACCCCGATTATCAGCAGTACTCATGAGACAGCCTAGAGAGGGAGGTTGGCTTGCCCCTTATCGAGGTTCCTGTAGATCAAGAGGGTCCCTATGTACATAGTCAGGTATTAGGGAAAGACAGAACATTTTTGATTGACACAGGGGCGAGCAGAACTACCATCAGTCATGACGAGGTTCCAGGGGCACCCCTCTCAGGCTCACAGAATGTTTCCCTGGGATTTTCAGGAAAGCCTATTGTTAACGAAGTGTCAAAGCCAGTTTCTCTAGAAGTTGGTCCTTTGTCTCGTACTACATACTTGTTACTTACGAAATCATGTCCTGAAAACTTGCTTGGTATTAAAACAATGAAAGCACTAGGAGCAGTAATTTGTTGTTCTCCGGAAGGAGTGAGATTGTTTTTACGCGATTTTAAAGGACATTATGTGTTGAGAGATTTTGATCCTAGATTGCAGAATGTACCACAGCACTTATGGGCGCAAGGTCCAACTGATGTAGGTTGCATGCATATTACACCTTATCGTGTTACTCTCAAACAAGGAGTTGTACTGCCCCGTATCCGACAATACAAGTTGCCACCTGAGGCTGTAGTGGCCTTACTGAAAATTATTGACGAGCTCATTACACAAGGAGTGGTTGTAGAAACCGACTCCAATGTATGTAATTCTCCAATCATTCCGATTCTTAAACAAACTGACCCGACTGCACCACCGGTCTACAGACTGGTGATCGACCTTCGAGAATTGAATAAATGCATAATACCCCAGTACCCAGTGGTCCCAGACATTTCTTCTCTATTGACTGCCATTGATTCCGGAGCAGCGTTCTTTTCTGTTATCGATCTCAAGTACGCCTTCTTTAGTGTCCCCATTCATCCAGAAAGCCAGTATCTCTTCGGATTCTGTTTAAATGGCCGGAGTTTCAAATATGCACGTGCTCCTCAAGGGTTCACAGAGAGCCCTAGTATTTACAGTCAAGCACTGAAACGACAACTAGACAGTATTCACATGCCTACTGACACTGCCCTACTCCATTATGTTGGCGATCTGTTAATCACAGCACGGACCGAACGTGACTGCGAACGCGCATCACTGACAGTCTTGTATTTTCTGGCCGAAAAAGGGCATAAAGTGTCCCCTTCGAAGCTACAATTCTGTGCCCAGCAAGTGGTATACCTTGGACACTTGCTGTCCAAGAGGGGTAGACAGTTGACACCTGACCGTATCCAGTTAATTGCACATCTGCCACAACCCCGGACACAAAAGGAAGTACGGGCCTTCATTGGCCTCACTTCTTACTGCAGACAATGGATTCCCCAGTATGCATATCTAGCCAAGCCACTCATACAGTTGACAACACAGGAGGCAGCGACTTCGACTGTCCTCCCTTGGACTCAGGAAAATACACAAGCTTTTGATGAACTGAAGAAAGCTCTATGTCAAGCACCTGTTTTAGCGACACCATGTTACAGCAAACCTTTTACACTTTTTGTCACTGAACGCGATGGCACAACATTATCTGTTCTCACACAAGATCAAGCAGGAAAACACAAGCCTTGTGCTTATTTCTCTAGTACATTGGATCCAGTAGCCCAGGCTCTGCCTGCGTGCCTTAAATCAGTTGCAGCAACAGCTCTAGCAATCAGACAAAGCGATTCCATAGTGTTAGGACATCCCTTGACAGTACAGGTTCCACACTCCGTGGAAGTTCTCCTAAACAGGACACAGACACTTGACCATAGCACGACTGACAGGATATGAACTGACGCTGTTCCAACCACACATAGAAATCAGACGTTGCAACATACTAAACCCTGCTACACTGTTACCCTCAATCACAGCAGATCCTACGCCACATGACTGTGTGGACGTCATCAATACCGTAACCAAGCCAAGACAAGACTTGACAGACATTGCATTACCCGACCCAGACCTGACACTTTACGTGGATGGTTCATGTATGAGAACAAGTACAGGAGAGTTAGTGGCCGCATATGCAGTGACCACTGAAACTGAAGTCATAGAAACACATTGTATTGACACATTGTCTGCTCAAGCAGCAGAGCTCATCGCTCTGACCCAAGCCTGCATACGAGCCAAGAACATGAAAGTAAACATATACACGGATTCACAGTACGCATTCGGAGTCGTTCACGACTTCGGCGTTCTCTGGCAAGAGAGAGGTTTTCTGACCTCCCACGGAGCCAAGATACAACATGGTCCCCTCATTCAAGCTCTGTTAGAAGCAATACATTGGCCTACAACCATAGCCATAATGAAATGCAAAGCACATACGAAAGTCACCGACACTATTTCCCAGGGTAACGACCTGGCAGATCGAACAGCCAAACTCACAGCTCAGACTCAAACAGACATATCGACTGACACGACAAAGACTGAAGTAACTCCACTGACACATTGCATCACAGTCAGGGATCCCACACAAGATGTACTCCACATACAGACACATGCAACTCCAGATGAAATCAAGAGATGGACTGAACAAGGAGGGATCCAGACAGATCAGGGATGGATGACGAAGGGAAGAGCCACATGGTTTCTCCCCGACTCTATGGTTCAAGTTATCATTAATACAGCACATAGTCCATCACACTTAGGAGAAAAAGCCATGTTAGACAGCATTCAGAATCTCTGGTTCAACAAGCATTTACGTGCAGCAGCAAAACAGAAAGTACGTACCTGTATGATCTGTTGTCAGTTCAATCCAGGCAAAGGCATTCCCGTGGAACAAGGTGGATTTCATCCTCCTGACCATCCTTTTGAAGTCCTCCAGATGGATTATATCCAGATGGACAGATGCCGAGGATTCAAGTATGTCCTCGTAGTTGTATGTGCCCTTTCCCGATGGACAGAAGCGTACCCAGTCCCAGATTATACTGCTGTAACCACTGCCAAACAGTTGGTCCGTGAATTCTTCCCGCGATACGGCTTGCCCCTTGTCGTGTACTCTGATAATGGACAGCCATTCTCGTCCGAACTCATGAAACAGGTATCACTCCTGTTAGGATACCAGTGGAAATTTCACTGCGTACGACACCCCGAAGCAGCCGGTCTCGTTGAGAGACATAATCAAACTCTGAAAACACGGTTAGCGAAGGTCTGTGCAGAAAAAGGAGTAGATTGGATGGTAGCCCTGCCGGTTGCCCTCTTTTACATGCGTATGGTAGCTCATTCCAGAACCGGACTATCCCCGTATGAAGTAGTCTTCGGCCGTCCCCCAAACATGTGGGGTACGCCTATGCCTCGTAAGATTACAGATGTTGATAGTAACATGCTGACAGATTACCTGGCTTCCTTGATGTCTGCACTACTCTCTTGTCGTTCACAGGTCGCGGCTGCCTTCCCGGACAACACCCAGGTGAAACCGCATGAAATTGTTCCCGGAGACCTGGTGTTGGTCCGCAACTTTGACCGCTCAAGCCCTCTGGAGCCCAGGTGGAAGGAACCGAAATTGGTGTTGATGACCACGAGGACCGCTGTGAAGATTGAAGGAAGAAAAGGGTGGCTCCACTCCAGCCACATCAAACGATTTCATGGACTGTGTCCAAAGACATTTCCCAAGGACTGCCCCGATACAGACTCTAAACTCCCCCTGTTAGAGAAAACTCCACAACAGGAGTACAAAACAAAGTTGAGGTCTAGTAAGTCAGACAGCGTTTAATTGTTTAAGTCCCCCTCGGGTGAAGCGGTTAGACAGGTTTCTGACATGTATAAGATAGACCCAAATAGTCAGAGAGATAGGCGAATCGAAAAGAGAGAAAAATATTGCAAAAACCTGCACAGCAGATGCGTCATTACTTTAATTTTTATGTTTGTTCTGAGTACATCGATTGTATGCATAAGTTTAATGCTACAAGTATTCTTTCCTCCTCTTGGTTCCCATGTACATACTTCCTCTAATGACACTGTAGAGCACACTTTCAGTGACCTGCCCCCTCACGAGCTGTCCTATCGATTAGCAATGCGCAACAATACTTTTATCCGTATGTTACACCTTTCTCACCAGACCAGCAATGCCACAAATTGCTGGGTATGTGGCCGACTCCCTCCCTCCCTTATCCGTTCACACATAATGGTTCGTGCGGAGCATGGTTTACTTTAATGTCCTCCCTAGACAGTAAGTCCACCGTTTCCCAAGGCAATTGGATATGGGGGAACCTGAATACAGTTATGAATAAAATATGTTTCCCAGACAAGGAAGGTCTTCCCCAAAGGACAGGGACCGATCTAGAAAATGAAGTGTATGGATTAGGTAATTTTACACTTAACCTCATGATTCTGAACGTTCAATCCGAGACTAATTTGGACTTGCCGTTTATTTCAGTTTTACCAGTGAAAGGTGAATTATGAGTCAGAAAGAATGGTTCAGTACACCCAGGACACAGTGATTGTAATACTGTAGTCGAATTCAGTGATAAAGGAAAGTCTACTTTCAAATCTTCCCGCCATTCTTATTTTATATGTGGTCAGACAGCCTATGTACATCTGCCCTTGGATTGGGATGGAACGTGTTATATCGCGTTCCTATTGCCACCTGTTTTCCTAGCCCCACCTGATTATCATCGAAATTCACATCTTGTGCATATAAGACATAGAAGGGAGATCAAGACCCCGATTGTCGATCAGACTGAGACAACATGGGAGCAATATACAGATTTCAATAAAGGATTCTTTTTCTTTGTGGGTCCTGTCCAAAACAGTAAACTGATACGCAAATTAACCAGAACTTTGGAAGCAGTAGTGAATGAGACTACTTCTGCTTTAGGTAACCTGACCGAAGAGCAGTCCGCTATGAGACTTGTTGTTCTCCAAAACCGCCTTGTTCTTGACGTCATCCTGGCCGATAGGGGCGGGGCTTGTAGAGTGATCGGATCCAGTTGTTGCGTGTTTATTCCTAATAACGCGCCATCAGTGTATAAAGCGATAACAAGGCTTCATGAGATAGCTCACCTGATACACCAGAATCCTGGCACCTGGACTTGGTCCGGTTGGCTCTGGAGTGTGATATCTGCCTGGGGATGGAAAGTACTGTCATTCCTAGGGATAATACTGCTTATTCTATTCAGTTGTTGTCTCTGTCTGCAATGTGGGCAAGCGATTTGCGGCTTGTGCGCCACAGCTTGTATTCCCCGTCCAAGTTCACGTTCCCGTTCCAATGTGTCCCCCACTCGCACCCTATCCATGCACCCATGTTCCATGTATGTCGTGTAATTCCCTTCCCGTGCCTGCCATAAAGATGCATATGCATTTGCGTCCAACGTTAACATGTCAGTTATTCAGTCCTCCAAGAAAACCACGTTAATTTGGCTTTTAGGCCTATGGTGCCAACGTCTTTACATGGTGCACTTTTAAATCACGCGAAACACATGTTTTCCATGTTTTTCTGGCTCAGTCGAGCCAGGCCCTTAATTGAGGCTCCGAGTCTTTTCTGTCTCTGAAAGCTGCAGTTTAGGTATGCATCCCTGACCCCTGCCTCACTTCCTGCCCAGCGAGCGGTGCCCGGCTCGGCCTGGCCTGCCTGATAAGACAGTATTTTGCCTACAGTTATCTGCTCAGTCTCCTCGAAAACACATTCCAGTCTAGTGAAATAGGTAAACATGTTTCCGGCTGCAGAGCAAAGGGCCCTGCCTTCCTGTCCTCCTTGCAAGTAATTTACTGAACCAGTTACAATGGTAGGCCCATGGCCCCCGCGCATTGCACCAAGACACGTATGCACGCACTAGCATTCAGTATTGAACGGCTTCTGCCCGAGAGACCTTTTACTTCAGACAACACATCCTCTAAACATAAGATACCAGATATGCTATAGGTGCAGGTCGTTCTGACATCCCAGACACCAGACTCCTCTACTAGTGCTAAAGTCAAGCCCCCCAGTTCTCCCCAGCTACACATCTATACCACGTCATGCTCAGTTGCGCACGCACACAGGGTAAAGGTTTCTGCTGACCCTGCAGAATTTCTCTATGCATCCACCCACCTATGACACTTCTGTGACGTTTCCAGTACACACCTCCGTGTACGCCCCTGTACACGCCCTCTTTTTACGCCCATGTGTTCTTATCTCTCTCTTTTCACTTGTTACGCCTACTGTATTCATTTCAATTATACAGTTTTACTATATATAATGTGTGATGTTAATAAAATGTTGAATATCCCTTCCTGAACCTTAGTGGTGATGGAACTCGATGTCCCGGTTCTCGAGAATCTTAATTAAAGCCCGTATGACTCAGATACCACGGACTCTGCCTCTCATTTTATTGAGCTATCCTTATTGTCATTTAATGTATAGAAAAATAGTCCCGGTAATTTTATTTACCACATAAATCTGGCGCCCGAATAGGGACACCTCCCCTTCATCACGCGCCGGCGATGTACGCAGGCCCCTGACCCCTTCTACAGCCGTGACGGATTCCTGTGCACACCTGCGGGTTTTCCTGCTATCTCCCTCAGGCCCACGGAGGAGACGGAGACTGCGGTCCGGCATCCAGACGAGGCGGTGAGGAATGCGGAGAGTCCCGACCAGAGCCCAAGCCGAGAGAGCAAGGTCCGAGGTATCCGGAGGCCCACCTGTTCCGAAGCGCATGCGTAGACGTCGTAGCAGTCCAGTCCAGTCCAGTCCAGTTTCCGAGGCCTTCAGTTTTGCTTCCTGGTGAGTACCGTTGTTGGGAACGCATCTAGACAGGTTCATTAAATTGTGCCCGGTCAAGACGGGTCTGGGTACACAGACCCGGTCCAGACGTGTTCACTTAGGTGAATACGGTATGACGTGTCTCTTTATGGGACCGGTATGTCTGTACTGTTTTAGCGGTGCATCTAGTGATTCAGTATTCTAGTATTGTTTCTCGAGAATTTCAGAACTTGTGTTTTCTATGTACCAGATAGTATCAGTCTGAAATGTTTTAATGTGTTTTATGTCGTGGTATGAATGATTGTTTGCTATTCATTACTGTGTTTATTGTGTTCACATTCAAGTCAGTCCAAATATGCCGCTATTCTCGAAATTACGTCAGATAGGAACTAGGAAAGGGATACTCGAAGAAGCAGTTCCCGTCCCGCCTAGGGACACTCCAGGACATTTTATGTACCATAAGCATGGCTTAGATGCCATATTGTACTTAGACTTGTGGGTTGATTATACAAAAGATCTGGAAGAGAAATATAGATGGCCTGTCTCAGGGACATGGGATGCTGAATGCATCATGAGAGTAGAGGAAGCACTATGGAAAAAGAAAGCCAGACAATCCCAGAAAGATGCTATAGAATTGTGGCGTAAAGAAGCGCATAGGAGAACAGAGAAAGAAATTAGGAAAGCAGAGAAAAGTAGAGAAGAATCTGAAAAAGCTAGAGAAAGAGAGCTACTAGAAGAAGGTGAACGAGTTAGAGCAGAACAATTAGACAGACAAAGAAATGCCCTTATTACAGGCATGTATCCTGTTCTCGCTGAGGGCCTACCCAAGGCGACCCCGGAAGTACCCCGTAACTTGCCGCCACCATTGGTCCCGACTAAATTACGTCATAAACAGACCGCAGCGGAAATTTTCCTTTCTTCCTATTTAGATGACACTGTCCCAGAATATGCAAACAGAACTCCTCCTCCAAATGTTCATCCTCCCAACCCTGTTCACATTCCTGTTGATGACACGATTTCTCCCACTGTCTCACCTGCCGCTACTCCTGCCACTGGTCCTAGCAATCCTTTTAATCCGCCTGCAACTCAGGGCCCACCTGCATTACCTACACCTACTTTACCGCCTACACCGCCACCAGCGACAGCACCGCCAGTGATAGTTGACGATCCCGCTTCAGGAGGAGCAGTAGGAGGTCCCCCTATCACCCCGCCTCAAATAAAACGAACCACACTCAGAGAAGCAGCATTACAATGCACACCAAAAGTAACTACATACACAGCTCTTAAACAGTACCTTACTGATTGCAGATATGATCCAGTACCAGGTGAAGACCAGATGATCCTATATTCAATACATTTACGACGGGTTACAAACTATTTGACTATTTTTCCAGATATGAGAGAACATTTAGATAACATATATCATTTTATCAGAACGGGGGAGAGACCAGAAAGTATTCATGAGGCCATGGCACACAACAAGGTGGAGACACAAAATATGATCTTACAGTTTTTGATAAATTGTTTGATAAGGGAACAAGACCAGCCAGGTAAAGATAAAGAAGAGATGAAAGTCCTGATAAAGTGGAGTGACAACATAGCTGATGGTAAACATAGTAAACAAAGTTGTATAGAGTCCATGTACAGAAAGATTCGTAAAGAAATTTTAGACATACACGCAAGGGAAAAAGCAGCGAGAGAAGCCGAGAAAGCGGAGGAAGAAGTCTCAGAGGACGAAGATATAGAAACTGAAACCCCGAATACAATAGCGTATGTAGGTAGGGCGAGACCTTTTGAAAGACCTTTTGACAGACCCATACGTCTAGAAAACCAGAAACGTTTTCTTTCTTCCATACCAGAACAATGTTCTCTTGAGCATTTATTCCAAGTCACTGATAAAGTACTGAAACAACTAATTGGTAACAGTGAACTTAGTACCATGCATGAACAGGAACTAACTCAGTCAGCAGTCCAATGGGCTGGCAATACTAGTGTATATAAATATGACGCAGTAGCGCAAACGTTTTTGAGTCTTTCCCCAGACGAACAGCGACTAGCTGGTATGTACATGATCCAACACCTCATTACATTGTATGAAAGTCAACATTCTGATCCAGGTCCCTTATATAATATTTTGGAAGAATTACTACTAAAGAGATGGAGAGGCCTAGGTACCGATTTAATTAATGTCATTCTAGAACAACGACACAAATACAGAACTTTCCTGACTCCACATTTTGTTCCTGTTCCACCTCCAGTAAGGAAACCATTTTACATAGACAGACAGAATCCTTTACGAGAAGTTCATCCCGTCCGGACGGAAGGGGGTGAGCTTCAACGAGTATTCATATACACACCCTTGACCAAAATGGAATTATTGGAAATGAAAAAATTAGTGCCCTGTCATGATAAAGATCCAGCAGGGTTCCACCGTGAATTAAAAGACATGCTCCTCATGGGGGAGTATACGTATCCCGATATCCTTAAAATGTTAAAGGTACTGTTGCCAGCCGGCATTTACGAAAAACTAAAAGAAAAAGAATGGGAGGTGGGAGAGAAAAAGATTGATTGGACAGTATTAGAAAACAAAGAAAATACACGAGTCCCTGGTATTGGTCTTGGGGAAAAAGCCAAAGCATTACCCGAGTTGTTAATACAAGTTTTACCAAGATTACTAACTACGAAAAAGGAAGACTGGGATGCTATCTCAGCCTGCAAACAGAAACAAGACGAAGACACTAGTGATTTTTATTCTAGATTCGAGAAATGTTTTATTATTAATAGCGGCCTGAAAACAAGTAGTGAATCGTATCCACATCTTTTTGTGACCAAATTAGTCGAGAATTCCTTACCACAGGTTAAAAACAGAGTACTGAAGGTTGAGATTACATGGCAAGCTAATACACCTTCCCAAATGTTACAAATGTTACAGTACCACCAGAATCGAATCAGAGAGGAACACGAACATGAACAGAGACGTATTAAAGACACGAAAATGAAAGTACTAGTTGCCCAGTCCGTCCTAGCAGCTGATGGTCAGAAGAGGGGTACGACACAGACTAGTCATACTGCAGCTCCTGTTAAAGGGAATTGCAACTACTGTAAGCAGCCAGGTCACTATATAAACGAATGTGCCGTTCTAAAATACAATATTGCTACAGGCAGGACGAAAGAAAGACCGCGTCCACCTAGACAAGAACATGTTCCACAGAATATTCCACAGAACACGCAACCACCACAGAATGCACAACAGGCAGTAGCTGTACCCCAGCCCAAACCCATTGCTGCCACACAACATGTTACACAACAAATGTACCAGTATGCACAGTCAGATTACCCCGATTATCAGCAGTACTCATGAGACAGCCTAGAGAGGGAGGTTGGCTTGCCCCTTATCGAGGTTCCTGTAGATCAAGAGGGTCCCTATGTACATAGTCAGGTATTAGGGAAAGACAGAACATTTTTGATTGACACAGGGGCGAGCAGAACTACCATCAGTCATGACGAGGTTCCAGGGGCACCCCTCTCAGGCTCACAGAATGTTTCCCTGGGATTTTCAGGAAAGCCTATTGTTAACGAAGTGTCAAAGCCAGTTTCTCTAGAAGTTGGTCCTTTGTCTCGTACTACATACTTGTTACTTACGAAATCATGTCCTGAAAACTTGCTTGGTATTAAAACAATGAAAGCACTAGGAGCAGTAATTTGTTGTTCTCCGGAAGGAGTGAGATTGTTTTTACGCGATTTTAAAGGACATTATGTGTTGAGAGATTTTGATCCTAGATTGCAGAATGTACCACAGCACTTATGGGCGCAAGGTCCAACTGATGTAGGTTGCATGCATATTACACCTTATCGTGTTACTCTCAAACAAGGAGTTGTACTGCCCCGTATCCAACAATACAAGTTGCCACCTGAGGCTGTAGTGGCCTTACTGAAAATTATTGACGAGCTCATTACACAAGGAGTGGTTGTAGAAACCGACTCCAATGTATGTAATTCTCCAATCATTCCGATTCTTAAACAAACTGACCCGACTGCACCACCGGTCTACAGACTGGTGATCGACCTTCGAGAATTGAATAAATGCATAATACCCCAGTACCCAGTGGTCCCAGACATTTCTTCTCTATTGACTGCCATTGATTCCGGAGCAGCGTTCTTTTCTGTTATCGATCTCAAGTACGCCTTCTTTAGTGTCCCCATTCATCCAGAAAGCCAGTATCTCTTCGGATTCTGTTTAAATGGCCGGAGTTTCAAATATGCACGTGCTCCTCAAGGGTTCACAGAGAGCCCTAGTATTTACAGTCAAGCACTGAAACGACAACTAGACAGTATTCACATGCCTACTGACACTGCCCTACTCCATTATGTTGGCGATCTGTTAATCACAGCACGGACCGAACGTGACTGCGAACGCGCATCACTGACAGTCTTGTATTTTCTGGCCGAAAAAGGGCATAAAGTGTCCCCTTCGAAGCTACAATTCTGTGCCCAGCAAGTGGTATACCTTGGACACTTGCTGTCCAAGAGGGGTAGACAGTTGACACCTGACCGTATCCAGTTAATTGCACATCTGCCACAACCCCGGACACAAAAGGAAGTACGGGCCTTCATTGGCCTCACTTCTTACTGCAGACAATGGATTCCCCAGTATGCATATCTAGCCAAGCCACTCATACAGTTGACAACACAGGAGGCAGCGACTTCGACTGTCCTCCCTTGGACTCAGGAAAATACACAAGCTTTTGATGAACTGAAGAAAGCTCTATGTCAAGCACCTGTTTTAGCGACACCATGTTACAGCAAACCTTTTACACTTTTTGTCACTGAACGCGATGGCACAACATTATCTGTTCTCACACAAGATCAAGCAGGAAAACACAAGCCTTGTGCTTATTTCTCTAGTACATTGGATCCAGTAGCCCAGGCTCTGCCTGCGTGCCTTAAATCAGTTGCAGCAACAGCTCTAGCAATCAGACAAAGCGATTCCATAGTGTTAGGACATCCCTTGACAGTACAGGTTCCACACTCCGTGGAAGTTCTCCTAAACAGGACACAGACACTTGACCATAGCACGACTGACAGGATATGAACTGACGCTGTTCCAACCACACATAGAAATCAGACGTTGCAACATACTAAACCCTGCTACACTGTTACCCTCAATCACAGCAGATCCTACGCCACATGACTGTGTGGACGTCATCAATACCGTAACCAAGCCAAGACAAGACTTGACAGACATTGCATTACCCGACCCAGACCTGACACTTTACGTGGATGGTTCATGTATGAGAACAAGTACAGGAGAGTT
The DNA here is from genome assembly GCF_964263255.1 of Lissotriton vulgaris. NCBI lineage: Eukaryota > Metazoa > Chordata > Amphibia > Caudata > Salamandridae > Lissotriton > Lissotriton vulgaris. The sequence continues at coordinate 1,570,314,936 of NC_141691.1, forward strand.
AGTGGCCGCATATGCAGTGACCACTGAAACTGAAGTCATAGAAACACATTGTATTGACACATTGTCTGCTCAAGCAGCAGAGCTCATCGCTCTGACCCAAGCCTGCATACGAGCCAAGAACATGAAAGTAAACATATACACGGATTCACAGTACGCATTCGGAGTCGTTCACGACTTCGGCGTTCTCTGGCAAGAGAGAGGTTTTCTGACCTCCCACGGAGCCAAGATACAACATGGTCCCCTCATTCAAGCTCTGTTAGAAGCAATACATTGGCCTACAGCCATAGCCATAATGAAATGCAAAGCACATACGAAAGTCACCGACACTATTTCCCAGGGTAACGACCTGGCAGATCGAACAGCCAAACTCACAGCTCAGACTCAAACAGACATATCGACTGACACGACAAAGACTGAAGTAACTCCACTGACACATTGCATCACAGTCAGGGATCCCACACAAGATGTACTCCACATACAGACACATGCAACTCCAGATGAAATCAAGAGATGGACTGAACAAGGAGGGATCCAGACAGATTAGGGATGGATGACGAAGGGAAGAGCCACATGGTTTCTCCCCGACTCTATGGTTCAAGTTATCATTAATACAGCACATAGTCCATCACACTTAGGAGAAAAAGCCATGTTAGACAGCATTCAGAATCTCTGGTTCAACAAGCATTTACGTGCAGCAGCAAAACAGAAAGTACGTACCTGTATGATCTGTTGTCAGTTCAATCCAGGCAAAGGCATTCCCGTGGAACAAGGTGGATTTCATCCTCCTGACCATCCTTTTGAAGTCCTCCAGATGGATTATATCCAGATGGACAGATGCCGAGGATTCAAGTATGTCCTCGTAGTTGTATGTGCCCTTTCCCGATGGACAGAAGCGTACCCAGTCCCAGATTATACTGCTGTAACCACTGCCAAACAGTTGGTCCGTGAATTCTTCCCGCGATACGGCTTGCCCCTTGTCGTGTACTCTGATAATGGACAGCCATTCTCGTCCGAACTCATGAAACAGGTATCACTCCTGTTAGGATACCAGTGGAAATTTCACTGCGTACGACACCCCGAAGCAGCCGGTCTCGTTGAGAGACATAATCAAACTCTGAAAACACGGTTAGCGAAGGTCTGTGCAGAAAAAGGAGTAGATTGGATGGTAGCCCTGCCGGTTGCCCTCTTTTACATGCGTATGGTAGCTCATTCCAGAACCGGACTATCCCCGTATGAAGTAGTCTTCGGCCGTCCCCCAAACATGTGGGGTACGCCTATGCCTCGTAAGATTACAGATGTTGATAGTAACATGCTGACAGATTACCTGGCTTCCTTGATGTCTGCACTACTCTCTTGTCGTTCACAGGTCGCGGCTGCCTTCCCGGACAACACCCAGGTGAAACCGCATGAAATTGTTCCCGGAGACCTGGTGTTGGTCCGCAACTTTGACCGCTCAAGCCCTCTGGAGCCCAGGTGGAAGGAACCGAAATTGGTGTTGATGACCACGAGGACCGCTGTGAAGATTGAAGGAAGAAAAGGGTGGCTCCACTCCAGCCACATCAAACGATTTCATGGACTGTGTCCAAAGACATTTCCCAAGGACTGCCCCGATACAGACTCTAAACTCCCCCTGTTAGAGAAAACTCCACAACAGGAGTACAAAACAAAGTTGAGGTCTAGTAAGTCAGACAGCGTTTAATTGTTTAAGTCCCCCTCGGGTGAAGCGGTTAGACAGGTTTCTGACATGTATAAGATAGACCCAAATAGTCAGAGAGATAGGCGAATCGAAAAGAGAGAAAAATATTGCAAAAACCTGCACAGCAGATGCGTCATTACTTTAATTTTTATGTTTGTTCTGAGTACATCGATTGTATGCATAAGTTTAATGCTACAAGTATTCTTTCCTCCTCTTGGTTCCCATGTACATACTTCCTCTAATGACACTGTAGAGCACACTTTCAGTGACCTGCCCCCTCACGAGCTGTCCTATCGATTAGCAATGCGCAACAATACTTTTATCCGTATGTTACACCTTTCTCACCAGACCAGCAATGCCACAAATTGCTGGGTATGTGGCCGACTCCCTCCCTCCCTTATCCGTTCACACATAATGGTTCGTGCGGAGCATGGTTTACTTTAATGTCCTCCCTAGACAGTAAGTCCACCGTTTCCCAAGGCAATTGGATATGGGGGAACCTGAATACAGTTATGAATAAAATATGTTTCCCAGACAAGGAAGGTCTTCCCCAAAGGACAGGGACCGATCTAGAAAATGAAGTGTATGGATTAGGTAATTTTACACTTAACCTCATGATTCTGAACGTTCAATCCGAGACTAATTTGGACTTGCCGTTTATTTCAGTTTTACCAGTGAAAGGTGAATTATGCGTCAGAAAGAATGGTTCAGTACACCTAGGACACAGTGATTGTAATACTGTAGTCGAATTCAGTGATAAAGGAAAGTCTACTTTCAAATCTTCCCGCCATTCTTATTTTATATGTGGTCAGACAGCCTATGTACATCTGCCCTTGGATTGGGATGGAACGTGTTATATCGCGTTCCTATTGCCACCTGTTTTCCTAGCCCCACCTGATTATCATCGAAATTCACATCTTGTGCATATAAGACATAGAAGGGAGATCAAGACCCCGATTGTCGATCAGACTGAGACAACATGGGAGCAATATACAGATTTCAATAAAGGATTCTTTTTCTTTGTGGGTCCTGTCCAAAACAGTAAACTGATACGCAAATTAACCAGAACTTTGGAAGCAGTAGTGAATGAGACTACTTCTGCTTTAGGTAACCTGACCGAAGAGCAGTCCGCTATGAGACTTGTTGTTCTCCAAAACCGCCTTGTTCTTGACGTCATCCTGGCCGATAGGGGCGGGGCTTGTAGAGTGATCGGATCCAGTTGTTGCGTGTTTATTCCTAATAACGCGCCATCAGTGTATAAAGCGATAACAAGGCTTCATGAGATAGCTCACCTGATACACCAGAATCCTGGCACCTGGACTTGGTCCGGTTGGCTCTGGAGTGTGATATCTGCCTGGGGATGGAAAGTACTGTCATTCCTAGGGATAATACTGCTTATTCTATTCAGTTGTTGTCTCTGTCTGCAATGTGGGCAAGCGATTTGCGGCTTGTGCGCCACAGCTTGTATTCCCCGTCCAAGTTCACGTTCCCGTTCCAATGTGTCCCCCACTCGCACCCTATCCATGCACCCATGTTCCATGTATGTCGTGTAATTCCCTTCCCGTGCCTGCCATAAAGATGCATATGCATTTGCGTCCAACGTTAACATGTCAGTTATTCAGTCCTCCAAGAAAACCACGTTAATTTGGCTTTTAGGCCTATGGTGCCAACGTCTTTACATGGTGCACTTTTAAATCATGCGAAAGACATGTTTTCCATGTTTTTCTGGCTCAGTCGAGCCAGGCCCTTAATTGAGGCTCCGAGTCTTTTCTGTCTCTGAAAGCTGCAGTTTAGGTATGCATCCCTGACCCCTGCCTCACTTCCTGCCCAGCGAGCGGTGCCCGGCTCGGCCTGGCCTGCCTGCCAAGACAGTATTTTGCCTACAGTTATCTGCTCAGTCTCCTCGAAAACACATTCCAGTCTAGTGAAATAGGTAAACATGTTTCCGGCTGCAGAGCAAAGGGCCCTGCCTTCCTGTCCTCCTTGCAAGTAATTTACTGAACCAGTTACAATGGTAGGCCCATGGCCCCCGCGCATTGCACCAAGACACGTATGCACGCACTAGCATTCAGTATTGAACGGCTTCTGCCCGAGAGACCTTTTACTTCAGACAACACATCCTCTAAACATAAGATACCAGATATGCTATAGGTGCAGGTCGTTCTGACATCCCAGACTCCTCTACTAGTGCTAAAGTCAAGCCCCCCAGTTCTCCCCAGCTACACGTCTATACCACGTCATGCTCAGTTGCGCACGCACACAGGGTAAAGGTTTCTGCTGACCCTGCAGAATTTCTCTATGCATCCACCCACCTATGACACTTCTGTGACGTTTCCAGTACACACCTCCGTGTACGCCCCTGTACACGCCCTCTTTTTACGCCCATGTGTTCTTATCTCTCTCTTTTCACTTGTTACGCCTACTGTATTCATTTCAATTATACAGTTTTACTATATATGATGTGTGATGTTAATAAAATGTTGAATATCCCTTCCTGAACCTTAGTGGTGATGGAACTCGATGTCTCGGTTCTCGAGAATCTTAATTAAAGCCCGTATGACTCCGATACCACTGACTCTGCCTCTCATTTTATTGAGCTATCCTTATTGTCATTTAATGTATAGAAAAATAGTCCCGGTAATTTTATTTACCACTCAGCGGTTCAGACTGCTGTAGCAAAGGAGAGAACCCTCGCACAGGATAAATGCATTAAAGTCGTTACACCTGTACCTGCTTTAGAGGCAGTGACGAAGGCAAGCATTCCAAATGCAAAAGCTCTACATCCGAGATGGATACAATGGGTTAATTCTCCTGCTGCAACAGACGTTGAATACGATTTTGACCCTTATTTGAAGATACAAGAATTTCTCCAATACGAACGAGAATGTCCTCTGCCTACTGAAATTCTAAGTCTAGAACATTACGGCTGTATAATATATACAGACGGATCAGCACAGCCCGTGATTTGGGGCAAACAAGCTTACAGTTCTGCGGCGCGATTGTTAAAGGTCGCTGGCGCGATGGTAAATTCAGACCTATGGTAACAAAAACTCAATCACTAGGACACTGTACAGCTCAGCAAGCTGAACTCCAAGCATTCAAGATGGCGCTGGAAAATACAGATCGCGAATTCCCCACACTCATAGTGTGCGATTTGTATAACTACGTCCGGAATTACAATGAATATCTGCAGACCTGGGTTCAAAATGGTTTTAAAAACACAAAAGGTGGCACAATCAAGCATAAAAAGCTTTGTGAACAAGTCGTTTTTTTACAGAAAGAACTACAAAAGACTCACGTGATCCACACACTGAGTCATCAGCGTGATGGCGTTCACGTTGTAGGGAATTCATTGGCTGATGAAGCAGCAAAGGCAGCTGTACAAACAGCTTCCGTAACTACAATTAATCGTTCAAAAACAATAGACGGTGAAACCATGCTCACTGTCAATGCCACGAGCAAAGGCAGCGGAGCCGCGTTACCTCTAAATTATCCGCTCGAGTATACATACATAATTGATGCAAACTCTATTCCTTTTGCTCGAATCCCTGAAGTGGGGGATAGAGTAATTCCAAACAGGAACAGGAGAGGTGCTCTCATTTTTGAAGCTCAAATGGGAGAGGGTCTGATACATCAAGGATCTCTAAATCTCTACTAGAACTAGAAGAGATGTACTGGTGGCCAGGGATGAAAGCTCACGTATACAACTTCGGAATTAATTGCGATGACTGTTACAAATACCACAGCTTTGAACACCACCAGATTCCTGACTACAGTGTAGCCAGCCCAGTACAGACACCACTGTTAGACAGCATAAGGCTATCTACATGCAGACATCCAAATGGACTGATGCAGTCCCACAAATATTAAGGGAGATTCATTTGGATGTGGCCTCAGCGCTCAGCTGACGCCCGAACTGTTATAAAAGATTTGCGAGTCTTTATCGGCACATACGCAATCGGCAAGCTACATTCTGACCAGGGTCCTGCGTTTAGCTCTAGGGCTTACAAGGAGGCCATGGCCAGCTCGGACATTGCATTGCGGTTTTCGAGTCCATTCTATTCTGAGGGAAATCCAGTTATGGAGAGAAAAAAACGTGACACAAAGCAATCTATAACAGCTAGGGTATTAGGTTCGGGTGATGGGTGGGTCAAACATCTAATAAATGTCCAACGTAGTCTATATAACCTGCCAAGAAATTCTCTGGGTGGAATCACTCCATGTGAAATCCTTTTTGGTACTAGAATGTTGGTTGAAGACCTCAATCATCACACTACAGTGGTGGAACAAAAACCCTTTGATAAAGCTGTTTTACAGGACTTAAATGAAACAAGAAGAAGTCTAAGCAATACCAGCGAAAACCAACGACCACCTGTCCCAGCAAGACCTGTCTGGGTTCCAAAGATTGGGGATCTGGTCAGGGAGAATATAGCGGATAAGAAGGAATTTGGGCCTTCCTACAGAAAACCAGTACCTGTACTAGCAATCCACAGATCAAGAACAGTACTACTGCAGCCCCTTGCTGGAAAAAAGGAGAACCAGTCTGTGTCAACCACACCATGTGGCCGATAATAAGTAGAAGGCCCAGTGGACTCCCAAGATGTAGCAGACGACCAAATCTTGTTACTATCAAAGAGGTTCAAACTGACTCATCACCTTTGAAGATTCTAAAGGGAGAAAAGAAGGACTATGCAATAAAGCAATGGAACTTGTGCCTCTTGAAACCCAAATAACGGTTTGTCAAGAAACTCCTGTCTACAATGAAGTAGCATCTGACTATACAAACATGTCAAGAGAACAAGCAACTCCAGGGATTTCAAAGAATCCGGATGCAATACCAACTATTGACAGAACTGCCTCTGGCTATTTTATCAACTTTGATAACTTTTCTGAGGATCCCAGTGAACCTGAAACTACGCCAGCAAACAAATCTTCCAAGGAGAAAGTAAAGGAACTTGGTTAAGAGCTTACAAATACATATCTGGTTTCACCTTGAGTTGAACTTTGGATTGTGTTAGGTGTACGTTATCTCCTGCTATGGCTCATTCTTGTGTTAAGTTAGGGAAAGCTGATAATTAGAAAGCACATTAAAATGGACGCAGCAAGCAAGAACATCAACTTGCTTCTGAAGCCACACAAATCCTCTCATTGTGAACAACGAGACCTGTCATCAGTAAACATCACAGCGGTCCCACTACCTGGTGGAATGGCATGGGATACAACTGATTATGACATTTATGGCCCTGTTGAGCTGCTAAGGATTCCTCGTCAATTTAAGGTTTTCTTGAGGGATTTCGTCTCACCAAGCACATTTTTTGATGATTGGGACTTTAAGACTGTTAATAACATGATGGCAGACTTAGAAATTTCAGCAAAATTTACAAAGCATGAATACTTAGAAGGTTCATCAAATTATGAAGAAATGTGTTGTTTTATATGGCCGGGATGCCTGTCACCCCCTCCCAACACAATCCCCAAGGATGGGAAGACGGACGCAGTTCTGAACTTTTGGAAGACGGGAGGGAGTTACCCTCCCAGCCGTATTTATTAAAATATGAAACAAAATTAAAACATTAAAATAACAGTTTCATATCATGTACAATTTTATATTTATGACATTACGATGCAGACATGTTTATTGGCTAACCTTAACAAATCTCTAATACAAAGGTTCTCCTAGCCGAGTCTAAGCATCCTGCAAATGCATACTTTCTAAATAAAATTGTACATCCTAACATTACGGGCCAACGGCAAGGTCGTAACCGGTGTCAGGTCCCCACACCACAATTCCCCCCTCACGGTTTGAGTGGCGGGCGCACAGAGGACTGTACCTCTATGCCAACTTCCAATTTCCCTTGTCTTAGAGGGGGCCCCTTATTTAACTCGACGCCATCTTAATGGTCGTCCGAGGACTCGTGTGAGGTGTCTAGAAGGTAGCGTGGACCCCCCTCCCACCCCACACTGTTTCTCACATCCGCCGTCGCGGATATCCTGGCCCCGGGAAATTCGTAGGAGGGGCATCTAGCCGCCTCCTCCCCTGGGAGGGGCCTATGACCGCCTTCCCTTCGGCGACCCCATACTTAGTGGGTGCCGCCTCCCCGTGTGAGGGGCCAATGGCCGCCTCCCCCCGGGCGCTCCCATCCATAATGGGTGGCGCCCCCCTCTAGGGACCTTGAAATTACTGCTCACCGATCATGACCTTACCGCCCGACCAAAAAATAAATACGACGTTTTATCTACCTATTGAAGAAAGAAAATTAAACTTAACGTTGCAATATTTATCGTCTAACTTAAACATTCAACACATCTAGACTGTGATACTCTGCTCCACTGGGGAGGAAAAATGTTTATGCAGCAAATCATTTTATTGCAGTACAGACATCGACATCTTTATTAACCACTAAATCAGGAGAAAAGGATATTATCAAAGCCAAAACCAATTTTATTGCAATACTAACGTTGCCATAAGGGGCTGGTGGGTGGGTCAAAAATTGCTCCTTGTTCCGTCGAGGGCTCACGTGCAACGAGACGGTGCAGCTTCCAAGCACAGGAACAAGAGGATGCTTCTTTTGATTGTTGCTCCTTTTATTCCTCTTCGGGAGGGCGTGTACCCTCCTCTGGTACGCCTACGGGGCGTGGCCAACGGTGTAGGTGTCTAGGACAACCCTCCTTGGGCGGGAAAAAGGCGCGCCCCGGCTACGCCGCTTCGGGCATACCAGCCGAGACACGCCCCCGCCCAAAATGGTTTCCCGGGGGGATCCGGGCCCCCTACCATACGTTCGGGGGGACCGAGTGGTCGCCCCTTTCCATATGGCCGGGATGCCTGTCACCCCCTCCCAACACAATCCCCAAGGATGGGAAGACGGACGCAGTTCTGAACTTTTGGAAGGCGGGAGGGAGTTACCCTCCCGGCCGTATTTATTAAAATATGAAACAAAATTAAAACATTAAAATAACAGTTTCATATCATGTACAATTTTATATTTATGACATTACGATGCAGACATGTTTATTGGCTAACCTTAACAAATCTCTAATACAAAGGTTCTCCTAGCCGAGTCTAAGCATCCTGCAAATGCATACTTTCTAAATAAAATTGTACATCCTAACATTACGGGCCAACGGCAAGGTCGTAACCGGTGTCAGGTCCCCACACCACAATTCCCCCCTCACGGTGTGAGGGGCGGGCGCACAGAGGACTGTACCTCTGTGCCAACTTCCAATTTCCCTTGTCTTAGCGGGGGCCCCTTATTTAACTCGACGCCATCTTAATGGTCGTCCGAGGACTCGTTTGAGGTGTCTAGAAGGTAGCGTGGACCCCCTCCCACCCCACACTGTTTCTCACATCCACCGTCGCGGATATCCTGGCCCCGGGAAATTCGTAGGAGGGGCATCTAGCCGCCTCCTCCCCTGGGAGGGGCCTATGACCGCCTTCCCTTCGGCGACCCCATACTTAGTGGGTGCCGCCTCCCCGTGTGAGGGGCCAATGGCCGCCTCCCCCCGGGTGCTCCCATTCATAATGGGTGGCGCCCCCCTCTAGGGACCTTGAAATTACTGCTCACCGATCATGACCTTACCGCCACAGGCCGGATAGTTGACCGGCTATCCGGCCCCCCCACACTCCTACTAAAGGTCATGCTTTTACAAACCCCTTAACCATGCTATGAAGTCTCCTATGAGTAAGACATTTCCCTCCCGGGACAAATGGACCCCATCTTCGAGATACATGTGATCCCCCCGAATACATCCATGCGGAATACAGTGCAACAGCACCGAGCGAAACAACCTACCAAGCTTGTTATTGACTTTCTTTACAGAATGATTCAAAGCTGATACAGAGAGGGCCCCCCGCCACACCTTCCTGGGAATCATGTGTGACCATGCTATCGTGCACCCCGGGACCCTTCTTGCCAACCAGCTAACAGTGGATAGAATTCTCTCGAGTAGTACTCGCCTCCCGAGTGTCACCAGATCATTGCCCCCCAGGTGTACTATGATTACAGACGGCGGTGACCTTGTCCGCTCTAACAGTCCCTCAACAAAAAATTGAAATTGGTCAATACAGAGCCCGCCCCTTCCGTGGAAGGTCACCCTGAACCCGTATTCCCCAGCTGCGTGAATCATGTCACCTGCTTTGAATACGTCCGCGGCACGCCTCACGTATGAGTGGCCCACGACCCACACCACTCTCTCCTCAGTCGGTGATCTTTGACCGCTGGTCCCCAGGTGTCGGGTCGACTGCACAGTCCGCCCCGCATCGCATGCTTGCAAAACTGTAAACCAAACAGAAGACAAGAAGCGTGAGTGCATGACATTGGCTTCACAACATGTGCAACCGCACATACCTTTTATAACAGTTCGAGGACCAACGCCCCAATTGTTTCACCTTTTCCACTCCCAGACCTCTGGCTGTAGCCTCTGTAGCAGCCCCGATACTAAAGGAATGGGTCCCAAAATCGCCCGGGTCCAAGCCCGCTGCCGCGATTGCCATTGTAAGCACCCGCTGAAACTGAAACCTAGTCAGTGGGGTGGCGTCGGTGTGTCTCAGCAAGCTTCCCCCCCATGTTACCGCCCTCTGCGCTAAATATTCCTCAACGCATTTCACCGGGCACGTGGAGGACCCTCGCATGCGCTGGACAACAATACTGTCCCCTTACCATTGAATCACCCTTGATCAGAATGTGTTCCCGACACAGTCCTCCCCCCACATCCTGCTTATTTTTTGCCACCAGCTCGCTCACCCGCATAGCCCCATGGAATGCTAATGCGAAAGCGGCCCGGAACAGCACTGCCTCGGACTGGGAGGAACATGTCGCGGGGAGTACTGACATCAACAGGGACAATCTTTCCAACCCAATCGGGCGCCTCTCGTCAGCTCTATGACTCTCGAGGCGTTGCCACCCACGTAGTGCCTTCTTTACCAGAAAGGACGATGTGGGGTCCTTGATGCCATGCGCCTGTGCCATGAATGCAATGGCGGCCCGGTGCCTATTGGCCGTTGCCGCAGATCGGCCTGCCTTGTGGAGTGCCACTAAAAACTTTAGAACATACTCCTCCTGGCCCAAATTATCCCCTCCTGCTGGACCCAAAAATGCACAATAGGAACGAAACGCTCCTTCGTATGCCTTCCTTGTCCTGGGGGCTAGGCTTGCTCCCACGAGGTCCTGTTCCGGGGCACCGAGTAACCAGAGAGCTTCGGGAAATGGTGCTGCCACTAGGTCCGCGGAAGGTAGATAACCCCTGAAGGCCTGCATATGGGAACGAGAGAGTGCATCAGCCGCTTGGTTCAACACACCCGGCACGTGCCTCGCCCTAAACTGTACGTTCAGTCTCATGCAAAGTAGTACAATTTCTTTTAGTAATCTCAATATCCACTTGCAGCGTGCTGCCTGATTATTTATACATTCAACAACGGTCATGTTGTCGGACCAAAACACCACTGTGCAATCACGAAACTCATCCGGCCATGCCTTCAGAGCCACAAAAATAGGGAACAGCTCAAGAAACCCAATGTTACCTGTGAGCCCACTGGTGTGCAACCACGTCGGCCATGTTTGTGCCGACCATCGGTTACCGAAGATGGCGCCAAATCCCACGCTCCCTGCCGAGTCGGTCCACAAACCCAGCTCGTCCGAGGACGCTGGTGCCTTGCCCCACACCACTCGACCGTTGAAATCCGCCAGAAATGCCAACCATAGGCGCATGTCCTGGCGAACCTCTGCAGACAGTCTGGTGCGATGGTGTCCTTCCTTGAGACCAACCATGGCTTGTGCAATAGAGCGGGAAAAGGGGCGGGCCATTGGTATCACTCGTAGGGCAAAGTTAAGCTGACCCACTGTTTGTTGCAACTGATGGAGAGTAACCTTCTCTTTGCTAATGCACAGTTCCAGGGAAGCCCTGAACTTCGCTACCTTCCCCACCGGCAAACGGAAACATCCTTCCACCGAATCAAGCTCAATTCCAAGAAACTCGAGTGAAGTGGATGGTCCGACCGTTTTACCGGGTGCCAATGGCACCCCGAACCTCTTCATGAGAGTGCAAAATTCCTGTAACGCCAGTGCACATTGTGTGTCGCCAGCAGCCCCCAGGAACAAAAAATCGTCTAGGTAATGCATAACCTGGGTATGGCCAGTGGCTTTGGTGAACGCCCATTCCAGAAAACAACTGAATTTTTCAAAATAGGCACAAGAGATAGAACAACCCATTGGCATACATTTATCCATGTAGTAGCGTCCCTGAAACACAAAGCCTAACAGACGCTGATCCTGTGGGTGTACCGGGAGCAACCGGAACGCTGACTCAATATCCGATTTAGCCATCAGCGCTCCGGGCCCCAGGCGATTCAACATGGCGACGGCCTCATCGAAGGATGCATACCGCACCGAACAAATTCCTGGATCAATCGCATCGTTCACCGAAAGACCCCTTGGGGCCGACAGATTATGAATTAACCTAAACTCACCTGGGTCCTTCTCAGCTCCCAACGGTGAACAAACAAAATTAGGGACTGGCGGGTGCCTAAATGGGCCAGCAACCCGGCCCCGGGCAACCTCTTTTGCAATCTTACTTTCCACCACTGCTGTATTCTGCTGCACCGACAGTTGGTTTTTACATAGTGATTCCCCCCGAAAATCCCCCGCCGGGATGTGGAAACCATACGAGAAGCCATCCCGCAACACCCCAGCGGAGACATGGTCAGGGTATTCATTTAGCCAGGGGATCATTGCCATGATATCTACGGGGGTAGGTAGCGGTACCCCGTGGTCGACATTAGACCTGTTTGGTCCCTCCTCTACCCCCTGTATCACCATTCTTGGCTCTGCACGAACTCTCAGGGTGCGAAGAGTGTCCGCACCCTGCACACTCATGCCTGAACTTACATGTCCCTTGTGGCCTCGTGCACTTGCCTCTGTTAAAGTTCCAACAAACCCCTTTTTTACCTCCGTTCCCACCACTCCTTGGTTGGTGGTCACCAGTGGCGCCTGCTCGAAAGGGCGCCGCCGAATGTTGGCGGGAGGGCGCCGACCCATTCCCGCCAAGCGAAGACGACTTTGTCGGGCCCGGCAGGAGCTGCTTCTGCCAAGAGATGGAGTCGAGACAATCCCACGTCAGAGATGAATCGTGCTCCTTGGCCTTACGAAACTTACTATCATAACCCAACCATTCATTGCCTTCATATGATTCATAGAAATCCATTATACGCGTCTGATAGCAGGCCAATTCGGTCAACACTTCGGGCCTACGTTCCCCCATGATAGCGGTAAACATCGCAAATGCCCTGGCCCAATTTGAGATCGTCTCATCCACCCTGAATCCCGCCATTTTTGCACGCCACACATTCGGGTGCCACAAATCTTTCTGACTTTTAACATACTCCACCTCGTGGTGGTCAGTCAACAGAGAAAACATATTTACATATTTATCAGCCCAAATCAACTCTTTCGTGGCCAGCGGGATATGTTGGACCACCTTTTCCCTTCTTGAGGGTATCGCTCCCTTCCTCGCCATTGGCAATGGCTGCTTACCCGAATCCGTAGCTGGTCCCGCTGTCTTTCCAATGCCAGACGCCGGTCGTTCCGAGGGAACCTGTGGGGGGACAACAGGGAGATTCGCCTTCGCAGCATCTCTCGATTGCCGCAACTGCTTCATTAGTAATCTGGCCTCTTCGGCCGTGTCTCCTGGTGCCGTAGCACCTTCGGTATTTTTGCCGAGCCATGCGGCTAACTGGGCGGCCAGCTCCGGAGGCATATCCTCCTCGTTAGTGGGCGTCACTACAACCGGAATCGGTTGGCCTGCGTCGGGGATCGGAACCGGGGTCTCTACTGGACTAACCGGACTTGCCGGGGGTGACTCGGGAACTGTGGCCTCCCCCCCTGCTGCCCTGTTCCTGGCCCTTTTACCTCTCCCAGCGGGGACTACTCCCGGCAATGCTGGGCCAATTACCTTCTTCGGTCTGCCCGAGTTGTTCATTGCCGCCATCTGTTTTTTCATGCTCGCCATTTCCTTCATTAACATGCGGAGCATCTGGTCAGTCCCTGCCTTCTTTCCGGGCTTCTTGCCAGGCATCGTTGTCGGATATTCGATCCTTGTTGCGTACGAGGTCCTGGATCCAAAGGTACCGAGTCGCTGAAAGAGAAACACAAGAATGACAAGTTCTCAAAAATTGCTCCTTGTTCCGTCGAGGGCTCACGTGCAACGAGACGGTGCAGCTTCCAAGCAAAGGAACAAGAGGATGCTTCTTTGGATTGTTGCTCCTTTTATTCCTCTTCGGGAGGGCGTGTACCCTCCTCTGGTACGCCTACGGGGCGTGGCCAATGGTGTAGGTGTCTAGGACAACCCTCCTTGGGCGGGAAAAAGGCGCGCCCCGGCTACGCCGCTTCGGGCATACCAGCCGAGACACGCCCCCCGCCCAAAATGGTTTCCCGGGGGGATCCGGGCCCCCTACCATACGTTCGGGGGGACCGAGTGGTCGCCCCTTTCCAATCATTTTGGCCATCATTACTTGCATAAATCTGTAAACCCTCTAAAAGGTAGTTCTAAAACGTTTCTTATAAAAATTCCATACTTCACAGGTTTAAATGTTACAAACCCAGAAAGTTTTTACTTTAAAAATGTGAATAAGACAGGCATGAAAATTATGTTGACAAATACTAAACAAATTTATTCTGCTGCCTTTTATGCTCAATTGTCCACCTTAGGCTTTGACTTTTGGAAAGACAACGTTGAGACAAAAACTGTTGGGGGCACCAAAGACTGGCAGGTACAAGGTTTAGAACATTGTTCAGAGCCTGCATCATCCCAGAACAAATGATGTTCCTAAATGACACTGTTCAACAGACATCTTGTCTTGGCATTGCTGAGATAAAAGATTTAAACAAGCCGTCCATACCTAAGCCCACACCTGATAGTAATTTAACTTCAAGTGAGGAGGTAGACGTAAACCATATTTTACAACAAAACAGAACAAATACTGAATGGAAAAAATGGTTAATCTGGCCCACAGACACGAATAACTGTCAAGATAGATTCCTGAACAAAACACAAGGGTTCACAGTAACTTGACCAGATCCAAGATATATCCAAAGACAACTTCCAGGGATGATAGCAACTTATAGTGTAGGAAAACCTATGCCTTGAATGTCTGCAGAAATTCACACTTCCAGAAATAAAACAACACTTATCTTTGCTTAAAGATGGCGATGATTTACGAGAATTCTTAATAGGATCTCGTAATCCACGTCATAAATATTTCATATACGCCGGTATATATGCTGCTTACAATGAAGGTGGAAAGTCACGCAAATGGAAACAGCTGAAAGAATACGAGAAATTGATTGTAATACTTTAGAGAAATCACTCTCTGTAGTTGACAATGGGTTAACAACTCTGTCGTCCATAATTTATTCTTTGGACAGCATTGTATCATCTGCCATAGACATAATGGACAGGGCTCGCTAATGCTACAACATGGTCAGTCTCAATTACGTTCTAGAATGCTATTAGGCTGGACGTTGCAAAACCTTTGTTCAGGCTATGTGCCTTGGTGTCTAATCAACACTACGTCACTGTTTACTGTATTTACAGATAAACAAATCTTGTTGGCACAGAGGGGGGCAGACTATATGGTGCTGAGCATTGAAAAACTGGAGAGATTACCATTGACCGTTTCTGAGAAACTATCAGTTGAATGGATAATACATGGCACCATCACAATACCAGAGACGAATTTCCAGTGTCAGTATTGCTTAAAACACATACCAACAGGCCTGTATGAAAGGTTGGGTAAAGAATAGATTAAGTCGACCTGGGATTTACCATACACACACAAATGTTGGAGTGGGGGTAAGGAAGTATTTCTTAGTGGTAAAAATTTTGAAAACTCACAAAGCGGTACACTATTGTGTCAAGGTATAAATTTACACGGAGCCTGCGAAGGTTCTTCCAATAACCTTTCTTGCCACCTGCAGGGTTCGCTCACAGCGGTGATAGATCCAATTTCCAGGCAGCTTTCCAATGGTAGCTACATTATGTTAAATGATCCCAGCTGTTGTGGAATGATGCCAGGAATAAGCTATCTCGTTACTGTTTCAGCCAGGGTCACTTGCTGTATGCAAGTAATGTTTCCTAAAACTAAGACAGACTGGGAGTCGCCACTATGGCCTTCACTGAACATCTCTTCTATACGGATTGATACTTTAAGCTGAATGAAAGCCATTCTTTTGCGAAAAACTATGCCACTGACCTCGCCCAGAGAGACGTATGATCTGCAAGTTGCAAGGTCCTCTGCAGAGATACATGCATTATTATCAACAAACTGCCCAGAACATTTATCAGAAATGTTAGGTCGTATCTTTAACATGTCTGATACCAGCGGTATTGCACATGTATTTAAGACGATTTTTTCGGGTGAGTTAGCACCCTTTGAAGCAGTCCTGGGCATTTTTCCTTACTTCATCCACTCAGTGTTCGGCGGCCTGCCTCTCATTTTGGGACTGGTAGCAGGGATCTTATTTTCATTCCTCCTGCTCCGTTATGGCACATCCGGCCACCAGCGATACCAGAGCCAGCATAGAAAATGCGCTGCAGGCTATGAGGTACCATGACAGAATAACACAGATCCTTGGCTAGGCTTGTTTGAGAGATCTGAATACCACATGGTTCCTGTCATTCAGACCAATCTGGCAAGATTGCATCTTACCTGTTTTACGATGCCTGCTTTGTGAAGAGGAATGCGTGCTAGATGTCTGTCTAACACTACCATTGGTTATGCCAACGGACGCTGATGCATTACTGGGTCCGGTAACGGCTCATGTGTTGTGTTGCCACCAGCGGCTACCAATTCTGATGTCGGCATTCATTGAGATCTCACCGGCAAATCCAACTGGAGGTGAGATACGCGGACCAACAGGCACACAGGCACCATCTGACATGAACTTTGCTAACACGGCTGACGCTGACGGCAATGTTTCGCATCTGTGCACAAATGACCTTCTTAATAAAGTAATCGAACTTTCATCTACTGTGGTAGATGATTTCTTTGCCAGCCTTGATGACTTAATGTTTTCTCCTGACACCGAGAATAACTTTTGAAATTAGCACACAACGTTCTTTTGAACTCTGAAATTCGACCTTCAATTTTTTCAAAACAAAAGCTACCAAGTTTGGAACTCTATTTAACTTTGGCAGAAAAAGTAATCTGCTTAAAGTAGAACTATTCGAAGAGAACAAGAATTCCTTGAACACTTCCTAGAAACAATATTAGCCTAAATCCACAGACAAAAACAGTTTGTATATTCCGCTATGGGATGGTCTCGACCTTTTTCTTCTGTAACTAAGAGCCATTTCATGAATGTAATTTTCGTGATTCATTCAGTTAGCATTACTAATATCATATCATATGCTTACAATGAAGTCATTTCCCTTAAATGTGTACTATACAAAATGCTCACATTGTTTGTGTGCAACCATTTCAAATGCATTTTATATGATTTTTGGGGGTTGTAAACACATGCTCTAGATTATATGTTTTAGTGCTTGAACTTAGATGAACATGATAACGTGGAGTGGGCGTTATGTATTATTTTAGGACCCTATTGTAAGTTTCCCGATTCATGCCCTTATATAGGTATAAATCACCATATCCTTATATAGGCATAGAAATCATAACCATATTTAGGCATATCTCATGCAGTCCAAACACTAGTTCCGAAAATCCACAACGATTTCTTGGAAAACTCAGCTTCAGCAGCTAGGGCCTTCCCCTTGCTTGAAAATTGATTTGTCCAAGAACTCATGGAGTTTTCAAAGAACTGAGACTCTTTGATGAGGTTATTATGTCCAACTGTACTTCAAACTCGGCACCTTCAAGATATAAATGTGCCCACACTCGCCCAAGCAAACACACGGTGGTTTGGAGCAGTTCGACTATCTACTTGCCCGACGTGCCCTGCTACATCAAGTGCCGAAGGCAGCCGACCCTCCAGCAGATGCACTGAGAGAGACGCTGTCTTTTCTCCTGCCGAGAAATCCAGCTCCAGTGTTTTCAAGCTACCCTTGCGGGTTGTTGGGTACTCGAGTCCCGAGACTGACCTTCTCCATTCGAAACTAAGGTACGGAGCTGAAAAGACCTTAAGAGAAATCTTGGACTGATTCTTGACAAAAGAATACTACATTTATGCTACACCTCACATACGTCTTCCCTCGTACTAAGCTTAGGTTAGGTAGGCGTATTCTAGAAGCACCAGTTGAGTACTTTTAGCCTCTGTTATTTATGTATGTATTTATATATGGTTTAGGAACCATACAATGCTCTTAAAGTATTATTTTATTCTACTATTTATATTGTATGCATTATATTTTACAACCAGTTTTATGATTGTTGCAGTTCATTTCTTATGCTTGATAAAGAAGACTGTTCAATAAATCCTTTCATTGAAAACGCCTGTCTTTCTACTTTCTCTGCACCTCTAGTGAAGCAAAGCATGCACGATTGACTGAGTGAAATATCTATCTATTGTTTCCACGACTCAGAAGATACGTATTATCTTGGTGAAACAAAGTTGTCATGTTTATGCGGTTGTCAGAGACTAATCCCTTCTTGTGAATTCGAGAAAGTTTCTAGTGACCTCTGAGCTAGCTGGCACACACAATTAAGTCTAGTATATTCGATAGAGACCTAGTCGACCTAGTCCTACGTCTAATCTATAGAATATATTATTCCAATGCGCAGAGCCTATTGGGAATATAGGAACTACACTACAATATACCATATCCAACAGGCTGAATTAGAAGCATTAACCCGTTCCCAAATCATACCTCCATCCAATTTATCCTTTGCCGACAACCTTACCAACCACTGTAATACAAAAGTAGCACAACTCGTAGATTCAGTCGCCCCTCAGAAACTCAAGAAGTCAAGAAAGTTCCCCTCCAGTTTCCGGTTCAATAAAGAACTTAACAATAAGAGGAGACAAATTCAACTGGCTGAAAGAAATTGGAGGCAGCAGCCCTCTTTAACCAATCTCTCAATCCTCCAGGCTGAATGGCTAAATACAAAAAACACATATTCTGTGAAAAAGCCTCCTTTTTTTAAGTTGCCTTTGACTGGCACCGACGTGGTATTCGGACTGACTGACCTCCAGTTTGTGGTTCCAACACCTCAATCACAATGCGACCGCACATGGTGTGGGCACATACTACCATTTCTGAATGGGAGCTTGTGCTTCTGCAGTAAACTGGACATAGCACAAGCTCCCATTGAGAAATGGGAGATTCTGTTAATCCCTGCACTGTGGGGCAGGCACCTCAATGTGTCTGCCCCACTGTGCATGGTGCAGGGATTAACAGTGGCTCCCGACCAGAGGACGCAGGCAGAGGGGGGACCTTCTATGGGCCCTCAAACTCGCTTTCTGATAGGCTTTCAATGTCGGAAAGCCCAGCATTATAATCCCAACAGTGGAAACGCCGTCCAATGGGATTATGTGCCGGTTTCCAATTGGCCGACAGGCTCCTGGAGCTCATCAGAAGCCAGCCGTAATGACCGGCCAGTGTCACTTTCAACTGCCTAGATTGTAATTAGGCAGTCGTAAGTGAAACCGAGATGTAGTTCAGAAAGTCTCCGACTTGAAGTAAGAGGCTTTCCGAAACACATCCTAATAGGGTCCTGAGTATCAATCACTTCTTTCTCATACTAAAAAAACTAAAATAAAGACCTGTCTGGTCAGCCACCATGGAACAAGATTCTGCATTGTTTAGCACGTGATTAATTAAACATTATGGCTAAGAATCTTTAACATCCATGTGGACGAAATGCAGAGATGTTGGAAAAAGTAGCAAATGCTCCTGCAAAAAAGAATAGCCTTAGATTATCTACTGACATCAAAGGGGCATATTTGTGCAATAGAAGGACACAGTGCTGCACATGTCTCCAAAAGTTCACTCAACATACATGACCAAATAAATTGCATCAAAGAGTATTTTTTAAAAATTGCATGAGATTTTAACATAAAAAGAATCTGGTCTTTGCTATCTGTAATCTTTAGAACTTGGGGAATGAAAATATTTGAAATAGTTATTGCTGCCATTTTAAATGTGATAATGTTGTGTGGTTTAATACAACAAATAATGTACATCATACTACACCATTGTGCAAATAATGTCCACATTTATCCACTTGCTACTCTTGAGGATGATGAACATAGTAATAATAAGGATGCAAAGGCTGAAATAATCTGCCTATATCCATCTAAATTATGAAGAAGGATGTTGCCTTCAGCCAAAGAAGGGAGGAATGAGAAAGCAAAATAATTTATTTCGTGCTTTAATACAAATCCTTTATTATGATCATATCATTGCATATGTAAGACTTAACACGCACTGATATGTTACATGACTGAATTTCAATGCTGTGTTTATATTAATATGAAGTACACATTAACTTAAATATATCTGTAACATTTTGTGTATTTCTGAGACCTATAAGCCAGTTTATCCAGTGTTGTACAATTCCACATTTCCTGCACTCTTTAGTAAGTGTAGTCTCAGTATGAGGATTGGCAGCTAGAAGGGTGAATTTCGGAAAGTCATGAACTCAGCATTTGTTTATGTAGCTGCATATCTTCTTCAAAGGTCTCATTGCAGGAGAGGATCCTGCGTCCTGCTCATCAGCTTCTTTCACATGTTGATGTTTCCATTGGATCACTGACACAATATCGGACTAAACAATATTGTGTAATGCAAATATAGTATCAGTCAGTCAAAATTGAAATACAAAGCTAATTACAACAAGGCAACAATGCTCGTTAGCTAAAAGTTGTAAGGTGTTGTGAGATTTAAAACCAAGGTTGCATAAACATGGTAATAAATATTGTTGTCTGGGATAATCATACAATTTACAAAAAAATATTAAATGTGCCATTGATTGCTTGGAGATGTTGTCACAGGGACAAGGGAGGCAAGGATTAAACCCATGTGCCCTGATGGAGTAATCTACTGTAAAGTGCATAGTGCTAAGTTGAAAACCAATTAGATAAAATATTAGTTATTTGAGACCCATGTTAAACAATGTTCTGTCCCTGCTTCCTGCTTTAAGTCAAGATAACACTGCACTGTCCTCAGTCATTGATTTTTGTCAAATCTATCTTGATTTTTAAATTGACAAAAAAAGGTTTTGACCGTGGACTTAGCTATATTATCGAATTTGTTCGGTAAATAAAAAAGATTGGATAGGCCTATATCAGCGAGACCCCTTTTAACATGTACAAGACAAGGGATTAAAAAGGGTACATCTTGCCTCAGTCTCCTATACAGAACGGGAAAAGCTAGTATGTTTTAAATGCCAGATCTTAAGCCAAACGTGAAGGGGTGTTAACCAGAATAGGTTCTCTAAAAAAGGAAGCCCAACCTCTAGATGAGCAATAGGACTGGATGTACTTTTAGGAGTAGCTAGCAGCCTATGAAAACAGTTATTCTCAATTTTCTGGAGGCTAGCCAGAGAAATGTACCCTCACACGCCTGCTCCATAGCCCCCTGGGGGAAAGCATTGATGTATGTCATTACATTGCATACTAATACGCATGCCACTACAACGCAGGTATTACTACGCGATGTAAATGACAACGGCATGCCATTACATTGCATACTTTTACCACGAGTATGCCTTTACCACGCATGCCATTACAACGCAAAGGCATGCATGGTAAAGCTATACTTGTGGTTAACGTATGCAAGGTAAGTGACAACCCTACCCCTACACAACCCTCCCCTGACCCCCAGTCCTCTCCCTACAATAACACTACACTACCCTGCATGATCCCCGACACTGATCGTAAATCGTAAATCATACGTTCTTATATAGCGCCTTTTCACCGTAAGGTCTGAAGGCGCTTGATTTGGGAACCCGTCCTGGCTTTTCCCTGCGAGATAACCCCTACTGGGCATCCCCAAGGCGAAAGCCAGGCATCCCATCACAGTGGGGCCGTAGTGGAGATTAAGCAAGCTATTGCCCAGAGTTGCAGAATGTGAACCCCTGATTCGAGTAGGCACCGAGGCGAGAATTATCGAGTCCGTGGACATTTTGAGCTCAAGACCCTGCCGCGACAGGGATTGAGCCCTGATCCCGGGTCTGACCCTCTGCATCCGGGTCTGCCTCCTCTAACCGGTGAGCCACACTTCTCCACTACCCTAAAACATTACACTACAACACTACCCTAAACCTTAAAACACTACACTACTCAAACACTACCATAAACTCTAAAAAACGACACTATACAAACACTACAACACTACCCTAAACCCTCTTGCAGTACACTACTCAAACACTTCCCTAAACCCTAAAACACTACACTACACAAACACTACAACACTACCCTAAACCACTATGCTACACAAACACTACAACACTACCCTAAACCCTAAATCACTACACTGCAAAAACACTACAACACTTCCTTAAACCCTAAAACACTACACTACTACACTACCCTAAACCACTACCCTCACTACTCTCACCCCCACACTACCCTAAACCCTAAATAACTACAACACTACCCACAATACTCCCACCCCTACACTACCCTTAACCCTAACACACTACGACACTACTCTACCCTAAACCACTACCCACACAACTCTCACCCCTACACTACCCTAAACCCTAAAACACTACAACACTACAACACTACCCACACTACTCCCACCCCTACACTATCCTAAACCCTAAAACACTACGACACTACAACACTACCCACATACTCCCACCCCTACACTACCCTAAACCCTAAAACACTACAACAGTACAACACTACCCACACTACTCCCACCCCTACACTACCCTAAACCCTAAAACATTACAACACTACCCACACTACTCCCACCCATACACTACCCCAAGCTCAATCAGCCTTACCTCTTTCCTCATGGCTCCTCTCCAGCGGCGCCATTTCTGCTCCCGGTTCCTGCTTCCTGCTTCTTCAGAGGTGCACGACGTTGTGAGGAAACCGCCTCAGTTTACTCACAACGATGTGGATAGCCATTACACCGCATGCGTTGCAAAAGCGCATGCTGTGTAACGGTATGCATAGTTTTTACTACGCGCTGTAACATCGCATGTATTGTAACGCATGCGATGTAATAGCAACGAGTAGTAAAAGTTGCGTTGTGATGGCTGTTTCCCACGGAAAGCATTCACTTATTTATAGATTAAATTTCTCCTTTATTGACTTTTGTCCTAGTTTTTTCAAACTTTTTAAAATACTGTCAATAGCCCCTGCAATTTTTCAGTTCCTCTTTATTAACACAGCATCCCAGCTGAATGTATCCGAAAACGTTATACTGAGATAATTAAAACTCTGGACTTTTGTGATGGAGATACCATCCGATATAAAAAGAACTGAGTTTTATTTGGGCCGCAAGTCATAATATGTGATTTGGGAAGTTTAATTGTTAGGCTAAGGTCATCCATGAATGTATTAAAAATGTGAAGGAGCAATTGCTCACCATTAACAGTGTGGGCGATCAACACTGCATCATCTGCGCGTGATAAAACAGGTACCAAATGATCAAACTTTTTGATGTATGCGAGAGATTCAGTACGGGACTTTTTGAAGTCTGAATGGAACACCTATTACATCAGGTGGTTTACGTAAATGACTCTTTTTGTGCATAAGAGATGACATAAGGTAACTACTGTCTGTATACCTCGAATATAGCACGATGTATATACAATGTGCTTACATCACTTACCAACATCCCCTGCAATATGAATGAGGGGATTTGAACATGCTAAGAGTGAGCTGATTCGAGCAGTGAGGGCTCTGACTATCTCGGTGAGCAATAAGCTTTGTGTTTTTAATGTAGAGAAAGAACAATCCACCTTTTAAAATAAGGATTGGTGTTGTGTGTTTCTTTCCTAGAGTGGTGCCTCCTTTGCCCTGAGCTTGTTGCCAGGTGGGGTGAGGTTTTCCCTCCATACTCTTGAGGTAAAGTTGGATGGTTTTGTTCAAGCCCACCATGAGGGCATACTTGATGGCTATTTCTAGCCACATAGACTGTTGAAGGCAAAAATGCAGTTTTCTTTCCAAGACTGTTTTGTATATACCTCTTATTTCTTTTATAGATTTTCCAAGAGGTTTAAGTTATCCTGACTGTGAGAAGATTGTTTCACAGTGTATCCTTTATGTTGTTTGTGTTTTGAGTTTAAATCACTTTTATTCACTTTTTGCAGTAGCATTTAACATCTACAAGGTCCTGATGAAAGCACTTGGTATACTTTTTCCGCATAGTGCTGAAACATGTTGACCAATACTTACCTACGGATGGCTATCTATTGAAACTGTCCGATTGCACTGTTTTTAATTGTTGTTCGTATCAGACATGAATAAAATTGGAGTCTGATTACGCTTCAATTTTAGAAATCACATTACACTTTTGCACTGCACTATTCTCCCATACACTCAACAAAATATATCTGCTCACATCTGTATTGACAAATTTTGAAAACATCCTTGGGCTCCTCCATTATTAGGGTGGAGTGTTAGCCCTGTTAAAGGAGACCCAGATGATGAAGCATGTCACCTGGAATGGTGAGTGATGGGAATCCATACACATTTTTTGTATTTTTAAAGAGTCTTGGTTAAGTCTTGGTATTTTTTGCTCTTCATAATTAGACTTCGGGGTATATATTGTGTATTGACCAAATGATCGCCAACTCTGTGAAGATCTTTTCCTTTTGCAATCAAAATGGTCTCAGTATGGTTTATAAATAGGGCTCCCAGGTTTATGCTATTTATTTTTTTGACATTTCTGTCTGTATTTTTCCATATTTATTTTTTGCTCATATTTCCTGTATTTATCGCTGTTTATTTTGTATTTCTGTATAAATGAAACTGCAATGGAAATTTTTCCACATTTATTTAACTGCTAAATGTATGTTCACATTTTAATATCCAATAGGTTTCAGCAGTATACAGTACAATAGCGTTATCTGAAAACACTTACATTAAAAAATAGCATACATATCTGCACTTAATTAATCTTAATTTGGAAATCTATTGTCTTTTTTAATCTCCGCTACCTCTCAATCTGTACACCC
Organism: Lissotriton vulgaris; assembly: GCF_964263255.1. Lineage (NCBI taxonomy): Eukaryota > Metazoa > Chordata > Amphibia > Caudata > Salamandridae > Lissotriton > Lissotriton vulgaris. Next base: position 1,570,339,721 of record NC_141691.1, read on the forward strand.
ACTGACCTGACACTCATGACTGATAGTAGAAAAAATAATCCAAAGAAGGCCTATTTTTCAAATTTTTCTGTATTTAAAAATAAATATAGAAAAGAAAAAAAAATAGTTTTCTGTCTCCATTTATCTGTAAAAATCATTAAAAATGGAAAACTGGGAGCCCTACTTATATAGAAGAGCAATAAAAAAAAGTACCAAAATACAGTCTTGTCTATGCTGACATGCAACGCACTGCGCCATTGCGCATACCTAATGGTAAGGCAGCGTGGGAAGCGGAACTCACGTCTCCCTTAACAGATGGTCAGTGGCAGTACTGCTGCTCACAGTCCCGAGCATTATCCCCAAACTAGGAAACTTGGGCTCATACAATTTACATTTATGCATCAGATGTATTGCACCATGGAGGGGTTGCACAGCATTGGGCTGGGAGGGGACTTTAGATGTGGCAGGTGCTCCCCTCCAAAGTCAGATTTTCTGCACTTCTCCTGGACATGCCCGGTAAAGCCACATATTGTGTGGATAATTTTGCTACACTAGGTGACATATTGGGACTCCCACTCAAATATTGTTCCCTAGTAGCACTACTGGGATTTGTGAAGGCGGTATCTCTGGACAGGCCCAAACTGGCTGCACTCATGTTGCTTCTAGCTAAATGTAGGGTGGCCATGAGGTGGGGGTGGCGCACCCTTAATAATGGCTTATTGATGCTGCCTTTTACCAGGAACAGTTTATGAGCTACTAGGAACTCATGCTGATGAAGTCACGACCGTGAGACATATGAGCCCCACTGGAGGAACATTTGAGTAGCCATACACCAGTTGAGCCTGAAAATAGTGGATCTGTATAATTAATGCACACTGAACCATAGAGTATAGGTTTTGGGCCTAAAGGAAGGGCCCTTCCACTCGAATGAGAAACCCTCTCTCAGGAGCAAGAGGTGTACTTCAGACTGCTGTTGCCTGAAGCAATATGCGCACCTGTTCTGCTATACTAGACAATGCTGATTGTTTGTTATGTATTGTATTGTGTTATGAATAAACTTCTACATTTAAAGGTGTTTCTCCCACCAGCGGGATGTACTGCATTATGTATTCATAAGCGGTGTTCATGGTACGTGATACTCAGGGGCACGTGCATCAACAGAAATTGCATTCGCAAACAGTGCGAATCGCTAACTTAGCCCGTTTGCGAATGCAATTTCTATTTTTGGAATGCATCAATTATTATTCAAAATAGGAATCACAATTGTCTTTGCGATTCCTTAAAAAGTCGCAAATGGTATTGCGAGTTGGTAAGGAATCGCAAATTTAAAGAATCCTTAATTTTTTTGCGGAATGCATGAAAATTCGCTATTAGCGATTTTCATAGAAATCGCAAATAGGAATTCCTAAAAGTAGAAGAAGTGTGAGCAGGTGGTATTTTTTTTTTCTTGCAGAACATGTGCAAATGATTAGCCAACTATAAAAGGGGTTCCACATTACCTCTGGAACTCTTGCAAGATGGCAGCAGTCATTACACTAGCACGAAGGTGGCGTTTGAGAGCGGCAGGAAGGACGAGAAGAATACTTAATGAAAGAATATTTAGATTGCGCATCACTTTGCTTGGGCAGACACAGGCAGACATATATGATAAGTATAGGCTTAATGCTGACTCTATTTTAGATATGATAGCAGAATTAGATCTCATATTGCATAGGCAAACGCGTAGGACGCAAGCCATACCCACCCATGTACAGGTGTTATGTTGTCTACATCTTTCAGCCTCTGGGTCCTTTCAAGGTGTCATTGCTGTTGATGGGGGGGTTTCACAGAGTACATTGTGTAGATTTTTTAAAGACTTTCTCAATGCAATGCTCCAAAGGATAAACCATCACATAAAGTTTCATACCACTCAGCAGGAGTTGCTTCATACCAAATTAGACTTTTATAACATGGCACATTTCCCACATGTAATAGGATGTGTTGATGGAACACATGTACCCATTTGTCCCCCAGAAGAAAATGAGTACATTTTTAGAAACAGGAAAAATTAACATTCATTAAATATTCCAGTAATCTGCAATGCAAAAGGAATCATCACTGACTTAGTTGCCAGTTACCCAGGGAGTGCCCATGACTCTTACATTTTTAAACATAGTGCCATCCATGCTCGCCTGTTGTCTGGAGAATTTGGAGACGGATATTTATTAGGTAAATGTAATTAATCAATGTCTTATGTATTTCATTTTTGTGCTTTGGCATTGAACTGGTACTCATTTTAAATTTTCACCATTAAACATAGGAGATAGTGCATACGGTGTGAGGTCATACATAATCACACCTTACCTGACTCCAACAACCAACAAAGAACAGCAATATAGCCATGCCCATTTTTCAACTCGCAGTATAATAGAGAGGACTTTTGGGGTGATGAAGTCAAGGTTCAGAATTCTGCATAAGACTGGAGGAGCACTGCACTATCGGCCGGATGTTTGCTGCAAAATAGTTGCAGCTTGTGCTATCCTACACAACCTAGTAACTAGGAGAGGCCTTGGGCTTGATGAGGAGGATGTGCTACCAAATAATGACAAGCAGCCTCAATAACCCCATGCTAGACTACATGGACCTGACGCAGCAGAAGGGAGGAGAAGAAGGGCAGAAATCACTCAGCATTATTTTTAAAATAAAGGTGAGATAAATTTAATTTGCATTCAAAATGTTTATTTCAATAATTGTTCAAATAATATGAAGAGCTTTGCACTCCAGAAACATTACTGCATGTATGTAGGAGAATAACATAAACTTTTATCAAACTTTAATCAGTCAAGGTGCACTTTTAAACATATTCCAAAATCATGAGCATATTATGAAATTATTTCAGAAAATCATTTCTTCCTTCCACGCAAACCTAAAGCTTTAGTTTTAATTTTTTCAGAAACTATAGGTTCTCTTGTGTGTATGTTTAAACCTCCGTCAACAGAATTATTTAGGTTTTCTATAGTTTGCATCTTATTAGCAGCACTTTTCATGGACATCATACCTTCACATAGTCGTGCATTGCTAGTAGTTACTCTATTCAAAGCCCTTGCATATGTGTGCATGCTCATCATTGTTCTCATGTGTCTATTGCAATTTGCAATTTTCTGAGCTTCCATGCAATGACAAATAGTCTCCAATGCATTTGCCATGTGGTTTAAATTGTCACATGACGCCTTTTGTGCATCTTCAATCACTTTTGTTAATGATGTGACACTTTTACTCATGTCATTGATGTCTTCACTGATTTGACTCAGTTTGCCCTTCATAATCCTCATATCCTTCCCTTGCAGACGCTGCACTTTCAATAACTTCAGTTCAACCTCACTTGCAAGGGCATTATCTTCTAAGGAGTGTCTTGGATTGGAAGACCTTGGCCTTCTTCTGAAGAATTTTTGGAGCTTTTTACAACGACTTGACTGTTTGTTTGATGTGCCAGTGATTCCTTCACTTTGCTGTTCAAGTTCTGTGACAATATGTTCTTCTTCAGTGTCTGAATCCTGAAGCTGACGCACTCTCTTTCTACCTTGCAATGTGTGCACAGTTGGTGAAGATGTCTCTGAGTTTTGCTCTAATGTGTTCTGTAAATCCATGTTGGTGTCTTCAAAATTATTTTTTTCAGTTCTGTATCAACATCTATTAATGAAAAAGTGCATTCACAAAATCAATGTAATGAAATGGCATGTTGTAAAAAAACACTGAAATGCACATTTCTTGGGTAATAAACATGCTAAATGCATGACTTTGAAGTACCTCAATAGTGATGTGTTTTTTGTGAAAAATAAATATTAAAACTTTATGAAACTTGTACTAAACATGTTAGAAAAACTACAAGTCCCATGATGCACTGCTTCCTTCATTAAAATGCCTTTTAAACCTACATATGATAATGCAAAGAGTAAAATAACTTTATGGCTTTTAACCTTAGCACCAATGAAATGTTTACTTACAACCTGCAACCTAATTTGCTGTAAATTAAAAAATATTTCGCACAGTAAACTTACCTTGTGAAGTGCCAGCATGCTCAGAGGTGTCTATTTGAATCACTCCAAAGACTGCTTCTGTCACAAGGGTCCCCTCAACCAAATCCCCCAAGGGGGTAGTTGGTCTGTCCCTGGGAGAGCCTCCACCAGTTTTGTTGGCACTTTTTATCCTTGTCGCAATTCTTTCTTTTGCGCTAGAGCGTAAGTCATACCACCTTTTTTTGAAGGTTGGTGATATCTCGGTGGGCAACCCCCACAGGATTGACTTTTGCCTGTATGGCCAGCCACAGTTTTCTTTTGACTGCTTCTGAAACCTTCAATGACTGCTTCCCAAAGAGCTGTTCCTGCCTCTGAGTAACCTCCTCTATCAAAATCTGCAACTCCTGTTCACTGAACTTTATCTTCCTTTTTCTTGCTTGAAGGTCTTGACTAGCAATTTCTGGCTCCATTTGGTCCTCTGCTGCTCTCCCAAAACACTCCTCCTGCTGCAGCACACACAGTTCAAATGACCAACTGCCACTCTGTAGTTCAAACTAGGTTTCAGGTGTGCCTAATCAGTGTGTGTGATTTCTGGGTGTGTTCTCAATGCAATGCATGAATTTGCGAATTCGCAATTTTGCGAATTTTTTGCGATTTCTTAAATTGCGAATTTGCAAAAAAATCGCAAAAAAATTTGCGATTCGCATAATTTTAGCGATTTTTACAGAATCTCTAAAAAATCGCATAAATGATGATGCATTCCATTTTGCGATTCACAACTTGCGATTCCTTAAAATTCACAAATTACAAATCGCAAAACGGAACAATGATGCATGTACCCCTATGTGAACATTGGAGGTACACGGCATACCACATGGAATTAGTGGCTGCCTGTCGAGAGTACTGTAAGCAGTTCTTCATACACACTTATTGTATTGCTTCTGACCCAAAGATAGCAGCATTCAACTTTCATAAATACTGGCTATAAATGTATACATGTACATGTGTATCGGATGCATAAAGCACACCAATGCTTACTGTCAAAATATGCCATGATTGTGTATGAAGTCAATAAATTAAAATAAAATATGAAAATAAAAAAATACAGTCTTGTCTCACAACCTTGGTTGAGTAAAAAGGTGTAGAACAGTCTACATTTAAGTTATAATGTACTCTTACCTTGGCACCACTGTGCATCCATGCAAGAAAATCAACCAGGGCAAGGTCAATCACTGCACTGCACATCATGGACCATAACTTGCCCCTATCAACCATATCGAAGGCACTAAAGAGGTCTATAAACGTCAAGTGGAGGGCCCCTTCCATGGACTGAGCATATTTCACTGAAATTAAGAGGAGATTTAGACTCTACTAGAATGTCCTGACTAGGCATGGGCGGAAAATCCGTTCCGCTCGCGGATTTTGCGGATTTTCGGGAAATCCGCAATCCGCGAGATTTGCGAATTTCCTGCAAAATCCGCAAATCCGCGAGCAGCGGATTTTGCTCGCACTGCTCGCACTGTTCGCGTGAGTTCGCGCCCCGCGAATAAGTGCGAAATTGCAGAAATACGATCTAAGCAAAACTGAAAGTAACTACTTACCAGGTTCAAAAGTTCAGGCACATCATTAGTAGCCATTTCCTGTAGTGCTTCCTGAGGGGCCCCTCCAGAGTTCAGGTGCCAGTTGAAACTATTATGTGACCCTGCTCTGAACCTCAGAATAGTTACACATATGCCACAAAGGTCATGAATTACAGCTAAGGGAGACAAGCAGGAGCCAGGCTGGAAGTTAAAATCCATTAATCAGCCCCTAATTCATTATTGTCAGTTGGGGCAGGGCAGGTGTTGTAACTAATTTTGCAACAATGAAAGCACTTAGCAAGTGCAAAAGATCACTAATCAGGGCGCACTAAGGAAGCAGGTGCCAGCTAAAAAAATATTCTGTGACACATTAATCAGCCCCAAATTAATTCAGGTCACTTGAGGCAGGGAAGGTGTGCTTTGCTTTGCCGAAAATAATGTACACTGGACAACCAGAGGGTGTGGTGATGAAACAGAGGGTGGCATGGGTGGGCCAGAGGGTGGCATGAGTAGTCAGAGAGTGGCAGTGGTGACAGAGAGTGGCAGTGATGAAGAAGAGTGTCCCAAACAGGTTGGACACGTAGAAACAACAAGTTCGCAAAACTTGCGACCCGACAGGTAAGTTCGCAAATTGCGAAATTGTAAAAACCCTCGCGAACTGGCAGAAACACGGGCGAACACACAAAAAAAAAAAATCCGCAAATTCGCGGGAATTCGCGGATTTTGCGGATTGCGAGTTCGCAAATCCGCAAATTCGCGGATTGCCAATCCGCAAAATCCGCTCATGCCCAGTCCTGACCCTCGGCCTGAAGCTGTATTGGATGTCAGAAATAAAAGGTACTTTCAGGAGCACAATTTGCCATGGTTTCTTAAAGGACTCGGCATATCATCTTTGGCGATGTATTCAGGAGGGAGATGGGCCGATAAGATGGTGGGAGGCTTTTGTTTTCCTTTAAAAAAGTATTGTATCAAAAATATTGTTTACAAAAATATAGTTTTTCTACCCTTATAATTGTAATGTAAACATATTGAAAAAATATATAATTTCACAGTAATATCATATATAAAAAGCAAAAATAATGTTTCTTAATATATGCATGGTTTAAAGTTATGCATCTTGAATATTTGGATATATACCATTAATAAAATGCTAATATTATTTTTCTCACTAATATTTGATACTGTACATAAAAAAAATACTTGTATAAAATCACATATATACATTGACGAAGGCCAGGAGGCTGAAACGCGTTTGTCAGTTGATTGTGTTTGCACAAAAATCATGAAATAAAGCATCTTCAAAAATGGCCAGAGTGCGCAGCATCCTTGAACTGTGTTTTGCGTGACTACGCGAGTTTCATCCCCGCGGCTGTGGCACCCGCTGTGTTGGGAGCTGGGAAATTGATGAGCATCGTAGCGAGAAAAAAGTAAATGTTTATATATGATTATATACACATTTACATAATGTCACACAATTATTTAAACATATATTTTTTACATTATATTATTTTTTCATTTAATTCTTCACATTTACTACTATAGAAAACACATTTTATAGATAAGAATTGCATTGGAGTCTGGGAATAATAGATATACTATTCCCTCTCCAGGTTATGCAGCAGTAGAGAAAGTGTAGGGCTTCAGAGGGGTTACATTTACTATTCCCACTCCAGTTTATTCAACAGCAGGGAAAGCGTTGGACTTTGGAGGGGTAATATTTACTACGCCCACACTAGTCTGTACAGTGGTAGGGAAAGCACTGGACTTTCGGAGGGGTTAACCTTACTATACCTACTCCAGTCCAAGCAACAGTAGGGAACGCATATGTCTTCGGAGGGGTTAAATTTACTGTTCTCACTCTATTCTTTGCAACAGTAGGGAAAGCATTAGACTTCTGAGGGGTAAGATTTACTATTCCCAATCCAGTCTGTGTAACAGTATGGAAAGGGCTGGATTCAGAAGAGTTAAATTTACTATACCCACTCCAGCCTGTTCAACGGCTGGTAAAGCATTGGACCGTGGGGTAAGGTTTACTATTTCAACTACTGTCTGTGCCACTGTAGGGAAAGTATTGGACTTAGGAGGGATTATATGTACTATTCCCACTCCAATCTAAGCAATAGTAGGTAAACTACTTCACTTCAATCACATTACATATTTGAATAACCCTATTCATTTAGAAAAAATATAAAACATTAAATATATAAATATTAGTACTATATATATATATATATATATATATATATATATATATATATGTATATATATATATATATATATATATATATATATATATATATATATATATATACATATATATATATATATATATATACATCCAACTTAATTGAGAGTGCCTTAATGAAAAAGTCACACAGAGAGAGCTTTTCTCTATATTTATTGCAGACTAATTAGGCGCTTGCTCAGCTGAGAAAAAGCCCCGCTGCTCCGTGAGCGGACTTGCAAAGCCGGACTACCGTGATGCCGGGATGAGAGAGAGTCCTGAATTGCGCTAAGGCAATATTGTCAACAAAAACTGTGCTTTCTCACCTTTGGTTAATCCACATGGGTAAGAACTATTGTTTTTATGGAGCAATAATCGGCAGCACTCACATGAGGAAATTAATGAACTACAAGTACCGAGAGACAGTTTCCCGAGAGGCAATTTGCACACGCCCATTTGGGCAGGACTTGGCATTCAAATTAAATTAAGCATGGCAGCAGTGACTTTGCATCAGATAGTGAACAAGGGCAAAGTGCTGCCCGAAACGCGTTTGGCAAGATTGAGGAACCGAAGTGGAGATCTGGTTCTGTTTGCAACCTGCAATAAATATGGAGAGAAGCTCTCTCTGAGTGGCTTTTTCATTGGGGCACTCTCAATTATGACGGATATTTAGCGGCTTGCTCAGCCGCGAAAAAGCCCTGCTGCTCCGTGAGTGGACCTGCAACGACGGACTATCGTGGCGCCGAGAGGAGAGAGAGTCCTGAATTGCGCTAAGGCAATATTGGCAACAAAAATTGTGCTTTCTCACCTTTGGTCAACCCACATCGGAAAGAACTATTGTTTTTATGGAGCAATAATCAGCAGCACTCACATGAGGAAATTAATGAACTACAAGTACCGAGAGGCAGTTTCCCAGGAGGCAATTTGCACACGCCCATTGGGGCGGGACTTGGCATTCAAATTAAATTAAGCATGGCAGCTCTGACTTTGTATCAGCCAGTGAACAAGGGCAAAGTGTTACCCGAAATGCGTTTGGCAAGATTGAAGAACCGAAGTGGAGAACTGGTTCTGTTTGCAGCCTGCAATAAATATGGAGAAAAGCTCTCTCTATGTGGCTTTTTTATTGGGGCTCTCTCAATTACGTTGGATATTTACCGGCTTGCTCAGCCGTGAGAAAAGCCCTGCTGCTCCGTGAGCGGACCTGCAACGCCGGACTACCATGACGCCGAGAGGAGAGAGGGTCCTGAATTACGCTAAGGCAATATTACCTATAAACTATGGCTGCGATACATAGATGACCTATTTATCATCTGGGAAGGTCCAAACAACATCGCCAAGTCATTTATTGAGGAACTCAACAGAAATGATCTCAATCTGACCTTGGAGGGCAATATCAGCAAATCTGGGGCAGTCTTTTTAGATCTTAATGTGGAGGTTGCTGCAGGGAAACTTGCGATGAAATTATTCCGCAAAAAGACCACAGGAAATACTCTACTCCACGCAGAAAGCAGCCACCCAAGGGCCCTGATTGAGAGCATACCGTATGGAGAATTCCTCCGGGCTTGGAGGAATTGCAGTAGGGACTCTGACTTTGAAATAGAAGGAGAGTGTATGAAAAAACGATTCATGGAAAGAGGCTACAAACAAGACACCATAGAGTGTGCTTATGAGAAGGCCAGAAAAATCAGTCATTTATCCCTCTTGACACCAGAACAGGGTAGGTGGAACGGGGAAAATGAAACAATCAGGTTCATTTCCACGTTTCACTCCAAGTCATGGAGGGTACAAAAAAGTTTGCAAAAACATTGGAAAGTCCTTAGGACTGAACCTACCCTCAATGATATCCTCAAAGAGAGACCCAGTAGCACCTACTGCAGAGCAGATACACTTAGAAGCAAGGTGAGCTGTAATGAGGTGAGTATGATGAAATCTAATACCTCCAAGATCCAGGGTTTCTATACTTGCATGAAATGCAAAGCCTGCAAGTATAGTACAAATGTGAAGAAAGTGTATTTCCCTGTAGAGGACAAAGAAAGAACGATTGAGAAACACCTAACTTGCATGTCAGAATACTGCGTCTATGTCCTCATGTGCCCCTGCCCGAAAAAGTATGTAGGCAGTACCATGTTTCCCGCGAAGACTCGGATCTTGCAACACATGAGGGCAATTCAAAACAAAGAACAGAATTCCCCGGTTGCTCGACACTTCGAGGAATTACATGGAGGGAATCGAAACCTTCTAAAATTCTTTGTGGTGGATAAATTACCACAAATGAAAAGAGGGGAGGACAAGATTCGCAAGCTACGACAGCTGGAGAACAGGTACATCATTGACCTAGATAGCCTGATTCCGGGGGGTCTGAATTCGGAGGAAGAGATGGTCTGGCATTTGGGAGAGTAATCAATTAGATTTATGTTGTGGTTTCCTCCTCGGGGTCCCCCAGGCCTTGGTTCTCAAGTTTCTTTTAGAAAGACTGTACAGTGTAAATAACGTTATAAATTTTCAATATGTGTCCCTAGAATCCTGCCAAACAACATCATTTTAACTGTTTATCACCTCGATATCACTACAGCACTAGTATTGTATAGAAATTTTGAACATAACCTGAACATAATGATGCATAACCTGACATTTTGCATAAGCTGACAGGCTGTATATCTGTTCTTTTTCCCGCTATCATACAGGATCAAGAGGACTTGTCACCTGAACTGAATAGGTGTTGAATTTCCCACTGGGGATGAAGTGATGGGAACACTAAGATGAGCGTAGCAAGGTTCACACTTACCCATCAGCAATTTTCTTTTCTTTTATTTTGATTTACGTATGTGTGAATTGACCAGTTGAGGCATTATTTGGCCACTTGGCATTGTAACCGAACAGCCACTCTATTTCAACAACATTTTTTGTATGTAATCAATACATCAAAAGACAAGATCATTAATTTCAGGTCCACTTGGATCACGCATTAAGCTTCAGCCTGTCGACAGTTTTTACTTTTTACTTTTTACTTTGTAGTGACTGCACCTAGTTGGGTATGCAGTAATTTATTCAAGGGGATATGCTGGCGGTCCTTTTGTAGTCTTAAATCAGCCACTGGGCATATAATTGATCTTGTACACACCACGCATGAAGGTGCTCATTTCTATTGTAACAATGTATTGTCAATTAGAGAAATACAACGTTCCGACTCGGAACATGTTTAGACATTGAGCATACTGTTACCAGTACCATGTTAAGATATCCGCCAAAGTGACCGCTACCTGTGTCCATTGTTTATGTTCATTACCAAACTACTGACCACATGAGCACACTTTTTTTGTAAACTTTAACTTTATTTAAATTGGTTGTTTTTCACAAACGAGTTACCCGTGAGCAAGGCGAGAGGTTTACTCGCCGAAACGCGTTGGGTTTTTGTTCCGTTATTGCCGTGATTACATGCTGGAACGTTAATGGATAAATAAATCGATTTGAAGCACACGCACTGTTTCTGTGGATTTCTAATAACGCTGGATGGGAGTGCATATACACAGCGGCCGCTGTGTTTTTGTGGCAAACAATTGAGACAGGGCGACCTCCGCCCCTGGAATGCACCGCAGTCGGAAGGTCCCGGTGTAAATGGAGGAAGTGGACTGTTTTATATATATATATATATATATATATATATATATATATATATATATATATATATATATATATATATATATATATATATACATCCAACGTAATTGAGAGTGCCCCAATGAAAAAGTCACACAGAGAGAGCTTTTCTCTATATTTATTGCAGACTGCAAACAGAACCAGCTCTCCAAGTCCATGGATAATTAGGCGCTTGCTCAGCTGAGAAAAAGCCCCGCTGCTCCGTGAGCGGACTTGCAAAGCCGGACTACCGTGATGCCGGGATGAGAGAGAGTCCTGAATTGCGCTAAGGCAATATTGTCAACAAAAACTGTGCTTTCTCACCTTTGGTTAATCCACATGGGTAAGAACTATTGTTTTTATGGAGCAATAATCGGCAGCACTCACATGAGGAAATTAATGAACTACAAGTACCGAGAGACAGTTTCCCGAGAGGCAATTTGCACACGCCCATTTGGGCAGGACTTGGCATTCAAATTAAATTAAGCATGGCAGCAGTGACTTTGCATCAGATAGTGAACAAGGGCAAAGTGCTGCCCGAAACGCGTTTGGCCAGATTGAGGAACCGAAGTGGAGATCTGGTTCTGTTTGCAACCTGCAATAAATATGGAGAGAAGCTCTCTCTGAGTGGCTTTTTCATTGGGGCACTCTCAATTATGACGGATATTTAGCGGCTTGCTCAGCCGCGAAAAAGCCCTGCTGCTCCGTGAGTGGACCTGCAACGCCGGACTATCGTGGCGCCGAGAGGAGAGAGAGTCCTGAATTGCGCTAAGGCAATATTGGCAACATAAATTGTGCTTTCACACCTTTGGTCAACCCACATCGGAAAGAACTATTGTTTTTATGGAGCAAAAATCAGCAGCACTCACATGAGGAAATTAATGAACTACAAGTACCGAGAGGCAGTTTCCCAAGAGGCAATTTGCACACGCCCATTGGGGCGGGACTTGGCATTCAAATTAAATTAAGCATGGCAGCTCTGACTTTGTATCAGCCAGTGAACAAGGGCAAAGTGTTACCCGAAATGCGTTTGGCAAGATTGAAGAACCGAAGTGGAGAACTGGTTCTGTTTGCAGCCTGCAATAAATATGGAGAAAAGCTCTCTCTATGTGGCTTTTTTATTGGGGCTCTCTCAATTACGTTGGATATTTACCGGCTTGCTCAGCCGTGAGAAAAGCCCTGCTGCTCCGTGAGCGGACCTGCAACGCCGGACTACCATGACGCCGAGAGGAGAGAGGGTCCTGAATTACGCTAAGGCAATAATGGCAACAAAAACTGTGCTTTCTCACCTTTAGTTAATCCACATGGGTAAGAACTATTGTTTTTATGGAGCAATAATCGGCAGCACTCACATGAGGAAATAAATGAACTACAAGTACCAAGAGGCAGTTTCCCATGAGGCAATTTGCAGACGCCCATTGGGGCGGGACTTGGCATTCAAATTAAATTAAGCATGGCAGCCGTGACTTTGCATCAGCCAGTGAACAAGGGCAAAGTGTTGCTCGAAACGTGTTTGACAAGATTGAGGACCCGAAGTGGAGAGCTGGTTCTGTTTGCAGCCTGCAATAAATATGGAGAAAAGCTCTCTCTATGTGGCTTTTTCATTGGAGCACTCTCAATTACGTTGGATATTTAGCGGCTTACTCAGCCGCGAAAATGCCCCGCTGCTCCGTGAGCGGACCTGCAACGTCGGACTACCGTGACGCCGGGATGAGAGAGAGTCCTGAATTGCCCAAAGGCAATATTGGCAACAAAAACTGTGCTTTCTCACCTTTGGTTAACCCACATGGGTAAGAACTTTTGTTTTTATGGAGCAATAATCGGCAGCACTCACATGAGGAAATTAATGAACTACAAGTCCCGAGAGGCAGTTTCCCGTGAGCCAATTTGCACACGCCCATTGGGGCGGGACTTGGCATTCAAATTAATTTAAGCATGGCAGCCATGACTTTGCATCAGCCAGTGAACAAGGTCAAAGTGTTGCCCGAAACGCGTTTGGCAAGATTGAGGAACCGAAGTGCAGAGCCGGTTCTGTTTGTAGCCTGTAATAAATATGGAGAAAAGCTCTCTCTGCGTTGCTTTTTCATTGGGGCACTCTCAATTACGTTGGATATACATATATATATATATATATTCACTGAAAAAACCATAGGTTTGACACCAGTTATAGTTAGCTGGAAATTTTACTGACATAAAACCATTGAAATTCCCACGTTATAGTTAGTTGGACTCACTATAACTTGCGCGCCTGAAATGCACTGCTGATGACGTCACATATTACATCACTCATGACATGGTTAGTGACGTCAATCATGACATCACTGATGACACCATCCAGTGAATGTGTGTCTTTCTGAAAAATAAATATGTTTTATATATGTATTTGTAAAGGTCGATGGAAGAATACATTTTTAAATAAGTGTCTAAATGGATGTTTTTAAAAAAAAATTGATTGGTTAACTGGCTTATTAAGTGTATCTTAGTGAATACATATATTAGCGAGTAATGTTTAAATATTTAAATATATGTATCAGTGTTTCACTTTGTGTATAAGTGGCTGCATGGGTTGGTGAGTAGCTACATGTGTGTGTATATGGGTTATTAGATGTTTTTTTTAGTATCAGTATGAGTGTCTGTATGGTTTGGTGGGGGTATTACTTAGCACATAGATGCATCAATGACTGACTCACTGTTTGTATGTGTTTTGAAGACAGCTTATGTGCAGGACTGTATCAGTGGATGATTGTGTATATGCGTGTGTTAGTGAGTGAATGACTGTCTCACTAGTTTCTTTATCAGTAACTACATATGTTTTAATCTAGTATATGTGAATATTGCTGTATATAAGTGAGTATATGTGAGAGTGAGAGATTGTAAGAGTTCCTGTTTAAATAATTATGTGTTTCTATAAGTGATTGTTTAAGAGAGTAAGTATGTGTAAGTTTCCTTAAAAGTAAGGTGATAGTGTGTGTATAGCTGTATATGCAAATAAATGGATGTTCAATAGTTTATTTGCATGTGTGAGTATAAGTGTGAGCAACTTTTGGATGATTGTCGGTGTGTAACAGGATGTATAGGTGTATCACTACATATGATGAGTGAGTATATGTATGAGTGACTATATAGAACTGTTGGTGAATGAGTGGATGTGTATATAGATGGTGGAATTACTGAATTGGTTGTTGTAACTGGTATGGGTATCTCCAATTTTTTGAAAACGTTAGTTTCTTTTTTTGAATATGTGTTTCAAGGGTTACATTACACTGAAAGGAGGTCTGTCACTCTGTCACAAGGATGGTGCCATAAGTGATGTCATGAGTGATGTCACTGACCATGTCATGAGTGACGTCATCAGCAGTGCATTGCAGGCGCGCAAGGTATAGTGAGTCCTATATATATATATATATATATATATATATATATATATATATATATATATTCCGCTCAGTGGGGTTGTCCAACTAGCGGGTAGCACCCGAGCCTGCGTGCGCCTTCCCCAAGGCGTTAATTGGTATGGGCAGTTGCGTGTTTGTAATAGGCCCGACGCGTTTCGGAAATTTTTTTCCTCATCAGGGGCCAGCAGTAAAGTGCACGACGTCTACCATCTCCCTGTATGAAAACACGCATTGTGCTGATGGGAGATGTAGTCCATATATCCTGGATGGATGCACTTACAAGTTACTGCTCGTTCCAAAGGCTCTAACATGAGCCCCCAAACATCACTTCTGTCCTCATCCGTCACGCAGCTCCACATACGAGACTCCTTGGATAGCGGGTCTCGTGGCCCCCGTTTCTTCGGGGTGGTGCTACCCAGCGGCAGAACCGCCGCTAATGTATTCCGCTCAGTGGGGTTGTCCAACTAGCGGGTAGAACCCGAGCCTGCGTGCGCCTTCCCCAAGGCGTTAATTGGTATGGGCAGTTGCGTGTTTGTAATAGGCCCGACGCGTTTCGGAAATTTTTTTCCTCATCAGGGGCCAGCAGTAAAGTGCACGACGTCTACCATCTCCCTGTATGAAAACACGCATTGTGCTGATGGGAGATGTAGTCCATATATCCTGGATGGATGCACTTACAAGTTACTGCTCGTTCCAAAGGCTCTAACATGAGCCCCCAAACATCACTTCTGTCCTCATCCGTCACGCAGCTCCACATACGAGACTCCTTGGATAGCGGGTCTCGTGGCCCCCGTTTCTTCGGGGTGGTGCTACCCAGCGGCAGAACCGCCGCTTATGTATTCCGCTCAGTGGGGTTGTCCAACTAGCGGGTAGCACCCGAGCCTGCGTGCGCCTTCCCCAAGGCGTTAATTGGTATGGGCAGTTGCGTGTTTGTAATAGGCCCGACGCGTTTCGGAATTTTTTTTCCTCATCAGGGGCCAGCAGTAAAGTGCACGACGTCTACCATCTCCCTGTATGAAAACACGCATTGTGCTGATGGGAGATGTAGTCCATATATCCTGGATGGATGCACTTACAAGTTACTGCTCGTTCCAAAGGCTCTAACATAAGCCCCCAAACATCACTTCTGTCCTCATCCGTCACGCAGCTCCACATACGAGACTCCTTGGATAGCGGGTCTCGTGGCCCCCGTTTCTTCGGGGTGGTGCTACCCAGCTGCAGAACCGCCGCTAATGTATTCCGCTCAGTGGGGTTGTCCAACTAGCGGGTAGCACCCGAGCCTGCGTGCGCCTTCCCCAAGGCGTTAATTGGTATGGGCAGTTGCGTGTTTGTAATAGGCCCGACGCGTTTCGGAAATTCTTTTCCTCATCAGGGGCCAGCAGTAAAGTGCATGACGTCTACCATCTCCCTGTATGAAAACACGCATTGTGCTGATGGGAGATGTAGTCCATATATCCTGGATGGATGCACTTACAAGTTACTGCTCGTTCCAAAGGCTCTAACATGAGCCCCCAAACATCACTTCTGTCCTCATCCGTCACGCAGCTCCACATACGAGACTCCTTGGATAGCGGGTCTCGTGGCCCCCGTTTCTTCGGGGTGGTGCTACCCAGCGGCAGAACCGCAACTGCCCATACCAATTAACGCCTTGGGGAAGGCGCACGCAGGCTCGGGTGCTACCCGCTAGTTGGACAACCCCACTGAGCGGAATACATTAGCGGCGGTTCTGCCGCTGGGTAGCACCACCCCGAAGAAATGGGGAAGTCCGCGCTACAGACCGGTTGATTCTCGCAGCCCCGGGACTCCAGAATTTGGGAGGTAAGAGGAAAATAAATTACCAATCCGTGAGGACAGAGTAGAATACGAGAGTAATCTCTCTATTCAAATATATTGCGCGAGTATAATGAGTTCGTTCTTTTCTGATTTTGGCAGCAGGGAGCAACTTCCCTTCACAAATAACGTTGGAGGAAGGACATTCTAGATAAAATCCGGGATCCAGATAATGCTTACAGACCACGACGGAAACTAATATTTAGATATTAGAAGGTAAGCCCATGACCAGAATAATTGGTAGACAAAAGAGGAATTAAATGTTTCTCTAAATGTTACAACATTATAAAACAAATTCCTTTATGTAAATTTTAGAGTTCGCAAAAACGGCGACCAAGACCCATAGGAAACTATTACCCACGCCACGTAAGGCTGGGTCGGAATTATAACCAGTTAGAAGGTACGTTTCCATGCTGGTATGACACATAATAGTAACTATGTCATAACTTAAAAGTGTAATGTTGACTAAGTAAATAACTTAAATATCTTCTTACAACTCGGTGATTTCAGGCGTAAAAGTGTGCAAGCGTCCAATATCAGGTAAGCCTAAGTATTACATACTCAGCATTTAAATAAATCTGATAGATCACAATTTAGAAACACTTATCCTGTTGGACTAATCAGAACCGGCACCACCACTCACGGAATGTAGCACAATACGGGTTGCCAAAAACTGGGGTGAGCACAAGACCTTTGATTTTACGATATATTATAGCACAACAATACAATGGAACCTCTCACGAACTGTGGGGTACCCTTACAATCTCTCGATAATGAGAGACTCTTACTTTCTCTACATGGGGGACTATTGATACTCCCGCCTCAATTTTCTCTCCTAATGCATGATCTTACACTGCATAGAGAAATATTTGGAGAATGTTATCTCCCACTTGCTTTCATGTAAATACAATGACTCAATGTATAACTAATGATGGGTGGATATTTGACAAGTAATTCCCCACCCCTCTCCAAGCGCCTTGAGACCCTTTGGGTATGTAGCGCGCTATATAAATTTATTGACTTGACTTGACTTGACTGTATCTCGCAACTCCAATATTCTCTGTATTGTATTTTTTTCCAGCCCTGATGAAGTCGTGGGTTCCATCCCAATCGACGAAACACGTGTTGGCTGGACTGGAGGAAAACCTCTATGATTAAATGAACTCTAATTTTCACTAAACTTGCATTATACTTGTGAACTTGAAATACTGCAATAACCTTTTTTTTTTCTGAATAATGCTTGTTGGTGTGATAGGCTTTGTACAGACATCACTCATGTGACCAAGGCCTCTGGGTAGGCCAAAACGTTATGCTGGTGGCGAAGAAAAAAACGAGTAAAATATTCACATTAAGCTTGGGTCGGCAGATTTTTGTCCGTCCTCTTCTGTAAGAAACATATCGCCAGTGCACATAGAGAGAAGGCACTATGTTCAGGGAGTGTTCCATCCTTAGTGGCAAGATGCTGAAAAAACACTTTACCTCTGCACCCACTACATAATAATACGACTTGGGTGCAGATGCAAAACAGGCTGTCTGGCGGTGTACTGAGTGACACAAAATGGCGGCCCACACCCAGTGTGCTCCTCAAGGCGACTCTTGCCAGAAATCCCCTTGCAGCAGGCTGCAGTCTCTCACTGCACTTGCCTACAGGAGAACTCTTTCCCCTCTTCAAATTAGAGATGGATGCCACCTGCACTGAGGGGGAGGAATCTGCAGCTTCAGTCAGCAGGGCCATCTTTCCTGAATGCAGTGCAACTAGGGAAATTAATTGGAACAGGGAGCACTGTCCCTGTCTGCATTTGGCACATATGTTTAAAGTTGCACTGAGGTGCAAACAGGGACAGTGCACCAGTTACCTTATATGGGCACAGGTCCACAATAATACACATACAATCTCTGGCTTGATCACTACTTTGTATGTCTGTTGTCAGTTTGATGGAGTACAGCTCTTTAACTATCAAGGCTGGCATTTATTTGTACAGCAAATCACAATGTCCCACTTTGCCCCTCCCTCAAGAGTGCTGAACTATTGTTGCTTTTCTATTTGACAGCTGAATTGTGTTCCACCACACCATTGAGAGTATGGGTGTTTCTTTGTCACTGGCTAATTACTTTGAAAGTGGTATATTGGATTTAAGAGTGCTTTCAATGTCATTCAACACTGAAGAAAGTTAACCATCTATACCCATTGCACACTTCAGCCAAATCAAAAAAAGAATTGATACTGGACTTTGTAAGGCTGGTGTTTTTTTTATGATGTGTAAGACTGTCTACATTATTGAGTAGAACCATGTTTTTGATTGCCAGTACCGTGTTGAAAAAAGTATGGTGAGGGAAAGACCGGACTTTCCTTGAGCTATGTCTTGTCAATTGGTAAATAGAAATGAAAAAAGAAGACATTTAGGTGGTGAACACAGTACATGATGTATTAAAATATAATAATAACATGTGTAGTCATAAAACCCAGTACCTACATCAATGTTCATATTACAGAAGTCTGAAAAAAGGTGTTTTTTTCCATACAAATAATTGCCATTATTACAACCAATGAGTCTGATAAATGCCCCTCCACACAAATATGACAAATAAGTAAAAAAGTGAAGTAATACATAATTAGGAAAGTATGAAACACCAATCTGAAATTTGTGAGCCGAAGCAAAATGGAAACACTTAATGGAGCATAGCAATACGTGTTATGGGACCCTCATGAAACAAACATATTCTTCAATTTAAACAAAAAATGTAAAAGTTAATAATATCTGGGAGCTACCCATGGAAACCAGGGTTTCTGGGGCAGCAACTGAAGGAATGAAAAATCAGTATAAATTCTGGCAAAATAATTGCGCTGGATGGTACATAAAATAAAACTCCACCTACCAGGGAAAATGAAATACTATCTGATGGCTAGCTACGGTCCATTGGACACTCAGGATACCACCAGGGAGGTAGGTAAACACTGATTATAATTCAGAAAAAAACATCTGTGTCCTATACACAACACAGTGACCCACACATGTCCTATATACAACACAGGGACCCACACAATATATGAAAATGTTCAGAAAATTGGGGGGGCAGGAACAATTAATAATAATAATATTTGAGGATAGGCAGGTTAGTCAAACTTACTGGAGAGCATTCTGGAGACTGGCATAAATTAGTTCATATTTTTTTTTTAATAATGCCGGTGCTATACAGATAACACCTGTCCAAAATATCTGTAGCCTTGACCTCTGAGACTCCAAGGACATTGGAAAAAAAACTAAAAATATAATATATGTGGTCTGCATACAATACAATTTCTCCTGCCGCAAACACCAGCTCAGAAGTAAGTAAGGTTTGGAAATATGAACATATAATAATAATAAACATATCTTCGGACATGGAGGGCCTTTGCGGCCATAAGATAAAGAATATGAAGTCTGGGAAAATAAACAATATTCAGAGAAAATGACATCTGCAGCCTGCACACACTAGAAGCCTAATTACAATGTCAGGTGAACTCACGTCCACCCGACACCATTGCGGAATCCGGTCCCGACCGCAGGATTACAATGGGACTGCACATTGGGTCGCATACTCCCATTTGTCGATGGGTGCTTGTGCTGTGCCCGAAATCGGCCTTAGCAGAAGCTCCCATAGAGAAACTGGAGAATAGGATCATTCCTGCGCCATGTGTCAGGCACCTCAGGGTGCCTGCCACGGGGTGCAGGGATTAACAGGTGGGCAACATAGGTGCCCCCTCAGCCCCCAACTGGAGGCAGCAGGGTGAAGGGAACCCTGCTTGGGCCTCCTAGTGTTGTTTTTCAACAGACTTTCTGTGTCGGGAAGCCTGACATGGAAAGCCTGTCGGAAACCAACATCGTAATTCCTATGGCCAAAATGCCATCCATAGGGATTATGGACAGATCTCCAACCGGCCGACAGGCTCCTTGGCTCGTAAGAACCCAGCTGGATTGGCCGGCCAGTTTTACTTTTGAATTGCTACATTGTAATGCAGTGGTCGAAACTAAAACCCGCTATGAAACTCGGAAAGTTTCCAACATATGATCGGATTCCGGGTATCATCCTAATTAGTCCCCTAGTGTTTCACAAAAAGGCAGACATGCATATGGCAAGAAAGAATACTGTAGAAGCTTGGTTGAAAGGTTGTCTGCCCTGGAGCCACTACTCACCCACCACCACCAAACTCATGTAACACAAGAATTGCACAAAAAACTGGTATGAAACCAAGACTTATCCACAGGCCCCTGGCATTCCAAATTACACTGTAGTGTGAGTGAAATCTTGATTAAAATAAGAATAATGTATTAGGTCCCTGCACTTTCTCATAATCTCCTAGACCACTTGTAAAGGGACTCACTAAACATTATTGCAATTCTCTATGTTATATTTAAATATCTTTGAACACAACAAGGGCCAGAATGCTTGAAGAGAGACACAGGTCGTCTGGTAATAAGAGATACAGCTTAAGCATAATATTCATGATTTACAGGCTACCACAACAATAAAAAGGAAATAGCAAAACAAGAAGACAAAAATATGAGAATAATCATCAATAATAATATTGGGCTCCAAAGGGGTCCTATCACCCTTGTTCTGGTATGTTCTGTTTCTACTGAGACTCAAAGCCAATAGTCCTTATTTCAGTGTTCCACCTAATATTGACTTAAAAATATAGTTTTCTATAGTATTGCTTTTATTATGTTGTCTTATTATTATTAATCAGGCAACGTCTGGCTCACACTAGTACCTGCTTCCTCACCTGTGCCTGATCTTCCAACCAGGCATAGTCCTTTTTTGCCCAGCTCCAGTGCTGTTCCCAGCTCCTCTCCTCATTCTCCTTCTTTCGCTCTCTCTCTGCTCCTTTGCTTCTTTCTTTCACATTCCTATTCTTTCTTTCATGCATACAATTTTGCTGTGCCCTGTGACCTATTGTTTTGCCAATTTTTTAGGGCCTTTTATCTTTTTCTCTCTACATTTATCCTTTGTTGCCTTCTTGCACTTGATTTCTCTCTCTCAGTCATTTTCAGCACTGTCATTCATGTCTCTCAGCATTTCCAAGCCTCTCCCTTGACACGTTTTGCACACTTCTGCTGCTTTCTGTTTTCTTTTCCCCAATCTTCCTCAGTCATCCTTTGATGCCTCTTGACCACCTCACATTCAATCTTCTGTGCTTATTTTCTCTCTCCAGCAACCAGCAGCCCTATTACATTAGCAATAATATCACCAGCATTTAAAGAGGTTTAAGCCCCAACCAGACCCTCACCCCTTGGAGCCCTCCTATCCATTATCTTACTCAGCTAGAAGACCACCCAAACCACCTGGCCCACCATTATTATTCAAGAAACTGCAGCTACCACGTGAACTATATACTGCAAAGCACCATCAGTTCCATTTCCCCATCCAGTGGTAGCTCCTCCGCTAAGGCGGAGAAGCATCACCCAACTGCTCTTAGAGCAGTGAAAAGAGGAAAAGTAAAACGCTAATAACAGGGTTAATCTCTATTTATTTTGGATTGCTGCAGGCTCGGTTAGGGCAGGGCGGGGCTGGTGGCTCAGAGTTGGATGAGGAGTAGACTGTGCATATTAAGTGCATATGACTGCTTTGGTTGCTGTTTCAGCCAGCCAAGTAGTTATGTGCACTTTGCATATTCACCACCAAGCGGTGGGGAATATGGACAGGCTCTCTGTCCCAACTGAGTGGCAATCCATGGTGAGAAAACTAATCACAAGGCTGCAATGCAGCATTGAGATTGGCTCAGGGAAGCGTGTGTGCCTGCTGCTTCTTGCAGCTTCTTCCAGACTGGAGTGAGGAAAGCAGAAAACAGGAGGAGAGAGGTGGTCACTGGAAAAGGTGTTTTTAAAAATATTTTCAACCCTCTCTACCCCCCGGGTCCCATTTCCTACCAGCGGCCACTGTCCCCATCATAACTTTATGAAAGGACTGCATCCCATCAGCATGTCCTCAACTCCATCCTGAATAGCCCTATCAACACAGCCACATTCCCTGGAAACACAAATCAGCCTGGGATTGCCCCACAGTAGGTTTTGCTGAGTACTTCTTAAGGAGGGTGTGCTCTCCTTAAAGGGTGCTCAGAAAACTGTACTATACTTGACAACTACTGGAAAATATCCCTGATACCTTTCCAGGCAAAACTCTTTGAGAAGATCATGAACAAACAACTAGCAGCACGCCTCAGGGACAACAGGCTGATAAGGTCTGGATAGTACATCGCGAGGAAGCAACCTATAAAGACGGTAAAGGTTTCTGGAGGATTACAGTACAAACTATCAGGAGAGGCTTAACACCTACATTTATACTATTACAAGTGAAAAGGTGGTCATATTATATTTCTAGTACTAACACACCTAATTCACTGGATGATGAATGTCCTCTTCCATCTGATATCCCTCTCTATGACTATAGTAAGGTCTTATATCTCTCATAAAACACACATTAAGGATATTATTCAATGAGCAAGACCCTCAGGAGCTAGGAGACCTGATCAATTACCTATTACAGATATAAAGCTGGAAGAAGACCGGTGGTCCAGCTACCTGGCGCACTTATTTAGAATTAGCTACATACATGAAGAAGTATGAAACTCATGGAGGGGTAGCATTCTTTAGCAACTAAATAAAAAAGGTTCCACCTATCAGCCTAGTAGTTATAGGCTGAAAACGCTGCCTGATTCTACTGGTAAAATAGCCATAAGATACTCCTAATGTATGCATCTGCACCTTCCTCCGTATATGTTGGACTGGAGTTAGAATCATAAACCTGATTCTGCCCAATGTATGAATTTACCACAATGTTTTTCGACTGGAGCTGAAATAGTACATCTGGCCCCCAAATGTACACACTTTCCGCAATGTTTGTTACTCTGGAGTTAGACTGGTTAATGGAACCTCCTCTCACAGAATACATGCATTTGACATGATGTTTGTAGAACTGTAGCTTGAATAGTGCATTTTATAAATGTTGCTATGTGCTAATTTTTAATAATTTGGATTAGAGTTGGTCTACTACATGTTACATTTATTCTAGTAGTTTCAAAAAATATATCTCAATGTATCAGGCCTAGTCCCAAACTGCATAAACGGGAAAGAGTGCTACAATAGTACTACTCACATACAATAAATTGTTATTCACTAACCAAAAATGCAGAATCATTTCAAGGACATCCGTGACACAATATACTTTTTAACATAAACCAACTGCTCATGAAAGTCATCACAAATTCTTTTGAAGGGGCATTTGTGTTCCTGACCACTCCCCTTTCCCGCATTTAAAGACAATAAACAATGGAAAGCTTATAAATAACTCCTGTCTGTCTTCCTACCTGGAGGATAAGCCTATAGTTTTCTTTCAGTAAAAGTGTTTTACTCCTAATCAATGAGCTGATTACTGCCACTGGAGAAGGGAGAACTGCATTATCACTGCCCAGGCTTTCAAGAGCAGCAAATCTTTGACATATAGTTAAAAAGAATATACCACCACCAAAACTACTTTTTTTTTTATTTATTTTTTTAAACCTTTATTTATAGCAAGCACAGTACACAGCGTCTGCCTACAACCCCTCAGGGCCGGCCGCTATGACATATAGGAGAAGGATAGAAAAGAACCAATAGGACAGAACGCCGTTGAAGCAATCTCTAAACACATTATATCGTATGAAGCGTAAAACCATAACATGAGGATAGAAAAAGGTTTAATTTTATGATTTTGTGGAGTACAATTTATCAAACTACAAAGAGAGTAGAAGCTAATAACAGACCAGGATAGCCATCATCATTCAAGGAGCACACGGAAGGAGGCGTAATAGAGGAAGGCATGTGTCAGAAAGCAATTTCACCGTCCTCAAAGAGCGAGGGCCAACCGCTATGTCACGTAATGTTACGATGCAATAAACCCCTTGATAACACTGAACCCCGACCCCAAAGGAACAAAGAGGTATAAAAGAAAAAGAAACAGAAGAAGAGAAGAAAAAGAAAGAGGGCCATAGAGACAAAGAGAAAACATAAAACACATCCCATCCCCCCCACCCTGCATACCAGCGGAAGGCCACGGCCCACCCCCCCCCAATAGGCATGCCTGTCGCCCCAAGAGAACCCCCAAGTGGGAAAGAGAATAAGGAGAGCGGGAGAAGACCATCCCACTCTCCAACTCTCAGAAGAGGTGGGAGGAGCCAAATGTAACATACTCCCGGTCTCCACCGGCCCCGTAAACAGCCCCAACCACAATTATCATCAGCAAAACAGTGGTGACAATCAGAACTGTAGGTGGGGAGAGACATTTCCAAATATACGAGTAAATCAGACAAAAAGCAGTCCCATCCTAGTCCCAGCCCGTCAACGCGTCCATATCACTAAAGAAGTCACCTAGCCCCGGCCCGATCTTGGGTGGCCCCGTGTATCCACCCACCGTAAGAAGTCACAACCGTAGGAGAAGGGGGAAAGCAATAGAACAAAGAAACCGCCTAACCCTGGCCCGATCTCGGATATCCCTCAGGACACACCCCTCGTCGAATGCCAACCCCCTCCACAACAAAGAGAAAAGATGGAAGCGAAGAAGAAGGGGGAGACTCACAGTTACAAAATGGACGGCGCCGAATACCCATCAATGCCTTGATCCCAACTGAAAGAGTTGCAAAGTTTTTCAGATAGCACAAATACAACAGGGGAAAAAACGTAGGCTTTAACGAAAGAGTCTTCAAGGGGGCCAAAAATCGGTCAGCTAGCCGTCCCATTGCCGATGATGGTGATGGAAACAAAGAGACAGTCCCCGAATGTGCAGACAATGTATCACAGGCAGAGTCAGTTGCTGGGAACAGTTCCCCCGAGTCTGCTCCGAGTCGAGGGCTACGCCATCAAGTTTCTCACACAGCCTGTGGGAGTCATGAAACAGCACCGATCTCAAGTCACTGAGGGCAGACAGGATATCAAAATAAGACAGGGTAAGCTGCGGTCCCCCTGTGCCCGGGTCACAAGCGGGTGCAATCAAGTCAGTCCCCGGCCCAGCCATGATGCCGCAGGCACGGAGCGAGGGTGGGCGATCTTCTTCACTCCGAGAGTCAGCAGGTACAACCATATCGCCCAAAAGCCGGTCTCGAAAACATGGGGGGGTCAGACAGTAATCTCCAATAGCCTCGTCTCCCATTACCGCCAGCTATGGTCCCACGTCGCCAGCGAGGGGGCCCCGCCGGCCAAAACAGGAGGGCAGGGTGAACGGGCAATCCACCGAGTCCGGGCAAGTCCCGTAATGTAGCCTAGGCAGCCCTCACCCAGCTCGTAGCAGAGGAGCCGGCCGTACAGTGCGGTCCACTCACCAAGCGCGAGGAGGTCGCGGTACATAACACTCCACTGCAACCAGCGCGCTATGGTCCGCGATCAGGAGTGGGGCAGCTCCTCACAGGCTGGGGGCGTCCTGCGGGCAGGCTGGTCGTCTTTGCTCCGTCGAGGTCCGGCATCCGGCGGCGATTCACGCAGGGGACAGGGCGTCGGGACGGGTAACAGGCTATCTCCGCCTTCCGGACGAGCTGCGACTCCGGAGGAACATGGGCGATATCAGCGCACCGTCCGCAGCCGAACAGGCGATGAATTGAACAGGATACCAGGCAGGATAGTGCTGCGGGGCTCAAGGGCCGGTGGAGCCGGGAGCCTACACGTCCGCTCCGGTCGCCATCTTGGCTCCTCCCCCAAAACTACATTTTTGATAAATATTACAATGTAGGAATTAATTCCACTGATAATTTTTAACCTTACTTATAGAAATTATGATGAAAATCCTTCTTTTGACAATTGCTATACTCACTTACAACCGGTGCCTTAAAGACTGCAAAGTCTGGGTGCATTTCTTAATGTTTAGATTGGTGTGTCCTTGCAGTGAAAATATATACAAGCCATTTTTCAGTGCAAAGGTTGTGGTAATATTTTACTAAGGCATCTCACTGGGACATATTTATAACACTCAGTAGCTAAGGTTCAAGAAAAACAACCCGGTCACTATGTTAGTAGCCAGGCAAAAAAACACAAGGTTGTGCTACAATAAAACTAACTCTATAGAGCAGGGGTCTCCAAACCAGTCCTGGAGGGCCGGATCCATTCCAGATTTTTTGGATATCCCCATTGAGATACATGTAGTAATTTTAAAAATCTGGCATGGATCCGGCCCTCCAGGACCGGTTTGGAGATCCCTGCTATAGAGAATCAACAATCGTCAGCTCTGGGAACAGGGAACAAAAACACATGAGCAGAAATCAACAAAGCTTAGGCTTCAGTAAATGTAGAAATGAATGATAAAGAGACAACTGAATTCGGTACATCCAGTCCCTATGATTTGCATTATATAAAGAATCCCCTATTTATGGGGTTTATGCCTTACATCCAGCCGGTCGGTAGTAGGTGCCCCTGCAGGGTGGTGACGTAGGGAGGGGGAGGGGCAGGGTGGGGTGTAGTAATCTATGGATTACGTAGCCTTACAGGTAAGTAAACATATAAATAAATAAAACTAATTTTCTTGCGTGCACTGCATCCCAAATGCGATGCAGTGTGCGCAACAAAATTGGGCTCAATGAGTCTTAGGCTCTGTATTCGGCAGCACTGCTTCCACGCATTTTTTCGCTTCAACTGTGTGGTGTGGGGACAAGCTGTTCTCACTGACAGGCCTCTGTCTCCCAAATGTTATCTGAATTTCATCAGGGGTAACCCTTTTTGGCCTCTGCTGAATAGCAATTCCATAACATTTCAGCATTTTTTATTAAATTATATGTATTTTAACCTTCAATCCTACATGGGGTTACACATAAAATGCTCATGTTGTTTACAACTCCTTTTTTTAAACCCATTTCACTCCTCTCTATAGCCTAATTATGACTTTGGGGACCATTAGCATGGCAGGCAATTGGCCCGCCAACACACCCCACCGGACGGCCTTTTACCCCTTGCCACATTACCATGGCAAGGGCACCGTGGCAGACGGAAAGATCGCCCGCCGCTTTTCTGCCTGTAGATAATCGTCCTGATTGCCTACCAGGTGGAAAAGGCCCATAACATGGTGGTGGTGCCTTGCTGCCACCACCATCCATATTAGCATGTGGCATTTTCAATGCTTTTCCATGGTTGAGACTCCGCCCTGGAAAGGCTTGCGGTTTTTGCTTAGGGGGCCCGTTGCTGGCCCCCAGGGGGATGGGGGGCTGCACTATGGGGGTACCTATGGTACTGTGACAATGGGGCGACATCTCACCCCTTTCCAATCGCACAGCTGAGTTGTGCCAACCTAGGCAATTGCTTCAAAAACATACTTCATATTTCAACTATCTGTTCATTCATTCTGCTCGTTATTTTATATTTCATCTTGCTTAAATTCCACCAGCGGAGTGTTTATGCAATTTCCCAAATTTCTGATGCTTCCACTGTGTCCATCCGGACCTCTCAGAAAGAACACGACTTAAGCATTTCTTCATTTAGGGCAGTATTTATTCGTCATAACCCAATGCATTTCGTGCCTCTAGGCACTTCTTCAGGGGTCACTACAATCAACAAAAAACAATCTCTGATTAATTTAATTCATTATCATTGTGTTCTCAGAACAGTTCAGTTACATTGTGCGCAAAACTGTCATTTTTATGTACAAACTCGAAACCTATCCTGTATCAGCAGCATCTTTTTCCTTTAACATAAACCATGGCGTTCACACACCCCATTCGCTCCTATGGTACCCCACAAAATTAGCATGGACAAGGTGGCAGGCACCGCGTGGTGCCTGTCACATTGTGCATGCCAATGCACAACATGCATATGGCGGGTGCTGCTTACAACACCACCCCCACAATTCAATATATGCGGGATGTCACCGCCACTGTGGCGGTGGCATCCTAATTGCAATTGCGTGACAGCTGCACCTCTTGCAGGCGGTCCCGTTTGCTGTTGCGGCGTCCACCCGCCATTGTAAAGGACCCCTGTTTGTGGAGAAAGGGTGTGATATAGGGTCTGATTTAGATCTTGGCAGGACTCCTGTCATCCTTCTGCTGCAAAGTTTCTAAGTACTCCTCGAAGATGATGTAGTCCCACCTGCCGTATTTACATGTGTGCTGACTGAACTGCCGTCCGCATCTTCAGACTGTTTCCTGTTGCTTAAGCGGGGCACCGTCATCGAGGCAGCAGACTCCTCTGCTGGCTAACAGTACTATCCGCCATATTCATGAATATCGGCATTTGCGATTCTGTAATAGCGAAAAAAAGCGAATCGCTATTCAGAAATCGCAAATCCGAATTCATGAAGAATTGCGATTAAAAAAAGCGATTCGCACGCGATCGCAAATTCCGTTAGCGATGACCGAGAATCGCAGAATAATCGCTATTTCCGGCTACCCGCGCCTGGACTGCGAGCTCGCAAATAGCGATATCGCTATTTGCTATATCGCTATTTGCGAGATCGCAAACTCGCGAGATCGGGAAAACGGGAAGTCGCATTTCGAGCCCAGTGATGACATCACAACCAGGAAGCTGCCGGTTCCCACCACCATTCTCCACAGTGAGGCTGAGAGAGAGGGAGCATTTTGGAGAGCTGCAGCTAATCAGGAAAAAAGTCACACCCCTGCATCTGGCGCACCTGCAACATCTGCGGTCATACCCCCAGCAGCTGTCGCCTCTACATCCGGGGCTGCACCAGTTTCCACGCTGCAGCCAGCCACACACTCAGGCCAGCAGGGCAGGCGTGGCAGGTCACGCCGGCATTCCACTCCAGCTAGCAGGCGGGCCAATGATCAGGGACTGGCGCGGCTCAGCGTCGAGAGACGCATGCTTCGGATTGACCAGCGCCAGGCACAGCAGCAAGGAGCAATACAGCTCCAGCTGCATATGATAGGGCGCAATGTGGCCACTGTTGCAGGCCACATGGAGGGCATGAGGGCAGCCATGGCAGGTGTGGGACAACGATTGGACGACATGACTGCAGTCATGGGCGGTGTGGGTGAGGGAATGGCCCGCATGGCTGCAGCCATGGAGGCCAACACCGCTGCCATGTCGAGACGGAGCAGTGGAGCACAATTTGCGTAGCACACAAACAACACATATACACTATTGACTGCACACCCATAGGTTCTAGTATAACAGCCAAAACCACCCCAACAATATATTTGCTTTTTTAGTGTCAATATAGGTCTGTTCATTTTACCTTGATAAGATTTAAAATGTACACTAATGCATTATACATCAAAAAATGCTTGTAAGAGCAATGCAAAAAAACACAAGACTAAAGCAATTGTCAACATTCTATTCATAGTAAGACACATTTCAAAGAAGCTAACCTCAGATATCAGGGACAACAGA
This sequence comes from Lissotriton vulgaris, assembly GCF_964263255.1. NCBI lineage: Eukaryota > Metazoa > Chordata > Amphibia > Caudata > Salamandridae > Lissotriton > Lissotriton vulgaris. The sequence goes on from NC_141691.1 coordinate 1,570,369,694, forward strand.
GCTGATTACCGTTGTGGTCATGTAGTAGCAGCAAATGGAGGACCTGAAAAATGGGGTTCATGACAGAAACAAAAGTGTGAAACACAACAAAAGTATGTTTCTACCTAATTTCCTTTGCATCCACCAACTCAAAGTAGGAGGAATCCCTGTCACAGTTTCCTCTATGGGAAAGCACATTGTGATTGACCCGGCGGTAATCTTGGCTGTTTCGTATCTTTGTATTGTTCTTCCTTGTGTCCAAAACCCTTAAATGCCCCTAAAAAGTGACGAGTGATCTAATACTTATATCATGGAATTCAGAGGTTTAAATAAATAGCGTAAGAGAAAGAAGAGTCTACACTAACTAAAACACAATAACTGAGAAACAGATATATTTCAAGAGACATTTCTATGATCTAAAGACACTCATTAATTAGTCTGATATTGCTATAAACTTGAGAGAGCAAAAGTCAGATGCTTCGAGTTTGTTAAGTTTTAAACACTACCTTAACTTCTGTGAGTGTATTCATTTCATGTGTAAAGTCGAGCACTTAAATTACATTTTAATTAGTAGAAAACACCTGTATGGAAAATTTACTTTTTGTTTAAGGTATGAGAGGACTTTAGAAAAACAATAAAATAAAAAATATTAAACTCCTTTGATGTAAACTCAAAAAACATAGAAGACGTGTACCATCTGGAAGAGCTTAAAGGTGTTAAATAAAAAATATCACTCTAAGCTCTCTGAATAAATGCTAGAAAAAACGAAAAATCCGTGCATATACAGAGAGATTCAGCCAAACTGAGGTGGTCCATAATTTCAGTTAAGTATATACTAAATACAGTTTAGATTTGGTAGGTAAAGTTTTCACATTGATAATGGAGATGTATTGGGAAGGAGGCATCCGAAGTGGGAAACCATTGGCACATAGTTTTAAGCAACGTGACAATACCAAGGTAATTCACAATATGAATGACAAAAATAGTTGAATTAAATTTTACATCTAATCCATTGTATCTGTTTTTTAATTAGACGAAATCCAAAGCATTTTAGACTCATAAAAAATCATTATTTTTAATATTTTGTGATTCGGTAACCTATTACTGAATCACAAAATGGGTTAGCGATTCCGTATTAGGAAGGGGCGTGTTAAGGGCGGCCCTTCCTAAAAGTGACACACAATGCTATGCTTGAAGGTTTTGCGACCAAAATGCGTTTGCAAAACATTTGCATTTTACAGCACTCTTTAAGTAGGTGGCAACCAAGTCGCAATTGGGAAGGGGCCCCAGGGAACCCCTTCCCCTTTGTGAATGCATGAAAAAAGTGAAACGTTTAATTTTTCTTTTAGAAATGTATCACATTTCTCTTTAATCCCTTGCATGCTGTGAGCATTTTCGCACTGTGAGGGCAATTTAAACAGTGGGCAGGATTCATACGGCCGGGGGCCATCCTCGCACACGCCCCCCATGATGTATGATGGCCGGGGGCAGTCCGAAGCATGCAAGGATTTAAGGAAAATGGGCTGCATTAAAAAAATAGTCACTTTAGTTCAAAGCAAATATGAACATTGTGGTCTGCTGTTCCCAAAAGGACACCATCCCTGTATTTATAGCTGTTCCCAATAGGTTGCAAATCGTGACCTACTTCATGAATATTAATGGGGTAGGTCAATGCGACCCCATTAGGAATCTCTAAATGTGCCAAGGATACATTTGCACATGAGTGTTTGCAATTTCCTAATGGTGAATCACAAACATTTGCTATTAGGAACTCGCAAAATGAAACCGACGTAAATGTGGCCCTTAGTTATGATTTCATTTTGCTTCTTATTTGATTTTATTGTGTTTCTCTAACCTCGATTTGTTGTGTCTCACCCAGTTTGAACAGTGACGCTTTGGTTTTAACAGTCTCTTTTCCTCCTTTGATGATAGCGTCTTATTTACTTGCTTTTCTATTTGCTACTAATGTTTATCTCTCCCTGCCCCCATAAAACTTGATTTTCTTTCGAAGATCCCACCTGATAGTGTTCACCATTTTAGTCTGCCTGCACATAGTTGATCTCTGTGTTCTAGTGTCTATCAACTGAGCAAGTGCAGGGACACCATAGCATCATAGGTCTCAAGTCCAAAGGCACAGTCAGGCAGGGGAAGCACCGACTGAACCAATGGCAATCCACATTTCTGCACTCAGGACAGGAGATGCTGTCGTTTTAATCACCCTTTAGTTCAGGGAAACAATGATAAGCTTCGCCTGTTTATTTTACTGCAACTGCAATAAGCACCCTTATTTGGGACTCTTTCGAAGCAATTTCTACTTGCCATGTCCAGAAAATAGTTTTTCTTAGTTGTGAACTCACCTTCCCTTATACGAGCAATGAGCTTCTATTAACCGTGACCCACCTGCCAGGATATTTAAGCCCAACATCATATTAATTTAGTTCCACACTTTATTAATATCCATCTCCTGCACAACTACCAGTCTGGCTTCAAATTATACTGCAGCACAAAGACCACAACATTGCACATCGTAGATGTTGATCTATTGACTACAGATGAACATGACCCCTTCCTCCTCATATTCCTTGACCTCTCAGCTGCCTTCGACACAGTAAACCATTCCACCCTCATATGCACCCTAGAGTCTAAAATGGGATTCACTGGCAATGTCCTTCACTGGTTCCCCTTCTACCTTTCCAACTGACATCTCTATGTTCAAACAGGCACCCTTGAGCTCACAAAAGATCCCTGTCATCTATGGAGTACCCCAGGGCTCCATACTGTCTCCTGTCATCGTCAACCTTTACATCTAGCCACTTTGCACTCAACTCACAGATAACAGCATCAAAATCCATCAATATGCAGATGATACGCAACTCTTCTTGAAGTCTCCTCTTCTACTGCCATCCAATGCCCCAAATACTCATCATCCAGACCCGAATGTCAAACACCTACCTAAAGCTGAACCCAACCAAGACAGAATTCTGGCTATTGGCAAAGAAAAATAAACAAGATGCAGTACAAACCTGTCTCCACAAAATAAACCTTTACAGCTTTGAACCACAACTTCCACCAAATGCCAAATCACTTGTATTCAGCTAGGACACCAACCACGCCCTCAAGCACCACATTGCCAAAGCAACAAAGACATCCTGGTACAAGCTCTCATCTATAAAAAGTCAAACTTTTCTTCCAGAAGTGACTTCATCACTACTATTCAAGTCCTCATACCTCACATCTGGATGTAGGTAAAGCCCTAATACATGGCCTCCCAGACTCCATACTGGTACCCATAACTGGCATCCTACATGTCACAGTATGTCCCATCCAGGGACTGAAGAGATCTGAGCACATCAAGCCAACCCTGAAGGACCTCCATTGGCTCAACTTTGCCGGGCCTCACTATCTTCAAAAACAGCTGCACTCCTGTTTATCTTGTAGACAAGCTCACCATTTCTGGTGGTTCAGCCTTGACACTTCAGAATGCAAAGAAGTGTAAAAAAAGAAAAAAAAAGATAGCACAGCCTTTCCATCTGTGCACCGAGGTTCGGCAACAACATTGCTGCATCCATCATGCCCACCCCAATGCAGCTCCAATTTTGCGCCCTAATTTCCTCGTCCCAATATGTGTGTCTTAGTGAAATAAATCAACACTATCTGGAAGATTATATTAGAACCCATCCTGCACTGTTTTGGCTCTCTCTATTGAAAAATAAGGCAGCGTCTCTTACAAGAGACATCATACTAGACTGCCTTATTTGTAATAAAGGTACGAACATTCCATGGCTCGCTTGGGTGAGGACCAGTTTGAGTAGGGTTTGCTATGGATACACCTTTGATAAAGGCGAGGATTTGGACACTGTAAGCAAATAGGAGGTACAGGCAGCCTTATATAAGATCTATCAAGAAGATAGAGTGGCCAAAGTTAGCAGCAAATCAAGCATGGGCTTATTCTTAACATATAGAATGATCACACATTAGCTGGATATTTGACCAAACCCATGAGCCGTGAGAACGTAGCCTCCTTTTTTGCCTTAGGCAGGTACTGTTAAGTACTTGTTGTGCATTTCTATGGGTTTTTACGCTAATCTTAATTCCTCTCCCTGCCCATATGGCATACCCTTGGACCAATCTTTACTACATTTTCTATTTTCTGTGGGTATTATGCGCAATATATAACATTATTTGTATTCCCCTTTATAGAGAAATTTTTTAATGTTGATTATAGAGAAGCCTATAGAACTCTTCTTGAATTGGGCAAAAAGGAATTCATTATTTAGGCTGGAGGATTTTTGAAAACTGCTATCCGAGCACATAACTCGATGAACACTGTATCATTGTATTTAATAATTCTGTAAGTCTTATCAGTTTATGCTCTCTTAACTGGTGTGTTTCTGTATGTTTTCACTGATTACATGGTTTGTCTTTTATGGATACATTTTAACAGCATAAAGTTATGAAATGAATGAACGATGAGCAAAGAGTTGAAGACTCACCTCTGAACTACATCACAATGTATTAACTGTCAACAACTCAGTTCCTCTAATCTTAGTCCTTGAATGTATACTTGTATTTGACCATATACATAGCTCTGCTGCCCTTTGACCAGTTTTGTGCTACAGAAATGCCATTTATGTGCCTAAATACATAATTTAAAAACTCATCTGCACCCTCATTAACTCCAGGTCTATAGTTAAGCATGCAACAGAATTACATTCATTTATTCTAGACTTTTCTTTTGGCCTTACTCCCATAATGGAAATGTGGCTGAAAGATGCTCATAGACCTAAAGGTTTTTTAATTCATTATGACAGGTCTGCCTGCATTGGTTAGGGTGTGGCGGCTGTTACTAAAAACATTTTCCAAGTCAAAGTTTTCTCCATGGATCCTCTTTCTAACTCTGAATGCTTATTAGTAGATGTTTTTCCTCTTTTTGCCTATTTCATATTCTATTATGTTATTTCCCTCCATGTACATTAAGACAGTTTTCTGATATTTTCTAATATTTTAGTTAACTATTCCACGCTTCCAATATAGAAATCCAAGAATGATATTCTACTGGGACCCCAAATCTAAAGAAAATGTTGACCCAGTGCAATAATGTGCTGCTTTAAAACCTACCCTGTCCTATCTGGGATCTTACACACTCTAGACCATCTCTGTTTCGACCCTTCTCTTACACAATTCATGTTTAGTAAAAATATTATCTGGTCACAACACAAGGCTCTTCAATTTTCCATTACTCCTGCTTTCCCTCTTAAACCCAGCTGTGGAAAGAAAAGCTCCAAATCATTCAAAATAAGGCATACCTTGACTATAAGCTTCCTTGGAGCCCACTATGCCAGCTCTCAGTCATAGCACTGATCAAGCTACTTTGTCTAGAGCACTTTGGCTGACTCACTATCTGTAAGAAACTCTGAACCTGATTTATACTTTGGTGGATAGAATAGTCCATCACAAATATGACGGACATACTGTCAACCAATCAATCAATCAATCAGGGGTTTGTATAGCACGTCTACTCACCTATGTTGGTCTGAAGGTGCTGGGGCCTGCTGATCTGTCTGGGGGCTGGGTTTCAGTTGAAGAGCCAGGCCCCGAGAATCTTCTTGAATTGGGTCAGCGATGGGGATTACCTGAGGTTAGGAAGCAGGATGTTCCAGGTTTTGGCGGTGAGCTAGGAGAAGGATCTTCCTCCGGTTCTAGTGTAGTGGATATGTAGGACAATGGCCCGGGCCATTTGGGTGGAGTGGAGGTGTCTGGTGGCTACGTGGAATGAAAGGCGGTGGTTCAGATGTGCTGGACCTTCATCATGGAGGGCTTTGTAGGCGTGTGCGAGGAGCTTTAAAGTGATTCTTTTGTTGACTGGGAGCCAGAGGAGTTCTCAAAGGTGTTTGGTGATGTGGCTGCGGCAGGGGATGTTCAGGACCAGTCCTGATGTGGCATTTTGAATGTTCTGTAGTTTCCTGAGGAATTTCAGGGTGACGCCGCGTAAGGCAGGTTGCCATAGACAACTCTGCTGCTAATGAGTGAGTGGGTGACCATCTTTCTGGATTCTGTGGGGATCCATCTGAATGTCTTTCGAAGCAGGCAAAGCGTTTGGAAGCATGATAAGGATACAACATTGATCTGGCTGTTCATTGTAAGTGAGGTGTCCAGTATGATGCTGAAGTTTCATGCATGGTCCATGGGTGTGGGAAGGTTCACAATGCGACGGGCCACCAGGAGTCGTCCCAAGCTGAGGGAGTAGGTCCCAGGATGAGGACTTCAGTCTTATCCGAGTTGAGTTTGAGGCAATTGTCTATCATCCAGGTGGCAACGTCCACAGTCAAGCAACTCTACTTTTCTCAAAATAAAATCAGTTACATTATCAACTCCTACTCTGTTGTCCCCTTGGAACCTCAAACGTTTTAACCTGATCTGAATTGTCACCCCCACTCTTTGCTTTTTCCTCTGCATCCGAGGACATCACGCGTTCAGAAATTAGACAGATCTCATCTGGCTCCCCTCTAGATGCTTGTTTTTTAGATCTGATAGCCTTTGGGTGGTCTTCCCCGACATTGTGTCTGCTTACCTCCACTTTTTGCTGTATTCTATTTGTTGGTCTTAGGACTCTGAACACTTTATCACTGCTGACCAGTGCTAAAGTGAATGTGCTTCTCCCCAAACATTGTTTCATTGACTTATCCACAATTGGTGTATTTAATTTATCTCTAGGTCCCTAGCAGAGTGCACTACCTGTGCCCAGGGCTTGTACATAAAATACTACTAATAGGCCTGCAGCACCAATTGTGACTCCCACACAAGTAGCCCTATTAACGTGCCTCTGGCCTGCCACTGCAGAACCTATGTGCACAGTTTACTGTCACTTTAACTTGGCATTTAAAAACCTTTGCCAATCTGCAAACTCCCCTTTTATTACATATAAGTCACCCCTAAAGTAGGCCTTATGTAGCCCATAGGGCAGGTGCTGTGTAATTAAAATGTAGGACACATACTTTTAAGTTGTGCATGTTCTGGTAGCTAAAACAATTCAATTGCTTTTTCACTACTATGAAGCTTACCCTTCTCATGGGCTGAAATTGGGAATTCCTTAATACACTTTTAACCTGTAATTCTTGATTGAAGAAGAGTAGCTCTGTCATGTTTAATATCATTGTAATGGTAATGATAAATTTTCTTTGCTGGCAAAGTTGGATTTACCTGAAACTGTACTACTTTTTCCTACTTATGACGTCTGGATGATAGCCAAGGATGCTAGTCTGCTTTAATGTATTAGACCTTTCAAAGGTGTTTCACTCTATCTCATTCAGTGCTTTGTCATGGTCAGAATTAAAGACTTTGCCTGGAAATGACTGGCTTCCTTCCAGAAAGATCATTACCAAGCTGTTTCAATCTCTTCATTCCAAACTAAGTTCAAACATACTCTATGTGAGATGCCTCAGCACTCCTCTCTTAAGCCTACACTGTTTATTATATATGTAACCCCTCTAGTGGCACACATCTGGCCTTACAGTCTAAATTTGCATTCATATGCAGACAATACTTAAATAATCCTGTGACTGGATGGAAATTCTGATCGCCTTGTATGGAGAGTATGTGTGCTGTTGCCAAATCGATGAATAGAAACTCCTCGCAATTCAACACTGACAAAAAAAAGTGTCATGGTTGCGATTCCCGAAGGGGGACAATTTAGAATGATCGTACAATAATGAAAGAACTACATATCCCAGAAATCTTAGCCAAAGGGAGGAGTCAGCCTCTATAAAGGTACCTGATTACTGGCGGAATGTGTACGTGATTTTGACCAGTAATTGGAGTTAGAACTGGTGTGTATCCCGCATTGTGGCGTTCGGCCAAGGCGGAGTTCTCATTCGAGGAAGGAGAGCGTGCGGCGGCTGCCGTACGCCTCTGCAGGAGTTTTGGAGTGTCGGAAGTTTTGGTTCCGGCGTGCTGGCGAGAAGTGCAGCGGCTGTGTCATCTAGCTGCTCTTCACATTCGCCGGTGTTTTCTCGGCTGAGAGAACGAAGGAGTGGGAAGCGGCGGCTTCTCTTTGGAGCGTTCAACGGCTGTTGAGCGCTGTTCTAGCACCAGCTGGTGTTAGCGGAGTCCTTGCAGCGGAAGGAATTCATCATCACCTGCTGTTACCGGATTCCGTGAGTTTGAATACGAGATGAACTGTGGAGCTTACAAGCGTAGTTGAAAAAGCATTCTTGTACTTTGGACTTTGGGCTAAATCGTTTGAAATATAAACGTTTGGATTTCTGATATTGGAACTTTGTGATACCAAGACTGTGTTTTGACTGGAGCTCAATTTTGGAACTACTCAGAGGATAGTTGGAGTGTTTTTGGGTGCATCATTAATTCTTATTTTTTGATTGAAGACTTTACACTTTTGGGGATTTTTGTTGGAATCACCAAGAAGGCTGGAAGGTGTGTGTGACAGTGGTGAACGATGGAGAAGTGTTTGGCCTGATTGAATACCTTTTTGAATGCTGACATTCTTTCTTGCATTTCAGACTAGTAGTCATCGTGGATTCAGGTTATTCACTACCTACCAAGAGGGAGAAGAAGAGATTGTAGCTAGTACCCGTGGTAGGTGGTGTCCTAGCGAGAATACTTGAGCGTAGTTAGCATTGTTATGACATTAATGCTTGTGTTTCTTTGTTGTTTCTCATTACAGGCTCCCGTCCTGTTCCAGCCCCTTCCTGGTTTCTTATTTTCCCTCACCTGATTACTTTATGCTCAGTGTGATTTGAATTCTGAGCATGGGGCAGTCTGGAGGTGGACCCCATATAGCATCACCTGATCCTGAGAATACGTGGCTGTGACAAAAAGAGTTTCTAATCCTTTAAAAAAAATCTGAGTGGACCCACAGATGGTGCTGTTGGGTTCTTTTCGGAATATGGGCACGTGGGCCACCTTAGCAACCCTGATAGCTGGAATGTACCTACGCGCGTACTCTGCAGTTGCTGTCTTGCCGTTGGCTCTGTCGGTCGTGTCCCTGCAACTTTGGAATAAACCTCTTCTACCTCACCTGTGGTTACTGCTTTGAGTTGATCTTTTCAGGTGCCCTTCGTAGCTTGGTCGGCTTTCAACTCAGTCCAAGTAAATGTATAACTTGTGAAGTTGTTTCAGTTCTCAACACTCATTTGAAGCTCAAATTGATAAGATCTAAGGTGCCTGCTCTCTGGCATTTTCTGTCATCAAAAGAGTTATTTACTATTTACCCTCCAGTCACAGAAAGAAGGCAATCCAGGTGTTTATATTATCAAGTCTAGAATACTATACTCTTCTCTATCTTGCCTTCCTATCTCATAGACAGATCTTAGAACGGAACAAATGCTGCTGCCCACCTCATTCTTAGGCTATATAAGAGAACTCCAACAACCACTAACGTGGTTCCCTCGAATGGCTCCCTATTTGCAAACAGTGTATATTTAAATCAGGAGCGGCCCATGCAGGTAAGAATGGTGAGGCAGTGGGACAGGTGACGGGGGACTCGACAGACGACGACAAGGGAAAATATTTACTTATTTCATTTTCCCTCATCATCGTCTGTCGAGCCCCCCCACATTCCCGATTCTGATTTAAATCACTATGTTTATGCCATAAAGCTCTTTATGGATCAACTCCATATTAGTTTTGCATGATGTTCTCGTAATATGTTGCAAGCAGACCATGTTCAGGTAATGCCAAACAGGTCACTGGTCTTCGCTACCATACCAAGCTGGGGAGGAAAATCATTTTCACTACGTATAACCAATGCCTGGATTCTCTTCTGACTCTATGTCTTAATTCTTACATGTTCATCTTTAGGAAACATCTGAAACCCATCTTTCCATCTTTTACATAACGTGCCCACACTTGGCTGCTGTTTTCTGTTGTGCCCGGACACCCCATGTTTAGCATGCATGCTGAGTTTCACAAATTTGTTGAATAAATAAATTGTATTATTAAAATACAAGACTTCTACTCTGCTATAATTCAGAAAAGTTTCAAACTGTATAAACTATCCCCGAATAATTTTCTTGCACAAAATGATAAAAACAACCTCTGGTATGTGACATCTACGTGTCATTTTCACTAATCATAATAGATAACAAACATTTTGCTAAAATCTCAACAAGAAAAATGGAATCCGTTAGAAAAGAAAAACAACATCAGTATCTGTAAGGAATCATCAGGAAAATTAAGATAAAGAAAATTAGGCAGCGTGACCTTAACTAAACTCTCTGAAAATAAACTAGATCTTCATCTTCTGTTAAGTCCAGATGCAGGGAAAGTGTAGAAAAACCAGCAAATATTAAATAAAAATATTTCTTGGATGAGTTATGGAGATATGTTTTATGCCCATTTAATGATCTTTCCGTCCCACTCACTACACTTGTATAAAATAAAATTAACTTTTGCTCTAGTGAGCTAATCATAGGTAAAGGTCCTGAACAAGCATCTCCTCTTTTATAGCTACATTTTAAGACATTAGCATGACTTGCCTCAGCAATCAGGAAAACACTTAATATAAAAGTGCCCCACATTGTTTAAAATAAACAAAATGGGCTCAATTTAGAGTTTGGCTTAATCACAAATGTGACGGATATACAATCCATATTATTACAAGTGCCATAGTATATAATGCACTTGTAATATTGCAGAAAGGATATCCATCATGTTTGTGGTGGAGTAACCCATCAACCAAACTCTAAATCAGGGCATCAGTGCTCCAGATTGCAGAAAGAGAGATATTGCTAGTTACTCAAACTTCTTTCTATAACATGTGAACCAAGTTTCCAACTATCGCAATTCAGGTTTAGCCTAATGTATCAATCCTAAAATACTGAAAACAATAGTCCCTTTGGGCTCTGTTTTTATGCACACATCACACATATACTGCTTCCAATCAAACCTCACTCTAACAGCACCAATTAGAACCAAATAACATAATGTAGAAAAATCATAAATCTTTATTATTCACTGTGTGGTAAAAGACTTTTGACTCCAGAGAGATCTAATTACATAACATAAAAACCTAATTATAAAAAAACTGCAAATTGCACGAGAAAAGGGAGAAATAAAAATAAAAACACTAAATGTTAAAAACCTTGACCAGCGTGGACACACACTTAGAAAACAATATCATATTTGTGCTTGTGCATCACATACAATGTACACATAGGTATTCTTGTTCTACATAAGATGTTATTTCAAGTTTTCTAGTTGGGCCACATATGTTGGAACCAGGAGTTGTATTTCAAATTTGTTTTCTTTTTTTAGGCACTGAAGCGACGCGTTTCGGTGGTATTTGATTGTGTCCCACCTTTTTCAGGCTAACAAATAGTTTGTACAAATCTCCCCAAGATTAATCCTTTTCATTGGTGAGAGGAAGGAGGAACCAGTCTCTCCAAGTGGATCAGCCAGATGTCTCTATATGGTACATTGGCAAAGTAACAATTGGTATAGGGGTCAAAATCGATCACCCTCATTTTTATCGGCACCGTTTGTTAGGAATCCTATTGTTGATGTAGGGATGCATACAGCGTTCTTAACGAGGTCCTTATCCTGCTTATTGTTGCTGCTTCGTGAATTCACCCTGTTTGAACCACAGGAGCTATGGTTGACACACCGTCTGAGAAGGATTGTCCAAGATCAGATGGTCCGATTTATACCAGGACTATAGCGTCTCCTTGCCTGCTCCTTAATTCTTGTAAACTCGAGTGTCTCTCTCACACTAGAGTTTACAAGAATTAAGGAGCAGGCCAGGAGACGCTATAGTTCCGGTATAAATCGGACCATCTTGCAAACTTTTAGTCAACAAAATGGCCAATGAAGAGCTTCCCGGGGCCAGTGGAGCTGCGGCTGATCCAGCCGTTCAAGATTTGGACTATTCAGGTTTCCAAGAAACTGACTATGATGCTATAATCATTCCTCCAAATTTAAGGAGAGCCATCACTATATAACTTATAAAAAAACGCCTATCAGTAAGAGGTGGTAGGGCAGTTTTTGGGAGAGAGGCAGATGAATATCACCAGACAGAGGTATTCTACTTATGGATAATCTTCCCTGAAGCAGATCCAAGAACAAATGTGTTTCACTTCTACAAAGAAGATGAACCACCAACGGACTACATTGCCTTCGATGGCATTGAAATTCCACTAACATACCAGGAGCATGCGCTCTGGTTTAAAGGCGCCCTAAAACACATAAATTGTTCCACTAGGTAGACCAGGAGCAACATGGCCGGTCTTAGCCAGCTATACACCACATCCTGAAATTAATGAAATGACAGATGTAGCACTACTAGCTCAACTGAAAGAGGTCATAAAAATCTATAGACAATTGGGTCAATTTGCCATGCGGACTTTTACAGTCCAACCTGCAATAATGATCCACAACATCCCCCTCACCAGGGGAATACAAATAAAATGACACCACAGACTTTACATTCAGTCGTTGGTAAATTACCCCCAAAACAGGAACAACTTTGATTCAGGATAGCTCAAAAAATCACTCAAATCGTAGCAGTATTTCCTAATACTTGCCCTCATAAGAAACACAGAACTTTAACAATCTGTTTACCAATGGGGATCGCACCACATCTGGAGGACTGCGACACTTGGGGTACAATCTTTGCTGCAATCTACACTAAAACACACAGTGTTCCATCTATGGCGGTAATACCAGATGTCCTGAAACAGATTCAAAATGAATACGGGGTAGAGCCTGCTTCAAATCTAGGTATGACATTTCTGAAAGATTTCAAAAAGGTCTCAGCAATAATATTAGCTAATATTAAAGGTAAAGCAGCATTTGTGTTGATCCGCCAAAAGTTAAGGGAATTTGATGTAACTGAGCAACCGCAAGAACTGGCCAGAATAATTGAAAAATCCTATGTAGAATTAGGCAGAGACAGTCTGGGAGGGAAACCAGTAAAACCTCAACTGTTTGAAAGTCCTGAAAAGGTCTTTACTAAAAACACTCCTACAACTTCTAAAAAGAAGTGGGAAAACACTAAACAAACTTCTAAAGGGAAGCGTTCTCAGTTGAGAGGTAGGTCTCCTCAAAAGGAGCCCACGGAAAGGAGGTATAACCTCAGGAATAGGGATAATTTGAGAAAACCTGATAGATATCAAGACACTGATACACATTCCTCTCGTACCTTTCAGTCTTTGTCACTGAAATCCGAAAGAAGAGGAAGTTCAGAACACAAGGAAGAAAGCGTGAAGTCCAAAGACAATCAACACATTTAAAGAAGCAAGAAACTTTAATTGACCAGGAAGAAGGTAGCAGGTCTAAAAATCAGACATGCCGAGGATCTTGAGGACATAACTCAAGAACGGGGAATAGGCTCAGAAAATGTTGGACAGCGCAGCAGAAGTCATCATAGCTCGCAAGAACCTGAAGGATCATCTGGAGACAGTGGACTTAAATGAATTCATTCAAGTTGAAACTGCAGATACCAGGGTTAGTTCTCCACATAAGTTATATAAAGTAACACTCCAAATGAAGGGAGACATACCAGGAAAAGTGAGAACACTCTTTTGGGAGCTAGTCTCTCAAGGTTATGACATTCTTCTAGCTGAACAAGACTGGTCGCCAGAATTTTCCAGGGAGTGCCAACATGGCAAAGAAATCATTATGTAAACACACAAAAAGAAGGGGGACGGGGAGCTCTATTAAGAAAAGAAATGAGGTCCAGTGCCCTTGCTCCCAAGACTAACAATAAAACACAAGGTGGGGGCATCAGTTCCTCAAGGGGAGTCAACCAGAATCTGGTTCGCTCTGTTATGTGGAGGAAGAAGAAGATACTAAAAGGGGTAATGGAAGGTAAAAGTTTGCTCTGTGATTATCCTAACAGGTATGGAATGAAAAAATGTATAATGTATGAGGTGGATGGACTCTCCTCGGTAACCTAGTGCCCTCAGAAAACCGTCTGAGCGCCCTAATTTATCATTGGGCGTTGCTCCTCGTGTGGGTGGTGCCGCAGTCCCTCACGGGCCCCACAAGGGGACTCTTTTGTGGAGTTCTTTTGATGGAGATGCCGCAGCGTCTGGCAGAGGGTAGGAGCGACGGCCGAGTAGAAAGGGAGAAAACTTGCTTCCTGGTACATTTTGCCATGACGCTGCCGATGGGGCCCTAACCTAGGATCTTTGGGTTTGGGTTGAGGTACGAACAAGGATCGTACCACATAGCGATAAGACGCTCCGAAACCTTAAAGAAGAAACGTAGAGTAGGTTCACGGGCAATAGGCCTGGGACCTGCCTTTGTAAACCCAATTTTTGGTTCGAATTGATATTGTTTGGTCCTGAAGAAGCGCGACTGGATCCCTTAGGGACCTTCTGCTGCGCGAAACATGTCGACCCGATAACAACTGTTTTCCAATTTGCACTTTATTTCACTTACCCTGAGAGGAGCGTCTAGTTTCACAGGCGCCACCCTATTATCTGGTTCAATAGAGGTATACTCCAGGGTCCACCCCCCTTTTTTAATTGACCATCCAGATCCCCGAATAAATTGATTTATGGGTCTAGTTTGGTCTTTTTAATTAGCACTCACTCACTATAATCACACCATTTTTTTACCAGGCCCTCAGACCCGCATGCACAACTGCGGCATCTCCATCAAAAGAACTCTGCAAAAGAGTCCCCTTGTGGGGCCCGTGAGGGACTGCAGCGCCACCCACACGAGGAGCAACGCCCAATGATGACTTAGGGCGCTCGGACGGTTTTCTGAGGGCACTAGGTTACCGAGGAGAGTCCATCCACCTCATACATTATACATTTTTTCATTCCATACCTGTTAGGATAATCACAGAGCAAACTTTTACCTTCCATTACCCCTTTTAGTATCTTCTTCTTCCTCCACATAACAGAGCGAACCAGATTCTGGTTGACTCCCCCTGAGGAACTGATGCCCCCACCTTGTGTTTTAAAGAAATCATTATGCAAGCCTACTCCAAACACATTCCAATTCATTTAAAATATACATATGCCAGGAATTGTGCAGTAGCCCAAGCTCCTGTACTATACAAAAATCATGTAGGGAGATATTAGATCAACTTGAATACCAAGGGATGTTTGGAACATGCACCACATCCATAAACAATCCTTTGTTTCCTGTCTTCAAACCATACAATACATATTGTCTTGTATAGATTTACGGACATC
This sequence comes from Lissotriton vulgaris, assembly GCF_964263255.1. Lineage (NCBI taxonomy): Eukaryota > Metazoa > Chordata > Amphibia > Caudata > Salamandridae > Lissotriton > Lissotriton vulgaris. The sequence continues at coordinate 1,570,384,834 of NC_141691.1, forward strand.
CTAAATTCTTGTTGCAAAGCATTTGCAGTACAAAATGCACAAAGTGCAGCATTAATGAATAACACTGTGCGTAAAAAATATAGACCCCATTAGATATTTCTAACGGTTTCTTCTGTCAAAACATTGCACCAGAAAGTAGGTAATTGACCGCTTTTTCAATTATGTGGACACAGTGTCACTTCTGTCATCTACCTCAGGGATTCAAGAATAGTCCTGATTTATTTTCAGCCAAGGTAACAGAGTTACTACAAACTTATGATGATGAAGCTTTATCATATGTCGATGCCATCTATCTAACAGATGATGACTTGGACAGGCACTTGAACAGGGTGAACACCATCATACTTGGATTTGCCTCCGAAGGGTATAAATTCAATTTTAAGAAATCGAGAATTGCCCACCTCAATGTCCTTTTCCTAGGATATGAATTATCAAGTGAAGGTAAAAGCCTGGCAGCAAAAAGTCTAGAAAAGAGTGCGCTGCTCCAACCTCCAAAAATGCTGAAAAACTTAAATTCAATTCTGGGTTTCCTAAATTTCGGAAGAACATACATTCTAAACTACGCAGAAAGGGTTACACCTTTCTACGAATAATTAAACCTGATTTCAAAACAGTTAATTGGACACAAAAACACACAGAAATTTTACGTTCACTGCAAACAGACATGTTGGCAACTAAACATTTGCAAACATGCGTAAACGTACGTAACTTAGTGAACCAAATCATTCCAGGACAATGCAGATTCACGTACTTAGCTTCTAACGAAGGTGAAAAAGTATCAATAGCTTACAAATCACATTTGTACACACAAGCAGAAATGAAACTCACTTCAACAGAAAAAATTCTGACAGCGGTTCAAACTGCAGTAGCAAGAGAGAGAGCCCTCCCACAGGGTAAGCACATTATGGTCTTTACACCTGTAACTGCCTTAGAGGCAGTAACAAAAGCGAGCTTTCCAAATGCTAAAGATTTACATCCGAGATGGATACAATGGGTTAATTCTCTTGCTGCAACAGACGTTGAATATGTGTTTGACCCTTACTTGAAAACACAAGCATTTCTACAATACGAACAATAATGTCGTCTGCCTACTGAAATTCTGCCTCTTGACCAGTATGAATGTATCATTTTTACTGACGGATCAGCTCAACCCTTTACGGAGGGTAATCAAGCCTATAGTGCGGCGTACGCGATCATTAAATGTCGCTGGCGCAATGGCAAATTCCGACCAATGGTCACTAAAACTCAATCTCTAGGATATTGTACAGCTCAGAGAGCTGAACTACAAGCATTCAAAATGGAACATGAAAATGAAGATAGCGAATTCCCCACACTCATAGTGTGCGATTAGTATTATTGTGTTCAATCCTACAATGAATATTTGCAAAATTGGCTTCAAAATGGTTTCAAAGATGCAAAAGGTGGCACAATCAAGCATAAAATGCTTTAGGAACAAGTAGTTCAGTTACGACTAGGATTATGGAACACTCACGTGATACATACGCTGAGTCACCAACGTGATGGCATTCACATTGCAGGAAATTCATTGGCTGATGAAGCCGTGAAGGCAGCTGTGCAAACGGCTTCTGTAGCTGCAATCACTCGTTCAAAAATGAAAATAGACAGTGAAATAATGCTAGCTGTCAATGCCACAAGCAAATGCAGCGGTGCAGTGTCACCTAATAAGTTTCCACTCAAATACTCATATATAATTGATGCAAACTCTGTTCTTTTTGCTTGAATTCCTGGAGTGGGGGTAGGGTAATTCCAAATAGGAAACTTAGAGTAGCTTTGATACACAAAGCACATTTTGGAGAGAGTCTGATACAGCAGGGGATCTCTAAGACTATACTAGAATTAAAAGAGATGTACTAGTGGTCAGGAATGAATTCACACATTCACACATTTGTGATTAATTGCAATGACTGCAATAGAGATCGCAGCACAGAACGTCGCCAGATACCTGACTACAGTGTAGACAGCCCAGTACAGACACCATTGTTAGACAGCATTAGACTTTCTACAAGCAGACGTCCCTATGGACAGATGCGGTCCCACAAATTTTAAGACGAGATTCATTTGGATGTGGCCTCAGTGCTCGGCTGACACTCGAACTGTTATAAAAGATTTGTGAGTCTTTATCGGCACATACACAGTCGGCACTTTACATTCTGACCAGGGTCATGAGTTTAGCTCTCAAGCTTACAAGGAGGCCATAGTCAAATTTGACGTTGCATTGTGGTACTCTAGTCCATTCCATCCTGAGGGGAATTCGGTCTGAAGAGAAAGGAAGGGGACATAAAGCAATGTATAGCAGCTAGGGTATTAGGCTCGGGAGACGGGTGGGTCAAACATCTAATAGGTGTCCAACGTAGTCTTAACAATCTGCCAAGAAGTTCTCTAGGAGGTATTGCTCCATATGAAGTCCTTTTTGGGACCAGAATGTTAGTATCGGACCTCGATTGTCAGACTTCAGTGGTAGAACAAAAACCCTTTGATGTCAAAGACCGTTTGGCTGTTTTACAGGATTTAAATGAAATAAGAACAAAACAAAGTAACATGTTCCTGAAGCCAACAACCAGTGAAGAAAAACCGACCGTCCCAGCAAGGCCTGTCTGAATTCCCAAGCTTGGGTATCTAGTCAGAGAAAAGATCGCTGACAAAAAGGAATTTGGGCCTTCTTACAGACAACCAGTACCTGTCCTAGCAATCCACGGTTCAATAATAGTATTACTGCTGCCCCTTGCTGGTAAAAAGGAGAACAGGTTTGTGTCTATCGATCTGGTCAAACCACATCATGTGGCCGATCATAAGCAGTAGGCCAAGTGCATTCTTCCGATGTAGCAGACACCCTAATTTAGCTACTAATCAAGAGGTTCAAACTGAGATACTCATCACCTTTGAAGAATCTGCAGTGCGAAATGAAGGACTAAGCAACAAAGCTATGGAACTTGTACCTCTTGAAACCCAAATAACAGTTCGTCAAGAATCGCCTGTTTACAATGAAGTAGCATCTGACTACACAAATGTAACAAGTGATCAAGTGGTTCCAGCGATTTCAACGAATCCTGATGTAATCCCTACAATTGACAGAACTGCCTCTGGCTATTTCATTAACTTTGACTCGTTTTCCAAGGATTCGTGCGAACCTGAAAATGCTCCAGCAAAAAGATCTTTCGAAGAACAAGTAACAGACCTTTTTCATCACATGAAAAAGACTTATCTGGTTTCACCATGGATTGAACTTTGGATTGTGTTCGGTGTGCTCTTTTTTCTAATTTGGTTGACTCTTGTGATAACTTTGGGAATGCTGATAAATGGAAGATATGTCAAGATGAACACAGCGAGTAAAAACATCAACTTACTCCTCAAGCCACATGAATCATCTCATCATGAACAAAGAGACTTGTCATCAATGAACACCACAGCCGTTCCTATACCAGGGGGTATAGCTTGGGTCAGAACTGATTATGACATTTTTAGCCCTGTGGAGTTGTTGAAGATTCCACTCCAGTTCAAAATTTCCTTGAATTACTTTGTTTCATCTAGTACCTTTTCTGATGAAAGGGACTTTGAGACTGTTAATAATATGATGTCAGACTTAGAAATGTCTGCTATTTTTACACAGCATGAATACTTAGAAGGTTCATAAGATTATGAACAAATGTATTGTTATAATCACTATGGTCCTTATTTCTTGCACACATCTGCAAACCCTAGAAATGTATTGATGTATAACCAATGGGAACACTGTCCTATGCCACCAGAGCGTAGCTCAAGAACATTCAATCGAAAATTTCCATACTTTTCAGGTTTTAATACATCCAATCCAGAATCATTTTACTTTAAAAATGTTAACAAGACAGGATTGAAAAGTATGCTGACAAATACCAAACAAATTTATTCTGCAGCCTTTTATGCTCAGCTGTCTACACTAGGTTTTGACTTTTGGAAAGACAACATTGAGACAAAAACTGTCTGGGGCACAAAAGATTGGGAAGTGCAGGGGATAGAAGCTTTATTTAGAGCCTGCATTGTCCCTGAACAAATTATGTTTTTGAATGACACTGTCCAACAGACGTCTTGTCTTTGGTTAGCCAAGATAAAAGACCTAAACAATCCGTCTACACCTACACCTACACCTGAGAGTGACACTTCAGAGGGGGAGGTCGATGTACATACTATTTTGCTTCACAACAGAACAGATCCTGATTGAAAAAATGGTTAATCTGGCCCACAGACAGAAACATCTGTCAAGATAGATTCCTAAATAAGACACAGGGGTTCACAATCACAAGGCCAGATCCAAGACATGTTTAACAACAGCATCCAGGAATAGTAACAACATACAGTGTAGGGAAACTGTACAAATGTTTGGGTTCCCCTGATCTTTCTCTAAACTTTCTTGAAGTTTATATATATCAGCTTCTAGCTTTTGGGTCTCCTCTTGCACCTTCTTAGACTGAGAAATGGATATGGCTGTTAAAGAACCTCTCAAATATGTCTTGTACGTATCCCATACAGTTTGAGGTGGAGCTGAATTAAGATTAAAATCAAAAAATTCATTTGTTTCTGCTGTAAGCTTATCAATTACTGCATTTTCTAGTAATAGTGTTCGATTAGTGGTCCATCTCCGGGGAGGGGGGACCACATCCATGGCTAATTCTAGAATAACTGCAGAATGATCTGACATATGCTCCGGGACATGGCTAACAGAAATAGTATTTCTACTTGCCACTGTGTCAACTAAAAAAAATCAATTCTTGAACGATGTACGCACTTTTTATTATGGAAAGTAAATTTCCCACTGGTTATCTTAGACTTATGAGCCAGCTCTCTCCATATATCTATGAGCCCGATATCCAACATTAATTGCTTTAGTGAGGTTCTCATTTTTTGTGTGTTTAGTACTACTCTGCGCGAGTTATAGTCTTGGATTGGGTCGAATACCAGATTGAAATCCCCCAACTATAATATGGTCATTTACTTTAGATAGTTGAAAAAGTAGAGTATATAAAGTGGCTGGATTTTCTAGATTTGGCGTGTAATAGCTTACAAAAGTTAACCATGCACTGTTAATTTTTACTCTGGCAATTGCCCATCCCCCCAAAGGGTCAACCACACATTCGCCTAGCATAGTTTAGGTAGTTTTTTAAATTAAAATGGCAACTCCTTTCACTGTACAGGATTGATTTGTACAGATGGAATGTTCAATCTATTTCTGATGTTTTAAAACCATTATCCATTCCTCTTTAAGCAGATGTGATTCTTGCACAAAGAAGACACTACAGTCCTATAATCCAAAACACTCTAGTATTTTCTTTCTCCTAGAAGAAACCCTTAACCCGTTAACATTCCAGGACATGATTCTCATGCCCTTTGCTCTTTCATTCTTAGCCATGGAGTACTTGGGGTTCTTCCAAAATTACTGACATTTAAAAAATAAGCTCAGGTATACCTTTGATTAAGGTTTATAAATGAGGACATTGTTTTGCTTTTCTCTTACTTGCTCCCCCACCAAGTGTTTAAATAAAATTTTAATTTTTGCATTTTGGATGTGATCCAACCCCCTCCCCCGGGGAACCCTCCCTTACTGCCACTAGAGGTAAAATTAAATACCTCTGGTTTTCAGGCTATATCTCTAACCCAGCTTTATTTCGAGGAATCTCATTTGATGTGCTCTTTATCTGGCTTATCAGGGCATTTGCTTCTTCTGGATCCTTGAAATTGAACATTTTATTCTTCCACATTTCTTTAAGTGAAGCAGGGACACGTAGGTTTGCTGTTTCACCCAAATTTCTTAGTTCCTGCATTGATTTTCCCAGCTCCCATTGTTTGTCTTGAGTGATGTGGGAAATATCTGACCTAACGCGGAATGAACATCCGGCTTTTTTATACACCCCCGCTTTTAATCCTCCTGCCAAGATCTTTTCTTTAAGCACATACAACTTTAAATTGACTAAGATCCTTCTTGGATTTTTCTTTCCGGGTTTTTTAGAGAAAGGATCCCAATGTACTCTTTGTATATCATCCTCAAGAATCTTTTTGTCAATATCAGGGTGGAGTTCTGTAGGGAGGTTGTTTATGAAGGATCTTCTATCTTCTCCCTCCGCGTCTTCTGTTATATTAAAAACTCTAATGTTGTTCCTCCTTGCATTATTTTCTAAGCTTTCCAGTTTCTCCTTCAAGATCTTGTTGCCACCCTTTAATATCTGAATATCTTGTGCGCTTTTATCTACTTGCTTTGTCAGATCTTCCACAGCTAACTACATTGCCCCAAACCTTTCCGAAATAGCATTCATTTTAGTTTCAAGTGTCTCACAAATTGTTTGTATTTGTGATTGATTGTTTTCCATAAGAAGGGTAGTTAAGGTGGGAGGAGCCAAGCTCGCGACCGTGATGGCCGCACTGTAGCTCGGCTCCGCCAGCCTTCCTGCCCAACTCATATATCCTGATACGTATCCTGCCCCGAGACGACATACTCGGGAAGACTCGGAAAGACGAAGGAAAGCTTGCACTCACCATCTGTCCCGGGGGCTCCTGCGAGCGGCTGATCCGAAGTTACACCCCTGCTTGTTCCGGGGCCTCCGCGGCGTAGAGACTGGGGAATTGCCTGTGGAGGTCAGCCGGCGAGATGGTGTCGACGGCGGCCCCCGGTGGAGAGGAGAGGTCGCCTGGGAGGGGCCGTGGTGCGGTTATGCCGATGGCAACGGATCTGGCCCGGTCCAGCAGCCGGAGGGCCCCGTGGTGAGGTGCAGCACGCCGTGGACGGGGGAAGACCGTGTAGGAGGCTCCCCCCTTTGTTGCCTTGTCCGGCCATCTTGAAGCCCTGCACCCAGAGTCGGCATGTGGCGCCCGCGGGGCGGTGGCGCTGGTGGTCCCCCTTTTGGTGGCTCTCCTTTCTGCACCCAGATTGCCATTCCTGGGGCTCCAGGCTGCTCTCATGGTGGCCTTGCTTGAGAGCCCACTCCAGGAGTTGAGGCGCACGGGGACGCGGCTGAATCTGCAAGATGGCGGCCGGCGCCCTGAGTCACGGACTGCACCGGGGCGGCGAATTTGTGCCACTGAAGTGTACGGGGGTCTGGTCATGTGAGCGGGAGCCCACGGTTGGCGATGTTCTTGATGCCTTAAAGACTTTACGCACAACCTTGGCCCTTGACACCCTTGTGCTGGATAGAAGGACGGCCGCCATTGCTGTTGGGCCGCCCCTCTTGGACGCGGCTCGGCTCCGAGTGTGTGCTGTTTTCGTCCCCCTCTGTTGCCGTGAGGAGTGCTGTCACTGTGCATCGACAAGACTATACACCAGCGGCCCCGGATCCCGGAGTCGCCCTGATCGTGGCGGGCGCTGGCGTGGGCACCGCGCCGGGGCCCGTTCCTGCTCGACTGCTCGGGGAACAACATAGATTGCCGATTCGAACTGCTCCGGCGAGACCCCGGTATTATCCTGCGGGGACGACTCTACTTTCCTGGGCGGTGAGACTTTACCCACACTGTTTGTTGTTCCTGTTGTCGTTGCCGAAACGTCTAGACTGCAGCAAAAAGTTCTTGCTTGGCCGCTGGTTGCTGGAGTCCTCTGGTTTGCTCCCATGGTCTGTCCTGTTTCTACCATACGGCCTCACCACTTTGATTTGTTTGCTGCCCACTATTCTACCACGCGCGGTAGCGATGGCTAAGAAAGGACAGGGGTGAGCCGGTTCTGGACCTGGAGGACTGATGGTGGGCGGATGGAGATGAGAAGTGCCCTCAACCATGATACTGTGGACGATTCCTTAGAAGGTTTATGATACCCGAGACTCTGTCGATTTCGTTTTGATGTTGCATTAATGTGGGTGATGGCGGGGGGTAGGGGCCGAATGATTCGATTGATGGCTCTTCTCTCCCTCTGGTTCTTTTTCCTTTTTTGTCTCTTTTGTTTCCTTTCCCTCTCTCTAACTTCTCCTATATTTCGGGTTTCCTATTTAGGGCGACAGGCACGCTGCTGGGGGGTAGGCCGTAGCCTTCTGCAGGGGTGCAGGGTGGGGTGGGTGGGTATGGGTCTTTTTCTTACCGTTTTTTTAGTTTCTATGGCTCTTTTGTGTCCCTTTCTTAGGACGCCGTGGCTGTGCATGTTTCCCACGGTGTGATTGCTTGTGGGGGGGGGTGGTTCTCTTCCTTTATATGATATTGCTTGCACAGATATCCTGACTTGAACGCCCCACCCCCCAATACCGTTGTACCCAGTCACTTTGCTCGCCCTTATCGCTGTGGGGGCGCGTACAGCAGCACGGCGTTCCTTCTTTTCTTTCTTTTTCATTGTTCCCCTCTTTCTTATCTTCTGGGTCAGTATGGAGAATGACTGTAACTCCTTTTGCCGTTCTGGTTACTCAGTTAGGTATAAGTACGTTAATTTGGTGGTCTGTGTGTACGTGGCGGACTACGATGGGTACTGGTTGGAAATATGGCATCTCTATTCTGATTGCTGTAGACTATTGCTGATGACCATTTTTATTGATGCCTTAATGTCTCGCTGCTTGATACGTAGCCCGCTGTGGACACTCGTTCCTATTATAAAATTAACCTTCTTTGATCCTGCGTCCGGTGGTCACACTCAGCTCCTCTACGATTGAACTACTGGTCCGCAATATACTGGGTGACTGCCGTGAAACCTCTTTATTGATTTACGTGCTTTCCAGATTGCTTCGTGGCCGGCCTAATTGGTTGTAGGCCCGTATTTGTATGCTACTATCTGCACAATAAAGGTTTAAAAAAAAAAAAAAAAAAGACGGGTAGTTAATAACCCCTACACAGAAAGAGTAACCCCTGTATTACATGCTGTATTTAATAGCCTTGTTGAGCCTAACTCTTCTACCGAGCCACCGTCTCTTGTGGAGTTATGTATCAGAGAGTCATTAGGTTGGTCAACTACTTTATCCTTTTTAGCCAGGGAGGATGGAGAAAAATTAACAGGTTCATTGGCCTCTTGCGAGAGCAATTCAAATCTATTTTCCAGATACACCAAATGCATTTCTGTTCCTGTTTCCTTATTGGTTGTATCCAGTGATTGTTGCGGATTCAGAGTTCTGTTGTTACTCAATGTTGACCCGGGGTTGTATTCAGGGGGTAGATTTAATTCCTTCAAGGAAGATTGTGTAGCTTGCACCTTGAAATATGACCTTAAAGAAGGGGTAACACGAATATTCCCTGATTTATATTTAGACATTTTTTTCAAGTCTTTACGTATGGGGGTCTTGCCTATAGAGCTCTTTAAGCTCAGAGCAGTATTAGTGGTTTTAACTTGTTTTGGGGGCTTAATTTGTGCCGTAGAAAGCACAGAGTCTTTATGAACTACTTCGGAGGATTGATTTTGGCCCCAAATGTCCCTACTCCTAAGGGTATATCTATTAAATCTATTAACCCCTGCAAATAAGCCCTCGTCCTGCCTCTCCTCTAAGCATGGGCGAATTTTGCGAATCTGGCGTTCGCGAATTTTGTGAATTTGCGAACTCGCAATCCGCAAAATCCGCGAATTCTCGCGAATTTGCGGATTTTTTTTTTGTGTTCGCAAGGGTTTCTGCCAGTTTGCGAGGGTTTGGTACTAGTTCGCAATTGCGAACTTACTTGTCGGCTCGCAACAGTCGCGACTATGTTGTTTCTACGTCTGGTTCATCATCACAGCCTCCCAGCACCCTCTGTTTCACCACTGCTACCCTCTCTTTCACCCATGCCACCCTCTGTTACATCAATGCCACCCACTGGTTCATCATGACTGTAGATTATTTTTGGGGGGAAAAGCAAGCACACCTGCCCTGCTTCAACTGACATGAATTAATTTGGGTTTAGTTTATTAATGTGTCACTGTTTTAAAATTCCAGGTCTGGCACCTGCTTCCTTATCAGTAATTTGCTTTCTGTTGCAGTGCAATTTTTTTTTCCAGGACCTTTGTGGCCTACTTCTAGCTATTCTGTGAGCCTGCTGTGAGGGTCAGAGCAGGGTCATACAATTGTTGCAACTAGCAACTGAACTCTGGAGGGGCCCCAGTCAGGAAGCACTACAGTGAATTGTTACTAATGATGAGTTTGAACTCTTGCACCTGCCGAGTGCTTTCAGTTTTGCAAAACTCGTTTTTCTGCAATTTCGCGGGATTCGCGGGGCGCGAACACGCGCGAGATCGGATTCGGAAGCCGCGAATTTGTGCGAATATGCGATTTCTTTTTTTGCGGCGTGTTAGTTCGCAAGGTTTTGTGCGTTTTCGTGAGCCGCTTGTAGCGCAAGGCGCAAAGTTACCCTCGCGGTCGTTCAAGGGCGCAGCCATCTTGTTTGCATGACGTATTTCCGTTTCCGGGCGCGAACTGTAATCTCGCAAAGTGTGCGGCTCGCAAGTACAATTTTGCGAGTGTTCGCTAGGAACATCTCGCGCTAACTTACCCGCGCGGTCGTGAACGGGCGCAGCCATCTTGTTTCTCATTCATTGCTATGGTTCTGGGCATGCTTCTTGTATCCTCTCTAAATCTGTGCCATCCTTTGCTTGTTTGAAGTTTTTTTTAATCTATTTTACTTATTATCTATCCCTCTATTTTTCTAGCCCTATATTTTTGTGTTTACTGCTACTTTTTGTTAATTTAAACTACTTTTTTAAACTCTTTTCTTTTCTTCTCTTCCCTATTCTATTTTCTTTATTCCTTTCCGCCCAGACCATGGTGAAGGGAGCCGGGAAGCATCCCGACAAGGGGAAGGGTCCCGCACCCCGTGCCCGGCTCCCGTGCGGGCGTTTGAGGGGGGATACAGTCGCACCCCGGGAGATTTTCAGCCCGGAGGAGGTGGGCGCACTAGTGTTCTATGTACAGCGCCACCTCCCCAGGACCATAATGGCAGGCGGCAAGATCGGAGGTGGGTACGGGATGCGGGATCGCCGGAAGCGGTGGGATAAGGTATGCTGGGCCATGTACCACCACTCTCGGGTCCGGCGCACCTACAACCAGGCCACCCACCGCTGGACGGATGTCCTGACCCGTGAACGAGATCTGCTCGACCTGCTTGGCCTCGAGATCCCGGGCTTGGTGAGTAGTAGTAGTAGCTATTTCTTTACTACTCTGTTTTCTCCTGCTGTGTTATTATATTGCAATTTTTTTTTTTACCAAGAGCAATAATGCTGCTCATTACATTGTAGGTATATTATATTTCAAAATCTTCTGTGCATTTCAGGTGCACTGCTCTCCTTCTCAGTAGTGTTGCTACTATGCTTATTTGTTTTCGATTTTGTGTTCATTTCATTGGCCTGTGAAATTATGTATGAGTGTAGTTTAAAGAACTGCGTAATGCTACACACTAAGGTTCAGATGTTTAATTACCGGTGCATCCCTGCAAAGTAGCAGGGATGCGCCAGTAATTGTGCGTCACGCCACTATCACCCATGGTGCGCCGTATTTACAATGCGGCGCACCAGGGGCCCAAAACGTCACCAAAGCGGTACGCATCTGTGCCGTAAGGGCGGCGCATTGCTGGAGTTGCGTCACAACGATGGCGCAGCTCCATCAATGCTCTGGGGTGCCCTATCTCCCCAATGCTGCGTCAAGCCGTACGTCTGCTTCAAGCAGGCGCAGGGTTTGAGTCACGCATCATTGTCGTTAAAGTGAGTGATTGAAATCTTGTAGATTTCCCTCAGCCACTTTTAGGATGCGTTCCTGCGCAGGAACGCCCTCCCTTGCACCGGAACGCCCCCTGATGGCGCAGGGCTTTACAACGTGCTGCATCTCCCATATGCGTCACGTTGTTAATATACGCCGCACCATTGCGCCTCTTTTGTGCTGCCGCTGCGTCACAAAAGTCACGCAACAATGAAGCAAAAGAGCCGCAAGGGGCTTCTAAATCAGCCCCTACAGACTCAAGTCCAGTCCTTCCTTTGTGCACATGGCGATAAGAAGAAATAGTGGTGGTGGATTGATAGTTTGAGTATTTTAATGACTGGTTAATGTAGTAGGAAACTTTAGTGTTGTCGCTGATCTGCAATCACGATGGACTTTGGCTGTCACTTCGCGTGCTGCGGACTGCTGCCTGCCAATCCTAGGCAAACCTTTTTAGTACTTTGTGCAGTGAGTTACATAAGAAGTTTCCAATTCGACGGTCCGCAAATCAAGCAATACTAATAACGTAGTAGACCACATGAGATTGGTCAATAATATATCCCGTTGAATAGTTGTCTATTTGCTATTTCGCCAAAAAATGTTGTTAGTTCTTTTGAAATGTTTGATTTGGTTGACAAATATCATCCATGTTTTCTGTTTTTCTTTCTTTCGTGTTGTACATCAGCTTCCCCCAGGGGCAAGAGGAGGACACAGGAGGAGGAGGAGGGTGCTGTTGAGGATGCAGGCCAGGATTGGGCAGGCGAGGGCTCCTCTGCTGGCCCCAGTAAGTTTTAATTTTAATATAGAGTACTTATTTTTTCCCAGTGTTCCTCATTCGATTTTTTCTAAATCGTCTTTGATATTCTTGTAGACTGGATCTAAATTCTTATCCTGCCTCGACTATGACTCTGTGTAGTATTACTAGATTATTCTTATTAGTCTGTCTGTGTAGCTAACTAAGATTGCACATTTGGCAATTCCATTGGACTCCCATTCTAGTCAGCAATAGCTCTATGCACAGTGTGCAGTCCTCTGGGATTGTCCATAATGTCTTTTCAAGTCTTCTAAATGTTTATGCTTTGACAATTGCCAACAATAAAAAGGTGAATGACCACCAAGAAAGAATAAGATACTACTTTACTTTTGGTTTGGATAGGAGGACAATCCATTCTACTACTGTTGCAGGGACAAATCTGCACAAACAGAACTATGGACACTAAATAATGCATTGCTTAGCTTATCAATTATAATAGGTGCTGTTAGATTTTCCACATACCTCAGTGATAACAGACTTTGTAGTTGAACCCCCAATCTCCTTACTGACTAGATAGTGTGGCAGAGTCATTTAGCTCCCAAAGTCACCGATGATTATGATTATTCCCCAATGATGTCAGAGGCACGGACTCATGCTTGCAAAAATTGCAAAACCTTTAGCTCATCCACTCTAGTCTGGAGGACCAAAAACCACAGAGTCTATTTAAGTTTAAAAGCTTTATTAAAAGTAAACACATTTATTAAAATCAAGTTTGTCATAAAAGTAAACGTTTAACTGAAAATGGAAAAGTGCTTAGTGCTGACGATTAATTGGACACATTTCTTGTGGTCGAGCCGAGCTCTCACCTGGTTTGAACTTGATCCTGCTCGTGTTCTTAGAAGTCAAGCTTCTGTCTGTTAGGAGAAAAAGTGGTGCGTGTTAAAAATAAAAAACAAGCATTCATCAGTTGTGCCAAAAAGTGCAGCAAGACAACAGCCTTCCCTGGAAAAAGGGACATTTTTACTTTAGAGTAGACAGTCACAAATTATTACATTGTATACTGTTTTTTTCACATTTCTTTCTTCCTCCTAGACCAAATATTATATAGTAGTGAGTGGTGTATTCTAACATTATTAAATGTACTTTGTAGGTGGAACATCTGGAGGCGGGGCCAGCGCGGAGGTGGTGGTGGCATTGGACGAAGACAACTCTGGGGAGGAAGCGGTGGAAGTGCCGGACAATTCTGTGGGGGATGACACGGTGGTGGCGGGCAGAGGTAAGCTATATATTCCTTACTTATTGAGATTGAAGACTGCAGAATGTGCTTTCTGCACGGGTGTATTATAAATAAACCAGGTAGTAGCCTCCTCTAAATGTACTTCGACTTAGCTGTGACGTTTTTGGCGAGAAGAATCCCAATCAGATCTGAGATGAACTTGATGGATGGGATGAATGAAAAGCGAAAGAAGGGTGTAAGTAAGTGTGGAAGGACGAGAAATGTAATGATGACTGGCAAAGAAGAATGATATGTTTTTGCTTGGTCCCCGAGGTGGCTGGGAAGGAAAGAATATGGTATGGTGCATGGCTGGGTGAATGATGAAGCAAGGATGGGTGGAAGGAGAACAGCCTGGGTGGGTGAAACAGAAACTGTATGTGTGCATATACTTTGAATGGATGGATGCCTGGATCATTCATGGTACTATCTGACTCTTAAACAGCATATGTGTATCTAGAGAGAGTAGACGGTCACTGGATGAACTAAGTGTTACTTTGAAGAGCATGTAACACCGCACCCGCACGTTCGTTCCAGTGTAGGAAAGGCAAGGAAAAGAAGTTGTAATTTTGTCCAAATACTACCATGAATAGTAGCAGTAGTTTGTATTGCAACTGCAAGCACAGCATATATCCGGATATTACGGTGGAAACTCCCTACCTCTCTTAATAACTTTAGTTTAGTAGTAGTACGTCATTCATGTGTGGGTGTATCACTGTTCACTCAATAATAAGCAAAGCACCTAAAGTCATCCCATATGTCATCAAATACATCCCATGTGAAGTGATAGATAATCAGATTATGTAGCTTCTTCATTTTCCTTTTCTAATACTCATTTGCACTGTAGGGTGAAAGCTAAATTAATTAAGCAGTAGCCCTTTTAACAGAGTATTCTCAGTGCCACCCGTAATAGAAAAGTAAGAGCTTCACCACCTGCATGTACTGAACCGGTACAGTAACGCAAGTCTGTCTCACTCACCATGGTGTGCGTCTGTTTTTCTCGGGTGCAAGTTCACTGCGCTGGCATTATGCCGGCTTGCATAAGATAACGTACCAATTTTCCTAAACAAGAGAGAAGAAGAAGAATAAGACTGGTGTACTGTCATAGTCGACTGTAATGGAAGTCCATAGTGCTCGTAGAATTTGTTCCTTAAACTCCCACTAATGTTAGAGCAAGGATGAAGAAGTCGGAGGTTACATAGATAGTGTCCTCAATAGTTATGTACTGTGCTTTCAATTTGCTACTTGTACTGTGACAACTTTCTGCTCAATCATTTTGTGTTAATCTTAAGGAGCATTGGTTACAGACTATGTCTTTCTTTCTTCATGTAGTTGCTCCTTCCAAATCCAAGAGACCATCAAGGAGGAAGAGCTGGCTCGAATGGCCCGGCAACGGAGGCCGGATGCCACTGTCGCTGAATATCGGCGGCTGGTGGCCCTGGAGGAGGAGGTGGAGACGCAGTCTGGTACTACAACAATGTCCACTGGGACAGCTGCATCCTCCTCCATGCGGGCTGCCAGCCAGCGCAGTGCTCCAGCGGTACGGAGCCGGGCTACCAAAGCCAAACGCCACCGCCGAGCAGCAAAGACAGCAGCTGCCCCCCACAGGATTTGCAAGGCACGCCGGCGCCGCTTATCCCTCAGACTGTCCTACTGGAGCAGGAGGTCCTGAAATATAAGAACTTGGTGGAGGGCCTCCGCTTCGAACATGCCACCCTCCGCAAGGAGCATGATGCCCTGGCTGCTAAAGTCAACAGCACCCTGCCATAGTGTCCTTGCCCCTTTTTTAGAGACTTTTGGGGGGTGGGAATTGGGAGTTGGGTTTTTTGGGGACTTTTGAAGGACAATCGTTGGGGTTAGGGAGGGTCTTGCGGGAGATTATTTTGTTAGGGCTATAAAAATATACTTTTTGAAACTTTATCTGACCATACCTGTTTTTTACTGCTTTTGAGTCTGGTGGGTGGGGGTTTAACAGTAAGTTTGTTTTCCTGTATAGTCCTAGGACTTTAGTAGTACTACCGTCAATCTCTCGTCTCTCCTAATACTCCATTATACTACCTCCAACCAAACGCTTATCTTACCTGTAATTTCTGTTTGAAAGTAGGGCTAGGCCCAGGGCTGGCTCCACGGGAAATGGCGATTAAGGTTGCAATGCAGGGCGGCTGAAATTTCCTCCTCATTGCGGTGGTACTAGTGGTGTGACACAGTGGCAGTTGCATGGCTATGGAAAAAAAGAAAATGAAACCTGGTTTGTCCTTACTGTAGCATTACAACGGTACGATAGAGAATATAGCAGGTGATAGTACACTAGACTACAACAGTGCCACAATGTAGCCTAACAAATGGTAAAGTATTTATAGTATAACTTGTACTTGTGTAGGATTTCTTTGACATTGGCTAATACTACAAGAAATAGTACTGAAGCTGAGTAAGTCTAGAATATATCCTCGGATTCCTTCACCAGCCTGTTGCTATGACCTTATCCTCCCCAGCAAGTGTGTGGAATTATTGATGTCATTTAGTCACACATCAAGCAAAACCACACAACCCGGGGGAAGAGGGTTAGGGTTTGTAAAATGGATAGGAATGGGGGTTTCTTTTTGGGTAGGTTTTGTTGAGAGGAAAAAAAAAAGCACAGCATGGACAAACAATAATTGAACATAAAGAAATTTTTGGGTACAAAGCTAACCATAAATCTTTTACGTGACATAAAGGAAGTGCATGCACTACTGAATGCATTGTTACAGAAAAGTTAGTAGTACTTTCGACAACCGTGAATGACAGAATGCGACAGTACAGGGCTACATCAAATTAGGTTTAAAAAATAGCCGAAGTAAGACCTATAGAATGGCTGTAGGGATCAATTTAGAAGCAGAGAGAGATCCAAGAAATGCAGTCACACACACTCATTGAATAAAAGAATGGATACTGTATTTGTATTGTTGTAGTTGTCCTGTTGAATTTGGTAAGTAAGTTGCATGCAGCAAACAATTCCTCTTATTAGCGGCACTCCTCCATTCCAGCTGACGCTTCGTCCATCAATGTTGGTGACCAGAAGACACCCTGTCCACTGCCTGCCTGGCGGATGCTGAATTGCGGCTCGCTAATGTGAAGCCTGACTCCATCCTTTTTTCCCCATTGCAGACTGAAACCCGGCCTGTAATTATTGAACGAAAAACAGCACTGATAAATAAATATAAGGTATGTACGCTGTGTAGTGCAAAAAGTCCCACTTTGATTTTCCTAATAGACAGTACAACATTTTTGAAAGTGCGTACTCTGTCTGAGTCACCTTTTCAAGGACAAATAAGTATGGGCAAATTCATTTATCGGATCTTTCCCCTCAAGCTAGGTGTACTGTAAACTGTGTTTTAGAACAAAATTAGACCTTCCCAGCAGTGCTTCCACCCAGACCCTTACTAAAGCCAGTTGCAAAAATGTAGAAGACCCCCAATCAGATCTCAAAAAACGAGGCCTAGCAGAAAACTGGTGACAAAACGTACTTCGAAAGTAAAAGTAGGCCCAAATAACCCCTTACCCACCGTGGATTGTATTCAAACCACTTGCAAGCAAGCAAAAGTATCCATAGCCAGCATCGCTCCAAGACTCGAAACCCCCCCCACCCAAACACATGCAATAGAAATACTGCTAACCCTAACGAGCCCTAAGTTAAGAATAGTGGCAGAGGCTTTCTTTAACAATGCCAAATCCCCCCTTTCCTACCATGGATTTTCTTCAAATGACTTGCAACCAAAATTACACGTTCTCACGAGTGCTCTAAGACCCCAGAACTCAGTTGCAAATATCTAGAACACCCCAAAACACATGCAATCCTGCTGCTAGGGCTAACCCTAACGAACCCTAAGTTACAAAAAGTGCCAAAAGGCTTTTCCTTATGGATTTTGTCCCAACCACTTCTATCTGGTATTAGTCCTTCCCAGGAATGCCTCAAGACCCGCCAACCCACCCGCCAAAAAGCACAACACCCCCAAACAGCCCAAAAGCAAAATCACATACTTACAATATTTCTCGGCCTTCGGTCCAAACGCGCTTTGTAGCTAGGCCATAACTCCAGTTTACCACCCCGGATTTCCTTAAAAGCAAATGCAATCAAGATTAGAGTGTCCCAGCAGTGCTCCCAGACCCCGAAACCCACCCACAAACACCAGGAAGCCCCCAAACAGGCCCCCGAAAACGCTACATTGAGCAAAATGTCGGAAATAGCAAAAACAAAATCTGCGTGGATTTTGTCCCAACCACTTCTATCCGGTATTAGACCTTCCCAGGAATGCCCCAAGACCCGCCAACCCACCCGCCAAAAAGCACAACACCCCCAAACAGCCCAAAAGCAAAATCTCATATTTACAATATTTCTCGGCCTTCGGTCCAAACGCGCTGTGTAGCTAGGCCATAACTCCAGTTTACCACCACGGATTTCCTGAAAAGCAAATGCAATCAAGATTAGAGTGTCCCAGCAGTGCTCCCAGACCCCGAAACCCACCCACAAACACCAGGAAGCCCCCCCAAACAGGACCCCGAAAACGCTACATTGAGCAAGATGTCAGAAATAGCAAAAAAAAATCAGCGCGGATTTTGTCCTAACCACTTCTATCCGGTATTAGACCTTCCCAGGAATGCCCCAAGACCCGCCAACCCACCCTCCAAAAAGCACAACACCCCCAAACAGCCCAAAAGCAAAATCTCATACTTACAATATTTCTCGGCCTTCGGTCCAAACGCGCTGTGTAGCTAGGCCATAACTCCGGTTTACCACAACGGATTTCCTGAAAAGCAAATGCAATCAAGATTAGAGTGTCCCAGCAGTGCTCCCAGACCCCAAAACTCACCCACAAACAGCCGGAACCCCCCCAAAGAGCACCTCAAAGGCAAGCAAGTCAGCAAAAACACACAAAAAATTCCACCTCCGATTTGGTCCAAACCACTTTTATCCGGTATTAGAGCTTCCCAGCAATGGCCCCAGAGCCGTCAACCCAGGAGAAAATGAGTAGAAGACCCCCAAACAGCCAAAGAGCAAAAGTACAAAAATGGGGACTTAGTCATTTTTTTGCCAATTTCCCAAATCACTCCGCGCGCGCTCTGCAGCTAGGCCCTAACTCCCCTCTGCCACCATGGATTTGCTTCAAACCTCTTGCAAAGTAAAGTATCCATAGCCAGCAGTGCACCCAGACCCCGAAACCCACCCACAAACACCAGGAAGCCCCCCAAACAGGCCACTGAAAACGCTACGTTGAGCAAAATGTCAGAAATAGCAAAAACAAAATCAGCGCGGATTTTGTCCCAACCACTTCTATCCGGTATTAGACCTTCCCAGGAATGCCCCAAGACCCGCCAACCCACCCGCCAAAAAGCACAACACCCCCAAACAGCCCAAAAGCAAAATCTCATATTTACAATATTTCTCGGCCTTCGGTCCAAACGCGCTGTGTAGCTAGGCCATAACTCCAGTTTACCACCACGGATTTCCTGAAAAGCAAATGCAATCAAGATTAGAGTGTCCCAGCAGTGCTCCCAGACCCCGAAACCCACCCACAAACACCAGGAAGCCCCCCCAAACAGGCCCCCGAAAACGCTACATTGAGCAAAATGTCAGAAATAGCAAAATAAAATCAGCGTGGATTTTGTCCTAACCACTTCTATCCGGTATTAGACCTTCCCAGGAATGCCCCAAGACCCGCCAACCCACCCGCCAAAAAGCACAACACCCCCAAACAGCCCAAAAGCAAAATCTCATACTTACAATATTTCTCGGCCTTCGGTCCAAACGCGCTGTGTAGCTAGGCCATAACTCCGGTTTACCACAACGGATTTCCTGAAAAGCAAATGCAATCAAGATTAGAGTGTCCCAGCAGTGCTCCCAGACCCCAAAACTCACCCACAAACAGCCGGAACCCCCCCAAAGAGCACCTCAAAGGCAAGCAAGTCAGCAAAAACACACAAAAAATTCCACCTCCGATTTGGTCCAAACCACTTTTATCCGGTATTAGAGCTTCCCAGCAATGGCCCCAGAGCCGTCAACCCAGGAGAAAACGAGTAGAAGACCCCCAAACAGCCAAAGAGCAAAAGTACAAAAATGGGGACTTAGTCATTTTTTTGCCAATTTCCCAAATCACTCCGCGCGCGCTCTGCAGCTAGGCCCTAACTCCCCTCTGCCACCATGGATTTGCTTCAAACCTCTTGCAAAGTAAAGTATCCGTAGCTGGCAGTGCTCCCAGACCCCGAAACCCACCCACAAACACCAGGAAGCCCCCCAAACAGGCCCCCAAAAACGCTACATTGAGCAAAATGTCAGAAATAGCAACAAAAAAAATCAGCGTGGATTTTGTCCCAACCACTTCTATCCGGTATTAGACCTTCCCAGGAATGCCCCAAGACCCGCAAACCCACCCGCCAAAAAGCACAACACCCCCAAACAGCCCAAAAGCAAAATCTCATACTTACAATATTTCTTGGCCTTCGGTCCAAACGCGCTGTGTAGCTAGGCCATAACTTCGGTTTACCACCACGGATTTCCTGAAAAGCAAATGCAATCAAGATTAGAGTGTCCCAGCAGTGCTCCCAGATCCCAAAACTCACCCACAAACAGCCGGAACCCCCCCAAAGAGCACCTCAAAGGCAAGCAAGTCAGCAAAAACACACAAAAAATTCCGCCTCCGATTTGGTCCTAACCACTTTTATCCGGTATTGGAGCTTCCTAGCAATGGCCCCAGAGCCATCAACTCACCCGCAAAGAAGTAGAACACACCCACAAGTGCTGAGTCTTTCTTCATTGGGCGTAATCCAGCCCTCTGCTTTGATGGAAATAGGTGTCT
Source organism: Lissotriton vulgaris (assembly GCF_964263255.1). NCBI lineage: Eukaryota > Metazoa > Chordata > Amphibia > Caudata > Salamandridae > Lissotriton > Lissotriton vulgaris. Next base: position 1,570,405,291 of record NC_141691.1, read on the forward strand.
GGAGGAGGAGGATAGAGGAGCATGTTCTTCTGAACTTGTGAACCTGAGGAATGCAGACTGCGGCACCTTCAAATCAATAAGCAAACAAGTGAAGACAGTTCTATTGATGGGCTTGTTTTTGTGATTAGGTGATTAAAGTTTGAATTATATTAACTGTGCACAACAAAGAAAGACAGACACACAGGAATGAAAGTGAATGAGGACGAAAACGAAAATTATTGATTCATTGTCTCATTTTCAGGCCTCGGTGTTAAGGTCCTGGAATAAGAATAAGGCTTCGTCATCATACTCTGCGAATTCAGGCAGGGTGAGCTCAGTGTCACCTGACAGAGTAGAAATTCCCTCATCTACGTTGCTGTCCACCTCGTCTTCATCCGGCGCGCTTTCACGTACTCTGTAATCTGGTGGTATGAGGTGCTGATTCATCTTGATCATTGTTAACCTCTCCACATTTTTGGGCGAGAGGCGGCTCCGTTTGGGAGTTACAATGGCACCAGCAGCACTGAAAACACGTTCAGAAGACACGCTTGCGAGTGGGCAAGACAAGTAGTTTAAAGCCAGGTTGGAGAGCTGTGGCCACAATTCTTTTTTCCCATGCCAATACGCCAATGGGTCAGCATTAACATAGACCTCTGTTGAGTCATTCAGATAGTCCTTCACCATCGACTCAAGGTCCTTCTCCAAGGTTCCTCCACTTTGCTTAGCTGTTGCTGTGACGTTTTGAGAACCAAACCCAAGCCGAGCTAGCCAATCCTCTTCAGCCTCCAATGTTTCTGTTGTGTCTGGTGCAGATGATCCGGTTTCCGGTGTCTTTAACGGCTGAGAGGTCACTTGTGCCACAGCCACAGGTGCAGAAGTGGATTGTTTGGACTGGGGATGGCCTGCTGATGCTGATGCACTGCCTTTTCCTTCAATTTTCTGCCGTTCTCTTTCAAACCTCTTGGCTGACAAGGCTAGCCAACGTTTGTACTTTGGAACATGTTCATCATCAAAAGGAAAGAATGCTCGGCCTGCCAGCGCCTTTTTGTAGCGTGGATCCAGAATAGTAGCACAAATGTAATGCTGGTTTGAGTGGATCATTTTAAGACGTTCATCACCTTGTAGGCGCTCTAATAATTTCTCCGCCAAAACAAAAGGGTCTTTGTTTTTTTCATCTTTTTGAAAGACAGAACACACCTCCTTCAGTTGGTGCTCCAGCATGTACAACAATGGGATAGCTTTTCCCAAATTACAGTCCTCCTTGCTGACTGCACGCGTAAAGACCTCAAAAGGACGAAGCAAAGCGTGTCAGGCTTTTAACTATGTCCCATTGCGCTGCACCCATCCTCAGGTCCTTCTGATCTGTACCCTCTGTTAAGAAATAGTGATCGAGTACCGTATACTGCTCATACAGACGCTCAAGCATGTAGAAGGTTGAGTTCCAACGTGTTGCCACCTCCTGTATGAGTGCTTTCACTGGCATTCGACGTTGATGTAGCAGGCACCTCAGATGCTTCCGGGCCTTAAAAGAATGGCTGAAATGGTTGCACATTTTTCGGCAGGTCTCCACTACCTCGTACGCTGGACTGTCTTTATCACTCAAGAACTTTTTGACAACCAGGTTTGTACAGTGCGCCAAACACGGCACTCTGAAATACTGACCCAGCTCCATGGCCTTAACTACATTGGCGCCATTATCCGTGGAAACATAACCAATCTGGCGTTTTTTTGGGGACAGCCAGTCAAGGACCTTTGTGTTAAACTCATCCAAAATGTTTTGTGCTGTGTGACGTTTCTCCAAACCAAACATGGCTAGTGTTGCATGTTTCTGAGCAGCTTTAAAAACTTGGTCCGGGTTAACACCTGCGTTTAGCTTTGCTTTAACCCCTGAAAAAGAGACCCAGTGTACAGTGATGCACATGTAATCAGCGCCTGCGCCACTGGTCCACATGTCTGTTGTCAGATGTATAGTGTGAACAGCACTCTTCTGCAAAGCTGCCCCAATCACCTCCAGAACATCTTCATGTAGTGCTGGAACCGCAACTCGGGCAAAATAGAACCGGCTAGGAACCTTCCATTTAGGGCAGAGCGCTGCCACTAATTCTAGAAAACCAACCCCTTCTACAAAAGAAAAAGGGAGAAGGTCCAGAGCTAGCATTTTAGCCAGCTTAGTGTTATACAGACGCGTCAGTGGGTGGTTGCGTTCATATTGCGCTTCTGTAAACAACATCTTTTTAATGTTGCCCTGGACCAAGCATTTACGGGATAATGATGATGATGATATCTTCGACCCAGTTACGCTCGCTGATTAACTTTTTCGCATTGGTGTCTCACTCTCTCCCACACTCTTAGTGTGGCTCACATGGGGTGTGCTGCTGACAGGGGTACTGGTTGTAAGTGAAGTGTTTGACACGTCTTCTTCATCTTCGTCATCATCAGATGAAAAATCAACGTTTTCATTACGTGCAATTAGGGCTTCCTTGATCGCCTGTAGGTGCGCAAACCATTGGACAGGGTGCTGTCTCTTAAGATGACCTCTCTGGCCTCCGGTACCATAGTTGGTACCAAACTTACCACAACTAACTGCAACCTTACAAATGCTACAAATGGCGAAGTTTTCCCTTTTTGGGCAAACACTAAAGAAGTCCCAAGCTGGGGACTTGAATTGTCTGTGGGGGCCGGAGGAGGCGGCGATACTGGTGGTGGTGGTCTTGCTGCTAATGCCAGATGAAGTGGAGGATGTGGATTGCCGAACTTTAGTACGTTGTGCACTTTCACCACCACTAATTGAGGTCGAGGTGGATGGAGGTCCCTTCTTGCGAGGAAGAAATATGGAAGCGGTAGGTGTTGGTGTACTAGTTAACTCCAATGATTGTTGTGTTTCCATTGCCTCCTCGTCGACATCATCATCCCGCTCAGCAGCTTCTCGGGCTAGGGTCAAAATGTCTCTTTGCTGCATGCCCGCTGGGGCTGCAGTGACCTTTATGATGACTGGCTCGTCATCGTGAGAGGCTTCATCAGCAGCAGTATCCGCCACTTCTTGTTGAGCCTCATCACACTCCATAATTATGAGTTTTTCGACGACCTTCCTTTTACGCTTAAGTACCGTTGTCAGATCATGGTGTGCCTCACTCTCAGACGGCCGTGATGGTTCCCAATCTTCATCCAGATCATCAGAAGGAGGTGGGCTTGAAGAAGATGTAGACACCCCCCTTGATCTTTTCCTTGCTAGGGATGTGGAAGACAATGAATGATCATCAGGAGGAGTGGCTTCCTCAAATGATACCTCGGCTTGATCGTCGATTTCCTGATGTGCCCCTACTTCGGGAGGAACAACTATTGTGGGCACTTGTGCCCCTCCATGCACCTCTGCTTGCGCATCTCCTTGCGCTGCCTCTCCTTCCACATGTACTTGGGCTTGTACTTGCACATGTGGTTGTTGTTGCGGCTGTGGTTGTTCAACACTTGTCAGATGAGTAACAACAACCTGTGTTGATTCAGGGACATTGCTGCTACTTTCTTGCGATGAGCCAACATCACTGGTCGATGGTGATTGAAGAAGTACACTGACTGCCTCAGCAGCACTTAAGGGCTTGGACTTAAGTTGGCGTGGTGGTGGTGGTGGAGGCACTGAGCCCAATGGAGCGGGCAGATCCCGCTGCTGCTGCAGGCATACATTTTTTTTTACTCCCAAAAAACGCGGCGGCCGGCACACCAGCCTCCTTGGTAACTTGCTTCTTCTGCTCCTTACTGGCAACTTTCTTGCTACAGGAGCTACGGAGAACTTTTTTGGGGGCCATCTTCTTCAGAGCAGGTCAGAACAGCAGGCCGCAGTTGCACGAGTTGCAGAGTTATCTGTGGCCAGACGTGACGTCCCGTGACATTATGCTGCAAACACACACACCGCTGCAGGACTTCTTCCTGGCACTGGTGGTTCTCTTGAGTCTTGTGCACCTAAAAGCAATGGAAGACAGAGGAACATCAGTTCAGTTATACACCCCCAAAAAATCGAAAAAAAACAGAAAAATCAGCACAATCCCATGCCCTCCATGATGTTTAAATTCAAGACACCCCACAGAAAGACTAGGCCCATGCAACACTCACTAGTCACTACCCCTGGTGAAAAGGCCACAACAGGCCAAAAAAACGAAAATCACAGAAAAATCTGCACAATCCCAAGCCATCCAGCCCCTCCATGATGTTTAAATTCAAGACAACCCACAGAAAGACTAGGCCCATACACCACTCACTATCCCTGGGCATAAACGTTGAAAACTAGGCAAAATGGTTGCAGGCCTAACAACACTGCCTGCATTCAAAATGGCCCCCTCCCTCCCAGCACATGGCCAGGGCCTGTAGCAGCACTCAAAATGGCCCCCACCCACATGGCCTGTCCCCATGAACACCCCAAAAAAACGAAAATCACAGAAAAATCAGCACAATCCCAAGCCATCCAGCCCCTCCATGATGTTTAAATTCAAGACAACCCACAGAAAGACTAGGTCCATGCACCACTCACTACCCCTGATGAAAAGGCCACAACAGGCCAAAAAAACGAAAATCACAGAAAAATCAGCACAATCCTAAGCCATCCAGCCCCTCCATGATGTTTAAATTCAAGACAACCCACAGAAAGACTAGGCCCATGCACCACTCACTACCCCTGGGCATAAAGGTTGAAAACTAGGCAAAATGGTTGCAGGCCTAACAACACTGCCTGCATTCAAACTGGCCCCCTCCCTCCCAGCACATGGCCAGGGCCTGTAGCAGCACTCAAAATGGCCCCCACCCACATGGCCAGTCCCCATGAACAACCCAAAAAATCGAAAAACACAGAAAAATCAGCACAATCCCAAGCCATCCAGCCCCTCCATGATGTTTAAATTCAAGACAACCCACAGAAAGACTAGGCCCATGCACCACTCACTACCCCTGGTGAAAAGGCCACAACAGGCCAAAAAAACGAAAATCACAAAAAAATCAGCACAATCCCAAGCCATCCAGCCCCTCCATGATGTTTAAATTCAAGACAACCCACAGAAAGACTAGGCCCATGCACCACTCACTACCCCTAGGCATAAAGGTTGAAAACTAGGCAAAATGGTTGCAGGCCTAACAACACTGCCTGCATTCAAAATGGCCCCCTCCCTCCCAGCACATGGCCAGGGCCTGTAGCAGCACCCAAAATGGCCCCCACCCACATGGCCTGTCCCCATGAACACCCCAAAAAATCGAAAAACACAGAAAAATCAGCACAATCCCAAGCCATCCAGCCCCTCCATGATGTTTAAATTCAAGACAACCCACAGAAAGACTAGGCCCATGCACCACTCACTACCCCTGGTGAAAAGGCCACAACAGGCCAAAAAAACGAAAATCACTGAAAAATCAGCACAATCCCAAGCCATCCAGCCCCTCCATGATGTTTAAATTCAAGACAACCCACAGAAAGACTAGGCCCATGCACCACTCACTACCCCTGGGCATAATGGATGAAAGCTAGGCAAAATGGGTGGAGGCCTGAGAACACTGCCTGCATTCAAAATGGCCCCCTCCCTCCCAGCACATGGCCAGGGCCTGTAGCAGCACTCAAAATGGCCCCCACCCACATGGCCTGTCCCCATGAACACCCCAAAAAATCGAAAAACACAGAAAAATCAGCACAATCCCAAGCCATCCAGCCCCTCCATCCAGCCCCTCCATGATGTTTAAATTCAAGACAACCCACAGAAACACTAGGCCCATGCACCACTCACTACCCCTGGTGAAAAGGCCACAACAGGCCAAAAAACGAAAATCACAGAAAAATCAGCACAATCCCAAGCCATCCAGCCCCTCCATAATGTTTAAATTAAAGAAAACCCACAGAAAGACTAGGCCCATGCAACACTCACTACCCCTGATGAAAAGGCCACAACAGGCCAAAAAAACGAAAATCACAGAAAAATCAGCACAATCCCAAGCCATCCAGCCCCTCCATGATGTTTAAATTCAAAACACCCCACAGAAAGACTCAGTGCACCCACAACTGAGTACCCCTGGGCAAAAGGCCCCAAAACAGCCCAAAAATCGAAAATTCCAAAATTGTAGTTGCAGCAACTGTAATGCCCTAAACAAACTTACTTGTGAAATTTCTAATCCAAAAGTGATCCAAAGAAAGTCAAAAAGGCCTCAAATCCAAATATCCAGCAGCATCCACAAAAAGTAATCCTTCCAGCTCCAGATCCAAATGAAAAGTGACCAGGAGATGGACAAAGCACTGGGAGGAGCCTGCTGGACAGGAACAGGAAGTTGAAGACTGTGGGGCACTTCCTTCCTCCCACCCCCCCCCCCTCCCCAAAATGGACTCCTCGCAAAAACAGTGCAGGCAAATGTCAACCTGAGGAGTTATTCAGATAAAAATCATCATTTCCAGAAGGTTTATGCTGCTTGCTGGTGGATTTCTTGTGCAGAATTGCAAATGTTTTATTTTTGCGAGTGCGAGATTGTTGCTGCTCGCCGCATCTACAAGCTCGCAATTGCGAAGTACCGCGATACGTGATCACGGCGGAATCGCGTTGACAAACTCTCACTGTGCAAGTTGGCAAGCCGCGATTACGTAATCGCGCTCGCCAAATTCCCGCGGGATCCCGCAGCAAGATCCAAAATAGCGCAGCACTCGCAAAATATCAAGAAAAACAACTCGGCAAACGCTGAATGACAGTAAGTAAACGCCGTGCGCCGCAAAATTGTATCACCAAGAAAAAAAAATCCGCTGCGTGCGAATTTGCGGATTTTCGGTAAATTTGCGAGCGTTCGCGGATTGCGAATTTACCGAAAATCCGCAAAATCCGCGAGCGTAACGGATTTTCCGCCCATGCTTACTCTCCTCCCCTGAAGACCCTGGTTCTAAATTCAGTTTAGGCCCCTAATCTCACCCCCTTCTCCTTACCGGGGTCATTTGAGTGAGCCATATACCAAGTTCTGCTTCCTCTGCACTTTCCAGGTCACAATCTCCGTTGTTTGTTGTTTGGACCTTTGCTCGGAGGCTCTGTAAACTTTCAGGGGTTAACCCGGTCCACCAAAACTGCAGGCACGGGAAAGCGAAGGCAGGAGCTGGACTCTTTTGAAATCCGACTCTCGCAGCGATGTATCTATTTCAAGCAATCCGCACTGGCCTCTGACCAGCGGCCTTTCCGAGGCGCTGCCTCCCTTCTGACCGCCACCTGTGCACGCCAAACGCCGAACTCTGAGAGTGCCGCAAGCAACAAAACAAAAGGAAAGCCGAGAAGGAGGAAAGTCGAAAGGTTGGTTGTTCCCTACATACATCTTGCCCTGCATCGTTTCATCTGGATATCGATTACATCCATTATCTCGAAATTGTTAGTAGAAGCCATAGAAGAGCGAGAGCCCACGACTGCTGCTAATTAATAGCCGCCATTTTCCCCCCATACAGACACGTCTTCCATTATAATCTGTTATCCTTCAACAGAAATGAAAGACAACATGGAGAAATCACTCTTTTTTTTAGCACTTTTGGATAGCTCTCAGTTTTCTGAGGAGAATTCCAAATGTCAGCTCCCGCCTTAGCACTGCATATACAACAGCACATAAATCTATGCAAATATTGTTCTCTACTTAAAGTGGCAAAACTCAGATTTAAAAAGAACATATTATGCTGGAGATGAAGTTCACTTTCAGGGCCTTTTTCTGCCCCTAGTGGGCTGCAATTAAGTGGCAGTTGAAATTTGGAAAGCAGTCCTGGAAAGAGTCTTTTGTGATTTTGGAAGACAATATTGTTTGTTTTTTTCCCCACTGGTATTTTCAATTAGGTATTGTTATAAATGGGGGTCTCTAGTTGTCAGAGGTATGCACCTTGTTCAAGTATGGACCCTTCCTCCTAATAAGGGTAAGGGGATTACAGGTCTAAAATATCTCTTGCTCACCTCCTTGGTAGCAGTAATACTGTGAAAACACTACGAAAGGACACCACACCAGCTTTAGAAAAAATGCCACTATTTATCTGTGTAAAACAATACCAAAACAATCAAAATCCAACGTCCAGTAATCAAAATAGGAATATTACAAAAATAGACTTTAAATAGAGTTCCTTAAAGTCAGAATCTCCGTACGGGGCTATCGCAACATCGTGAACAAACAAATTAAACAGTTGGGGCTCACTGCTTCATCGCGGGCTAACTACTGTCTTAGGAAGAACTACAAACAGTACCTTGAAAATGCAGCGCATAGTGAGCCTTGCGATGAGCTCAGAAGAGGTGGCGTCAGCAGGCATCAGTTCATGAAATTGGTACAGGAGTTGTTGGGCCCTTAAAGTCACTCACATTGCAGGTCGAACTCCATGAGGTTGAAGTCAGGAGCACCGGTGTTGGCAGGTCAAGGCTGAGGTGTGTGATGGGGCAGTGTGTTGAGTAACTTACGAGCGGTGCCCTAAGGCTACAATGTAGGCAGCAGCGTTGATGTCAGGATGGAGTAGCACATTGGGGATAGCAGTGTGGCAACATGAAAAGAGGGGGAGGGGAGTGCAGTGCCCTCAGGTTGTGGCACAAGCAGCAGCTCGGTGGCAGGCATTGTCGATGGTGAGAACAGGATTGCTGTGCAAAGCAGGTGATGCTGTCTGCGGTGCCGTTGATGGCATCAACTTGCTTTGCCCTGTGTGGCAGCTGAAGCACACAGTTCCAGAAGTGGATATCCGGAGACTTCCAACAGGAGGCTAGTTCTACTTCAAAATCTTGGAGAAACTTTGGAAAATAAGGTGCAGAAAGTTTAATTCGGTCCTTTCACTGCCCAAGACAGGAGCAGCCACTGCAGGCCAACACAGCAAAGTGGTAGTTCCTCCTCATAGCTTCTCCAGCTTTTCTTCTTGGCAGGTTCCTTGGTTCAAACAAGTTCTAAATTTATGGGGTCAGGGCCCCAGTATTTATACTGTTTTTCTCTTTGAAGCTTTAGGCAGCATGTCTCCGAGTTCAGTAAAAATCAGTTATGTCCTCACTGGTCCAACTTCACTACAGGAGGTGGAGACAGCATTGTGCAGAGCAGACACACCCTATCTATTCAGGTGCTAGTAAAAACTCACTCCACCATTCTAAATGCAGAAAAGGTCTATTGAGTTTGGCGATGAGTCACCCAGTTAAGGCAGGGCACACCTTAACCCCCTTGTGACTGCATAGAGTGAATGTACATGCCACTTCCTGTCACTCCAAAACCAGATGGTAAATCACAAACAGGTAGAGGCACACAGAATGGTTAAATAAGAAAATGCTTACGTTCTAAAAGTAGTTAAATCACAGAGTTAGGTCCTGGGGAATGTAGTTGGTTGGACCATATAGTTATAGGAGTAAGCAAAAAGTACCAACTACACACTTCTTTTTCTGACCTCTGGATTGAGGAAAAACAAACCAATCTTACTTATAGTTTGTAAGGTACCCTTTATTTATACCTCTTTATTTTATATTTTGATTATTCTGATATCCTTGTGTGTGAGAAAGAACACACTATACTATTTATACTTTCAACATAAAAACAATACACTCAGGACATTTTACACATAAAAAACATCTATATACAATTCATATCCAATTTTTACCTACGAACAACTGATTCTCAAAAGGTGTTTTTAATAGCACCACAATTGGACAAAGTCGCGTTTTTCTAAAGGTTCAATCGACAACAAATTCATACAAAAAGAAGTTCAATGCACCACCACAAAATTCATTAGTGTGTGGGACAACTAATGTTGATTCTCCGTGTTGGAACCAAATAACCAAACAAGCACCGTAACAATGAAGGCATAGGGAACTTGAGATACGAGGGCTCCACGCCGAGTAAGCTGCTCGAACTATCATGGGCGCTAAGTACACAGCGTCCTAAGCACACAGCGTCCGAAGTGCCCGGAAGGATTAAAACAGGCAGTCAAAAACAGATAGAACGACCTGAATATAAACACAGAGACAGAGATTTAGTGTCTATGAAAAGCGAGAGACACATGCAGGTCAAATGATAGAAGACCCCCAGAGTCATAAACTACCCTGTGGCCCGGTGCAAACTGGAGAACAGACAAACACATGAGACAGAGCCCTGAGGAGAACCCGAAAATTGGTGTCATTGGGTTCGAAACGCATCGGCAAAATTTAAAAGAATCGACATTAGTTGTCCCATACACTGAATTTTGTGGTGGTGCATTGAACGTCTTTTTGTATGAATTTGTTGTCGATTGAACCTTTAGAAAAACGCGACTTTGTCCAATTGTGGTGCTATTAAAAACACCTTTTGAGAATCAGTTGTTTGTAGGTAAAAATTGGATATGAATTGTATATAGATGTTTTTTATGTGTAAAATGTCCTGAGTGTATTGTTTTTATGTTGAAAGTATAAATTGTATAGTGTGTTCTTTCTCACACACAAGGATATCAGAATAATCAAAATATAAAATAAAGAGGTATAAATAAAGGGTACCTTACAAACTATAAGTAAGATTAGTTTGTTTTTTCCTCAATCCAGAGGTCAGAAAAAGAAGTGTGTAGTTGGTACTTTTTGCTTACTCCTGCGTTTTAAAAGTGGCATTTTCAAAAGCACTATGTAAAAACCGCCTTTACTAAAAGATGTGTAATTAAATTCTGAGTTCAAAGAACCTAAACTACATTTCTCTATCTCATCCCAATGGGAAATTATACTTGTAAGATTTTGAAAGACAGATCCCATGTTAATCTGAGGGACAGACAGCCTTTCAATAGTAAAACATTTAACTGGCTGTATTTCACTATCAGGACATGTGAAACACACTAGCACATGTCGGACCTTTCACAAACACTGAACCCTGCCCAAAAGGGGTACCTTGGACCTACCTTATGGGTGACTTACATGTAAGAAAAAGGAAGATATGGGCCTGGCAAGCAAGGGCACTTGCCAGGCCGAAATGGCAGTATAACTCTGCGCAGACACTGCCGTGGCAGGTCGGTGTCACCATTGAGAGGCTACTTGTGGCTACTTGTGGCACAAATGTGCACATTACTTGGGACTTCTTGATAAATCAAATATGCCACTAATGGAAACCCCAATCACAATGCATTTTACATGGAGAGCATTCACACTTTAGCACTGATTAGCCGTGGTAAAGTGCCCAGAGTCCTAAAACCAATGAAAAATGGGTAAAAAAAGGAGGTCAAAAAGCAAATAAATCTGGAGTCTACCAGGTCTAACAGGTATCGTCTGTCAAGGTTTTAAGCATTCACTTGAAATAATGGCTTGTTGAACTCTTAATGATGTACAGATATTTATTACAGCAAAATCTAAGATTTTCCTCCAATACTTCAATTGAAAACTGGCTGATGCAGAAGTCTTCTTTGGTCTTAATGTACAAAACTGTGGTCAGACTCTTCAAAGGTATTGCCCCCTATGTCTTGTATTGCATTTTTTCTACTAATTCTAGTGAGGTTATGATGGCTGTGGCAGTCCGAGAAATGCTAGTGGCCACTGTGAAATGTAGCACAATGTTCATCCACTATAGTGGTTATGTATCCTGATCCTACAGCAATCTCCTATCCCTATAACTGATTTAGTCTGGGCAAAATAGGAACATATGATCAACAGAGACAGTCCTGGGATGTATGTGAAAGAGAACATTTTACAAATCACTAGTAACATGGATGTCAGGCCAGGTAAAGCACCATACTGTGGTATCGTGGTTGAGCTGTATCGCTATATGTGGTGATATGTAGGACAAAATCTGTGTTTGCTTACATAACAAACACCCTGGTCCCACTGAGCTGGCCAAAAATAAACCCAAAGTATCTGGTTTTGAGACCTAGCTTATGACTGTGGCCCCTGTCCACTATGGTCGGAAAAGAGCCTAAAAGAAAGAAAAATGTCTTTCGTGAGTCGCCTTACTCACCAGGGTTTCCCCACGGTGACATGCTTCATCATTGGGGCCATCCCAACTCTCTACGAACTAGGGTGTGCTGTGACTTGCGGAGTTACGTGGGAGCACTTTGTTTTGGAAGACTATGTGTGGTGTAATGTGTGGTGGAGTGGGTGTATAGTGATTAAAAATAGTTTACTAGTGGGCCTAAACAATGTATTTCTGCCCCTAGGTAGGTATGGTTAAAAAACGGGGTTGACACTGTGTACCTATCTTTAATGAGAAGGGATTCAGTGTGTGGTCGACATGTTTCGAGCTTCCCCTAGCTCTTCCTTAGGTCCACACAGGGACCAGTCCTGTGTTTGCCACTCCTGTATAAACCTTAATAGGAAAATAGTAAAAAAGTTAAAGAGTAAGGGTGAACACTGCTACTAATAAACCATGCATTTAGGATACATACGGTTGTTAGTTCTCGTTGTATATTTGTCAGCATGTGTGATAGCACATCATGATCTCGGAGGGGGTGGTGTCTCCCTTTGAAACAATCTTCAAGAACGGGGACGCCACGTCTGGACACCTATTCCTCTTTCCCGCCGGACCGCCGGGGCCCCAGTCTGAAGCTAGGTCTCAAACCCAATACTTTGGGTTTATTTTTGACTACTCGTATAAGGAGGGCGACCTGGTCTTGTATCCTCCTCCTCCCCCTACTTTGTATACCCACTGAGCTGGTACCAGGGTGTGTGTAAAGACATTTGCGTGATTTTAATACTTTTCTATAATTGTGCTATTTTTCCAACTAGATACTTTTGACATCACTTTTCTTATTTTTTTATGACTGCTGTAAATTTCACCGCCCCCATGCTTTTAATCGTTTGATCAATTCATCTTATGAACACTCTAATTTGAATAAAATTCATTCCTGGTTATAATGTTTTTAACTGGTATTTAATTGCTCTTTGAACATGTGTCTTCAGGGCTATAAAGACATATTTGCCTACATAAATTGTTCCACTACATTACCCTAGAACTCCTCAAGAAACTTGTTTCAAGCTGAAAACAAAGTAGCAGAGTTGTCATAGTACTGCGTACGTTCTGCTGCTGAAGTACCCAAAAAAAACCAAGGAAGACCAACTCATTTTCAGCGCAGGGGGTTGCAGGTGGTGAGGGGGGTCATGGTTGTAACAGTTTTTCACAAACTCCGATGGCTGTTGTCAAAGGCATTCCTGTAGACCCATGGAGTCTCAACATCAATTGCCAATGAAGCATTTGACTTCCACGAATATGAATATTGTTCCTTTGAAGTTAGCTCGCAATAGCTCGCCCATATTTTAGCTCTAATGCCACTCAACCAGAGATATATGCCACACCTCACTTACACCTATTGAAATGACTTATAAGTATTTCAATGTTTGCATTTCAAAAAGTGCCAGAAAAGACAGGTTCACCAGACGGTTCTGCAAGCTACCCTATGCTTCATTAGAGCACTACACATATGTATGTGTGTGCATGAGAGTGTATCACGCAGGATAAGAACCAAGACAGCATGATTGCCAATTCAGGCGGCAACACTAGCAAGATCCTCTATAAAGTATAGACTAATTCCAACTGACTGAACTATAGAAAGTGACCCCCAGAAGAACAGGCTCAGGTGCTATGGCCTGTGAAATTTGTCAGCCGTGGCATAGCCAGGTCTAGTGGCTTAGTGGACTTAAGCAGCCACTGCAGAGGCCTGTGTTCGTCCCCATGGTCACAGGTTCAAATCCTGGCGGGTCCACTCAGCCTTTCCTTTATTTGAGGTCGGTAAAATGAGTACCATTGAGTTGGGTGACAATAAACATCTGTTATTCAGCACCTAGACACCTTCGGGTAATCGTGTGCTTTGCAGATACACCAGTTATGGTACGTTAGGCATGCAGCTGACCTGGGACCGGGTTGTGTATGAGGCGGTTGCTCACTTTTAATATTGCAGATATGTCATCTTGAGGACAAGTGAGAAAATTTAGGAGGCCCCCTTAATGGACAAATCTGGGACCAGGGGGAAGATGCTGAAACAATCTAAGAGTGTCCCTATAGCATATATCTAATGGGCAATTGTTATAGTCCAGAAGAATATATGCGTCCACAGTTGGACTTATTAACACACCTAACTTTTAGGTTTATCTAATAACCACAAAGACCATAGAGCAATACTATCATAGAGGGAGCTAAACACTTAGGTACATAAATCAATGATCTTGGTAATATAACCACACAATAAGACAGAACACAAACTGTGCCACAAGTTACTAACTTGACAAGATTAAAATAAAACATATACATGTTTATTCTGCATAGTATAATTGTATGTATACTCAAAGACATATACAAATATCAATAAAAATCAGTACATCATAAAATTCATAAGAAAAAACAATTTAAAAAAAAAGGGTTTACACATCAAAGTTTTAAAATTGTTCAAGAGAACAAATGTCGACGCAGCGTTTCGGTGTTGGTAATAGGCACCTATACATATAACCAATTGCCTCTGATAACCGGTTGCTGTTGAAATGGGGGTGAAAATGAATATGGTTTTACATTGTGTGTGATCCATATTGTGTCTACACATTATGGGAAACGTATGATTGTAATAAAACGACGACTGAACAGTAATAAGCAGTTTAGACTATTGATTACAGAAAGTATATCCCTCCCTGAATATTAGTAGACTAGCAGCCCATCCAGACGTTGTCCGGGGATGAAATGTTATGTGTGTAATGTTTGTGTGTTGTGGAGTGTGTTGGTTATGTGATTTCCAAGCGCGTTGTATGCGGACAGTGCCCGGTCAGTTTGTAATGTTTTTGTAACGTCTTTGTCCGGTTGTGCATGCACTGTTAGTAACATCGTTCTTCATATGTGCCTCCTTAGCTGTCCCGTATTTGCAGCTCCTTCGTTCTGTGTGCGTCCTCAGGTGTAAGTTTTTGAGCTTTTGTGTGTTGTGGAGTGTGTTGGTTATGTAATTTCCAAGCGCCTTGTATGCTGACAGTGCCCGGCGTGATTCTGTGCTTGCGAGGGCTGGTTTGAGGCCCAATGCGTTGTCTTTCACGTTAACGTGTGTACGCTGACAGTGGCCTGCATGATCCCGTGCTTGTAAGGGCTGTTTGAGGCTCCGTCTCAGCCCCGGAGTAAATGTAAATTGTGAAGTGGCTTTGATCATGCGATGTACGCTGCCTGCCTTCAGTGTCCGCTGGAGCCGTTTGAGCGTGAATGTCGCAGTCAGTGAATGGCGCGCTTGTGCGCCCCTTTCTTTTTTTTTTCCTGCAGCCACTTGTGAGAAATGTTACGTCACTAAATGAGTAAAGGTTTCTTTTGTTAGTTAAAATTTGTAGGCAGTATATGAAGGATCCGTGAATGCGGCACCCGTTGGTGTTTGTAGCCGGCCGTGTAAGAAGTGAAGTGATGACAACGGCAAGGCGGAGCGTGAATGTGCGCGCACATTGGTGTAATGTTAGTGCAGCCCCCTGTGACAACGCTGACGCCCACAAAGTTAGCGCCGTACTATATATGATTAATGTCGCGTCATCAGAAAGCCAAGGTGGAGCGTGAATCTGCGCGCACATTCCTGGCGAAAGCCGCGCCCTTTTTTATTTTAATTGTGGTTTAGCCCCCTGTGACAACGCTAACGCTTATGCCCACAAAGGTTGCTTCGCACTATAGATGAAAAACGGCGCCTGAATGGCAATTGAAGCGCAGCTAGGATGTTTGTAGACGGATGTGTGAGCACAACGGCAAGGTGGAGCGTGAAAGGTAGCGCACATGGTCGCGCACAATGCTTCTGAAAAGAGCTCTCCTGAAGTACGCGACCATTTTTTGTTTTATTTGTGGCACGCCTCTCTGACAACGCTGTTGTGCCATGCCCCTCTGACAACGGTGCACGCCCACAAAGTAATAATGTGAAGTGTAGTTTGACACGTCCACGACCACGACTATGACACGCCCACACCAGCTCCCAAGTGGAGTTTGACACGCCCACACCAACGCCCAAAAGGGACTACTTTACCCCTAAGGTTCTTTGAGCTTTCTAATGTATATGGTGGCCAGCTGTGAAGCCTATGTCCATCTGCTGCAACTCCCCTTTACAATGCTGCATTGGGTGTTGTGATTGGTGCTGTACTTCTCGAGTTTACCCGCCTCAAAGGTTTCAGCTCTCTCTTTATATTAGTAGTATAGATAAGGCGGACATCTAAAGGTGTGTCTGTTCTCACCTACATGCGATTTTTAAATAGCTAAATGGAACTAAAAATGTCATCTCATTGATATAGTCATCACCTACATAAGAGTAAAATAACTATTTGCTAAATCATGATTAAACATAGTACAATACACTTTTGTGACACATATGGTTTGAGTGTTACCAATTAACTGACCAGTAAAAACTATCTAATACAGATTGTTTTTTCTTCCTTAATCATTAGTAGATCGAAGAAAACACCTAAGACTGGGGCATATAGTGCCTTTTTTCATCAATATGCGTTTTTAAATAGCGAAATAGAACTAAAACATGTCATTACATTGATAGAGTCAATATCTATTTAGGAGCGAAATTACTATCTTCTATTTTTCAAACATCGCGTGCCAAATTACGATATTAAATTAATGTTCTTTAACGTTGGGCCAATAAATGCACGAATGATTAAAGTTTATCATACATAATCCCGAGTAAGTAACTTTTTAAAAAAAAAGGCAATGAACTAGCGTGCCGTGTGACCAGGATTAACCAATTAGGAGTACGCTGAGATATGACCAATGAAATTCGCTTTTCTATTTAAATGGGAATCAGAAACGACAGGTGATACTATACTGACTGTTGCAGAACCCCATACGGGCTGCCTGGGGAGGAGCAGGGAGACCGACGATTTTTAACCAGGTAAGAACGTGTCATAGGGAGAATTACTTAACGGTAGGTTTGCGATATGTCTAATATGGGATAATTGAGCTCTAAAGTAACCGCGAGATCGAGACGTGCACTAAATTAAAGCAATAAAATGAGTATAGAAATAATAAATCTTTAATACATCGTCTTGTGTCCCGAGCAGGAATATGATATGTGGGGATATAAAAGCCGATTTGTAGGTGGCGTCTACTCGGTATAGCGTACGCGGGAGAAATACGAGTAAAGACAGAATAAACCCTTCATGGTTATACCTTGATACTGGCCTGTGCTCCGAGCAGGAATATATTAACTACGGGCACATGAAAGCCACAAAAATAGGGCCTCCACCTGATAAGGGATTGGAACAGCACACGTGTAATATTAAAATCGTTGCAATATCACTATACAAACAGTGACTTATAAAGACTGTGAGTTAATATAGCCTTTTCTCCGCTATAACTAGTGTGCTTAAAAATAATTAAAAAAGCACATTACTATGTTTATAAATGGACAAGTAGTACTACATAGGCCTTAAACTCGAATACATACCAGATGACTGACCGTTTGGTGGGGCATTTAAAGAAACGCACACATCGGGGGTTGCGCCGACCTTATGAGTCTATGTAAAACAGCGTTAACACTTGCCCGCCGTAATAGAACTTTGAAACATGCATCAAACAAGCATGAGCGTATTAAAAGGTATATGGTAGTAAGGAGCTTAGATTTAACGCATGAAAACCTATACAGGGTTCCTTTCACAATCATTATTGCAATGGGGCCATGCATTATAATTCCCATATCCTACTAATTTAATAAAGAAGAAATGGCAGGCTTATTATTGAGTCTTAAAAACATTAATTAAAATTGAATGAAAAAAACGATAAACTAATAAGAAAGTTGGTAATTTATACGTGTATTCTCTTCGGGACCTTTTGGTTTCCTTGATAATAAAGGGCCACAGTAAAAACTTCAAAAACAGATCCAGTTCACAGATCGCCCTAAACCGGAGGTCACCTCCGGAGTATAAGAGTGCCGTGGAACCCAGCATTACAGGCCCGGCTACAGCGATTCTTGAATATACAGGAAATAGGTGGTGAGTACCATCATACCAGTCGAGTTAATTGGTATAACTATAGGACAACAAAGCACCAAATGAAATGTGTGTGTTCTTTGTAGATATTAAGCACCTGAATTAAGATCGGTGGCTCCCCCCAGGCAGGGTGGACTTTTTCAAAAATTTGAACAGGTATTTTTGTCATCTTTACTAGAAAGAGCCTTTTGTGAATTTAGATAAATGTCTATCAGTAGCATTAATAACTGCGTTTATCCGTTTAGAAATTGCATGAATAGCACTACGTAGAAGTATTGGTACGAGTGCTTGAGCAGTGTCGCAACGCCATATGAGGACGCGACTTTGCAAGTTGACTCTGAGTAATTCCAGAGCATCTTCATTTAAGGTAAGAGACATAGCAACCTTTTGATACTTTGTCTCTGTAAGGTATAGATAGTAGGACTCACTGAAAACTTGATACATTTGATAACCACAAACAACCATGGTATGATCTAATGGGAGTGAGAGAGATACTTTGGTTTTTCAGATATGTGAAATGTGTAAATGTAATACTAGTTTACTGTTCTCTTCATAAAGAAATGATTTTTATTAAATGGAACAATGGACTACTAGTTTGACAGTACATTTTTAAGTTTGGCTTACTGTGTAAAATTTTGAATTGTTATGTCTTCTGTATGGTAATTATGTATCTCTTTGTAGAGAAACAGTCCTGAGGAAGGTGCCTATTACCAACACCGAAACGCTGCGTCGACATTTGTTCTCTTGAACAATTTTAAAACTTTGATGTGTAAACCCTTTTTTTATTTTATTGTTTTTTCTTATGAATTTTATGATGTACTGATTTTTATTAATATTTGTATATGTCTTTGAGTATACATACAATTATACTATGCAGAATAAACATGTATATGTTTTAATTTTAATCTTGTCAAGTTAGTAACTTGTGGCACAGTTTGTGTTCTGTCTTATTGTGTGGTTATATTACCAAGATCATTGATTTATGTACCTAAGTGTTTAGCTCCCTCTATGAGAGTAGTGCTCTATGGTCTTTGTGGTTATTAGATAAACCTAAAAGTTAGGTGTGTTCATAAGTCCAACTGTGGACGCATATATTCTTCTGGACAATAACAATTGCCCATTAGATATATGCTATAGGGACACTCTTAGATTGTTGCAGCATCTTTAGGACAAGCCCAATCAAGTCTGGATGCTTGGTCATACTTGGGACATGGCAGCCTCATCCCTGCTTGCCCAACAATGGTAACGTCTTTGAGTCACCTTTATCTGTCAAATAAAGTCATGGTCTCTTTTCTCTTGCATCATTTGTTTGCCGTTCCTCGCAGCCTCTACACCGCTCATAATTACACAATAGCACCCAGTGCGGTAAAAAGTGCTGCTCTGCACCACACAATACGGCATTCAGTTTTTTCAACTTGTTAATCTTTCAAAATGCTCCTTTTTTACAAATCAGATCCACATACATAGTGCAATACAGTTACTAAAACCACCGTGACTGTGATCAAGTTGGTCAAGGAAAATAGCTTTCGAGAGTCTTAAAGCATGTAATAAAAACACGGGCAGTAGATTTTGAAAAGATTATTTAATTAACGAAATATCATGCCACGATACGTCTCGAATTAGAGTAAACACATCCAACCAAATAAAGGTTAGTCTTAGAAGGCGCGGTTGATATGTTCTTTTCTGAGGTTTTCCTTCTAATCTGTATTTATTATTTTTCCTATTGTGTTTTTTTTACCGCATTAAACCCCAGAGGAACGTACACATGTACTGGATGTAAATAATTTCATTTCTTGTATTACCTTCAGTCTGCCGCGTAGACGGATGGCAATAAACTAATAATGAGATTTCTTTCCGATTGCACAAAACACATTTCCTTTTTTTGCAGCAGAACATTGTATACACGCTGTAAGCCATTCATTTCTCAAAGAGCCCGTAGTAAACGCTTGAGCTCTACAAGGAAGAGCGAAAGGGAATGACTCGTCTTTATTACTGCTCAATAAAAAATAAATTAAATTGAATCTTTATTACAGCCGAATTAGTTTTGAAACAGGACACATGCGTATCCTGGCGTAGTGCTATTTTTCATTCATTTCATAGGCCCTTTGTCTCATAAAAATGGGTCAAATGTTGTGCCATTGTAACCAGAGTGTTGTGCATACAAGGAAATTCTCTTACGCCTATGGGGAATGTTCTTCTGGGTGCCCTGCTGCGCCTTAGATGCTTAAAACGTCGAAACCGGTCATGTCTGCATGGGTATAAAATCAATTTTCCAGTACCTTCTTGTAAATAAACTGTTATTGTAATAAATGTGGGGGTCTGAATTTTCCAGTACCTTCTTCTAAATAAACTGCTATTGGGCCACGTTTATTTTGGATGGTATAGCATAAAATGTTTCTCTATCTATAGGGCGGCACTGGGTATTTATAGCTAGGATTGCGTTTCCATAGGAACATGGGAAAACATTTTTTTATTTTCCTTAAACTGGTGTAGTTTGAGGCACCCTCACTAAACTGTCCATCACATTTATTTTTCCACCTCAGCTCCTTCCTGGAAAGTGATTCATCAAGTAGGGATTGAGAAAAAGTGGGGATCCCAAAATGTGTTTTCCCCATTCATTGTTCTAAGGACATTTAGACACAGCTACAGTCAAAACGGCTTAATGGATTTTACACCAAATTTGCAGAAAGCAAAAAAAAATGGGGCGGGGGAGGAGGAGGAGGGGAGGGGGAGGGGGAAGAGGGAGAGAGAGAGAGAGAGAGAGAGAGTTGTGTAGTGATGTATTACTTACTCTTACATATAAGAGTGCGAAAACAAGCAATGACTCTTTGATGCAGCAGACAACAGACCTACAAATAACCATAAAAAGGCCCACAAACTGACTTGTCAGTCCAGCCCATTGACATTTCCTGATTGCCCTATAGGCCAGTCCGACCCTGTCTAATACGTGATACCAGTGGACACATATATACGGAAAAAGAGTGTCATTTTCCTAACTATTAACTAGAACTAAAACTAATTTTCATATCGAAAAACTGAACTGGATAATAGACACAATGCACTCTCTCTTTGAAGTATCAGGCAGGCATACCTTGCAATGGAAAGCAGAACTCGAAGTCTATGAATAACATGAGCATTATGCCCATTTTCGATGGGAATTTGGCCATGGTTTCCTATGCACATTGTACTGCAGTAAAGCACTACATTGGGGCATATTACCAACAACTAGCGATAATTTTTGTCTCTAACTTGTTTAGAGACAAAAATTATCGCCGCACATCGGCGATTTTTATCGCAGATAAACCTTGCTATTAACAAGGTTTATCGCAAATGCGATAAAAAACGTCCGAAATGCATGAATATCGCTGAAAAGTCAGCGATATTCATGCATTATCGAGCAAATGCTCTTAGCCATGTTATCCACCTCCCATTGGATAACATGGCTAAGAACTGCTCAGGGCAGGTTTTAGCTTTTGGAGATATTCCCGCTTAGCGCGAATATCTCCAAAGGTTGGTAATAGGAGATAGCGATGTTAGTGACTGTTTTCAGTCTCTAACATCTTGGCACGCCCACTTTGCATCTCATTAGTGATAAATATCACTGACATGCAAAGTGGGGCCCAAGATGGTCGCTATCTCCTACTAGCTGTCGCTAACTGGTGTTAGCGGCAGCTTGGTAATAGGGAGATAATTTTATCTCCGCTTTCTTGGCTTTTAAAGCCAAAAAAGCGGTGATAAACCCCCTTGATAATATGCCCCTACATTATGTGTAACGTAAACATTCAGGTAGTACTAGAGCTGCTCGGTGCCAGTGTGTCACCTACTTTCGATAAACGTGTTTCACTCAAGAATACAATTAAAAAGTCCCCCACTGTTATTTATAGTTTCGCTCCTGCTATGTGTTATCCTCACTTTGCCAATTCATTCTCACCTCTTGGATTCTGCATTAAAGTTGCCGCTTCCCAGATGATGGGTATTATTTTCGTCTCAGTCAAACATCAGCAGTGTGAACGCACAGCTGTTTTTTTGTCACTGTGGTGGCTGTTATTAATGCAGTATCATCGCAGGCGCAAGCAGGCACAGCAGCTACACCAAAAAGAGAAATAATAAATCTTCAGACGAGTCGTTCCTCTAATTCAGGCACACTCCGCATCAGTGATGCTAAATGAATTCAACTGCGCCATAACCTGAACCTACTTCAAATGCCACATTAAGCTGCACTAGTGACATCTATTTCTCGTTTGCTTCATCTATTTAAATATTAAAGATAGGAATCTTATCAAGAGGAAATTGCCAACATTAAACATAAATGGGGGTAGAGGTAAGATTAAAAATGAACCGGAGTTCATTGACATTTGGTAAAATTGGCATATGGGAAAAATAACACTGTAATAAATTCGATTTCTCCTCGAAAGTTAGAAAATAAAATCACCCGACTTAACGCTACCCTTCTCAAAACCGACCCCAGCTTCATACAGTCGACAACTCGGGGCAAATCGTTTTACGCCTTTAATGCTCCGACGGCTCACGTAAAACGGCGGACTCTCAAGAATCTATAATTCTGAAGTGTGCACTGCATCGAATGTTAATTCAACATACCACTCTATCCTGGGTGTGATGTCACAAGCAAGGACATTTTGACAAGAAATAGCTAGACGCTGCTCATTCATCCAATTACAGCATAATTGAGTACATATTAATTTAGTACTGCAAGAATTTAGGACCACTTTGTGAATAAGCAGGCATAACTGTGAAAACATAAGATTATAAGTATCAGCAAATCAACGTTTTCAGAAAAAGTACATGATCGTCATGTTTACACAAAGACCACATCAGCACAGAATGGGCACTGAAGGTGAAGGTAATGGCATTAAGAACCACAAATGAATGCACACCTCTAAACCTATTGTAGTAGTTAGGGGCGTTGCATCTCTTAACTTTAGTGGGAGACTATTTTTTATCCCATTATGGAATTGTCTAGCGGAAATGTCTGAAGTGCATACACAGTGGATTAAGGGGTGGAATGGTAGGTTAGCTACCAACAACTAAAGGAGACCAACATTCTTTCCCTAGTGGTTTAAAATCAATATTGGACTTGAATGAGGTCTTGACCACGAATTCTTTATTTTCTATAAACAAATTACTTTATCCATATGCATTACAGATGTCAATCAAATGGAAAGCTAGAACTTATGAAGATAGATTTCAACATATAGCTGTTATGTGTTGTAATGCTCTTAATGTGCTATTAAAACATGCACAATAAAAAAACTACATAACAAAGTGCATGGAGAACCCTATATTGGCATTCTAAAACCATATACACAGTCAACCTTTATTTATCATCTTCAGTAGATTTTATAAGTAATTTAAAATAACATTTTGGCTACATCTTTTGAATCCTGTGAATAAAACTCACTGGGGGATATTCTCAAGAACGGGCGATAATTATCGCCAACCTAGGTTAACACTATTTTACATAACGCCATTGTAGTAACTGCTTGTTCCTTTAAATAGAATCCTATCTATGTATTGTAGAATCCTATCTATGTATTGTGGAATGTTTTCCTATGAATGTTCATGCCGATGTGTGCAAAGAGTATACAGTTGGGGATTCATTCTTTGGATGGACCCACTACCAGCTACACCTATTTTCTATGCTTTGGAATAAATCCTATTCTACACATTCCTTGGATTCCTTTTCATTCCCTTCATTTATACTACCGCGATCTATCACGGGGAAACTAACGCAGTGTTAGGGGCGTATTCTCAACAGGCCGGCGATAGTTTCGCATTAACACGTCAAATGTCTGCATTAATATTACTGGGACACCGATAAAAAAGGAAACCTGAATGTGGAAAGAGTGGTGATGGGCCCAACAGCGATAAAAATATCAGTGATAAGCAGCGCCAGGCCTGCTATTCCCACTCCGGGTAGGAAAAATCACAGTAAAAGCTGCAAAAAAAACACATAAATTAAAAAAAAAACACTAAACCCAAACAACTGAGAAACACCATGGAGGAAGATGGAGTAACTACAGAGGCCAACCAGAACCCCACAAAGCACCCAGAGCACCAGCCAGAGACCCCGGGGAAGGAGAAGGGCAAGGAGAAGAAGAAGAGGAACCCGCTAGTCAGTCCGCAGGAAAACAAGATCCTGATTACCGAGGTGATAAAACACCACCAACAACTGTTCATCACCTCCACTGTGTCATTGGCAACTAAAAATGCAATATGGAGTCCATCTTGGCCAAGGTGAATGCAGTCGGAGTGAAGTGCCAAGAACGCTGGAATGATGTGAAGCGTAATACCAAGCTGAAACTCACTAACAACCGGAATGCAGCAATGCAGACTGGAGGTGGTAGTCCAGTGCCACAGCAGGAGCTGGATGACATGGAGGAAATGGTGTCCACAGTCATCAGTGGGGAAACGGTGGCAGGAGTTGGGGGACCGGACACTGTTCAACATGACCTGACCCAACAGCAACAGGGTAAGGACCAGGGACTGGGGGGACCGGGGCAGACGGGTACAATGGCACACATGCATAATTACGTATAGCACAGTGCACACACACAATGATTCTGGATCATGTCCCTGATCTCCTTAGCATACTGCAGCACACATAGAAACAACAAGTAGGCCCCTGTTGACAATGTGCCCAGAGGTGGCCCTCCCCACACATCACTAATCTCACAACAAACCTATGCACATGTGCTGAACCCAGCAAAGCTTCGGGTCCATGAGCCACACCGACAATGCATGTGACACTGCATGATGATTAGCATGGCTGCAGTCCAATTATCATGACATGGTGCACGCCATGACAGTGAGGTGGCTGTGTGTGGACCCCATCCGTAAAGGGGCAGGTCACACTCTGACACATCAACGTGTACAAACAACCCCTGACAACATCCCCCTTATGCCCATGTTGCTCATGTTGTAGGACCTGAGTCACAGGGTGCATCTCTGCATCAGGGTGGTTCATATTTGACCCCAAATGACACCCTGTTGTCTTTTTTTGAACACCAATGACAACCTTCATGTCGTTTTTTTGTACACATGTGATATGCTGATGAGTGGGATTACCTACTACATTTGACACCCTGAAAAGGCATTTCGAATACGTGACACCCTAAACAGCCTCTCTGTACAGACTTGACATACCCACCATCTATTTGCTATACGTGAGATTGTTAGCTCTTAATTTTGCACTTACACTTCTCTGAGTGATGTGCTAATGCAGAGGACTGACATGCACACAGGGAATGTGTGTTAAAATGAATTTATTTGCACATGCAGTTCATGTGGTCATTTTGTACTGTTGCATGATTGCTAAGGACGGTCACAATGACACGTACTCATGCGAAGAAATTGTTAATGATTGTATTCCTTCGGGCTATTCCTGCTGCAGCTGCAGTGGGGTGTGTTCCACCTGCCTCATCTTCCTCATCATCATCCGGTGCATCTGGCACTTGCATCCATGGGGCATTGGTGCGTACACATATGATGTGCAATACACAACATGCCGTAATCATTTTGCACAATATTTCTGGGCTGTACAAGAGTATTCCACCTGTGATGTCACAGCACCTGAAACGTGACTTTAACACGCCAAATGTACGCTCAACATTGCCCCTGGTGCGGCCACATTGCACTGCCTCTGGGCTGGGATGTTCGGGGCTCAGAGGGGTGTCATCATCAACATGCAGAGTGCATATTCTTGATCACCTGTGAGAGGTAAGTGAAATTAGTGTAAATTGGTGGTACTGCATGCTGGGATGGCAGACTTACAAGTTTTGTAGCATGTGATTTGTGTGACTTTCGGGTCCATGTTTGATAATGTATTGCTTTTGGCAAATGTACGGATCAATGTGTGTTACATAGCCTCACAACTGCTCCTCCCTCCCCCGAGCCTATTTACTTGTGTGCGCTGTGCGGTTGCATCACTTGCACTCCTACATCACACCATTGTCATGCCTGTCTGAGCATGTCTGCAAGCCTGACAACAACACTGTAATGTTGGCCGTTGAAGGTGGGTGGCCATGTGTGTGAAGTCCTATGGTAAGGATAGGGCGGACACAGATGTAGAATTCAGGCCTGGCTGAACTCTCACTGCGATTGAGGCTATGTTTTTGGCTTATGCTGTGGCAATGAAGATACACACACAACAGCTGGCATGTATGAGCCAAGACCCGGAGCGGTCTTGCACTCGTTTATATATTCATTCGGGCGAGCCAGCCCTCCGGGTGCATGCTCATTGCAACATTGTCGATTAAGAGAAGGGTCACACCAACACTTCAACACAGACACACCCCATAGTTACTTTTGTGGCCAGCACAGGACTGAACCATGCCCAGAGCCCATAACTGAACCACAGCCAGAGCCCTGGGCCATTTCTTCACACTCCTCATATGCCTAAAGGTGGTACACCGCAACGGCGCTGGGATGTCGTACACTTCGGAGTACGTCTCCAGACGTTCCACCCAGGCTTTCCAGTAGCCTGCTTGGGACAGGGATGGCCCTGTGACTGTGAAGGGCTCCAGTGGCATTACCGAGGACATGCTGTTGGCTGCTGGAGTCGGACTTCTTGGGTAGCCCCACGGGATGATGATTTGTGGTGCAGAGAGGTAGTGGCACTTGAGGCACTGCATCCCGCGCTGGCCTACCGCCATGTGGCGATGACTTGCAGTGCACTGAGGTAGGCCCACCTGAAGAGCTGAGCGGGTGTGCAGCCTGTGGTTATGCAGTAGGCCTGGAGGCTAAACAGTGACTTGTGCTGCACAGAGGTAGTGGCACATGAGGCACTTCATCTGGCACGGGCCTACCGTCACATGGCGATGACTTGTTGTGCACTGAGGTAGGCCCACCTGAAGAGCTGAGCAGGTGTGCAGCCTGCAGTGATGAAGAACGCTTAGAGGTCTGGACTTGATTTGATTTGTGTGAGACCTGCTCGACGGCAGTGTAGGCTGAAGAGAGCAGTCATTTACACACAGATCTCTGTGGTGCGGTGCAGTGCTGCTGGGTGCGCTGCGGGCCTGTTGAGCTGAAGCCAGCGATCGGCTGAGGAGGCTGCCAAGCTTGCAAGCCTCGTGCTTGAAGATTGCACCGGCATATGGTGGGCCCTCTTGAAAACACGCCAGTGGCGGCATGTGAGCAGTGAGACCTGGGTGCGCACGGGTGGGCAATCAGTCCCTGGGCGCCGGACGGGTCTGGGGACCAGCAGGATGGGGTGCAGCAGGCACACAGGATAGGACAGGCACCACCCGTCATCGCGGTGGCATTGTGGCAGGGTGATGCGTGTAACCCTGGCAGACACGCCCCTGCAGGTAATGATGACATGTGAGCCGGGTGGCATGTAACGTAGCCACCTCATCACTGGTGCAGATTTGTCCATTGAAGTTGGTCGGCCACGTGTGTGTAGGCCTATGGTCAGGACATGGCAGACACAGTGTCACACGCAGTAATAACTTTGGTGGCCATTCTGGAAATGAACCATGCCCAGAGACCCAGGCTATTTATTCACACTCCTAAGCTGAACTGGTGTATGCCAGCCCAGCCCACTACACCTACAGAGGGGGCGACATAGCTACGTGTCCAAGCTCTTCCACACTACCTGAGGTAACACGGTTGTGTCCACTGTCCACAATACTACAAACACCAGCAGTATATGTCCACATGGACATGTCTGAGCTCTGCATACTTAAGACTGTCCAACACGTCACTGCCACACTTGGCATTGTGTACATTCATATTCATGGGTCACTTGCCTCCTTTGCACATTCTTGGTTCCAACCTCTCCCCACATTCTGCAATTGTCTGGCAGAGGGGCTATGCCTTTGCGGATGGTTTGTCTACATGTCTGGCCCCTGTTACCACAGTTACTTGTGTTGTCATGTCTGGTAGGTGGGCATGTTGTTTGGCATATTGTATGTGATTTTGTTTTATGTGCATTTTGTCACGATTGCGCTGCGCTAGGAACTACAGTTCCCGGCAGGAAGCGGTGCGGAAACTACCGCTCCCATGCTCATTTGCTGTCTCGCGAGATTTGATCGCGGAAGCTTAAGGAGGAAGGTTTTGCAACGCACAGCAACGGGAATTCCTCCGGTCCGAGCTGTCCGTGGAATAGCGGTTCGTCGTTGGGTGCGGTAAGGGTGCTTGCACCTGGACACTATTGCAGTCGCCTTTCTGGAAACGTTCTTAATTCTTTGTAGGTGGCTTCGCGAGGGCCGCTTGTGTCAGGTTGCTTTCGGGGTCTTAGCCCCTTTCTTGTCCAAAGGATTTGTCCCGGTCGGCATTGTCGGCCGAGGGTGGTAGTGGATGCGGTGTAATCCACGGAACCCTGTTAAAGTACTATTTTTGTTTCTGTGCTTCCTACAACTTTGAGGAGAACAAGAGTTCTGGGCTCCTGTACTTGATTCACGAACAGGGGGCAGTATCATAACAGAGAACGTTCTTGTGTGAGGTTAACACAGGGACGACATCTTATTGTTTCTTTGCACTGCGATGAATGGGGTTTGATAATTATGGTGTTTAATCCCTATGTCTTTTAACTCCTTTATTAACAGGGATTGATCAGGAGTGGTTTTCTAATCTCTCGATCCCTGTGAAGTGTTCAAGGAGTGAGTTAGGGGTATGTTATAACCTCATTAGACCGATGGTGTTTATTATTGTATCTGCTTGCATAACAGGTGGTTACAAGTCACTGTTGCTTTTGTATTCTTACAGTT
Organism: Lissotriton vulgaris; assembly: GCF_964263255.1. Lineage (NCBI taxonomy): Eukaryota > Metazoa > Chordata > Amphibia > Caudata > Salamandridae > Lissotriton > Lissotriton vulgaris. The sequence continues at coordinate 1,570,433,849 of NC_141691.1, forward strand.
ACACCTCTATCCCCTCATCTGCCATCACTTACCTCTCCCCTGAAGGATTCTTTTTCTTTACAGGTATATAGTAAGGTTGGGTGTACTTGAGATTTCTGTAAAATTGTCAGAAAAGGAAAGTTACTCATGAGTGTTTGTTCTCTTTTTGTCTTTTCCAGATCTCCCTCCCTGCAGTCCCCTTCCTTTCCTTCCTGGTTCCTAACATCCCCCCCACAACATCCCTCGCTTAATTTGTTCGATGTGCTGTGCCATAACGGCTATTCCAGTCATTGAATAGATTGAGAGGTGGAACATAATCTTCAAACCGATCCCGAGGACTCCAAGTTCAACACATTCCCACAGTTGTGAGTTGTATGATTGTGGAGTTGAGGTATGTGGTGTGTTCCGTTAGTACTTACCAACGAGCAGTCCATTTCCATAGGTGCCTTCCTGAAAGCGCTGGTTGATGATGGACTGTCGAATATGTAGGAATCATGCACACTTCCTAGGAAGTTGGTGACGACATTGGTGAACAGTCCACGGTTGACCAGTATTGCCTGCACATTAATGGAATGCATGTGCTTTCTGTTGCGGTAATTGTGTGCAGTGTTGGCAGGGGGCACAAGTAGGACATGTGTTCAGTCAGTTGCCCCCAACATGTGCAGGAAGCCAGCTATGGTGTAGAAGCCTTGCTTGTTCTCCTGCTGTTCCTGCGCAGTGTGGGGGAAGTGAAGGTGCTGGGTTATAAAGCTGATGATGGCATCCAAGACAGGTGTGAGGAACTTTGATAGGGCTGGTTGTGAAACCCACCAACTCTGGCACTTGTTGGTTTGGACGGTACCAGAGTCTAACAAGTGCTGCACAGCCAGCAGCTTTGCCTGTGGAGGGATATTGGTTGTCCTCTGTGTTTGTACCATCAGCCTGTGGGCAAAGTGGGTCAGGATACGGAGCATGGTTGTCCTTTTGAGCCTGTAGTGGGCAATGACATCCTTTGGCGTTAAGTCACTGAGGCTAGTGCATTTTTGGAAGATCCATTGTCTTGTTCTGCGCTGCCTCTGTTGTAGTCCGGGGGTTTAGTCCTGGGGGTGGCCCTGGGGTGGTGGCGGTGGATGATGTGGCCCTCTTAAGTCCATGCTGCTAACATGCCTTATCGCCTGTTTGTGTACCACATCACAGATCTGGCTGGTCATTGAGAATATCGCAAAGTGGTGTTATTGTGAGTTTTTGTACTGGACCACCTACTCTGCATATGATTAGCGTTAGTTGTCGCTGTCAGCCGTGGTGATCTTTTTAGTGGCAGCTATCAGTGGAGATGTCGGCAGAAAGTGCAGGCTTGTGAATAGGGCGATAAATCTATTGCCACTTTCGTGGTGGAAAAGTAACGCTAAATAGGCCCTGAGTCCTTGAAAATATGCATCACTAAATGTTAGATCACCGTCTTGGGGGCATGTGTGGTTACCAGGGCTACTCAAAATATATGATTCTGCATCTGTGGTGGTTTTTGCATAATTATGATTTTGCCACTTAGCCACACAATCCATAATCTGCTGCATAGTGTGCAGATTTCAACTAAAAAAATGTCTAACTCAAACGGATGAAAAGTTAATAAAAGCATGGCATGAGGTGAAAAATTCTGCAAGGGTTGACTGGTCATCTTTCAACTACTTATTGCAGCATTTGTGTGTTAAATTGGTGGTAACATTTAAATCTTTGCCCAGGCAATGTTACCATATGTAGAAATGGCATCATGATGAAGTAATGCTATCACAAAATCTGCAGAATTATGCAGCATAATTTGCATTTTCTTAGCACATAATTTAGTTAACCCTGCTGAACAATTTGGTCCTCCTCTGGTAACTCATTAGATGTTTGGTGAGCATGGAGTTTGAATTAAGTCATGTTTTGAGCACTTAGTCAATGTCTGTTTTTGAAAAGATCACCTAAAAGCACAGATTTTTCAAAAGTGCTTGCATCAAAATCCATCAAATTAGACAAGCACACACTAGGTCCAAGTATACATTAATAAATATGATACCCTTCGCCTCTAAAATCCCTCTTAGTTTGCTGAAGACTCAACAGTGTGGGTATGTAGGAAAAATAATTCATATCCTGCGAGCATGTGAAAAATAAGTTGTGCACAGAACTCAATAAAGCCATTACCAAAATGAGCTCTTCAAGTTTGTTTTCTGTCTCAAATTGAAGCCAGTGACGGTCCCTCAAAGTCAGGTACTCTATCTTCGAACTTCGACTGAAGCCATCAGTTTCAGTGTAAAAAGTTCCCATTGGGACTAAATCAGATTTTATAGCTGCAAATAATGCTTTACGTACAGATGGTTCCTTCGTGGCCCCTTTGTGCCAAGTCTTACATTCATACTTTATCACTTTTGTGGGTCACTTTTCTTTTGGGGGGCAGGACAGGATGCTGCAGAAAAGGGCTCTGAGGGCAGAAGCACCTTTGTATGGTGGTCCCATGACAGTCTTGCATACTGAGTGAAAATGTTGTGATGGAGCAAGGTGGCAAAACAAAATTTTTAATACCCCTTGTGAAATCAATGTTCCATAACGTTGATATTTATTAATAGTGTGTTGTGGTAAATTAATCAGCCATAGTATAAGTTGCATACATTTATACACGCGGGAATACTAATTCTGCCTGCATGAAGCAATATAATTAACAAATATGTATTGTTACTGTGATGTGAACTAATGCATATTTTAAATATAAATAAACGCAGCTTAAATGTGCTTATTGGACATGTTTTTGTGCCAGAAAGTCGCCGGATATGTAAGTATAAAACGCATTTATGTGGCTTACCTGCTAGGTATTAACAGAAGGGCTTTAATTCCATATTTAACATGAATTTGTGTTTGTTTCTATGACAGTTCCAAAATAGGCCTCTGAGGCCTACGAAAAATATGGCTGCTCGGGTAAACTGTGAGCAAGTGTTGGACTGCGCATGCGTGCCCAAAGCCTGCAAGTGAGAGTGAACTGCCTGTGCTCGGATGGGAGGTTCAAGGCTTCCTTGCCCTGGAAGACAGGATGGTTGCCAAAACATGGACATTCGAATGTTCTGAGCGTGGGAACGAAACCTAAAGTTACAAGTCAAGGATGTGACTAGGCCAACGACTGTCCTAAACAATACCTCTTTATGAAACTGCTGATTCACTGTGAATATGATGCTGTAATGATGTGGAAACGCTCATCTACCCCAAATCAGTCCAATCAGAACCTGAGTTGGTGTTGTTAGATACTTTTTAGATAGATTTAGTTAGGAAAATTAGTGTATAAAAACCCCTGATTTTGCTTAGAAGCGTCGCTCCTTCTGATTTCATCTCGAAGTGCTGTCGGATTGCAGATCGAATCCTGGATGTAAGAACTCTTTGATTTATTGCTGTTTTCTTTGCAGGACTAAAGGATAAGATGACGGTTTTAGTTAGGGATGTTATTAGAGAATGAGTTTGGAACTATCTGTTCTTTGCTAAACTTTACTTAATTCTGAAATAAATGTCTATTTTCCGAGCTTTTAAATAAAATGATCATTTTGAAATAAAGTTTAAGATTTTTACTGAATAAAGAATTAATTAATGCCTAAATGTCAGACATACTAAAAGTTTGCTTTAAATAAAAATTAGGAAACTAGAAGATTAAAAGCTGGTCTTGTAATTTTTCCTCGCCTATTTTTCTTTCTAGCAGATCCATTGCCACTATGGTGGTGTGTCAGAATAAAATTGGTGTTTGATGAAAACCATGGCAAGTCATTTACAATTATAGGTGTAAATAATAAATTGTCAAAAAGGTTTAGATACTCCCCCAATGTTACAGCATGACTCCTTTGTTGTTTCACCAATCCCTGAAGTCGAGTTAAATGAACAGATTAAGTGTGCAGCGTTATGGGCCCCACTGGTGAATGAATGCGTGTTCGGAGGTTTCAGGGAAATGGCGATGTTGATTTAGAAATTATTTTTGGAGTCCTGCTTTAGCAGTTGCAAGTAGAACAAATCAGCTCTAGCCGGGTAGGTCATATTTTCCTAGAGATCTTTATTGCCTAGTCCTTCAGAGGTCAGAAAAATGACTAGGTGACAAGTTGCTCTTGATACTAGAAGCCAGTCCTGATCGCAGCTACAGACCTCATGAAGTGAGGGCAGGCTTCATAGCATCAGGTCTCCCTCCAGCCAGAGTTTTCTCGTTGTCTAGTGCAGTCCACACACAACAGGCAAGCTGAAGCATCTTTGCAGGATGGAACTCGACTACCTTTTATTATTCTTGTAATTTCAAATAGAAGGCTAGCCAGATTACCCTTGATGAGCAGTTCCTCAAGTGTCGGTGAGAATCAGGATTCCTTCAGGATTCTTTCACTAGCAGTCAAGGAGAATCTTCTTTTTTCAACCAAGTGTTCTTCCAGGAATCTTATGAGGATGTGGTGATTGGATGCCATTCTTAATTATTGCACTAGCCAGTGATTGGAAATTTTCCCCATTAGCAGTCCTTGCACTATTCTCATGGAACTCCAACCTCCTTTTTTCTGCACTTCCTCCTTCACTTTACTATAATCCTTCCAAGGAATCATGTTGCAGGATCCAGGTGCCCCATGCCAAGTCCATCTTTATTGTAATGATGGGACACCATCTTTCACTGTTCTGGGAACAGCTTCTACCATTGTCGTGAACAGAGAGAAATGTATGAGAGACATCTGGGGTTGGAAAAGTTTCTGTCATTTGGGATTTTGATAACTACAAAATAAAGACTGTTGTGGCAGTTCTTTTGTTACCACTTATTCTCGACCCATCCAAAATAATTCAAGCCAGCACATTTCTACACACATACAATGACTCATACACGGGTAGAGTCCAAATAGATAACATCTGCAACACATCTCAAATCAAACCCAACAAATTGAGCCTGATTCACAAAAGGATTCATATATTTTCACCCATAGTAGAAGACCATACATCATTTCGCAATTTCGCAATTAACACATTTCCTCCAGTATGTGTGGAATGCTGTGATGCCAGCAAGTTTCAATTACCGTACCTTGTAAAATAAAAACTGCCTCGGTCTTCCCATTGTGTTTGTTTTCTTGATAAGTATTTTTATGGTGTACGCTCCTGTCTCTCAGGCCCCTCTGGCTCCTTTTAATCCCCAAACCCCCCATTACCCTATGTCTCCTATTTTTTTTCTTAGCATTTTTTATATGCCCCCAACCTCTGCTTCCACCCTTTAGTCCCTGTTGCCCTGCACACGACACGGAATGCAGGTTGTCTGGTGACAGAAAGAGCAAGTTTCATATTGTAATCTGCTCTCTCTGGGTCATACATCCTCCAATTTAAGGCACTATACATTTGGAGACTCTGGAAGGTTACAGATTGTGACACTGTAATAGAGATGTAAGGCAATCAGAAGAGCAGACCCCGCGCTAGCTGCCACAACAAAAGCCAGTTGCCCTCTCTGACTTATACATTCAGACAATAGTAACAATATTTGTTGAGCACATAGAAGAATCCAAAGTACATCAGAAAGGTTCACTCCTTTTATTTGAAATATAGAACTCATGTATAAACAATATATGCTTGTAATTAAATATATATGTATTATGGTAATAAAACAGGTAGCAAATATCCATGATTTCAAAGTAAAGATAGCTTAGTCTCACTCTATTGTGTAGAACCAGCTTGACAACTTTCAGCCAACACATGTTTCAGGACAGATTATACTGCTTTTCAGGACTGAAGAGAAATAATAAACCTATTTTCATTTTGGAATTGAATTCCTTTGAGTTGAACTAAACAGTTGACATAATTATACCTTCACATCATTTATTCATGTTAACGGTGAAAATAAATTCTTGGAGACAATAAAACATATTGCATCCACTTTGCCCAAAACACTTTCAGACAAAATGTAAATCACAATTATCTTGACTATTTCTTGAGATGAATATTTGTCCCAATTATAATGAATATTGGAATAGTGGAAATGCAAAAAACATAACTCTGTCATATAAATTACTGAGTAGAGTCTATTGATGGTTTCAGTCACCTAGTTACATATATCTATAGTGCATCACATGAAAAGGTTTCCCAATAAACATCAATTAATAAGTTGTGTGAGGATAAGTTGATTGTATGTAGAGTTCAAAGTGGTTTCTCAGGTATTCTGTATCAATAAAACACAAAAAGTTCTATTTAAATACAAGACTCAAGTTATGTACTGAAAGAATTCCTGTGAGAAAAATACAATTGGTATGGGTTACCTCTATCTCGGTAAAAAGAGGTGAGCATGTCTCAAGAGTGATTCCTAGTTCTAATCAGGATAGAGGTGGAAGATTCAATAGGAATCGACCTTGCAGCTTGAAATGAAATAGAAAAATGTATGAACAATACAAAATTAAAAAATATAAAAGGGTGAGCCAATACTCTCACAAGGTACTAAAGCATTAATCTGCTCACATAAAACAATAATATTGAAAATAATAATTTGGAAGTGAAATCCTTTCAACAGGATCAAATCTGTAGTCCTTGCCTTGCTAATGTGCTCGCCATATACAGAGAGCTAATGGGGATTCCTGCTCAAGTGACAATATCTAGGTTGAATTACCTTATGCGCTGAGTTTCCAAGTAGACCATGCCAAGTAAACCTTGTTCACACAAATGCTCTGTTTGATTGGTGGCTTAGCAACCCATTTAGCGGCATCCCCTTCCTAAAGTTATTTCCGAGTCAGCAGGTAGATATACTTAAAAAATATACCAGATCAAACAAACAATGACATGTACAGCAAAGGTCCCTTTCCGGTCATGAAGTAATCAAACAGACTGTTTTCTTGACTAAGGTTTACTTGGCAAGGGCCCAGGTTCAGCTGGAAGAGAAGATCACACCTACTGACAATGGGGAAGAAGAGCATGATGGTGATTTTGGGGACACAGAAGGGGACAATGAAAGTGGAATACCAATAATTCAATCAAGAGCCAACTCTGTGCCTGGTAGTGTAAGGAGCTCTTCCTCAGTGAAGAGACTTCAGAACCTGACAGCCCAGCCTAACCTGCTAGACATCCAGTAGAGGAAGCTGGCCCTGGAAGAAAATAATTTGCCCTAGAGGAGAGAAGGGTCAAGCTGGGGATTAAACCCCAAACACATTGTGGCAGCAACAGAGAAGCAGAGGTAGCTACATGGGTGCCTACAATACCAGGTTTCTCAAGTATATTTTTCCAAAACACAGAGGAGGATAACATAGACAAGTGGCTGCATCCTATGAGAGAGCTCTCAGTATGAAATGGGTGGGTGCACAACATTGAGAGTCTTTTCTGAGGAAACTCATTCCAACAGTAGGGAGAGACAGTATACTGACAGTTGAAGATGAGGTGGCACAGTCTTACACCTAAATGAGAAAGCGCTCATTGAGATCTTTGGTCTTACACCAGAAGAGTTTATAGAAAACTTCAGGAATATATATAAGGGGGCAACACATACATGAGTTACCTTTGTGAAGTCACTGGAAGGCTGGAATAAGTGTAACAAGGTAGATAAATAGGAGGGGCTCTAAACTTTAGTGGTAAAAGAATATAAACTTTCAAATTGTACCTCAAAGAAGTTACAACAGCATATGGTAAGGTAAATGTAAATGTAAATGTATTTGAGCTTTTATAGCGCACAGCTACCCACAAAGGGTTTCCCGGCGCTTGCTTAGGGAACCCGTCCTGGTATTCCCCTGTGAGATAACCCCGGCATGGTATCCACAAGGTGAAAGCCAGGCATCCCGCCGCGAGGGGCCGTTGTGGAGATTAAGCAAGCTATTGCCCAGAGTCGCAGAGTGTGAACCCGTGAGTCGAGAAGGCACTGGAGCGAGAATTATCGAGTCCGTGGAATTTTTTAGCCCAAGACCCGCCGAGGCGGGGAATTGAACCCTGGTCCAGGGCCGATCTCAGCTTCCGGGTCTGCCGCCTCTAACCCCTGAGCCACACTTCTCCACTTCTCTAAGTTATCTAGTTCTAGAGAGCTGGGAAAGATAGCCGATTAGTGGGTACACACTAGGGAGCCCAAGAAGTCCTAACGCGGTGAACACAAAAAGGTGGGATAGGCTCCCCTCCAGAGGAAAGATGGGGCCAAGATTAAAATGTCAGAAATGCCCAAATGGACTCCTAAATATATCCAAGGCGGGGAGCCCAACGCTACATACCAATTAAAGGGGAGAGGGTATCAAGGAAAGAGCTATGACCCAACAGAGGGTAGGGTGTGCTATGATTATAGACAGTCAGGACACAAGAGAGGCAATTGTGCAGGCACCAAAAAGTCACCTGCTGGTGACAGGGATTGAGGTAGAAGTTGTCCCTGGGAATTGCCAGGCTTATACTGAGGCAATTCTAGTTTCCATGGGTGGGGAAGAAATTGAGCTCTCGGCTCATTGACCTGCCATGACGGTAAAGTACAGTCAGTGGCCAAGAATCAATTGTACTGGAGCCCAGGCCTTGAGGGATACCTGTGCTTGCATTACCACGGTGATGGCCAGGCCGTTTTCCCCAGGTCACATCATCTCTGACAGTGTAACAAAGTCACATCTCATAGCTGTGGTCGAATTTGAATGGGGAGAAGCTACTGACCCTAAGAAAGTAGCTATGTCCTGCCATCCCAGTGGAGTGCATTCTAGGCAAAGATCTAGAAACGTCTGCCTGTACAGAGATGGAGAAAAGGACTCTTACAGCAATGTTGGGCCTCCCTGAGTGGCTGTGACTCACCACTAGAGCACAAACGGCCTTAAAGGAAAGTCAGAGGGTGGTGGAGTCTGAAACTATGCCCAATCCTCTAGTACCTGGAGAAGAGGTAGGAAGCCCAGCAAGACTACTTCAACAAGTCCACAGGACCAGAAAGAGCCTAACTCTCAGGAGGAGGGCCTGGTCTCTGACAGGAGGGTACTTCATTGAGATATGTACCTGACCTGGCATACCTACAAGGAGCATGTGGCTCCTCCATACAGGACTTGAGCCTGTGAAAAAAAAACTTGTCCCAATCTTGAGAGCCTGAGACATCTGGCTGTCAGACAGGAATAAGGTGATTTCATTGATACCCATAAGTTATACTGGGAGGGAGGAATCCTGTACAGAGAGGCAAGGGACCCTAAACAAGGGGGTAACCAGAAAAATGTTGCCCCCCCCCCAGCAGCACAGAGAATTCCCCCTTAACCTAGCTCATGCCATCACCTTGGCTGAGCATCTGGGGCAGACTAAAACCTGGAGCAGGTTGTTCAGCATTTTACTTACCTCAGTTGTCAGAAAATGTCAAGGTGTTTTGTTGTTCCTGTGTTACATTCCAGGCCAGTGTCAAAACAGATAACAGATAACAAGCCAAAGGCTCCCCTGATACCACTACCTGTGTTGGGGACTTTCTTTGACAGTGTGGGAATTGATATTGTGGGTCCACCCCATGCTCCAGAGGAAGAGGAGGAGCCTTGTGCCACCACCGTTGCTTGCTGCCTGTCTGCCGTTGTTCGATGCCCCAGCTGCCCCGGTTTTGATTGTTTTGGCTCCCCATGGCGGGCATGAGTGTCAGCGGAGTAGGCTAACTCTGGGAGTTGCAGAACCGCGGAGGAATGAGCTGCGGGGGGGCTTGTGAATTGCGGCTGTGTGCTGTGTTCCCAAGCGTGCTTGGCAGGTCACTGCTGTGGGGGATTGCAGAATTTCCCGGGGGACATTTGGGAGGCTCAGTTTGAGGTTAGGAGAGGGCTCACCCCTGCTGCCCCATGCAGGTTCATTGGAAATTGGGAATTCTTGGTCTCTGTTTATCTCAAGTTCAAGTTTCACCTTTCTGTCCTGTCCTTTCTGTCCTGCCTCACCCCTGCTGCCTCCTGCAGGACCCCTGCAGGCTCACTGGGAGTTTATGGTTCTTGGTCTCTGACTACCTCAAGTTCACGTTTGCTGTCCTGCCATCCTGCCCTCCTGCTCCCCTGCCGAGCCTGTGTGTAGAGCAGGCAGTGAACGCCGCCACCACAGCCGAGGAGGAAACACGTCATCTCCGCTGCTGCTGTCTCTGCGACCTCCAACAGGCGTTCTGTGACCTGTTGGTAGCTTACCTCTTGTACCACCTTGTTCAGTCCTGCCATCAACAAACTCATCTGGCAAAGTACATAGTAGGAATCAAATTGAAACGTGAATAGACTCAACCTTAGTAGGTAAACCAGCCTAAGCTCTTTGAAAAATCTCACACCAAGGTCTACACCGGAGTCGCTCAGCTCTTTATAACTCTTTACAACTAATCACTGGAAGCTTAGCGGTCGCATATTGGTCTGGAAAGCGGGAATGTGGGTAATTCAACTTAACAGAACAACTTAACAGTATAAAACAACCACAACCATGGCTGAGAATTACAAGGAAACAAGGAAACATGAGGTCTGGCAGAGAAAGAAAGACTCCAATAAACTCAAAGTCAAAAGCAACAACAAATAAAAGGAAAAAAGTGACTGAAAATGGGAGCAAGGATGATGACCCTCTTGGCTTTGATCCAGACACACAAAAAACAAAATGTGGGAAGCTCCAGGGCAAAAATGACATGCTGACAGCTACTGTGATCTCCAACCTCCGTAAAAATCTCTAAAACTAACAGCTTAACTCATAATAGCTCTCACACTACCTCTCATAATACCTCTCCAAATCAGGGTAGGACATCACCTAAGGAAACAGAGCCAAAATTAGTGGTCAACACGAGGTCAGGCTTAGTTGCACAAAACCTAATAACAATAGAGGGTCCCCCCAACAGATGAATCCATGCTCCTTTCATCCCAAGATACACATAGAATTTGCTTTTCTGAAAGATCCTGGCTCAGTAATATTTATTAAAACCAGCAAGAATAAAGGGTTGCAGACCCCTCTGCAACCAAGAAGTTTCGACTTAACCACACAGCTCTTAACAAAACCTCAGACAAATGAAACCGTTACATTAATTCACTCAACGGAATCTCTGCAAGTGCAAAAGAATGGAAAATTTAACAGTAACTTGAACAACATAAGGCACAATCAAAACCAAGTAGTGAAAGAAAAAGCTGAAGTGACTAGTGGACTTAACACAATAGTGGACCATAAGAGCATCAGCCACAAAAGTACAACTAGTACAACCAGGGGACACTGTTAATGTCATGGATAATGTCATTGATAACGACCGATTACAATAACTACAGGATGGCCCAGGAGCCACCCAGCTCATTGCACATAAAATTAATCAACTCTTTCAACCCCCCCCCCGAGGCCACTGCTAGAAGAGAATTAGAGGCAGTCGCACCAAAATTACACTAGCAAGGGGGACCAAAAAATGGAACAGTCTCTAAGCCTAAACAGTTCTTCTCACAGACAGAAGATCCTCATCTTCTCATCGCCACTCAAGGCTCACCAGAACAATTCGGTTCAACTACCAAGCTCCCATCAGGCAACTCGAAACAATATAGTACAGCTAGTAGAGAAAAAATTAAAGGAACATAATTTGTAAGCTACCAGTTCTTTCCCTCAACACCTGCCACTCATTCAACAGGAAGAAGTAACAACCTTGACGGCCGCCAGGAAATCCTTAGAAAGCATATCGCCAGGGCATAGTCAGGTGACTTTTCAAAAAATTCACCATAATTCCAATGGTGAAATGTCCTTTCTAGCATCTCATGAATAGGAGGAACTAGTTGCCTCATACAGCCACGACCCTAAAATCTCAACAAACAGTGCAAGCACAGAGACCACTAACAAAAGCAAAACGACTAAAGGTTCAATCTGGGCAACAATATTAAGCACACTGCAATATTCAACGTGGCATTACAATATCATAGAACATAGACATAGAAGACGTGAGTGCTAACTGTGTCCTTTTTTCTTGCACACCAGAGCGGGGCCTCTACTTCCCGAGCAGTTGCCGGGTGAGGTGAGGCCTTCACCCACACAAAGCTGGGTGAGTATCACTACGAGGTAACGCCTCTCAGTGATGAAGCTAATATGCTTAAATTTTGGGCAGAACGTAAATTGTTCTTGCTGGTGTTCCCTGTCTTGGTGGTGTTTGTGGTTTTTGTATGGTTCCAAGTGTGTAAATGAATACAGTGTATTTTTGTTGTTTTCTGGCAGGAAGAAGATCTTATCCTGTGACCAGTGGACACTGGGGTTCCAAGTTGTCAGGGGGAGACAATTTCTACCTGAGTATATCACATGTTATTGCTATAATTTACTTTCTCTTACATGTGTTTGCACCCCCTAAACTTTGTTGCAGTAGCTTATCATACAAATCTCTTCAAGGTCCTGATGAAAGCTGGAGTAATACTCCTGACAGCTGAAACTAGTCGACCGCTTGCACAGCGCCATGATGTAGTTTTATTTACCCACTACCAGGCGTCTTTTTAATCTTGACACCTAGACCAATCATCATTAGCCATTTCTTTAATCTAGGTAGCCAATTTTAGATAGCACCTTTTCAATAGCACTGCATTTTTCCACAATTTTCTACATTATAATTTTTGAGTACCACTGTGGCTATATCTATCGCTCTTCACTTATGCACCGCCATGAGATGGTTCAGGCGATGTCTGGAGCGATTACAGATCCCCATATGATGAGATACCGCCATGTGGGTGGTCTGATGGGACTTTCATAGCCCAGTAGGATTCTTTATTCATTTTTTTCACACATGTACCCGTGTGATTGCCGCACACTACCCAGGACACTACACCATCCTTGACCTGGTCTTCTCTCTTTGTTGTTCACGTTGTTGTAAGGGGCATGAGCTGACAGGTCGTTAAACTATTTCCCCTCTTGACCCTCCACACATATGTTTTTGATTACAATATCAATCCCATAAAATGGACTTACAGCTAGCAGTGCTCCAAAATTTAGCCAACTTTAGTTCAGGGATCAGCAGGAAGCTAGCCGACTTAAACGGAGTAATAAAAAGAGAGCAAAAAGCGGCCTTTAATGATAAGTTATTTCAACAAGAATAGTGGACAAGCTATTTATATTACCATGACTACTAGGTGACTTACCAGCTGCTATGAAAACAACATTTGAAACTCAGAACACAGTAAGCCTGTTTACATTCACAGAGGGGGAAAAAAACATCACAACCCCAATACACTGAGACACCAACAACAAACAGGATTTACAACACAGGAGAGAGTGGGTCCCTGCAAAACTCCAAAGTGGAAACTCCCGACAAAGTGGTATTACCTGAATCATCTGATAAAAACACATTAGTGAATATCCATTGCAAGAAAAATGGGAAGGGGGGAAGAGGAAAATAACCTTTCAGGTACAACATCATGCTAACCAGCTTCTCTTACGACCACCTGCTACGAAAGCCAACATTAAAAATACTTTATGCTCCCCAGCTCCATCACTGGAAGAAGACACAAAGGGCACATTAACAAAAATAAAACCACAACAATCACCGCCCAGGGACCTGCACCCCCATTAAAAACCAATCAAACTGAGGCTTGGTCTCACGCAACATCAAAAAGAAGACCTGTTAGCAAACTAACAACAAACCAAAAATCTCATAGTAATACCCAGGAGTTCATGCACCTGACACATGCGCCAGTTGAGACGCCCCCAAGTCTGTAGTGCACCCACGGTAGATCACCAACCGATGAAATTGATGCCTGGCAGCGGCCTGCAGGACACTCATAAATAGTTCCACCAATTCTCGAACGTAGTATTGACACACAAGATAAAATCTGGAAACCACATGACCCACTGTCAACTTTTCAAAACAGTACTGACAGTAAATCCAATGACTCTAACAACTCTAGGCCTTTAACGCACATAGCCATTAACAGTGATGTCTTTCAGCCTTCGTTCCAGGAACCCGTCAAGGAAGAGGAGATAGACACCAACATATTTTCTCTGCATTACAAGTCGCGAGGTCGAGCAGACATCCTAAACAGTGGGAATGTTCTACGGCTTCTGCAAGCCATCCCAAACCTAGCCAACATCAACACCTCTGACCAACTCTCTATAGAGTTCTTGTCCCACAACAGTCTGCCAAGTTCCGAAGTGTCCAAAACCAGATGGAAATGGCAAGAGATAGCAAGCAGAATCATACAAGAAAGAAATAGAATCAAAAGCTGGGAGATCACTTTAAAAACAAGTGCCAAAACCACTATCTCCAGCACCATTTCTAACCACCAAAACTAACAGCCAAAATAGAAAGTCCACCTCAGTGCTCAGGGGAGCAAGGGGCTGTTCCTCAATACAAGGCCAATCTAGCTCTACTCAATCTACATGAATGTGTAACTGGCAGAGCATACAATGCACAATATTGTCAGCGCAACCAAATTGACATTGGGCGATCAGTCCATCAATCCTCGACCGGTTTGCAGCAAAATCAATATATGCATTTGGAATATCACAGCCTAACCGCCAAATCAAGCAACCATGAGGTCTTAAATTACTTAAAATCCTTTGACATGATCCTACTCCAGGAGACCTGGGAGGAAAAACCTTTTGAGCTTCAAGGCTACATCTGTAGTTTTTTTCACAGCTACTAAGAGATCTGACATTGGGTGCCGTTCAGGGGGCCTACTTTTCCAATCCTCCATAACAAAAATTGGTGATTCACATTGCTCCTCCAAGTTACATTCAGGCTTCAATATTTAAGTTGATCCTTAACCAGACCGTTCAGAAGGTAATAATAATAAACATCTACATACACCTTAAACAGAAATTAAAGACAGCCAGGGAGCTGACCAAAGAAGTTAAAAGAGTAATGGTAGAAGAGGACACAGACAACATCATCTTGGCTGGAGATTTTAATATGCACCTCTTAGGGTGCGATCAGGACAACAACTCAACACAAGATCTAACTGGTGCATGGGGAATTCTGACTTAAGGTCCCTCAAGAAAAGCTAAACTAGCAAGATGCTCGAATTACCTTCTTCCGGAACTAGAGCACCTAAACTGGGTAGCAGTAAATGGATAACTCTAGGGGAAAAATCCTCCAGCACCTACATATCACTCACCCAAAATATCCTCTCAGTTAGATTTTACATTTGTGACTTTAACTTTTTTCAATAAAATAGCATTTTCCAAATAGGCAACAACGAATTCAGTGACCATATGCCACAAGAAATGAAACTTCAAGCAAACTCAACTTTACTTTTGGAGGTCGATAAAACCATTGTTGCGGTAGACACAACAAGCCTCAAATGAATAAGGTGCAACTCAACAAATATAGAAGCTGTATCAACTACAGCCAAAGAAATATTCAATCAAGCACAGGACAATATAATTCAGCCACTGGAAAGTTGGGAGAAATTTGTCAAGTCACTCAGGGATAAAATTACAGCCAAAACGGGTCTGAAAAAAAGGAACAGAACAGCACTTCCAATGATGAATGCAAGGAGTCCAGTCTCAAAGAATCTGAATAAAATGATAAATTATACTCTAAGGCAACTCCGTAAATCACCGGGATCCAGAGTCTGCATCACTCCCTTCGTGAATCAAAGGCTCTTTTCAAGCGAAGAAGTTGGAGCAGCAAATGAACTAAGAACAACAAATTTTGGGCTAAACTTCTTTATGATGCAAAATAGAAAAATAGCGCCAGGTTTTGGCAATCTGTTAACAGATTACAGCGACCAAACATCTCGGCATCAACTCCCAAATCACCGAAGCAGCGTGGCTAGACTTTCTTTTTAACTATTTTAATGAAATAGAGCTACAGACAATCCCTCCCGCTCATCTGGGAATTGAAAGGCCTAACAGGCCTGCAAAGGAAGTGACACATCAAAGCCCAGCCTCTTTAGAGGAAAGAGATAGCATAGAGTCAATCCAACAGCAACAAGAAAAGAAATCAACTTCTGCACAAAACCGCACACTCAGAACAGGGGACAAGCACAGCAGCCATATAGTACCACAAATAAACAAATATCAAGGGACAGACAGGCGGGAACACCTGGCCCCAACGGCATTCCGCCAATGCTGTTTAAAAATGACACTGAATTTTGGATGAATGCATTAGCACCAGTTTTTAAACAAGCATCCAGACCCTCCACAATCCCTGAGTCATGGAAAGGCTCAACCATAAGCCCAATCTACAACCAAGGTGAGAGGTCCTCTCCAAAAACCTACTGCCCGATAGCCCTCATAGACATCAAGGATAAATATTACGCAGGGCTCATCTTAAATGACCTAACCACTTGGGCTTCTGAGAATCCTATAATCCCTCCAATGCAAACAGGGTTCCGGAAAGGGCAAGGCACAATAACAAACATTAAGGCACTGACCTTACTCATGGATGCAGCTAAGCCGGGAAAACACCCCCGGTTTCTCTGCTTCATAGACTTTACAGCTTCGTTTGACCACGTTGACTGAATAAAACTAAAGCAAAAATTGGACGGCTGTGGGATACCGCCCCCTTTCTTAGACCAACTCAGGAATCTGCACACTAACACAAGGGTCAGGATAAAGCTAGGCGCTGGTTCACACATAGCAAAAGAAAATACCCACCTCAAAAGGGCTAAAACAAGGGTGCGTCCTAGCCCCATCGCTTATTAACCTTTTCTTAGCTGATCTCCTGGGGGAGCTGGACAGAAGTACAACTCATGCACTAAAACTAGGAAACATGACATTGTCAAACTTGTAACATGCTGATGATCAAGTCTTGATAAACCACACCTCGTTTGGACTTCAACACCTCCTGAATGCAACTCACAGATTTTCACAACAAAACACATTAAAATAAAGTTCAATAAAACAGAAATCATGGCAGTAAACTATCGCAAGAAGAATCATCCTAATTGGTTTCTGGACGGTTACAGTTTAGACTAAGCAGCAAGCTATAAATACCTGGGAATACTACTAGACCAAAACAACTCATTTAAACCACAAATGGAATCCTTGCAGAGAAAGGCGATAATGACTTACCTAGCCATAAAACCAATGAAGACGTTGCTGCCAGACCTGACGCTTGACCCTTTGCTAAGGGTCCTACAAAGTAAACTTCAGCCCACAATAACCTATGGGAGCGAAACAATAAATGGAAAAGATGGAACAATCCTTCATAATATAATATCCAAGTCTTACCGAGCGATCTTCCAACTCCCTAGAAACGCTTCCCCTGCCCAAATACAGTTGTAATTTGGACTTTAAAAACAGAAAACGGAAAGAAGGGGAGCATATGTGAAATGCTGGCATAAAATTAAAGGAGACGAAGAAGGATCCCTGAACAATCAATACTGGATGGAACTGTCTCGCCCTGAAAAATCACCAGCAAGAGATTATCTTCAGGAATCCATCAAACTTTTAGACCAAACAGAGCTGTGGAACCATGCAACAAATCATTTCATGTTTAAACAATCTTTAACAAGGGTAACTCGCCTATTATCTGTTATAGAGGATAAAAAAGCATTAGCCAAACGAGCTCACGACTGGGTAGTATTGAACACATGCACGCACTTAAACCCCAATCCTACCTGAAAACGGGAATACAAATCGCCACAAAGGAAAAATTCCTAAAACTCCACATGGGGGTTGGGCCCTTCAATCAATTCCTACTTCCCTAGGAGAGAAGTGGCAGAGACCAGCTCTGTTGTTTATGTGGCTGTGGTGTTAAGGATGTCATCCAATTTTATATGCATCTGTAACAACCTAAGAGACATAAGGATAACCTTGCTAAAACCAATGTTCAGGCAGTATGGAGTTAGGTCCTGCAGACAAGCTGTAATGCTGGGTTCAATCCAGAGATAGTACAGCTAAACTGCTTGCTAACTAAATTTCTTGATGTAACCGCAAAAAGATTGAAAAACTCCCCCGTACTGGCTTAGAACCAATTTTCACCAGAATAGACACTGTTTGGAACAACATTTACAAACTTATAAGAGTGTGGAGCAGAAGGTTTTAACAACTCGAGTCCACCCTTTAATGACTTTTTATCCTCATTTATTTTTTTGTTGTAAAAAAATGTTGGGTCTTTTAATAGTGTCTTTTACTGTATAAGAGCTAGACATTTTATTCTAAATGTATAAATGTATGCAATGGTTTTAAATATTCAAGCATAATGAAAATGTACTTACTTACTTATTGTGGGTCCAGTAGACCCACGTTCTGCCTCTGGGCACAGGTCTATCCTGGTGGTATTGGACCATGACACCTGGTATCCAGAAGCCATTGCATTTACGACCATCACTGCACCTGCAGTATCTAGAGCCCTACTTGGTTTTTGCTAGGGTTGAGTTCCTGAAGAAGGTCATTTCAGGTAAAGGCATCAACTACATGTCTATCAATATGAAAGCAATGTAGGATGAGTGTGGAGTGACTTATAAGTTCATTACTCTTACCATTGACAAGGAACTGGCCTTGTTGAAAGGTTTGACAAGACCATGAAAGCCATGAATATGGGTTTACCTGAGCAACTCAGAAGGAAACCGGGATATTCTCCTGCTATGTCTACTGTTTGCATATAGGGAGGTTGGTTTCAGCCCTTTTGAACTACTCTTTGGGCTCCCTGTGAGAGGTATTTTAAGTTTGGTAAGAGAAGCTTAGCAGAGACCTCTCAAAGTGCCTAAACAGGATACACTGGACTATGTATTAGGCCTTCGCTCTAGAATGGCTGAATACATGTAAAAAAGCTAACAGGAATCTGGAGGCCAGCCAGGAACTTGTCAACCACTGGTACGATCAGAAGTCCTCCATGGTTGAATGTCAGGAGGGAGAACTGGTGTGGGTGTTAGAGCCTGTAGCTCTCCAAGACAATTGGACTGGGTCTTACTGTATCTTGGAAAAGAAGGGTGAAGCAACATACTTGGTGGATTTAAGTACCCAGGGAAACCCTCCGAGGGTGATACATGTGAATAGGCTCAAGTTACATCATGATGGAGCAGATATCACTATGCTCATGGTGACAGATGGTGGAGAAGAGGAGGAGAGTTAACCTCTATCTCCCAGGCCTATTGTCATCTAATGTCAAATGTGTCTCAGTGGATAGAGTAGTGCCCTCTTCCACTTAGTCCAAGAAACAGCAAAATGACTGCTACACTCTGCTCAGTCAATTTGGTGGACTCTTTACCTTGACCCCAGGTTTGTCAACATGGTGCTCCCATGATGTGGGCCATTTTCCCAGTCAAGAACAAAATATACAGGTTGTCAGACCAGGTCAAAGCTAGCATCAAAGCTGAGGTTGCTTAGATACTACAGTTGTGGGTGATTGATCCCTCTACTAGTCTTTGGTCCAGCCCAGTGGTACTGGTGCCCAAACCAAACCCAAAGGGGGAAAACCAGAGTTAACTTCCTGTATGGACTACAGAGGCCTAAATGCATTCACCAAATCCAAAGTCAAGCCAATAGCAAAACCTAATGATCTCATAGACCTGTTGGGGGCTTCAAAATATCTGATTACCTTTGACCTGACTGCAGGTTATTGGCAAATATCCCTTACCAAGGAGTGGCCTTCAGGAGTTGAAAAGGCAGACCACCTTTTCATCTCCTGAAGGCCACTGTCAGCTTAAAGTGATGCCCTTCGGATTGAAAATTACACCTGCGACCTTCCAGAGGTTAGTGAACAGAGTACTTTCAGGCTTGGAAAGCTTGAGTGCAGCATATCTGGATGAGATTGCTGTCTTTAGTTCCATGTGGTAGCATTCCCCGGTCCACCCTAAGGAAGTGCTTCAAGCCCTTCAACAGCCAGTGTTGACTATCAAGGCAAGTAAGTGCCAGATATGGTGAAGAGTCTGTAGTGTACCTGGGCCACCAACTACGTGCCAGATAATAACCTCTTCAACCCAAAATCCAGACAATTCTGGCCTGGAAAAATCCTAAGACACACAACCAAGTCAGAACCTTTCTTGGCCTGCCTGAGTACTACATGATATTTGTAAAAGCGTATGATACCATTTTAGCACCCTTGACAGAGTTAACTTCCAAGAAACCATCATGGCAGCTCATATGGACTGACCAATGTTAAAAGGATTTTGACACCCTAAAGGAAGCTTTTTGGACAACTCCTGTCCTCAAGGCCCCTGACTTTACCAGGTAGTTTGTTGTCCAGACTGATGCTCCGGAGCAGGGACCTGGGTCCCTATTAACACAGCTAATTACTAGGGTCAAGAGCAACTGATTGCCTTCATCAGCAGGTGACTCCTCCCCAGTGATCAGAGTTGGAGTCCCATTGAGAAGGAAGCATTTGCTGTGGTTTTGTCCCTGAAGAAGCTGAGACCCTACCTCTTTGGGGCTCAATGTACCGTTCAAAATGACCATAGGCTTCACAAATGGTTGCTGTCAATGAGAGGAGAGAACCCCAAATTGTTGAGGTCGTTCATTTCCCTCCAGGAAATTGACTTTACAGTGGAACACAGATGTGGGACTGACCATGCCAATGCAGATGGCCTTTCCAGGTTCTTCCACTTAGATGATGAGAATTACCAGGATAAGGGTTACTTTGTCCTCACTTTACATCTGGAGCTGGCCCCATAAGGAAAAGACTCTTTTTGCATGTTCACCCCAACATTTTTCGACTGATGCTGCTGGCTTTTCAACTCTGAGAGTGCACTGAGACCTGCTAACAGGATCTCAATGCCAGTGATCTACATATGTTGAATTGGCTATACCAAGTTGGCAAGAGTCCACCAAGGGCTGCAGCACTGTTTGTGCCCCTCAGGTATGACAAAGGACAAAGTGGCTTCCAGCCTGCCACTGCAGACTAGAAGAGCAGTCTTTACACTACCAGTTCGACATTGCCATTTAAAACCAATGGCAAAGCCACCACTTCCCTTAATCCTATATGTAAATCTCCCCTAAGGAAGGTCTATGAAGTCCTATAGGGAGCTATATTTTGCTAAGTAAGACATACATTCTTTATGTGCCTTAACAGCAACACTTTGAGGCTGTTGTTTTGCTGCGGAAAAGTTCATAGCCCCATTAGCTAACACATGGTTATCAGCTGGCAACCCAAACTGGCAAACTTCTTACTGGCACTACCTAACTAGGTACTGAAGGTTTCAAAATAATCATGGCATTAAACTCAATCTCATGCTGAGATCAAATTTAATACCACAATTAAAGTTCTACAACCTTTAGAAATTTTTCAATATGTGCCAAGCCAGTCCAGTAGCCTCACAAAGGAACTCACACTCAGCTTTCTGCCCACCTGCGAAGATGTGTCAACGACTCTCAGGCTTAGAAATGAAGGCAGTTGCCATTGAATGAGGCGTAACCTCTTCTCCCATTAATGCCACTCAAGGTGTGAGCTCAAAAGGCAAGCTTAAATGGGGAATCTAGCTATTGCAGAATGCAGCACACATGCAAAGAGGATGTATCAAGGAGAAATAAAGATATTTCTCCTCATTACACCATTCTCGGGTAGATGCACCATTCTGATTCAAACCCATGTTTACTGACTTTAGTAATTAAAGGTTTTCATCCGAATACATGAGTAAATGCATGGGACGGCCCATGCACCACCCATCCAATGCCTCCCAAATGCGAGGTAATATAAAGAACCACTATGAGCTGAATTGTCTCACTTTTTTTTGACTAAGAAATGCAAAGCAACACAAATTGGGCTTTGCGTTTCTCAGTAAATACCAAAATTGGTTTGGCGTCATGCTGTGTCACAAAACCTGTGAAACTTTAGACACTATGACAAATGGATAACACTTTGTGAAATGTTGTGAAGTTGTGTGAGGGGTGTGAGAGCAATGGCGGAGCAGGCTTGTGGTGGTGGAAAATAACTACCACAGAAGCACAAGAATAATATGGAAACGTGTGGGCTGGAGCAATAAAGAGGTGAAGGGGGTTAAATAATAAAAAGAAGAAAGGTCGAATGGGGAAAAATAAGCAAGAAGCAGAGCTGAATAGGAAGGAAAGCAATGGATGATCTTGGTGGCGAGAGCATCACAAGGAGTGTAGGGGAGAAGATATGAGGAGAAAAGCAGTTCAAGCGGCACAAACTAAGAAAAAAAATGCACTCCCATATAGTTTGCTGCTTGTGACCTGCAGAAGGATACACGTTACCTAGTCAAAAGGATTGTAAAGAAGCTATGATTAGGAGAGGAACAAGCTCACTAAAAGGAAGGAATGCCATTGAAAAAATATTAAACACGAGGGAAAAGAATACCAACCATTGTAAGCAGTGAGCTGACCCAAAGCTCACTGTAAGTATTGGTATAGCTCAAAGCTGGCTGAGACTTAGAAACAATGCAGCTCAATGTTTGTGGCTTGTCCCTAAAGAACCATACATACATGTTTGGCTGAAAATGAAGCTGAGAAGTCAAGATATGCCAAGTAGCAGATGGAAGATGTGGAACTATGACAATGGAATATTATGCACTAAATATCATGCTTCAAGAATATAGCAGCAAAAATATTGCCAACGATAATAACTTCAATGGATGAAAATAAAGGAAAGACCAGATTTAATATACTTTCCTTCACAATATTTTGGTCGTTGACATTTTTTGTTACAGCGTTCTTGTAGCACAATATTTTGTACACATTAATTTGACATAGAGCCAATGGAAAAGGTTGAGTCAAACACATTTATGGATGTGTCATAAATCTTTGCACTTCCTCTTTAAGTTAGGAAGCCTAACCTATTATCTTGTTGGTATCAGCCAATGCTTTTTTTTTAAAGCCTGAGTTTATTTTTATTTGTTTACAATTATGCACTATCCCATTTTCCTATGCTGAAAATATTAAGGGGGGATTTACTAAGCTTTTTTGTAATTTACTTTGCAGTGCTAAACCCAATTTACTGCAAACAGTAGATTGGGTTTAGCGTGAGAAAACTGACAGACAGATTCATCAAGCCGAAAACGGCTCGCAAAGGGCCAGATTCTGAGAATCTGGCCCTTTGCGAGCGCTATTTTTGCATTTAGGATACATCATCCCAAATGCAAAAATCGCATTTTTAGAAATCACATATTTGCGAATAATTGCATTTAAGGAATCTCAATTAGAGATTCCTTAAATGCAATTCAAGAAGCATTTAACAATTGCGAAATCGCTATTTTTGGCCGCTATTTACCGCGAAGTCTGACTTCGTGGTAAATAGCAAAAACTGAGAAAAATGCACTTTTGTGCATTTTTCTCAGTTGTATGTTACACACACACATGTCCTTTGGACATGTGTGTGCGCAACATCAGTCTACATTTTCATTTCAGGGGTGCTACAGGGTGTCCTTTGGACACCCCTGGCACCCTTGAAATCGCATCCTTATTTACGATTAGCAAATTGCTAATTGCAAATAAGGAATAACTCCCCATTCATTGCTATGGGGAGTTATTCCTTATTTGCGATTAGCAATTTGCTAATCGCAAATAAGGAATGTGTAGGAATCACAATTTATTTAGCGATTCCTACATGAATCCCGTTTTGCAAGTCCTTAATAGCGATTCCTTAATAATCGCTATTAAGGACTCGCAAAACGGGACAATGATGAATCTAGCTGTGAGCCTTTTTAAACCAGGCGCAAAGAAAGAGAAAAGCTTTCATTTCTCCTTCCTTTTCCGACTTTGCATGTGTCCTGCACTGTGCAGCACTCATACAAAGTGGGAAACGCTTTCCCTTGTGTCTAGAATAGCATTTTGTTCAGGAAGGGTCGCTTCCTGTACAAAACCTATGCTAGACTCACACACGCACCCTAGCACCATGTCGCTAACGTGTGTGCATGGTGCAGGGCAGCTGTGATCAGCGCTGGCGCAAGGGAAAAGGGAGGAGAGAGCCATATCTTTGAAAATATGGTGCTCTTCAGCTCCATCCCTGTCGTGCAACACAGCGCAGTCTCACGGGAGGCTGCGTTGCGGGGAGATTTGTTAAATGTCCCCCTAAATCTGTATTATGTGAGAAAAACCGTTCTCAAAACGGGTCTGCATCTGAAAAATAATATAATCACAAGAAGTAATGATGGTCGTCTTCTCACACGACGATTTAGCACATCAGAAGAAGTGTGATGCTCGAACATATATTCTGTTCCTAATGGCTGAAGCAGTGTTCACATGATAGGGCACCGTCATTTCTATTACAGAAATAAGACAAGCTTGTTTAAATTGCTGAAGTTTGAAACTTTGTCAGGGAACCGGCTCTGAAAACTTCAAAGCTCAGAGTGCTTGGCAGAATTAAAGGGACGTGTATCCTCTGGGAAAATACTCAAATGAACACGGCTAAGCTTTTTGTATTACAATTGCCAAAGGAGAGTGGGCGAATGGGCCTCATTTCAACATCGAGCAGACTTCAGAATTCAATAGCTTAAGAAGAAATTGTGTTTGTATATGTAAAACACGCACAAAGAACAAAAAAATAATTTTACACTGAACAGTGATGACTGTTTAGTGCGGGGATATCTTTATATTAAATGAGCCTACTGATCCAGGCAAGGTCATGTAGACCTGCTGTAGACATTCACACACAAGAAAAAATTGATCGGGATCAAATGTACGAATATTGAAAATAATTGTAATTGTCTTCCCTTCTTCAAAGCATCTTGCCTTCAGATTCGGATTTTCTTCCAAGCTTGGTTGTGAGATTAATGATGCCTTACTGATCAACATCGTTAAGGGCCCGATGTAGGTAAATCTTTTTTACCACTTCATAAATACCGAATCATACCGAATCGGTATTTAAGAAGTGGTCAAAAAGAGAAGGGCAGATGTAGGTAATTTTATTTTAAAAATTACCGAATCGGAAGGAATCGGTATTTACCGATTCGGTAAATACCGAATCGGTAATGCCCATTGATTCCTATGGGCATTGAAGCCCATAGGAATCAATGGGCATTACCGATTCGGTATTTACCAAATCGGTAAATACCGAATTTTGCAAGGGTGCAGGGGGTGTCACTTTGACACCCTCTAGCACCCTGAATTCAGGCACGTGTGCCATGTGGCACACAGACATGCCCTAAGGGCATGTCTGTGTGTCACATGGCACTGGTGTGCATGCACACATGTGCATGCACACCTGTATTCGGTATTTTACCATCCAATAGGATTGGATGGTAAAATACCGAATCTGACTGGCCTGTGGGACTCAGAAGAGTCCTACCTACATTAGGAAATTACCGAATCGGTAAAAATACCATCTAAATTGGACCGCTGCTGCTGCCATCCACAATCCCTGGTGGTGGTGCAATAGTCTCAGGACCCTAATATGATGGTGGTGTCACTGCAGCACCGCCAAGCATATTAGAACTTTCCTCACTGTCACACTTTTCATGGTGGTGCAACCACCATGAAAAGTGTGGCAGTGAGTAAAGAAAGGGGGCCCTTCAGGGTAACCCATTGCCTCTGTGCCAGGGGGTGCATGCAGGGGGGCACATGTTGTGTGCATGCATCTCCAAACAGTCCATGCCCTGCAAGAACTGCCTTGCACGGTCCCTTTGCAGTGTATGGGACGACCAAAGAACCGCCCGCCAGAGTGAAAATAAGTTGTACTCTCGGGGACAGTGTTTAATGACTCTGGAGGTCTCAGTGCTCCGAGACCCCCATATTCATAATAATGCTGGAAATTTGAAATGGTTAGCAATCAGGTATTATTGCGGAATAAAGTCTATATGTGACCTCATCGCAAGGTGAGAAAGTTAGTTATTGGAGACCTTTTTATGAGGTTTGCTTTTAGAATGAAGAACGAGAAAGAAGGGCTTCTTGGTTACTGACCGGAAAGACTGCTTGCTTTCCTCCTATAGGACAATCTCCTGCTCCCTCAGCCATGCCACAGGGAATTAAAAACAAGCAATGGCATAGCCAATAGATCTCGCCTTTGGGACCTTATAAGTGTTTAGTTATCCAGCACAATATCCTTGGTGCAACAACATCAACTGTTGCATGGATAAACACTTATAAGGTCCCAAAGGTGAGACCTATTGGCTATGGAGCATAACTCTGGCGGACTGATCAAATACAAGGATTGGAAATAATAGAAAACAAGTTTATTATGGCACTATTAGCAATACCCAAGAGAGCTCTGCTTGTACCAAAATGCCTTGATTTGGGTCTTCAGAAATTAACACATATTGCCGTATTCAAACCGTTGGTCTCTTAGGTGAAGAAATGGCATGGAAATCACAGATCCCATCAAACAAGCTGTACTAGAGGTTAATTTTAAAGCACAGTGGTTCAGGTTAGGCCTAATTAGGTCCTTGGTAAAAAAGGGTTAGGAAGCGAGTATTTAATAAACGCTTGGGAGCAAGAATTGTAGGTACATGTAAGAACTTTTATTTTACTCTTTCTTTTTTATAGATATACATAAATATTTATACTGTATTTCAGGTGCTCAGGTGAATAGTACGGTGCAGGACGTGACATAAGTGATCAAAGTGAACGGACTGTCACACAACAACAACAAGGTTAAAAAACACAACAATTATATACAATAGAATGAGTGGAAATCCTTGGGTGGGTCGACGGCGTTTCGATCTATATAGCTTTAGATCATCATCAGGACTGATGAGCCTCCTGAAACTATGGAAAGGGGCGACCATTCGGTCCCCCCGAACGTATGGTGGAGTACCACGATCCCCCCGGGAAGCCATCTTGGGCGGGAGGCGAGTCTCGGCTGGTATGCCCGAAGTGGCGTAGCCGGGGCGCGCCTTTTTCCCGCCCTGGAGTGGGCTGGCCTAGACACTGACGCGGCCGGCCACGCCCTCGGGGCAGGCCGGGGCGGGTTTACGCCCGCCCTGAAGACGGATAAAAGGAGCAACAAGCCAAGGAAGCATCCTCTTGTTCCTGTGCTCTGAAGCTGCACCACCTCGCTACACGTGAGCTCGAGACGGAACGAAGAGCCAATTTTGAGCGTTATAATCTTCTTTTTTGTTTTGCAGATACTCTGTCGGAGAATGCCTAAGAAGGCGGGAAAACGAATGACTACCGAGCAGATGCTGCGAGTTCTCATGAAAGAGGTAACCGACCTAAAGAAGCGAATGGCGGAGAAAGACGAGGAAGGGGGGCCGAAACGTCCTCTGGCGGGAACAGCTCCAGGGGGAAAAGGCAAAAGGCCCAGGAGGGGAACAGCTGGGGGAGACGTCCCAGTTCCCTGTACTCCGCTCGAAGCACCCACTCCGGTCCCGGAGGAAGGAAATCCGATTCCCGTAGTGGTCACCCCCGTGTCCGGGGAGGATATGCCGCCCGAGCTGGCAGCACAATTAGCAGTGTGGTTGGGTAAAGGTAGCAAGGGCGCCACGGCTGATGACGCGCAGGTGTTGATGAAGCAGCTGCGGGAAACAAGGGAAGCGACGAAGGCACCATCGCCGGCTGCGGCAGTTGAGAAACCATCTGGGTCAGGTCCAGTCGCAGATACAGCTTCCGGTTCAGGTAAGCGGCCATTGCCGATTGCGAGGGATGAGTCGGCACCCTCTCGAAGGGAAAGGTTGGGTCAACATGTCCCTCTGGCTATCAAGGAGAAGATATGGGCAGGAGAGTATATAAACATTTTCTCGTTGCTTACCGATCATTATGAGATGGAGCATGTTAAGAGTCAAAAGGAGCTCATGCATCCGAGTGTTTGGCGCGCAAAGATGGCCGCCTTTAAGTTAAATGAAAACATTGGTAATTGGGGCAAAGCATGGGGGGTTTTTACATCCATCTTAGGTGAACGTAGGCCCGAATTGCTGCCCGAATTGCCGATTTATCAGTCACGGATCATGGGGTATTCAGTGTCTCATGAGGGCAACCATTGGTTTTGTTACGACAATGTTTTCCGAAAAGCAAAAGAGCACGATAAAAACTTAACTTGGGATTGTTATGATTCTGTGTCCTGGTCCAAAATGGAGGATTCTGGTATGTTGAAGGTGCCATTGGTAGGGAGTTACGTGGGTGAATCCTCCCGCCAATATGCGGGGACGCCCTTTTGATCAGGTACGAGTAACGACAATCACTCGAGGCCGACCGGCAACGCAGGTAAAAGGGGGGTTTGTTGGAACTTTAACAGGGGGAAATGTACTAGGCCCCAGGGGTCATGCAAATTTAGGCACGAATGTGGGGGGTGCGGGCAATCATCCCATCCTGAGTCCATGTGCAGAGCCAAAACGGGTGATAACGGGGGTAGAGGAGGCGCCAAACAGGTCTGACATAGTCCGAGGGGCGCCTTTACCTACTCCGATTGATACCATGGCAATGATTCCCTGGCTCAGTGAATACCCGGATCACGCTTCCGCTGGGGTGTTACGGGACGGATTTTCGTATGGTTTCCGCATTCCAGTGCGGGAGTTCCAGGGTATAGCAAAATGTAAAAACCAGATATCGGTCTTACAGCATACGACCGTGGTACAGGAAAAGATCGGGAAAGAGGTGGCTCGAGGTCGAGTCGCCGGCCCATTTAATGTGCCACCAGTTGCTAACTTTGTTTGTTCCCCTTTAGGGGTGGTCCCCAAGAAGGACCCGGGTGAGTTTCGGCTGATACATAACTTATCAGCCCCACGTGGTCTTTCCGTAAACGAGGCAATAGACCCGGAAGTGTGTTCGGTGCGGTACGCATCCTTCGATGAGGCCGTAGCCATATTGAATCGCCTGGGGCCCGGAGCGCTGATGGCAAAATGTGATATCGAGTCAGCGTTCCGGTTGCTCCCGGTACATCCAGACGATCAGCGTCTCCTGGGTTTCATGTTTCAGGGTCACTACTACATGGATAGGTGCATGCCGATGGGGTGCTCTATATCGTGTGCCTATTTCGAAAAGTTCAGTTGCTTCCTGCAATGGGTCTTCACAAGGAAGACGGGGTTTAAACATGTTATGCATTATCTCGATGACTTTTTGTTTCTGGGGGCAGCCGGGGATCCAGAATGTGGACAGGCTTTGACTGCATTTTGTGTCTTGATGAATCAGTTTGGCGTGCCATTGGCACCAGGTAAGACTGTGGGTCCCTCGACTTGCCTTGAGTTTCTGGGGATCGAGCTCGATTCCAAAGAAGGTTGTTTTCGTTTACCAGATGACAAAGTGTTAAGATTCAGGGCATCCTTGCAGATGTGTATAAGTGAGTCTAAGGTGAAGCTACATCAATTACAGCAATTGGTGGGACAGTTGAATTTTGCCCTGAGAGTTATACCGATGGCCCGCCCTTTTTCTCGCTCGATCGCTCAAGCCATGGTCGGCCTGAGGGAGGGTCATCATCGCACAAGGCTCTCGGCAGAGGTTCGCCAGGACATGCGCATTTGGTTGGCATTTCTGGCGGATTTCAATGGTCGAATTGTCTGGAACAAACCGGCCGCGTCCTCTGAGGAGCTAGGGCTGTGGACAGATTCGGCAGGGAGCATTGGTTTTGGTGCCATATTCGGCACACAGTGGTCGGCACAAAAATGGCCGTCATGGTGGCATGATAGTGGTCTGACGAGCAACATTGCTTTCCTAGAACTTTTTCCCATACTGGTGGCCCTGAGAACTTGGCCTGAGGGGTTCAGAGATCACTCGGTGGTATTCTGGTCTGATAACATGACCGTTGTTGAGTGTATCAATAGCCAGGCAGCACGATGCAAATGGATTCTGAGATTGCTCAAGGAAATTGTGTTATTGTGTATGCAATTGAATGTACTATTTAGGGCACGACATGTCCCGGGGGTGATGAACCAAGCGGCTGATGCGCTTTCTCGTTTTCATATGCAGGCCTTCTGGGGTTTTCTGCCCACAGCGGACCCGGTGGCAGCACCCTTTCCCGAAGCTCTCTGGTCTCTCGGTGCCCAGAACTACAGGACCTCGTGGGAGAGAGTTTAGCACCCAGGACGAGGAAGGCATATGAAGGGGCGTTCCGTTCCTATTGGGCCTTTTGGGGGCGGCTAGAGGGGAGCTTTGGGGTCAGGAGGAGTTGGTAGTGAAATTCCTGCTGTCGTTACGTCACGCAGGCAAATCAGTGGCTACGGCCCAGAGGCATCGGGCCGCCATTTCCTTTGTGGCTAGGGCTCATGGGATCCAGGACCCGACAGCGTCTTTCGTTGTACAAAAAGCGCTACGTGGGTGGCAACGCCTTGAGGGTCGCAGAGTAGATGGAAGGCGCCCGATAGGTTTGGATAGGTTGGCCCTGTTATTATCTAAACTCCCTGCAACATGTTCATCCCGGTATGAAACGGTGTTATTTCGAGCCGCTTTTACGCTGGCATTCCATGGGGCTATGCGAGTAAGCGAACTAGTGGCGAGGAACAAGCAGGATGTGATGGGGGGACTGTGCCGAGAGCACGTTCAGATCAGAGGGGAGACGATGACTCTCTCGTTCGTCAGGTCCAAGACCGATCAGGGTGCAAGGGGTGATTGCATAATAATACAAAGGATTCCCGGGTCCTCCATGTGCCCGGTGAGTTGTGTAGAGGAATATTTGGCACACAGAGTGGCATCTTGGGGGGGGACCTTGTTGAGACACGCTGACACCACCCCACTGACGAGGTTTCAGTTTCAGCGGGTGCTTGCGATGTCGATTACTGCTGCGGGCTTGAACCCGGGCGAGTTTGGGACCCATTCCTTTCGGATAGGGGCTGCTACAGAGGCTACAGCCAGGGGTCTGAATGTCGAACAAGTTAAACGTGTGGGGCGTTGGTCCTCCAATTGTTATAAGAGGTATGTGCGGTTGCACATGTTGTGAAGCTGTAATGATGTACTCACGCTTCTTGTTTTTGTTTGGTTTCAGTTGCGCAAGCCTACGAGGCGGGGCGGACTATGCAGTCGACCCAACACCGGGCCAGCGGTCAGACATCACCGGCTGTGAAAGAGGAGGTGTGGGTCGTGGGCCACTCATACGTGAGGCGTGCCGCAGACGTATTCAAAGCAGGTGATATGATTCACGTGGCTGGGGAATACGGGTACAGGGTGTCCTTCTACGGAAGGGGCGGACTCTGTATTGACCAGTTTCAATCATTTTTCGAGGGTTTGCTAGGGCGGACGAGGTCACCGCCGTCTATAGTCATAGTACATCTTGGGGGCAATGATTTGGTCACCACTGGTAGACGACTTCTTCTTGAGGCGATGCTTTCCACTGTAAGTTGGTTGGCGAGGAGAGTTCCAGGGTGCACGATTGCATGGTCCCATATGATCCCACGAAAAGTATGGCGGGGGGCTATTTCTGTTTCTGCTCTGAATCATTCAGTAAGAAAAATCAATAACAAAGTGAGTAGATTGTTCCGTTCCAATACACTGCATTCGATTTCGCATGGTTGTATTGCTGGTGACAGTATGTATTTGGGAGATGGGGTTCACTTGTCCCGGGTGGGGAATGAGTTACTCATAGGAGACTTGATGGCTTGGCTAAAGACTTTAAGACATGACCTTTAGGTAGGAGTTTTGTGGGGGGTCCGGATAGCCGGTCAACTATCCGGCCTGTGGCGGTAAGGTCATGATCGGTGAGCACTAATTGGAAGATCCCTATGAGTGGGCGTCACCCATTACGGATGGGAGCGCTCGAGGGAGGTGGCCATTGGCCCCTCAACGGGGTAGGCGGTCCCTTCTAAGGATGGGCCGCCGAAAGGAAAGGAAAGGCGGTCAAGGCCCCTTCCTGGGTAGGAGGGGCTACAGCCCCCTCCTGGAGAATTTCCCGGGGCCAGGTCATCTGCGACGGCAGATGTGGTAAGTTGTGTGGGGTTTGGGGGGGGGTCTACGCTACCTTCTAGATACCTCACACGAGTCCTCGGACGACCTTTAAGTGGCGTCGAGTTTATTGGGGCCCCCGTCAAGTCAAGGGAAATTGGTAGTTGCACTCGAGGTACTCCTCTGTGCGGTTGCCCCTCACAAGTGAGGGGGATATTTCTGGTTTAGGGATCTTGACACCAGTTACGACCTTGCCGTTGGCCCTTAAACGTTAGGATGTACAATTTCAAAAATTCAAGTTAAATGTTTTGTAGGATGTTAGTTCGGCTAGGAGAACCTTTGTATTAGAGAATATGTTAAGGTTAGCCAAAACATCGCAATGTGGTAATGAAATTGTACATAATATGAAACTGTTATTTTAATGTTTTAATTTTGTTTCATATTTTAATAAATACGGCCGGGAGGGTCACTCCCTCCCGTCTTCCAAAAGTTCAGAACTGTTTCCGGTTTCCCATCCTTGGGGATTGTGTTGAGAGGGGGTGGCGGGTATCTCAGCCATATGGAAAGGGGCGACCATTCGGTCCCCCCGAACGTATGGTGGAGTACCACGATCCCCCCGGGAAGCCATCTTGGGTGGGAGGCGAGTCTCGGCTGGTATGCCCGAAGTGGCGTAGCCGGGGCGCGCCTTTTTCCCGCCCTGGAGTGGGCTGGCCTAGACACTGACGCGGCCGGCCACGCCCTCGGGGCAGGCCGGGGCGGGTTTACGCCCGCCCTGAAGACGGATAAAAGGAGCAACAAGCCAAGGAAGCATCCTCTTGTTCCTGTGCTCTGAAGCTGCACCACCTCGCTACACGTGAGCTCGAGACGGAACGAAGAGCCAATTTTGACCCACCCACCAGCCCCTGAGGACAGCAAGTGGTTTTAATAAAGTTTGATATGGTAACTCTAATTTTGTTTACAGGTCCGGATTATTACCGTGATAACTTGGAATATGCAATAAAGAAGGGTCAATTTGTGGTATATTTTGCAAATAAAGTTATCCTGCTCTAGTGTTGATCAGTTGCATGTTATTAATAAAGTGTTGTGTTACTGTCCTTTAGTAAATTAGTCATTTAGTTTAGAACTGTCGTATTTATTTTGGTCGGGCGGTAAGGTCATGATCGGTGAGCACTAATTGGAAGATCCCTATGAGTGGGCGTCACCCATTACGGATGGGAGCGCTCGAGGGAGGTGGCCATTGGCCCCTCAACGGGGTAGGCGGTCCCTTCTAAGGATGGGCCGCCGAAAGGAAAGGAAAGGCGGTCAAGGCCCCTTCCTGGGTAGGAGGGGCTACAGCCCCCTCCTGGAGAATTTCCCGGGGCCAGGTCATCTGCGACGGCAGATGTGGTAAGTTGTGTGGGGTTTGGGGGGGGGTCTACGCTACCTTCTAGATACCTCACACGAGTCCTCGGACGACCTTTAAGTGGCGTCGAGTTTATTGGGGCCCCCGTCAAGTCAAGGGAAATTGGTAGTTGCACTCGAGGTACTCCTCTGTGCGGTCGCCCCTCACAAGTGAGGGGGATATTTCTGGTTTAGGGATCTTGACACCGGTTACGACCTTGCCGTTGGCCCTTAAACGTTAGGATGTACAATTTCAAAAATTCAAGTTAAATGTTTTGTAGGATGTTAGTTCGGCTAGGAGAACCTTTGTATTAGAGAATATGTTAAGGTTAGCCAAAACATCGCAATGTGGTAATGAAATTGTACATAATATGAAACTGTTATTTTAATGTTTTAATTTTGTTTCATATTTTAATAAATACGGCCGGGAGGGTCACTCCCTCCCGTCTTCCAAAAGTTCAGAACTGTTTCCGGTTTCCCATCCTTGGGGATTGTGTTGAGAGGGGGTGGCGGGTATCTCAGCCATATAAGATTAGGGATTTTAGTTACACGTTGGTTTCTTACAAGTATACTTAAACTTGCTTTGATAGTGTGCTCCCGGGGATTGGTGAATTAACATGCACAAGTTTGTATAATTTTCAAATGTGCATATTTTCAAGGGTGTAAAGGAGGCGCATAAGTTCCTCACCTTGGTGTGCAATTTTTTAATTTAACCAAAATTGGGCTAAGGTCATGCATACAATCATGCACTCAGTTTAAGGCAATTGAATGGCTGAACATTTTACTTTACCTTGCCGATGCATTGTAAGGCAAGGATTGTATTGTGATACTCCAATTGAATTGAAAGTAGTAACACAGGTAATTTTGGATACAGTATTTTTGGGGTGGGGCTCGAGCAAATATTCTCTGTGTGTGTACCAGGCCCTTTTCATGGCCCTTCTTACAAGTTTTCTTGGGTAGCCTCTCGCAGTCAATTTTTTACAAAGAACTTCTGCTTCAGAAAAGAAATCATTCTTATATTTACAATTTCTCCTGATTCTCAGAAATTGTCCATAGGGTAATCCATCCCTCAGAGCCCTGGGGTGTGCACTGTGGTACTGCAGGAGAGTGTTACGTTCCGTAGGCTTGCGGAAAAGTGTAGTGTACAGTTTATTTTCCTCACATTTAATGGTTACATCTAAATAGTGAATTTGGTGTCTGCTATGTGAGTAGGTAAATTTCAGGTCCGTTTGGCCTGGTATTTAACCATGTACAGAAGTTGTTTAGTGCTTCTTCGTCACCGCTCCAGATCATGAGGACATCGTCGATGTACCTGTGCCAAGATTTTATTTGATTGCGGAAAGGGTTTGTTTCGTTGAGGATGACGTTTGTTTCCAGGTCATCCACGAAAAGAATCGCGAACTGAATTATTTCCCCTTTTTAGTTCCAGGCGCCAATATTTACATGTTGTAATAGCGACGAACGCGCTAAACGGAACCCATCATTTTTTAATCCTTCAAGTAAGTTGTTTTGTCTTCCCATTGGATAGCAAATAGAAAGTATAGCAAATTGAAGGTTCTAACCACTATCTTTCGTTTACAAAGTTCAAGTAGGACCCTCATCCATAGTAAAAGGGACTGAGCGCTATTTGGATCTTCCTATTGAGAAACATAATTTGACTAAAGCTAATGTAAGTTCGTTTTCTTTGCGAATAATTGTTACTAATCGTGGTTATCTTTACCCCAATAAGTACCACAACTAGTGTGTTAAGTAAAATGAGTTTAACCTCGCTAAAAATTAAATGGCATGATCTTTTTAATTTAATCTCGCTAGAAATAAACATACAACGTTAGATTCTAAAAAAAAATTTGCGCTAAGCAAGTGTCCTAAAACCATTTTCTAACAGACAAGCATAGTGATAAGTCTTGTAGTGTTTACAATATTTCTTATCACCACCAGACTCTCTCCAGGAAAAGGATCACCAATTCAATTGGAGTATCACAATACAATCCTTGCCTTACAATGCATCGGCAAGGTAAAGTAAAATATTCAGCCATTCAATTGCCTTAAACTGAGTGCATGATTGTATGCATGACCTTAGCCCAATTTTGGTTAAATTAAAAAATTGCACACCAAGGTGAGGAACTTATGCGCCTCCTTTACACCCTTGAAAATATGCACATGTGAAAATTATACAAACTTGTGCATGCTAATTCACCAATCCCCGGGAGCACGCTATCAAAGCAAGTTTAAGTATACGTGTAAGAAACCAACGTGTAACTAAAATCCCTAATCTTATAGTTTCAGGAGGCTCATCAGTCCTGATGATGATCTAAAGCTATATAGATCGAAACGCCGTCGACCCACCCAAGGATTTCCACTCATTCTATTGTATATAATTGTTGTGTTTTTTAACCTTGTTGTTGTTGTGTGACAGTCCGTTCACTTTGATCACTTATGTCACGTCCTGCACCGTACTATTCACCTGAGCACCTGAAATACAGTATAAATATTTATGTATATCTATAAAAAAGAAAGAGTAAAATAAAAGTTCTTACATGTACCTACAATTCTTGCTCCCAAGCGTTTATTAAATACTCGCTTCCTAACCCTTTTTTCCCAAGGACCTAATTAGGCCTAACCTGAACCACTGTGCTTTAAAATTATCTTTCTACCCCAGGTTCTACTTTGTGGGGTTCCCTTGTTTATAAAAACAGTACTAGAGGTTAAAGCAATGGGTACAGGGGCGTTGAGCCCATGGCTCAACCATGTAAAGACTTGGCTGCTTAAGTTGAGCCTAGAAGAGGTACGGGACAATCCGAAAAACCTAGATAACAGCATAGTAGCTAAACTGAAGTCAATATACTGGGCCCATTCCTTGCAAAAATGGTTGTACAAATCAGCACATGGTACATTGACAAATTATTTTATTGGTTCTAAATGTCTTTTAGCACATGAATCTTTCTTGGGCTGCAAAGACCTCTCTGTAGCAAGGACATTGTTCTTAAAACTCAGATACATAATTTTGGCTGTGAAGTATAGTTCCATCTCACCAGGATGCCCGGGTTGTGATCACCTTATATTTGTCTGTCCTGCCTACACAAAAACTTGGAGAAAGTGGATAACGCCAACATGTTTGCTCCTATGCATAAATTGATTGACATGTGCAATTCGTATTTTTAGATCCGAAAACACTGAATGGCTTGTGTGCTCAGTATCAAGACGTTTAATGAACGCATAGCGCATTTCCTGCAAACCACTATTACACACTGATGGTAGATAACTATTAACCGGATTCATGCAAATGCTAATACATGATCCTAATATAAACCAAAAAGAATGCAGTATTTTTTAATACTGTATTTAATGATAAACTTAAAGGCATTTTAACTTATGGACTTGCTTTATACTGGTTTAGGGATAGGCACACATTAGTCATAAGTCAGATTAAATCTGAATTTAGAATAGAAATGTCTTACTACTGTAGAAGATTATTTTTGAATTTAGTCCTCTGTATTTTGGGCCACTAATTACAGCATGACTATGATGCTAGCATTTGAATTTTATATTAAATGGCATTTTTAACTCATCATAATTAGACCCTGCACTGTGATATATTCTGTATCAAAAACAAGTAGTGTGCCTCTGAATATTATGGTGATGTCATATTAAGGCTGTATGTATTTACATTTTAATATTGTCTTTGAACAATATGATGATGTTGTATTTAGAATGTATGCATTTCAAATGTTTTTTTTTGGTTCTATGTATGTGCATTGAAATGGTCATACACTGGTCGAATGAAATATTATATATATATATATATATATATATATATATATATATATATATATATATATATATATATATATATATATTTATATATATATATATATATCCACACGGGTTCTCACCAAACAGCGCCGAAGTATCGTATCACACCAACGCCATCAGAAAACAGCAGACCCAAAGTTTTCCGTGAGTAAGTTTAATTTATTCTGCAACACACGGACAGCATAACGTTTCGGCCTCCCGGAGGCCTTGGTCACATGATATATATATATATTTATGCCGCCGTGAGAAGGAACCATCAGGTTCGAAACGCGTAGGCTTGTACTTGAGCACTGCAATAAACCCTACAATTCAAAACTAACGGAGTGCTGGAAATAATTTTTTCGTGTGAAATATATATATATATATATATATATATATATATATATATATATATATACATACATATATTACCGCCAGTAGGTAGTTATAGTTAGGACCTAGTTTCCATAGGAAATCGGCAACATTCTATTTGGAATAACTTTGGCGCTGGTCGATAAATCTTCGCGAACTTCTCCAAGAAGATGGCCTGTTCCGCTCCTCTCCTTCCTTGAAAGTTTAGGGGTGATTCGTCAAGCAGGGGTTGAGAAAAAAGTGGGATCCCACAACGTGTTTTCCCCATGCAATTTTCCATAGGGACATTCAGACACGGCTACAGCCTGAACTGCTGTACGGAATTACACCAAATTTGGCAAAAAGGTAGAGTTTAGTTCGCAGACTACGCTTTTTGCTAAATGGTGTAAATCTGTTCATTAGTTCCTGAGAAAATCAAAAGTAAAATCATAGATTGGGGGTGCGGATTTCGAATAGTATAATTTACTATTCTAACACCAGTCCCCGTGGACCCTAGGGAAGGTGTTGGGATAGTAAATTTACTATTTGTAATCCTTTAGCGCCCTCCAGCGCAAGTCGTGGTAACGACTTGCGTTGTAAGGGATTCGTGCTTAAGGTACTGCATTGTTAAAACGTCGTGGTAAATGATGTTTACCGCTAATTGGCTGTCAACTGGCTGTCAACGCGTACCCTGCAGATACAAAAAAAAATAGAAGAGCAGCTCCTGCGCTTTTATGTAAATTAGCCCCCGGGTGGGCCAAATCCCGGGGGCTTTATGCAAATAAAGTGTGGGGGGGCCCAATCCCTCCCATACTGCCCCAGGGACCGCCACCCATGGGACAAAGTATGTATTATATTGTGGGGCACATGGCCCCCCCGCAGCCCCAGGGACCGCCACCCCCAGGGGCTTAATTGTATAATGATGGGGGCCTACAAGGCCCCCCGAGCCCGGGGACCACCACCCCAAGGGGCTTTAATATGAAGTATATGAGGGGCTCACGGCCCCCCGCAGCCCCAGGGACCACCACCCCAAGCGTTCTTTTTAAAATAAAAAAATAAAAACCTGTGTGGGGGGCTCAAGCCTGCCACACGCCCCGGCGACGGCCACCTTCCCGAGGCTCTAATATTTAAAATAGGGGTCCATGACGGACCCTCTTGCCCCAGGTACCACCACCCCCGGGGCTTTTACCTGTTGGGACGGGGGCCGCACGGCCCCCCTCCTGGAGCCTTGTGGTGGCCCTGGGGACTGCCACCCCCAGGGCCGGCTCCTGCAGTGTCCCAGGGTGCCTACCCCCGGGACACTGCTGTTTGCTATGGTAGGGCGGGAGCCTCACCGCTCCCGCCCTACCATAGCAATCTGCTTTGGTTTTTGAAAGAGAAAGCAGGGAACCTGCTCTCTCTATCACAAACAAAGGCTGATTGCTTTTCTGCATGGGGAGCAGCATGTTAGATGCCCCCCAAGCATAAAAGCAATGCCGGGTCCCGCAGGATGCAGAGAGCCGGCATGGACCATGGGGGGCTTGGGGGCCCCCCCACAGTCCCCAACGGAGAGGGCCAGGCCCTGGGAATTGGGGTCCCCGGGGCCAGAAGTGGCCCACCTCCAAATAATAAAAAACATTTTCTTTAAAAAAAAGGATGTAGGCCGGCCCCCGGGGATGGGGACCCCGGGTCCTTAAGTGGCCCGAGGATGGGGGCTATGCAGTCCCCTCCTTAAAAATTAAAAAAAATGTGGCATGCCCCGGGGTATGGGTTCCCCAGGGCCTGATTTAGCCATAGGAGGGGGGCAGCACGGCCGCCTTCCTGTTAAAAAAAGAAAAAATACTTTTTGGTGGTCAGGCCCTGGGGTATAGGGTCCCCAGGGCCCAAAAAGAGAAAAAGAAGGCGGGCTACAAAGCCCCTTCATAAAACCAAAAACAAAAAAAGAATGGGATGGGGAGGAGGCCACGCACCATCCCTGCTCCCCTTCAATACTGGGGGTCCCTGGGGGCCAAGTAGTCCACCAGGAACCTCCAGTATGCGCCAGGGGGCTGCATCGCAGAGAGGTGTAAAAAGGGTCATGGCCTCATTACACCTCTCTGCAACGCAGCCCCCTGGCGCATACTGGAGGTTCCTGGTGGGCTAGTTGGCCCCCAGGGACCCCCACTATTCAAGGGGATTTAGTGCCCCCTCTGGAAACGCGCCAGGGGCTGCGTTGCAGAGAGATGTAATGAGGCCACGCCCCTTTGTACACCTCTCTGCAACGCAGCCCCCTGGCGCATACTGGAGGTTCTTGGTGGGCTAGTTTGCCCCCAGGGACCCGCAGTATTCAAGGGGATTTAGTTCCCCCTCTGGAAATCCACCAGGGGGCTGTGTTGCAGAGAGGTGTAATGAGGCAACGCCCCTCTTTACACTTCTCTGCAACGCAGCCCCCTGGCACATACTAGGAACTAGGAATTCTGATTTACTCACCTGTTATCAGGAGAGACCTCAGTGGTGCATCTTTCAGCCCACTACTGATCCTGAAAAGTAATTCTAACCATACTTACAATAAGTTGAATTTCCTTCCTTAGGCTAACATTGACTGGTTTCATTTGGAAATTCTTCTAAGTATGAAGTTTTGGAACTTAAAAAAATTCCTTTAAAATCAGCCGAACTACGAATTCTGATTTACTCACCTGTTATCAGGAGAGACCTCAGTGCTGCATCTTTCAGCCCACTACTGATCCTGAAAAGTAATTCTAACCATACTTACAGTAACTTGAATTTACTTCCATAGGATATCATTTCCTGCTATATAAAATATAGATATACATAAAAAAATGAATTTTTAAAAACATTTTTATTTCAATTCATATTAAAATATGTAATGTAATTTAAAAAATAAAATATCTAAAAATAAATACTTTAAAACAATGTAGTAAATCAGTCAAAAAAAATATAACAATTAATACATTTGAAAATTATCATTTACAAAACCTTTGAAATTCACTGAAAAAAACATAGGTTTCAGCCACGTTATACTTAGGAATTACCATTTAAAAAACCTTAGAAATTCACTGAAAAAACCATAGGTTTCAGCCACGTTATAGTTAGGAATTAGCATTTAAAAAACCTTAGAACTTCACTGAAAAAAACATAGGTTTCACACATGTTATAGTTAGCTGGACATTTCACTCATACAAAACCATTGAAATTCCCCTATTATAGTCAGTTCAGCTAACTATAACTCGCACGCCCGCAATGCACTGTTAATGACGTCACATATTACATCACTGATGACATGGTCAGTGAC
Source organism: Lissotriton vulgaris (assembly GCF_964263255.1). Classification (NCBI taxonomy): domain Eukaryota; kingdom Metazoa; phylum Chordata; class Amphibia; order Caudata; family Salamandridae; genus Lissotriton; species Lissotriton vulgaris. The sequence goes on from NC_141691.1 coordinate 1,570,474,050, forward strand.
ATCACTCATGACATCACTGAGGACATCTCAAATGACATCACTGAAGACATCACTGATGACATCATCCTTGTTATAGAGTGGCAGACCTCCTCTCACCCTAATATAACCTTTCATACTCACATTCAAAAATAGAAAATAAAATGTTCAAAAAATGGAGATACCAATAACAGTTACAACAACCTATTCAGTAATTCCAACATCTACATACACATCCACTCATTCACCAAAAGTTCTATATAGTCACTCATACATGTACTCACTCATCATATGTACTCATACACCTATACATCCTGTTACACACCGATACTCATCCATAGAGTTACTCGCACACATACTCACACATGCAAATAAACTATCAACAATCCATTTACTTGCATATATAGCTATACACACACCACTACACTTACTTCTACAGAAACATACACAAACTTACTCTCTTAAACAATTACCTATAGAAACACATACTTATTTGTACAGGAACTCTTCCAATCTCTCACTCTCACATATATTCACTTATATACATCAATACTCACATATACTATATTTAAATATATGTATCAGTGTCTCACTTAGTGTATTCGTGGCTGCATGGGTTGGTGAGTAGCTACATGAGTGTGAATATGGGTTATTAGGTGTTTCTTTGAGTATCAGTATGAGTGTCTGTATGGTTTGGTGGGGGGTATTACTTAGCGCATAGATGGATGAATGACTGACTCACTGTTTGTATGTGTTTTGAAGACAGCATGTGTGCAGGACTGTATGGGTTGATAAGTGTGTGTATGGGTGTGTTACTGAGTGAATGACTGTCTCAAAAGTATTTTTATGAGTAACTACATATGTTTTAATCTAGTATATGTGAGTATTGATGTATATAAGTGAGTATATGTGAAAGTGAGAGTTGGAAGAGTTACTGTTTAAATAAGTATGTGTTTGTATAAGTGATTGTTTAAGAGAGTAAGTTTGTGTAAGTTTCCTTAGAAGTAAGTGTGGTAGTGTATGTATAGCTGTATATGCAAATAATGGATGTTTGATAGTTTATTTGCATGTGTGAGTATGTGTGTGAGTAACTCTATGGATGGCTGTCGGTGTTTAACAGGATGTATAGGTGTATCAGTACATATTATGAATGAGTACATGTATGAGTGACTATATAGAACTGTTAGTGAATGAGTGAATGTGTATATAGATGGTGGAATTACTAAATAGGTTGTTGTAACTGGTATTGATATCTCCATTTTTTGAAAATTTTTGTTTCTATTTTTGAATGTGTGTATCAAAGGTCATATTACGCTGAGAGGATGTCTGCCACTCTTTCACAAGGATGATGTCATCAGTGATAACATTTGAGATGTCATCAGTGATGTCATGAGTGATGTCACTGACCATGTCATGAGTGATGTCATGAGGGACGTCATGAGGGACGTCATGAGTGATGTCACTGACCATGTCATGAGTGATATAGGAGTCACAATTCATTCCATGGTCGGATCATGCGTTACTCTCATTTGCATGGATGCCAGCTGATGTCATCCAGCCAACTATAACAGCCAATAAAATGGGCCGGATCTGGTCAAAACTTCCAGTGGCAGAGTTGGCAACCTCCTTGAAGAATTCTCTCCCGTCAATTAACGAGGATAATCCAACTGAAGCTAATGGTGCTTTCAATAAATGGCTAGAGTCCTCCCTTGATCTCACCCTTCCTAAAATAAAAGTAGTGCACCGCTAGGTTCCAATAAAATGCCCTGGTACACAACAGAATTGAAAAACCTCAAACGGAACTGTAAGAGGGCAGAGAGAAAATGGAGAAAGAATTTCGCCCTGGAAGATAAAATGGAATATAGAGCAACACTAAGGGTGTATAAGACTCAATTAAAATCGGCTCCAGCTTTATTCTATCAGCTGGAGATTTCAAAAGCCGCTAACTCCCCCAGGGAAATTAACAAGATCTTTAAGTCATTGGTTACCCCACCTAGTCCCCCGAATGAAGTGGCCGATCCCTTAAAACGGTGTGAAGAGCTAGCCAGCTTCTTTAGCTTAAAGGTTGCTACCATCTACTCTTCCTTCTGTGTAAAGGACGATGATAATGATTCCATGCACCCCTCCATGCTCATTCCTCGATTGGTCTCCTCGCCAACTTTGGATGCTCTACCCCTGATGGATCTCCCCACAGTAGAAAAACTCTTGGATAATCTCAAGTCAGGCTCTGCATCAGACATGGCTCCGCCCTCCGTCCTGAAACAAGTTTCAGAGGTGGTGGTCCCAGTCATGAGGGATGTGATCAACTCCTCCCTTTCCACCGGAGTGGTCCCCTAACTATAGAAACAGGCCAAAGTTAAGGCTCTTTTAAAAAAAGTTAATCTAGATCCTGAGGATTGGTCAAACTACCGCCCTATCTCCCTATTGTCGGGGATGAGTAAAATTACGGAGAAGTATGTAAATCGAGCCGTATCGGCCTTCATTGAAAATGAGGCAGTGCTTCACCCTACTCAAACAGGTTTTAGAATCAAACAAAGCACTGAGACTGCTCTGGTTGCTGTAGTGGAGGAAGCTAGGAAGATTGTAGATGCAGGAGGCTGCGCGGCGGTGGTTCTTTTAGACCTCAGCGCAGCCTTCGATATGGTAAATCACTCTTTGTTGATCCCCCGTCTACGGGAGGCCGGTATCTCCGGGGTGGCCCTTAAAAGGCTACAATCCTTCCTAGCAGAAAGAAAATTTTCTGTTTTCGAAGGGGATGTTACATCGAGACAGCTCCCCCTACATTACGGCGTTCCCCAGGGATCATCACTAAGTCCCACCTTATTTAATATCTATATGAGGCCTTTGGCTGAGGTGGTGCTTCCCTGGGGAATTAAACTGTTCACCTACGCCGATGACACTCAGTTAGTGGTCTCTTTAACTAGAACTGAGGCGGGGACCTCTGCAACAAACAATCTGTCCCCCTGTCTCACAAGGGTTTGTGATTGGATGGAAGCCTCATTTCTAAAATTGAATGGAACAAAAACTGAGATCATGGGGTACAAGGCCCCCTTGAACCTCGATCCATGGTGGCCGAGCTGTCTGGGTCTCCCCCCTGTCCCCAAAAAACAAATCAAGAGTTTGTGAGTCTGGCTTGATCCCTCTCTCAGATTTCAGGTTCAGGCAAGGAAGGTTGCCGCAACATGTTTTGGCCTGATTAAGGTACTAAGGAAGGTTTTGAACCTCCTCCCACCAGATGCCAGACGTCTCCTGGTCGAGTCCTTGATCCCCTTTCTCGACTGGACTACTCTAATGCACTTTATCTTGGAGCACCGATGGGCACAATCAAGACTTTGCAGTCAGTCCAGAACTGCGCTGCCCGACTTTTAGTCAAATTGCCTAGACACAGCTCGGTGAAGCCTGCCCTGCGTGCCCTAAACTGGCTCCCGATGCAGGAGAGGATAAGATTCAAGGCTATGTGCATGGCCCAAAAGTCTATCACAAATAACGGTCCTGCTATCTTGTGCCCACTCATTAGCCCCTATCGACCCTCTAGAGCCCTTAGGTCGAGTGAACTTAATCTCTTGACAGTTCCAAGGATCAAAAGATCCCGAATGGGGGGACGGTTGTTCTCCCTTCAAGCGGCCAAATTCTGGAACAATCTACCAGAGAACATCCAACTTCAACCAAACCACCTTGTGTTTCGGAAACAACTTAAGACCTTCCTTTTCCGATGAGTGGTGGTGATTTGCCCTGGGTCAAAAGCGCTGGGATGCCTTAGGGAAGCCATGCGCTATACCAAGTGTGTAATTCATTCATTCATTCATGTAATATGTGACATCCTCAACAGTGCGTTGCGGGCGCACAAGTTATAGTTAGCTGAACTAACTATAATGGGGGAATTTCAAAGGAGTGAAATGTCCAGCTAACTATAACATGTGTGAAACCTATGGTTTTTTCAATTAATCTGCAAGGTTTTTTAAATGCTAATTCCTAACTATAACTTTTGTGAAACCTATGGTTTTTTCAGTGAATTTGCAAGGTTTTTTAAATGCTAATTCCTAACTATAACGTGTGTGAAACTTTTGGTTTTTTCAGTGAATTTCAAAAGTTTTGTAAATGATAATTATTGAATGTATTAATTGTTATATTTTGTATACCAATTTACTACATTGTTTTAAAGTTTTTATTTTTAGATATTTTATTTTTTAAATTACATTACATATTTTTAATATAATTTGAAAAAAAAGTTTTTAAAAATATTGAAATTGTAATTTTTTTTATTTAATATTTTTTAAAATGTATATATATATTTTATATAGCAGGCAATGATATCCTATGGAAGGAAATTCAAGTTACTGGTAAGTATAGTCAAATAAAATGTACTTTTCAGGAATAGTAGTGAGCTGAAAGATGCAGCACTGAGGTCTCTCTTGGTAACAGGTGAAGAAATCAGAATTCGTAGTACGGCTGATTTTAAAGGAATTTTTTTAAGTTCCAAAACTCCACATTTAGAAGAATTTCCAAGTGAAACCAGTCAATGTTAGCCTATGGATGGAAATTCAAGTTTCTGTGACTACAATTAGAATTACTTTTCAGGATCAGTAGTGCGCTGAAAGATGCAGCACTGAGGTCTCTCCTGATAACAGGTGAGTATATCGGAATTCGTAGTTCGGCTGATTTTAAAGGAATTTAGTTCCAAACTCCACACTTAGAAAAATTTCCAAGTGAAACCAGTCAATGTTAGCCTATGGAAGAAAATTCAAGTTACTGTAAGTATGGTTAAAATTACTTTTCAGGATCACTAGTGCGCTCAAAGATGCAGCACTGATGTCTCTCGTGATAACAGGTGAGTAAATCGGAATTCGTAGTTCCGCTGATTTTAGAGGAATATTGTTCTCAATAGTGAAGGAAGGGACGGGGCCTGAGGTGATATGTGTGCAAACACGCCCTGTGGCGCGTTTTAGGTTGGGAAATTAATTCCTCTTCAATCCTGTGGTCCCCTGTGAGCCAACTAGCCCACAAGGTACCTCCAGTATGCGCCAGGGAGCTGCTTTGCAGGGAGGTGTTCAGATGCCACGCCACCTTTTTACAACACTCTGCAACGCAGCTCCGTGGTGCCTACTGGAGGTACCTGTTGGACTAGTTGGCCCCTGGGGGACCTCAGGATTGAAGAGGTATTAATTCCCCATTTTAAAACGCACCACAGGGCATGTTTGCACCCATATCACCTCAAGCCCCGCCCCCTACCTTCACCACTGTGCAAACACACCCCGTAGAGCGTTCTAAGTTGGGGAATTAAGTCCCGTTGCATACTGGGGGTCCCTGGGGGCCAATTTGCCCACCATGAACCTCCAGTATGCGCCAGGGGGCTGCGTTTCAGAGTGGTGTAAAAAGGGTCATGGCCTCATTACACCTCTCTGCAACGCAGCCCCCTGGCGTGTTTGCAGAGGGGGAAATAATTCCCCCTGCATACTGGGGGTCCCTGGGGGCCAACTAGCCCACCAGGAACCTCCAGTATGCACCAGGGGGCTGGTTTGCAGAGAGGTGTAATGAGCCCATGCCCCTTTTTACACCTCTCTGCTATGCAGCCCCTGGCACGTTTGCAGAGGGGGAACTAATTCCCCTTGCATACTGGAGGTCCCTGGTGGCCAACTAGCCCACCAGGAACCTCCAGTATGTGCCAGGGGGCTGCATTGCAGAGAGGTGTAATGAGGCCACAAACCTTTTTACAACACTCTACAACGCAGCTCCGTGGTGCTAACTGGAGGTACCTGGTGGGCTAGTTGGCTCCAGGGACCCCCAGTATTCAAGGGGAAGTAGTTCCCCCTCTGCAAGCATGCCAGGGGGTGTGTTTGCAGAGTGGTGCAGGGAGGTGACGGATTGCACCACTCTGCAAACGCGCCGCTGGCGCTTTTGCAGAGGGGGAACTAATTCCCCTTGAATGCTGAGGGTCGCCGGGGGCCAACTAGCCCACCAGGAACCTCCACTTTATTCCAGGGGGCTGCGTTGCAGAGAGGTGTGAAAAGGGGCGTGGCCTCCTTACACGTCTCTGCAAGGCAGCCCCCTGGTGCGTTTGCAGAGGGGAAAAGAATTCCCCTTGAATACTGGGGGTCCCTGGGGGCCAAGTAGCCCACCAGGAACCTCCAGTATGTGCCAGGGGGCTGCGTTGCAGAGGGGTGTAAAAAGGGGCGTGTCCTCTTTACACGTCTCTGCAAGGCATCCCCCTGGCGCATACTGGAGGTTGTTGGTGGCTAGTTCACACTGACCATGTGATGAGAGATGTAATATGTGACGTCATCAGCAGTCCATTGTGGGGGCACGAGTTATAGCTAGCTGAACTAACTATAACGGTGGAATTTCAATGGTTTTGTATGAGAGAAATGTCCAGCTCACTATAACATGGGTGAAACCTATGTTTTTTTAAGTGAATTTCTAAGGTTTTGTAAATGATACTTTTGAAATATACAAATTATTATATTTCTTTCTTTTTATAGTAATTTCCTACATTTTTATTATAAATACTTATATTTATTTTATTTTTAAAGTTACATTTCATATTTTTAATCTAAAATATTAACAAAAGTAAATTCAAAAAGAATGCAGTGCTAGTGAAACTGCCTCGGTGAATTTGTAAGTGTTTGTTAGAGGCAGATTTACAACACCCTTGTGCCTCTTTTACACCACCGTTGCATCACTTTTCTGATGAAGCAGTGGTGCAAAAGATGCACCATGATATGTGCTATTTAGAATGTGATGTATCTTGGACGTACGTCACATTGTAAATCCCTGTATCAGAAGGACACATTCCTACATGGGGGGACGTTCCAGCGCAGAAACACCTCCTAAAAGTGGCTGACTACAATCTACAAGATTTCACTTTGTCACTTTTGGGCTCATGCTGTGTCAAAACCCTGCACTACCTTGAAGCAGGTGTGAGGATTGACACAGCAGTCTAAGCATAGGGCCCCCAGACCATTGCTGGAGATACCTTAGACTTCCAACATAACTCAAACAATGCACCACCTTTAGAGCACAGATACATTACATATATGTGCCATTTTTATCCCATGGTACACCGCATTGTGAATATGGCGCATCCATGGTGATGGTGTCACGGAGCACAATAACTGACATATTCCTGGGGATATGCCAGTTATTGTATATGTGCCCATTAGTGTTTTAATGTAGTGATAGGATTACTACATACCAATGAATGAGTCACTACAAAACTAAAACAACAGTGACAGAGTGTTTGCTGGAAGTGTAATGATATAAACTAGTAAATTGAACATATAAAACACAAATTTGCAAGTACATAGAAGACTGCATACATCGTCTATAAGGATTTTGAAACAGTCTATGCCCTAAGGCCTATTTTAATGCATGAGTACTTAGATAGTGAGGGGATGATTACAAGACTGCAAGGAAAGAACGTGATTGAATTCATAACAGCCTCAGTTGTACCTCAGTATACAGATAAACACACACTGCTGAATGGCTCACTACAATATTGAAACAGTAGTGCGAGAATGTTTGCTGGAAGTATTAGGATACACATTGAGGAATTGAACGTATATGCAAAGAACATTGCATCCACAGTCCATAGAGGTTTGAAACAGCCTATGCACTAAATTCTCTTTTAATCCATGACTATCTATATACTGACTGGATCATTACACTTCTGCAAATAAACCTCCTCACTAAATTTATTACAACTTCAGTTTTACCACCGTACAATCAAAAAGATCATACTGCTGAGTGGCTCACTACACTACTAAAATAGCAGTGGCAGGGTGTTTGGTGGAAGTATAAGGATATAGACTGGGGAATTGAAGGCATAAAGCACAAGTTTGCACCTGCATACCAGCCAGCATGTATACTCCATACGGATTTTAAAGAAATCGATATTTTCAAACCCACTTTGCATATTTTAAATCGATACAAACATTTAAAGAATATATAACTGAATTTATAACTGCTTCACTTTTAGTACAATAAATACATTGGTAGATAGTGCTCAAAACTTTATTATTTGTTAACAATAAATGTATTCTTGTAACATCTCATAATTTAACAGACATTCCAATGCAACTTCATCAGATATGTCATTCAGATCAATTTCCTCGTCAGCAGGTTCTGATTTAATGTGCTCTAAAATTTCAACATAATTGAAAACTTCAACAAAATCTGCATCAAAGCTTTTGTCTTCAAAATTACAATTCATGTCTGCAGCACTAATTTCCCCTTCTTCACACTCATTGCCTGTGACATAAACGATTAGTTCTTCAATTACACTCAAGGTAATATCCAAAATCTCCTCAGTATGAGGCTGTTCTCTTTCCATAATTTTCCCTTTATGTTCTTGCACCTTGTATAAAAATATAAACAGTTCATTTTATCACTTTTCGTAATATATAATACAAAACTACCGTTTTCACCTATTTTGGCCTACAAAAAATACTATATAAATACCATTATCTCATAACATTCCATTAGTAGAGTTTTAGTCCTTTGCATAATTATGCAACTATAATTACTTTCAAGGATATCCTGTTCTTAGCTTTTCTTAAATTTTGAAAGCAGTCACTCCTTATGACTATAGGAAAAGACTCAGGTTGTTTTAGTTACATACACTTCTAAAAAATGTATAATATGTCTATTCACCTTACCCTTTCCAAAACAGTAAATGTGTTTTACTATAATGGAAAAGATACTATTCATTGTCCTGAACAACACTGTGTATCTGTGTATATGTAGACATCATTATCACACTACTTTTTAAATACTTCATGTGTTTACTTTATCTCTATTCCTCATCTATAACTTAGTCTAACCCTACTAATTACCTACCCCTTCCAATCTCGAACTAGCCTCTCCTCTGATATTTATCTGCAACCTTGTAGCTTACGGTTCTTTATTTTTCTCACTGCTTTTAACCTATAATTAAGTAACATTCATTAACCTAAGCCTCCCAGTTTATTGTCTAATTGTCATATTATTAATTTCCTTGCGTTCTTCTACTAACTTTTCTTTATGCAGTTGTTAATTATCTATTCTGTCAATCCTTCAATACCTTGTGTTTTTCATTAATGTTCCTTCTTAATTCAAAAGTTTTTCTACTATTCCTAACTCAATGTGTTCTTTTTCCTTAAGACCTTGCTTAACACAAATTTTATCGTTTCTTCTTTAAAGTTAGAGAAAATACATCGACTGAGTACATTCAATATTGTCTATAATGTCAGGTAAGTTTACTTACTCACTAACTTGTCAAACAACATTCTTTAACTCTCACAGAAATATTTCCACTTTCTCTTCACCAATGTCTAAAGAGCAACTGAAAATGGGTCTGAACTCCGAAACGTCTTCGGTGAACTGCGCACTCCTTAGTGAGCGCGTGCCTCACCAAGGATTCCCCACAACTCTGTGGAAAATGACTAGATCGCAACCGCGTCGTTCAGCCGTGGCCCGTGCAGGGACATGCGATGGGGCAGGCAGGACGGGCGTGGGAGGGGCAGGGTGAGGGGTGATAAACAATGGAATCTGCATAGTTGCAGGTAAATAAACAATTACATTAATAAATGGGCCATATTATAAACAAAACGCAATATCAACAAAAGGCGACACATTATCCCCGCTTTTTTCAGCAGGAAAGTGCTGATAAAGCAGCAATAATCCATCTCGTTTTGTTGATAATATGACCCGAAATGCATGCTAATGGCTTCGTGGTGACGATCACGCGTAGTTAGGGGGTCGTACATGCATGTTTAGGCTCTATTTTTTTTTCAAGAAAAATCGCAGCATACGTGTACAGAAATATGTACAATTACGAGCAGGAGCTGTATGCTGATTGGCTGTACTCCAAACCAGGAAGTGTTGTAAGCCATCTTATTTGTCACGGCAGCCAAGTCACAAGGAAACAGTAAAACAAAGTTGACAAATAAGGAGAGGGGGCATGATAGAAACATTCTGAAACTATACTGTTGCTCAGGGGGTGGTAGATTTATTGTACGTGTACCAACCACGTATGGACGACGTACAGCTGTAATGTTGAAAGTCGTTACGTAAGCGTACGTAAGCAAGAAAACTAAAAATAATTTTAGATATTTATGAAGTGTATTTGTTTATGTGTTGTGTGGCTCTAAAAAGAGCTGTTGTGTTTATTGTGAGATTTTAATACCTACAAGTAAGTACCGATGCAGAGTCTTAAGTTTATGAGGAACACTCTGTTCCCCTCATCTGTAAAATGTACACCATCTCTCTTATAGATGCCATGCATATTGAAACACAGATTATTGTTGTAAATGGACCCCATTCGGTAGTCTCGGAGAAAGGCAGAAACAGATTTATTCACATGTTTCCTAGCTTTTTCAAAGTGTGGACAATAGTGGTTGGACCGCTTCCATCTCAGCCTTTGGCATATATTAGAATATACAAAGACAGTTTTCGGGAACAGTGTCATCAATTGGGCAAAGGTGTCCTTCATGAGCATTTCCAGAGCTACCCCAGTCAAAGTGCCTAGGTCATTGCCACCACAGTGCACAATTATGAGGTCAGGGTGTTGGAGATGCATAAAGGATTTCACCAATGGCATCAATTGGTACAACTTTAATACTCTGTCCAATCCATTTAATATCTACATTTGGTAAACCTAGGTCCTTGTGAATTCTTTTCTGTTGTGCGTACCTTTGACTCCAGAAAATATAGCTGTGTCTCACAATCCACACTGTAAGCATTTTGAAGAGAGGTCTGGATGTACTTTGATGGCGTCTCTAAATGAAATGCTAGTTTCAAAAGTAAGATTTTTCTAAAATGGTGGACAACATGCAGTTTTCAAAAAAAGAAAAGAAATGATTGGTTGTTTGACAACATTTTACAGAAAACTAGGTTCCATGTTTCTGTTTTTTAAAAATCTTATTATATTGGTTAAGAAAAAGTGATAAAAAAGAATGTTACATAAGATAAGCTGGTATATTCTCCAGTCAAGCACACTTGCTGTTTTAATTTGCAACAATGTATGATGAACTTTTCTCCTGTGTGCGGAGTTACGTGTTCCCTGAAGTGTTGCTATGGTAAATGGCAGATTCTGGTACGGGGAAGGGTTGAAAGTTCTATTAGTTGGAAAGCTTTGGAATGTTAAACCAATAGAAATGTGTGTTCTCTTTTGAATTAATGTGAACAGGATTTTAATTGTTTATTTATATGTATGTATGCGTAAAATGAGAGGGAAAATGTTCAATTTGACGGTTGTGCTGCAAACACTGAACTCCAGAGATTTTGTAGAAGAATATCCACTGTGTGAGTGGTATTCTTTTTAATATAGAATTCAATTTGAAAGGTGAGTTGAAAAGGTGTATGGGAGTGCATCTGTGCGGTGTATCTTTGTACATTAACAAATTATGGGGTATATTATCAAGACTCGATGATACAATTATCGCCACTTTATCGGCAGGAAACTGCTGAAAAATTGTAGATAATGTTATCTCCTGTATTGATAATATGCTCCTATATTCATCCGTTGTTAAACGTTTTATAGTAGTAAATGTGTTTTGCTATAATGCATGCTGTTATGTTTTTTTCTTTAATATCATTTTGTGCCTCTGTACATTAAGGGATTATGGGCCATATTATCAATAAAGGAGGATACATTATCGCCGCTTTTGTCGACAGGAAACTGCCGGTAAAGCAATGATAATGCTCTCGATAATATATCCTTGTGAATTCCCTTAGAAACCCAGGTTATGGTGTTAACCTGGGCTTCTATGGAAATTCACAAGGATATATTATCAAAACCATTATCGCCGCTTTAGTGGCAGTTTCCTGCCGTTAAAAGCGGCGATAATATAGCGCCTTTTACTGATAATATGGCACTGACAGGCATATTATTAAGGGTCAGTGTTAAAATTATCGACGTTTTATGGACAGGAAACTGCTGATAAAACGGCAAAAATTGGCTTAATAATAGCTTCTTGTAAATTGCTATAGAAGCCCAAGTTCTAGTGTTAACCTGGGCTGGTATGGGAATTCTCAAGCTCATTATCGTCGTTTTATCTGCCTTTTCCTACCGATAAAAACGACAATAATCTAGCGCCTTTTGTTGATAATATGTCCCGAAATTAATTTTATTAATTTAATTGTTTACTTACCTGCAATGATCCAGGGAGCATATTACCAAGGGGGAGCGAAAGCCAATTATCACGATTTAGCGTCCGTTTTTGGCCGCTAAGCGGCGTAATTATTTCGCCCTATTAGCAACCTGTCGCTAACTGATGTTAGCGACAGCTTTTAGGCGATAGCGAGCATTTTGGGGGCCGCTTTGCATGTCAGCGATGTTTATCACTAATGACGTGCAAAGTGGGCGTACCCAAACAGTTAGCGACTGAAAGTAGTTGCTAACGTCGCTATCGCCAATTAGCAAGGCAGGCGAATATCTCCAAATACTAACACCTGTCCAGACCAGTTCTTAGCCATGTTATCCAATGGCAGGTGGATAATAAGGCTAAGACCATTTCATCTCTAATGCGTGAATATCGCTGTATTCTCAACGATATTCACTCATTTCCCCGCTATCGCTGGATATTTTAGCACTATGGAGAAAAACGTTGCTAATAGCATGCTTTCTCCACTAACATATCCAGCGATAGGTAGCAATAAAAAAATTGTCGCTAACCCTATTTAGCGATAAATATCGCTACCTGTTGGTAATATGCTCTCAGATTCCGTTGTTTATCACTCCTCACCCTGCCCTTCCTCCGCCCCACATGCCTGCCCCATCGCAACTCCCTCCACGGGCCGCGGATGTTTCTATATTCCGTTATATTGTAGTGTCTATTTATACTCTCATTTTTTATTACATTTTCCTTGCTTCATACTCCTTGTTCTTTTGTTGTAAGTCCTCTTATTTTTGTACTCCGAGGTTTGTCCTCATACTCCTCCCTCTGTTCTTGTAAGTAATATAATAGAATTTGTTTTTAATGTTATATATTTTTTTATTATAGGTTGAGTTTATCGATACTAAAAATACTGCATCATGCCAACAAAGGACCAAAAGAGAAAGCAACGAAAGAAAAGTGTGTATTTGAAGAGAACTCACCAAGAAGATTTACATGAAGAGAGATGTCTTAACAAACAGAAAGAAAGTCTACTAAAGACTAAGAGTAGTGTTCAGAAACAGAAACATGTCTTTAGTGTATCAGCAACGGAACAAAAAACTACTTTTAAAGAAAAGAATAATGGAAAATCAAGTGCAGACAAAACTGTGTATAGTACAAGGAGGAAAAAGCAATTCATAGAAATAAGAACAAATGTTTTATAATAGATTGGTATCAAATTTAATGAAGGAAATTAAGGTATATAGGAAAAAACAGTATTTTATAAGAAGAAGAAAGCTATAAAAAATTTAGTTGAGAAAGCTTTGGAATTGAAAAGAAAACTGTTTATTTTAGTAATCTATAGACTTAGATCACTAGATAAGCAAATCCATTTAATGAAGTCCAAAAGTAAGTGGAGAAGATTAATTAACAGAACTAATTTTTGTGAGGTTTTTTGGGGTGAATGGAAACATAGTTCAAGTTCTGAGCCTTTTTTTAATGAAGAAAGTTATCTTTAGAGTAATGATTTGTTGCATGCAGTTGACACCAGTGGTCGTGCTTATGAGGTTAGAAATGGTTGTCCTATTGAGAAAGAGAAAATTGTTCCTAGAAATGCAGAAGAGGTGTTAGCTGGTGAAGTTTTAAGGAAACATCCTAGGGCTCCAGTGTACACTTGGAATTGTAGTAATATTTGCAGTGTGCGGCAAGAATCTATAGATTTTTTACGCAATTCTGTACGTAATTATACCAAGAAAAGTGTTAAACAAAAGATTAAGATGTTACAAGGACTAGACCCTTGCAGAGTGAGAGAAAATACTGGTTTGCAAGGTCATTCTCTGCCTTGTGATTCTAAAAAAGTATGTTGAAGGTGTTTTCCACCATTTCAGTATGTTAGCAGTTCAGCATACTCAGATGAGGAAATTAGTCAGAACATTGTATTACGCAAAAAGTCCAGCACTAATGTTAAAAAAGTTGAACAGTGCTCTTTTGCAGATGTAACACATGTTTGTGATGAAATTGAGATTAGTTACTTTGGTCCTCAAGAAGCCAGTGCAGAAAGTGAGAGATTATTAGAAGAAAACGTGGAAGAGAATGTAGGACAGTGCAGTGAAGAAAAATTTGAGCAAGAAATTATACAGTTTAAGGTGCTTTCAGGTGAAAGGCCAAATTATTCTTGCATCTGTTGTCGATGAATTCATTATAAAAATCAGACCAGGACTGTTGATCTGTATTTAAAAAGTGAAAAGAAAAACAATAATGAGTGGAAGGATTTTGCAACGTATTTGTTGGTAGAGAATTGTTTTGATTTGGGTTCTGATCAGCGTATTTGTAAATATTGCTATAACAAATTAGAAGAGAACAAACTGCCTGCTAGAGCTCTGCATAATAATCGTGAGTTGGTAAATATTCCTTCTGAACTGATGGATTTAAATACCTATAAGTCTATTCTTATTCAATGTGTGCATCCATTTCGGGCTATAGTTCGTATGGAGCCTAAGACAGGAAAATTGCCTCCTTATGATTTACAAAGAGGATTAAAGGGAAGAGTTGTATATTTGCCTTGAGATTTAAAGAAAAATATTGAAACTATTGGTGTAGAAAATGCAGAAGATAAACCTTTAGTTATTCTTGTTAATGGCGTTCCTACTAAGAGTAAGAAAATATGGCAAGAATTAGTGGAAGTTAGGAAAGTAAAAAAGGCAACATTGTATCTGGTAAAAAATAATAAATATTACAAAAATGTGTATGTGGGAGAAGAAGAAATAACTTTACAAGAAAATACTGATTGCCATCTGGACAAATTGAAAAAGTGTATGTGTCCAGAACTGAAGAAATCTACGAACATTACAGTGTTCATCCATTGCATTCCAAAGAAATGATGGGGGAATGCTATAGAGTTATTTCAAATGAAAGAAGCAAAAGGAAGTCGCATTAGTGTATGGGAAAAAAGCTTGGAAGCTCGTTGTTTCCCTCAGTTGTTTCCTACAGGAAAAGAAGGACGATATGATGCCTGTGCAGATTCCTGCATCTGAATACCGAACATCAAGATTATATGCAGAAGATGCAAGATTTCGACAATGTATTCCATATTTGTTTCATCTTTTGTTTGAGAGTGGTTTTTCTGGACTTTCTTATGCAGTAAACCACATATTGAAAACAGGTGTACATCTGCAAAATGTTTCGACAAAGGAATTTATGGATAAAGTACAGCAGAAAGATAATGTTTTGGAAACTAGGCTGATTAATCTGACGGCATGTCAGCGTGGTACTAATGAGAACTGGTTAAGCATGAGCGAATTTTGCGAATCCGGCGTTCACGAATTTTGCAAATTTGCGAACTCGCAATCCGCAAAATCCGCGAATTCTCGCGAATTTGTTTTTTTTTTTGTGTTCGCAAGGATTTCTGCCAGTTCGCGAGGTTTTGTACCAGTTCGCAATTGCGAACTTACATGTCGGCTCGCAACGGTCGTGATTATGTTGTTTCTACGTCTGGTTCATCATCACAGGTTCCCAGCACCCTCTGTTTCACCCCTGCCACCCTCTGTTTCACCCATGCCACCCTCTGGTACATCAATTCCACCCTCTGGTTCATCATCACTGTAGAATATGGGGGGAAAAAGCAAGCACACCTGCCCTGCTTCAACTGACATGAATTAATTTGGGGTTGATTTATTAATGTGTCACTGATTTAAAATTCCAGTCTGGCACCTGCTTCCTTATCTGTAATTTGCTTTCTGTTGCAGTGCAATTTTTTTTCCAGGACCTTTGTGGCCTACTTGAGCTATTCTATGAGCCTGCTGTGAGGGTCAGAGCAGGGTCATACAATTGTTGCAACTAGCAACTGAACTCTGGAGTGGCCCCAGTCAGGAAGCACTACAGGGAATGGTTACTAATGATGAGTTTGAACTTTTGAACCTGCTGAATGCTTTCACTTTTGCAAAACTCGTTTTTCTGCAGAACAGCATTACAGCAACTGTAATGCCCCAAACAAGCTTACTTGTGAAAGTTGATTTCTAATCCAAAAGTGATCCAAAGAAAGTCAAAAGGCCTCACATCCAAAAAAGTGCAGGCAAATGTCAACCTGAGGAGTTATTCTGATAAAAATCATCATTTTCAGAAGGTTTATGCTGCTTGCTAGTGGATTTCTTGTGCAGACTTGCAATTTTTGTAATTTCGCGAGTGCGAGATTGTTGCACCTACATGTTCGCAATTGCAAATTTACACC
This sequence comes from Lissotriton vulgaris, assembly GCF_964263255.1. Lineage (NCBI taxonomy): Eukaryota > Metazoa > Chordata > Amphibia > Caudata > Salamandridae > Lissotriton > Lissotriton vulgaris. Next base: position 1,570,490,322 of record NC_141691.1, read on the forward strand.
ACACGCCGCAAAATTGTATCACCAAGAAAAAAAAATCCGCTCCGTGCGAATTTGCGGATTTTCGGTAAATTCGCGAGCGTTCGCGGATTGCGAATTTACCGAAAATCCGCACAATTCGCGAGCGGAACGGATTTTCCGCCCATGCTTAGTACTGGTACTGTCGTCATGGATAATTTAAATGTATGCTAAGGAACTTAGGAACTCCTACATGCAGCCTGATTCATCAAGGTGAGTATTTGCTATTCCTTAATAGCGATTATTAAGGAATCGCTATTAAGGAATAGCAAAATGCTATTCACCAAGAAATCGCTAAATAAATTGCGATTTCTAATTATTCCTTAATTGCGATTAGCAAATTGCTAATCGCAATTAAGGAATATCTCCCCATTCATTCCTATGGGCCCAAAGGCCCATTGGAATGAATGAAAAGACATTTCAATGTGCGAATCGCAATTAGCGATTCGCATATTGAAATTGCGATTTCAAGGGTGCAGGGGTGTCCAAAGGACACCCTGTAGCACCCCTGAAATGTATGCTACATTGGTGTTGCGCACACACATGTCCCAAGGACATGTGTGTGTGTAACATGAAACTTAGAAAAATGCATTTAAATGCATTTTTCTAAGTTTCCGCTATTTACCACGAGGTTTGACCTCGCGGTAAATAGCGGGAAATTTTTGAGAATTCGCAATTTAAAAATGTTTCAAGAATAGCATTTAAGGAATCTCTAATAGAGATTCCTTAAATGCTATTCCTCGCAAATATGCGAATTCTTAAATAGCGATTTTTGCATTTGGGATGATGAATCCCAAATGCAAAAATACCGCTCGCAAAGGGCCAGATTCTCAGAATCTGGCCCTTTGCGACCGGATTTAACAATGATGAATCAGGCTGATGGTTCCTTACTCTAAGCTGTGCTGAATATGCTTGGGTTGATTTACTTCAATTTCTTCGAGAGGCAAATCCAAATATACCAAATATCGAATACAAGACACCTGGAGAATTGTGCTCTTTGGATCCTGTTAATGTATGCAGGTATTTCAATCATAGATTCGAAGCTATGATGTCTTTTATCATCAATAAAAAAATCCTCCTCTTGGAGAGGTTCTGGATTTCTTTTGGAGAAAGGAGTATCAAGTGAGAGGTGCTCCTCACATACATATGCTATTATGGATCAAAGAAGCTCCCAAATTTGGAACAGACTCAGATGATGCAGTGTTATCTTTTATTGAAGAATATGCTACATGTGAAGTACCCAAAAGTACACAAGATAAGGACTTAAGACAGCAAGTCTTACGATTCCAAAGCCATCGTTGTGGCAAATACTGTCATCGAAAGTACAAATCTAAGGACAAATTTCCTCGACCTGTAATATTGGAAAGGGGCGACCACTCGGTCCCCCCGAACGTATGGCAGAGTACCTCGATCCCCCCGGGAAGCCATTTTGGGCGGGAGGCGCGTCTCGGCTGGTATGCCCGAAGCGGCGTAGCCGGGGCGCGCTTTTTCCCGCCCTAGAGTGGGCTGGCCTAGACACTGACGCGGCTGGCCACGCCCTCGGGGCAGGCAGGGGCGGGTTTACGCCCGCCCTGAAGATGGATAAAAAGGGACGCAAGACCAGAAGACATCCTCTTGTTCCTGTGCTCTGAAGCTGCACCTCCTCGCTGCACGTGAGCTCGAGACGGAACGAAGAGCCAATTTTGAGCGTTTTAATCGTTCTTGTTTGTTTTACAGTTACTTTGTTGGAGAATGCCGAAGAAGGTGGGAAAGCGCATGACTACTGACCAGATGCTGCGCGTTCTCATGAAGGAGATGTCCGAGCTAAAGAAGCGGGTGGACAAGAATGAGGAAGGGGGTCCAAAACGTCCTTTGGCGGGAGCAGCCCCGGGAGGGAAAAACAAGAGGCCCAGGAGGGGGCAGCGGGTGAAGACATCCCGGGTCCCAGTGCCCCGCTCGAGGCTCCAACTCCCGTGCCGAAGGAGGGGAATCCAATTCCCGTTGTGGTCACCCCCGTGTCCGAGGATGATATGCCGCCCGAGCTGGCGGCACAATTGGCAGTGTGGTTGGGTAAAGGTAACGAGGGCGCCACGGCTGTCGATGCGCAGGCGCTGATAAAGCAATTGCGTGAGAAACGGGAAGCAGCCAAGGTGCCCGTGCCGGCTGCAGTAGGGGACAAGACACCAGGGACGATTGCGACCACAGAGGCAGCGTCAGGTGCAGGTAAGCGGCCATTGCCGATCGCGAGGGATGAGTCAACACCCTCTCGGAGAGAAAAGTTGGGGCAACATGTTCCTTTGGCAATTAAGGAAAAGATTTGGGCGGGGGAGTATGTGAACATTTTCTCACTGCTTGTTGATCATTATGAGGTAGAGCATGTGAAGAGTCAGAAGGATCTCATGCATCCGAGTGTTTGGCGCGCAAAAATGGCCGCCTTTAAAGTGAATGAGAATATCGGCAATTGGGGCAATGCTTGGGGAATCTTTACATCAATCTTGGGGGAACGTAGACCTGAGTTGCTTTCCGAGTTCCCAATCTATCAATCACGAATCATGGGGTACTCGACATCGCACCAGGGTAATCATTGGTTCTGTTACGATAATCTGTTCAGAAAGGAAAAGGAGCATAATCAAAGTTTAACCTGGGATTGTTATGATTCCTTGACTTGGGATAAAATGAAGGAGTCAGGAATGTTGAAAATGCCGTTGGTGGGAAGTAATGTTGGCGAATCCTCCCGGCAATATGCGGGGACGCCCTTTCGATCAGGTACGGGTGCCGACGATTACTCGAAACCTGCCGGCAATACCGGAAAAAGGGGTTTCTGCTTTAATTACAACAGAGGTAAATGTACTAGACCCCAGGGATCGTGTAAATTCAAACATGAATGTAGTGGTTGTGGGTCGTCCCATCCTGAGTCCTCGTGCAGAGCCAAAACGGGTGATAACGGGGGGAGAGGAGGTGCCAAACAGGTCTAATATAGTCCGAGGGGCGCCTTTACCTACCCCAATTGATACCCTGGCGATGATTCCCTGGCTCAGTGAATACCCGGATCGTACTTCTGCTGGGGTGCTGCGGAACGGTTTTGCGTATGGTTTCCGCATCCCGGTAGGGGACTTTCAGGGTGTGGAAAAGTGTAAAAAAGCAACTTTCCGTCCTGCAGCATACGACCGTAGTACAGGATAAGATCCGGAAAGAGGTGACTCGAGGTCGGGTCGCCGGCCCGTTTAGTTTACCCCCGGTCCAGAATTTTGTTTGTTCTCCCTTAGGGGTAGTCCCCAAGAAAGACCCCGGTGAGTTCCGACTGATTCATAATTTATCAGCTCCACAAGGTCTTTCCGTAAATGATGCAATCGATCCAGAAGTGTGTTCGGTGCGGTACGCATCCTTCGATGAGGCCGTAGCCATTTTAAATCGCCTGGGGCCCGGGGCGCTGATGGCGAAGTCAGATATCGAGTCAGCGTTCCGATTGCTCCCGGTACACCCAGACGACCAGCGTCTCCTGGGATTCATGTTTCAGGGTTGTTATTACATGGATAGGTGTATGCCAATGGGGTGCTCTATATCCTGTGCTTATTTCGAGAAATTCAGTAGTTTTCTACAATGGGTCTTCACAAAGAAAACAGGTTTCCAAGATGTAATGCACTACCTTGATGATTTTCTGTTTCTTGGGGCAGCCGGGGATCTTGAGTGTGCCCGGGCCTTGGCCGAATTTTGTGTGTTGATGAAACAGTTTGGTGTGCCACTGGCGCCGGGTAAAACAGTGGGTCCTACGACTTGCCTCGAGTTTCTGGGGATCGAGTTGGACTCCATTGAAGGGTGTTTCCGTTTGCCAGCTGAGAAGGTGTTGAAGTTCAGGGCTGCGCTGCAAGTGTGTATGAATGCATCAAAAGTTACGCTGCAACAATTACAGCAGTTGGTGGGACAGTTGAATTTTGCCCTGAGGGTAATTCCAATGGCCCGCCCCTTTTCCCGTTCAATTGCCCAAGCGATGGTCGGCCTTAAAGAGCGCCACCATCGCACGAGACTATCGGCCGAGATCCGCCAGGACATGCGTATTTGGTTAGCATTTCTGGCGGACTTCAATGGTAGAATCGTCTGGAATGAACCAGCCGTGTCTTCTGAAGAGCTGGGGCTGTGGACAGATTCAGCAGGAAGCATAGGTTTTGGCGCCATTTTCGGCACGAAATGGTCGGCACAAAGATGGCCGACATGGTGGCATGAGAATGGTCTGACGAGTAATATTGCTTTCCTGGAACTGTTTCCCATCTTGGTGGCCTTGAGAACATGGCCCGATGGGTTCAAAGATCACTCTGTCATATTTTGGTCTGACAATATGACCGTGGTCGAGTGCATCAATAGTCAGGCAGCACGTTGTAAACTGATTTTGAGACTGCTTAAGGAAATTGTTTTACTATGTATGCAATTGAACGTGCTATTCAGAGCAAAACATGTTCCGGGGGTGATGAATCAGGCGGCTGACGCACTGTCTCGTTTTCAAATGCAGGCTTTTTCGGGTTTCCTCCCCTCAGCGGACCCAGAGCCGGCACCCTTTCCCGAAGCTCTCTGGTCTCTCGGTGCCCCGAACTTCGTCACCTCGTGGGAGAGAGTCTAGCACCAAGGACGAGGAAGGCATACGAAGGGGCGTTTCGGGCCTATTTAGCCTTTTTGGGGAGTGATAGAGAGCGACTTTGGGGTCACGAGGAATGGGTAGTGAATTTCCTGATGTCCTTACGTAGGGCTGGGAAATCGGTGGCTACGGCCCAGAGGCATCGTGCTGCCATTTCCTTTGTTGCCAGAGCACACGCTATCCAGGACCCAACAGCGTCTTTCGTTGTACAGAAAGCGCTACGTGGGTGGCAACGCCTTGAGGGTCGCAGAGTAGATGAAAGGCGCCCGATAGGTTTGGATAGATTGTCCCAGTTGTTGGCCACACTCCCGGCCACATGTTCATCTCAGTTTGAGGCGCTGCTGTTCCGAGCCGCTTTTACGCTAGCATTTCACGGAGCAATGCGGGTAAGCGAACTAGTTGCAAGGAACAAACTGGATGTGGCGGGGGGTTTGTGCCAGGAACACGTTCAGATCAGGGGAGAAACAATGACTGTCTCCTTTGTAAAATCCAAGACTGATCAAGATAGGATGGGTGACTGCGTCATCATACGCAGGATTCCTACGCAGGATTCCTGGGTCCTCCATGTGTCCGGTACAGTGTTTAGAGGATTACCTAGCACGAAGGGTGGCATCATGGGGGGGGACTTTGTTAAGACACGCTGACGCCACCCCACTGACGAAGTTTCAGTTTCAGCGGGTGCTTGCGATGTCGATTGCCGCTGCGGGCTTGAACCCGGGCGAATTTGGGACCCATTCCTTTCGGATAGGGGCTGCTACGGAAGCTACAGCCAGGGGTCTTAATGTTGAGCAAGTGAAACGAGTGGGGCGTTGGTCCTCCAATTGTTACAAAAGATACGTGCGGTTGCACATGTTGTGAAGCTGTAATAATGTACTCACGCTTCTTGTTTTTGTTTGGTTTTCAGTTACGCAAGCCTACGAGGCGGGGCGGACTATGCAGTCGACCCTACACCGGGCCAGCGGTCAGACATCACCGGCTGTGAAAAAGGAGGTGTGGGTCGTGGGCCACTCATACGTGAGGCGTGCCGCAGACGTATTCAAAGCAGGTGACATGATTCACGTAGCTGGGGAATACGGGTACAGGATGTCCTTCTACGGAAGGGGCGGTCTCTGTATTGACCAGTTTAAAACATTTTTCGAGGGTTTGTTAGGGCGGACAAGGTCACCGCCGTCTATAGTTATAGTGCATGTTGGGGGTAATGATTTGGTCACCATCGGTAGACGACTACTCTTGGAGGCAATGCTTTCCACCGTAAGTTGGTTGGCGAGGAGAGTTCCGGGGTGCACGATTGCATGGTCCCATTTGATTCCACGAAAGTTGTGGCGGGGGGCTATCTCTATTCCTGCTTTGAACCATTCTGTTAGAAAGCTTAACAATAAAGTGAGTAGGTTGTTCCGTTCCAGGGCATTGCATTCTATTTCTCATAGCTGTATTAATGATGACAGTATGTATTCGGGGGATGGTGTGCATTTGTCTTGGGTGGGGAATGAGTTACTCTTAGGAGACTTCTTAGCATGGTTAAAATCGTTGAAACATGACCTTTAGGTAGGAGTTGTGTGGGGGGTCCGGATAGCCGGTCAACTATCCGGCCTGTGGCGGTAAGGTCATGATCGGTGAGCACTAATTGGAAGATCCCTATGAGTGGGCGTCACCCAACACGGATGGGAGCGCTCGGGGGAGGTGGCCTTTGGCCCCTCAACGGGGAGGCGGTCCCTTCTAAGGATGGGTCGCCGAAAGAAGAGGAAAGGCGGTCAAGGCCCCTTCCTGTGTAGGAGGGGTTACAGCCCCCTCCTGGGGAATTTCCCGGGGCCAGTGACATCTGCGACGGCAGATGCGGTAAGTTGTGTGGGGTTGGGGGGAGGTCTACGATACCTTCTAGATACCTCACACGAGTCTTCGAACGACCTTTAACTGGCGTCGAGTTGATAAGTGCCCCCGTCAAGTCAAGGGAAATTGGTAGTAGTTGCACTTGAGTACGCCTCAGTGCTGTCGCCCCTCCAAGTGGGGGGGGTATGTCTGGTTAGGGATCTTGACACCGGTTACGACCTTGCCGTTGGCCCTTAAACGTTAGGATGTACAATTTCAATATTTCAAGTAAATGTTCTGTAGGATGATAGTTCGGCTAGGAGAACCTCTGTATTAGAGAATCTGTTAAGGTTAGCCAAACATCGCAATGTGGTATGAAATTGTACATTAATGTTTAAATGTTTATAATTTTTTGTTTTTAATAAATACGGCCAGGAGGGTCACTCCCTCCCACTTCCAAAAACTTCAAGAACTGTTTCCGGTTTCCCTCCTTTGGGGATTGTGTTGAGAGGGGGTGGCGGGTATCTCAGCCATATGGAAAGGGGCGACCACTCGGTCCCCCCGAACGTATGGCAGAGTACCTCGATCCCCCCGGGAAGCCATTTTGGGCGGGAGGCGCGTCTCGGCTGGTATGCCCGAAGCGGCGTAGCCGGGGCGCGCTTTTTCCCGCCCTAGAGTGGGCTGGCCTAGACACTGACGCGGCTGGCCACGCCCTCGGGACAGGCAGGGGCGGGTTTACGCCCGCCCTGAAGATGGATAAAAAGGGACGCAAGACCAGAAGACATCCTCTTGTTCCTGTGCTCTGAAGCTGCACCTCCTCGCTGCACGTGAGCTCGAGACGGAACGAAGAGCCAATTTTGACCCACCCACCAGCCCCTGAGGACAGCCAGTGGTTTTAATAAATTTGATCAATTATTCTATTTCATTTACAGGTTATTGTAGTGTTGTGTTAATGTTGAAATGCGTAATAAAGATTGGTCTAATTTTACAAGCTTGCGATTAAAGAATTTCGAATGTAAGGTCCATTTATAAACAGGTTTTTTCGGTCATAGTGGCCAATGTAGTTTCGTTTAGTTAGCATTTGTCGTATTTATTTTGGTCGGGCGGTAAGGTCATGATCGGTGAGCACTAATTGGAAGATCCCTATGAGTGGGCGTCACCCAACACGGATGGGAGCGCTCGGGGGAGGTGGCCTTTGGCCCCTCAACGGGGAGGCGGTCCCTTCTAAGGATGGGTCGTCGAAAGAAGAGGAAAGGCGGTCAAGGCCCCTTCCTGTGTAGGAGGGGTTACAGCCCCCTCCTGGGGAATTTCCCGGGGCCAGTGACATCTGCGACGGCAGATGCGGTAAGTTGTGTGGGGTTGGGGGGAGGTCTACGATACCTTCTAGATACCTCACACGAGTCTTCGAACGACCTTTAACTGGCGTTGAGTTGATAAGTGCCCCCGTCAAGTCAAGGGAAATTGGTAGTAGTTGCACTTGAGTACGCCTCAGTGCTGTCGCCCCTCCAAGTGGGGGGGGTATGTCTGGTTAGGGATCTTGACACCGGTTACGACCTTGCCGTTGGCCCTTAAACGTTAGGATGTACAATTTCAATATTTCAAGTAAATGTTTTGTAGGATGATAGTTCGGCTAGGAGAACCTCTGTATTAGAGAATCTGTTAAGGTTAGCCAAACATCGCAATGTGGTATGAAATTGTACATTAATGTTTAAATGTTTATAATTTTTTGTTTTTAATAAATACGGCCGGGAGGGTCACTCCCTCCCACTTCCAAAAACTTCAAGAACTGTTTCCGGTTTCCCTCCTTTGGGGATTGTGTTGAGAGGGGGTGGCGGCTATCTCAGCCATACGAGTGGTGCTGTGGTGATGCTGAGTGAAAGATCCACACTTCATGGGTCCAGTTCGAGGAGATCGTTAGGTGCCTAGCGGGTGTTTGGCGTTGCGGGCGGTGTGCCATTGACAATTGCCATTGTCGCCACCACCCACCTCCCGAGACCCATGAAGTGTGGATCTTTTAATACACAAACCACAGGTTCATCAAATTTGTTCGAACCCCTTTTTTCTGGTTTGTTTTTTTGCACCCTTTTTTTGACACATATTCTATTTTAACTGTCACGTCCTCTGGCTAGGGCAGGCCTTAGCGCGCCTGTACCACCGAGGTACACAATTACATGGTCCTGACGAATGCCCAGTAATATCCATACACTTAAAGGGCAGAAACATGTTGACCCCGTTGTAATTTAAAAGGGGAAAACACCCAATACATTAGTTGGTACATTTCCCTGCACATACCTTTTAACCAATACCCAGATAACTACGGAATAAAGTTTTTTGGTTGGTAAAGCTGTTTGGTATTTTTTTTAAAAACTCACTTTTTCCATACACTTTGTCACAAAAAATCCCGCTCGGCAGTAACCTGGCGTTGCAGCACACCAGGGAGGCATTCGGCTTCTCCTGGTGGGCCCGATGATGAAGCATGTCACCACCCAGGGTGGTGAGTGAAGGCTTTCAAGAAATCCCTGAGTAATTCCCACTCAGGTTGATTTGTTTTTCTTCTTTTCTCTGTGCTTGACACTACTATCCTTGTGTGGGCACTCTTCTGTTGATTGTAACTATTACCTGGGGGACCGAGAGTGCCTCTTCCCTCTCTCTCAAGTTGTTGTTATTATTTTTACAGGCTAATGATACTCAATTGGTTTTTAAGCAACGTTTGCCCAAAGAGTTACCAAATTCTTTCGTGATATTTTTAAAGACAAAATTTTAGAATAAAAATTTGCCCTTTAGGATTACTGCTGTTAAGGTACATTAGTCTGGTGTTGTAGAATATTTTGTAAGTGAGGGTGAGGAGCTTGAAGGTGATCCTTTTGTTGATATTGAGGCAGTGTAGGTGTATCAGGTGGTGGGTGATGTGGGTGCAGCCGGGGACATTGATGATCAGTCATGTAGTGGTCTTTTGGATTTGTTGTAGTTGTTGTAGGTGTTTGGCTAGAATTCATGTGTAGAGTATTTTACCACAATGTAGTCTGCTGCTGATGAGGGCCTGTGTCACTGTTCTTCTTCTTTTGGTTAGGATCCACTTATAAATGTGGCGGAGCATGTGGAGGGTGTGATACCAGTACTAGGACACGGTGTAGACATGCTTACACATGGAGAGGGAGCAGTTGAGGTTGAAAACTATGTTGTGCACATGGTTGGTAGGTGTTGGTACTCTTCACACTGTAGTCAGGTAGCAGGAGTTGTCTGAGGCTGATGGAGTGGGTCTGAGGATGAGTACCTTCATCTTCTGCCAGTTTGTGTTTATAGTGCTGCTCTTTATGTACTTAGTGACGTCCTTCATTGTGTCGTGGAAGTTACTATTGGTGGTATGTGGCTTCTTGGTGTGGAAGAGGATGAGCTGGGTGTTCTTTGTGTAGGAGATGTTGTTGAAGCTGTGATGGTGGCTACTTGTGTTAGGGTGGCCATGCAGATGTTGAACAGCGTCGGACTGATGGATGAGTCCTGGGGGATCCGTAGATGATGTCGGTGGTTTTGGATCAGAAGGCTGGGAGGCAGACGTTCAGGATTACTATGGAACAACTTCCAAACAAAGGACTTGATGCATACTATTTGGCTGTAAGGAAAAGTGTGCAAAACCATTAAGGACTTTTTGCAGTGTATTTTGTCAGCATCTATTTGTAAGTAACATTATTTACAGTGTAAGAAAATTAACCAGAATCTATTGTTATTTTAAGATTGTTTGAGATATATTATATTTATGTAAGAAATTGCTCTTAGAAAAATACATTTAAGATATGTTTTATTTCTGTTTTTTATATTGTTATTGAGAATGTTGACTGGGTTTTTTTAAGATATCCTTATGGATTGTCTTTTTTTGCCCGCTGTTATGTGATGAGTACTATTGAACCCACTGTTTGTAGTGAAATTCAATATATTCTGAGAATAGCAAAAAAGGCAAATTACATTTTTTTTGTATCTTCCACAGGTGACAATTTTATAATATATACTTTTTTTTTAAATTTATTATGCTTAGGGTAAGTACAAGTAACTGACTCAGCCGCAGCCCTTGGAGGGAGTTGTGGTGAGGTAGGCAAGTGGGGCGGCGGCAGGATGGGGGGTTATAAACAGCGGAATGTGGATGTTTGCAGGTAAGTAGACAATTAAATTAATAAAATGAATTTCGTATCCTGCGCCCTGCATCGCAAAATGCGATGCAGAGCACGTAACGGAGTGGCATATTATCAACAAAAGGCGATACATTATCGCCACTTTTATCGGCAGGAAAAATTTGGATACAACGTTGATAATGGACTTGATAATAGGGCCTTTGAAATTCCCAAAGCAGCCCAGATTCTGGTGTTAACTTGGGCTGCTATGGGAATTCACAAGGGCCTATTATCAAGCCCCTTATCGCCGCTTTATCGGCAGTTTTCCTGCCGATAAAAGCGGCGATAATCTTAATAATGTCTTTGTGTTGAGTAACACGCGTTGTAATGGTTGTGAATTACATCCTTCAAATTAGTTTTTAGGTATACGTGTGACCAAGTCTGATAACATCACAGTTTAAGGACAAACACCGTGGTATCTCTGCCTCGAAATCTCATCGTTCACAAAGAAAATAGGAGGACGATAAAATGAAAGTAACAGATATAATAAAAACAACGGTGAAAAACTACCAAAATGGCGGGGGACGGAGTACCTCATCAACTATTGGCGCCTCAACACTACGTTCCAAATAAATGAAGATAAAATACGATTATTAATATATTACAAAAGTACAATAGCGGATGACACACACGACCCGGGAAAACAAAGCACCAAATTTAATACCTGAAATAAAGAAAGCTTTGTTTGTTGATCTTGAAAAAAAAGAAAAAAACGTTGGCTTCGAAACGAGGCTGCGCATGCGTAGAGAGTACAACTGCTACACAAAAAAAGGAAAGTTTTACATACTATCATAGAAATGAAGGGGCATATTATCAACAAAAGGCGATACATTACCGTCGCTTTTATCGCCAGTAACTGCTGATAAAGCGGCGATAATGGGCTTCGTAATATATCCTTGTAAATTCCCATAGCAGCCCAGGTTCTACTATTAACATGGGCTGCAATGGCAATTCACAACGGCATATTATGAAGACCATTATCGCTGCTTTATCGGCAGTCTCCTGCCGATAAAAGCGGCGATAATGTATTGCCTTATGTTGTTAATAATATAGCCAGAAATTTGTTTTATTAATTTAATTGTTTACTTGCCTACATTCATCCAGATTCCGTTCTTTATCACCCCCCACCCTGCCCCTCCCCCGCCTGTCCCACCGCAACTTACTCCAGGGGCCGCGTCTGGGCTTGATAATAAGCCCTTGTTAATTCCTGTAGAAGCCCATGTTAACACCAGAACATGGCCTTCTATGGGAATTAACAAAGGCGTATTATCAAGACCATTCTTGCCATTTTATCGGCACTTTATAAAACAACGATAATTTTAACACTGGTCATTGATAATATGCCCGTCAGTGCCATATCATCAGTAAAGGGCGATTCATTATTGCTGCTTTTATCGGCAGAAAACTGCAGCTAAAGCGCCGATAATGGGCTTGATAATAGGCCCTTGTAAATTCCCATAGCAATCCAAGTTCTAGTGTCAACATGAGCTTCTATGGCAATTCACAAGGATACATTATCAAGCCCATTATCGCCGCTTTATCGACAGTTTCCTGCCGATAAAAACAGCGATAATGTATTGCCTTTTCTAGATAATATGGCTCATTGCTCTTTTTTTGACCAGTAAACTTAGCTGCATATCATCAACCACCGGTGTTAAAATTATCACCATTTTATTGGCAGGAAACTACCGATACAACGACGATAATGAGCTTGATAATCTTGAGCTTGAAATTTCATTGAGATGACTGGAGGCTTAGATCGTTCCCAGTCCGAATTCAGGCCCAACTACAGCACAGAATCAGCACTCTTCTCTGTGACAGATACCATCAGGATGTCACAGGATGAGGGGAGTTCTATGATTCTAGTGCTGTTGGACCTATTCGCGGCTTTTGACACGGTGTCGCATGAAATCCACCTCAGTCGATTGCAGGAGATAAGGGTGAGGGATGTGGCTCTGTCCTGGTTAAAGAGCTTTTTATCAGGTCGCTCACAGACTGTCAGTCTGTGTTCCTTCCATTCGACACCGACAGAGATCACTAAGGGGGTACCACAGGGCTCATGTCTAAGCCCTACACTCTTTAATGTGTACGTGGCCCCCTTAGCGGATTTGATAAGAACTCATGGATTTATTCCTGTGTCGTACGTAGACGATACCCAGCTGCTCTTCCCCTTTAAAACCCTGACACCTGCAGTTCAACACTCATTTTCTGAGGGGATGAGGGCTGTGTCCAAATGGATGGCCGCTAACTTCCTACAATGTAATGTGGGTAAGACTGAGGTCATGGTATTTGGAGAGGCACCATTGCTGTGGTCACTGGACTGGTGGCCATTAGATCTTGGCCCCGTCCCCACCCCCAAACTGAGTGTAAAAAATCTGGGTGTTCGATTGGACCAAGGCCTCTCACTGAAGGACCATGTCAATCAAGTGGCTGGTTCATGCCTGCATGTAATTGGACTCTTGAGGCGAGTGTTTCCTTTACTGCCGGACACAGTTAGAAAGACCCTTGTCCAGGCCCTAGTGCTTAGTCGCCTAGACTACTGCAACGGGCTACTGTTATCAGCTACTGAAAAACCCTAAATAGGCTTCAAGTGGTTCAAAATACTACTGCGAGGCTAGTTCTTAATGCCCCCGCCAGAACTCCTTCCCGTCCTCTTTTGGAGAAGTTGCACTGGCTACCAGTTTGTGAACAAGTAAAGTTTAAAACCTGTTGCATAATCCATAAAAGTATCTATGGCTCTTGCCCTTCTCAGCCATAAAAGTATTTATGCCTGAGAAATTTGTCCCTTACGCCCCTATGTGCACCCTTAGGTCTAGCAATCAGTCTCTGCTCCAGGTTCCTATGGTAAGGAGGTCGAGACTAGGTGGAAGGGCCCTTTCCTTTTTGGGTCCCACCCTATGGAATTAGTCAAGTCAAGTCATAAAATTTATATAGCGCACTACATACCCAGAGGGTTTCAAGGCGCATAGGAAGGGGAGGAGGATTATTTGTCAAATATCCACGTTTTAAGCTGCTTTCTGAACGCTAGGTGATTCTGGGTGAGGCGAAGGTAAGCGGGGAGTGAGTTCCATGTTTTGGCAGCCAGGTATGAGAAGGATCTGCCTCCCATGGTGGTCTTGTTGATGCGAGGTACAGTGGCGAAGGCTTGGCTGGAAGAGCGAAGTTGGCGGGAGGGGGTGTAGAAGGACAGTCGAGAGTTGAGGCAATCTGGTCTGAATAAGCTGCCCCTTACTCTTAGGCTGTGTACTAATCATTTAGCTTTCAGGAAAATGTTGAAGGCTTTTCTTTTTTGATTACCCTTTCCGCCTTTGATCTGTTGAGCAATATTTCCGTTACCTGCTGGCTGAGCAAAGCGCAGAGATACTCCTTCGGGAGTCGAGTCTAGCGCTATACAAACAAACAAATAAATAAATAAATAATTATTACGGCCTTCTTATTTCCCATAGAAGCCCATGTTAACACCAGAACATAGCCTTCTATGGGAATTTACAAGGACGTATTATCAAGCCCACCCTCCCAACATTAATAAAAAACCATAGGCCCTTGTAAATTCCAATAGCAGCCCAGGTTCTGATCCTAACCTAGGCTGCTATGGTTATTCACAAGTGCATATTATCAAGCCCATTATCGCCGCTTTATCAGCAGTTTCCTGCTGATAAAAGCAACGATAATGTATCGTCTTTTGTTGATAATATGGCCCACTGCTCTTTTTTTTGACCAGTAAACTTAGGTGCATATTATCAAGGACAGGTGTTAAAATTATCACTGTTTTATTGACAGGAAACTACAGATAAAATGGCGATAATGAGCTTGATAATACGGCCTTGGTATTTCCCATAGAAACCCATGTTAACACTAGAACATAGGCTTCTATGGCAATTTACAAGGACGTATTATCAAGCCTACCCTCCAAACAGTAATAAAAAACTCAAGAAAATGCAGGTCATTTTACATATCACTGCCCCGGAAATGTGGTGTTCCCCGCGACGTGTACGGGGAGAGAGAGAGCGAGAGCTCAAAACATTTTTTTTTTTAAAAGACCCGATAGGTGCCGCTCACCGAGACTGCGGGGAGTAGGACCGTAACCCCCCCCCCGCATGCTTCAAAATAAAACCAGAGGAGCGCCGTTCCCCAGTGCTCGGGGCACCTTACAAGCCCCCATTATGCATAAAAATTTCCCCCGTAATTTGCCCCCCGTACAACTACTGCACGAGTACCCCGCCATTTTTATTTTAAAAATTGAGCCTAATGATCCATGTACCACCCCCTGACCAAGACTATAGGGTCAGAATGTTTCTAACCTGCCCCCTTTCCTTATTTCTCAACTTTCTTTTATTGTTTTCATGTGACTCTGATCTCCCGACAAACATGATGGCTGCCAACATTTCCTGGTTTGGACTATTGACAGCCAATCAGCATCTAGCTCCTGCTCGTAATTGTACATATTTCCATACGTGTACGCCGCGATTTTTCTTTAATTAATGAAAAATAGAGCCTACACATCGATAAACGAACCCCTGAGCAAGCCTAGAGGGTCAGAATGTCTCTAGCCTTCCCCCTTCCCTTATTTCTCAACTTTGTTTTACTGTTTTCTTGTGACTCTGTTCTAGCGAGGCACAAGATGGCCACCAACACTTCCTAGTTTCGAGTGTTGACAGACAGTTCACAGCCAATCAGCATGCAGCTCGCGCTCGTAATTGAACAGATTTCCGGACCCCTGCTCAACTCTGTCTCTAGATATCGCTATGATTTTACTAGCAATTTTCTCCGAAATTACTGAACAGATTTACACCATTTAACGAAACGCACAATCTGCGAACAGAACTCTACCTCTCTGGCAAATTTGGTGTAATTCCGTTCAGCCCTTCGGGCTGTAGCCCTGGCTAAAGGTCCCTAAAGTAAATTGCATGGGGAAAACACGTTTTGGGATCCCCCTTTTTTCTCGCCCCCCGCTTGACGAATCACCCCCAAACTTTCAGGGAAGGAGCGGAACTTCACGGAGATTCATCCACTGGCGCCAAAGTTATTCCAAATAGAATGTTGCAGATTGCCTATGAAAACTAGGTCCTAACTATAGGACCGCCAGTAGGTAAATTCCTTTCAATAAAGCAGTGATAATTTTAACACCGGTCCTTGATAATATGCACCTAAGTTTACTGGTCAAAAAAAAGAGAGCAATGGGTCATATTATCAACAAAAGGCGAAACATTATCGCTGTTTTTATCGGCAGGAAACTGTCGATAATGCGGCGATAATGGGCTTGATAATATATCCTTGTGAATTGCCATTGACACTAGAACTTGGGCTGGAATGGGAATTTACAAGGGCCTATTATCAAGCCCATTATCGGCGCTTTAGGGGTAGTTTCTGCCGATAAAAACGGCGATAATGTATCGCTCTTTACTGATGATATGGCACTGATGGATATATTATCAAGGACCGTTGTTAAAATTATCGTTGTTTTATGGGCAGGAAAGTACCGATAAAACGGCGAGAAAGGTCTTGATAATACGCCCTTGTTAATTTCCATAGAAGCCCATGTTCTGATGTTAACATGGGCTTCTATGGGAATTAACAAGGGCGTATTATCAAACCCAGACGCGGCCCTTGGAGGGAGTTGTGGTGGGACAGGTGGGGCGGGGGGGGCAGGGTGGAGGGTGATAAAGAACGGAATCTGGATGATTGTAGGCAAGTAAATAATTAAATTAATAAAATGAATTTCTGGTTATATTATCAACAACATAAGGCGATACATTATTGCCGCTTTTTTTGGCAGGAGACTGTCGATAAAGCGGCGATAATGGTCTTTATAATATGCCGTTGTGAATTGCCATCGCAGCCCATGTAATAGTAGAACCTGTGCTGCTATGGGAATTTACAAGGGTCCATTATGAAGCCCATTATCATCGCTTTATCGGCAGTTACTGGTGATAAAAGTGGCAGCAATGAATCGCCTTTTGTTGATAATATGCCCCTTTATTTCTATGATAGTATGTAAATCTTTCCTTTTTTTGTGCAGCAAAGCTGACATTTTTTTCTTTTTCTTCAAGTTCAACAAACAAAGCTTTCTTTATTTCAGGTATTAAATTTGGCGCTTTGTTTTCCCAGGTCGTGGGTGTCATCCTCTGTTGTACTTTTGTAATATATCAATAATCGTATTTTATCTACATTTATTTGGAACGTAGTGTCGAGGCGCCAAAAGTTGATGAGGTACTCCGTCGACCGCCATTTTAGTAGTTTTTTACTGTTGTTTTTAATATATCTGTTACTTTCACTTTATCGTCCTCCTATTTTCTTTGTGATTGACGAGATTTCGAGGCAGAGACACCACGGTGTTTGTCCTTAAACTCTGTTGCTATCAGACTTGGTCACACGTATACCTAAAAACGAATTTGAAGGACGTAAGTCACAGCCATTACAACGTATGTTTGTCAACACAAAGACAATATTAAGATTATCGCCACTTTTATCGGGAGGAAAACTGCAGATAAAGTGGCGATAAAGGGCTTGATAATAGGCCCTTGTGAATTCCCATAAGAGCCTAAGTTAACACCAGAACCTGGGCTGCTATGGGAATTTCCAAGCCCCTATTACCAAGCCCATTATCGCAGTTATTTTGGACTTTTTCCTGCCGATAAAAGCGTTGATAATGTATTAATTAATTTATTTATTTATTTGCAGGTTTGTACCGTGCTGGCTTCGACTCCCGGAGGAGTATCTCCGCGCCTTTAGGCATCTACAACATATGCTTTGGGGAAGAACTAGTTTAGCAGCCATTCTAGTGTTGGAATAAGAAGGTTTCAACATTTTTCTAAAGTATCGCCTTTATTGGTAATATGCCACTTTGTTTCGTGCCCTGCATCGCATTTTGCGATGCAGGGTGCAGGATACGAAATTCATTTTATAAATTTATTTGTTTACTTACTGGCAATCATCCACATTCCGCTATGTTTAACCCCCCATCCTGCCCCTCCCCGACCCAGTTGCCTACCCCACTACAACTCCCTCCACAGGCCACGGCTGAGTCAGTTACTTGTACTTACCTTAAGGATAATACATTTTACAAAAAAGTATACATTATAAAATTGTCACCTGTGGAAGATACAAAAAAACATAGTTACTAGATATATTTTACAACACAAAATAATTTGTAAAACATTTCATTTGCCTTGTTTGCTGTTCTCTGAATATTTTGAATTTCACTACAAACAGTGAGTTCAATAGTACTCATCACATAACAGCGGGCAAAAAAAAGACAATCTATAGGGATATCTTAAAAAAAACCAGTCAACATTCTCAATAACAATATAAAAAATAGAAATAAAACATCTTGAATGTTTTTTTCTAAGAGCAATTTCTTACGTAAATATAATATATCGCAAACAATCTTAAAATAACAATACATTCTGAATAATTTTCTTACACTGTAAATAATGTTACTTACAAATAGATGCTGACAAAATACACAGCAAAAAGTCCTTAATGGTTTTGCACACTTTTCCTTTTGGCCAAGTAGTATGCATCAAGTCCTTTGTTTGGAAGTTGTTCCATAGTAATCCTGAACGTCCGACTCCCAGCATTCTGATCCAAAATCTCTGACATCATCTATGGGTCCCCCAGGACTTTTCCATCAGTCCGATGCTGTTCAACATCTACATGGCCACCCTAACACAAGTAGCCACCATCACAACTGCAACAACATCTCCTACACAAAGAACACCCAGCTCATTCTCTTCCTCACCAAGAAGCCACATACCACCAAAAGCAACCTCCACAACACAATGAAGGACGTCACTAAGTACATAAAGAGCAGCACTGTAAACACAAACTGGCAGAAGATGAAGGTACTCATCCTCAGACCCACTCCATCAGACTCGGACGACTCCTGCTACCTAACAACAGTGTGAAGAGTACCAACACCTACCAACCATGTGCACAACATAGGATTCAACCTCAACTGCTCATTCTCCATGTGTAAGCATGTCTACACCGTGTCTTTGTACTGCTATAACACCCTCCACATGCTCCGCCACATTTACAAGTGGATCGTAACTAAAAGAAGAAGAACAGTGACACAGGCCCTCATCAGCAGCAGACTACATTGTGGTAAAACACTCTACACATGAATTCTAGCCAAACACCTACAACAACTGCAAATAATCCAAAAGACCACTATGTGACTGATCATCAATGTCCCTGGCTGCACCCACATCACCCACCACATGATACACCTACACTGCCTCAACATCAACAAAAGGATCACCTTCAAGCTCCTCAGCGTCACTTACAAAAACACCAGACTAATGTACCTTAACAGCAGTAATCCAAAAGGGCAAATTTTGATCTCAAAATTTTGTCTTTAAAAATATTAGGTAAGAATTTGGTAACTCTTTGGGCAAACGTTGCTTAAAAACTAATTGAGTATCATTACACTGTATCCAACCTTTCAGACATTTTAAGTAAGCAATGTAATGTCCAGATATGGTAGAAGGTCCATCATGAAAAATAAAAGCAACAGCTTTAAAAGTTCTTCCTGATATTGAACATTGACCAGCTACAACATATTTAATTAAAGTTTTCAATTTAGTTCCATCAGTTCTACAACCTTGCAGCATTAAAATAACATACTGTCCATATCTTTTTATAAATAATGTTGATGACATTTCTGATTTACATTGGGTACACTCCATGTTTTGACTTGCTCCTCTAATTAGATTGTTAAAAGACACTGATTCACAGTCTGGTAAAGTTAAATATATGAATCTCTCAGTGTCTATGTCAGTGCTACATGTATACAAACAATTTCGACAGTAATGATGCCATTTATAAGAAAGGCCAAAAAGGTTTTCAACATCTATACCCTCATCTTCCAGCACATCAAGCATACAAATTAAAAATTCCTGGCAATCTTGCTGAATATTCTGTGTAAATTGACTAGAACCAGAACATAAGTCCAAAACATTTCAAATATCTGAAACACTTTGTATTTTACTTTTATCACTAGTACATTTCTGATAAACAGAATTCAACAATGAACGGAATCTTTTGTCCCGATTTTCCACAATTTGCTTTTGGAAACTTTGAAGAAAAAAAACAACATTAACAACTACATTAGCATAGCAGTTGACACCAGAAGTATTTTCAAACCGATAACCAACATTCTCTTCAACACATTCCTTTGTCTTTTTGCTTGGAGGCGCAACTTCATCTTGTTTTTTTTCTTTGTCTACAGTTTCAGAACAGATATTCTCAAGTCTTCTTTTTCTACATACCACACGCTTTTCAATCACTGGATATTGACCTAAATTGGGTGCATATTCTCTTCTTAACCTATTATACTCTTTCACACAGTTTGTATCTGCAGAAACATTTGTCTCATCAAAATCAATCAATCAAATCCAGATAAAGTTTTGACTCCAGACAAAGCAACATATGACATATCTTCTTTAAAGACGGTACTTCCAATATTTACTAAAGCACAATCTACACTTAAATTACACTTGAGATTTATGAATGGTTACCACATATGCCAAACAAACAGGAAACTGTTTTCTGCAGACATACAAATCTTTTACAAGCAAAAAATGAGCTGCACAGTGACTAACTTGTTGTACTTCAGCAAATTCATCAAATTTGATTTTCAAAAATTCAATGCCAGCTCTGTTTACATAATTAACAAAATCAACAATTTTACCTATTGCTCCACTTACTAAACCTTTTTGCACATTCAAATTACGTCGCAAAATTACCCTACAATTTACACATGCATACAAATTCTTTTCTAAACCAGCAGTTTTACTTATCGATTTCTCTAAAGAATCCAATTTCCTCTTCAAGTTTTCACTCAAAATAATACTGATTCCTTCATGTTCTATTTTATCAATTGCTTCCAATGTTATAATATCTTCATTTTCCAACTTAAAAATGTTTTCATTGAATATAGAACATTCACGCAGTGTTGGCATTAAGCAGATTACAGATTTGTTTTCTGCAATTCTCATGTATATTTTCTCTGGGACAATATTTGCATTTGGAAACAAATTGGAAAGTAATCGTGTCTGTAAAGCTTGTTTGCCCTGTTCTTTCAATTTTCCAATTCTTATATCTTGAAGAATAGTGCCATAATCAACATCATTTGCTTGTCGCATTTTTGTAGTAAGTTCCTTATACTGAAAATATGATCAAATGTTTACATTGCCAATACTCCCCAAAGACTTTCTAGTATCTTCATTTACCAGTGTTTTAAAGACTGGCTGTCCTTTTACAGGAGTAAGTTGTAGAATATCTCCAAAAACTATGATGTGTTTTCCTCCGAATAATACGTCATACTCTGTTTTAAAAATTTGCTGCATTCTTAAATGCACAAAGGTAAGCATCAAGTTTAAGACCATGCTTACCTCGTCAATAATGAGAAGCTTAATTTTCTTCAACAGTCTTGAAACTTCATAAGAAGCTTCTCCAGATAGCTTGTGGTATTGTCATTTTTGTCATGCTCTACTGGTAGCATTAATAAACGATGTAAAGTAATTCCTTTAATATTGTGTGCCGCCAACCCAGTTGGAGTAGTGACAACACAAGACAAATGCGAGTCAGTTCTTTTCTGTAGAAAACTTGTTGTTTTTTTTTTTAATTTATTTTATTGTTAATACACGAGAAACACATTACAATACACATTGCAGAATTGGTTTTTAAACCCAAAAAGAAAAAAAACTTTGCTACAAAGTAACATTGCACATCCCTATAGATAAACTAATGACAGGCACTTATGTAGCGGTTAACAAAATAGAAATGCACAGGACCATCTCAGATCCCCAGAAAATGGAATTACCTTACAAAGCTGAAAATGTACGCTATTGCACAGCTGAGGGTGGTCGGGATGGGAGATTAACTACTGCAGTTAGAGAAAAAGCCAGGGTTGCAGAGAAAGATATATCAAATCTGCTGGTAGGCAGCCTACCTAAACAGTGTGTAGCCAATCCTTCCCCTGTCACTCAGAGCACTGTTCCTTGTTTACTCATTCTATCATGGAACATCGCAGGTGTCTGCAAGAATCTAAAAGACCCTGAGTGGGCAAACTATATTGACACCTGTGACATTTGTCTACTACAAGAAACTTGGGCTATAGAAGTTCCTCACCGGGTAGGATACAAAACTTATGGTATCAAGGCAGTCCAGTCTGATAGAGGAAGACCATCAGGGGGTCTATTAATTTGGCTAAAAATCACCCTGGTCATGCAGGTTGAATTTGTTGATACAGGCTCTCCGGATATTTTGGCCCTAAGGGTCACTCCACCCTGTGGAAACGAATGCTACATCGTCAATGTTTATAACAGACCGATTAGTCACTCCAAGGTGTCAACAACACTTGAAGCCCTGGATCTCCTATTGAAAAACGTAGTTGGAGATACCCCGGTCATCTTGGGAGGAGACTTAAATTGTAACTTTGAACCTGTCCTGGGCATCTCTGAGGTGTTTGAAGATGAGGACATAGCGTATAACATCCCCCAGCTTGAAACCACCAATTCTGTTAAATATTCCACATTGGCCAGCCAACTATTAAAACTTACCGCAGACTACGGCCTTAGAGCAGGCAATGGCCGTCTCCCATCGGACCTGCAAAAACAACCAACCTTCTCTAAAGCTAGAAGCAATCTAGACTTTATACTTGTTTCTCTTAGCATCTGGCACTTTTTGATTGATTTGAAAGTAGTAAGCAGGGGGGAAAGTGATCACTACCCTTTGGAACTTTATATCAACATGAACATGGTTAGTGACACCATTTTAACTACAACTGAATCCACCCTTGTCAGCACATGTGAGGACGTACACATAAACAACAACAGACGTGCAGTAAGATGGCCACGTGTTTTGGCGGATGGTAATGCCTTAGCGCTGGTGTATTCTCTTTTCGACCAAACGTTTGCACATATAGCTGACTACGCTTTCTTACCTGAACACTTTGAACATTTTGTCGATCTACACAAAGTCTTCTTTTCCGAACTAAAAATGCATTTATCAAAAATGCCGAGAAAGAAGCAGCAAAACTCAAGAGTGGCTAATCACGGAAAGTTATGGTACGACCACTCGTGTAGAACTGCTAAATCAAACTTATTGCTTGCCATCAAAAACAAGACAAAAGAAGAAGTAAAACTTGCAAGGGTGGAATACAAACGCACATTAAAAACATCCAAAAATCTTTGGGAGGAATCAATCTGGGCTGAATTGCTAGCCGCTGCAAAAATCAATGACAATGTTGGCTTCTGGAGACTAGTGGCTAATGGGGGGCATGCTGGGAGAGCTGTGAAAGATGTATTCCTGGATGAGATGACCTGGGTAACTCACTTTACAAATCTCTACAGCCAATACGATAGTGACAGCCAATGGAGCTTAAGGTCCCCCCCCCCTATTGAACCCCTCAACTTCACACTGGAAGAGACAGTAAGGGCGATCAACGAACTTAAAAACTCTAAAGCCCCTGGTCCGGATAAAATACCGGGGGATCTTTACAAACACGAAGTTGACGTCTGGGCCCCCTATGTGAACCGTCTGTTCAACGTCTTATCCTCAAATTGCAATTTTCCAGACAGTTGGCGGGCAGCGGAGGTTGTGCTAATATTTAAAAAGGGGGATAGACTGATACCCTCTAATTACAGACCAATTAGTCTGATGGACACGCTTCAAAAATTATACGCCAAACACCTGCTATTCAGGATCAACGACTGGCTTGAAGTCTCGAATATAATTTCCAAATTCCAAGCTGGTTTCAGGAGTAAGACCAGCACAACAGACCAAATTTTTCGATTTTGCTGTTTGATTTGGAAATATGTGCAGCTGAAAAAAGGTCACCTGTATGTAGCTTTCGTTGACCTGAGGGCTGCATTCGATCTAGTCCCACGCAGTCTACTTTGGAAAACCTTACAAGAAATAGGTTTACCGGGTTGCCTCCTAGCCCAAATAGTTGAGCTGCATGCTGATAATTTCGCAAATATCAGGTGGGGCCCAAATGGTGAGTTGACACGCAACATTCCCATTGAACGTGGGGTTCGCCAGGGATGTGTCCTGGCCCCCACCCTGTTCTCTCTGTTTATTAATGATGTCCCTGATTATTTAAATGCTTGTGTTAATGATTCGCCGCAGCTCAATGGTGTAAGGGTGCCTGCGCTGCTCATTGCAGACGACACTATACTCATATCCCAAACAAAAAAGGGCCTCCAGGCACTCCTTAACTCCTTCAGCTGCTATTGCCAGACAAAGGGCTTGGAAATTAATGCTAATAAAACAAAATGCATGTCATTTAATCCCAGTGTGCCAGACAGAGGGTTTTTGACCTTGAACAGCCAAAAACTAGATACTGTGGATAACTTTTCCTATTTGGGTGTTGTACTGGATTCCAAGCGAAGCTGGAAACCCCAAATCGAGAAAAGCAAGATAACATATGCCCAAAATGTCAAACCAATTTTATGTAAAATGAATTCTAGTACAAGCAAAAGTGTAACCCCGGTTTTAGAACTTTTTAAATTCAAAATACAATCTGCTGTGCTATATGGAGCAGAGATATGGGGCCCATGGGCAAAGAATAGCTTTCAAATTTTGGATAATAAATTCATGCGGGCTTCTGTAAGGGTTCCTAATAGTACACCCCTTTTACCCCTCCAGCTTGACCTAAACTTTAGGAGAACAGACCACCTAGTTATCTTAAGGCCATTATTATTCTGGGTTAGGCTTTGGACTACTCCTGAGCTGATAGATTATAGAAATGGCCTGCAAGAATTGATGACTTTTGATTCTTTTAACTCCATCCATTGGCTAGTGCATATTAAAAAGTGGCTTACACTCTTGGGCCTATATTCAATGTGGGAGACTCCAGACAAAATGCCTACCTTTTCCAAACTAGTAGTTAAGCGAGCCTTCTGGACCCACATGAGTGGAAAATTAGTGGATGGAATTAGTGTTGGTTCCGCGGTCCAGGCTTTCTTATCATTTAAGGATGAGTCTTGTTTTGAAACATTCCTGGACGAGATTGAGCCACCCATTGCAAAAACCCTTTTCTTAAAGTTCAGATATGGGATACTTATGCTAAATTACAATACCGAAAGATGGGCACAAAAAAGACTGGGAGCTTCGAATGTTAAAACTGGGTGTTGCCCTATGTGCTCCAATGACTGTTCTGAGAATGAGGCTCACATGTTTTTTGTTTGTAGCGCATATATGAATCCTAGAAAGAAATGGCTGAAACCAATGTGTAACCTTCTGGGAACTAGGTCCTGTTCAACAGCCTTTAGGATCATGAAAAGTAATTCAACCCAGTTCATTGTATTTAGTATAAGTAAATTTCTATATTCTGTTTACATAATCCGTAGGAAACAAGGACATTGTCTCTGAGCTGGAAAAGTGTATATGCTTACGTAACCCTTACATTTTTAATATTTTTTAACAAAATTTTAAAAAATGTTTTGAAATGAAATATATTGCGTGATTGTTTCTAAAAATGAACTGTAAAAGCTATTCTTTCTCCGTACAACTCTTTCTTAAATATTGTTATGTTCAATGTTCTATTTTTATGTATGTATGTGACTTTTATGGCCAAATTGGCCGAAATAAAGTAATAAATAAATAAATAAAATAGAAATCAATATCAACAATAAATAAAGAACAGAAATCAATCAATACCCCGTAGCACAATAAGTCTTTACCCAACCCATTCAGCCACCGGTGCCCAAATCCTAGTTGCTAATTGCCGGCTCCTCCCCCCTTTACAAGAAAATACAGAAAATTCTAACCTATGAAGGGCTAACAATCTTGCTCGCCATTGTGCAAACGTTGGGGCTTCCGCAGACAACCACTGAGATGTAATACATAGGCGTGCCTGGGACATGGCAATGAAAAGAAAAGCGGATTTATAAAAAGAATGAGTTCTAGCTGAGCTATTGCCCACATCAACCCCGAATATTACTAATGCTGGAGTCAATAAGCAACTTATCTTGAGTACGGAGTTGATAAAATGCTCGATGTCGTCAAAAAACCCTACTAATACTGGACAAGTATAGAGCATATGTATTATGTCCGCGGTCGATGAATTACAACGAGCACATGTATTGCCCTTCCTAGCATCCCATTTTGCAATGTTCATTGGCGTATAGTAAAGATCTAACATGGCAATATAGCTTTGGGTCTTCAATGAACCTGATACAATGACCTTACTGGCAAATTCCATTACCGTGGCTAAGTCAATACCTGTCTGTCCTAATTTCGTTTCCCACTTGGCACTTTGTACTGACAAGTCATCAGGAAAAGTTGATACTAAATATTGATAAAGTACCCCTATTCTACTTCTTTTCCCAATTATCTTAATAATTGGTAGCTTATTAAATATAGCTGGTAAGGTCTTCAATTGTTTATAGACAAAGCTTTGTATTTGCAAGTATTTAAAAAAATCGCGCTGGGGTAATTTATATTTATTCCTAATGTCACTGTATGTTAAAAGTTGCCCATCCTCCACTAGGTCACCCAGCATATAGGCACCCTTCCTTTGCCAACCAAGCAATACATAGTCTTGAAAAATACTAGGATACACTCTGCTGCTTTTGAATGGTGTATAACGATTCAAATTTGAAATGTCTAAATTTTTCCTAATTTTCCGCCAAGTAGAACACGCAGCGATCAGAACTTTGAAGCGTGTCCTTTTGTAATAGCTAGGCTCCAAAACTTCCAACAGTTCACCCTTGGCAGCTTCACCTAGCCCTATCTCATATATAGTAGGTTGATTAGCCATCGGAACATTCGCCCTATCTCCACATATCAGCACTCCCATAGTTTGCAGCATTGCTGCCCAATAATACATAACAAGGCTGGGAACCGCCCAGCCCCCCTTATCTCGGGAAAGATACATCCACTTAGCTGCTCGTCGCGATCGCCTATATCCCCACAAAAACCTACTGCACACCCTCTCTGCCTTAATCAAACTAATTTGAGAAAATAACAACGGAATGGTTCTAAACAAATATAAAAAGTTCGGGAGGACTATCATTTTGAGGACACTACAGCGTCCATACAAGGATAAGTGTAGATTGTCAAGTCTCTCAAATTTAGTGTTGACTGCTTCTATCGTTGGGAGGATATTTAGGTCCGGAATCCTATCGACTATGGAGCTTATCCGCACCCCTAAATACGTAGCTTCAGATACAACTGGGGCATCGGATATAGGCATGTCGGGAGTCTGAACCACCTGCGTTTTTGAAACATTGAGCTTATAACCCGACACTGCTCCAAACTGATAAGATAATTCCTTCAATGCCAAAACTGCAAATGGAACATCGGATGTTATCACAACTATATCATCTGCGTATGCTAGCAGATTATAGCAGATGCCACCAGCCCTGATTGGAACTATAGCCTGATTAGCCATAATTTTAGAGAGAAACGGATCTATATATAGGGCGAACAGTAGGGGTGAGCAGGGACACCCCTGCCGTCTGCCCCTAGTGATAGAGAAAAAGCTAGTCTGCTGCCCTGAGATACGCAGTTGGGCCCTTGGGGAATAATACATAGCAGAAACTGCATGTATAAATCCATCTGGAAAACCCTTCCATCTAAGTACCGCCCACATAAACCCCCAGGAAAACCTGTTGAACGCCTTCTCGGCGTCCAACAGGATCAACCCGAAGGGAGATTTCGTGACATGGGCCCAGTCTAACAATGCAATGGAGCGCCTTACATGGTCCGCTGTGTCCCTGCCTGGAATAAATCCATGCTGATATATGGAGACCAACAGAGTAATCACTTGCGCGAGTCGACAAGCCAAGATTTTAGAATAGACTTTCGAATCTCCATTGATTAATGATATCGGCCTGAATGATGACGGGAGCAGCTCTGGTTTCCCTTTTTTCTTGAACAAGACTATAGTTGCATTTTGCCATGATTCCGGCACTATGCCCTTCTGTGCTGCCCTTAGGACCTCGAGGAAAAAAACTTTAATCTCGTCCAGAAAGATTTTGTAAAATTCCAGTGGAACCGCATCTGGACCACAGGCCTTGCCGTTGGCTAAAGATTTAACAGCCAGTTACAATTCCTCCATTTGAATGGGAGAGCCCAGAAATTCAGCCTGTTCTTGAGAGATTTTGATTGTCTCTATATCAATAAGAAACTCCTCCATA
This sequence comes from Lissotriton vulgaris, assembly GCF_964263255.1. NCBI lineage: Eukaryota > Metazoa > Chordata > Amphibia > Caudata > Salamandridae > Lissotriton > Lissotriton vulgaris. Next base: position 1,570,518,065 of record NC_141691.1, read on the forward strand.
GCCCTCTCAATATCTGGTCTAGGGATATCTTCCCTATCTTCCGTATACAAAGAGGAGTAAAAATCCAAAAAGACTCTATTAATTGCCTCGTGGGTATCATGTATTATTCCATGTTGATCTTGGATTTTCACTACCTGATTCTGTATACTGCGCTGGCGAAGTCTCTTAGCTAAAACCCTACCAGAATTCTCCCCAAACTCAAACATCTCTGTACGATATTGTAGGTACTTCGATGCAAGATCTTTTCTGAGTGGCTCCAATAATTGAGCTTTCAGGATTGCTACTTTTTGTTGACTTGACTGAGTTTCATAACCATTCTTAATGTTCAGAGTTAATTCGATTTCTGCCTCTCTTAGCTCCTCAACGCGCCTGCACATCTGCTCTTGCTCATACTTCCATCTGTACGAAGTGAAGCTTTTGGTTTCCCCCCGTAGTCCAGCTTTCAACGTATCCCATACCACTAATCAGATGCCGACCCAATATTTATATTTAGAAACTGAACTATCCACTTTTTAATATGGGCCCGATACTCATCTTCGCAAAGCAGCTTCCTTTCAAACGTCCACTCCCTGGGGGGTTTCCTAATTTGAGGCCATTCGCACTCTGCTATTAATGGGTTATGGTCTGATATAAGTCGAGGAAAACAGGAAATAGAAGAAACAATTGCCACCTGCTCTGTGAGAAAAACGTAATCTAACCTAACATTTTTGCTATGGGGAATAGAGTGATGTGTGAACCCATCTTCCATTTTATTATGTAGGAACCAAAGATCGACCAAACCATGCTCCTGGAGGAGAGTCCGAAGCGCTTTAAATACTTTTGGCTTTCTACCCACATATTTTGAGTCACTAGCTAAATCAAAATTACTTAAAGTATTAATGTTCATATCACCACATAATAAAAGTGGGGTAGGCCAAGCTGCCAATTCCACATTTAGCTGTTGCACCACCTCCGGATCGTCTAGATTCGACCCGTACACATTACAAATCGTTAATTGTTTACCACCTATAGAAACTTCAGCTATGGCCCACCTACCCATTTTATCCCCCAATGTCCTTTTACAGGAGCGTAAACCCCGCTTCATAAATATAGCGACCCCTCTAATCATAGAGGTCAGTTTAGAACAAGTAAGGAGCTCATAGCCAACCAGCCTAAGGAGATCACGCTTCCCCCACGGGTCATGAGTTTCATGTATGCAAAGGATGTCTGCCCGCATCAAATGAACAATTTTAGCAAAAAGAGCCCGCTTTTTGCCATCATTAAGACCGCATACATTCCATGTACATAGAGTCAATTTATCCTGCCCCATCAGAATAAAGAAAAGAAATCAGAAACCAGAACAAGATGTGCATATACTCAAACTGTAATACCATTACTGCAATGCAAACAAATACTCTTTTTGTTTTTTTTACCCTGTCCCCTCCCCCCCTACGCCCTCCCACCCACCCCCATTCCCTCCCCCCCCATTCCCTCCCCCCCACCCCCATTCCCTCCCCCCACACCCCACACCCCCACCACCCATAGCAAGGCTTAAGGACCAAGTCCTCAGTAATGTTGGGATGCTATAACCGTGCCCCCCATCAGCTTCCCTACCAACACCTGTGCCACCCCTTTTCCCCTCTACTCCTTGCACCATATTTCCTTTCCTAAAACATCCAAGTAATTATAGGTACCACAAAAAAGAGAAAAAAAAAGGAAATTTTTCAGGTCCAAAAAGGAAAAAAATAAAAACCTCCATACTATTAAACTTCATAGCCTAATCATTACGATCAGCCTCTATGCCCCACCTAATGTCTTAGTCATGATGGTAGAAATTCTGGGGTACTCGATTATATCAAACATAAGCATTAGAATGACCAAAATTTAGGAGTAGAGTTCACTGGGGAAAAAAAGTAGGCACTTAATAACATAAACTAACAGCGAATTAAGCGGTGATCCGCAGCTAGGTGCAAACTGTGGTCTACAGACAAATCGAGCCAATCAACAAAATAGAAAAAAAAAATTCCCTCTAAACAGCGCAAGCGCTACATATTGTAATGTTTATCTTTTAGTGTGCTCAGCCACCTCCTTTAAATAGTCCTGTGCTAAATTACAAGATGTAAAGAACCGTGCTTTCCCATTCACAATTACTTTTAACTTTGAAGGATTGAGCAGGAACACCTGGGCTCCCGCTTCTTAAAAGGGAGCGATTAATTTTCGCATTTGCCATCGTTCTTTAACAGTCGTTGGGCAAAAATCTGGGCGAACGAAGAACTCACATCCCATAGTGGCTCTTTTCTTCTCCGGCCTTGCTAAGTCATACAGGGCCTCACGTAACAAGTAATTATTCAGGCAAATTAGAATCGCCCTTGGGTAGAGATTCTGACCGCTTTGTCCTTCCTTACCCCGATTTCTCAGCACAAAAAGGAATCTATGAGCACAAATTACTTCAACTTCCCAATTCCAAACACTAAATTCGTGAAAAGCTTGCTTGAACAACTGTACAATAAATTTGCGAGAGTCTGCACCCTCCTTCGATTCAGCTATTCCTATTACGGCATGCCCTATTCTCTAAGTCTGTGAGCTTCCATTCGACGTCAGACTCCGATCTTTGCAGGGACTCCACAACCCTCTGCTGCTTCACTAAAGTATCTTCAACTGAATAGACTCTCTCCTCAACTTCCACCACCCTCGTAGTTACTTCAGCACAGGATTTGACCAGCCATCTCACGGTATTCTGTAATTTCCTTACTGCTCCTTGCGAGCGTAAGCCCTCCGCTTTCGTCTCGGTTCCATGAACCATGATAGTCTTATAGATTAAGCCGAGGGTTATTGAGCCCTCTTCCAGCTCCTCTTCCAACTCCTCCTCTAGGTTTAGCTGCGTAACCTTCTGGGTTTGATCCTGCTGCGCTCCATCCGAGGGATCAGTCGTTTTCCTCACTGTAGACAGTGAGGCAGACTGGTCAAGCTCATCTCCTTCAAAATCATCTGGTAGGTCCCCCCAGTCCCCCAGGTTGCTGGAGCTATCTAACTCATGCTCCTTATCTGACAAAGTTGTTAGATCCGACATAGAATAAAATTTCCTGTAGGCTTCCAGTTTGACAGTTTTATCAGCTGATTCCAGCACAGTTCCTGAGCCTGACTGTAAGGGTTCATTGGCTTCACTTGATGACACTGTTGCAGCCAATATAGGCTTCTTGGTCTTCACAGTTCGTTTTTTGTCAACTATTGCTGCAACAGTTTTCTGCTTGATAGGTGTCTCTTGTACCTGAGGCTGGTGGGCGGCCGAGTCACGGTACTGACTTTGTATATCTCCTAGCGCACCCTGCGCCGCCAGTGCTTGGTTAGGCGGAGCTAGAGGAATATCTTCGGACACCACGCTCTGAGCTTGCTTGCTGCTAGTCCCCCCAGGCTTAATCTTTGTAGCATTCCCCTTAGCCTTAAAGTCACTGTCATTAGTGCTAACAGCACCCAGATTTTGCTCTCCAGTAGCTGAAGCCCCCACTGACGTTTCAACTGCTGCCTCACCCTTGTTCCTAGCAGTGCCCCTGCCCTTCGGTGCCATCCTTTGAACTAAGGGTTGAATCAGGGCACAGTATCCCCTCCTCGATATACAGTTATATTGCCAAGTCTGTGTTATGCCGCTCTCTAACCAACAGCTGTCCAAAATGCTTTTTAGGAAAAAATGTCGAGAAACTACGAGTCCCAGAATCCACCAGACAAGCTTACTTGTTTTTTTGATGTTTTCGCTGATTTTCAATGTTGCCTGTTACAGAATAGTACTGGGCCTTTCAATCCTTCCAATCCTTTTCCCGATTCGCCATTCACAGCCATTCACAGCCGGTATCGAGGAGCATCAACAACAGCTCCAACACCGGTGAACATGCTACCGAGCGCTGTCAGGGGAGGTAGAGTTGCAGCGGAGTCCATGCACCCGTCCGGCAAAGCTGCAGCGGCAGTGGGAAACCTGAAGCAATGAACCACTGTGTCGGCGTCTGCGAGGAAGTCCTGCAGGTTAAGCAGGGGTCAGGTCCAAACCACCAGCTCCAGCACCGGTGAACACGCTACAGAGCGCTGTCAGGTGAGGTAGGGTTGCAACGGAGTCCATACACCCGTCCGGCAAAGCTGCAGCGGCAATGGGAAACCTGAAGCGCCACTGAATGTACCGCTGCGTCGGCGTCTGCGAGGGTGCCCTGCAAGTTAAGCGGGGGCCGGGTCCAAACCACCTTGCCTCCTGGACGTAGATGGCTCTACAATCCTCCAACAGCAGAACAAAAACACTGCCCGGCACACCTGAAAACATGCGGATGTTGAAGCACCTCGAGTCCGGCTCAGCCGGCGTGTGGTCACCGCAGGTAAGGAAGCTGACCGGGAGCAACGGGATAGCACCTCACATGGCCACAGTTGCGGCCGCCATCTTGCCTTTCCTCTGTAGAAAACTTGTGATTACTTTAATTAAAAAAACTTTTTCCTGTTCCAGCCTGTCCACTCACATACATACGGATACGTTCAAATGATGAGCAAGAGCACTCTATCTTCTCATGAAGAAATCCATGGTTAAACTGTTCTCTCACTTGCTCATATATTTCTTTCTACTCAAGATTTAGTTGTTGTTCCAAGTTTTCTAAGTTTGTTAGATGTTCTTGACCTTGATGCATTACTGTTTCCACCTCTTCCATAGCAGTTGCTGCTTCATTTAGAACAATTGGTTATCCCAGTGGGTCCTGACTCAACGGAGCAGAAGTTTGACTGTCTTGAGAACGCTCTCTAGCAATCTAAGCTACAATTGTAGCTTCTTGCTTAATTTCGTCATTCAACATATTGACATAATTAGCAAAAACAGGACATTCTAGAGTACCTTTAGTTGCATTGAAGGAATCTTCATAGCTGTCAAAATCTCCAAGTAATTCCAATTCTGAATGCCATGGCTTGAAAAGTTGCAAAAGAGCTAAATAGTAAATTTCCCTTTTGTCAGGTGTTTCGCAACTCAGTTTACGGTGATTAATGAAATGTCTTTTTCTTTGTTTCACCAGAGATGCTTCAGAACCAATAATGGCATATATACCATTAATAATGTTTTCGGTAATATTCTGTTTAAAAATATAGTTTTGCAGCACTTCATAGAGACAAATGTTCTCAAGATGATGACTTCTATTTGGATAATATGTATCCAACATATTTGTTTTCACAATATCAGTACTTTCTGGCTCTTTTTCAGCTAAATATTCAATTTCTTGTACAGATTTAAGAACTCGGTTTCGTGTTGCAGCAAGACTTACACTCACCCAAATGATTCTTCTAGATTTGGAGTATAGACTTTCAGATGACAAGCGATCCGAGCATTCATACACTCCAATTTCTCAATGAGATAACATCTTCAAACTGTAACTGTATAACTTCTTACTTAGACTCTTCTCATGGGAAACCTCTTCTCACATTTCCTTCAATTCCGTCTTTTCTGACTTGGGTATGTACGATGTCACATATCGAGCAACAGCAATGGAATTGTCTGCAACATATTGAATATCCATATTAGCATTCCACATGGACAAAATGACTGGGTTGTAGTCATTTATGTATTTTGACTCTTCATTTCTTCTTAAGTTGTTGGTATTTTTTGGAGACTTTCTTGTTATATTATGTCGCAAAAATGACATAAAACAGTTCACTCTTCCTTTCGATATTACAGGTCGAGGAAATACAAAACGGCATTTGCTGTAGAATTTGTCCTTAGATTTGTACAACGATGGCTTTGGAATCGTAAGACTTGTTGTCTTAAGTCCTTATCTTGTGTACTTTTGGGTACTTCACATGTAGCATATTCTTCAATAAAAGACAACACAGTATCATCTGAGTCTGTTCTAAATTTGGAAGCATCTTTGATCCATAATAGCATATCTATGTGAGGAACACCTCTCGCTTGATACTCCTTTCTCCAAAAGAAATCCAGAACTTCTCCAAGAGGAGGATTTTTTTTATTCGTGATAAAAGACATCATAGCTTCGAATCTATGGTTGAAATACCTGCATACATTAACAGGATCCAAAGAGCACAATTCTCCAGGTGTCTTGTATTCAATATTTAGTATATTTGGATTTGCCTCTCGAAGAAATTAAAGTAAATCATCCCAAGCATATTCAGCACAGCTTAGAGTAAGGAACCAACGTAGGAGTTCCTAAGTTCCTTAGCATACATTTAAGTTCTCCATGACGACGGTACCAGCACTCATTAGTACCACGCTGACATGCCATCAGATTAAACATTATCTTTCTGCTGTACCTTATCCATAAATTCCTTTGCCAAAACATTTTGCAGATGTACACCTGTTTTCAATATGTGGTTTACTGCATAAGAAATTCAAGACAAATCACTCTCAAAGAAAAGATGAAACAAATATGGATTACATTGTCGAAATCTTGCATCTTCTGCATATAATCTTGATGTCCGGTATTCTGATGCAGGAAACTGCACAGGTCGTTCATCATGTCGTCCTCCTTTTCCTGTGGGAAACAACTGAGGAAAACAACGAGCTTCCAAGCTTTTTACCCATACACTAATGGGACTTACTTTTGCTTCTTTCATTTGAAAAACCTCTATAGCATTCCCCATTTCTTTGGAATGCAATGGATGAACATTGTAATGTTCATAGATTTCTTCAGTTAGGGACACATCCACTTTTTCAATTTGTCTAGATGGCAAGTCAGTATCTTCTTGTTCAGTTACTTCTTCTTGTCCCGCATACACATTTTTGTAATATTGATTATTTTTTACCAGATACAATGTTGCCTTTTTCACTCTCCTATCATCCACTAATTTTTGCCAGATTTTCTTACTCTTAGTAGGAACGCTATTAACAAGAATAACTAAAGGTACATCCTCTACATTTTCTACACCAATAGTTTCAATATTTTTCTTTAAATCTAGAGGAAAATATACAAGTCTTCCCTTTAATCCTCTTTGTAAATCAGAAGGATGCAAATTTCCTGTCTTAGGCTGCATACGAACAATAGCCTGAAATGGATACACACATTGAATAAGAATAGACTCATAGGTATTTAAATCCATCAGTTTAGAAGGAATATTTACCAACTCAAGATTATTTTACAGAGCTCTAGCAGGCATGTTGTTCTCTTCTAATTTGTTACAACAATATTTACAAATACGCTGATCAGAACCCAAATCAAAACAATTCTCTACCAACAAATAAGTTGCAAAATCCTTCCACTCATTATTATTTGTTGTATTAGGTTTATTCGATATAAGCTATCATCAAAGCAGTTTTACAAAGTTAAAAACCAAGTACCATGATGGTTAAAGGGCTATATTGATAACAATAAAAAATTGTACAGTATGAAATTGCATAAAAACAGTACTTAAGGACATATTAAACATTATTATTTTACTTTTCACTTTTTAAATACCGATTAACAGTACTGGTCTGATTTTTATAATGAATTCATCAACAACAGATACAAGAATAATTTGGCCTTTCACGTGAAATCACCGTAAACTGTATAATTTCTTGCTAAAAATGTTCTACATTGCACTGTCCTACATTCTCTTCCACATTTTCTTCTATTAATCTCTCACTTTCTGCACTGTCTTCCTGAGGACCAAAGTAACTAATCTCAATTTCATCACAAACATTTGTTACATCAGATCCAAGCAAAAGAGCACTGTTCAACTTTTTTAACAGTAGTGCTGGACTTTTCGCTGAATACAATGTTCTGACTAATTTCCTCATCTGAGTATGATGAACTGCTAACATCCTAAAATGGTGGAAAACACTTCAACATACTTTTTTAGACACACAAGGCAGAGAATGACCTTGCAAACCAATATTTTCTCTCACTCTGCAAGGGTTTAGTCCTTGTAACATCTTAATCTTTTGTTTAACACTTTTCTTGGTATAATTACGTAAGAAATTGCGTAAAAAATCAATAGATTCTTGCCGCACACTGCAAATACTACTACATTTCCAAGTGTACACTGGAGCTTTAGGACGTATTCCTAAAACTTCATAATCTAACACCCCATCTGCATTTCTAGGAACAATTTTTTCTTTCTCAATAGGACAACCATTTCTAACCTCATAAGCAGGACCACTGGTGTCAACTGCATGCAACAAATCATTACTCTGAAGATAACGTTCTTCATTAAAAAAAGGCTCAGAACTTGAACTATGTTTCCATTTACCCCAAAAAACCTCACAAAAATTACTTCTGCTAATTAGTCTTCTCCACTTACTTTTGGACTTCTTTAAATACATTCGCTTATCTAGTGATCTAACTCTATTGATATAAATATAAAATAAATAGTTTTCTTTTTAATTACAAAGCTTTCTCAACTACATTTTGTATAGCTTTCCTCTTCTTATAAAATACTGTTTTTTTCTTACATACCTTAATTTCTTTCATTAAATTTGATACCAATCTATTATAAAACATTTTTTTCCTAATTTTCATGAATTGCTTTTTTCTCCTTGTACTATACACAGTTTTGTCTGCACTTGATTTTGCATTATTCTTTTCTTTATTAGTAGTTTTTTCTTTTCCGTTGCTGATACACTAAAGACATGTTTCTCTTTCTGAACACTACTCTTAGTCTTTAGTATTTTCCTCAAAAAAGTGCTCCTGCTCTTACCAGGACTTTCTTTCTGTTTGTTAGGACATCTCTCGTCATGTAAATCTTCTTGGTGAGTTCTGTTGAAATACACACTATTCTTTTCTTGCTTTCTCTTTTGGTCCTTTGTTGGCATGATGCAGTATTTTTAGTATCGATTAACACAACCTATAATAAAAAAATATATATAACATTACAAAAAAAATATATCAACTATTCTATTATATTACTTACAAGAACAGAGGGAAGAGTATGAGGACAAACCTCGGAGTATAAAAATAAGAGGACTTACAGCAAAAGAACAAGGAGTAGGAAGCAAGCAAAATGTAATAAAAAACGAGAATATAAATAGACAGTACAATATAACGAAATATAGAAACAGCCGCAGGCCCGTGGAGGGAGTAGCAATGGGGCAGGCAGGTGGCGTGGAGGAGGAGCAGGGTGAGGAGTGATAAAGAACGGAATCTGGGGGCATATTACCAACAAGTAGCGATATTTATTGCTAAATAGGGTTAGCCACGATTTTTTTATTGCTGCCTATCGCTGGATATGTTAGCGGAGAAAACATGCTATTAGCAAAGTTTTTCTCCATTGTGCTAAAATATCCAGTGATAGCGGCGAAATGCGTGAATATCATTGAGAATACAGCAATATTCACGCATCAGAGACTAAATGGTCTTAGCCATGTTACCCACCTCCCATTGGATAAAATGGCTAAGAACTGGTCTGGGCAGGTGTTAGTATTTCGAGATATTAGCGCTTAGCGTGAATATTTCCAACGCTACGCCTGCCTTGCTAATAGGCGATAGCAATGTTAGCGACTGCTATCAGTCGCTAACTGGTTGGGTACACCCACTTTGCACGTAATTAGCGATAAACATTGCTGACATGCAAAGTGGGTCCCAAACTGCTCACTGACATCTAAAAGCTGTCGCTAACATCAGTTAGCGACAGGTTGCTAATAGGGCGATAGAATTATCGTCGCTTAGCGGCCCAAAACAGATAATTGGCTATCGCCCCCCTTGGTAATATGCCCCTTAGATCATTGCAGGTAAATAAACAATTAAATTAATAAAATTAATTTCGGGACATATTATGAATAAAAGTCAATAGATTATTGTCGTTTTTATCGGCAGGAAAATGCAGATAAAGGGTCGATAACGAGCTTGATAATATTCTCTTGAGAATTCCCATACCAGCCCAGCTATTATTAAGCCCAATTTTGCCTTTTTATCGGCAGTTTCCTGTCCATAAAACGTCGATAATTTTAACACCGGTCCTTAATATTATGCCCGTCAGTGCCATATTATCAGTAAAGGGCGATACATTATCGCCACTTTTACCGGCAGGAAACTGTCACTAAAGCGGCGATAATGGTCTCGATAATATATCCTTGTGAATTTTCATAGAAGCCCAGGTTAACACTATAACCTGGGTTTCTATGGGAATTCATAAGGATATATTATTGAGAGCATTATCACTGGTTTATCGGCAGTTTCCTGTCGATAAAAGCAGCGGTAATGTATTGTCCTTTATTTTTAATATTGCCCATAATCCCTTGATGTACAGAGGCACAAAATGATATTAAAGAAAAAAACATAACAGCATGCATTATAGCAAAACACATTTACTACTATAAAACGTTTAACAACGGATGAATATAAGAGCATGTTATCAATACAGGTGATAACATTATCAACACTTTATCGGCAGTTTCCTGGCGATAATTGTATCGCTGAGTCTTGATAATATACCCCATAATTCGTTAATGTACAAAGATACACCGCACAGACGCACTGCCATACAACTTTTCAACTCACCTTTCAAATTGAATTCTAGATTAACAAGAATACCACTCACACAGTGGATATTCTTCTACAAAATCTCTAGAGTACAGTGCTTGCAGCACAACCGTCAAATTGAACATTTTCCCTCTCATTTTACGCATACATACATATAAATAACCAATTAAAATCCTGTTCACATTAATTCAAAAGAAAACACACATTTCTATTGGTTTAACATTCCAAACCTTTCGAACTAATAGAACTTTCAACCCTTCCCCTTTTCAGAATCTGCCAGTTACCATAGAAACACTTCAGGGAACACCTAACTCAGCTCACAGGTGAAAAGTTCATCATACATTGTTGCAAATTAAAACAGCAAGTGTGCTTGACTGGAGAAAATACCAGCTTATCTTATGTAATGTTCTTTTTCATCACTTTTTCATAACCAATAAAAATAAGGCTTTAAAAAAAACAGAAACATAGAACCTAGTTTTTGTTAAAATGTTGTCAAAAGACCAATGATTTTCTTTTGTTTCTTTGAAAACTGCATGTTGTCCACCATTTTAGAAAAATCTTAGTTTTGAAACTAGCATTTCATTTACAGACGCCATTAGAGTGCATCCAGACCTCTCTTCAAAATGCTTACAGTGTGGATTGTGGGACACAGCTATATTTTCTGGAGACAAAGGTACGCACAACAGAAAAGAATTCACAAGGACCTAGGTTTACCAAATGTAGACATTAATTGATGCCAATGGTGAAATCCTTTATGCATCTCCAACACCCTGACCTCATAATTGTGCACTGTGGTGGCAATGACCTAGGCACTTTGACTGGGGTAGCTCTGGAAATGCTCATGAAGGACACCTTTGCCCAATTGATGACACTGTTCCTGGAAACTGTATATTCTAATATATGCCAAAGGCAGAGATGGAAGCGGTCCAACCACTATTGTCCACAGTTTGGAAACGCTAGGAAACATGTGAATAAATATGTTTCTGCCTTACTCCGAGACTACCGAATGCGGTCCATTTACAATAATCTGCGTTTCAATATGCATGGCATCTATAGGAGAGATGGTGTACACTTTACAGATGAGGGGAACAGAGTGTTCCTCATAAACTTAAGACTCTGCATCGGTACTTCCTTGTACGTACTAAAATCTTGCAATAAACACAACAGCTCTTTTCAGAGCCACACAACACATAAACAAATACACTTTATAATTATCTAAAAATATTTTTAGTTTTCTTGCTTTCGCGCGCTTACGTGACGACTTTCAACAATGCAGCCGTACGTTGTCGGTACGTGTACAATAAATCTACCACCTCCTGGCCAACACTATAGGTTCAGAATGTTTCTATTGTGCCCCCTTTCCTTATTTGTAAACTTTGTTTTACTGTTTCCTTGCAACACTTCCTGGTTTGGAGTATTGACAGCCAATAAGCATGCAGCTCCTGCTCGTAATTGTACATATTTCTGTACGCGTACGCTGTGATTTTTCTTAAAAAATTATTTTTAAAAAAGAGCCTGAACTGCATGTACGACCCCCTAACCACGCGTGATCATCACCACAAAGCCATTAGCATGCATTTCGGGTCATATTATAGACAAAAGATAGTAAAAGAAAGATAGTAAAAGAAAAATGGTATGAGTGGTAATAATCAATATCTTAATATGGAGAAGAATAACATCACCCTTTCACCCATCTTCCCTCCCTCATTAAAAATACAACCATTTGGATTGGTGTCACTACAACGCAGGCTATTACAACGCCTGCTGTTACAACGTGATTTTTACATCGCATACCACTACAACGCATAGTGCTTTTAGGCGCTGGATAGTGAATTATTTAATTTACTATTCCAACTCCAGTCCCCATGGATAGTAGGGAAGGTGTTGGATAGTAAATTAAATATATTCCCTATCCTAGAGCGCCCCCCAGCGCAATGCGTTGTAATGGTTTGCGTTGTAATGGTTGCGATGTAATGGTAGTGCGTTGTAATAAATGCGTTGTAAGTGATGTTCCCCAACCATTTGTACGGTTTCAACTTGTTTAATGGGCTTCAATTTATGAACAATTAGTGGAGTAGTAATGTTTTTCCTCCGGTTATAGAAAACAAGTGGTGCGTAGACATACACGTGGTTTCAATCATCACGCCCATGTCTGGGCACGATAATTGAAACCTCATATGCTATTGGAGTCTATTACGCGCAGCAAGCACGTAATAGATACCAATAGGCCATGGACGGAGCAAATCGCCCGGCTCTGGCCAATAGCGTGCAGTCTTTTAGAATAGGTTGCACGCAAAGGCCAATGGTTTAGCACGGAAGGAAACAGACATGCACAAGCGTGTGCAATTCATAGGTTAGGTTCATATCCCCGTTTTTCATATAGAAAATGTCTCGCGCTGCGTGAGCAGTACTGTGCACTCCATCAAAGGCACAAGCTGTACTGCGCACAGCAACGGAGGCGTGAGTGCTAAATGAATTGAGAAAGGAAAGGTTGTCAAAATAAGATGATACATTTCATTGTATATAATATGAAAAAATAAATACTCATCTACTTCTCTAAGCATGTGGGAGCGACGGACATTTCTGCTACAGGGAAAAAAAATACAAATGCAATAAGATATGGTATGTAGGACCTCGTACGCCTAAATCGCTGTGTCCCTTTTTTGTATCCAGTCTGCTGTATCGCATCTACTCCCTCCAGTGTGCACCCAGGCCTCCCTGCTCACCTTTTTGCGGACTGAGCACTTTCTACATCATGCAGTCCTGCTCTGCTACAAGAAGTCTCACATTTGTTGCTGAGTCTTGATATAGCTATGGCAAATAACATACTCATGCACCCATCATCATCACAGGTTCCTCATCCGCTCAGTCCTTGCAGTACCACTAACTCAGTGACCAAAGAGGCAAGGCATGTGGTAGTGGGCCCCCCTATTCGGTAGTTTGGGCCTACACGAGGTGTCCAACCACCAGGTCGGGCAATCATAGCGCTTGAGATGGGAGCCACTCTAAAATGGCGTAGAGCACTTGCGCCTGGTCTTTTTTATTGGTAGGGTCACGTGGGTTGTGACACCTGTGCTGGATTGGTGTGGTGTGTTGGTGTATACAAGCCATGAGGGAGTTTGTGTGTGTGCCGTTCTGACAACTAGACCTGGAACAAAGAAATCACTACAATGTAAATCTGGGTCATGTAGCGTTGTGTTTTCCTGGAAGCGTAAGCGTAGTGGGCTGGCCTGACGTGTGCCAGTGCTGAGTGAGGCTGTGAACAATGACTCTGGAGCTATGGGCGTGGCTCAGTTGTGAGATATATAAGAAATACACGGATTCAGTTGTCTGTGTTGTAGTGCTGCTGTCACCCGGGTCTTAAACGCAAATGTGTCATTATGGCTCTGAAGTCTCACAACATGGCCAACATGGAAGGTACGGGGAATCACTGATCCTACATTTATCCCTAGTTACACACATAAAAGATGGTGGACATGACACATTTCTGCTAATGTGAATGTTTGTTGTACATTCAGTGGAGTGTTGTAGCTGTAGTAATACAGGGCTATGAAAGCTTTAGGTTGTAGTTTTTTGGCACATGAAGGGCAGCTAATATATACGTATGTGTTAATTCGGGTATACTGTAGAACTTGGTGCTGGAAATCTGTGACCGAGCTTCGGAGTTGCGTCTACATCCTGTTATTGTAGACAAATCACGTAATCTACTCGTGCTAGAAAATGTACTGTAAATACGGTGCTCATGTAAATCGCTGACATAGTTTTAGGTCGACTTCTCGCTATAAAATATGCTACAAAAAAAAATAGCAATAGTAGTGATCCAGTTTCTACGTTCGTATTTGTCGAATGAGCGAGAGAAAGTTATATACCTAACGTTTTTGTTACTGCCAGAGGTAATATGGTTGCATATGCTGTTTACAGCACAATATAACGTGGTAGGGCCCAAGGGCAGAATTTTACAAACATAATGAATACACAGACACAGATAGATAGTTGAAGTGGGTACGAATATATGTGCTCGATTTTATCACGTTGCTGTTGGTAACAAGTACAATAGTAATCATCATATCAAACACAAATATTCCATTATAAACAGATTATGACTTCTGCTGCACAAAGGTAGGAGCACTACATGTGAAATAATACACAGAAGATTCTATCGTAAAAAGTTCATAAGTTGTGGTGCAATGAGGTAGGGTAAGTTTGTGTGGAGCCCCCAATGATGCGGGTCCAGGCAGACCTTACTGGTGACAATGACTTTTGGCTACTGAATTTTGCCTTAATAAGGCCATGTGGCGATTATTTATGGTGTACTGAGTTAGTGGTACGTCTGGTGCTCAGCGTGTGCTCACCCTGCGATGATACGTGGTCCGAACGGGCTGCACTGGAAGCATTGTCTGTTTCCTATTGGACTGCATCATCTGTAATCATGATTCAAATGAAAGACGAAACATATATGGAATACGTTGTCGAAATATGTAGGTTTCAGGAATATTATAGTTGAGATTGTGACCTGTGCTATCAACAGTGTACACAGCCATTCGCTGTTCCTTTGCAGTTGCAGGATGAATTTTGTTCTTCAACTAAACCTAGAACTGATATAAAAGAAGTTTTTGAAGAAAGGCTACTAAAGGGATATTGTGTAGGTTTGAGGGACGTTATACTTTTGGTACTGCACTCTGCAAATATTGAACGAAGAGTCTGTTTAATTGTGAGCTCCAATGACCGCAGTGTAGGCAGGAGGCAGTGAATAGCAAGGGCCCACGACCACCTGGCGTTGAGGAGAGGTGCACAGTATTGGTTATTTGGCGTATGTGCAACCAGCGATAATAACACTAAGTTAGTGGCACTTAAAGCAAGGTTTTGTGGAGCCTGTGATGATGCGTGGTCCATGCAGGTCACACTGGTAGCAATATTTTTTGTCTTGTGAATTCTACCTTAATAAGGCCACGTGAAGATGACTTGTGGTGCAGTGAGTTAGTAGTACCTGAAGAACTCAGCGTGTGTGTACCCTGCGATGATTAGTGATTTGGGCAGGTCGCACTGGTACAATGTCTCGTGCTTACTGGAATGCGTCATGTGCAATCGCCATTCCACCTGAATCGGGAGCCCTCACAATGTAGATCGAAGGCAGTAGTCAGTACAGGAATTGAGGAATGTTTTTTGTTGCATCCTCTAACAAATTTTGAGGACATAGAGTATAATTGTCTCTGCCTTAAAGAAAGCAAGGCTGAATTTCATGCTGTCTGTAGTGTAGATCCAAAGCTGAATTCAAGTTGTGAACCCGGCTGTCCGCAGTGTAGATCGAAGGCAGTAGTCAGCACAGATATGGACAAATGCTTTTTCTCACTTATTTTAACAGAATCTGAAGACATATAGTACAATTGTCTCTACATTAAATAAAGCAAGGCTTGATTCAATGTTGTCAGTAGTGTAGATCCAAAGCTGAATTCAAGTTGTGAACCCTGCTGTCTGCAGTGTAGATCGAAGGCAGTAGAGAGCACAGACATCGAGAAATGATTTTTGTAAAATCCTTTAACAAAATCTGAAGACATATAGTACAATTGTCTCTAAATTAAATAAAGCAAGGCTTGATTCAATGTTGTCCGTAGTGTAGATTCAAAGCTGAATTCAAGTTGTGAACCCTGCTGTCCACAGTGTAGATCAAAGGCAGTAGTCTATACAGACATAAGTCTGTGGTGCTGTGGCGCTGAGTTCAAAATGGGCCTATATCGAGGAGGCACTTGGTCATGGCGGCAGCCACGTGGCAGGGTGAGGACCTTACCTGTACCAGAGTCTTTAGTCTTTGCATAAATGTACCACGCACAAGGCGTAGCCTAATTATTTATACTCTTACGCTGGAGCTGCATACGTTGGACCAGCCCACTCCGCTTCTGCTTCAAGGGGGGAGACAACAGAGCTATATGTCTGAGATATTCCCCAGTGTCTGAGATAATATGAATGCGTTCTCTTTGCAGTACACTACATGTATCAATACTATATCTCCACATGGAAAGTTTTTTGTTTTTTATAGTGAGTTGTGTATAGCATATCACCGGTACACTTGGGATTCTGTAAATTATTGTTGATGTGCAAATTTACTCCCTTATACATAGTTGGTTGCCACATCTCTGAACATTCAACTATTGTGCGGTTGAGAGGATATGGTATTTTGGGAAGGTCCGTTGTCCTGTTTTGCGCTGCATCTGAGTTAGTAGGGGGAATGAGTCCGGGGGTGTTTGTGGTGGTGGTAGCAATGAGTGTTGTGATTTTGGTGGGTGTTGGAGGTGCATGATTAATACCTCTATCACATATTCGTCTTTAAATATGGTTGTGAGTTGGGTGTAATTCACGCAGTAGATAGTCGACCTCCTTTCACCAGTTAAATGTAGATGTTAATTTGTTACTGGTAAGTGGAGCTTTCGCCTGTTTTTTTAGTTGTTTTGGGGCGATTTTGTTGGCGGAAGGAACCAATTGAAATGTGGTAAATATTTGATTTACCGTCTTAATTTCTATGCAGGTAAGTACTTAATCAATAATAACTCAATCGGAAAGAAAGAGGCAGAGTCCGTGGTGTTAGAGTTCTTAGGGGTTTTATTCCTTAAAAAGGAATGGTCAAGACCTGGATATCATGTTCCTGCAACCACAGGGGTTCAGGAAGGGATAGAGCAATATTTTATTGACAATACATAGCTTATATACTTAAGTTGCATTATAGAAACCAATACAGTAGGCGTAACAGCTGAGAGAAACAAGATAACAGCATCCACGTGGTAGTGATACGTAATTAGAAGGCGTGAACTAGGCGTGAACATAGAGGTGTGTGCTAGAAACGTCACAGGTAGGTGTCACAAGTGGGTGGCACAAAGCAGAATCTTGTAATGTCAGCAGAAATCTGAGGCTTGGATGCGCGCGCAGCTGCATGACGTGTGATTGACGTGAAACTGGAGGGTGCAGGGGACTTGACATTTACACTGGCGGAAAGAGACAGAAGTCTGGCATGTCAGATCAACTCGTACTTCTATCATATCTGATATCTGATGTTTGGGAACCATACTATCTAAACGGAAAGGTCTCTGGGGCAGAAGCTATTCTATACTGACTGTGAGTGCGTGTATAAGCGCCTAAGTGTCTACATGAGAATGCGAGGGGCATGGGCCTACCATGGTAACAGAGGCTATGAATTACTTGCACGGAGACAGTGAGGCCGGGCCCTTTGCTCTGCAGCTGGGGGGATGTTTACTTAAACTAGTAGGCAGGAATGCATTTTCGAGGAGCGGAACAGATAATTCGAAGGTTGAATACAGTCTTGGCAGGCAGCAGGCTGAGCTAAGCGCCATGAGCCGCACAGGGAGTGAGGCAGAGGTCACGGGTACAGAGACAGCCTGGGCTGAAGCTTTCGGAGTCAGAAAGCAGGAAAAAAGGCTCGATGGCAGAATTCAGGGCCTACTTTGCCAGAGCTGAAAAACGTGTAAAGTACACCACAAAAAGACGTTGGCATAGCATACTTAGGAACGGAGCATTCAACCCATTCAGGGTGGGTCTGAAAGAGGACATGTTAACGTTGGACGCAAATGTATTTGCGTCTTCATAGCTGGCACAGGAGGGAAGTTACATGCACTTTAAGCTGGTACATGGAGTCGGTGGGGTACACGCTAGGGAACATTACTTGACCATAAAATTTATATTTCCTCATTCCCTCCTTGTTCCCTACGGACCCTTCATGATATATCGATCCTCATGAATCGATCAGTCTGTTCTTGTAACATCATTTGCTCATCTTTCTTTCTTTCACGTTTTGAGAAAAAACGGGAATGTTCAATGCACGATGTGGCACACAGTCCACAAATCGCTGGCCCACACTGTAGGCACAGGCAGCAACTGAATACTATGACAAGGGCAATGCCTAGGAAGGATAGGATCTTCCATCCCCAAGCGGTTAACGTTGTCCAGAACCAACCGGACCAAGTCCAGGTGCCTGGATTCTGATGTATCTGACTTGCAATTTTATGAAGACGTGTAATAGCTTGGTATACCGTTGGCGCGTTTTCTGGGATGAAAACACAGCAACTTGACCCGATGACCTTACAAGCTCCGCCTCTATCTGCCAAGATGACGTCAATAACAAGACGATTCTGAAGAACAACAACCCGCATGGCGGACTGCTCCTCTGTTAAGTTACCTAGGGCGGAGGCAGTTTCATTCACTACAGCTTCAAGTGTTCTAGTTAATCTGCGTATTAGTTTACTATTTTGGACGGGGCCTGTGAAGAAAAAGAATCCTTTATTGAAATCTGTGTATTGCTCCCATGCCGTTTCAGTGTAATCGACAATCGGGAGATCTCTTCGGAGCCTATTCTTTACTAGATTTGTATTTCTGTGATAGTCAGGAGGAGCTAGAAAAACAGGTGGCAGAAGGAATGCAATGTAACAGGTACCATCCCAATCTGGAGGTAAGCGTATGTATGCGGTATGGCCACAAACAAAGTAGGAATGACGGGTAGCTCTAAAGGAAGATTTACCTTGATCACTGAATTCGACCACAGTAGTACATTTACTATGACCTAAGTGTACTGAACCTTTCTTACTGACACATAAATCACCAGTGACTGGTAATACTGACATAGCAGGGAGAACTGGTGCAGCTTCGGATTCGACAGTAAGAATCATAAGGTTAATTGTATAATTACCTAATCCATATACTTCATTTTCTAGATCAGTTCCTATTCTAATGGGGAGTCCCTTCTTGTCAGGGTAACAGGCATTAAGCAGAACTAAGTTCAAGTTTCCCCAAACCCAGCTCCCTTTGAAAACAGCGACATCAGGATCTACGGAATTAATTATTCTAAACCATGCACCACAGGAGCCATTGTGAGTGAATGGGTACGGAAAGAGGGGCAGAACTCCCTTGTATTTCTGGTAGGGAGGGAGCCGGCCACATATCCAGCAGTTTGTAGCATTGTTAGTCTGATGGGAGTGATGTAACATACTAATGAATGTGTTGTTGCGCAGCGCAAGTCTGTAAGAAAGTTCGTGGGGAGGTAATTCACTAAAAGAATGTTCAGCAGTGACATTGTAAGCAGATTGTTCACGCTTGAAAATAGGGTAGTATATAGGAAGCAATATACTAGCAACAATAATCAGAAGACTTAGAAAAAACATAATCAATAATGTCACTATACAGTGACTGCGGAGTGATTTGCAATATGTACGTTTCTTGAGTTGTCTCTCTCTCTCTCTCTATCTCGATCTAGGGGATACATGTCAGAAACTATTTAACCGATTCACCTAGGGGAGGACTTAAACAATTAAACTGTCTGACTTGCTAGATCGGAGTTTCAATTTGTACTCCTCTTGGGGAGTTTTCTCTTGTTTCGGAACTTTAAAGTCACTAGGTTCGATACAGTCTTTGGAAGGGGTGGACGAGTCTTTTTCTGGCATCAGTTCGTTACACTTTTTTATATGGCTGGTATGGATCCACCCCTTTCTGTCTTCAACTTTGATAGCAGTCCTCGTTGTAAGAAGGACGGTCTTCGGCTCTTTCCAGCGGGGCTCCAGCGGACTTTTCCTGTCGAAGTTCCTAATTAGGACCAGATCGCCGGGATGGACATCATGCGGCTTTACATCAGTGTTGTCAGGGAAGGCTGCGGCAACCTGCGAACGACATGATTGGAGTGCAGACATCAAGGAGGCAAGGTAATCTGTCAGCATATTACAATCAACATCGGTAATTTTCTTAGGTAAGGGCGTCCCCCACATATTCGGTGGTCTGCCAAAGACCACTTCATACGGGGATAGTCCTGATCGCGAGTGGGCGACCATCCTCATATAGAACAATGCAACTGGCAGGGCGACTATCCAGTCGACCCCTTTCTCTTTACAAACTTTAGCAAGGCGGGTCTTTAGTGTCTGGTTATGCCTCTCTACAAGGCCAGCGGCTTCGGGATGTCGGACACAATGGAATCTCCACTGATATCCTAGCAGCAGGGAAACCTGTCTCATAAGTTCGGAAGAGAATGGCTGTCCGTTATCTGAGTACACGACACGAGGCAAGCCGTATCGTGGGAAAAATTCTCGAACCAGCTGCCTGGCAGTGGTCGGAGCAGTGTAATCTGGGACTGGATATGCTTCGGTCCAACGGGAAAGTGCACAAACAATTACGAGGACATATTTGAATCCTCGACAACGGTCCATCTGGATATAATCCATCTGGAGTACTTTAAAAGGGTGATCAGGAGGATGAAATCCACCTTGTTCTACAGGGACGCTTTTACCTGGATTGAACTGACAACAGATCATGCAAGTACGCACTTTCTGTTTTGCTGCTGCTCGTAAGTGTTTGTTATACCAGAGATTCTGTAAACTGTCTAACATCGCTTTCTCTCCTAGATGTGCAGGACTATGTGCTGTATTTATTATGACTTGAACCATAGAGTCGGGGAGAAACCATGTAGATTTTCCCTTCGTCATCCAACCTTGATCTGTCTGGATCCCTCCTAGTTCGGTCCATTTCTTTATTTCATCTGCAGTAGCATGTGTCTGAATATAGATTACATCTAGGGCGGGATCCCTGACTGTCATACAATGTGTCGGTACTATTGTCTTTGTCACGTCAGTTGTCTGGGTGTGAGTCAGTGCTGTATGTTTTGCTGTCTGGTCTGCCAGGTCGTTACCCTGGGAAACGGAATCTGTAACTTTAGTATGTGCTTTACACTTCATGACGGATATGCCTGAAGGCAGATGTATTGCTTCTAACAGTGCTTGAATGAGGGGACCGTGTTGGATCTTGGCACCGTGAGAGGTCAAAAAACCTTGTTCTTGCCATAACATTCCGAAGTCGTGTACAACTCCGAACGCATAACGGGAATCAGTGTATATGTTAACATTTCTGTTCTTGGCTAGTATACAGGCTCGGGTCAGAGCGATGAGCTCTGCCGCTTGAGCAGACAGTGTATCAATGCGATATGTTTCTTTGACTTCAGTTTCAGTGGTCACTGCATATGCGGCCACTAACTCTCCTGTACTTGTTCTCATACATGAACCATCCACATAAAGTGTCAGGTCTGGATTTGTCAATGGAACATCTGTTAAGTCTCGTCGGGGCTTTGTTACTGTATTAATGATCTCTATACAATCATGCGGGGCTGGATCTGTCATAATTGAGGGTAACAATGTTGCGGGGTTCAGAATGCTGCAGCGTCTGATTTCTATGTGTGGCTGGAATAGCGTTAATTCATAACCTGTCAGTCGTGCTATAGTCAAGTGTTGAGTCTGAGTTCTGTTTAAAAGAACCTCTACAGAATGTGGAACTTGTACTGTTAATTGATGTCCTAAAACAATTGAGTCGCTCTGTCTGATTGCTATTGCTGTTGCTGCTACTGACTTTAAGCACGCAGGGAGTGCCTGGGCTACTGAATCCAATGTACTTGAAAAATAAGCGCAAGGCTTATGTGAACCTGCTTGGTCTTGAGTGAGGACAGACAACGCTGTACCATCACGTTCTGTAACAAAAAGTGTAAAAGGTTTGCTGTAACATGGTGTCGCTAAAACTGGTGCTTGGCATAAAGCTTTCTTTAATTTTTCAAAGGCTTGTGTGTGTTCCTGAGTCCAAGGAAGGGCAGTCGAAGTCGCTGCCTCCTGTGTTGTTAACTGAATGAGTGGTTTAGCTAGAAAGGCATACTGAGGAATCCATTGTCTGCAGTACGAGGTGAGGCCTATAAAGGCCCGCACTTCCTTTTGTGTCTGGGGTTGCGGCATATTTACAATTAACTGGATGCGATAAGGAGTGAGCTGTCTCCCCACTTTGGACAGCAAGTGACCCAAGTACACAACTTGCTGAACACAGAATTGTAGCTTTGAAGGAGACACCTTGTGTCCCTTGTCGGCCAGAAAATGTAAAACTGTCAGTGATGCTTGTTCACATTCGGGCTCACTTCGTGCGGTGATCAACAGATCATCGACGTATTGCAGTAAAGCGGAGTTAACTGGCATTTGAATACAATCAAGTTGTCTTTTCAGTGCTTGACTATAGATGCTGGGGCTTTCTGTGAATCCTTGAGGTGCGCGTGAAAATTTGAAACTTCGTCCATTTAAACTGAATCCGAAAAGATATTGGCTCTCTGGATCAATAGGCACACTGAAGAAGGCGTTCTTGAGGTCAATTACAGTAAAGAACGTTGCTTCCGAATCAATAGCAGTCAATAGGGAAGAGATGTCAGGAACCACAGGGTACTGTGGTACAATGCATTTATTCAGTTCTCGTAAATCAATCACCAGCCGATATACTGGCGGTGCATTGGGATCAGTACGTTTAAGAATCGGAATGATAGGGGAATTACAGATATTGGAGTCGGTCTCCACGACCACTCCTTGGGCAATGAGCTCTTCAATGATTTCCAGTAAAGCCACTACAGCATCGGGCGGTAACTTGTATTGTCTGATTCTCGGTAAAACAGCACCTGATTTCAGTGTAATACGGTATGGTATAATGTGCATGCAGCCTACATCGGTTGGGCCTTGTGCCCACAGGTGATCTGGTACATTTTTCAATCTGCCGTCAAACTCTCGTAATACATAGTGACCCTTGAAATCACGTAAAAAAAGTCTAACTCCTTCCGGAGAACAACATATCACAGCTCCTAGAGCCTTCAATGTTTTGATACCTAACAGATTTTCTGGACATGATTTCGTAAGTAACAAGTCTGTAACACGTGATAATGGACCCACAGCCAGGGGGACTGGTTCTGATACCTCATTTACAATAGGCTGTCCTGAAAAACCAAGGGAAACATTCTGTGAGCCTGAGAGGGGTGCCCCTGGAACTTCATCATGGCTGATTGTTGTGCGGCTTGCCCCTGTGTCAATTAAAAACTTTCTGTCTTTTCCCAATACTTGACTGTGTACATAAGGACCCTCTTGGTCTACAGGAATCTCAATAAGAGGCAAGCCAACCTCCCTCTCTAGGCTGTTTCATGTGTATCGTGGATAATCGGGGTAAGCAGATTGGGCATACTGGTACATCTGTTGTGAAACTTGCTGAGCCGCGGCAATGGGCTGTGGCTGTGGTACCGCTACCGTCTGTGCTGTATGAGATGAAGCATGCATAGGCTGTGTATTCTGCATGGGCTGTACATTCTGTGAAGTCTGTTGCTGGGCCTGGTCTTGTCTTGGTGGATGCGGTCTTTCTTTAGTTTTACCTGTTGCTATGTTATGTTTCAGAACTGGGCATTCATGTACATAGTGACCTGGCTGCTTGCAATAGTTGCATGTCCCTTTAACGGGAGCTGCGGCGTGACCTGTCTGGGTCGTACCCTTTCTCTGGCTGTCGGCTGGAACTGATTGGGCCACTAACATTTTCATTTTCGTGTCTTTCATACGTTTCTGTTCATGATCCTGTTCTTCTCTAATTCTGTTCTGATGGTATTGTAACATTTGTAACATCTGTGATGGCGTATTTGCTTGCCATGTACTCTCAACCTTGTATACACGGTTTTTAACAGCTAACAGGGAATTCTCCACTAACTTCGATACAAAAAGATGCGGGTACGACTCGCTACTTGGTTTAAGACCACTATTAATAATGAAACATTTCTCGAATCTTGAATAGAAGTCACTAGTATCTTCGTTGTGTTTCTGTTTACAGGCCGAAATTGCGTCCCAATCTTCCTTTCTAGTTGTCAGTAATATTGGCAGAACCTGTACTATCAAACCTGGTAATGCTTTAGTTTTCTCCCCAAGGCCTAGCCCTGGGGTACGTTTTTCCTCCTCGTCTTCTATTTCTGCCCATACTATCTTTTTGTCTCCCACCTCCCATTCTTTTTCCTTGAGTTTCTCGTAGATGCCCGTGGGCAGCAGTACCTTTAACATTTTCATGATATCTTCATATGTGTAATCTCCCATCAGTAACATGTCTTTTAGTTCTCTGTGAAAACCTGCAGGGTCTTTATCATGACAGGGTACTAGTTTCTTCATTTCCAATAGTTCTAACTTGGTCAGAGGTGTGTGTACATACACACGTTTCAGGTTATTGTCTGTTCCCATAACTGGATGCACTTCTCGTAAGGGGTTCTGACTTTCAATACCATGCAGACGCTCCATATGATACATTTTTCTTTCTGGGGGCGGAGCGGGAACATATTCGGCACTTAAGAAAGTGTTGTATCTATGTCGTTGTTCTAGAATTATTTGTATTAACTTGGTACTTAGGCCTTTCCATCTATCCATGAGTAGTGCTTCTAATGTATCGTGTAAGGGACCTGGATCACAATGTTGATTTCTGTATAACGTGAGGAGGTGCTGAATCATGTATACACCTGCTAATTTCTGCTCGTCTGGTGAAAGGTTCAGAAATGTCATCATTGTATATGTTCGGATTGTCAGCCCATAATACTGCTGACCGGGCTAGTTCTTGTTCATCCATAGAATTGAGTACATGGTACACCATTCGTTCTCGAAGCCTTTTATCAGTCTCCTGGAACTGGTGTTCAGGAGAATTCGGTTTTGATATGCCAGAGAGAAAAACTCTCTTGCTTTCTGGACGAATGCCTTTCCTAAGGTAAGTTCCCTTACCTACATACGCTATCGTGTCTGTAGTCTTTTCTTGTTCTTCAGGGTCTTCCTCCTCCTCGGAGGAGGCCTTTTCTTTCTCTTTTTCGTGTATTTCTATCACTGCTTTTCTTATTCTCTTGTACATACTGGCTATGCAACCCCCTTTATCATGTTTTCCTTCGGATATATTTTGACCCCACTTGTTGAGTGCCTCTATTTCATCCTGTTCTGTCTCAGGCCTGTCTCGTTCTCTTATTAGACAATTTATGAAAAAACGTAATATATATGCTTGAGTGTCAACTTTCTGATGTGCCATGGCCTCCTTAATACTGTCAGGGTCTTCCCCAGTCTGGACAAAATGATATATTCTATCTAGGTGCTCTTTCATTCCTGAGAAAAACAGTAGGTAATCTGTAGCATGTCGTAAGCGTAGTGATGCTAAACACATTCTATCATCTATGCCGGGTACTGGATCGTATCTGCAAACTTGAAGCGGTTCTTTGAGTATGTCGAGACGGGGTGATTGGAGCGAAAAATGCTTCTGCATATCCCTAAGGTGTAATCTGTGTGTTGCTGGTGGGGTCCGAAGACCCCCTGTCGCACCTCCTGAGGCGGAAGCTTGGACATTATCTCTCTGTGGAGTCTGTATCTGTACTTGAACTTGTCTTTTAGTAGGATCAGGTAGAAGCGGTTTCGGTATATCAATTTTAGGTGCGGGAAGTGGTGGAGGTGGAGGAACGATGGGTTGTCGAACGGGGAAACCTGATTGTGGTAATGGCGGGATATGGTCTGGAGGCGGGTTGCCATCTCCGTCACCGTCAGTAGGCGGGACGTGGGCACGTGGATTGGTGTAAGCGGGTGCTACATCCTCTAAATAGGAATTCAGGAATATGTCTTTAGTAGTCCTGTGATTTACTTTAATTGGAACCAATGGTGGCGGCAGATTTTTCGGTATTTCTGAAGTGGCCTCAGGCGAACCCTCGGCCACGAGATACATGCCATTTACGAGATTGTTTCGTGCGCGGTCTATTTGCTCTGATTTTACTCGGATCCCTTCAGTAACTAATTTGTTTTCTTGGGCTTTATCTGATTCTTTAAGTCTGTCTTCTCTACGGAGTGCTTTCTCAGCACGCTTATGTGATTCCTTACGCCAAAATTCTATGGCGTCCTTCTGAGATTGTCTGGCTTTCTTTTTCCACAGTGCTTCTTCTACCTTCATGATGCACTCAGCATCCCATGTTCCGGTGACAGGCCATCTATGTCTTTCGTCTAGATGCTTAGTATAATCGGCCCATAAATCTAGATACAATATGGCATCTAAGCCATGCTTGTGGTACATAAAATTTCCAGGAGTGTCCCTAGGGGGGATAGGAATTTCTTCCTCTAGTATCCCTTTCCTAGTTCCTATCTGCTTTAACTTATTGAAAAACGGCATCTTGTTTACTTAATACTGAATGCTCAATCCTTGTTACTTAATTCTGAATACAGCTAGTTACACAAGAACACAATAATGCACATTAAAAACAGTCACACTCATACCACGACATTAATCACATGAAAGACATTTGAGACATATATGACTACCCCCTATACCGGATGTACTGCTAAACAGCACAGATACACTGCTAAGAACAGTGCAAGGACTTGAAATAACTGATGTACTGCTAAACAGTACAGATACACTGTCGGAGACAATGCAAGAACTTGAATAACTGATGTACTGCTAAACAGTACAGATACACTGTCTAAAACAGTGCAGACCGAATTTGTGTACCCAAACCCGTCTTGATACGTCCCAGCAATGGTACTCACCGGGAAGCACGGAAACTGAAGGCCTCGGAAAACTCGACTGGACCGGACTGGACTCGACTCAACTCGACACGTGGATACTTCGGAAAACTGGTGGGCCTCTTGACACCTCGGACCTTGCTTCTTTCGGCTAGGCTCTGGTCGGGATCCTCCGCACTCCTCACCGCCTCGTCTGGGTGCTGATCGCAGTCTTCGTCACCTCCGTGGGCCAGAGGGAGATACAGGAAATCCTGCCAGTACGCGTAGTTTCCGTCTAACTGATGGCAGGGGACAGAGCTTGCAACGCACCAACCGGCGCGTGGGGTGGGGGAGGGGTCCCTGTTCGGGCGCCAGAATAATGTGGTAAATATTTGATTTACCGTCTTAATTTCTATGCAGGTAAGTACTTAATCAATAATAACTCAATCGGAAAGAAAGAGGCAGAGTCCGTGGTGTTAGAGTTCTTAGGGGTTTTATTCCTTAAAAAGGAATGGTCAAGACCTGGATATCATGTTCCTGCAACCACAGGGGTTCAGGAAGGGATAGAGCAATATTTTATTGACAATACATAGCTTATATACTTAAGTTGCATTATAGAAACCAATACAGTAGGCGTAACAGCTGAGAGAAACAAGATAACAGCATCCACGTGGTAGTGATACGTAATTAGAAGGCGTGAACTAGGCGTGAACATAGAGGTGTGTGCTAGAAACGTCACAGGTAGGTGTCACAAGTGGGTGGCACAAAGCAGAATCTTGTAATGTCAGCAGAAATCTGAGGCTTGGATGCGCGCGCAGCTGCATGACGTGTGATTGACGTGAAACTGGAGGGTGCAGGGGACTTGACATTTACACTGGCGGAAAGAGACAGAAGTCTGGCATGTCAGATCAACTCGTACTTCTATCATATCTGATATCTGATGTTTGGGAACCATACTATCTAAACGGAAAGGTCTCTGGGGCAGAAGCTATTCTATACTGACTGTGAGTGCGTGTATAAGCGCCTAAGTGTCTACATGAGAATGCGAGGGGCATGGGCCTACCATGGTAACAGAGGCTATGAATTACTTGCACGGAGACAGTGAGGCCGGGCCCTTTGCTCTGCAGCTGGGGGGATGTTTACTTAAACTAGTAGGCAGGAATGCATTTTCGAGGAGCGGAACAGATAATTCGAAGGTTGAATACAGTCTTGGCAGGCAGCAGGCTGAGCTAAGCGCCATGAGCCGCACAGGGAGTAAGGCAGAGGTCACGGGTACAGAGACAGCCTGGGCTGAAGCTTTCGGAGTCAGAAAGCAGGAAAAAAGGCTCGATGGCAGAATTCATTGCCTACTTTGCCAGAGCTGAAAAACGTGTAAAGTACACCACAAAAAGACGTTGGCATAGCATACTTAGGAACGGAGCATTCAACCCATTCAGGGTGGGTCTGAAAGAGGACATGTTAACGTTGGACGCAAATGTATTTGCGTCTTCATAGCTGGCACAGGAGGGAAGTTACATGCACTTTAAGCTGGTACATGGAGTCGGTGGGGTACACGCTAGGGAACATTACTTGACCATAAAATTTATATTTCCTCAGAAGAGTGGTGATATTTGCAGCTTTTACTAGGTTGAGATTGGGATGATAACTAAAAAAGATAGAAAAAACAGATATGCTTAATAAACATTATAATTAACCCTGGGCAAAGAACTACGCTCCGTTCGCGGAGTTTGCGGAGTTTCGGCAACTCCACGCTCCGCGGAGAACGCGAAGTTGTCGAATACTCCGCAAACTGCTGCGTAGCGTAGTTCTCGCATGCTCAATAGCATTTTCGCGTGCGCGAGGATGCTTGTCGGTAAGATCGAGTTGCCGAACATGCAGAAACTGCAATCTGGCACAGAATAACTCGCGAACACGTTAGTAGTGACAGGAAATAAGGGGACGCGAGCGGGTGGGACAGACCTCATGGGTAACTTCGCGCGCTACACATCCCGAGCATGCAGGCAATCAATCATTCAATCAATCAGGATATTTGTATAGCGCGCTACTCACCCAGAGGGTCTCAAGGCGCTTGGGGGAGGGGGGTCCGCTACTGCTCGAACAGCCATGTCTTGAGTTGCTTCCTGAAGCAGTGGAGGTCTTGGGTCACGAGGAGGTGGATGGAGAGGGAGTTCCAAGTCTTGGCTGCCAGGTAGGAGAAGGATCTTCCTCCCATGGTGGATCTTCGGATGCGTGGCATGGCGGCGAGGGCATGGCTGGTCGATCGTAGCTGGCGGGTGGGAGTGTAGAAGGTCAGGCGGTTGTTGAGGTACCTGGGGCCCAGGTCGTGGAGGGCCTTGTGTGCGTGGGTGAGGAGTTGGAACGTGATTCTCTTGCTGACGGGGAGCCAGTGAAGGTCTCTCAGGTGTCCGGAGATGTGGCTGTGTCGGGGGATGTCCAAGATCAGTCGTGCGGAGGCGTTCTGGATGTGTTAGAGTCTTTTCTGGAGTTTGGCTGTGGTTCCGGTATAGAGGGTGTTTCCGTAGTCCAGTCGGCTGGTGACGAGTGCCTGTGTGACCGTCTTCCTGGTTTCGGTGGCGAGCCATCGGAAGATCTTTCGGAGCATGCGTAGGATGTTGAAGCATGATGATGAGACGGCGTTGACTTGTCTGGTCATCGAGAGGGAGGAGTCCAGGATGAAGCCCAGGTTGCGTGCTTGGTCCGTTGGTTTGGGTGCGCTGCCCAGGGCAGGGGGCCACCAGGAGTCGTCCCAGGCGGAGGGTGATGATCCAAGGATGAGGACTTCCATCTTGTCTGAGTTCAGTTTCAGGCGGCTGTTCCTCATCCACTCGACTACGTCTTTCATCCCTTCGTGTAGGTTGGTTCTGGCGGTTCCTGGGTCGTTGGTGAGGGAGAGGATAAGCTGGGTGTCGTCGGCATAGGAGATGATGTTGAGGTTGTGTTGGCGTACGATGGCTGCGAGGGGGCTCATGTAGACGTTGAAGAGGGTGGGGCTGAGTGATGATCCTTGTGGTACGCCGCATATGACTTCGGTGGCCTTGGATCTGTATGGGGGGAGGCGGACTCTCTGGGTTCTTCCGGTGAGGAACGAGATGATCCACTCCAGTGCCTTCTCTTGGATTCCGATGTTGCTGAGGCGCTGCACTAGGGTGCGGTGGCAGACCGTATCGAATGCTGCGGAGAGGTCCAGGAGGATGAGGGCCGCTGTTTCCCAGTTGTCGAGCAGGGCTCGGATGTCGTCAGTGGCTGCGATGAGGGTGGTCTCGGTGTTGTGGTTGGCGCGGAAGCCGGACTGCGAGTGGTCGAGGCTGGTTGGGCGAGCGCAATTGATGATCCACTGTGTGAGGTTGTTGGCTGCTTGGTTGGGGTCCGTTGAGCTGTCGGGAGGGTTCTGGCTCAGTGAAGTGGTGAGCTGGTCGGTGGTGATCTTGTTCCAGTTCCTGCGGGGAACCTGTTGCGGGTGGTGGTGAGTCGTGGTCCTTCTGAAGCTGAAGTGGACGCAGCTGTGGTCTGTCCAGTGGAGTCCGGTGGAGTGGCTGAAGGAGATGTACTTGCTGGAGGAGAAGACTGGGTCAAGCGTGTGTCCGGCGTAGTGGGTGGGGGTGTTCACCAGTTGCATGAGTCCGAGGTTGGCGAGGTTGTCCAGCAGGGTGGTGGTGGTGTTGTCGTTGTTGTTCTCCAGGTGGAAGTTGAGGTCCCCTAGGAGGATGTAGTCAGCGGAGGCGAGGCGTGCGGGCTGATGAAGTCTGCGATGTCTTCGCTGAATTGTGTGCGAGGTCCTGGGGGTCTGTAGATGAGGGTGCCTCTGAGTGTGGTCTTGGGGTCGGTGTGTATCTGGAAGTGAAGATGTTAAGCGGCTGTGAGGGTGTCGTCTGAGTTGGTTTTGATGCGGATGGTGTTCTTGTGGACGATAGCGATGCCTCCTCCTGTTTTGTTGACGCGGTCTCTCCGGGTGATCTTGTATCCGTCCGGGATGGCGACGGCGATGTCGGGCGCTGAGGAGGCGTTCATCCATGTTTCTGTGAGGAAGGCGACGTCTGGAGATGTGGTGTCGAGCAGGTTCCAGAGTTCCACGGCGCTCCCGCAGACAAAAAATGGCTCGCGAACGGGTCAAGCAAGCTACTACGCATGTTCGCGGAGCTATGGGTAGTTCGCGGAGTGCAAGTGCATCTTCGCGGAGCTCCGCGGAGTGCGGCTATGCGAACTACGCCCAGGCTTAATTATAATTAGAAATTAGTATTTAAAAACCCTTTGAAATTCACAGTAAAAAACATAGGTTTCAGATATGTTATAGTTAGGAATTATCATTTAAAAAACCTTTGAAATTCACTGAAAAAAACATAGGTTCAAGTATGTTATAGTTAGAAATTAGCATTTAAAAAACCTTAGAAATTCACAAAAAAACATAGGTTTCAGGGGTGTTATATTTAGCTGGACATTTCACTCGTACAAAACCATTGAAATTCCTCCGTTATAGTTAGTTGGGCTAATTGTAACTCGCACGCCCGCAATCCACTGCTAATGATGTCACATATTACATCATTCATGACATGGTCAGTGACATCACTGATGACATCACTGATGACATCTCAAATGACATCACTGATGACATAATCCACGTGATAATCTGCTACACCTGATCATACATTAGTATAACTTTTCATCACTCATTAAAAAATACACAGTACCATTTTTAAAAGAATGACATACCAACACAACTTTCTAAAAAACCTACTCACTGCTTTGTAGATCTACATACACTTCTAAACATTTAAGTATACATTCACTCATACATGCTGACGAAGACCAATAGAACACTATTAAATATACTTATAAATTTATATTGACATTACCCACCAGCACACATTTTACTGATTTATATGGTCATCCTACTCACTTATAAAAATAATTCATTATACTTACATTTACTCAGCTATACACTCTTACAAACACCACTTTATTTATTTATATAGATAGTAACTCATACTTAGTGTGTTATAAAATCACTATTATAAGTATACAGTTCTCCATACACTCACTCAGACAATGACTGACTGTTATGTATACTTATTTATGTAGAACAACTGTCACATACACTGAGTTTTATATTTCTACTTTCTTGGACATGTATCATTGAGAAAAATATTTACTCATCAACACCAATAAAGAGATTCACCCACCCAAACAACTGTTTCCACATGCAGTGTTAACCTATTATACCTGCTAAATCAACTATTTACACATCTTTGGACATTCACACACTTCCCACCCAACTACGCACACATTCACTGTCTCATGCAAATAGTCACTTAACTAATTCAAAACTAATATAAAGTTTCACATAGCTAGTAATCAAAGTATGCAATAGTTTACACAACAAGAGACAGAGTGATACAGATATTTACACAGTTAAATCACTATTCCATATATTTGGTGAGACACTTTAAATTACTAAGCGTGGGTGCAAAATCCGTTCCGTTTTCGGAATTTGAGGATTTTTGGCAATTTCGCGGTCCGTGAATCCCGCGAATTTGCCCCAAAATCCACAAATTCGCAAGCTGGCAGATTTTTTTGCTTGGTCGCGGTTGAAAAATACAATCTTGCGCGCGCGTTGTGGACTTACCGTGATTCTGAGTTTTTTTCCTCCCAGTTTGCATGTGCAGTGCCATTTTGGATCTTGCTGCGTGATCGCGCTAGAGTTTTTCAACCGTGAGTACGTCATCGTGGCCCACCATCTTGCACAGCGAGAGTTTGACAGTGCGAGTACGTCATAAGGCACGCGATCACGCATCGCGGGAGTAAACAATTGCGAACACGTAGATGCGGTGCGCAGCTGACTTCCAGTGGGAGATTTGAACAGCTCCATTTCCCGAACTTGCAAAAATTGCAATTCTCCACAAGAAATCCACTGCAGGCAGCATAAACCTTCTGAAAATGATGATTTTGATCAGAATAACTCCTCAGATTGATATTTTGCTGCACCTTTTTGTGCAAGGAGTTCATTTTTGGGTAGGTGGGAGGAAGGAAGTGCCCCAGAGTCTCCAACTTCCTGTTCCTGTCCAGCAGGCTCCGCCCAGTGCGTTGTCTATGTCCTGGTCACTTTTCATTTGGATCTGGAGCTGGAAGGATTATTTTTTGTGGCTGCTGCTGGATATTTGTATTTGATGACTTTTTGGACTTTGGAGTTTGGATCACTTTTGGATTTGAGATTTTACAAGTAAGTTGGTGTTGCTTGTTTGGGGCATTGCAGTTGCTGTAACTACAATTTTAAAACTTTTTCACAACTTTAAAGAAAATATATTGTTGGGTAGCCACAGTATCCAATAGGCCCAGGGTTAGTCATGGGTGCATGATACAACTGCTTCTGTGAGTTTTGTTGAACTTAAATCTCATTTATGTCATGGAATTTTAGCTCACTGTTATATGTGTTTTTTTCATTTTATTTTGGGCTTGCCTGTAAAGCCTCACTAGCCAGAAGCCCCAGGGGTAGTGAGTGGTGCATGGACCAAGTCTTTCTGTGTGGTGTCTTGAATTTAAACATCATTGAGGGCATGGATGGCATTGGATTGTGGTGATTTATGTGTGTTTTTTGACTAGTTTGGGTGTTCATGGGGCCTGGCCGTGTGGGTGGGGGCCATTTTGAGGCCTGGTCCAGGCAGGGCCTGGCCATGTGGCTGGGGGTCAAGGGGCCATTTTGAAGCCAGGCAGTGTGCTCAGGCCTTCACCCAGTTTGCCTTGCTTTCATTTATTATGCCGAGGGGTACTCAGTGGAGCATGGACCAAGTCTTTCTGTGGGGTGTCTTGAATTTAAACATCATTGAGGGCATGGATGGCAATGGATTGTGGTGATTTGTGGGTGTTGATTTACTTTTTGGGGTGCTCTTGGGGCCTGGCCATGTGGGTGGGGCCTTTTTGAGGCCTGGTCCAGGCAGGGCCTGGCCAGGTGGCTGGGGGTCAAGGGGCCATTTTGAAGCCAGGCAGTGTGCTCAGGCCTGCACCCAGTTTGCCTTGCTTGCCTTTCATCCATTATGCCCAGGGGTACTCAGTGGTGCATGGACCAACTCTCTTTGTGTGGTCTCTCTTCTATTAATGTAAACATCCATTTTGGATTAGAATTTCAATTTTTATTTTGTGTTTTTCCGTTTTTGGGTGTGTTGTTTTAATAATAATAAATTCAATGCCTAGTTGCAAATATTAATTGAAGCACGACATATGCAACATTTATTTAACTGATGTTCCTCTGGCTTCCTTTGCTTTTAGGTGCACAAGAGAATCATATCAGTCATCGTTCATCATCAGTGGCAGGAAGAAGTCCTGCAGCGGTGTGTGCAGCAAAACGTCACGTGACGTCACGTGTGGCTACAGACAACTCTGTAACGTGCAACTGCGGCCTGCTGTTCTGACATCTGAAGAAGATGGGCCCAAAGAAAGGTGGCCGTAGCGCCTCTATGAAAAAAGTTGCCAGTGCCACTACCAGTAAGAAGGAGCAGAAGAAGCAAGTGGCACCACCTACCAAGGAGACTGGCGTGCCCACAGACACCTTTTTTGGGGGGAAAAAACTATGCCTGCAGCAGCAGCAGTGTCTGCCGGGGACCAAGCTGGGAGCAGCACCTCCGCTTCATTGGGCTCAGTGCCACCACACCGAGTTAGGTCCAAGCCCATGAGTGCTGCAGCGGCAGCCACTTTAATTGCTCAATCAACATCGACCAGTGATGTTGGCTCATCGCAAGAAAGTAGCATCCAATGAATGAAGGGTGTAACTCTTCTAACGAGTGTTCAACAACCACAGCCGCAACGACAACCACAGGTGCAACTAGGACAAGCGCAAGTACAAGCGCAGTGAAAGGCCCGGTGAGTTGCAGAGAATGTCATAGAGTCTTCCACTGGACGCAAACCGCTGCACACACTACTAATGATGCAGAATTAAAAGGGGCCCTGATTAATGCCAGATCACTACTGAAACACGTACTTGACATCTACGATGTAATTTTAGAAGGGAATTTAGACTGCCTGTTCGTTACGGAAACGTGGCTCAAATCATGGTCTACTCCAGATATAGTGTATGCCCTTCCTCTGGGATATCAGATTCTGAGGATGGATAGGGAGGAAAACCGGGGTGGGGGAATAGCAATTATATACAGAGATTCATTCAACTCTACTATAATGAAATTACAGGAGCTTAAGGATGCGGAAGGGATGGGCTTTTTACTTAAGCGTAATGATTCCTTTACGTTTGCAGGCGCTTTGATTTATCGCCCCCCAGGCCCATGCAAAGGCTTCCTGGAAAGCATTGGGGAGGCGCTTAGTTCTCTGGCCCTGCGTTTTTCAAATTTCACATTACTCGGTGAATCAATATACATCTTGAGTCCCAAACCGATGCTTCAGCAATTTCCTTCAGGGACACAAAGGATGTGTTAGGCCTTAATATATGCATCACGCAGCCCACGCACGAGGCTGGACACACGATTGATTGCATGTCGACCAACCTACAAGAACTACAAATCAAATGCCCCATAGTCCAAATATGGACAGACCATACTTTAATACCTTTTGTATTACCATTCAAAGTGATTAGAAAAAATAAACTGGCAGGGAAAACAACCCATTGCAGGCAAGGAGAATGGAAAGCCGTCATAAAACACCCAGAATTAATTACTATGCCGAAGGAACATGAACCACTATGGTCAGGACAACCGGAAGTAGACAATGACATCTTTAGGAAATGGATGTCAGAGCTGAAAGAGAAAGCAGCCCGGGCAAATCGTAAACCTAGGCTAGCTGCAAAGAAACAATCAGCACCGTGGTTCAACCCCATGTTAAAAATCAAACAAGGAGAGGTACGAAGAGCTGAACGCAGATGGAGGATAAACTACTGCAATGAAGACCGCAATAATTATAAAACAGCTAGAAGTGCATAGCATGCACTGATTAAACAAGCAAAGACAAATTTTTATACCGCAGAAATAGAAAATGCCAGGAATAGACAAAAAACCATCTTCAAAATTGTTAACAGCTTCAACAAGCCCAAAATACTAGAACAGGAAATCCCGCCCTCGGAGAGTCTGTGTAACATTATTGCAGACTACTTTGAAGATAAGGTGCTGGGCCTTACGAAGGACTTCATTACTCCCGAGGTTATGGTAGAAGACAAAAACAAGGGAAGGAACCAGTTGGAGACCTTCCACCCAATCAGCATGGAGGAGACTTCTAAGGCAATCTTAGCTGCAAAGTCAGGCTCTCCTTTTGACCCATGTCCCCCAGCACTGCTACACATGATTGTTGAGGTAGTTAACCCAGTGATTAATGGCATCGTAAATTCCTCCTTGGTCACAGCAAATATTCCATCAGAATGGAAACTAGCTGCAGTCAAACCACTACAAAAAAAACAACTGCCCGATCTCACCACATTATCAAATCTACGACCAATATCTCTACTTCCAGTGCTATGTAAAATCACAGAGGCCTGTGTAAACAAACAGATTACCAAGTTCCTGGAAGATAATGAAGCATGGCATCCCAATCAATCTGGCTTCAGGGCACAACATTCCACAGAATCTGCCCTCCTGCTCACTTCGGACACCATTTGTATGGCACTGGACAAGGGTAAGAAGGCCGTCCTGCTTTTATTAGATCTGTCGGTGGCCTTCGACACGGTTTCGCATGCCATCCTGATTAATAGGTTGGAAACATCTGGCATCTCCGGCAGTGTTAGAATGGATTAAGAACTTCCTGAGTGGCAGGAGACAAGTAGTCCCCTTGGGCGAATTTCGATCTAAGGAGAAGCAAATAAAGATGGGAGTGCTGCAAGGGTCGAGCCTTAGCCCGACACTGTTTAATGTTTACACTGCTCCTCTAATTAAGTTAATATCAACATTTGGAATTGATGTAGTGGCATATGCCGACGACACTCAACTGATACTGGTCCTGGACAAAGATACACAGGAATGGGAAGAAAAGCTCAAAAGTTGCCTTACTGCTACATTCAATTGGATGAAGTCTAATCATCTAAAATGCAACACGGGCAAGACAGAGATTGTGCCCATGGGCCTGAATAACAACTTCGTTCCCAAAACTTGGTGGCTGGAAAAGGCAGAAATCCCGCCCCACACAACTGAGTCGGCACGGAATCTAGGGATCACGTTCGACAGCAATCTGTCTTTTAAGCAGCAAGCCCTGAAGGTCGCAGGGACCTGCTTTGCCATCATCAAAGGACTCAGGAAGTTTTTTGATGTACTTCCGCTGGAGGCCAGAAAAACGGTAACAGTTGCCTTAGTGACATCGAGGATAGACTATTGCAACAGTCTATATGCAGGGAGCACCAAAACTATCACCCATAAGCTTCAAATGGTGCAAAATGCAGCAGCCCGGCTAGTTCTTAAATGGCCGAAGAAATCATCTGCATGATCGGCACTAAATACACTGCATTGGTTACCAATAACCAAGAGGGTCCTTTTCAAAATATTGATAATTACCTTTAGAGCCATTCATGCCCTAGGACCAAAATACTTACAGCTGAGATTTGCCAGATACCACCCTACACGCACTCTTCGATCGTCTAGTGCGAACTTGTTGTTGGTCCCCATTTTCAGGCTTAGCACGAGAGGCGGCAAATCACTCCCAGTACTTGGAGCTAAAGCTTGGAATACTCTTCCCCCTTCTCTACGTGCATTAGACAAGGAAAAAGACTTCAGAAAGGGACTGAAAACCTGGGTCTTTAAGCTACAGGACACTTGCGCTAGAGCCCTAGTGTAACAGTTGGGTGAGTTTTCACCTACCACCAACCTGTTTCCTACATCTCTGGATCATTATCTGGCGCCTAGATGCTCCTTGGAGCGATTGCTGCACGTTATAAATGTTCACTTACTTTACATTACATTACATTACAAGTACATGCGCAAGGAGAGGCGCAGGTAGAGGCGCAAGTAGAAGTGCAAGTAGAGGTGCAAGCAGAGGCGCAAGTAGAGGTGCAAGCAGAGGCGCAAGTAGAGGCACAAGGAGAGGCGCAAGGAGAGGCACAAGGAGAGGCGCATGGAGAGGCACATGGAGAGGTGCATGGAGAGGCGCAACTAGAGGTGCATGGAGCGGCACAACTGCCCACAATGCTTGTTCCTCCAGAAGTAGGGGCACATCAGGAAATCGAGATTCAAGCGGAGGTATCATCCGAGGAAGCCACTCCTCCTGATGATGATCCATTGTCTTCCAGATCCCCAGCAAGAAAAAGGTCAAGGAGGGCTACAACAAGTTCTTCTTCAAGCCCCCTTCCTTCTGATGATCTTGATGTTGATTGGAACGCAGCAATGCAGTCTGAGAGTGAGGCACGCCATGTGCCGACAAAGGTAGCTAAGCCTAAAAGGAAGGCTTTCAATTATGGGTGATGATGACAACGAACAAGAAGTAGTATAATATTCTGCTGCTGATGAACAGTCTGACGATGACCCAGTCATCACAGTCGTCACTCCAGCCCCAGCAGGCATGCAGCAGACAGACATTTTGTCCCTATCCCGAATTGATGCTCAGTGGGATGTTGGCGGCGTGGCACTGGTACCACCACCAAAGCAGTTAACTACTACACCAACACGACCTACAACTTTCATATTTTCTCGTCAGAAGGGCCGGCAGGGACCTCCATCCAGCTCGCCCTCCATTACCTCAAGTAGTGGTGCTCTAAGTGCACAACAGAGTCAAATTCAGCCACGCCCATCCTCCACTTCATCTGGCATTGAAACTGAAAGTAGCACCTCCACCATCAGCAGACATCTCCATTCCCCAGTTTGGGACTTCTTTAGTGTTAGCAAAAAGGCGGAAAACATGGTCGTTTGTTGGATTTGTAAAATGGTAGTTAGTCGGGGTAAGCTTGGTACCAACTATGATACCAGAGGCCAGAGAGGTCATCTCCACAAACACCACACTATCCAGTGGGAAGCGCACCTAAGGAAGATCTGGGAAGCCAAAAGAAAAACAAATCCAAATGTATCCATTCATATTGCTTCTGATGATTACGAGGGGCTGATCGTGCAGGGGGGAAGTGAAGAAGCGAGAGACATTTTTTCTGGTACATCCAGTACCCCTGGCAGCAGCACTGCAGTGGTAGCGCCAACACCCTCTACCCCAGCAACATGTATGAGTCACACTAAGAGTCTGGGAGAGACACCAATGCGAAAAAGTACATCAATGTGCCTAACTGGTTTGAAAAAGTCTGCATCATCATCATTATCATCACGTAAAACGGTCCAGACCACCATTAGAAGCATGTTTTGGTTGGAGGCGCCATTTGAACGCAACCACCCAACAGCACGTCTGTATAACGCAAAGCTGGCTAAAATGCTAGCTCTGGACCTTCTCTCTTTTTCTTTTGTGGAAGGGGTGGGTTTCCTAAAATTTGTGGCAACAGTCAGCCCTAAATGGAAGGTTCCTAGCCGGTCCTATTTTGCCGGAGTTGCGGTTCCAGCACCTCATCAAGATGTGCTGGAGGTGATTGGGGCAGCTTTGCATAAGAGGGCTGTTCACACTATCCACCTGACAACAAACATGTGGACCAGTTGCCAAGCCCGTGATTACATGTGTATCACTGCACACTGGTTCTCTTTTGCAGAGGTTTCGGACAAGTTACGTGCAGGTGCTGACTCAGATTCAGTTTTTCAAGCTACTCAGAAACATGCAACAGTAGCCATGTTTGCCATGGAGAAATCTCATACTGCACAAAATATTTTGGAGGAGTTTAACAGTAAGGTCTTTCAGTGACTTCATCCAAGAAAGCGCATGATTAGTTATGTTTCCACGGATAATGGCAGTAATATAGTTAAGGCCATGCATGAGGGTGACTATTTCAGAGTGCCATGTTTGGTGCACAGTATTAACATTGTTGTGTAAGATTTCTTGAAAAAAGAAAAGACAGTCAGCAAGTTACTGACCACCTCCCGAAGAATCTGCACACATTTCAGACATTCTTTTAAGGCCCGGAAGCAGCTGAGGAACATGCAACGTGAACGTAGACTGCCAGTCAGAGGAATCATCCAGGAGGTGGTAACACGTTAGAACTCAACCTTCTACATGCTTGAGCATCTGTCTGAGCAGTGGGTGGTATTCAATCAGTATTTCTTTGAACTTGGTTCTACTATGAAAGACATGTGGCTAGAGTTGGAGGAATGGAAGCTAGTTAAAAGCCTGACAGACATGCTTCGGCCTTTTGAGGTCTTCACGCGTGAAGTCAGCAGGGAGGACTGTACTTTGGGCAAAGCTATCCCATGCTAGAGCACCAACTGAAGGCGGTGTTTTTAACGCTTGGAGATGACACTGAAAAGCAAGACGTATATCAGTTGGCGGAGAGGTTATTAGGCTGCCTAGTTGACAATGAAAGGCTTAAAAAAATACATACAGAACAGCATTACATTTGTGCCACTGTTCTGAATCTACGGTACAAAAGACACTGGCCAGCAAAGCATTCATTCCTTTTAATGAAGCAGATGTTTCAAAATACAAACATTTGCTAGCTCTGTCAACCACTCGGTTCGAAAAAAAGTGGCAGAAAATTGAAGGAACCGGCAGAAGTACTACTGAATCAGCAGGCCATCAGGCGTCAAGGTCCACTTCTGAATCTGTGGCAGAAGGGAGTCACTTTCCCTCACAGCCGTTAACGACACCAGCAACCGTATCATCATCCTCACCTGCACCAGGCCCAGCCATAATATTGGCGGAAGCGGATTGGCTAACTCATCAAGGGTTTGCTCGTTCCAGTGATGCAAAGGCCACAGATGGTATGCAAAGTGGAGCAACCCGGGAGAACCTTGAGTCGATGTTGCAGGCCTATCTGGATGACCCAACAGAGGTCTTTGTTAATCAGAACCCATTGCTGCATTGGTATGGGAAAAGGCCTCTATGGCGACTGATCACCAACCTGGATCTAAATTATTTGTCTTGCCCACTTGCAAGCGTGTCTTCTGAACGTGTTTTCAGTGCTGCTGGTGCCATTGTAACTTCAAAAAGGACCCGCCTCTTGCCCAAAAATGTGGAGAGGTTAACAATGATACAGATGAACCAGCACTTCATACCACCAGTTTACAAAATACATGAATGCAAGCAGGAAGAAGAGGACACTGACTTACTTCTCTGTTAGCTGACCTACTCCCGTCTCAATTCACAGAGTTTGAGGATGAGCTCTACTTCCCAGACACAGAGGCCTGAAAATAAC
The DNA here is from genome assembly GCF_964263255.1 of Lissotriton vulgaris. Taxonomy (NCBI): domain Eukaryota; kingdom Metazoa; phylum Chordata; class Amphibia; order Caudata; family Salamandridae; genus Lissotriton; species Lissotriton vulgaris. The sequence continues at coordinate 1,570,558,966 of NC_141691.1, forward strand.
TTCCTTTTTTTTCCATCCTAATTCCATTTTATTCCTGTGTGTCTTTATTTGTTTTGCAACTTTTACCACAACAAAACTCTAATCACCTAATCACAACAAGTCCATCAGCAGCACTGTCTTCATCTTATATTCCTTATTGATTTGAAGGTGCCGCAGTCTGCATTCCTGAGGTTCACAAGTTCACAACACAATCATGCTCATCTATCCTCCTCCTCCAGACTCCCCCCATCCATTTCCCTCAAGGCAGGTGGCTGGATTACGCAGAATCAAGAAACTTTGTCTTCGTAGACGAGTCCCCTCAAGTGGGACTGGAATTACTGACTTCATGCTGATTGCTGACAATTACTTCTAAAATTGACAGGAGAGGCTGCCCTGTGGGCCTTCACTTTCAGAAGAAGATGTGGACAAAAAGTGGAACAGGTAATGAACAATGAGAAGATGACATGCAGTGGACAGCAATGGCTGTCTGGCTCTGATGAAAGCAATTGCTGTTTGTTTGTTGTGCATGAAATGAATCATATGTCTTCTGTTATTATTTAATCTTTTACACACTAAATGTAACTCAAATCTACTCTGCTTTTTTTTACCTTGTTTAATTCAAATTGTACTTCAACTGCAGGGGCCACTAAGTTGCATTTTCCAATATGCAAACTGTCCTTGGACTCACTGTTTGCCAATATACCATGATGATTGATGATGAGTGTTGATGATCAAAGTTAAATAATATATCTTTTTTCTTTACAGTCACTCACTGGGATGGATGGATCATCATCGTCGGTTTACGGAAGAACTATGGCCAATTCTTGAGTGGCAAACAGGTAAACCAGTCTACAACAACTACTACAGCAGAACTACATGTCTGTCTAGTCGTGGTGTGGAGTGGTCGAGGCAGTGTAGTATTGTTATGCCAGGACAGCAGTTCATGTAAAATTGGGTCTATGTGGCTTGCTGCATACAATTAGATATCTTTTATCTGTCTGTGTCAAAGAGCCTAGGTATGCTACATCAGGTTGCTTCACTCAGTGGTGCCTGCCTTGACCGTCTGCATGGCCCTTCCGCAAGCATGGGCCAAAAATCCGCTCCGCTCGCGAAATTTGCCGATTTTCGCTGGCAAATTCGCAATCCGCGAATCTAGCGAAATTGTCGAAAATTCGCAAATTTGAGAGCCGGCGGATATTTGTTTTTAGGCCAGCTCAGTGTAGGGTTGAGGGCTAGGTTTGAGGGAATTTGGGTGTTTTTTAGTGTTCAGGGCTGTTTTGGGGGTTCAGTGCGGTTTACTAGGGTTTTGGGTTGAATTTGGTAGGGTTCCCGGAGTCTAGGCCTCAGGGCCCGATGCAGGCTCGTTCATAATGATGTTGGTAAGGTTTTAGGGGGGGTTTGACGTTTTTTGGTCCAGAATTGGCCTTTTTTTGTCTTTTTTAATGTTTTGCAGGCACTTGTGTTTGGGTGAAAATTTGTACACTTTCCAGTGGATGGATTTTGGTCTGCCTTGCTGAGATTCTTGGGAATCGCTGGAACATGTGTTCTGGTCAGTTTCAAGAGGATCAAAGTAGTGGAAGTGCTGAAAACAGCAAATTTTTGTCAAGGCACGATTTGCCATGTTATCCATGTTTGGGGGCGCAAGGAGAAAGTGTGTTTGGTGTGTTCCAGTTGTTCTAGGGGAACGGGACTTCTGTGAGTGGTAGGGAGGGGGAATTGGTGGTTGTGCAGGAAGTTTGGGAGGAATCGATTGATGGGAAGGGTGTGTTTAGGCTAAGTCGAGGTAGGGAAAACGCTGGCACAGGCGCCCATGTTAATTTTTGATTATTTTAGGGTGCAATTGGAGTGTGTTGTAGGTGGGTATTTGTGGATTTACATAGCTGGGATGAGAGTTGGGAATGTCCTATTTTGATTGCAAGTGGTTTGAAGAAAATCCATGGTGGAAAAGGGGTGTTTTGGGCCTAGTTTCAGAGTGCGTTTTGGCACGATTTTAACTTAGTCCTCTGCGAGGTAGCAGTATTGCATGTTTTTGGTGGGCTATTTGGGGGTGTTCTAGATTTAGATTTTTGGGAGTGGGTTTAGGGGTGTGGGAGCACTGTGGGAAGGTCTAATTTTGATTTCAAGTGGTTTGAAGAAAATCCATGGTGGAAAAGGGGTGTTTTGGGCCTAGTTTCAGAGTGCGTTTTGGCACGATTTTAACTTAGGCCTCTGTGAGGTAGAAGTATTGCATGTTTTTTGGGGGCTATTTGGGGGTGTTCTAGAATTTTGGGAGTGGGTTTAGGGGTGTGGGAGCACTGCTGGAAAGGTCTAATTTTGATTGCAAGTGGTTTGAAGAAAATGCATGGCGAAAAAGGGGTGTTTTGGGCCTAGTTTCAGAGTGTGTTTTGTCACGATTTTAACTTAGGCACCTGCAAGGTAGCAGTATTGCATGTTTTTGGGGGGCTATTTGGGGGTGTTCTAGACTTTTGCGAGTGGGTTTAGGGGTCTGGGAGCACTGCTGGGAAGGTCTAATTTTGATTGCAAGTGGTTTGAAGAAAATCCGTGTTGGAAAAGGGGTGTTTTGGGCCTAGTTTCAGAGTGTGTTTTTTCACGATTTTAGCTTAGGCCTCTGCGAGGCAGCAGTATTGCATAATTTTGGAGGGATATTTGGGGGTGTTCTAGACTTTTGGGAGTGGGTTTAGGGGTCTGGGAGCACTGTGGGAAGGTCTAATTTTGATTGCAAGTGGTTTGAAGAAAATCCATGGTGGAAAAGGGGTGTTTTGGGCCTAGTTTCTGAGTGAGTTTTGGCAGGATTTTAACTTAGGCCTCTGCGAGGTAGCAGTATTGCATGTTTTTGGGGGGTATTTGGGGGTGTTCTAGATTTTTGGGGATGGTTTTAGGGGTTTGGGAAGCACAGTGAGAAGATCCTGTTTAGGGGAAAAATAGTAGTTTGTCTGTAAGTTGAGGGGAAAGGTGATTTGGCCCTGTTTCTAAGGTGCATTTCGGCCCATAGGCTAACATTGCCGGTAATGCATTATTGCAGATGTCACTGGAGACAACTCTTCTGACACTTTACGCAGCTGTAGTGTAGGAAAAACACTGCACATGTACCCAAAGAGGTAGCACTTACCATATTAGCCAGTATAAAGTACTCCAGGAATAATTATTTTGTTTTGCGATTTCGCACAAATTCGCGGACAGCAGATCCGCACTATTTGCCGATACTTACTAATTACTGTCCTTGAAAAGGAGACTCAGAGTAAGCACTTTCGAAGTAATGCTTGTATGTAATACTGTCGCCTCTGTGAAACTGAAAGTGTTATTTTTGCACTACACAGCGTACCTTATATTTTTTTCTCCGTGGTGTTTTAATATCACTTCTTGTTTTTCCATCAACAATTACAGGCTGGCTTTTACCCTGTGCGATTGGAAAAACGATTAACTAAGGGTTACCATTAGCGATCCGCAATTCTGCCTCCGCCAGGCAGGCAGTGGACAGTGTGTCTGGTCACCAAGATTGATCGACCGAGCGTCAGGTGGAATGGAGGAGTTCCGCGAATAAGAGGAATGGCTGGATGCACGCAACTTCCCAAATTCAACAGGACAACTACAACATACAGTTACAGTATCCTCTTCACTTCTCCTTATCTTGTAAATAATGTTATTGTTGTGAACTTCTATGAGTGTGACTCCGTGCATTTGATTGCTCTCTGCTTCAAATTCATCCCTCCAGCCATTGTATACGTTTTTCTTTGCTATTTTTAAAACTAATTTCATGTACTAAGTGTTGTTTATTCTCTCTGAGGGCAGATAGGAAAGTGAAATTGCATAATTACTGCAGCTCTGTACTGTCACATTGTTTCTTCATAGTTAATACGTTGTAGAATGTACTACTTAGTTTAAGTATCCTAACCACCCATTTAGCAATCAACTTCATGCATGCAGTAGTGCATGCACTTCCTTTATGTCCCTTAAAAGATTTATGGATATCTTCGTATCCAAAGATTTGTTAATCTTCATTTGTTGTTTGTCCATGCTGTGTTTTTTTTCCTCTCTCCACAAAACTTTCCCAAAAAAACCCATTCCCATCCAATTTTCAAACCCTAACCCTCTTCCCCCGGGCTGTGTGGTTTTCATTGAGGTGTAACTAAATGACAACATTAATTCTACACATTTGCTGGGGAGGATAAGGTCAAAGTAACAGAAAACCAATTTCAAGGCTGGTGAAGGAATCCGAAGATATATTCTTACTTAGCTTGACACAGACCCATGACTATTTGCAAATCAAATCTGATTTTTATGGGCGCAATCAACTGGATTGATCATCAAGAACATCTTCCGCCTACACGTTGCGAATGATTACGTTGCTGTGTCCTACACCTTCAGTACTATTTCTTGTAGTAGCAAAAGCCAAACTCCACGCAACTAGTAGTTATACTTTGAATAATTTAGCATTTGTTAGGCTAAATTATGGCACTGTTCTTGTGTACTGTGCTATCTATTGTACTGTTCTAATGCTCCGCTCAGGCCACTCAAGGTTTCATTTTCTTTTTTTTCATATGCTGCTACTGCCACTGTGTACTAGCACTACTACTACCACAACGATGCCATTTCATCCGCCCAGGATTGCCAACCTTAATCGCCATTTGCCATGCAGCAAGCCCGGTGCCTAGAACTATTCTCAAACAAGAATCACAGGTAAGATAAGCGTTGGGGGGAGTAAGAATAATGGAGTAGGAGGAGAGAGGAGAGACTGACGGTAGTACTAGTAAAGTAGTAGGACAATTGAATTCACTAACTCTGTGAGTGGCGCTTACTTTTGTAAACATTTGGGCGATTACTTAGACAATTTAAATCAGGCAGCCAGTTAAGTTTCAGGAATACAAACGTACAGTTAACTCCCCCCGCGCAAAACAGAAAAAACGCGTACGCTATGTTTAAGTTGAAAGTAAATAATTATTTTTTCCCTAACAAAAATAAACTATCCCGCAAGACCCGACCCACCCCCTCCCTAACCTCAAAGAATATCCGTGAAATAAAAAGTCCCCAAAGTCCAAAAAACCCAATTCCCAATTCCCACCCCCTCAAAAGTCTTTAAAAAAGGGGCAAGGGACAGTCTCTCCTCCTCTACTGCCGCCGGCCGTGTCCTTTGGCTAGGTGGAGCGTTGCTCCATACGGAGGTTTCTTTAGAATGGTTTTAACTCTCTCCATATCCTGTTCAAGGTTGGACACCCTGAGGGTTAGGCGGTGGATGCGTGCCTTGCACCTGCTGTCGGGAGCAGCTGATTTTTTGGCTGCTTGGCGGTGGCGGGTGGCTGCGGTACCACAGCTCCGTACCGCTGGAGGCCTGCACTGACTGGCTGACCCAGGGTGCACGGAGGAGGATACAGCTGTCATGGTCGATGTTGTGTGCTGAGACTGCATGTCCTCCTCCTCCTGGGCCACCAGCCGCCGATATTCAGCGACAATCGCCTCCAGCTTCCTTTGCCTGGCCCATCTAGCCAGCTCCTTCTGTGTTGGTTTGGAAGGAGCATCTATATGAAGAAAGAAAAACATACTGTAACCAATGCTCTTTAATATTAACACAAAATAATTCAGCAGAAAGTTGTGTCACAGTAGCACTAGCAACTTGCAAGCACAGTACATAACATTTGTGGCCTGTATCTATCTAACCTCCCACTTCATCGGCCTCTGCTTTAACATTAGTGGGAGTTTCAGGAATCAATTCTACCAGCACTATATGGACTCACTTCATTAGACTCAGACAGTACACCAGTCTTCTTCTTCTTCTTCTCTCTTGTTTAGCGAAATTAGTACGTAATCTTCTGGAAGCCAGCATAATGCCAGCGCAGTCAACTTGCACCCGAGAAAACACAGAAATGACACAGACTTGTGTTACTGTACCACTCTAGTACATGCAGGGGGTGAAGCTCTTACTTTTCTATTACGGGTGTCACTGGCCATACTCTGTTACAAGGGCTACTGCTCCATTAATTTAACTTTCACCCTGCAGTCCCAATGACTACTAGAAAAGGAAAATGAAGAAGATAAATACATTTCTGATTATCTATCCATTCACAGGATATTTGCTTACATATGGGATGACTTTAGGTGCTTTGTTTTTAATTGAGTGAACACTGATAGGCCACACACGAATGACAGAGTTGTAATAAAATTATTAACAGAGGTAGTGAGCACCCCCCGTAATCACAGGATATATGCTGTGCTTGCAAACTACTGTTACTAGTCATAGTAGTATTCTGAAAAATTACAACTTCTTTTCCTCGCCTTTGCTACACTGGAACGGACGTGTGGGTGCGGAGTTACATGCTCTTAAAAGTAACACTTACTTCATCCAGTGACCGTCTACTCTGTCTACATACACCTATGCTATCTATGAGTAAGATAGTACCATGATCCAGGCATCCATCCATTCAAAATAATGTCAATCATTCTTCCTAATGTCTCAACTGGACAAACCTTAGTTTTTCTCACGGAAAAACAACCTTTTTATTTTATTTTGGAAACCGCCAACCATGCATCCGTGCTTGACTTGCATTTGAATTTGAACCAAAGAATATATTGCGCACACATACAGTTTCTGTTTTACCCACCCAGGCACTCCTCTTCCCTTTCTCCTTCCACCCATCCTTGCTTCAGCCTTTAACCGGCCATGTATCATATTCCCAGCCACCTCAGGCAGCATTCAAAAACACGTATCCTTCTTTGCCAATCATTACTTTTAAATCACTCGTCCTTTCTTGCACCCTTCTTTCCCTTTTCATTCATCCCATCCATCAAGTTCATCTCTGATCTGACTTGGCTTCTCGATAAAACTTTCACAGCTGAGTTGAAGTCAAATTTAGAGGAGGACATTGGTTACTCATCAACTACCACCGCTAATGCTATTGCTAATGCGAAGTCAACGGTGAATGTCTTCTACCTGGTTGACAAAAACGTAGTTCTAAATTTGTAAGTCTTCTTAACAGTAAAGTGTACTTGTACTGTACAACATATATACCATTGCAGAGCGCACACTCTGCAGTCTGCAATCTCAATAAGTAAGGAATATAATAGCTTACCACTGCCCGCCAATCCTGAGGTATCCCCCACAGCAGTTCCCGATGGCTGTTGCACCACCTCCGCCCCAGGAGTGCCCACCTCCGCACTGGCCCCGGCACTGTTAGATGGCTGTGCCATTGTTCCACCTAGAAAATAAATTTCATATTCTTAGATGCCATATACACCACTCCCTATTTTGTCTAGGAATTACATTTTTTTACTAGTACTACATAAACAAATTTAATAATTTGTGACTCTCTAGTCTCAAAACTACAAATTTCCCTTTCTTCAGGGAAGGGTGTTTTTTATTTATGCTTAGCCGTAACAGGTTTGACTATACTTTTTGGCACAACTGATGAATGCTTGCTTTTTAAAACGCACCATTTTTCTCATAACAGACAGAAGCTTCCCTTCCAAGAACAAGAGCAAGATCAGATCATCATCACTTGGACAGAGTCAACAACGATTCATCCCCACAAAGAAGACTTGAAGTTCCAACCAGGTGAGGGCTCTCCCACAATTAATGTGTGAAATCAGCCACTTTTCAGTTTTGAATCCTTCACCGTTTATCTTATATGATGAAGTTGATTTTAATAAATGTTTTTACTTGTAATAAAGCTTTAAAACTTACATAGACTCTGTGGTTTTTGGTCATGCGTGAGTGAGCGAAAGGGTTTGCAATTTGCAAGCATGAGTCCGTGGCTCAGAGAGGTCGGGATTCTGACTCCGTAGTCTTATGTCCTGGGCTGTATGATCATTGGGGATCAATCATTGCTGCATTCGGGAGCTAAATAATGACTCTGAACACACTAGCTAGTCAGTAAGGAGATTGGGGGTTCAACTTCTGTTATGACTGAGGTATGTGGAAAGTCTAACTGTGCCTATTATAATTTATAACCAATGCCCTATTTCTTGTCCATAGTTCTGTTTGTGCAGAATAGTCCCTGCAACAGTAGTAGTATGAATTGTCCTCCTATCCAATCAAAAAGTAAACTAGTATCTTATTTTTGGTGGCCATTGACATTTTACTGTTGGGAATTGTCAAAGCATAAACATTTAGAAGACTTCAATAGATATTATGGACAACCCAGAGGACTGCACTCTGTGCATAGAGCTATTGCTGAATAGAATAGGAGTTTTGTTTAACACCTTTTTCCAACTGTGCAAGCTTAGTTAGCTACACAGACAGACTAATAATAATCTAGTAGTACCACAGGGAGTCATACTAGAGGCAGGATAAGAATTTAGAAACAGTCTACAAGAATATCAAAGTCGATTTAGGAAAAAATAGAATGAGGAACGTTTGGAAAAAATACGCAATCCTGGGTCCTAGGCAAGCACGTCCAGTCTTCCTTCAGGTTTCAGACAGCAGTGCAGACCTTCTTCTGCTCTTCACAGGTTCAGAATTATCCTGAAGAGATTTCTGTGGAGTCTATTTTTATGGCCACTGCAAGCTTATGGGGAAAAGGCAAGTCTTTGCTCACCCCTAAACCAAATATGGTCAGTTTGTCTACTCCCACAATGTTTGTGATAGCTTGACTAGAGAGACAAAGGAGAGGCAAACCTAGGTGTCTTCTGTCAGTGACAAGGTAGGCATTCTGTGACGCAAAGGAAGAGGCTGATTTAAGTCCCCAGGCTATCCCTTGTCAAGGGAGGAGTCTCCCTCCACATATCCCTTTGTTCACTCTCTTGGAACAAAGCACATCTCACCACAGATGAGCCATCAGGGGCCAAGTGACAGCTGCAAACTGGCAGGAAAGCATTTTGGTATTAGGAAGGAAAATTACAACTTTCTAAAAGAGTCATCCCAAAATAGTAGTATTAAATTGGACTTTACTAATAAGTTGGATTTTAAATTACTAGTATAAATTAGACCCTGAACAATTAATATAGCTATTTCCAAACTGAATTTCGCACTTATTAACGGTAATAGTGTAAACCAGTGTTAACCTATGGCAGACCCAGCTTTGCCACAGTGAAAAACAACATTGTAGGTTTCTCACTGCCAGGACATGTAAAACATTTAATATACATGTACTCCGTTATTAAATATGACGCACCCTTAATTAACTATGAGCTTTTAGGTCCTAAATTAGTGGTGGCTTCTAAGCGTTAAAAAAAAAGCTTTCGGTCTTGTGAAAGATGTATTTTTCTAGGTTGAAATGGTAGTTTACTTCTGCATACCCAGGCTGCAGTGGGAGACCTGGAGACATGTTGTACAGTGCTATTTTAGTGTGTGGCATAATGAGAGCTGCAGAACATTGATAGCATTTAATTTACTGGCCCTGGGTATTTGTGGTACCATATACTAAGGAATTACATGCAAATTGAATGTGCCAATGTGGGGTATTCTAACTCTAGGATGTTTAGAGAGGAGAGCACACAAATTATACCACTGGTTAGCAGAAAGGTACAGTAAAAACAGGTCAGCAAATGAAACCAAAAATCTATGAGGATACCACTCAAAAAAGTGGTCATTTCCAAAAGATATGCTAAAAAGTGCAGCCAGTTTTCCTTTAAGGAAAACAGGCTGCATTTAAAAAAAACTGCTTTATTTAAAAGCAGCCCCAGACATGGTGGTGTGCTGAGCCCAGCAGGTCACCATACCTGGAAGGGACTGTCATTCGCAATGGGCTCGCAAATTGCAAGTTGCTCAATTTGCAACCCCATTGGAAATCGCAAACAGTGTTAAACACACTGTTTAACATGGCAATTTGTACCTCGCATATTGCGATTTGCAGAAGAGTCGCAATTTGTGAGGCACAATTTTACCGGTCGTAAATCTGGCCCCTAAATCTATAACCCTTGCATGACATCTATGAAAGGTCCATTTTGGGAATTTAAGTGCAATGCAAACCTTGAACAGTGTCCAGTAATGGGATGTATGTAACCATTCACCTATAAAACAGATAGCCTAGACGGCCCACCTGCCCACCAATGAGATTGTTAATTCATGACATTGTGATGTCATTTAAAATTGATTCATGAGTGACATAATTCTGTCAATAATTGGTTTGATGAATTATATCTCTATTTCATAGAATTTGAGAGAGAAACACATTTTTATATTAACTATTCAATTAAAAGCCTATTCTGTTGGGAAGGTGATTCTGCCATGCTGAGACAGGATGACAAATGTTTTCTTTTAACAATGGTAATACTTTGTGGGTTTGGGGACTGATGTAAGTTGCTATGTGATTTAAGAAAAATAATTTAACAGCAATATCATTGAGTGTATTCAAGTACATGGAACTCAGACAACACAGCCATCAGCCAATTAACTCTACTATTTTGGGGGCATACTCAGTGCATATTTATTATTTGCCCTTGTGATCTCCGGTATGTGGGGAGTACCCGCCTTCCGGTGCACAAGCGGGTACTGCAGTACATAAGGGCCATCGTGGGGAAAGATCAGTCGTACCCGGTAGCCCGTCATTGTGAAAATCTGCATAACAGTGACCCTGTATTCCTTCAATATTATGCCATATATTGTGTCCTGCCATTAAAGAGAGGAGGAGACAGGGACGCGAAACTCCGGGTATTGGACACCAGGTGCATAATAGAATTAGAGAGTAAGGCCCCGCGGGGGATGAATGCTAGTGAAGATCTTTATACATGTCTTTAGTTCCATATATATATTGTACCTGATTAATTGTTAATTGAGAATCTAGATAACTTACAAACCTGGAAATATGTCCCCTTTGTCCCCCAAGTTCGCTGTGAATTATGATTAATGTCTCTTAAGTTGGTTTTTAGTACTCGCTGATTAAGGATGGTATGAAGATGTCCTATAAAATCTGAAATTTCTACCCACACCTTTTTACAACTCTACACTAAAATGAAATTTTGAATCATTATTTTGCACTATGTTTTGCACATAGGGTTAGGGTATTGACGAGGGTCAATTAGAAGATTGTGTGAGTTCATATGAATTAGATGTGAATATAGCTTCAAATTTGTTTGTAGAAGGCTTTATTTCGATAAAATTTTATCTTAAAAAGCATCACAATAAAAAGAATTTTACATTACATATTCCACAAGATAAAACAAGGTGGATGGTCATACACAATATACCATCCATCAATAAAAAATGTGATAACACATTAGGGTTAAGAACAGATTAAACATTATAATTATTTATTTTTAAGCCTGCTTGTTCTAATGATCCATGCTCAGCTAAGAAACTTAGAGATAGCACAAACATATACTAGCTGAGTATCTGACATGAGGATTCGCAAGGCCATCGAATGAGACCTAGTACCCATATTCCTGCACACTGGTTTTAGCCACCTGGATCTCGGAAGTTTATAAGCAGTGCACTCAAATAAGATATGAGGCACTGTTTCCAAGGTCAGCGGACAGAATGGACACGAGCTAGAGATACTTGAGGACACGCTCCAGCGTGCTGTAAACTCGCCAAGAGGAAGGGTACCAATCCTAAATCTAAAATACAGCATGCGATCATGCGGTTTTGTAATAAAATCAAAATAGGGCTCTAACAAGGGTACATCCTTTAAAAGAAGATAGTTAGAAACAATCCTACCATTTTTAGGGTTTGAGTATTTTTTATTGTACACCCAGCTCCAATAAATCTGCTTCAATTGGGATTTTGGCACAGCAGATCTAGTTGACCATGCCTCCCCCAATCCAAGCTCAACAAGTAGGGATTTTACATTTCGCAGCCAACTTATTTTTGTCCAACCAGACATAGACAGAATTTCCGTTAGCCCTTCCGCATAATGAGCGAGTTCCGGTACTCGCCATAATCGTGACCACAACAACAGTGGACGGAACTGGGCCTGATCCTTTATTGGGCGATTCCCTAGATCATACAATATCGGAATCATAGGTGTACTTTGGGGAAGGGACAACAATGACCTAAAGAATTTATTCTCTGACTGGGTAAGCTGGTCAATATTACAGGCACCCCATAATTCTGCCCCATACAGGGACACACTAACTGCTCTTGCGTTGTAGATCTCTACAATGGGGAAAATAGGTTTTATTGTAGAACTGCACTGTTGTTTTAAGAGTGTGCCTGTTACCCTTTTAAGCGAGAGGACCATTTTATTAATGTGAGGGCCCCAGTGCATTCGGTCAGAGAGTCTGATGCCCAAGTAATCAAATTCTGTCACTCTATCTAGCTGTACCCCATTCAAGTTTGGCGGAATTCCCTTTTTTTTGCTGGATTTAATACTAGATATTTAGTTTTGCCGGTATTAATTACCAGACCCCTAAGTGTGCAGAACAGATGAAAACTATCGAGTTTCAAAATATTCTGATTACTTTGTCCCTTTGTGAAAAACAGTACTGTCATTTTATAAAATATGCACAAGGGTTTGCACATGTTCTGGTTTTAACACAATATTTATTATGATGTTTACAGAATCTGATATCTATTGCTAAAAATTGCATATATATATATATATATTAACAGTGGTAAATTGTAATTATGAGTAGGAGAAAGTTTTTTACTACGTACGGGCACTTTGCCTTTTATTGTAAATAGTGTGTACATAATATAATAATGAATCTTATTCTATTTATGTATATGCATTTTTCTGAATTTTATATACTTTTCTAGATGGATTATATCATATATGGATTGTGTATTTATGATTGCGAAATTTGCACAGTATATGTTTTGCACAGAACTAAAATCCTTCGAATGTAATATATGGCACTATGTCATTAATTCAGTTTCAAATGACAAACATTTCTGTCTAAAAATGTGAACAGTAAAGGGTTAACATGGGTAGGTCGGGAATAACTAGTACCACCCACTTTTTGTGAACTCCTTAAGTACCCTCGTCATTGTTTAGCAACTGTATCATGTGATCAAGCCTCGAGCTAGAGGCAAAACGTGTCATGCGGACTTGCTGGGTTTTATTTTTGAAATAAAACACTAAATTTGCACCAGAATCTTTGGGTCTGACTTGTTCGCTTTTTTCGAAAACTGTCCGAGCAGAGAGGACAGTGATGTGGCGGCAGCAACATTGAGCGGAGTACAAGGAATTTATTATTTATTATGAACATTCATTTAGAAATGAGGGTGTCTTGTAGATCACACACCCATTAACATGACCACTTAGAGCGACAGACTTAAAATCCAAAGTATACTATAAACAAGTCAGACTAAGCTTCTAAATAGTACATGCTCATGTAGTATTGGACACCAAACCAATTGGAAGAGTGAATGAATTAATTAAGCAATGTACCGAGAGGAGATACTATAACGCTCATATGGCAACCCAATTCCTGATTTCTGGTGCCACCGACAGGGTCATAATGTATGAAAAGAAAAGAGAGAAGAAGAATGGAAAGGGGCGACCGCTCGGTCCCCCCGAACGTATGGTGGAGTACCCCGATCCCCCCGGGAAGCCATTTTTTGGGCGGGAGGCAAGCCTCGGCTGGTATGCCCGAATCGGCGTAGCCGGGGCGCGCCTTTTTCCCGCCCAAGGAGGGGTTGTCCTAGACACCTACACCGTTGGCCACGCCCTGGAGGCGGATTGGAGGAGGGTCCACGCCCGCCCGAAGGAGGATAAGAGGAGCGACGATCCAAGGAAGCATCCTCTTGTTCTTGTGCTCAGAAGCTGCACCTCCCCGTTGCACGTGAGCTCGAGACAGAACAAGGAGCCAATTTTGAGAATTTGTAATTCTTGTGTTTTCTCTTCTAGCGCTTCGAACTCTGGTTACAGGATCTTTTGGTCAACTATCGTAAGAGAATGCCGGGCAAAAAGGTCGGAAAGAAGGTTAGCACCGACCAAATGCTCCGTATGCTGGTGAAGGACATGGCGGACATGAAGAAGCAGATGGCGGCCATGAACGGTACGGGCCGGCCTAAGAAAGTCATCGGACCAGCATTGCCGGGGGTAGTCCCTGCCGGGAGAGGTAAAAGGGCCAGGAACAGGGCAGCAGGGGGTGAGGCTCCGGTTCCCGAGTCACCTCCGGCGATCCCGGTCAGGCCAGTAGAGGCCCCAGTTCCGATTCCGGATGCAGGACAGCCAATCCCTGTCGTAGTTACAGCTGTGAACGAGGGGGATATGCCACCCGAGTTGGCTGCACAGTTGGCGGCGTGGTTGGGCAAGAATAATGAGGGTGCCATAGCTCCAGGGGATACGGCCGAAGAGGCCAAACTAATAATGAAGCAGTTGCGGCAGTCTCGAGATGCTGCGAAGGCACCTTGTCCTTTTGTTCCTCCTCAGGTTCCTGCGGAACAGCCGTCTTCGGGCGTTGGAACAGCGGCAGCAGCAAGTTCAGCTACTGATTCGGGTAAAAAGCCGTTGCCAATGGCTGGGGAGGGGTCGGTACCCTCAAGAAGGGAAAAGGTGGTACAACATATCCCGTTGGCCGCAAAAGAAATGATATGGGCGGATAAATATGTGAATATATTTTCGCTATTAACTGATCATTATGAAATAGAGCACGTTAAAAATCAGAAGGAATTGTTGCATCCAAGTGTATGGCGAGCAAAGATGGCGGGTTTCAGAGTTGATGAGACAATCGCTAATTGGGCCAGGGCTTTCGGGATGTTCACTGCAATCATGGGGAACGTAGGCCCGAGGTATTGACTGAGTTGGCTTGTTACCAGACACGAATAATGGAGTTTTATGAATCTTACGATGGTGATCAATGGTTGGGTTATGATAACAAATTTCGTAAGGCCAAGGAGCACGACTCATCCCTGACGTGGGATTGTTTCGACTCCATTTCCTGGCAGAAACAGGTCAGGTCAAACCCGACAAAGCCGTCTTCGTTTGGCGGGAATGGGACAGAGCCTTCCCGCCATTCCCCGGCGGTGCCCTTTCGAGCGGGCGCCGGTGGTGATCAGCACACAAGGAGTAATGGGAACTCTGGCAAAAAAGGGGTCTGTTGGAGCTTCAACAGGGGCAAGTGCACTAGGCCACAGGGGACGTGCAAATTTAGGCATGAGTGTGCAGGGTGCGGACAATCTTCACACCCCAAGAGTTCATGCAGAGCCAAGAATGGCGATTCAGGGGGCAGAGGCGGCGCCAAACAGGTCTAATGACGGCCGAGGGGCGCTGCTACCTACTCCCATCGACATCATGGCAATGATCCCTTGGCTGAACGAATACCCTGATCATGTCTCCGCTGGGGTGTTGAGGGACGGTTTCTCATGTGGTTTCCGCATCCCGGCGGGGGATTTTCGGGGGGAATCGCTGTGTGAAAACCAACTGTCGGTTCGTCAGAATGCGGTTGTAGTACAGGCAAAGATTGCAAAGGAGGTGGCCCGAGGTAGGGTTGTGGGTCCATATGCGAACCCGCCTGTCCAGAATTTTGTTTGTTCACCGTTGGGTGTAGTCCCCAAGAAGGACCCAGGTGAGTTTCGGTTAATACATAATTTGTCCGCTCCTAAGGGTCTTTCCGTGAATGATGCGATTGACCCGGGAGTTTGTTCGGTGCGGTATGCTTCCTTTGATGAGGCTGTCGCCATGTTGAATCGCCTGGGGCCCGGAGCGCTGATGGCAAAGTCGGATATCGAGTCAGCATTACGGTTGCTCCCGGTACACCCACAGGATCAGCGTCTGCTAGGTTTTGTGTTCCAGGGACGCTATTACATGGATAAATGTATGCCAATGGGTTGCTCCATCTCTTGTGCGTATTTTGAAACATTCAGTAGTTTTTTACAATGGGCGTTCACCAGAGCCACAAGCTTTACGCAGGTTATGCATTACCTTGATGATTTTCTGTTTCTGGGGGCAGCTGGGGACACGGAATGTGCACAGGCTTTGAGTAAATTTTGTGATCTCATGAGAATATTTGGCGTGCCACTGGCACCGGGCAAAACAGTGGGGCCGTCTACTTCGCTCGAGTTTCTAGGAATTGAGCTCGATTCCGAAGAGGGGTGCTTCCGTTTGCCTCAGGAAAAGGTATTGAAATTTATGGCCTCACTTGAGGCATGTGTTGACGAGACGAAAGTAACGTTGCATCAGTTGCAGCAGGTTGTGGGTCAGCTTAATTTTGCCCTTAGAGTGATACCAATGGCTCGCCCCTTTTCTTGCTCTATTGCTCAAGCCATGGTTGGTCTTAGGGAAGGGCATCACCACACAAGACTCTCGGCAGAGGTTCGCCAGGACATGCGCATATGGTTGGCATTCCTGGCGGAGTTTAACGGTCGTGTCCTGCGGAACAAACCAGCGGTTTCCTCCGAGGAGCTGGGTTTGTGGACCGACTCGGCAGGGAGTGTGTAAATGTAAATGTAAATGTAATTGAGCTTATATAGCGCACAGCTACCCACAGTGGGTGTCCCGGCGCTTGCTTAGGGAACCCGTCCTGATATTCCCCTGTGTGATAGCCCCAGCGGGTATCCACAAGGTGAAAGTCAGGCATCCCACCGCGAGGGGCCGTTGTGGAGATTAAGCAAGCTATTGCCCAGAGTCGCAGAGTGTGAACCCGTGAGTTGAGAAGGCACCGGAGCGAGAATTATCGAGTCCGTGAAACTTTTAGCCCAAGACCCGCCGAGGCGGGGAATTGAACCCTGGTCCAGGACCGATCTCAGCTTCCGGGTCTGCCGCCTCTAACCCCTGAGCCACACTTCTCCAGTGTGGGTTTTGGTGCCATCTTTGGTAATCAATGGTCGGCACAAACATGGCCGGCATGGTGGCACGAGAGTGGATTCACAGGTAACATTGGGTTTCTTGAACTGTTCCCTATTCTAGTGGCCTTGAAGACATGGCCGGAGGGATTTCGTGATCGCACTGTGGTGTTCTGGTCGGATAATATGACTGTGGTAGAATGTGTCAATAATCAGGCAGCACGCTGCAAATTGATCTTGAGATTGATGAAAGAAATTGTCCTGCTATGTATGAAATTAAACGTCCACTTTAGAGCAAAACATGTGCCTGGGGTACTGAACCAGGCGGCTGATGCACTCTCTCGTTCCCACATGCAGGCCTTCCGGGGCCATCTGCCCTCTGCGGACTTGGTGGCGGCACCATTTCCCGAAGTTCTCTGGTCTCTCGGTGCCCCGGATTACAAGACCTCGTGGGAGAGAGTCTAGCCCCCAGGACGAGGAAGGCATATGAAGGGGCGTTCCGTTCCTATTGGGCATTTTTGGGTCCAGCTAGGGGGGAGCATTGGGGGCAGGAGGAGTATGTCCTGAAATTTCTAGTCTCATTGCATCAGGCAGGCCGATCAGTGGCAACAGCCAATAGACACCGAGCCGCCATTGCATTCATGGCGCAGGCTCATGGCATTCAGGACCCCACAGCGTCCTTTCTAGTAAAGAAGGCGTTGCGCGGGTGGCAACGCCTTGAGGGTCGTAGGGAGGACGAGAGGCGCCCGATAGGGCTAGCAATGTTGTCCCAGTTAATGTCCGTACTCCCTGCGACTTGTTCATCTCAGTCAGAGACAGTGCTGTTCTGGGCCGCCTTCGCATTAGCGTTCCATGGGGCTATGCGGATAAGCGAACTGGTAGCAAGGAACAAGCGGGATACGGGGGGAGGTCTGTGTCGAGAACACATCCAGATTAGAGGTGACGCGATGGTAGTCACTATAGCCAAGTCCAAAACCGATCAGGGAGCGATCGGAGACAGTGTGGTTGTTCAGCGCATGCTGGGATCCCACATGTGCCCAGTGAAATGCGTGGAAGAGTACTTAGCGCAAAGGGCAGCATCATGGGGGGGGAGCTTGCTGAGACATACCGACGCCACCCCACTGACGAGGTTTCAGTTTCAGCGGGTGTTAACAATGGCAATCGCGGCAGCGGGCTTGAACCCGGGCGATTTTGGGACCCACTCATTCCGGATAGGTGCTGCTACGGAGGCTACAGCCAGGGGGTTGAGTGTGGATAAAGTGAAACAGTTGGGGCGTTGGTCCTCGAATTGTTATAAGAGGTATGTGCGGTTGCACATGTTGTGAAGCTAATGTCATGCACTCACGCTTCTTGTTTGTGTTTGGTTTTCAGTTTCGCGAGCAGGCTTTGCGGGGCGGACTGTGCAGTTGACCCGACACCTGGGAACCAGCGGTCAAGGATCACCGGCTGAGGGAAGAGTGGTGTGGGTCGTCGGCCACTCATACGTGAGGCGTGCCGCAGACGTATTCAAAGCAGGTGATATGATTCACATGGCTGGGGAATACGGGTACAGGGTGACCTTCTACGGAAGGGGCGGGCTCTGTATTGACCAGTTTCAAAATTTTATGGAGGGTTTGTTAGGGCGGACAAGGTCATCGCCATCTGTAATCATAGTGCATCTTGGGGGCAATGATTTGGTGACCACTGGTCGACGAATACTTCTCGAATTAATCTTATCCACAGTAAGTTGGTTGGCGAGAAGGGTTCCGGGGTGCACGAGTGCATGGTCACACTTGATTCCGCGGAAGGTTTGGCTGGGGGCTATCTCTGTGTCAGCTTTAAATCAGTCGGTGAAGAAAATAAATAACAAACTTGGTAGGTTGTTTCGTACAGGTACATTGCATTGTATTCCTCATGGGTGTATCCGGGGGGGATCATATGTATCTGGAGGATGGGGTCCATTTGTCCCGGGAGGGGAATGTTTTACTCATAGGAGATTTTGTAGCTTGGTTAAAGAGTTTGTGCAGCCATGACCTTTAGGTGGGAGTTTTGTGGGGGAGTCCGGATAGCCGGTCAACTATCCGGCCTGTGGCGGTAAGGTCATGATCGGTGAGCAGTAATTGGAAGATCCCTAGAGGTGGGGGCGTCACCCATTATGGATGGGAGCGCCCGGGGGGAGGCGGCCATTGGCCCCTCAAACGGGGAGGCGGTCCCCTCTAAGGATGGGGCCGCCGAAAGGGAAGGCGGTCAAGGCCCCTCCCTGGGGAGGAGGGGCTACGGGCCCCTCCTGGGAATTTCCCGGGGCCAGGACATCTGCGACGGCAGATGTGGTAAGCAGTGTGAGGTGGGAGGGGGGTCTACGCTACCTTCTAGACACCTCACACGAGTCCTCGGACGACCACTAAAGATGGCGTCGAGTAAATATGGGGCCCCCGTTAAGACAAGGGAAATTGGAAGTTGGCACAGAGGGACAGGCCTCTGTGCGCCCGCCCCTCACAAGTGAGGGGGGAGTTCTGGTTTAGGGATCTGACACCGGTTACGACCTTGCCGTTGGCCCGTAATGTTAGGATGTACAATTTGAATTTTTGAAATGCATTTACAGGATGTTTTAGAATCGGCTAGGAGAACCTTTGTATTAGAGATGTGTTAAGGTTAGCCCATTAAACATCGTAATGTGTAAATGAAATTGTACATGATATGAAACTGTTAATTTTAAACGTTTTAATTTTGTTTCATATTTTAATAAATACGGCCGGGAGGGTAACTCCCTCCCGCCTTCCAAAAGTTCAAGAAACGTGTCCGTCTTCCCATTCTTGGGGAGTGTGTTGGGAGGGGGTGACGGGTATCCCAACCATATTGTTTAATCAATTAATGTGATTGTCTATGTTAGAAGAGAGGATCAATCAGAAAAAGTTCAGAACAGAAGTAAAATCAATAAAGGAGCATAAACTTGATAACAGTTTCTCTTGTTAGGAGATTTAAATGAGTATCATCATGACTTAAAGTATAAATTTCACCTTGTTAACCAAGTTTGCTAACAATTTTGATGTGAGAAAGTTGCCAACTGATTGTCACAGATGCTCCATACTTCACAGGTTCATAACTTATTGAGAAAACAAATCCAAATGAATGAATAGGAACACGAAGAACATTCATAATAGATACCCTCCAGCGGGTAACTGATCAAGCTGGCATGATTGAGAGGACCCAACATCACTAGAAAGAGAAGGAATATGTTTAACCAACTCAAGGTACAAATGGTGTGATATGTACTGCTATTACAGTTAGAAGAGCTCAGGTAATAAATAGATCATTTAGTTAAGATTGTTCAATGACTCATGCTCCAACATATACATTAAAAAACTGAAGACGACTACAATGGAAAAGATAGAGAAGAAAAGCACCTGGAAGTAGAAGATGTGAGTTAGGTATTGAGAAAGTTTCCTCATAGTTTGGTAATGAACCAGTGAGGTAGAAGATGTTATTTTCTTTATTTACACTGAAGGTTATTGGGTACAGCATTAAGCATGGAGTACAAGCCAGGTCTTCATCCTCCCGCTAATTATAAAAATAGAAAGGTTCCCATTCAACACACCATGCCAACATCTTCTTACATCATGTGTCACATTGATCATTCCATATACTAGCTTGCTGTTATGTTACAACATAGACCACAAACATATGGAGGGACAAAGCATTGAAGTAAAAACATAAATAACACAAGAATTGAATTTACAGTAAAATAAATGAAAACAATGTTGACTACAATACACCCACATTAAAAATATAGTAAATACAAATTATTGTAAACTTGACAAAAGTATTGTAAAGCAAAATTATAGTACAGAAAAAAAGTATGTTTAAAAAATATTTCAATGTACCAAACTTCAAATTAAAAGTTTATTTTTTTAAAACAATCGAATAATGTATAACTTTTTAAAAGAAAAATCACTGTTCCATAGTTCGAGTTATTCAAAACAATAGCCCAAAATAAAAATGATATAATATTTAAATAATATGCAAATATGTAATTAAAAAATAATGTTCATATGAAATTCAACCATAACTGTACCTCACAGTACAAATGATGCATAATAATTTTTAAAATACCTATACATAATTATGCAACTTAAATTATTACATCTTTGAAAGTGTGTCTTTATATCAAACCAAATCATTTGCAGTATAAAAGATATAATTTAAAAGAAATATAACACATTAAATAAAAACATATATAATAAAGTGTAACAATTAGTTGCTGAAACAATATAATAATTACAATATTTGAGTATTCAGCAACATTTCAAAATTCTTTCATAAATAAAAAACAATCTAAAAAGGATTCCACAATTCCAATCAAAAACAAATACTTATAACAAAGTAAACTTGAAAGCTGGCAATTTACTATATTAATTACAATCACTTGAACAATGGAGAACATGATTAAAAGGAGGAGGATCACATTTTCTATTTGTGAGAAATGTAATTATTAGTTGGGGAGGGTGGGAATACTTCCCAAGTAGTACATTTTAAATCTTATCAGACCCAGCACAAAAGTTCAATAAATAAACCTGGTGTCAATCCCTCAAAGCATAGAGGTTAAGCTTAAAAAAAGATTTTAAAGTATTTAGCAGTACCAGTAAAATTAAAAAGTCAAATGCAACACAACAGAAACACAACAACCAATTCATAACAATAGATAAAACAAATCATAAGGAAAATGACACTAAAAGACTAAAATTCAATTAGATAAGTGGAAACGTGAATTTTTTAAAGGTTTAAGGAAAAAAGTGGCAAGCAAAAGAAAAGCACCAATCAGAAGTCACTATTCAACATAAACTGCGACTTTGGTACAATTTTAGACTGACCATGATGGAACTGAGGTCGGAAACCAAATCGGTCCTTCTGGTAAAAGATTTTACCTTCTTATTTAGACTCTGAAATAGAATCCAACATTTTCGGGAAAGACTGTGTCCAGCGAAGTCATCTCAAAGTAGGTAGCTGTTGGACGAGGCCCACTGAAGCCCTCCATTTTGGCAGGAAAAGCTTTGAGTGAGAAAATGCAAATTTAGAGCCCGCAAATTCCTCTAATCAGTTATAGTTTTTGCACCTTCGATCATTCAACGTTTCTATCTTCTGACTTATTTTTAGAGCTCCAAATCCCCGAGCTGGGAAAGCCTGGAATTTGTATATAACAAAGTCATTTTAAAACTGGATACCTTTGCCGCAAAGTCCCCCCTAAAGCTCCAGAGGTCTTTAAATTTCAAAACAATTATAACTCCCATCGTTTTGGACTTTCTGGAGAAAATCCTCTTGTTCTCTTCTAAGACTCCCACAACCTCAGTGTCAACACTTAGGGACCGGTTATCATTCTAGACAGGCCACCAGCAGTTTCCAACCAAGGTCAATGATAAATTTGGTTGTTGGTTGACTGGGGTGGGAGTCCTGGTGAATCAAAAGCTACAATCTCTTGCAGGGTGAACCCCCAAAGAGTCACTAAAACAACCTGTACTTAACCCTAAGTAGCTTTGCACAAAAAGCAGTCAAGCTTAAATTAGAGGCAATGTGTAAACTATTTAGAAGCAGACTAACAGTAATGGAGTGTAAGCCCTACACAAAAAAATCCCACACCAATTTAGAATACCAGAATAAACTTTAATAAATCATTTGACACCAAAACAGCAGAATTCAATAAGCAGAATCAGTTTTGAATCTAACACCTAAAAGATCTAAGTGCCCCCCCATCTAGATGTGCGAGACTTAGTAAAAAAATATGGCCAACCAAGCTGGACGTGGTTCAGATACAAGAAGTGTGTTTGGCCTGGTCAGAGCTCACCTTCATACTTAACATAAATTTTGAGGAAAATGTTCTGGGAATGTAAAGCTCTAGGATGCATCTGAAAATGGAGTATCGTCATACGGGAGCTTTTGGATTTCTACGGTCAGATTTAGCATCTTTTTTGGAAGTCAAAAATCTCCTGTGGGACTAGACAGAGCCCTGCAGCCAAAGATACTTCCATGAGGCTGGATATCTCTTTGGTGAAGGACTGCTGAACAGGATTTCCTGGTGTAGAGGAGAACGTAGTGGGAGAAGCCGTGAAGTCAATCCAACCAGCAAGTTACCTTAGCAGATAGGCGAGCAGGTTGGTCCCGGTCTCCTCCTGGTTCTCAGAGCAGTTTTTGGCCAAAATGTTTTAAGTCCTCAGTTTTGGGATTTACCCATCTGAGCACCTTTAGCACCACAACCAAGGGCCCAGGATTGGTGGGATACCACGTCAGAGTTCAGGACTCACTCAGGCTGGGTCCAGTTGTACTTTCAAGAATGTGGGAGCCTTTGTGCCCCTGTGGCTCTGAATTGGAGGGCAGCAAACTATCCCTTGGAGTCACTGCAGTTGTCCTGAATTCAGGTGAAGATGCAGGGTTGGCCTCTGAGGGCTCAAGTCAGGCTCCAGGCTCCAGGAAGCAAAGCATTCCTTCTAGGTACAGCAATCAGTCTTGCTGAGTGCACACCAGTTAGTTCTCTCAGAGTCCTTCCGCAGATGCAAGAGTGAATGGAAAATATGGTGTCTGAGGCCCTTTTTTAATACCCTAATGCCCTCCTTCTGGAAGGTGGGAGAAGCTTCTAGACAGCAGCTTTGAAGTGCATGAAACTTCCTGACTGCCTGCCTTGGTTCTAAGCTAGTTGTACTAACAATGTGGAGGTGATAAGTCCTCTGTGCTCAGCTTCGCCCCATCCTGCCAGCAGATGACCCATTCAGGCACACCTAATCCATCTATTGTGTAACTGTCTGTGAGGAATTCATAAACTCTGTCAATTACACCCAGTGCTTTAAATGGAATAAAATAAGTGCAGGTACTCATCAAAAGAAGCAGTGGGCATGTTTAGGGAGGTGCTAAGGTGGAAAAAGGGGCAGTTAGCTTTTTGACATTGCAAAATTCTATGCAAGAAATCTGCATGCATTGTTTGATTTTCGGAAGTATCTGTCAATTAGTTATCTCACTAATAACTATATATATTGCACTTACTAATAAGTATTTATTACTACCCAAAGTAGCCTTTTTTTAGCAACCTTAAAATGAGAAAAGATTGAGGAAAAAACTGCGAGGTTCTAAATATATGCCTTATTGTTTGCAGGCAGGTCCTGGCTGCAGGGTCATGACTCACTGAGCTACATTACAAGGATGTTTTTTGTCTTTTGACCTGCAAGTAACACAAGGCTCAACTAAGCGTTCTACATTGAAAAAAAACGAATCTGTGACTTACATGCTGCATGCTGTGCTTTCCAGCAGACACACTTTTATGGTAAGTTGAACCTTTGGTTAGAATGTACACAGATCTTTCTAGCAAGTGCATTAACCTCCAGAGTTATCCACTTTATTGTTACTTATGATGCCCCAAGCTCACTTACTTAGGGGAAGGACCTCAGTTTTCTGGTTCTCATGATTGATGAATGCGCACCTGCAAAAAGCGAGGAATTCATCTGGCACTCTTTTCATTCTCGCCACTAGTGGGTGTTTCTGTCAAATCTGGAAACCAGAGTTCCTTTCAAAGATACATACTTTGTATAACTTTAGTGAGCAGCATATTCTCTCTCTCCCTGCCACTAGATGAGAAATGCTGACACACAGACCCTATCGATATTGCTGTTGGTGGCTCAGCCTTTCAACATTCCATTTTATGTGGTTGAAAAGAAGTGGTATAAGGAGTAAACACGCTGCAAATGGGCTATCAGAAAAAATAAAGTATCTACTGGGCTGATCTGGCTGCACTGTTTGTAATAAAAATACATACCATCATCCCAGGTGTGTTACTTCAGCTAATAATTGATATTATATGCCTCATATACTTACTATAATAATTGCCAAATGCATTCTTGCATTTGCATTTGTAGATTAAATAAATATTAAAAAGAAAAGGAACAGGCTTTCAAATCATATTATGAATGGCAAGGTGGTCTTTCTGAATCGAAATATGACCAATGACATGAAGTCCTGGTTAGGAGATAGGGCTTATTACAATTTAAATATGTTTTTTGTGCTTTTACCACGCAACTTGTACAGATGACCACCTGGAATCGCACAATAAATACAAAAATTATGTTTTCCTGCGTTTGGCATTCGATGACAGTGTGCAACAAATTGTAACTATGAGTGTGAATAACACGCACATACCTAGCCAGGCAACACACTTGCTGGCTTTTGACAAAAAATACAGCCATGTATGCCCATTTGGCATGTAGGCCCAGGTGGTTTAAAACTGGCTGCAAATATCTCCTTTTAAAGAGCATTTCACATTTTTCACTGGACTGACAAGGTTGATAAAATAAGGATTAGCGAGTTTGGTAACAAGATTCCTTATTATTTAAACATGCAAGTATTGTATTGTAATTGCATTTATATATATTTTTTTATTTTTTATTTTTTTATTGAAGTTTTTATAGCGCTGGCTGGACCCGATGGTATCAGAGCGCTTCACAGCAAATACAGACAAGCAACAAAGGGACATGTGGACAGAAAAACGAAAACAAGGAACACAGGCGGGAAGTAAAGTCTGTTCAAAGAGATAGCAGTCTTTCACAGTCAGGCGTGTGGTCTCGTTATGAACTAGAGCGCTCAAGGAAGAGGACTTTGAGAAGAGTCTTGAATTTCGGGAAGGAGGCGGTCATTCTGATGTGGGGGGGATGGAGTTCCAGATCCTGGAAGCATTACCCGCGAAGGATTTATTAGAGGTTTTGTGTATCTGTGATTTCAGAGGGATGAGTAGGAGTGTATTGGAGCTTCTGAGGTTCCTGGACTGACCGGCCCGTTTGAGTTTGGTGACCAGATATTCTGGTTTGCCTGTATGCAGGGCTTTGTGTGTGAGGCAAGCTGTACAGAAGCTGGCTCGTTGGTCAATCGGGAGCCACTTCAGTTCCTTGAGTGCCGGAAAGATGTGCTCATATTTCTTTGTACCTGTGACCATTCTTGCTGCAGCGTTGAGGGTGGAGGTAAGAGGTCCCAGGTGAGATTTGGCTGTTCCAGTCAGTGCTGCGATGCCATAGTCAATTCTGGAGAGCACCAGTGCCTGAGTGGCCTGTTTCAGATCTTTTTGGGGGAGGAAGGGTTTTATTTTGTAGAGAAGTTTCAAGTTAAGGAATGCACTTTTGGCGGGTTTTGAGATGTGTTTTTTCATGTCCAGATTGTGGTCGAGAGCGATCCCTAGGGATTTTGCTGAGTCCATTGGCGCTAGAGAAACATTGAGGGCGTTTAAGGCTTTGAGCCATTCTACTATTTGGGGGTTTTCATCTTTATTCGAGATGAGGAGCACTTCTGTTTTTTCTTCATTGAGTTTGAGGTGGTTGGATGAGAGCCAATGTTGGACCTCCATGAGTGTACTGTTTAGTCTGTGAATGTCTGCGATCGATGTGGTTTCCTGATAGAGTTGTGCGTATTCTGAGCTGGGGAGGGGTTTGAGGTACCGACGGACAGAGCGGGCCTCATTACCTGAGTGAGTGCCAGGCGAGGTGAGGCCACTCCCAAGTAAATTTTGGGAGAGGTGATTCCACAACCATGACTATCCAAACTACCATATAACACATCTTCAGATGGTAGGTTATTTATGCATGGTATGTAGTCCTTATTACACTTCTTTTTCACAGTTGCAGTAGTGTTATTATAGGTCCTGAAAAAAGCCATTTTTGGCTGAAACATGTCAACCATTTGATATTCCACCACGATGGATGTATTTGCTAAACACTATCTACACTCTGCTTTTAACCTTGGCACCATGGTGACCGCCATAATAAAATTCATTTTTTGGCATCATGTTAGTCAATTTTAATACACCACTTTTCTAGTAGCACATACACATTTTTTGAGCACTGCAACTCTCTCTTCCCACAGCTTTATACACCACCACTCTATGGCTTCTCATCGCTGGCGGATCCGTTACTAGAGCTGACTCACAATAACAACAGAGAGCAACCTAGTGGATACCAGTTTGCATTCTAAAAAATCCCAAATGATGAAGTTCCGCCAATGGGTGGGCTGATGGGTTTTCTTTCCTTCACCCTTCATACTTTGCAGTACATGCACACACCTCCTACATGAGAAAGTAGACACTTTCTGGCCCGTTCTGACTAGTAGCACCCCTTTCTGTGTTTATTGTAAGTAGGATTAGGGAATAGGGTGCACTTGGGTCATTAAATCATTTCCCCTCTGGACCCTCCTTAAACTTCGTGTCTTTGTCACTTTTTTTATATAACAATTTTTATTAAATTGAAAGTACAGAGCCATCCTGGTAATATCATGTTACGCATCAAACATAATAAACTACAGTACATCAATGAATATTTGCTACAGAATCCAGACACATAAAAGTTATGGGTCAATCGGTCTGTGCATTGTCATATCTTCCGTAGGTGACATACAGATCTCCCCCCTGAAGGTGTTCAACACCCCCCATTATTTGTCCCACTTCTTGGGGCAGCCCTGTATTTTATAGACCTCCTTTTCTGCTATCATGCAGTGATCCATCTCTGCTACCCACCCAAACGTCAAAAGTCATTTATCAGATCCCAAAGCATAGCTACGGCCCTCTTCACTAATAAGTACCCCAATGCCACCCATTGTTGCTCGATGTCTGTTAAATCAGTGGGGTCACATATATTCAGTATTCCTAACTTTGGTGACAGTTGAAGCTGTTTACCCAGGGTATCTTTCATTTTCCGGGTCGAGTTATCCCATATAGTGCAAACTTAGGGGCATTCCCACAATATGTGATAAAAGGCGCTGAAAGCGATGATTTATCGCTGTTTACCTGGGGTCATTAACGCAGTTTGCCAGTTGTCTAGGTCCAGCTGCCCACATCTCTTTCCCATTGTTCACAGAGGGTTTGGAAGGGGTCGGGCATGTTGTTACAAAGCTTTCGGGCTGTGTAGGAGGCTGCCTTAGTCTGGAGTGCTTCTAGGAGAAAGCAGTCTTCCAAAGGGGGAGAGTCAGGCAAGGAGGACACATATGTAATGTTGGTGAGAAGGGCATGTCAAGTCTGTTAATATCTCAAAATTTTGCATGGCGCAAGTGCGTGTTTGGCTTGGAGTTCTTTAAAGGTTAGAAGTTTGCCTTTATGTACTAAATCTCCAACATTAGTGATACCAATAGTGTCCCACTTATCGAACCCTGTGTGATGGCAGAGCAGACCCAATCTTTGAGAGGACCAAAGCGGAGTGGCTTTATTAAGTTTGTCGGCCCAACCCAGACGCCTGGTGCCAGACCTAAAAGGCACTTGTAAGTAAATAAAATATGCCAATTGGGCATAAGCCAATCTAATCATGGTTTAGGAGAGTGAGCACAAGCACTTCCGCACTGGGTAGCAGTCATATGGTGCACAGAGTCCTAAGGCCAACAAACATAAGTTCAGCAAAATGGAGGAGGAGAGGCAAAAGTTAGGTGGAAGACCGCTCTAAGGCTGACAGATCTAACAAGGTCCAATTGCTATTGGTCAGCTGGTCACTCTAGAAAAAGGACCACTTGCAGCTTGTCTTGTTCTTTCAGCAATACAGGAGGTCAACCAACATCTCAGTCCCGGGTATAAGTGGGAGCAAGTACAGCCCTTCAGGTCTCCACACTAGGTACAGTCCTCTTCTGTCCTTACATAGGTTCTGAAAGTGTTCTAATGAGCTAGTGATGAGGTGCCACTTTTGTATAATTCAATAGTCAGTGGGTGTGGGTGGCTCCTGAACACTCCCTAACCGATGAGAAATAAGTTCCTATGGTCAACCTTTCACACTTTTGAAGCAGATCCTGTTTTCCTTTCTGTAAACTATCACTGAACTTGTCAGAACCCTCCTGCCCTTGGAAGTGACTTGTGTCCATGCCAGAGGTGTGTCTTATGAAAATGAGCACTCTTTTCCTTCGCAATCACACCAGACTGGTTCTGGGACCTGTTTTCCTGCCACTGGGCTGGTGCCAAGCTGACTATAATTTGCCCAGGGAAGAAATGTTTCTCTTCCGCATGTCTCTCTTTACACTTAACTATGAATTGACAGGCCTCACCCTGGCCACTAACAAGTTAACAAAGTTCCTCAATCCTCCCCAACTGCCATTCGTGAGCTGTGATGAACCAGATACCTCACTCTCAAGTTTTCTTGTCAAAATACATAAGCCACTTTTCAACTCTGAGAGCAGTTTTTGCACCTCATTTAGGGGAAGCACTGGTTTGGGCAGCTACTGACAGGCTAATACTTATTAGCCCACTGGAGCCATAGAAAATCACAATTGAATGGGATTTTTAAAACGTATTAAAAACTGATTGAATCGTTTCTGTTGCTTGTCACAAACCAAAGTCAGTAAAAATAGTATTTTAATTGCACTGTAGATTTTCTTATATGATCAGCTACAACCCTTTATAGTGAAAATTACTCTTGGTGAAGAGTGAAGTAGTGTGGCTCACTGGTTAGAGGCGGCAGACCCGAGAGCAGAGGACGGCCTGGGACCAGGGTTCGATTCCCGGCGCGGCAGGTTTCTGGACCAGGGTCAGCGGACTCGATAATTCTCTCGCCTCGGTGCCCACTCTGATCAGCGATCACACTCGGCAACTCTGGGCATTAGCTTGCCTCGACTTCACTAACGGCCCCACCAGACCGCCGGGGATGCCTGGTCTCACCCTGGAGATACCCATTAAGGGACCATCTCTCAGGGAAGCCAGGAAGGGTTTCGCAGCGGTAGAAGCGCCTTGGGTAAGTAGTGCGCTATATAAATGCCTATACATTACATTACATTGGGGGCTACTCACTGTAGGATCATACCACTATGAAATCCTTACATGCACAACATTTAAATATTAGGTACTTTACCTGTGGGTGACAAGGCCTATTGAAGGGCAATGGGGGTCCTTTCTGTCAAAAGGTGTTATTTCGACAGGCTCCCCTGCAGTTTTAAAAGATGCAGCATGCAGGCTATAAATGAAAGCTTGAAGCCATGTTCTTTCTTGTCAGCTTAGTCACTGTTTCTTTAGGTGCTTCAGGTCACAGGTGACATTGAAGTTTTCATGCTAATGATGTATTTTCCTGCATCTTATGCAATGGCTATACCGGAAAGGTAAATATGCCAATTGGGGATTAGCCAGTGTTACCATATTTTAGGGGTCAGAGAACGTCAACTGGGGAATGGAAGCAGCACCCCAATGTGCAAGATGTCAAATGCCAGCCATATCAGTCCTTTGTAAAAGAAAAAAGTTCAAGCTACAAGTACTTTAATTCAGATTTTTACACCACTAAGATCAGGAAAGTATAAGAAGCAGAGGCCCGTGGCTCCTTGGGGGCTATTGTTGACAAGACAACTATTATTCCCTTCCCTAAAGAGAACAGGGAACCATTAGATTGCACTAGTTATCGCCCGATCTCCTTACTCAAAGTGTATCCGAAAATGGTGGCCAAAGTATCGGCGACATGTCTGGGCAAGGTGATCCCACAACTTATCCATGAATCTCAGGTGGGCTTTGTCCCTGGGCAAAGCTCCTGTGATCATGTATGGACACTGGCACACCTTATATGGCTATCAAAAGGTGATCTATCCGCACTCTCATTGAAAGCTGAAAAGAACTTTGACTGCATGGATTGCCACTACCTCTTTCAGGTCATGTTCCATATGAGCTTGGGTGAGAACTTCATTTGAAAGGTATGCCTCCTCTACAATATGCCCAAAGCAGACGTTTCTTGTGGAGGCTGCGAGTCAAAACCATTCATGGCTGGAAGGGGCATTTGTCAGGGGTGCCCTCTCTCCCTGCTTCTTTTCTTACTAGGCCTAAAACTTCTCGCAGCAGCATTTCGCCAGGCAAATGAGGTGAAAGACATCACCACTGTCATGTGGGAGGTCCAAACCCTGCTATATGTGGATGGTATTCTACTCCTCTTATCTGAGCCCCACACCCCAATACCAGCTGCAATGTCCATTATTGGTGACTTCTCATTATTATCGGGCTACAAAATAACTGGTCAAAGTGTGAGGCACTCCCTCTGTCCCTCTCTTCTATGGGGAGTGTCTACACAGCTATGACATGATCTACTTCTTTGCAGGGCTACGGCATCTGGGTGTTTGAATCAACATGGGTGTCTGATGCATGATGGAGGACAACCTCTTACCACTAATAGAATGCTTGAAGCAGAATTTAATAACGTGATAGCTCCTCAACCTGTCTCTTTAGAATGATGGTGGCCCCAAGCGTCCAATGCCCCTTTGGTATAATTCTCTTTGAATCTCTGGACATCAGCTCCTATAATTGGAGAGGACTCAAACCAAGGCTCAGAGCTTCACATTTATGGGCCACCACAACAAGCAGGGTCCTGTGACTTGAGATCTTACAGTCTGGCCTTCCATTTATCACAGCTGACTGAAGACATGGGCAACCCACAGCAGCTCCCCATTTGGGATTGACTTCGAGTGACAGCTTCTCAATGTTACATGTCCTTCTGTGCCACCATATCTGACCACCTCTGACCACCTGGCAGCCTCCAATTGAATACTTGCAGCAACTCAGCAGTGTCATGGATAGAGGCTCATAAACTTGTGGAAATACCTTTACTGTTGCACCATAAAGCACCTCTGTGAAACAACGTACCCTTCTGTATTGGTGGTAAGCCATTGTTCTGGGCATCTGTTATGCAAAAGGTCTCAAGTGGGTGGATCACATGTTTGACAGCGTGCTGCTTAAGTAATTCCCTGCACTGTGAATGAAGTTCAGACTTTGGCCCATGGATTAGTGGTCTTATTGACAACTGCTACACTGCCTGCAAGCCATTCTTGGCAACCAGCAGGTGAAATTCCCAGTCTTGCCTCCCCTTCAATAAGGGAGTGGTGTCTGGACTTTGTGGATTGCTCATCAAGTCCTTATATTTTGGCTCATCTAGCAACTCAACTAGACTGACTTGGCGGCTATGTAGTGTCTTGCCCATGCGGGATATCTCTGCGTGGGCATCGTGTGAAGTTGTGGCCCATGAGTCATGACATGGACCGTGGGGGCATCGGTGCAGGATGCTTGAGAGACGGTGGCATATTGGTTGTAATGGCTGGTCGGTCTGTGGGATGATACGCTTACACATGCTGTGAATAAATCTACACTTCAAACACTACTCCGTGTCTTACTCCATACAAAATGTGGTGACGATCTTCATCCCACACAGAACTCATGTTTATGGACAACCTAAGATGGACACAAGGAGAGCCCATGGTTGCGGCGCATCATCTATGAGGCAGTTTGATTGTCATCAGCCTGATTTGCTGCTTTAGAAAAAAAGTGGTCTACCACTCCGTCTCCAAAGGTTTTCGTAAGTACTGCCACCATATCTTTGCTTTCAATCACATGCAGCGCAGTGACGCGCACTCCTTCTGATTCTTTGGGGGCAATTGTGTCTTCACATTGTGTACAGTGACAGCACGATGATGCACACACCATAAAGTTAAACTTTGTTCTCCCACATCGTAGTCTACATCTGGTGTATGCCTATAGACACCTCAGTCAGTTGCTTCTCAAAATAAGTAATAGTGACTGCACGGTGATGCCCACACTTGCAAGCAGACTTTCCTCTTCGTAATTCGTTTTATTTTCTTGGTTATTTTTGTTAGTTTTGCTTTGTCTTTGCTGGTGCATTCAGATTTTAATACTAGGTGTGTGTTCTATATTTATTTATATTTCTTTTAAGTTTTCTTTTGGAATCTTGGTTAAATCATATTTTTCTGTCCATGCTGGCAGTAAATCCTCCACTGCTGTTCTTGGATTCACCTGGTGAACCCCCTATTTCATGGCGTCATTGGTTAGACGCTTTTGAAATATAACTTGGGGCAATTGGTGCTCATAGATTTAGGCCAGAAAGGGAAAAGTACCTTTTGGTGCATTCGCTTGGGTTTGAAGGTCGGGCAGCATTTAAACATCTACGAGATCTTGTGGGGTTGATGGGGAAGAGCTCGATGAATACCAGGAAACCATTAAAATCTTGCAAGTTTGTATGATATTCAACCTAGTCTGGTTGTGTTGCATCATAGATTTTTTAGTGCATCAAGGAAGTCAATGGCAGAAAATGAATTTGAAAATTTTAGTGAACAATTGGTGCGTAACCAGTTTATTAGTCATTGCTCTGTTAGAACCATATGCCAGAAACTTTTGTAGTTGGGGAATCCCTCCCTGGAAGAATCTATCAAAGTAGCCAAGAGTATAGAAACAGCACAGAAATCTATTAAAGAATTAGATGGTAGTGGAAGCAGTTACTTCTGTATCATCTTACTTCACACACTCCTAGGAGGAGTAATGATGGGTCCCAAAAGTTTTTTTTTTAATGAACAGACATTTGTTTTAGGTGTTGCAACTATTCGCCGCAGGAGCGTAAGAGCATGCCCAGCTAAAAAATGTTGCATGTAGGTCTTTTGGCAAGCTTGGACATTTTGATAAAGTGTGCCAAGAGAAAAAAAGATGATGTGAAAGTAGGTTTGGTTTAAGACAACAGTGACAGTGAAGTAGAAGACATAATTTCTGACACGCTGGACATGGTGTGGGTTGTTGGTGACAACTCTGTAAGAACAAAAGATCCTGGCGATTGTGTGGATCCCTATGTCAATGTACTAGTGGATGTGAAGGAATAACACCTCTTGGTTGATTCCGGTGAACACATTATTATGACACCCAGGCACTAGAGGGAGTTGATAAGCATAAATGAAAAAGGGGCCCCCTGCTACTAATAGGGAGTTCCTCTAGGCAGGGAAATAATACACAGTGTAAATTCCTAGGGCAACTCAAGCTTACTACAGCACATAATTATAACAATTCTGTTGTGAGGAGAAACAAAGGCAAAGATGTATATATTGAAAAATACAAAACTGATTTTTTAGTAAAGACTTAACAATAAATATATATGGAAAAAAACTAAAACAATCCACAAACACACCACATCCATGTCATCATTCAGACTAAACAATCATAATACGTACATCAAAGGCAAAGTAAGCACATGAAAAAGATATCATTAGGTCCATCAAGTTCATATTCAAAAATATATTGCCAATATGATAATTGATTTGAACATTCTTTCATTTGAACATTCAACACTGTCTGCCACCGCACCCTAGTGCAGCACCTCAGCAACGTCGGAATCCAGGAGAAGGCACTGGAATGGATCATCTCCTTCCTCGACGGAAGAACACAGAGAGTCCGTCTACCACCGTACAAGTCAGAGGCCACCGAAGTCATCTGCGGCGTCCCTCAAGGATCCTCGCTGAGCCCCACCCTCTTCAACGTCTACATGAGCCCCCTCGCGGCCATCGCACGCCAACACAACCTCAACATCATCTCCTACACTGATGACACCCAGCTGATCCTTTCCCTGACCAATGACCCCGCCGCCGCCAGAGCCAACCTTCACGAAGGGATGAAAGACGTAGCCGAGTGGATGACGACCAGCCGCCTAAAACTGAACTCAGACAAGACGGAAGTCCTCATCCTGGGCGCCTCGCCCTCCGCCTGGGATGACTCCTGGTGGCCCCCCGCCCTTGGCACCGCACCCAAACCGACAGACCACGCACGCAACCTGGGCTTCATCCTGGACTCCTCCCTCTCCATGACCAGACAAGTCAACGCCGTCTCCTCGTCATGCTTCAACATCCTGCGCATGCTACGGAAGATCTTTCGGTGGATCCCCACTGAGACCAGGAAGACGGTCACCCAGGCCCTCGTCACCAGCCGACTGGACTACGGCAACGCCCTCTACGCCGGAACCACCGCCAAGCTCCAGAAGAGACTCCAGCGGATCCAGAACACTCAGCCAGACTCATCCTCGACATCCCACGACACAGCCACATCTCCGGACATCTGAGAGACTTGCATTGGCTCCCCGTCAACAAAAGAATCACCTTCCGCCTCCTCACCCACGCACACAAAGCCCTACACGATCAAGGCCCGAGCTACCTCAACAACCGCATCAACTTCTACGCTCCCAAACGCCATCTACGATCAGCCAGTCACGCCCTCGCCGCCGTCCCCCGCATCCGAAGAACGACAATTGGAGGAAGGTCCTTCTCCTACCTGGCCGCCAAGACCTGGAACTCCCTCCCGTCCGACCTGCGCCTGACCCAAGACCATCTCTCCTTCAGGAAGAAGCTCAAGACCTGGCTGTTCGAGCAGTAGCAGCAACCCCCCCCCCCCCCAAGCGCCTTGAGACCCTCCGGGTAAGTAGTGCGCTCTATAAATGCCTTTGATTGATTGATTGATTTACTGATGAGCCATGGTTTCAGGCTAATAAATCAATCATTAATTGGTGTCTGTGTCACTGAGTGGCTGTAACTCGGGATAGTATCCTACGCACGTTTCGGCACGGAAGTGCCTTCTTCTGGAAAAGCCACAGCAGATCAAATGCAATATCTGCAGATAAGAAAACACAAAATACACATATGCTGTCCCTCCAGATGTAAAAATACCAAGGATAACCAACATTGCTTTGTATTTGAATAGTAATGATTGAAGGCCCATCACCTCTGAAAATAGAGAAGAAAGCTTGGTTCCTGAAATAACCTCACCATGCCAGCAGTGAAAGGGTAAAGAATTGAAGACAAAAGTGACAAGGATATAGTTGCATGCTAAGGGTGTCCAAACGTCACCCTAAATGGTAAATGGAATCAATCTTCTGTGTGCTGCTCGTATTGCATGCATTATGATGCAGCGGTAATTTCACGGTAAGTTCTCAATGCAAAACGTCATTTACCCCTAGTTTGCCGCTTTAAAGGTGATGAACCTTTGCCACCGTGTATCACTTCCAGGAGACTTTACATAAACATGAAAAATCTGAATACATTTATTATTTAAGCCAATAAAGAGATTTGGAGTATTTTAAAAGGGTTTTATGTTCTAGTTAAAAGTTAAGGTTCTCTGACCCTTTATTCACTCGCTAAATATCAATCAGGTTACACAATTGAAAATAGGAAAGATAGAATTAATACAGAACATATTATAGGAAGGAAATGAAGCATTGAATATCAGTCAGAATTCTTTAAAGAGTTCAGGAAAAATATAATTGAAGAGTGAGTTTTGCAAGGCTAAATAATAATTTATAATTGGCAAAAATCACTCATGGAGAGAAATAAATGCATAAGAGAAATACATCTTTTCAAAACTAGTTAATTAGTCAAAGCATAAACTTAGAGTTTTAGCATCTAAATCTAAACCTGTTCCATCAGCTGCTTTCTCTGCCATTGTCTGTTCATATGGACGCTGAGAAGGACGGCGATGCAATTAAAATCAATGACATCGCCGCCCCTCTGGGTCTTATTCCCTATCTGTCGGGTTCAACCCATAATAAGGGCCACACTCTTGATCAAGTGTTTTCCACTATTCCTCTTGTCATGGCCTGCCCCGTCCCTGTTCTCTGGTCGGACCACTTTCTGATCTGTTTTCAAATTCAGGGAACGAGCAAATCACCTTGTGTAAACTCTAACCATCTTAGGCACCCCAGTCGGGCATATCATCGGGTCACTCCTGAAAGTTTGTCTCAGGCCTGCCTGGAACATCCCTGCATTCTATCAGGTGACCTAGATAGCGACCTAGACACGCTACAGAAGTGGCTGGTTGAGCGGCTAGATGAACTTGCTCCACTTTCCACGCCCCGCTCATCTACTAAGCGGAGTTCGGCGCCATGGTTCTCGGAGTCTCTGGCTCTATCCCGGCGCAACTGTAAGGTAGCTGAGAAGCTTTGGCATAAGCAATATGATTCGGAAGTCAAGGAGTTTGTCTCCCCCAAGGCCAGCGCAGTTCATCATGAGTTTTCTGAGCCATGGGTCATCTTGCTGGCAAACTTTTTTACAACAAAAATTAAACGGATTCAAGACACCTTTCCTTCCTCTGGCCTTAGTGCTGTTTCCAACCCTAGTAATTCATCAATTTTCATCAATCGAGTCCAGTCCTGTTCCCTCTGAGTTTCCAGCTATGTCTGTTTCCACCTCTCTCGACCTCCTACTTAAGATCAAGTCAGGCTCCCCTTTGGACCCTTGTCCTGCTACCCTCTTGGCCAGTACCGCGAAGATTCTGAACCCACTGATCAATCCAGTTCTCAATCTATCGCTGGCGAGTGGCATTGTCCCTCTGGCTTGGAAACAGGCAATGGTTGTTCCACTTCTTAAAAAACCTGGCCTTGATCCTGAGAATCATGCAAACTATAGGCCAATTTCTCTATTACCGGGTCTTGCAAAGATTGTGGAAAAGCATATCCACTCTGTGCTATCCACTTTTCTTGAAACTCATGGCTCGCTTCATCCCACCCAGTCAGGCTTTCGCTCCAATCTTAGTACCGAGACTGCTCTTCTGGAGGTAAACGAAGCCATCAAGGAAGTACTTGACTCAGGTGGAAGAGCTATGCTGGTGATGTTAGATCTGCCGGCGGCCTTTGACACCGTCCCTCATGAGGGTCTCCTCAGCAGACTATATGAGATCGGTCTGAGAGGGACGGTGTTGAGCTGGCTTAGATCTTATCTAGCGGGTCGTCGACAGGTGGTCTGGGCCCCCCGTACTCTGCTGAAGTGCCGCCTTTGGAGGTCGGAGTTCCTCAAGGGTCGGTGTTCAGCCCGACCCTTTTTAACATCTTTATGACTCCTTTGTCAGTGCTGACAGAGTCTTTTGGGGCCCAGATCATATCATAGGCTGATGACACCCAGCTCCTCTTCACTTGTAAAAAGGGTGCCGAGTTCAACGGAGAGGTAATCCGCGGATGTCTTGGGGCTGTTTTCGACTGGTTTCAGCGAAACTGCCTCAAGTGCAACCCTGACAAATCGGAGGTGCTTTTCTTTGGGTGTCAGGCTGACCCGCCATGGCAGGATTGGTGGCCTGTGAATATGTTCCCTCCCTCATCTTCCTCCTTGGTTGCTAAAAACCTTGGGGTCAAATTGACACTAGTCTATCACTGAAGTCCCAGATCATAGGCTTAACTGGTACTTGTTTTGGTCTTCTTAAAATGCTGCGCAGGTTTCTCCCTTTGCTCCCTTTGGTCCATAGGAAGACGACGGTTCAGGCCTTAATCTGTTCCAGGCTCGATTACTCAAATGTATTATATTTGGGTCTTCCGGACTACCTATTGCAAAAACTTCAGGTGGTCCAAAACCGTCGGCGAGGGCCATTTTTGGCCTTCCCCGCCATGCTAGAGCCTCGGATTTGTTACTCTCCCTTCACTGGCTTCCTGTCAGAAAGCGGATTGTTTTTAAAGCACTTACATTGGCGCACCAGGCACTCCATGCTGTAGGTGCTAAGTACATCCAGAAACGCCTTACCTTTTACAAGCCGACAAAATCCCTCAGATGAGAATCCCTTGGTCTAGCAACGGTCCCCACTATTAGGAAAGCTAGGGTAGGGGGACGCTCTTTCAAACATCTCGCTCCCAAGTTGTGGAACACCCTCCCCCTGGCACTCCGTTGTACTTCGAACCTGCTGGCCTTTAGAAAAGGTTTGAAAACGTGGCTCTATAGTCAATGATGGGTCTGCTTTCCTTCTCATTTTCCCTTTCAGTTTCAGCTATGGGTCAGAAAGCGCCGGGACACTCCTTGGAGTATCCGAGCGCTATATAAGACACCCATAACATTAACATTAACATTAACATTAACATCTGTCTCTCTCCCTCTCCATTGTCTGACAGAGAGGCTTCTCCTTCAAAATTCCCCTCCTTCACAAGACCACACAGGAATGTGATCTGCCTTGCCAAAAATATGACGTGCAAGGATAGCATAGGCCTCTCTAAAAAAGAAACATGAGCAAGTCACCCTCCTCCCTCGGTCTCTCCTCGGACTCAATCTCCTCCCAGGCTGCAGCCACAATGTTCATGTACCTAACCCAAGTGATGTCATGTCAGATCTGCTCCTCTCCCTTCTCTCTTCTAAGCCAAAGGCTGAGACGCACCTTAAGGGGTCATTATTTATACTAATTCTTGGCTGACTAAACTAATGAAGTTGCAGTTTCAGTAGAAACTTGCACTGTCATTGGTTAACATAGGTGACATGAGGGTCTCAGCATCCTGTTCTCATTGGAAATCCAACTCATACCAGTTTTAACAAAGGAATCGTTAGGGCTTAATACAGTCATGTGTTTCACCATCAATAATTATACAAATATTGCAACATATAGGGGCTGATGCAGATTCCGGTCGGAAGGGCTCTGAAGGACTTTCGGAGCCCTTCCACCTGCTTGGAATGTGCTGGCCAGATTCCTTTCCAACCAAGCTATTCCAATGAGCTCTGTCGGAAAGGAATCTTACTCGGATTTCCGGATGGCTGACAACAGGCTCGGAGAGCCCGTCAGCTATCTGGAAATGCTTTAGTACTCCCCCGGCCATTTCTCACTGCCTTTTCATGCCAGTTTTTCCTACATGAAAAGGCAGTCCAAAACTGTCTTTGGGGTTCCCAGTAGGGCCCCCATCGGTGCGAGGCCGCTGAATGGTGGCCTGGGGGCACCTATGGTACCCCTGTGTAGATCCCTGCACCTGGTGGCAGGCATACTAGGGTGCCGGCCACAGGGTGCAGGGATGGACTGCACCCCTCCATTGTACAATGCGGGCATGCATTCCACCCGGAATGCATGCTTCCATTGTGTGGAATACGATTGCGACCGAACAGGGTTTGGTCGCATCATACTTGCAGGGCCGTGACCGACGAGAGTGGGTCAGTCGGTCACGGTTGCTGACCACAATTGTCAATAATATATAACATGTAAGTAAGTATCCTTCGTAGTTGTAGGTCCAGCAGGCATGGCTTTCAAAGTAATTTAATTCCAAAGAAACAAAATTCCAAAACAAAAGAGATATGCACAGCCTTATCCAGCAGGCATAGCTTCCAAGATTTATTGGCTCCAAAGAATCAAAGTTCCAAATCATAAAAGATATGCGCAGCCAACACGTGTTTCGTCCTGCCAGTACAAGGCAATAGACTTCTTCAGGGCTGCAACCCAAATAACAACATATAAGATATCAGACAATATTTAATGTCTACAGTGTACATCAGAACTCTAGAGCCATTAAGAAGAGCTCAGAACAGGTATACACCCACAACCAGCCAATGTACTCAAGATAGAAATATGAAAAAGAAGGGAAGAACGAAGAAAGCAAAACCAAGTCCCCCAACAAGATGTCACCAAAATAAATGTAGCAGGGATCGTCCCTATTAACAAGCATGCCAGTACATGAGGCCACTATCAACCTTATCTAACTCTCGATATGCAATGTTCCATCCAATTCCAAAATATAAACTCATATCGATACTCATCTAAAAGAATTCAATGTACTGTAAAAAAAAATATCTATATATATATATATATATATATATATATATATATATATATATAAATAAAAATGTATAAGCATATTATAACCATAACCATCAGATTGATCCGTATTTCATATTTCTATCTTGAGTACATTGGCTGGTTGTGGGTGTATACCTGTTCTGCGCTCTTCCTAATGGCTCTAGAGTTCTGATGTACACCGTAGACAATAAATGTTGTCTGATATCCTATATGTTGTTATTTGGGTTGCAGCCCTGAATAAGTCTATTGCCTTGTACTGGCAGGACGAAACACGTGTTGGCTGCGCATATCTTTTATGATTTTGAACTTTGTTTCTTGGGAACCAATAAACCTTGGAAGCTGTGCCTAATGTATAAGGCTGTGCATATCCCTTTTGTTTTGGAACTTTGTTTCTTTGGAATGAAATTACTTTGGAAGCCGTGCCTGCTGGAACTAAGACTAAGAAGGATACTTACTTACATGTGATATATTATTGACTATTGTGTGCTCGGAAGGACATATTTTGTTCTTATCATCCTAGAATGTAAAACATACATGGTCTATGAGATTTTAGTTGCGTCTATGTGCAAACATGGGACACAGTAAAGTTGCACTTTGGTCACTATTTGCATTCAAAATATACCACTGGGCATATATGCTTTGACGTATCTTTTCGTTAAAGACAGAATGTCTGGTTACACATACCAATTTGGGATCTCCTGCGGGACGAGAGGTTTGTAATAAGTGGTATCTGTCATAGAAATGAGCCTTTTTATAAGCTTCACGTACCAATCTCCTAGGGTATTTATTTATTTGAATAGTTTTATATAGCGCGAACAAGACCCATACGGGTATCAGAGCACTGTACAGAATTGGCTAAAACTAGGGTACAAGCACAATGGGGCAGTAGGTGAAGTTGCATCAAAGTGGAAATCGATCAGGTTAACAGTTAGGGGTATCAGCTGTGTCCTAGAACACGAAGAGCATAACAACATAACATACAACGCACTAGTGAAGTTCAAAATAAATCAGGGAATTAACAAAAACAAGAGTAAGATTAACCCTGGGCATAGGATTACGCTACACTTGCGTAGTTTGCGCAACTACGTCAAGTTGGCGACCGCGAGCACCAAAATAACATCCCGGCGAGACTTTTTCCTCGTTTGCGATCAGCAACATCAAGTTGCTGATCGCGAGTGCGGAAAATAAACCTACCGGCGGGATTCTTAACACGGGTAGGTCAGGTTCTCATTGCGAGTGGTCGCATATGCTCACAACCGCTCTCCATGAGAAACTACCAGTTCACATTGAGAAAGCTGCCACTCGAGTACAAATCTACTCAAGCGGCAGAAAATGTTGAAGATGCAGTTTGCAATGATTGCACAGTGCAGACAAGCATCCGGCACTGTGCAATCAGTGCGAACAGCATTTTGCACAGTGCACTACGCAGTTCGCGTAGCTACGCATACCTTGCGTAGTGCGAAGTGCACTTTGCGTAGCTATGCATAGTGCTACTATGCAAACTACGCCCAGGGTTAAGCAAGATCACACGTTAATGCAGTTAAGATGCCCCTGAGGACTAGAGCAAGATAACGTAAAAGCATACAATAAAACGCATCAGTGTAGTACAACAAGAATTAGGGTATTAATAAAAACAAGAGCATGATCACAGGTTGATGCTGTTAAAGTTTGTTCAAGAGTAGCTGGTTGACCAGTTTTTTAAAGGATGTAGGGGAAGGATTGGATCTGATCTTGGAGGGCAGGGAGTTCCAGATTCTCAGAGCAAGACCAGTGAAAGCACAATTGTAAGATCTTTTCTTTTTGAATCTTGGAGGTTTCAAGAGACGTGTGGACATACTTCTAAGGACCTTGCTGGAGCCCGATAGTTCAAGCTTATTTGCCAGGTAGATCAGGGTGTTGTAGTGTATGAACTTATGAGTCAGGCAAGCTATCTTGAGTCGGTTTCTGGCTTTGATAGATAGCCAATTTAGTTGCAAAAGGTCGGGGGAAATGTGTTCATACTTTCTCGAGCCCATGATGAGCCTAGCCAATGTGTTCAGGGTAGCTCTGAGTGGGGCCAAGCTAGCTTTGGGGAGTCCAGCAAGGGTCAGAAGCCCATATTCCAGTCTAGAGATAACCAGAGATTGAACCGCCGGCCTGAGGTCTTCGGGGGGGAGGAAAGGTTTGATTTTTGTAATTGTGTTAAGTTGGAAGTTGGCTCCACTAGTAGTAGCACTGATGTGCACTTGCATGTTTAAGTGTTTATCCAAGTCGATACCTAAAGATTTGTCAGAGTCTACAACATGAGTGGTAGCTTCAGGTAACAAATTTGGCTTTCATGGCAACGGCCCTGAGATTATAGTCTTTCAGGTTTGTACAATTTCACCTTACGCGCAAAAACTGGCCCATTGGGATGCTTTCTTTCTGGTTTTTTGGATGGTAGCTATTGAAGTGTAAAAGGGTGTTTCTAGCTGTAGGCTTGACCTATAAATTCACTTCCAGTTTAGAATCACAGCCTCTGATATTGAT
This sequence comes from Lissotriton vulgaris, assembly GCF_964263255.1. Taxonomy (NCBI): domain Eukaryota; kingdom Metazoa; phylum Chordata; class Amphibia; order Caudata; family Salamandridae; genus Lissotriton; species Lissotriton vulgaris. Next base: position 1,570,601,322 of record NC_141691.1, read on the forward strand.
GTCAAGAAATTCTATTTCCTGAGTATTCATTTTAGCAGTACATCTGAGATTGCCATTGCAAAGGTTAATCCACTCAGGAAATTCCTTGAGGAAATCCAGTTCACCACACCAAACAAAGAACACATCATCCATGTATTGTGACCAGTGGTTTATAGATTTGAAGAAAGGAGCTATCTTGTAAATGAAACGCTGTTCAAAGTGAGCCATATAGATGGTTGCCACCGTGGGAGCACATTCGGCTACCATACTGACCCCTTTGACTTGTTTAAAGAGGTTTCCATTAAACTCAAAGGTGTTTTTTTTAGGACCATACCGAGAATATCTAGGTAGTGAGTGATAAACCATTCAACTGCTAATAGGGCCCCAAATTGAGATATTTAGCTATAAAGAGAATCTATGTCAAGTGTGACATGAGGTTTTCTGGTAGCAATGAATGGCAGGTCTTCCACTGTTGTGATCATTTCTTTAGTATCCTTGATATATGAGGTAAATTTTGGTATATATGGGCATAGTATCAGGTCAATATACCTTGAGATAGGCTGTTTGATGACCCTATAGTCGTTACTTTTGGAGGTAGGTGGGGTGTTGCTCTCTTTGTGTATCTTGGCGACCCCATAGATACTTGCCATGCATGGATGAATAATATTTAAAAAAAATCATATTCATTCTGACATATGGTCCCTTGTTCCAGGGCCTTGTTGGCAAGTCCTTCTATTTTTCTCTGTACCCTAATGTGGGGTCCAATTTCACTGCTAAGTAATGTACTGTGTTGTTTAAATGTTTATGCATATTGTTGACATATTCGTCAATGTCTAGAACAATGATCCCTCCTCCCTTGTCACAGTTTTTGATGGTTATATCTGAGGTGTTTGTAAGTTCACAAAGAGCATTGAGCTCACAGTTTTGCAGATTTGGACATGGTCATAAATGATATTTAGTGACTGCCTTTAGTTTGGACATAACAACATTTTCCAAGATACTTAACTCTGGGCCCAATTGATAAAGGGTGGGAGTAAATGTGGAAACCAGTCGTAGACCAAAACGATTGTCCTGATTGTTTCCGATGATGGAATTGCCCACAAAGATTTTTTTGGGGTGTATTTTGCGGAAAAAAAGCCATAATATCCTAAAACAGTTCAAAGATGTTTGCACCAGTATGGGGTACAAAAGATAAGCCACTGGAAAGCAAAGATAGCGTAGAGGTTTCCATAGTTTTTTTTGGACAAATTAAAGATTGTTATTTGTTTTATGTTCTCCAGTACTGGGCATTGTGAGTAATAAGATATTCGGAATTGTTTTGTTGAAAATTGCCATGGTTGAATTTACCCTGGTATCTTGGTTGATACCAGGGTCTCCACGGGCCCCTTCGTGCTACTCGCCTCCCTAAAAAAGTTTGTCCTGTTGTAGGGATATACTGATGATTGGGTCTGTCACCCACATCACTGAAGTGATTAAGGCTATTTTTGTTGTCTGAATCAGACGTGTTTGAAAAGGTAGTTATCTTCTGTCTAGGTTGTAAATTACTAGACGGACCAAAGTCTTGATATTCTCCTTGAGAGTAAAAATGTTCATTTAAGGATGGATATGTCTGTTCTTTGGTGCTAAACCATATGTCTTTTTTGAGTTTGTCTGTTTTTCTCTTAAGGAGGTAGCCTGAGTAAGATAATACTTCCTCATTAATTTCCTCTAACTTTTTTTAGCTTCATCAAGAGCGTTGCTCTGTTTGATCTTATCTTCTAAGGCTATAATTTCTGTCATTAGGATCTGCACTAGCTCCTTAGCAGTTTCCACTATAAGAATCATGAAATCACAGGAGCATCTGTTTGCAACTAAAGATCATTTTTCTAAGAATTGCCGTACTTGGAAAAATAATCCAGGGATGTTATGAACTCTAAGGCCTTGAGGGATAACCCCTGCCTTTAAGTACTCAAGCATATATTGTCAATGTAATTCTATTCATTTAATTTTCTTCTTCAAAGAAAGCAATTTGTTTATATCTTCATTATTGAGAGAATTAGTGTTAGTTGTTGCTTGTTGGACGAAATTGCTTGGGTTACCTACCAATAGAGCATATTGCTCATCGGTATATCCAAAAGTCTGTAGCAGTTCCATGGGACAGAATATAGTAACTAGTGGCACCATAACAAAGTCAGAGTGAAGTTAGCATGCAAGAGTGGAAAAAGTCAATGACAGATCCCACTAAGGAGAAAAGTAACTAGGTCTTTGTGAGTCAAATTACAAAGCACATGCGTTTGGTATCTATCTTGGGTAACACCGCTAACAGAAACATTGCCCCGCTTAGGCAGATTATCCACCAAGTTGTTACAGTTTCAATTTAATGTTGAACACCTCCCTGGTAGAAAGAACAGCTATGCTGATGCTCTCTCACGTTTCCTCATAAAGGCTGAAGACTCTGAGGATGGGAGTAAATATTGCTATGATGAAGATTTTGATGGCTGCATAGTTGCAGCAGTGGAAATCAAACACACTTGTGCCATTGATGAAGAGTAATGGAGGGAAGCAATGAAGCAGGACGACACTCTAAATTGTGTGAACAAATACATTGGTGAGGGTTAGCCAGGGGAAAGGAATGTAGATGTTGACGTTTAACCTTTTGTCAAGGTGTGCGATGATTTGTCATTGACATATGACCTAGTGATCAGGTCAGATTAGATTGTCGCTCCTCGAGATGTTAGAAATGTTTTGTTAACTAAAGCACATGAAGGACATTGGGGAATCACCCTTACGGCGCATAGGGTACCTGAGTAATTTTGGTGGCCTCATATGGACAGAGATACCATGGTACACAACTGTGTAATTTGTTCTGTAAGTGACAAGGTATTTATAACCCTCCTTTGAGTCCGATTCCCTTGCCATCCACACCTTGGAAAAAATTGGGGATTGATGTTATGGGACCTTTCCATGCTCTACCACATCAGTCAAGGATTGCTGTAGTATTAGTTGATTATTACACCAGGTAGCCAGAGATCAAATTTGTTGCCAAGGCTGATTATAAAACTGCTGGATTTATTGAAAGAAGTTTTTATGGCGGAGGTGCTCCCTCAAACCATGGTCTCAGACAATGGAGTACAATTTGTGTCCGCAGATGTTGAAACATTTTTCAAAGAATGTTCCATCAATCACCTCAAGAATTTGCTTTACCAAACTAGCGTTCTGGTTGAGCACATAAACAGTGTTGGGCAGTTGCTCACAACTGTGTTATACCAGTTGCAGTGAGAACCATGTTGTGGTTTTATAGAACTACACCCCATTCCACCACTGGTGTTTCATCGTTTGAACTTATGAAAGATCGAAACCCCTCAACTGAATTCAGGCCAGATGGATGTTAAAATGGTTCAAACAGAGTAAGTTCTTTCATGCATTAGATGCCATTGTTGGAGACAAGGTTGAATCCACCCAAGCCAAAGAAAAGAGCTATTTTGACAGGAAGAAAATTGTCTCAGTGAAATGCTTTGCAGTGGAAGATTTTGTATGGATCAAGAGAGCTAGTTTTGTAAAAAGGGGAAACTAGGTTTACCGAACCTTTGCGCATTGACAAGATCTGTGGCAGCGCAGTGTGTGACAATGGATGTAACTGGTGGAACATGATCAAAATTGTAAAAATGTATCCGAACATAATGAATTAAGATTCACACGTGATTAGAACTGAAGTTAGGAAAGGTTTAGAAATTAAACAATCTAGCTCGAGTATAGCGGGTTTCCTGCAACTCTCAGGAAAAGTGGAAGGGATATAAGGCTGCCTGCGAGATACAGGTAGGATTAATGTATCCCTATTATTAGCTATTCTTTATTGGGAACGCAATATTTGTGTTGTTCTTACCATCACTGGGTACTCCTGTAGTCATTGCTTCACAGTTCCTATGTATTATTATGCTTCCCCATACTAAATTATATCTAGTTTCTGCTCTGCGTTTCTGTATTTTTATTATTTTTCTTCATTTTTGTTTTCTTCCATATATCCATTGGTGTAGGACGTTTGAGAGCCGGTGGTGGAGCGGTTGTAATGGTTGGCCAGTCTTTGGGATGATACGCTTACACATGCTGCGAATAAATCTTCACTTCAAAGCCTACTCTGTGTTGTGCATTACTACAAACTATTATTGAGCAAGGCCTACTCATGGAAGGATTAGATGACCTTACTGGCAGATCATGACAGGGTTATTAGGGACTACAGGCTGAAGTTTCTCTACTTCCATGTACTCCATGACTGGTCACCATGGAAACTTAAGAGGATCCACTTACTACCCCATGACCGCTGTTGGAATTGCAATGTGAAGTGTTGCAACCTATATTATAGTTTCTGGTCCTGCCAGAACTTGGCAGCTACTGAAGGCATCCTGGTTGACAACCTCCCTTGTCATGGCCACACTATGCATTCTCAGACACTGAAGACAGCCCACCAAACCTACGCTGAATGAGTGACAGATAGCAATGCATAGAGTGACTAGGCATGAGTATGCCACTTACAAATTCAATGACAAAGTGGATGCTTTCAAAGCAGTGTGGGGAACCTTCCTGAAGATAGAGGAGACTGTCCAAACCTGAGGGTGTACATTCCCCAACCATCTCTTATAATACAGACTGGCTGTCCTTCTATTACCACTTACAATGTTCTTGGTGATCTACCTCAGCCCCCAGAGCCCCGACCCTTCCTTGTCCTCATCCCAGTCAGACCCTGCCCCACCTTGACCCTTCCCCATCCATCAACTAATTTCTCCACTTCCTTGTCCACCCCTTGCTGTATTATGCCCCCCCCCCCCCCGGCAGCCCCAGCAGATCTCTTGTCTTGCCTATGGCTTCAAGCTATGATGGTTTAATGCACTGTTACTTCTTTCGCATCACTTTCATGGAGATGAGGTGGAGTGAGTTTGTTTGTTTCTGGTCTCTTCTGGGTTTATCACTTACCATTTCTCCCATATGTTGTACTTTGCAAATCTACACTGGTTTATTTTGTGATGATCCTGACTAACATATTAGTATAACATAAGTTTTGGCTTGTGTAGGTCCAAAACACATACAGTTAAAAATGTCATTAATTCACTTTACTTGTATACTGATTAATGTGTTGTCCAATGCAGAACATTAACTCACAATGAAACTAATCCTCTAGGCTAGAAACAGTTTACCTGTTATAGAAATAAAGCTAAACATTGGTCTTGACCAATTATAAAAAATTCAAAATAGCTTGCAGGACATCTCTAACTTCAAGTCTGCTCAAATGAAAATATATGTAGTTAATAGCTCAAGGGCCCGGACTGCCCGCACATCTAAAACATGTGGATACATTATTAAAGTTGATTGTTTCTGAAAGAGGAATGGAGCTCATGGCCACTGAACGTACATAAAATGGACATTATTAATAACTACATAGAATGAAATGTGAAGATCCCGGGTAGCCCGGCAAAGCGTCATAGGGTAATTTTCTATTTGAAGTGAAGGAAGGTGCAGATCGCCTGCCTACAAGAAACTCACTTCACTGAAACAGCACTAAATAATTTGCAGAGGTGGCAGTTTGGCAATTAGTGGTTATGTTTGCGAGAGGACCGCCATAGTGAATATACCCTGAAGTGCCAATCAGGCCCAATTCTTTGAGATGTTGCATACCCTCTTTGTGAGACCACATGATCTGCCATGCATTGGGGGGGAGGCGAAATACTCTCATAGACAGTTCTCTATCATCACAGGACAGTTCTCTATCATCATTGCAGCGGTCCCCACTCAGGACAAAATCAGATCACCTTTTGAACTGGGTGCACCACTGGAAGCTTTTCGAATTATGTAGGGAAACTAAACCATTATCTAGAGAATATTCCTTCAATTGCACTGGATCCATATGAGCTCGACATGGTCCTTGTATGGTTGGCCAAAAGAGCTGGAAAATGCAGTCCAATTTATAGGTAAACTGCACAGAATTTGATTATAACCCACTAATGCCATGGAAAGCTTGTGCAGGACTCCATCTTGATACCCATTGGTACTGATTACAGCAAGAGTTGCTGTTAGATTCTTCATTTCACTCTACCTTGGGAGACCACATTGATGGAATGGCAGGTAATCTACCGGCAGAAAGGGATGAATTGAACACATTAGTAGTAGGACTATGCATAAAGATATAAAATGGCATTAAATGAACCATCACTTTTCAGATGAATGCAAAGGAGAAGGAATTACGCAGCCTGGAAGTTAAAGCTGGAAATGAATCGCATTGCTTTAAGCAAAAACTAGGGGCCAGATGTAGGTAATCTCGATTTACCTACTCTTAAATACCGAATCATACGGATTTGGTATTTAAGAGTAGGTAAATGGGATGTAGGTAATTTCACTTTTGAAATTACCGAACGGAATTATTCAGTAATTACCGAATCGGTATTTACCGATTTGGTCATTGCCATTTATTCCTATGGGCCTTGAGGCCCATAGGAATCAATGCCAATTACCGAATCGGTAAATATCGATTCGGTAAAATTACCGAATTTGCAAGGGGACAGGGTGTCACTTTGACACCTTGTTGCACCCCTCAATTGTGCATGGGGGCACATGTTGCTGACATACATGCCCTCAACATGGCACGTTTTTTAAAGCAAACAAAAAGGTTTTTTTAAGGGTTTTCATTATTTACCACAAACTTCTAGTTGGTGGTAAATAACGAATTCTTAAACCCTTGTAGCACTGATTACAGTGCTACCTACAAGTTGAATTACAGAATCGGTGATTTTACCAATTCGGTATTTTACCGAATCGGAAAAATTTACAAATTCGGTAAAATTACCAATTATGTAATTTAACATGCCCCTATATCTCAATATCCAAATACCGGACTGAAACGGCCGAAAATCGGTATTTTCGGCCGTTTCCGACCGGTATTTGGATACCTACATCTGGCCCTAGGAGCGCTAAAAGTGCACTCTACTCTGATAGACAGATTAAGGATAGAGCACTATAGGGAATATGCTGCCAGTTAACATAGGGACGGAGATAGGGCGGGTCACCTTCTAGCTGGCAGACAGGCATGGGCGGTGAAAGGAATCCGATATCTATCATTTAGGCTGAGTCAGGAAAACTTGCACACATGCCTCAAGAAATTAGTTGGCCTTTGTATCATCTTAACAAACCACTGTACACAACACCCTACGTGCTGAACATGAATGCTATTGAGCAATACCTATGAATATGTCCTTGCCTAATCTAAATATTGTCAAAAGGGCACTCCTGAGGCGCCATTGGCTACAGATGAAATTGACATAGCGAAAGACCATGTATTTTGCACGGAACCCATTCTATTTTCTTTTAAAATCTTTGTATTGTTTTTATTGCAAAGAAAAAATAGTGCAACGCAATGGAAGCAGAGGGGGACCAATTGTACATTAGAGACCAACACTGACATATGATTCATGAGTCCAGCCATGCCAATACCACACAGTAGACCCAAGGCAGCTTCAACTACCAGCCTGACAGGCAGTCCACGGGCCCCAGATCTTAGCATGTTTTGCTACTACATATTGTACTTTATTCAACCTTGACGAGCAAACTCACCCTGAAACTCTTATGTATGCATGACAATGTTTTTACATATGAACTGCTCCCTGGTATGATCAGTGCTGCCACAAATGTGATATTAGCGAAAGTGGAACATGATCATTGAATGTGAAGTTGCAAGGACCACTGTCGCTATTAAATTCTGAATTTAGGGAAATTACTTGCAAATAGACTCATGCTATTAATTTGGGAACTGGCCCGTCCAGATCAGAATGGGCTTTGCCCTGGATACAACACACACATAAATCTTAGATGGCTGTATTGCACTCTCAACAGGACCCGAAGGCTACCCAGCATGCCTGCGGTGGCTTCCCTGAATTTTAATTTTTTTTGTACACTGCTGTTGCCATTCCTGTGTGTGGCTATACTAAGAGTGGGAATGGGAGAGGTGTACTTAAAGTGGATTGAACCACTGTACATGAAACCGGTATGCAGGTTTTAAACAGGACAGGTATTTTCTGAAGAATGGCACATTTATAGGGATACTCTTCATGAAGCGCATATGACTGGGGCTTAACCATAGCGAGGGACACAAATGTGATCTCATGGGAAGGACAACGCACTATTGTTTGTTAGAGAACCAGGACCACGTCTACCTGAGCTACTTAATGTTCTGAAAACCTTTGGTGATAGATCAAGACTGCAAGTCAATTGGGGGAAAACGTGTCTGTTCCCAATACAACCTGTACTGGCCCCCCTGCATTTTCAGATCATAGCACCTCACTGGGGTAGAACTTAGACACCTTTACATGTTTAGGTCCCTGGATCTATCACAATGACAATCACATAGTGATGGAAAACTTGAGGAAAATTGTAACAGACAATTTGGTCATCTATTCTATTTTGGAGTAAACTCCAACTTTCCCCATTAGGACGGGGGGCAATATTAAAAATGCTAACACTACAGGGAATGTTCTCTTATTTTATGGTGATCCCATTACACTCAAACCCTTCTTTTTTAAGAGCTTAATAGGTTAATATCAGTTATATTGTAGGCAGGGAAAAGGGAAAGATTAGCAACAGAGAAAACTATCCTTTCCATTACCAGAAGGAGGAATGGGACTTTGAATCTGGAATTGTATCACTTGGCCACTCATTTGGTGCAGCCGATGTACTGGATATGAATCAAACTGATCACGCAATTAGAATATGCAAGCTTGTATTAGTAGTGTCCCTTTTATTTGGGTATTCCAAGGAAATCAGAGACTAAGAAAAATATATCCCATGGGTGCTCTGTGCTGAAAGACACTGCTGGCTGGCAAAGTTACACTCAAACCTTAAGTAATAAGATTATATACATCACCGAAATCCCCTTGTGGTGTCTTGCGATATTTAAGGAACTACTGAAAATGTGTGATGAAAGACCATGGGCAAATGGCGGGATCCTGATTGTAGGTGCCCTATATTCGAGAGGGGTATGCTGCAGTTTTGAATCCATGAAAGATGATTTTGAGATAGCTGCTGACCAATTTACGACAACCTTTGAATTGGTGAGAGCAGCTAGACTGACTAAGAGCGAGGTAAACAAGGAACCCATGAAATCAGACATGCTAACTTTTGGGAATTGTAGAAATGCATTCTGAAATGCCATCACCATAGTATGTGCAACATTAGCACCTGTCTTCCGCACTAATATGTCACAAACAAAAGATAAATGAAAGGCAAGGTGATCCCGAATGGAGATTGAAGCTTAAATATTTACATCAAACCTATCAATCCCATCACACAAGTTAGCCAATCTGCATCCCGGGCAATAGATTTGTACGCAAGATGCTTGCTCACATTTCTGTCATATGGGATGGGATTTCCATCAGATACAAAATTATTGGGTAAATGTCATTGACACAACAAAAAAAGTATCAGGCAGGTCCGTAGCCTTGGATCCTTACCATGTGTTTTGGGCCAACACAGAGAATAAAATATTCCGGACAGGAGTGTACATTTGTTGACCTGGCATTGATCATTACCAAAACAAATATTGTCATGGAGAGGAAGGCATGCAGGGTACCAGATATTTTGAAATGGTTGTTTAACATCATGAAATGGAGTCATGCAGCTAGATTCATCAAAGAAAAATGCGCTCGCAAAGGGCCAGATTCTGAGAATCTGGCCCTTTGCGAGTGCAATTTTTGCATTTGAGATTCATCATCCCAAATGCAAAATTCGCTAATAAAGAATTCGCACATTTGCGAGGAATTGCATTTAAGGAATCTCTATTTGAGATTCCTTAAATGCAATTCATTAACCATTTCAAAATTGCGAAATCGTAATTTTGGGCCGCTATTTACCACGAGGTCAAACCTCGTGGTAAATAGCGAAAAGTTAGAAAAATGCATTTAAATGCATTTTTCTAAGTTGTATGTTGCACACACACATGTCCTTTGGACATGTGTGTGCGCAACACCAGTGTAGATTGCATTTCAGGGGTGCTACAGGGTGTCCTTTGGACGCCCCTGGCACCCTTGAAATCGCATCTTTATTTGCGATTAGCAAATTGCTAATCGAAAATAGAGAATAACTCCCCATTCATTCCTATGGGCCTTTAGGCCCATAGGAATGAATGGGGAGTTATTCCATATTTGCGATTAGCAATTTGCTAATCGAAAATAAGGAATGTGTAGGAATCGCAATTTATTTACCGATTCCTACATGAATCCCTTTTGCAAGTCCTTAATAGCGATTCCTTAATAACCGCTATTAAGGACTCGCAAAACGGGACTATGATGAATCTGGCTAATGGTGAAGTGGTCACCCATACTTGATTGCGCAGAAGGGATGGCAGAGGGTTACCCAAAGAAATATGGGATCTGGCAATGGAGGCAAAGTTGGATAATCAGCTATCCTGAATGATACTAAAGAGAGGATAACAACACTTGTATTCACTGGTGTTTTCATTCTATTAATGAACATTAGATGAGATTTACTTTTTTCTGGCACAAATGAGATCCTGTTGCTCTGTTTCCATTGAATACTGTGATCTAAAATCTGGGGAGACTACATCACATTCGATATGAAGCAGGTGAAACAGGTGAAGGGTACTAGAAGGCGTCGGTTTTTATTCTGTGAATTAATAGTAGGTAGGATTGAAAATAACTAGCTGTGGAGGGGGTTAGTTATGTCTGTTTTGTTTTTGTTGGTATCATGAAACTAGGAAATTATTCTGTGCCTAACTAATGGTTAGATTTATAGCCAAAAATGTTGTATAGCATGATACAAAAGATGCAATTCTATGTGTGTGCGATCTTAGGGGCTTACTTATGACCTGTGCTACTGTTGCATCACTAATTTTGACGTACCTGTTGTTCAGGCAGTACTCCATATTTACAAAAAGATGCATGTGACCAAATGCATCCGTTTTGGTTGGCCAGCATCGGAATATACCTGAGCCAGAACTGGCTAGACCATGCAGAGACTAAAATATTCAAGCTTAGCATTCCCCGTAAAATCTGGCGCAAAGCCCATGCAGTTATATTTATGGTTTTGTCAATGTGTGAAACATCATTGTAAAGTATTGAGCAGAGCCTGAAATTCATCAAAATTTCTGCACATCAGCAACCCAGGCATAGAACACGACACACAAAAAAGTTTAGAAAGCTCAACTATGCCAATGAGGGGCTCATTTTGCAGCTGGGAGTTTTGAGGAGACCCCCATCCCACCCCCACCATGGTAGGCAGCGCAGGAGATGGGAGGGTGTTTTTCGGCAGCTGACTTTCCTCATTGACCTCAGAGAGGATGAGTTCATCACATACTACTGACTCAGGAAGGAGTCCATAATAGAGCTGCTGAACCAGATATCGCCAAGGCTCCAGCCACCAACTGCCAGACCCACCAGCATCCCTCCACAGGTCAAGCTAATGACTATGCTCCACATGCTGTCATCTGGTTCATTCCCAATCACACCAGCCAGAGTGGCAGCAATATTGCAACCATCTTTTTCTGCCTTCCTACCCTCTGTCCTGGATGCCATCATCTGCCTAACACCCCAGAACCTCCTCCTCTCCAAGACACACCAGCAGCAGTTGGACACCAAGCAAGGTGTCTATGCCATTCCTGGATTCCCACATGTGCTAGGTGCATGGATTGCACACATGTGCAACTGGTTCCTCCTGCAGCAACATCACACCTGTACAGGAACGGAACTGAACTTCTCAAAGGTATGAACCTCTCTCAACATATTCACACCCCCACCCATCTGAAAGGTCATATACTTGACCAAGTCTGGACATCTAACCTCGACATCTCACCTCCCTCAGTCCTTCCGTGCTCTTGGTCCGACCACTACTTCATCTCCTTTCACCTTCATCTACACACCTTGTGCCTTCCCCCCGTACTAAGAACAAGATGGCTCGTAATTGGAAAAGTGCCAATCTACCTGACTTCTACGCTTCATTGGCTTCCACTACACCCTCGCCGCTGTCCTCATTAGAGAATCAGGCTGAGAAACTCGACGAATGGCTACATCAGGCCAGCGACAAAGCTGCCCCCCTGAAAACAATCAAAGCTATGCGCCCCCATGACGCTCAACGTTGGTTTACGGACCAACTCAAAGCGGATAAACTCGCCCTGCGGCAAACGGAACGCCGCTGGCGACGCCACTACGATCCTCAGCTTAAACTCGTATACACCGAGATCTTAAAATCTTACAAACAATCTATCTTGGCAGCCAAGACGGCCTATTTTTCACAAAAAATTCTGAACTCAAATAACAAAACGAAAGACATCTTTTCAATTGTAAATGAGCTTTCCCTTCCAGACCGAGTCACCCCCCAACCTCAGCCGACACAAATCCTCTGTGATTCACTCAATTCTTACTTCATAGAAAAAATCACAACTATAAAACACAATATCCCTACTCCGGCATCTCCTATTCCTCCTCCTCTGCCCCCTTCAAATACTAGCATCTTGACTGAATTCCCACCTATATCTCCACAAGAGTTTTCCTCACTTCTTCATAAAGTCAGTTCGGGATCCCCCAATGACTGCTGCCCCCCGCAGGTTCTGAAAGGAGCCCTTCTTGCTTGCCCGGGCCCCCCGTTAGCATTACTCAACAACTCTCTTGCTACCGGGGTGGTCCCATCTTCCTTCAAGCAAGCTGCAGTTTTACCAATCTTAAAGAAACCCAATGCAGACCCTACAATACTCAGCAACTACAGACCCATTTCCCTCCTCCCCTACCTAGGTAAGATCCTGGAAACCTACGTTACCCGCTGCTTGAGCTCTTTCATAGAGCAATCATCATTTCTAGTTCCTCAACAAGCAGGATTCAGACCCCTTCATTCCACCGAGGCGGTCATAGTGGCAGTCATGGACACCCTTAGGAAAGGAGCCGACAAAAACATCTCTCAAGCCCTTGTCCTACTGGATCTTTCAGCGGCATTCGACACGGTCGATCACACCATCTTGATCGACCGTGTCCACAATGCCGGCATCCAGGGAGTGGCCCTTGACTGGCTCAGATCTTTCCTTCACCAGCGCTCACAGTCCGTCCACCTCTCCACCTTTTCCGCACCCTACACCTCCCTTCACTGCGGTGTCCCACAGGGTTCGGCACTATCCCCTCTCCTTTTTAATTTATATCTCCAACCACTTTTAGCCACCCTCCGTAACTCCCCGGTCACAATCTTTAATTATGCCGACGATCTTCAGTTAATTTTCCCCAGACTCCTTCCCCTCCTCCCGCACCAACTTCCAGTCCACCATGCTAACCATTGCTGAGTGGATGTACCACAGCCACTTAAAGCTGAACCCCACCAAGACCGAGCTCGTCCTGGTGGGTGGCCCCAATCACCCATGGAATGCCACCTTCTGGCCTACATCTTTGGGGACCGCACCCACTCCTGTGAGCTCAGTCAAAAGCCTGGGGGTGATCATTTCTGAAGATCTATCAATGAGACCTCACATCAACGCGGTCACTTCTGCCTGTTTCTTCCACCTCAGGCGTATCCGCAAGATCAGTAGGTTTCTTAACAAAGAAGCCCTGACCCAGGTTGTCATTGCGCTCATCACCTCCAGGCTTGACTACGCCAACATTTTGTACGCAGGAATCCCTGCATGTCACCTTCACCGACTTCAGTTGGTGCAGAATCAGGCTGCCCGCCTGATTTTCTGCCAGCCCAAACACCAGCACGTCACCCCCCTCCTCCGTAGTCTGCATTGGCTCCCTGTTTCCAAACGCTGCACTTTCAAACTGGCATGCACCACCTTTAAGGCCCTCTCGGACGCAGCTCCCAGGTTCATCTCTTCGGCCTTGTCCCGTCACATTCCTGCCAGAACCCTTCGCTCAGCATCTCTAAATCTCCTCGAGGTCCCCAGATTCAAGAGAAAAAAGCACGGTGGCCTGAGTTTTTCTGTCCTGGCTCCCGCCACCTGGAACTCCCTACCCCTCCCTCTCCGTCTCTGCCCAAAGTACGACAGTTTCCGTACACTTCTAAAAACTCTGCTTTTTCAAGCGGCATATGACTAAATCCCCACCCTGGATCAATGCAATATATATCAATGAGCGCCAAGAAACCGATGGTGATAGTGCGCGGTATAAATAATTTTAATAGAATAGATTTAATAGAATAGAACGGAAGCACACCTCCTCTCTCAACATCCTGGCCACCGTGGATCATTGGGGATGTTCATCAATGTGCTGGCAAAATTGCCAAGGAGCGCATGATGCCTACATCTTCAGGCACCGCCTCATTTGTGAGCATTTTCAGAATGGGCGACATCGGAATGGTTTACTTGTCGGTAAGCAAATCTGAAGTACATAACAGCGCTTCTAACAGTAACAAATGTAGGATAAAGTATCCATCTCTGTGTCTGCCGACTGAGATAGGGCCATATATTTAAGGGGCTGTGTCATACATGCACCATGCATCATGGATCATATGCAATGCAAACTCCCAAGTCTTACATATTAAGACAAACAAAGCCACTTTGTGTGCCTTTGAATGGTGTTAAGGTACAGAGCAATGCAACACTGGGAAAAATGCAATGTACCTTCACTGTGTGCAAGGCAGGCGTGCTATGGGTATTGTGGGAGTGCTTCTATGCAACACAACTCTCATGGTTCATGAAGATATCAAGCCTGTCAGGTAAGGAAATAGGAGCAAGGAAAGTGAGCCCAAGGTGTGTTTGCCTGCATTGCACAATTCACTACAGTGTATCACAGACAATAGTCCAGTTGCATGGGTCTAACCCATGCATTGACACATTTGTGTTTTTGCTTTGAACCCACAGCATTGGTCAGAAACCGGGCATTGATGCCAAAGCGTTTGAAAACAATGCATTGCGGATTAACAAGCATTGTGCATTATTCATGCACTGGCATTTTTTGTACTGATGCATTGTAAAAAAGTGCACATTTGTCGAAAACTGGTGGGATACACCCACAAAATCACCCAATAGCTGTGGCAGGCTGCAAAATAGGAAGTGTGAAGTTACTTTTACTTTTACTTAGAGTCCGTTAGTCTGTGCTGTCTTTAGCAGGTGTTTTATGGAGTGGCATAATCAATGGAGTATTTTGGTCTTGTCTGTGTCTATGCTGACCCTGTAGTATTCTAGTTATGTTAATTGTGTTTTGTATTCTTTTTAACATTGTATTGTTGGGTGTTCGTCCTTTTAGGGGTTTCATAATTTAGGGGTAATGCTAAGGGGTGTTTGTATATTGTTAAGGGGGTATAGAGGGAGTTGGGCCACGTTGGGGCAAGGGAGAGCCAAGAACCTGTCTGAGGGAGAGTTTGGGGACATGGTTTGGCTGCTGGTACATTTTGTGCCCAACATACATACAGGCACCATGCATCATGGGTCACATGCAATGCAAACACTCAAGTCTTGCATATTAAGACACACAAAGCCACTTTGTGTGCCTTTGAATGGTGTTAAGGTACAGAGCAATGCAACACTGGGATAAATGCAATGTACTATCACTGTGTACAAGGCAGGCGTGCTCTGGGTATTGTGGGAGGGCCTCCATACAATGCAACTCTCATGGTTCATGAAGCATGTCATGCATCCCACATCAGGTAAACTATGAAATGTGACAAACCAGTTGGTCTCCCCAGGTGATGTGTAACAAGAAAAACCAACTGAAGTTATCCAAGTCACTCCCACTCCCAATGTGTGCTGCCTTCCGTGGCACACATACATCGATGATAAGGCATCTAAGGTTCATCATGTGCAGGTAGATGCCCCCTCCTGCACAAAGTCCATCCCACATGTAATACAGCCCCCTGAGAATCATGGTGCATGGGTGCCTGTGCTTGTGTGCTTGTGTAGGTTGAATGGTCAGGAAACTGTGGTATAGCCCAAGCACTATTCACCACTCCCCTTTCTCAGTGACGCAGTGCAGTGCTGACAGGTGACCTTCTGCACTGCACAGTGTCACTTTCCCAAATATCCGGGCCCGGTGTTATGTTCACATACTAGGAACAATGAATAGCAACGTGTAGACAGTGATCCAATACCTTTATAATTCAATTACTAATTTGTCAATGGCGGTAACAACAGAACGTCAGTGGGTAGCAATGTGTCATTTAACTCTGTGTGGAAGAGTGGAACCTCATCAACTGCATCAGGTAACAAATTACAAATGAAGCCATGTGGTATGACAGACAAGCCAATATGAGTACAAAGGGAACAAAAGAGATATGTCTGTGATTAGTGTCTCCTCAATGGTGTACCTACTCCTGGTATCAGTTAAAGGTCAACAAGGTCAGTGCTGGAGAACAATTACTATGGAAATGATCAAGTGTGTCACATATGACAGTAAACGTGTATGTTGACCATAGTGTCAGGAGCAACACACGAAGAAGTACGTGGAAAGGCCATGTGTGTCATGCCATGTCAGTGTAGGCCCCAGACATGTGTTAATGTCAATACAGGATAACATTTGACATCAACAGTACAAAACACGTATATGCCTCAGCAATACTGACAGACTACCTGAAAATATACATGTAGGCAGACAGCTGCATTGACTGATGTAACCAATGTGATATCTCACCTTTCCTGTGCAGTAAGTAGGCCAGATGAAAAGTATATGAATCCATCAATGTGAAACTCACAAAGTCAGACATCAATGTAGAATAAAATCCACCCTAGACAAGGCAACACAGTGTACTCAGGATACCAATCTTAACATTCATTTGCCACAGCAATGAGGACAATATCTAGTTATATGTTATGTTATGGTTATTTATTATGCGCACAGATGCTCCAGCAAAGGAGCGTCCTGTCGCCCGACAAGGTACCAACACAACACAACTTTAAAAAGATAGGGAAAAGAAGCAGACTTAAGAAAACAGAAAATTCTTGACAGCTCTACGAAAAGAGAGCAGATCCCCGAGGGCAATTATCTCTAAGGGAAGAGAGTTCCACAAGGCGGCAGCACGTGCACGAAAAGAACGGCCGCCAGCACGGCTACGCTTAAAGCGGGGGATTACTGCAAGTTCGAGGTCAGAAGATCTTAAAGAGCAAACCGGCGTATAGGGAGACAGAAGATTCAGAAGAATCGGGGCAGGAGAGCCCTTGAGGATCTTGTGAGACACACAGAGCACTTTAAATTGGATCCTCTGCTTAATCGGCAGCCGATTGAGAGAGCGCAAGGTGTTAACAGCAGAGCAGAACCTGGGAAGACCCACAACTGCTCTTGCGGCCGCATTCTGCACGCGTTGCAGGCGGGTGATTTCGGCCTGATTTAGCCCCACCAAAAGGGAACTGGCATAATCGAGCCGAGAGATCACCGTAGCCTGTACTACAAGTTGCCTAGTTGATGCATCAAAAAATTTTAACACAGGTTTTAGACCGCGCAGAATGCCAAAACAGCAGGCCGCAATGCGCTTTGTGTGGCAGACAAAGCTGAGGGTAGGGTCTAGCCACACTCTGAGATTTTTTAGCTCCAACACCAGTATCGGCGTGGGACCCAATTCCGGAGGCCACCACATATCGCCCCAGGGTTCCGTTTGCTTGCCGAAGATCATTATTTCCGTCTTTGTAGCGTTCAGCTGGAGACAGTTGGAAGTCATCCAGCTGGCAACCGCCCAAAGTCCATTCTGGAATCTAGGGGCATCCACATCAGAGTCCCCACTGAGCGTAACCGCTAGCTGAGTATCGTCAGCGTATGACACCATAGTCATACCCCAGCGCTTGACGACCTCAGCCAGCGGTCTTACGTAAAGATTGAATAACGTAGGGCTCAGTGAGGAACCCTGCGGGACCCCAAGATCCAGAGGATAAAATTTGGACTTGAGTAACATACGTAGATGTGAAAATCAATGTATTGTGTCCACTTCTGTAGCACACAGTTCCTTGTAACAACATCAATATGTCCCACAGAAAGATGGCTCACTTTGCAATAAATATGTGGCAATCACAATGCACCATTACCACTTATCTGCCAAAAACAATAGTTGAAGCCTGACAATGAATAGTATTGCAATCCATATGACATGTTTGAACAGCACTACATGTATGCACCAAAACCATATGGTCTAGTAAGTGTACTATGAAATGTTTGTGCCAATGTCATGTATGCTACCAACATTGTTGCATATGTATGTGTGAGTGTAATGCATGGTAATGTCACTACCTACTTAGGGAGCACCAACAAGTCAAATTCCGGCTCACAAATCTGCACTTCAATCATGCAGGCAATGTACAGAACATAGAGTGATTAGGAGCATCTCCAAAGAGCCATCCCAGTCAGATACTGGATAAACATGAAATTTAGGATGTAGAACTATACAATGTACCAGGCCATGCTCATCATGTTCCATTACACAGAGAAATGATGAGACATGTGAAAACCGTTGGCCAACTGTGGTTAAGCAACACATATTTAGAAATACTGTAAGAAAGGTGTATGAGTAATTCACACATATAACACTCATGGACAAGAATTTAGCTGTAACAGAGAGCTAAAAACCCAAAGGTGTTTTTTCTTTGCAACTTTCAGCTGATCAAGGATATGATCTCCAGCCATGGGTCATGCCCCAACAGCACACCCCCAGACTGAGGGGGACAGACATTATAGGCACTGACCAAGACCCGGAACATTGTGCAGAGAACCTTTGATGTGCTGAAGTCTCGGTTCGGATGCTTGGACATGTCAGGGGGGAGATGGATATACTCACCCTCTATTGCAACTGGAACACATCTATGGCAGGAAAACAGACAAATTGTATAAATTTAGATATTGCGCATAATAGTGAATACAATTGTGTATTTCATAGGCATAGCAAAGCATCATGTTTGACCAAAAAGATGCATACTCCGCAGCTACCTACGTTCATCCAAGCATACTGCAAATCTCAAAAGCAACAAAAAGTTTGGAATTTCTCTATGCATCACAATATGTATGTGTTTTTCACATACATATAATGTCACTCAATATGGCACCATGATGAAGCCAAAAACTCACACATAGGTGCACTTTTACCAATGAAAATCAACACATCCAAAGATATCAAGCCTGTCAGGTAAGAAAATAGGAGCAAGGAAAGAGAGCCCAAGGTGTGTTTACTTGCATTGCGCAATTCACTACAGTGTATCACAGACAATAGGCCAGTTGCATGGGTCTGAACTCATGCATTGACACATTTGCGTGTTGCGTTGAACCCATAGCATTGGGCAGAAACCGGGCATTGATGCCAATGCGTTATAAAATGCAATGCGTTGTGGATTAACAGGAAATGTGCGTGATTCACGCACTAGCTTTATCTGTACTGATGCATTGTAAAAAATTACACATTTGTCGAAAAATGGTGGGAGACACCCAGGAAGTTACCCAATAGCTGTGACAGGCTGCAAACTAGGAAGTGTGAAGTTACTTTCACTTTTACTTAGAGTCTGTTAGTCTGTGCTGTCTCTAGCAAGTGTTTTATGGAGTGGGTTGGTGATTATGGAGTATTTTGGTCTTGATGGTGTCTGTGCTGACCCTGTGTTGTGCAAAGTATGTTAATTGTGTTTTGGTTTCTTTTTGACATTGTTTTTTTGGGTGTTCGTCCATTTAGGGGTTTCATAATTTAGGAGTAAGGCTATGGGGTATTTGTATACTGTTAAGTGGGTATAGAGTGGGTTGGGCCATGTTGTGGAAAGGGAGAGCCAAGAACCTGTCTGAGGGAGAGTTTGGGGGCCTGCTTTGGCTTCTGGCACATTATGTGCCCAACATGATTGCTACGGAGGGTAGGGTTAGCCAGAGCTACACCACCAAGGAGCTCAAGGAGTGGTGGGAGACAGTGTGCTGGTACATGACTAAGGTGTTTTGTATTGACTGCACCGTAAACCAGCTTAAGCACTAATGGGTGCTTGTGGTGACCCGTGATGTCAATCTCCAAGAGCACCTTGACATGGAAGTTGGTTGGCCTGTTGGTAAGTACATATATAAAACCTGCATGTAGTTGTGTGCTTATCAAAATATTTTAAATTCTAGTTCTTAATAGTAAGAGGCAGATGATTTGAGTGTTAGGGGGCCCAAATTGCAGGGTACATCTGTCAAATTGTAACACCATGCCCTAAGGGCAATCAAATTATTTCATCGAGCACTCAAAAAGTCCAAACAGAAAAAGTGCTATCTTGCATCAACTTTTAATCTTGAATCCTTCCAATTAACATCTTTCATTGGATACATCCTTTAGTTCAGTAAACACGTGTTTCGTCTGGTCTTATTAGACCTAAAGACTTCCTCAGGGCTGTATTTCTTCAAATGTATAGATATTGGCTTAAAGTCCTATTCTGGTCAGGTAAGAATCTAATGTTAAGACTACAGGCACCTGGAAACAAAACCATTTAAAGACTCAAGATATTAAACGCTTCAAGTTTAACATTAGATTCTTTCTGTTTGGACTTTTTGAGTGCTCGATGAAATAATTTGATTGTTATTGAGCTAACATTTAGCACATTAGTAGGTCGTGGTAACCGACCTAATTTTGTCTAGAGCACCGAAACTGACTGTGTATATTGTATTTTCCTTTACCTGCAGAGCGCTCTCACTTTAACAGTTACCAATTTGCTATACCATGCCCCAAGGGGCTGTTCTCAATTTTGCACCTATAGCACTTGCAGCCTCGCAGAGCTTCAGGGGGTCCCCTCCAGCACTGTGCAGGACAGTGCGACCCTGCCCCATGAGCCCATACCTGGACCCAGAGCCTGGGGACTTTCGTCCATGTACAATGCAGGGGGGTTCTCCGTTTTTGATGAGCAACTAGCTGGACAAGGTGTTGCGGTCTCAACAACTTATTTCACATATGTATTTGTATACATGACCTGAATTCACATACGTGCCTGTACAGAGCATGACCGATTGATTTTGAAATACCCTGCACACGTGATATGTAAGAAGGAAAGTAATGATCAATCACTTATCACATTGACCTTCTAATGTGCTGCATTGTTCAGCACACGTAGAAAGTTGGTCACAACCCTGCCAATGTAATTACTTCCAGGTGGTTGCCCTATCAATATAGGAATGTGAAATAGCCATCAAAGTCATGCAAGCTTGCACCATGTCACACCTACTCTGCGCTCTGTGCACCAGTGGCATGATTAGTCAGAAATTCTTCTTAAACTGTTTCCATATGGCATATATCTATTCTTTTTTATTCCATCTCTACTTTGCCACGTGCTATGTGTCCAACGTGCTGAATATACCAGATCACTGTAATGTCATAGTACTGTGCATCATATATAGACAATGTGTATTTGTAATATTCACAAAGCACTGTTCCATTTTTGTCTTGTAGGTGGGGCGGGTGGAGTTCTTCAAGGATCCCAAATGCTACCAGTGAGTGTAAATAGTAAATGTGTGTAGCTCTGCAAGGATTGTGTGTGATCTATGATAGTTGTAACATTGTGATGTGAAGGGGGTAGCATCATTCACCTGTAACCAATTTACAGTACATGTAATTTGCATCCACTGAAATTTTAAACGGACAGGACGAATGTCAATGTGCATGCAGGGGCAATGTCTGAAGGCCCACAGGAATCATATCTCTACCTGCTACTTGGATGCTTATGGCACATTTTACAATCACCTGGCACTAAATCTACAGATGGTCAGAAGCTATATTGTCTTACCCCAATACAATGGCACAAATGTAACAAACTACTGTTTAACAAATGTTACTGCAAAGTGGAATGATGTAGACTGAGCTTGTCAGGACATAGTCTGCTTGCATGTGTCCATACTGCAGCTTGAGACAGGTGCTGGTGAGGTTTAACACGTATCCCAGGTAACAATAACAATAGTAAACATTAGAGTGTCATGGAATCATATATACAGTATATATCTTTTCCAAAATACAACATATTCTATTGTTGTTTAGCATCATACTATGCTCATATATGCAGCATATGTTTAACCTCACTAACAAAATGAGTTAATTCTGAAAGACTATTGGCATGATCCGACATTCATGCTGATCAACAACTAAAATGGTTTGTGATCCATTCATGTATTCACATTCAAACAAACCTGTGTGACCATGTCAGCAGGCTAGCCAACACAAACCAACAATCCTTCCTGTGGTACATGCGGCATATGTTGTTGTGAGGGGGAAAAGTTATTCCTAATCCTTGATTAAAGTATTCACAGCGGATATATGTTATATCAATGTGTTTTGCTTTAGCTGTTTAGGTATATTGTCAGTAGGAATCATTTACTTTGTTTTACCACTTATGCCACAATTCCCTGAGGTATGGCAGTTGTAATCCTGCCTCAGAGGTACCTGCACATCCCTCAGAGTAGTCCATATCACACATATGTGAGATGGGGTGACAGGGAAATGATTACCAGAGGCCATTGGGAAAGTAGGACTGTAGGACAGAAGCTCAATTTTAGCATGATGTTAGACGATTCATCTTCAGACTGCCTGTCTAATGCACATTCCAAGTGTAGTTGTGCACATGGCAAGTTATGGACATATGCCTGGCAGGTTCTGACAGGATGAAAGGAATCCTGCCTCAGTGCAGACAGATTAGGCGGGCGTACATGTCAGCAGACATCACATGGAAATGCAGTTCTATGCCTTACTCATGGCCTCATATATCCAGTGTCCTTTTTTCTGGGAAGCATTGATACCATGGCAGGGTGTTGTTGATTTTAATGCAATGTGAAAAGGACCACATTCTGATCTGCACTGTGTCAACAGCATACAGCCCATTACACTGCACACCTATTGGTGGCGTTGCTTCTTCTGGCTAGCCCCAACCCTGTTATCCTTGACTCATGGTGGAAGGTAACTTGCTAGATACAGCACAAAGTAATTGTACACATGAGATTTGCATCATGCATACACCCCCTCCATAATGGATAGGTTTTTGATAATGTACACAAAGGAAAGCAGACTTGATGACTTGTGTGGAGAGACACTAGGACATGTTATTGCTGGAACTGATTACCATTAGCTATGTGTTATGGTTTCCAAGTATTTTCCTGCTTCCGGTCTCCTTCTGAGCCGCGAATGCCGAGGGACGGGTGGTAATTGCTAAGCCTGGGCGTAGTTCGCGTAGCCGCACTCCGCGGAGCTACGCGAAGATGCACTTGCACTCCGCGAACTACGCATAACTCCGCGAACATGCGTAGTAGCTTGCTTGACCCGTTCGCGAGCTGTTTTTCGTCTTCGGGAGCGCCGTGGAACTCTGGAACCTGCTCGACACCACATCTCCAGACGTCGCCTTCCTCACGGAAACATGGATGAATGCCTCCTCAGCGCCCGGCATCGCCGTCGCCATCCCGGACGGATACAAGATCACCCGGAGAGACCGCGTCAACCAGACAGGAGGAGGCATCGCCATCGTCCACAAGAACACCATCCGCATCACGACCAACTCAGACGACACCCTCACAGCCGCCGAACATCTTCACTTCCAGATACACACTAACCCCAAGACCACACTCAGAGGCACCCTCATCTACAGACCCCCAGGACCTCGCACACAATTCAGCAAAGACATCGCAGACTTCATCAGCCCGCACGCCCTCGCCTCCGCTGACTACATCCTCCTAGGGGACCTCAACTTCCACCTGGAGAACAACAACGACAACAACAGCACCACCCTGCTGGACAACCTCGCCAACCACGGACTCAAGCAACTAGGGAACACCCCCACCCACTACGTCGGACACACGCTTGACCCAGTCTTCTCCTCCAGCAAAGTACATCTCCTTCAGCCACTCCACCGGACTCCACTGGACAGACCACAGCTGCGTCCACTTCAGCTTCAGAAATACCAAGACTCACCACCACCCGCAACAGGTTCCCAGCAGGAGCTGGAACAAGATCAACACTGACCAGCTCACCACTTCACTGAGCCAGAACCCTCCCGCCAGCTCAACGGACCCCAACCAAACAGCCAACAACCTCACACAGTGGATCACCAACTGCGCTGACGACCTTGCACTTCTGAAAAACCATCCCAGCAGGCCCCGGCAGCAAGAAAGCCTCCTGGTTCAACGACGACCTCAAGAACTCCAAGAACTGCCATACCCTCGAGAAAGCATGGCGAAAAAACCTAACTACAGACAACATGACCGCCCTCAAGCACGCCACCCGCTAACACCACCAGCTGATCCACACCACCAAGAAGACAGCATTCAAGGAACGTCTCGACAACAATGCACACAACAGCAAGGAACTCTTCAGCATCGTCAAAGAGCTCTCCAACCCCAGCGCCGGAAACAACAACATCACAACATCACTCCCTCGCAAGACCACCGAACCGACACCCCCCACGACCACCCTCCGCGACTGGACCCCGGTCAGCACCGAAGACACCATCCACACGATGAACACCATCCACTCCGGATCACCAACCGACCCACGTCTTCAACAAGGCCGACTCCGTCATCACACCCCAACTCCCGGACATCATCAACTGCTCCTTCAGCACCCCCACCTTCCCGGAGAGCTGGAAGCATGCCGAACTCAGCGCCCTCCTGAAGAAACCATCAGCGGACCCCGCCGACCTCAAGAACTACCGCCCCATCTCGCTCCTCCCCTTTCCTGCCAAAGTCATCGAGAAGACCGTCAACAGACAGCTTGCTGCCTTCCTCGAGACGAACGGATCCCTCGACCACTCGCAGTCCAGCATCCGCGCCCACCACAGCACCGAGACTGCCCTCATAGCAGCCACTGACGACATCCGAGCCCTGCTCGACAACGGGGAAACAGCGGCCCTCATCCTCCTGGACCTCTCCGCAGCATTCGATACTGTCTGCCACCGCACCCTAGTGCAGCGTCTCAGCAACATCGGAATCCAAGAGAAGGCACTGGAGTGGATCATCTTGTTCCTCACCGGAAGAACCCAGAGAGTCCGTCTCCCCCGTACAGATCCAAGGCCACAGAAGTCATCTGCGGCGTACCACAAGAATCATCACTCAGCCCCACCCTGTTCAACGTCTACATGAGCCCCCTCGCAGCCATCGTACGCCAACACAACCTCAACATCATCTCCTACGCCGACGACACCCAGCTGATCCTCTCCCTCACCAATGACCCAGCCACCGCCAGAACCAACCTACATGACGGGATGAAAGACGTAGCCGAGTGGATGAGGAACAGCCGCCTGAAACTGAACTCAGACAAGACGGAACGGAAGTCCTCATCCTTGGATCATCACCCTCCGCCTGGGACGACTCCTGGTGGCCCCCTGCACCGAAACCAACGGACCACGCACGCAACCTGGGCTTCATCCTGGTCTCCTCCCTCTCGATGACCAGACAAGTCAACGCCGTCTCATCATTATGCTTCAACATCCTACGCATGCTCCGAAAGATCTTCCGATGGCTCCCCACCGAAACCAAGGAAGATGGTCACACAGGCACTCGTTACCAGCCAACTGGACTTCGGAACACCCTCTAATCCGGAACCACAGCCAAACTCCAGAAAAGACTCCAATGCATCCAGAACGCCTCCGCACGACTCATCTTGGACATCCCCCGACACAGCCACCTCTCCGGACACCTGAGAGACCTTCACTGGCTCCCCGTCAGCAAGAGAATCACGTTCCAACTCCTCAACCATGCACACAAGGCCCTCAACGACCTGGGCCCCAGGTACCTCAACAACCGCCTGACCTTCTACACTCCCACCCGCCAGCTACGATCGACCAGCCACGCCCTCGCCACCGTGCCATGCATCCGAAGATCCACCATGGGAGGAAGATCCTTCTCCTACCTGGCAGCCAAGACTTGGAACTCCCTCCCCATCCACCTCCGCCTGACCCAAGACCACCTCTGCTTCAGTAAGCAACTCAAGACATGGCTGTTCGAGCAGTAGCGGACCCCCCTCCCCCTAGCGCCTTGAGACCCTCTGGGTGAGTAGCGTGCTATACAAATATCCTGATTGATTGATTAATTGATTGCCTGCATGCTAGGGATGTGTAGCGCGCGAAGTTACCAATGAGGTTTGTCCCGCCCGCTCACGTCCCTTTATTTTCGGTCACTACTAACGTGTTCGCGAGTTATTCTGTGCCAGATTGCAGTTTCTGCGTGTTCGGCAACTCGATCTTACCGACAAGCATCCTCGCGCACGCGAAAATGCTATTGAGTGCGCGAGAACTACGCTACGCAGCAGTTTGCGGAGTATTCGACAACTTCGCGTTCTCCGCGGAGCGCGGAGTTGCCGAAACTCCGCAAACTCCGCGAACGGAGCATAGTTCTTCGCCCAGGGTTAGTAATTGCTCCCGTATGGCATAGACATCTGCATTAGCATCGGCATCACCCTGAAAAAAGAAAATAATTTTTTTATTGAAATACCGGAATCTCGCCACACCGCCAGACCGCCACATCGCTTAGAGGACGGAGAAGCACTGGCGGTTCCAGCTCCGGCTTGGGCTCTGATTACACTGGCTCTACTGGCCTCCCGCTACCGGCAACCCGGGGGCATGTTGCGCAGTTTCTCTCCTACGTAACCACTTGGTGCCCCAGGTCCGCTGTGTGGGGTCCATGCCGCATCGGTTCCACTTTTGAGGGTGACTCTGGCTCTGACCTCCGAGTCCACTCCTGGGGCCTTATTTATGAAGGACTTGCGCTGCCGGTGCATCACTTTTAAAATGAGAAAAAGTGACGCACTGGTGGCGCAAGGCCTTCATAAATAAGCCCCCTGGTTCTGGGGACTGAGGGAGAAAGCAGAAATACTGCACATGGCCCTTCTTCCTTCACTACAGTTCGGAGTTCGGAGGTAAGGTGAGGGGGGAACAATACTATCGGGGCAGCACAGCAGCAGTTAAATGCCCACTCCACAGCCAGGCATGGGACAGTAGTGCAAGTGCGCATAATTACTTCACTCTCGCCATAAGGAGGCAGATGCATGCAGGGCTCAGAAGAGGCACTTTGGGAAAAAGTAAATAAGCAAGAAGTGACGCTCCAGAGGACTTTAGCCCGCATTTGTTTTTCCCTGTCACCACTCACCTTTACCTGCTGGGTTCCAGGCTGCCCGCATTGGATGCAGTTGCCGCTGGGGGAGGTGTGGTGATTGCGCTACAAAGCGCTGCCTCAACCCCCGCCGCAGGACGTTCCTGTGGACTTTAGCCTACTTTTGTTTTTCGCGGTCACCACTCTCCTTTACCTGCTGGGCTCCGGGCTGCTGCTAACACCCCTGCTTCCCTGAGGTCATGGACGCCATACCCTGGTGGGACTCGCTGTCCCAGGGCACTCCACTTCACAACGCCCGTATTGGATGCCGCTGGGGGAGGCATGGTGATTGCACTACAAAGTGCTGCCTCAACCCGAGCGGTGCGGGACGCGCGCGGGCAGGCCTGTCTGTGCATGTCAGGGGGCGGAATTGGCCGGGCTGGGCCCCCCTCTTGTTTTTATTTTTTCGAAGCTGAGGGTCCATATTGAAACTCTGGATTGGGACCTTGTCCTTCTTCTGGTGGACCATTTGGAGATGTGGATAGGTGTAGCATCTTATTGTGGGTGAAGTATCACACAAAAGGGTCCTTTTTTCGCTCTTGCTGCTGCACAGCAGGGGCTTGTAACGATTTGCCAGGCTGATATTGTTCCTTTCACCCTAAGGTCATGTGGGAGTATGAAAGAAAATCGAAGTTTATGGGGATTCAAGCTAAAAAAATTAAACCAAGTGTATCCTCCAAGCTAGCTTCCTAAACATTGGTACCTGCATCACAAGTAATACATGCAGTCCACCTGACCACGATGGAAGCCTTCATAGCACTATGAGTTGTATGCTGAATGCTAAGTTAAGCCCCATCTTGGATGGGTTAAATATAATAGAGAAAATTCTAGTAGAACAAAATAGGTCTGCATCATCTACCCAATTTATTTAACCTGTGGTCTCGGACTCACCTAGGGACAACGTAGGTCCTGGTATTACAACCATGCCTGGGTGTATTGCACCCATGCCTGGGTCAGCTCCAGTCCCCTGGCCTGCCAGTAGAGCCCAGCCTTGTGGTAAAAATATGGCTCCCAAAGACAAGGGGGGTTGGCTGACTCTTCAAGAGAAAGACAGGTCCCTGACTCCATCTATTCATCCGCTGGTCAGCTGGTCAGGATTCGCCTGAAGAAACAGTACCCTTTTAAAGTGGGTAATGAGAATGTACCAATGACCACAACATTCTCTTACCTGGGTGTTTTAGTAGATGACCGCTTGAATTGGGGGGCCCTGATCAAGAGGAAAAAAGGGGAGGTTATAAGGACGAATGCTGCAATTTTCAACTTTGCCACGAAGATGGGTAAGCGCCCAATTGCGGCTATGGTGAAAATATATCAGGCCAAAAGTGTTGCTATAGCAAGCTATGGGAGCAAAATCTGGGGCTATGCAGCAAATGATGCTTTGCAAGTGGCGGAGGTTGCCCCTTTAAAACATCTCCTAAGAGTGCCCAGCGGAACGTCAAACCTGGTGGTACACAAGGAATTGGAGTTGCCATTTATATGGGATACTTTGGCTATGCGCCCTTTGTTGTTTTGGCCTAACTGCTGGCTAAATAAAGATCTAGCTCTTAACCATCAGATTTTAAGAGAAATTATGAGCCTTAATCACATGACACGCATTCCATGGTTAAAAAAGGGATGTTTTGAAGAGCTGGGGCGACCGCACCTTTTTTTAAAGCCTGACTCAATTACTCTGAAGAATGTGTAATTTATAAAGAACATTTTTACTGTAAAAAAGCTTGGTAGAGGCGACTTAGAAATTGGAAAATCTAGCGCCCGTAAACATATGTTGCTTAAAACAACCCCATCCATTGAGCCTTATCTCCTGTGGCCATTGTCATCTCATGAGCGGTTTTTACTGATCAGGTTCTGATTGGACTATTTACATCTCTTGCTTGTTGTCCCAAAAGGAAGCTGCAGAGGTCAGGTGTTAGCATCCTGTGACTGCGACGGAGTGTCTCCTCAGGATTTGCTACACTTTATGTTTTTTTGTAAATTTTATGAAGTACATCGCTGATATTTTTTAACACCTCTTTTAAAGAAGTTGAATTTTATTCAGTTCTGCCCAGCTCTTTTTTATTTACAACTACTCTAACCAGAATGTGTATCTTTTATAGTAGGCTTTCTGAAATCCTCATTGAGATCCAAGATCTGTATGGAGAGCTAGTAAACCCTAAACATTGGTAGGCACCCCTATTGTGTTTTCTTCTTCCAATTATTCTTTGCACAGGATGTATATATTGTTTTTTTAAGGGATTATCTCCCTCCATTGTATTTCCATGAATTGTATGTTTTAATTTCTACATGGAGTTGTGTAACGTTTATGGTTTTAAATCTGAAGCTGAATAAAATATTTTGAAATTGAAAATAGTATTTGCTGAGTCAATATTAGTGAAATGTCCAACGGATCTGTTTACAGAAGGTAGCTACCCACCCTGCATCTATGTTTTGACTACCAGACACAGAGCCAGTCAATGCACCAATGTGTTTTGCCTTGTATATTTGCTAGATGAGTGTGTGTTGCCTTGTGTATTTGCAAGGTGAGTTAACCAATGCTGAGGCAGACTACCTGTAATTGCTTGACATAACTCATTTTACTTAGGTTAATGAAAACAAAAATACCCAGTTGCATGCTGCATAACCAACACCAGAGTCCATAATTGGACCATGTGTTGAATTCCATGTGAACACCAGTTCATGCTTGCAACTCAGTCTCAGGATTGATATGGTTATAATTGTATTTGTGTTGACACTTCCATATCGTATACCAACACTGACAGCACATGAGTGCATTTGCCTTGTTTCAATAGAAAAAGTATATGTTTAGAAGGAATATTGTTAATTTCTCTTTCCCAATATGTGGTTTTGGGCTTACATGCCACATGTACTGTTTGAAAATATGAGCCTATTATTGCAAACATCATATACAATTTCACAGTTTGTTGATCCATATTTCCTTTACCGTTCCCAGACAACATGAGAGCCAAAGAGGCTAAGCAACACCACATCAGCATGGAGC
This sequence comes from Lissotriton vulgaris, assembly GCF_964263255.1. Classification (NCBI taxonomy): domain Eukaryota; kingdom Metazoa; phylum Chordata; class Amphibia; order Caudata; family Salamandridae; genus Lissotriton; species Lissotriton vulgaris. The sequence continues at coordinate 1,570,631,274 of NC_141691.1, forward strand.
ACTACCACCACATCCGACAGGTGATTAAGGCATACAAGAAGATGGCCAAATTGTACGAGGAAGGAAAGGCAGCCGATACCTAGAAGATGGGCAGGCAGGATCAGCCGGGACCTTCAAAAGCCATGACACAAGTCAAGTCAAGTCAAAACCACTTTATTCGATTAATTAAAATCATAAAAGTATGCTATACATATACATAATATTACATTTTTTTAAAAATGACTATTATACAGATAAAAAATATTCATTGACAATAAAAATTCATAATCGACCACAGCCATCTAATAACGTTAATACAAATTCATTGTCTGTTAATTAAGGCGATCAGTCTCTTGTACAGTTTTTTGTCTGACCCTCTTCTCTCTAACAGACGCTGCAAGAAAGCTGGCAACACAGAACATGATTAATGGAGATTCTACCAATTGTAAAAACATTAAGGCTGGCTTGCACTGAGTAAAGTTCATACTTTTTAACAATGGAATGATAAATCTTTTCCTGGCATGTTTATATAGAGAGCAGAAAAACATAAAGTGCGTAATGTCCTGAGGTAAAAAATCGTCACACTTACAGGCAGGAACATCTTCAGGTCTACTCCAACCCTCCACGTCCCATAGGAGCATATGTATTTGGTTAAATCGTGATTTTGTCAACAGCCATCTATGGAATGGGTTGGTAACTATTGTCAGATATAATGACATTGCTGGAGACAGGGTTACCAAAACATGCCCCCTAACAGAGGATTTACAGAGTTCTACTCCCTCCCGCTCAGCCTCTCTTAACTTAATAAAGTTTGTTTTTACCCACTCCAAATCAGCTTTACATAGGGATTCTGGATTAGAAAAAATGTCTGGTCTCCCCATGTATGCAGCTAACATTTCTATGTTAGACAACCACTGGATTTTATTCCTGTTGTCTAACCTAATGCAATCCTTTAACATTTTATGATTTAGGGAGAGATGAGAGTTTATCCAGATTCTAATCCATAGCAGTAATGGGGCTATTTTAATTATATCTGCTATATAGCCAATCCCAAGTTCCAAGTGAACAGAGTAGGAAGCGGTTGAATTTGGAAGGCCAAGAAGAGAACGAAGGAATTTATTTTCTTCCGTTTGGATTAAATCATTTTTAATATAACCCCAGATTGACGCCCCGTACCTTACGATAGAAATGGTCTTGGCTTTATAAATGGTTACTATTGCCTCTACCGGCTTCCCTCCCAAACTTTTGGCAAAACCTAATACTGCCGCTGAAGAATTTCTCGCGGAGTTTGCCTTTAGTAAAAGCTGGGGGGACCAAGAACTTTTATCGTCGAATACTACACCCAGGTAAGTAAATACCTTCACTCTTGAAACTTCCTCTCCCCCACAAAAGAAGGTCTTAACTTTGTTTTTTGCAGACCCCAGTGACATGACATGTGATTTACCGTTGTTTACCACCAAGTCCAGGCTGTTCATAAAATCCCCAAACGAATCCAGGAGTCTTTGCAAACCTAGAGGGGTCCTAGCCAAAATGACAGCGTCATCCGCGTATAGGAGCACCGGAATCGGGGTACCTCCCATACGCGGAATGTCCGGCGACGCTACCAACAGATTTTGTTCCAGGTCATTTATGTATAACGTGAAAAACATAGGGGCTAATATGCATCCTTGTCGTACCCCCTACTGGACTTAAAGCTGGACGTACACTTCCCCTCGGTCGACATCCTGATCGAGGCGTTCAGATCTTTGTGGAGTTCAGCCAAAAAGTACACAAGAGACCGGTCAAGTCCCAATTCCAGGAGCATTGTCCACAGCTTTGACCTATTGAATAGGTCAAAGGCTGTAGACAGATCCATAAAACCCAGATAAATGGAGCCCCTGGCCGCTTTGGTATATTTGGGTATTATTAAATGGAGGTTCAGACATTGGTCCTCCGTACTCCTCCCGGCTCTGAAGCCATATTGGGCATCTGACAGTATGTTTTTGTCAGAGGCCCACACTGTTATTCTTGCTAGAATAACCTTCCCTAGAATTTTTATAGAGGAGTCCAGCAAGGATATGGGCCTATAACATCTAGGGTCAGCCCTTTGACCTTTCTTGAACACCGGAATAATAGTCGACCGGGACCAAGATTTAGGAAATCCTGCAGTGGCCGAAGTATTAAAAACGTTTGTCAGGATATTGGCCCAAAACAATGGGATGGCCTTGTACATATCTGCAGGGACTCCATCTGGGCCTGGAGCCTTTCTCCCTGCAGAATATTCAATTGCTTTTATGACCTCTCCTATGTGGAAGCTAACTGGCATAGATGGGGACTCTGGGGCATGACCCGGAAAAGTTTCTATATCAAGGTGGCTGCCGTGGATCTTTTCAAAATGGCTCAGCCAATCCTCCTCTGCGATGTTAGTTTCCAACACATTATTTTTAATATTAGAAAAAAGGGGCGTGTTGATGATTGACCAACATTTTGCACTATCTTTTAATGTCGCTTTATCCATAAGTTCGAGCCAAGCATTATGTTTGATTTCATTTTTTCTTTCCTGCACTATTTTTTTATACTCTTGTCTAAGCTGTACCACCAGAACTTTATTCCTGGGGCGATCCTGGAGGGCTTTTTTAAGGAGGTTATGTGCTTTGGAACATTTATGGTCAAACCAGCCCGTGGCTAAGCTATTGGTGACAGGTCTATTTTTAATAGTAAGTTCTTTAGCTACTTTAGAACAAATAGCTTTATACGAGGATATTACTTGCTCCCCGTAGAATGTTGGTAACCACAGATATCTAGATCTAGAGCCGCCTTTAATGTAATGGTGTTAAAAAACTCATCTGGGATTACCTTGCTCCATTTTAGCCTCCTCCCCTGATCTTTTGCTTTCACTTCAACTACCGCCTTGTGAGGGGTGGATGTATTTAGAAAGGAAAATCCATCTATCATTTCAATTGCCACTGGATTATGGTCGCTAAAGGTTAACGGTATAGCATTATAAGAAACAACATAATTTAAAAGTCCAGGGGACAGGAATATGCAGTTAATTATTGTGTCATTCCCCCTGCCTGTAAATGTGGGGACACGAGAGCTATGATCAAAGAAACCTGGTTCGTACAAATCATTATTAGATAAAAGTTTCTCCAGTGCTTCCCCCTTACTTAAGTGCTCAAAGTGTTGCGGGGATGTAAGATCTGGCCCATCAATGTCAGTTAACAAACAATTATGACTACATAAGTGCACATTAAAATCGCCTAACAAAATAAATTGGCAAAAAGTGGTTTGCTTTAAAGTATATGTGCTTAAAAAATCCGATATCCATAACAAATTTGCATTCGGAAATTCCCCCTGCTGGGAGTTATAACAGTTCACCAGGATTAATTTGGTGTTATTAGTAAGTTTGACTTCCAGGGTAAGAAAATTATTAGATGAACAATTTATCCTGCTGACTGACCCTCTTAAGTTCACAGAGACCAGAAACACCAAACCCCCTATATCTCTCCTGGCCACTGATTTTAAAGCTTGAACAAAGTATGACGTAAAACCGTCCATCCAAAAGTCACATTCTATGTCCCAAGTCTCCTGAAGAGCCATGATGTCATATTGTTTCAAGAAACTTAGCCACGAGGTATTGTCTCTCTTGGATCGTAGACCCGCTACATTCCAGGTTAGCATCTTAATCATTGACCCCTTAGAGTTACTGTGGGTTACTTGCGTTCAGTGACTAGCACTAGGATTCATAGATGATGGAACTAACTCCTGAGGTGCAAAACCGGTGCAAAGTTCTTCCCCAATTCCCTCACTGGCCTCTCGTCAATCACACATGTCCAGAGAGGAGAATACTTCAAATCTATTATGTGTGGGAATATTTGGCCCATAATTGAAGTAGTTTTCTCCTCCTAATCCCTGTTGAGAAGACAGCAACTCTGCCGTCACTGGAGTATAGGGTCTCAATCTTGTATTGTGTGGGAGCCCTCTGGGGGGAAGGTTATAAAAGAAACTAAGGGGACGGACCTGAATACTATTTTCGTCGTGCACCAAAGAAGCTGCCCTCAGCAAAACAGTAGCCACGTGTTGTGGGTGTCTAAAGTTGACTATTACACAATCTCCTTTACAGGATTTTCTCGATGGCCCAATCCAATTCACTCGTCTGGTACTCAGAATATCAGGGGCAAATTTTGTCGGGAATCCACAATTCCTGTTTAACCAGGAGACAGTTTTGTACTTTAGGGAGTCATGTGATTCCTTAAGCATTTGGGCTGAAGAACTATCCTGGGGTGGTACATTTGTTAGAATCACAACATAGGGGGTGCATGCTGAGGGTAAAATAGTAGGTCTACTTCTCCTTTCCCCATAGCTGTTACGTACTAAATCAGACCCTGTTGTTACTGGAGTAGTAGCACTTGGTGCGGGAGTGGGCACAGAGATAACTGGTGTAGCTCGGTTGGTAATATTTAAGGGGTGAGTTGATTTTAGTTGACCTTCTGCGCTAACTACCTGCGCTACTCTAGCTTCCTGTGTTGGCACTGCTATACCCGTCTCCCCCTGTCTATTAGTTTCCGCCGGTTGTAGATGTTTTACTAGCAACCCTCCCAGCCTTTAAACCTCAGCAGCCAAACTGTCGTTTCCTTACTAACGGTTGCACAAGCTGTTCTATTTTGGCTTCAAGCATGGCTTCCAAGGAGCCGAGTAGTTGGGAAAGTTGGTCAGAGTTTAAAAGATTATTTACAGCTTCACTGTCGTCCCCTGAGTTGGAAGGCTCATCTAGATTGACCTGTAATTGTTCAGTGATTTCAGCCCATTTTTTTGAGTGCTTCCCCCCCCTTTTGTTCTGTTGCTTCCTACATTTCCTCACTGGTCTAGCAGCAGGGCTGGCATCGTCAATATTTGGACTCACTATATGTATGTCTGATGCTGAAGAATCCATATGGACCTGGGCTGAGACCGTGGACACAGCTAGAGAAACCGGGTCACAGGTAACGTGTTCTGTTGGGCTCTCTTCAGGGGTCTGAAGAGCCTGAGTAAGTTTTGGGGGACTATCCCTTCCCAGAGAAGCCCTTCGGTCACTTTTTATTTTGTTTACCATTTTCACCAAATAGTTATCCAAAGGACCTGAACCCTGAGTAAATGTTTCCTTAGCTCCACTAGGCATTATAAAAACAGGCAACAAATCCCAAGGATGTTAAGCGACTGGGCTTCAATAGCTTGATGCTAAGGAAAAAACTAGGGAAACACTTTACCAGTGGAGAAGTCTTCAAAATCGGTGCAGTCCGGTTCAGAGAGACAAGGGGTATGGCCCCGCCCTGCCTTTTCCTGTCTGTGACTGTCTAGGACTGTCCCGCCCTTGTCCCGGGTTTCTCCCGGGCGGCTCCCGCGTCACAGCGGGTTGTGCTGGTGTTTATGCACCACCTGGCGTCAAATCGCGGTGCGCGGCTTCCGGCCGCTGTGGATCCTGGGGGATGTGGTCCCTGGTTCCCCTTAGTCCTGGTCTCTGCTCTGGGCGGCACTCGTTGTCAGAGAGTGCGGCGGCAGCTGACCGGCTACGAGGGTCCGTCCACGGAGCAAAGCGGCAACCCAGGTGAATGCTGCTGTGTCCCCCGCTCTTCCGGGGGTTGTGCTGGTGTTTATGCGCCGCCTGGTGCCAAATCACGGTGCGTGGCTTCCGGCCGCTGTGGATCCTGGGGGATGTGGTCCCTGGTTCCCCTTAGTCCTGGTCTCTGCTCTCGGCGGCACTCGTTGTCAGAGAGTGCGGCGGCAGCTGACCAGCTACGAGGGTCCGTCCACGGAGCAAAGCGGCAACCCAGGTGAATGCTGCTGTGTCCCCCGCTCTGCCGGGGGTTGTGATGGTGTTTATGCGCCGCCTGGCGCCAAATCGCGGTGCGCGGCTTCCGGCCGCTGTGGATCCTGGGGGATGTGGTCCCTGGTTCCCCTTAGTCCTGGTCTCTGCTCTCGGCGGCACTCGTTGTCAGAAAGTGCGGCGGCAGCTGACCGGCTACGAGGGTTCCGTCCACGGAGCAAAGCGGCAACCCAGGTGAATTCTGCTGTGTCCCCCGCTCTGCCAGGGGTTGTGCTGGTGTTTATGCGCCACCTGGCACCAAATCGCGGTGCGCGGCTTCCGGCCGCTGTGGATCCTGGGGGATGTGGTCCCTGGTTCCCCTTAGTCCTGGTCTCTGCTCTCGGCGGCACTCGTTGTCAGAGAGTGCGGCGGCAGCTGACCGGCTACGAGGGTCCGTCCACGGAGCAAAGCGGCAACCCAGGTGAATGCTGCTGTGTCCCCCCAGCCATGACACATTAAGGGCCGTATTACACAAGGTGCCCCGCGGATCAGAGGGCATTTGCACCCGCTATGCATACCTCCGGGGCAATTTGGTATTACCGAAGGGGCCGCAAATGCTTGTGTGGCCCCTTCTGCAATACAATAGCGCTGGCGGACATAAAACGGACATAAAACGCCAGCTCCATCTTCAGGGGATGTTCCCTCATTTGAGTGGGGGCGTGCCCCGTGCAAATGAAGTAATCCCTTTGCCTCTGCACCCACTCTGTATTACATATGCCACTGACTGCACCCGCCTACAAGGGGATCTCAAATCCCCTTCAAAAGTGCAGGTGGGTTGCCGAATGCACTGTGAAAACACAGAGCGGCTTCAAAGCAGCTGCTCTATTTTTCCCCTGAATGAGCTGCCCCCCTGCCCTGGTAGCAGCACATTTACCATAATGCAGAGCATTTTTCCTGGATTGGGCTGGGCGCACCTATCGAAAGTGTGCCCAGCGCAATCCAGGAAAATGTGCCCCTTGTTTAATATGGCCCCACGAGGTTGAAGAACAAATGACCGGAGTTCCACAGCCCGTTCCCGGACATCCTCTGGCCAGCCGAGCCCATCAACAAAAGTCATGGCCACTACCCCTGCAATAGGCTCTGTGTTTAAGGCCCAGGCACTGAAGGACCTACAGGAGCTAAATTTGAGGATAGCTGCTATTAGGGTGAGCTCCCAAGCCTGCCGGCAATAATGCTCAAGTTGCAGGAAGAAATCGAGCGGCTGCCCAGATATGACTCTTGATTGAGCTTATCCCTTTGCCCAGTTGTTTATAGTTGTTTAATTGGGATACCATTTTTAGCATAGTTTAGAAAAGGTTTTAGCATAGGTCTAGTGTAGGGTAGTGTAAGTTAGCTCCATTTTCTACAGGCAGTAGTTGTTAGGTGTGTTTATAGATGGGTATGTTTTTGGTGGGTTGGGGATTGATGTATAATTTGTTTTATTTGAAAAAAAAACAAATGTTTATATGTTTGGGTAGTGTATGTTTAGGATGTGGTTGTCTTCTGTGTTGTGTTGATGTATGTGCATTAATGGGGTGGAGGTAGATGTTTAAGGGGGCATCTATGTTTATAGTTAATTTAGGATAAGTTAGCAAAGTGTAGGGATAGAGTTTAGGCTAGTTGGAGAGGTTAGTTAGGTGTAGGTCATTATATATGGTTAGTATAGTGTAATGTGTTGCAAAATGTAGTTAGTTTAGGTTAGATTGGTCTATTTAGAAGGGATTTGTTATATAAATACATCTAAAAAAATTCTACTTTCACAACGTCATCATCATTTTTAAAATATGATTTGTAAGCATGGAGTTAGTTGAGTTGAATACATCAGGTAGCAATTGCCTGCAGTGTTTATAGCTATGTGTTAATTAGTGGGACGCCTGTTGACAATAGCCAATTTACCTCACAGTTGAGTCACTTAAGGACTCTGCACAATTCTTTAGGCACTATCATTGGTCCTCTTTATGCAAATTGATGCACAAGCTTACATAGTCACCTGTGTGTGTAAAAACATCTGTATGTATAGTAGGACAGCGTCTGTGACTCCAGAGTCCCCATTGCTGGCTGTTCCGGGCCACACACTGACGCCTGCCACTTATGCACTCACCCATGCACCATTGTACTGGTAGGCCTTAGTTATTAGCTAGTTAGTTGGCGTGGATGTGGCCCACACCTGCCTAGAAACGTCAACACCCTTGGTAATAAGTAACAGCTAAGTGGGGGACTTAATGCGTTTGAGTTTGTTCAACTCCTTGCTAAGTTAGTAAATCAAAAGTCTACCATTTCCTCTTCCCTTTAGAATGTGTAGCTTGGTTCATAGATCTGTGACTTGACTCCTAATATTTGTTATATATGTATATATTACAATTGATGTCATGTGTGGTTACACTCGATGTATGTGATGACTCCCAGGGGCACAGGGACACATTGTTCTTATGAATCCCCATGTGACTTGCTATACCATTTATCATTCAACACAGTACCCCAAATACTTATTAGCTGCAGTTCATCCTAAAATACATCCGAGGTGTATCACTGAGCATCTACATCATTGAGTGGCATAGGTATGATGTTAAACAGAAGGAGTCTGGCCATTAGTTTCCGCAAATCATCAGTGCATGCATTATGATAGTACTTATAGGATATCTTCAATGTAAGCATTGAGGCTGACTGATATAGGTGCAGTATGACATTGTCATGATCACTGAGCAAGATATCTTTGGATGTGTGAAAATGTGTTAGTGGCTCACATGCCTCACAAGGCCCAAATTGTGCAGGTATGCAATTGTGTGAATAGTCGGGCTTTTTCACTGTGTGCCACTAAAGTTACTGATGCTTATTGTCACATCATGACGTTCAATAGTTCAATGAGATTTTTCACATAATGCAATGGCAGTGTTGGTACATGATTATTAGCCATGCCCAATCAGAGCATGTGATAGTGACAGTTGCTGAATTTTCTTGTGATGCAGAATTTTGTTAGTCCTATCGCCAACAGACATACAAAATGCTGGTTCATGGTAGTGCATTTTTGTACAGATGTGTACGAAGGCCATTTCAAGTAGCAGTTCCTGCAGCAACAACCTCAACATTGTTTGAGAGTCATGTGACATGTCAAGAAGAGGAGTAGTCTAGTGAGGAAAAGGTCCAAAGTTCAATTAGGGAAGGTAGGCCTCATCAACATTCAACAAATGGATAAGATTATTAGGTTGCAATACAAAAAAGGGATAGCACCAGTTGACAAAGGTGATGGCATGATAATTAACACAGGTACAATCAAAAACTGCCCATAAGGCATAGACAAATCTTACTGGGTAGATCACAGCTAGAAAGTGGTGACGTTCAAATCTTCCTCCTCTGATGAGTGTTGTGCCTCCCTTGAGAGTGGTGGTGTTTGCGCAGGAGGCATCTTGAGCACACACACATCAGGGGCAGAGGATGTGGCTCTCCCATCCCTAGCAGCATTTGTCTGTGTCAGCAAGGAGATCCGCACAGCACTGACAAGGGACTATTGACGCGTCAGCAAGGCAACAATGTTGTGGTGGAAGGCACACATAGTAGCAATACAGGAGTCCTGGTTTCGCTCCATAGACTGTAAGATGGTGCAGATGGCCCCCAACTGGGTGGCAACTTCACTGGTATTACCTTGTCACAGCTGTTGTTGCCTCTACCTCATTACACCAACAATGTCAGCCAGAGACTGTTGCATTCTATAGAGCAAAGGGTAGGTGGCTCTTTGATTGTCTCAGAGGTGTCTCTATTGGGACTGAGACACCTATGGGCCCCTTCTAGGGTGTCCACAATGGTCTCCATCCCCAACCACACCTCATGTACTATCTGCTGCTGTACTCCAACCTATTGGCGTTGTAAGGCAATGTGGGGTCCTCAGAGTCCAGGCTTGGGCTTTGGCTGGCAGATGGAGCATGTTCTGTGGTAGGCGGATCCTCTGGAGACCCAGCAACGCTGGTAACCCTTAACATGACCAGAGAAGGTGTTCCAATGGAGTCCAAGAGTTGCTAAGAGGTGTCATTGTTCATGGGGGCAGGTTGCCATCACCAACAGATTAGTCATCCAGGACAATCTGCTTGTCATGAGGTGTTGTTTCTCGCTCCGCAATGAAATTGAAATATGGTAATGGTGATCTATGCTAGATGTTGACATAAGTAACTCAATCAATCAATCAATCAATCACATTTATAAAGCACACTACTCACCCGCTACGGTCCCCAGGCGCTGGGGGGGGAGTGGGGGGGTGCTGCTACTTGAGTTGGTTCCTGAAGGAGAGATGGTTCAAGTTTCAAGTTTAGTTTATTATGATATCGGAACTCATTACGAGGTCCACATAAAAGACATTAAATATACGTACAGAGGAAGCATTAAACGTAAAATGTCAAACAGGACCATAGCATCAAAATACACAACAACCTAAAAATTACCAACTTAATACAGATCCAAAAAACATGTGAAAAATGTGTACAGTTTAAATCAAAACATTTCATTTGGAGGGTTAATCATAGCCGCACTGAAAGCAGTGGCAGACAAAATGTTCAGTTGAAGGCAGATTGGTCTTAACCATCTTCGCCTGAGAGACATCAGGGCTGGACAAACGAAAATGACATGAGACAAATCTTGCTCGTGCATCTGACAGGAATCACAGACCGCTGAATGGCCATACCATCTGGAATAAAGAGATTTCAACTGGAGCAAATCCTGTCTTACCAAAAACAATAGGCGTCTAACGCCATGAGGAATGTTCCATTGAGTATATGGTTGAGCTTTCCTCAATAAGCAGGAATCAATAACAGGAGTGCAACCTTTTTTCAACATCCGGAAATCTCTATCCAGTCTGAACCCTAATTCCCACGTGGAGGACTTCAAAAGGGTTTTTAATTGATAAGATGATAAGGAAAATAAAACATCTTTATCCAGTTGTAATTGACCCACAGCATATCTGAAATGTTTTACGATCAATGAATAGTCATTAAAGTTTCCCAACAACTCATTTTTTATAAGATGTCTTAGGGTATTGGGCTCACTCCTTGCAAGGCTAACAACCCAGCGTACGATTCCTGCAAGGCCTTGGACCCAGCTACTACGTAAGCCAAGTTCCAGTCTTAGGGCAGCAGTTGAATTAGCTGAGCTGACGGATAATAGACTACGTAAAATTTTACCTTCCGCGGAATTTAAAAAGCTCCAATTTTTTAAATCGATTAACTCTATTCCGTAGAGTAGGGAGACAGGAACTTTTGCTCTAAATACATCCAGTAATATAGAAAAATGCCTTCTACCTGTAGCCTTATACAAGGATACCAAACTCTTTCCCTGTGAAATGGCTTTCCGGGAATTGTTGGCCATATGAGCTTTCTCACTTAAATTACTCACAACAATTTTACCAAGGAAGGCATAAGATTTCACGGTTTCCAATTTTTGACCCCCTACTGCCCATGGAAAGTTAGAAAATTTAGGTTTCTTCCTTCCGGACATGCACATCACTTTGCTTTTTGCAGTATTTATCAACAAATAGTGATTTCCAGCATATTCATATAGAGCCTGCAGGCGATTATTCAGGCCCTTGGGAGTGAGATCGAGAATCAAAATATCATCAGCATACATGAGGCATACAATCGGAGCGCCCCCCAGAGTCGGGGCAATACCTGAACATGCTGAGAGAGCCAGAGGTAAATCGACTGTATAAAGCGAAAAAAGTAACGGAGCCAATAGGCAACCTTGCTTTAACCCGTTGGATGTGGGTATTATTCTAGATAAACCTCTTTTACCGCCAAGCAGCACTCTGCACCAGGTGTCTGAATAGAGGGCAAGGATTAATTTAATAAGGAAGGGGGGCATCCCTAAATCAAATAGCTTTCTCCACAGCAATGTTCTATCCACTTTATCGAATGCTGTGGAGAAATCGATAAATGCACCATAGACATGCCCTCCACGGACTTTCACATATTTTTCCATAATAGCCTGAAGTGCAGTCAAGTTATCTAACGTTCCATGCTTTTGCCTGAAACCAGTTTGTTCAAAAGGCAAAATTTTAAACTCAGTAACACAATCATTGATTAAGGTGAGAATACATTTTGCAAAAACCTTGCTGATGGCGTCAAGCAAAGCTATTTGACGATAATTTTGAGGAAGGTCTCTTGCCCCTTTTTTATATAAAGGAACACAGATACTCCCTTTCCAGGATGGAGGGACTATTCCACTAGCAAAGCAAGATTTAAACACAGGAAAAATAATTTTGCTCCAAAGCTCACTCTGTTGTTTTAGCACCGAGATGGGAACCTCGTCGGGACCCATTGCACCGGAGGAGCGCATGCTCTTAATAGCAAATTCAATTTCCTTTTCAGATGGGGAATCATACACACAAGAGTCAACGTAAGTTACATCATTATTTGGTTGAAGGTTATTATTACTGTACAAATTCTCAGTATACTGAACCCAGATCTGCTCATCGATGGCAATTGGCGTAGGACTGACTCTAGTACCGCAGCCTTTACCAATTAATGACCAAAATGTCTTAGCTTGGCCGTTATATGAGGCTTCCCTGAGTTGAATCCATACGGAATCCTCCTTATTTCTTTTTAAACGGGCCTTAAGCCTTGCTCTCCTTCTTTTTAGTAATGCTAATTTCTGGTGGGCTTCCTGACTAAATGATAAATATTGCCCCCTTATTACTTTGTTTATTTCTATGTTTAATAACCAAAGCGATTGGGGGACTACTAAGGATTTTTTAACGAAGGGGCTCTTCTTGGCTATTGAAGTTACTAATTCTAAAAAATCTGCAAATCCTGATAGTACCCTCCCATCCCAGCTGAATAAATTCTCCACAGTAGAGGTTAAAAGAGACAGCAAGCACTCAAAAGAACGGTGATTCCAAAAACATTTCCCCGAACTGGCGCCAAAATTCACCATGTCCGTGTCGATGTTCCAGGAATCCGCCATAGGTGGACTGAGGGAAACTGTAAGCGACAACGCATTATGGTCACTGAGATTAGTATCTATAATCGAAAGATCTTTCAAAAAAGAAAAAAAGGAACAATCTGCAATTACATAATCAATAATAGAATTTCCATTTTTTGAATTGTGAGTAAAAGCTGCCGGGATATCAGAAGGGAGTCTCCCGTTTACTATTAGACAATTCACTTTATAAAGACCTTCCAGAACTAATTTACCTCTTTTATTGGATTTAATATTAGATGGAAACAAGGCCTGAGGTATAATAAGAGATTCTTCCCTAAGTTTATTTCTAAACAAATCAAGCCCACAATTAGATATGTTACAGTTCAGGTCCCCGAATAATAATATATAAGAGGAGGGGGCAGTGTCCATAATTTTAGTTATGAAGGAGAAAAGTATTTTTAAACCATCATTGAAACAGCAGTTTGGGGGAATATAAGTATTTATCAAAACAAGCAATCTATTGGGGTAATCCTTAAATACGTTTTTTAAAGTTATTGCCTGAAACAATTTATCCGGGTCGAGATAGTGAGAATAGTTCCAATTAATTCTATTAGATAATAAGCATGCTATTCCACCCTTCGCATGACCTCTCCTAGAATGGATTGCACTACCTTCTAAGACAAAGTACTCTTTTTCTAGTATTAATTTACCTTCCACCCACATTTCCTGTATACAAATTATGTCCGCTTCTAGGGAACGTACAAAACAAAGTTTTTCCTTATGATCTTTAAAACCCGCAATATTCCATGAAATAAACTTCAAATCTCTGTTAAAAATTCGAATGCGGTTTATGGCCAGAAGAAGATTTACTAGAGAGAACTCTCGGTAACCAACTCCATTTTGAATTATCCTCCCTCAAAGTTTGTTTAGGAAGGGGGGGATTTTTATAAAGAACTTGCCTTTCATTTTTAGAAACACATATTTTTAAGTCCTCAGATCTAACTGAAGACCAATCTGAAGGCTTCAAATTAATATTAGAGGTAGATGACAAATTGGTGGGTAAACTTTCACTTCGTTTTTCCACAAAATATGGAGTAACATCAATCCCTCTGATTTGTAGTTCCTCAGCCCACTGTAAAATATGATTTAACACCACTTTAGACTGAAATTTCACCCTTGCTGTTCTCCCTACTGTAGAATTAAGAAGAAGTACCACATCCAGGTCCGAAGTTTGAATTAATTTTAAGCTTTCAATCTCTTGAAAGCAAATGAGCAAGGCTGATCTATTTAAAATTAGATCAGTATCAAATAAGGGAGAAAAAAAGTATCTACATTTATTTTACCCTAGTTGGCACAGAGGGAATAAGTGCAATTGTGGATGAGTCTTGAAAAGGTCTAGCCAAGGGATTAAGAGTGGGAGGGAGAGGATTAGCAGGGAATGATAGAACATTAGGGTGAGAAAGGTTAGAGGAACTTATAAGACCAGAACCTAGGGTCACTAAATCCACTTTAGGAGAAACAATTATATCTTCCTGTGTAGCAAAGGAGTGCTCCGTCCGAGCGGAATTTTCTAGTATCGGTTCCAAATGTTTCCTCTGTCTTTTTTTAGAAAATCTTCGGATGGGTTTTCTCTTTTTTGTTCTATTCTTTTTTTGTTTTGACGAAACTATCTTTTCATCATTACCTGGAGAAGCTATAAGAGCCTCATCCTCTTTTTTTGCCTGTAGCGAGAATATAGGGAAAAGAGAGGGAGTTTCTAGATTTTGAATGACAGGGGAAACAGGTAACACATCTATCTCATCATTGTGAGTAACTATGCAATTAGCTCCAGCTGAAACCACCTTGTCAACCTTAGGGTCAACTGATATGACTACTGGAATGTTTATTTTCTGACCTTCAGGATATGACAGCGTTTGAACTGGGTCTAATGTTACTATTTCATCCGGTGAATTCTTATTAAGAATCTCCAAGGAATTACCGGGCAATGAAAGGCATTCAAGAACTGACCCACTCTTATTATGTAAGAGTACTCTTAGGATTTGAGTTACAGTATCAAGGATGCAATCCGAACCTCCAACAAATTTTTCTAGTAAACTCAGAATGGAAGATAATAAAGATTCCAAAGAAGACAAGGAATTGGAGATTAGCTTATCGTTAGTACTTGGAGGGCTCACAGGCAAATTGTTCAGATTGGGGCCAGAACAAGAAGTAAAATTTAACTGAGCTAGAGAAAAATCTAATTTGTTTGAAGGGGTACTACTAAGAGGACAGGGACTAGAAATTGCAATAGCTTCAGCAATGTTAGAGTTAACCCTGACATTATCCTGGGGGAGTCTCAACAAACCTTTATGAGCTATCAGGTCAATATCTGGTAATGTAAAATCACCCTCCGGAATAACAGAATTAGTAGGCAAAACTGAAGAAGTAATAGGATTCTCTGTAGATTTAGGTGCTACCAAATGAGAAGATTGGGGGAAGATGGTATGGTCAGAATTACTAACATTACACCCCAAGGCCTCATGAGGAAGCTCTATTTTCCGTTGCGAATCAGTAGACACCAAAGGGAAACCCCCCACTGTATCGGGAGAGGGAGATGCAAGCTGAAGCTGGACAGGAACCGTAACCAGGATAGAGATATCCTTGTTAGTGATGTTAACTAGCTCAGGCACGTTTTCCTCTAAAGCTTCCGTGAGGTAATGGGTCTCTGAAGCCTTGTCCTTCCCTTTCTCCCATAAATTAAAAAGCTGACATTGGCCTTTCAATTGCATTGAGGAAGTGATTTTATTATGTAAAGGGTTCGATTTAGTTTTAGAACCAGATCTCCCCACTAAGACGCGCCCAGACCGGAGTTTTTTTGCCGTCATGTGTAAGCTAGGGAACATACTATAGAATTTTCAAAGAGCAATAACACAATAATAACCTATCAGGACACATACACCGTATGAGACCTGGAGAAGTAAATAGGGAGAAGTAAACAAAAATAATTATAACAAAATTCCAAAAGACGGGGCCCAGCCCAGCCTACTTCGGCCTCTGACGGCCGCAGACGGTCCCGCCCTTGTCCCGGGCTTCTCCCGGTCGCTCCCGCGCAGCGGGACTATACTATAGAATAAATGGAGTCAATGTAGGAGGGGAGGAGCCTGCAGGGAGAGCGTCCCAGGTGTCAGCAATAGGGGCAGGCGGGCGCTCCTGGGACTTGTAGTCCTGTGCCTGCCCTGCTCGCAGCCCTGCAGAAGTAGTTGGCCACAAACAAACACCACCACAAGCGTTGGGTGCTTGCCTCCAAACACAAATGTCCTGAAAGATGCAGCAAGGCAGAACACGCCCCACACGAAGCGGGACCCGCAGAGCGGGTTCCGCGAGCAGCAGCAAGAAGAGCCTCGGCAGCTCGCAGTCCCACACGGTCACCGAGGAAGCACAAAGTAAAGGAAGGTAGGTCCTGGGTGAGCCGTAGGTGGTTGGGGAGGTAGTTCCATGTCTTGGCCGCCAGGTAGGAGAAAGATCTTCCTCCGGTGGTGGTTCTGCGAATACGTGGGACGGTGACGAGGGCGAGGCTGGCAGATCGGAGCCAGCGGGTGGGCGTGTAAAATGTGAGGCGGTTGTTGAGGTATTTGGGGCCCATGTCGTGGAGAGCCTTGTGTGCGTGGGTGAGGAGCCAGAAAGTGATCCTCTTGCAGGTGGGGAGCCAGTTCAGGTCTCTCAGGTGGGCGGATAAGTGGCTGTGATGGGGGGTGTCCAGGATGCGTCGTGGAGAAGCATTCTGTATGCGTTGGAGTCTTTTTTGTAGTTTGGCTGTGGTTCCAGCATAGAGGGCATTCCTGTAGTCCAGTTGGCTGGTGACTAGGGCCTGGGTGACCGTCTTTCTGGTGTCGGTGGGGATCCACCAGAAGATCTTTCGGAGCATGCGCAGGGTGTTAAAACATGATGACGAAACGGCGTTGACTTGCTTGGTCATCGTGAGGGCGGAGTCCAGGATGAATCCCAGGTTGCGTGCGTGGTCCGTGGGAATGATGGTGGTGCCCAGCGCAGGGGGCCACCAGGAGTCATCCCAGGCGGAGGGGGATGGACCGAGGATGAGTACTTCCGACTTGTCCGAGTTCAGCTTCAGACGGCTGAGCTTCATCCATTCCGCGACGTCTTTCATACCATCTTGGAGCTGGCTCTGGCAGTGGCGGGGTCGTTGGTGAGGGAGAGGATCAGCTGGGTGTCGTCAGCGTAGGAGATGATATTTAGGTTGTGTTGGCATGCGATGGCTGCGAGGGGGCTCATGTAGACGTTGAAGAGGGTGGGGATGAGCGAGGAGCCTTGGTGAACGCTGCAGATGATCTTGGTGGCCGCTGAGCGGAAAGGAGGGAGGCGGACTCTCTGAGTTCTGCCGGAGAGGAAGGAGGTGATCCATTCCAGAGCTTTTCCTTGGATCCCGGCGTAGGGGAGGCGGGTTGTTAGGGTGCGATGGCAGACTGTGTCGAATGCAGCCGATAGGTCGAGGAGGATGAGGGCAGCAGTTTCCCCGTTGTCGAGCAGGGACCTGATGTAGTCGGTGGCTGTGATGAGGGCAGTCTCCGTGCTGTGGTTAGCTCGGAAGCCGGACTGCGATGGGTTGAGGGTGCCGTTTGTCTCGAGGAAGGCGGTTAGTTGTTTGTTGATGATCTTCTCGATGACTTTAGCGGGGAAAGGGAGGAGCGAGATGACGCGGATGTTCTTGAGGTGCGTGGGGTCCGCGTTGGGTTTCTTCAGGAGGGCGCTGATCTCTGCATGCTTCCAGCTCTATGGAAAGGTGGCAGACTCTGGCTAACATACATATGTTATTCTCATTGACTTTCAGTTAAACATTGATGTGTATGACATATGTTACTCATTGGAATTGTGGTTAAGATTCACTGTAGTTGGCTTTCAGATGGCATTATCTCTACACTGATGGTGATTCAAAACATGGGGAGTGATTCTGTTATGGGAGTACAGAGGTTGGAATCTATATACTAGCTAACAAAACAAAGTTCCTCTAACACCATCAATGCAGTTTTACTTAAACCTCGATGGTACCTTCAATTGCCATCGGGCTCCAATTTATTTATGGAGACTATCTTCATTATTTTTTTATCAAAATCATGATTCCCATCACAGTACACATTAGAACATACCCTTCTTCTATTATTCTTGTATATACAATTAACACAACTTCAAAAAACATGTAGTCTTCACATGACAAAAAAAAGATTCACAGACATGTATAACATAAATATGCACATGTAGCAGCACTCCCCCCCCCAGCGCCTTGAGACCCTCCGGGTAAGTAGTGCGCTATATAAATGTCTGTGATTGATTGATTGACATTAAGCAACAATGAAACTTATCAAGATTATTAGGAAAAACTAAATATTGATATAGATAAGTCCTACTATTTTCCAGTGTTGATTGGGACCTTCTCTTATTGTGTCCTCAATTATCTAATTTAGCAGGTCCTAGGGGGGGTCAGAGAATTATTTGTGAACTCTTATGCCGAGCATCCCAGTTGCAGCTCAAGGACACTAGATAAATGGCAAACTTCTTGCTGGTCGGTTCCTCTGAACCTCTCCAATAAGAGAGCCGACGCGTTTCATCCTTCTGGTAATTGGACAAGGAAGAGCGATTTCAAACAAAGGTCTTCATCAGGTTGAGGCTTCAGACATGTAGGACAGTTTGCACCTGCATAGTTAGAAGAAATTAAATTAAGACTCTAGTGAACCACTAGATCCCTGTTAGCTGATTTTCATCAATTAAAATAAAAATTAGGCTCTAGACATTTTAATGTGGAAGTGCTCCTGTTTACTGTCACTGAGTCAAGCTGTCCAACTTGGTCCGAATCAGAAAGGTAGATGAAATGTAAGGGATGAGGAGTTTATCGATTACATGAAACTCACCATATGTGTTCTGCATTATTAGGTCCTTAGCTGTGCAAGTTTTGGGAATGTTAGAGAGAGTGTTAGGTTTATCATCACACTGTCTCTATTGTAAGAGAACCGTGAGGTAAGGCTTGATTTTCCCTTTTTGTACTCAGAGACTTGGAGACTCCATCTTTGAAAAAAGGAAGCGTTAGTGCTCAACTTTGTGATAATGTCTCATGCTCACTGAGAGTAATATTTTTTCAGCGGCTCCAAAACGTGTGGGAGGCATGATGAAATTTTCAAGTGATAGAAGGGTTGGAGAAGCCCGATGAATTAGCAAACAGATGCTAGCTGTTTACCGTGCTCGGTGCTGGAGAGCAAACATATGTCATGCCTTTCAAGACACGTTTTCGCATGCATCAAAATTCATTTGACCGTCGAGTTCCACATACCTGAACCGGACTTGGGGCTGCATCTTCTTGAATGATTCTTGTTCTTGTTTCCTGTAGCATGTGGCTTGTGGCGTGTAACGCCATATTGGAGTATTACGTAATTTGTAGTTGCCGCTCATGGGCACTCCATTTCCACAGCCGGAAGTCGATGTCCAGTACTCTCAATGCCTGACTTCCCGTGTTTTGTGTTGTCATGACTACTGAGCCGTTTCTAAGCCCTGTTTTTTTTAATATATATTACTTTGCGTCAGTGATTTTTTGTTTCATACTGCACATTGCAACACAGTTACACAGCTTGCTGGCCTGCCCTGCTGCGGAGGGAACGTTGGGATACGGTACACATCTGCCTTTCTTTTTCATGATGGCTATATTGAATGAAGTTTCACTTATTAACACCACTAGTGTGTACATTGCAGCAAGTCACCAGCGTGACTGCATTTCCTCTGGCCACTACTCAGCTTACAGCTCCTGGGAAAGTGATGTGACATTGGTCATGTATTGTTTTTGATCCTGCAGTCTGTTTTTCACAGCGCACCACAACAGTCGTTCTTGTTGTGCTGTCTTGCATGCACAATATGCATTCATGTGGCAAAGGGCTCATATTTGACACACATCCACATAACTCTACACACAGCTACCAACCTTGTTACACTGAAGGTACCTGTAAGGGCATTTACTTACCATGGTTTTCCTAACTGTGTTTGCTTATGTATTTTCAGTGCACACACACTTGTCTCCATAGTTATAAACTGTAGGCACTCTGTACCAAATCTGAGGTGATAGACCGAGTCGAACTAAGAAAGTTGCTACTCCATTTTTTCATTGCTAGATATGGTTATCTGTAAAGTATCACTCATCTCTCAACTTGCCGTGCTCACTCGCACCTGTACATAACTCCTCTATCATTCTTCTAGTGGAGCCAGGGATTCAACTTTCTGTCACACCTTGATGGCACACAAATCATACTTTGACTCTCATGTGGCACCAACACCACCAATGTGAGTCACCATTTGCAATTGAGCAACATGACTGCCTGTATCTGAGGGCTACGGTTCAAGCTGTGGTCCATGTGCTACTAGTAGTAATGATAGTCTGTGACATTCACCTATCCAGGTTGGCCACACAATGAGGCCTATACACCTCATCCTCCAAACATTATTAAGACCTGTCCATCGTCGTGGAAACCTATCTTATCTGGTCACTTCATGATTCCCTGATTAACATCCTCCTGCTTTTTAACATATGGGGCATAGTCAGACATTTCTCTTTCCAGATCCAACCTGACACATGCTACATCTTCATCACATCTCAAAGAGAAAATATAATACCAATGCCCTCTTCTATGGCATCTCTTCCCAGCTACATTACAAATGTCAATCTATCAGAAACAGCAGTGCATGAGTATTTTTTAGGCTACCTTTCAGTGCACACGTCACTTCACACCTCCTTGTTATGCAGTGTCTCCCTGTTCATACACAGTACCAGTTCAATGTGCTCAGCCACACCTACATTGCATTACACTACCATGGGCCCAACAGGACACACACCATCTATTCTTTGAGCAAACAGGCATGGTCCCTTGGTGTGCATCACTTGTATTCACCCCCATACCCAGTATAAATGTGTACATGACAGGAGGTAGGGTGGTCTCTACCATGGCGGACCACCTGTGTGCTCTTGCCCCCCACATCGGCACAGCTGTGTAAAATGTAGTTTCCTGCTAATGATTATACTTTTTTTTCATTTTCGAATGTGGTGACACTTTACATACACCACACCTGAACCCACTCTTAGGTCAAGAGTAAATCCTCTGTCAACCCAATGCTTTACAGTCCATATTTGACCGAATGGCCCCAAGGCAGACACACTAGCCTCATGGTGCAAGGGGGCCTGCGTTTTCATAGTCAAGGTGGGCAGGGTTCCAGTCCTGCTCTTTTGCATTGTAATGTGGGACTTGTAGTCCTAGTAACTCATGTTATACATTACACCACAAGTTCCAGTATACAAAGGTGAACATGGACTTGTTAAATATTGGAGGGATTAGTTAGCATGAGCTGAAAGCCATTTTGTATTTCTGGCAGCCATTTTGTTTGCCATGTGCTGCCACGTGCTCGCTGTGCTCTGTCCTCCCTCAGTGTTGACTGCTCTTGTAATCTGCCTAGAAACGAACTATATTTAGCATCTTCCACCTTCGCACATGCCCAGAAGGGCCTAGCTAATAGAATGCACCTGCTTCTCTAGTATAACTGTCAGGCTAATTTTGCTGCTGTATGGAGAAGTAACTCTCCTCCCACTTTGTTGAGCAAGAAGATCTTGTATGCACATCTTAGTCATTTTTGCATGCTTATATGTGCCAGGACTCCCCGTTGGTCTTATGATGACTATGTAACCCTAAGCATATATAAGGCCTCTGTTTTCTGCACTCCTCAGACTGCCTCATTCAGTTGCTAAGGCTTCTGTGTGACGTAGTCTCACTCATTTGAGGTTAATAAAGATGTTACTTTTATATTTCAGATTCTGTGCCAATTTCTTCTTAGTTGGTTTAAAAGGACCAAGTATCAGTGGGACCCCTGAGAAGGTTTCTATTTTCTAGACTGGTGCTGCACACCTCACATGGACTGGCCAAACTTGACGGAGCTAGACTGGGCACCATATATCTGGGCAGTAAACTTACATTTATATGCTGTATGACTAGACATTCAAGAAATTCCAACCCTTTCTCTTGCACTCAGCGCAGTGCAGCTCAGGAACATAGGTTGCTGTTCTGCACAGCATGACATTTTTGGGCATATTGTCCCTTATTATCAGTTACCCTGTAGACCTTGTTGGTCCTCAAAGACAGCACTGTCCTGTCCTGCAACTCCTGCCACCAACCATCTTGAGATGACTCATGCCACCTGCTTCTCCAAGGTCTCTAGCTCCTCTTGGTCCTTAGGTCTCCTCCTCTGGCCTGCATGGCTGATCACAGATTGCTGGGCAGCTTCTCCTTTGTCCTGCGCTTATAACCATGCCAGCATTTCTTGCACTATGGCACTGTCATTTTAGCTTGCCCTACACTCCTAGTCGTGTCCACTATGGACTGCTAAGTGGCCTCTTTCTTCCCTAAAGGCAATTCTGACATAACAAAGAGTTGATGTTCATGCTTTGTCACCTCTGGTACTAAAATGTGATTCTCCTTCTCACTAAACGTTCTCTTCCTCTTTACCTGGCGTTCTGTCAGGACATGCTGTCTGGTGTCGGGTTGTTGCCCTGACCACTGCTGCATGATGCCAGTTCCATCTCTCCCTTTCTAGGTACAGGTATTTTTACAGGTATTTCTTCTGCCAAAAGCGTCACATTTTAAGGGATTTTTGATGCAAGGTGCACTCTAATGTGATGCTAGGCAGCCTAATGTTAATTTGACTGTATTGCATCACTTTTCTCTGCGGCAGTCATCCCATGAATAAGTCATTTTTTTATGCACTATAGAACCTTGCGCAGTACCATAAATGCAATGAATCCATGGAGTTTGAAGCTGTTGTACTGCAGCACAACATTTTCTGACACACCACTGCCTTACCGCAGAAATGTGACAGTTCTCATAAGTGAGGGCCCTACTGTGTAATTCAAAACTGAAAAGTCAATAAAGAGTTGTGTTTTTTAAACTTAGCAAAACTGAGAAGAATTGGCTGGGGATATGAGCAGGAACCCATCTCTAAAAAATGAATAGCATTAAAAATTTCAGATCTCTGATAAGTCGTTTTCAATCGATTGTTTTGAGGAGATGGACAGTAGTTCTTAAATAAGCACATTTTCAGATGTCTAAGTGGTACAGAACCGCATGTTTTGCTAATCAAAGGTTTGAAGCTTATGGTGCAACATTCCTTTTTTAGTGAGATACATGGCTGTGTTCTATTTGTCATCATTAATTAAATATTTGCTATTTTAAATGATTTACAAGGTAAAGCCAAAATTATACCTGTGTCTTGGAACTTTGTCCAGCAACCTTAAGCAGAATATGTCAGAAAGTATTTAATGTCGTCACTTGTTTTCAAATAAACCACAGAAAGGCTGCTGATTATAGTCCTGATAATAAACTTTTGTTTTATTTAGAAAAATATCTTGGAGGCAGAATGCGCTCAATTGCTTGCTACATGAATAACTGTTTATTTTGGTTAGATGGTGCACAAATGACAGTTAGATTGACGGTGACAGCGAGATTAGTTTGTTAGACTAAAGTAGCTGTGCTAGCTTTTCAGAAAAGTTTGAACATTTCATGAAAGACCGATTTCTTTTAGATTTGGCGTTCTTGTTAGGAATGAACAAACATGCAATTCTTATGTTGCTGTTTTAAAAGGAATCATAATCCTGCCGCATTTGTAAGGTACCAAATCAAGGGCCTCATGTACAGATTCCAAATATGAAATCATAAATTAGGACTAATAAAGATTCACAATTCGCAATTTCTCATTTGGAGCTAATAGATCGGTTTACAAAATACAGAATCGTAGTGGTTCACAATTCGACCTAAGTCATCAAGTTTTCATGAAGTAGGTCGCAAATTGCAACCAGCTACAATTGGCCACATTCATAGGCCTAGTGGCCTGCTGAGGTCAGTGATAGCTGTTAAATAAAGCAATCTTTTTTGTCATATGCAGCTGGTTTTCCGTCAAGGAAAACGAGATGTGCTTAAAAAAAATGAAAAGTTAGGCAAACCACGTTTTTTAGACGTAGACAGTAGTCTCATGAACTCCTACTCTGAAAAAAGTTTTTGTCAACAATCACAAAGCAGAGAGGGTATTCTTTTGCGAATGGCTTACCACCTCCTTTGATTTTGTGGTAAAATACTAATGTTTTGTGACAGGACTTCGGTCGCAAAACAATAATAAGGAATCAGTACTTGGAAGGAATGCCTTTAAAACATCCTTTACAAACTGCAATACCAAATTATTTCCTAAACCCATTAAATGAGTCAGATAACTTTTTCTGAGTTGTAAAGTGGGGTTAATATATTTAAAAAAGTGTTTAAACATTCTCAACTTCTCTAAGAAAAGGTCAGCCTGGAAGACACTCACATATTCGGGTGAGGCAGCCATGCGCTCTACATGTGCTAAATGTGCATGTGCCTGCTATCCGGAGCAAAACCTGCTGGGCTCAAGATTTCACAACATTCAGGGGTCGATTAGGATGGCGGACGGAAGAGCCACCGCGGCCCGTGAGTAGGTGGAAAAAGCCTTTTCCGTGTCCGCCTGCCGCGGATACTCCGTCCGCCATATCAGGATAGGAAAACTTGTCAAATTTCCGTCCGCGACGGAAAAGCACGCTCCGCCGGCCAACTACACACGACCACGCGGCGGACGTAACAGATCCGGACGCACCGCCGTACGTACTGACGACGAAGACCGTCCCCCCAATCAAGATGGCGGAAAACACACATAAAACCGCAGCGGAAAAACAACCTGTCTGAACACGTCGGAATCCCCACAGCGAACACAGGTGACATAGCCGAGATACCCACCGCAAGCTGACCACCACCATGGACCCTGCGCTACACGCCTTCCCGATGCTCTTCGCGATCCACCACGTCCTCGTCATGGCCTACTATGGACGACGCAGGTAAGGCACAAACCATTGGCTGTCTGGAGGTGAATACCAGCAAGGGACGTGACGTAGGGAGGGGGAGTGTCATGTCACCGTAACCACTGATGAGAAGCAAATACGAATACACAATTGTAGTACGCAAGCAGGAATGACAACGAAAAACCACGAGATTTGATAGACCACCTTTATTTCACAAAATAGGGGTTCAATCACAGTGTATGCGTGAGCATGGGCAAAGTGGGCACCAGAGCAGGCACATCATAGCAGGTAACGGGAGGGCAGTATGCAGTATCAGAGCATCAACAGGGCACAGTGCAGTACACAGCAGGTACATCATAGCAGGTAACGAGAGGGCAGTATGCAGTATCAGAGCATCAACAGGGCACAGTGCAGTACACAGCAGGCACATCATAGCAGGTAACGAGAGGGGCAGTATGCAGTATCAGAGCATCAACAGGGCATTGCAAAGAACAGGTCCATCAGAGGCAGCACATGAGAGGGGCACAGAGCATCAACAGTCCATTGCACAGAACAGGTCCATCAGAGGCAGCACATGAGAGGGGCCAAGTGCATGAACAGTCCATTGCACAGAACAGGTCCATCAGAGGCAGCACATGAGAGGGGCCAAGTGCATGAACAGTCCATTGCACAGAACAGGTCCATCAGAGGCAGCACATGAGAGGGGCCAAGTGCATGAACAGTCCATTGCACAGAACAGGTCCATCAGAGGCAGCACATGAGAGGGGCACAGAGCATCAACAGTCCATTGCACAGAACAGGTCCATCAGAGGCAGCACATGAGAGGGGCACAGAGCATCAACAGTCCATTGCACAGAACAGGTCCATCAGAGGCAGCACATGAGAGGGGCCAAGTGCATGAACAGGGCATTGCAAAGAACAGGTCCATCAGAGGCAGCACATGAGAGGGGCACAGAGCATCAACAGTCCATTGCACAGAACAGGTCCATCAGAGGCAGCACATGAGAGGGGCCAAGTGCATGAACAGGGCATTGCAAAGAACAGGTCCATCAGAGGCAGCACATGAGAGGGGCACAGAGAATCAACAGTCCATTGCACAGAACAGGTCCATCAGAGGCAGCACATGAGAGGGGCAGTATGCAGTATCAGAGCATCAACAGGGCACAGTGCAGTACACAGCAGGTACATCATAGCAGGTAACGAGAGGGCACTATGCAGTATCAGAGCATCAACAGGGCACAGTGCAGTACACAGCAGGTACATCATAGCAGGTAACGAGAGGGCAGTATGCAGTATCAGAGCATCAACAGGGCACAGTGCAGTACACAGCAGGTACATCATAGCAGGTAACGAGAGGGCAGTATGCAGTATCAGAGCATCAACAGGGCACAGTGCAGTACACAGCAGGTACATCATAGCAGGTAACGAGAGGGCAGTATGCAGTATCAGAGCATCAACAGGGCACAGTGCAGTACACAGCAGGTACATCATAGCAGGTAACGAGAGGGCACTATGCAGTATCAGAGCATCAACAGGGCACAGTGCAGTACACAGCAGGTACATCATAGCAGGTAACGAGAGGGCAGTATGCAGTATCAGAGCATCAACAGGGCACAGTGCAGTACACAGCAGGTACATCATAGCAGGTAACGAGAGGGCACTATGCAGTATCAGAGCATCAACAGGGCACAGTGCAGTACACAGCAGGTACATCATAGCAGGTAACGAGAGGGCACTATGCAGTATCAGAGCATCAACAGGGCACAGTGCAGTACACAGCAGGTACATCAGAGGCTGCACAACTACGTGTCCCTACCAACCCGTCACAGGAACCACAAGAGTGCCACGCTGTTCCCAATGGACACACCATGTGAAGTAACATTTCAGTGAAGTGTACAGCACCTCACATCACAGACTCAGGGGGACTGCGTGAACCACCTGCCTCGGACACACTGGCAGCACCAGCAACAGGAGTGTGAGACACAGTCACAGCCCGAGTCACACACACATGGGCCACGGACCCAGACACACTGGCAGCACCAGCAACAGGAGTGTGAGCCACAGCCCGAGTCACACACACATGGGCCACGGACCCAGACACACTGGCAGCACCAGCAACAGGAGTGTGAGCCACAGCCCGAGTCACACACACATGGGCCACGGACCCAGACACACTGGCAGCACCAGCAACAGGAGTGTGAGCCACAGCCACAGCCCGAGTCACACACACATGGGCCACGGACCCAGACACACTGGCAGCACCAGCAACAGGAGTGTGAGACACAGCCACAGATGTAGTCACTGACACGTGAGCCACTGACCCAGACACACTGGCAGCACCAGAAACAGGAGTGTGCAACACAGCCACAGATCTCCTAACTGACACGTGAGCCATAGACCCAGATACACTGCCAGGACGTGCAACAGGAGAGGGCACAACTGACACTGTGCCACCATCTGATACATGAGAGTCAACTGCACCAGCGCCACTGGGACAACTGAAATGATGAGCCACAGGGCTGTATGGGCCAGGAGGCAGGGTGGCCCTGGGAGCTGGTGATAGGTCATCTAGAGCCAAATCGGGTGTGGCAGGTGTCAATGGTGTGTGTCTGCGTTTCTTATGGAGGTGTGAGTGCACCCTGGACAGGACTGGACTGCCAAGTGGCGGGGACTCCAAAGAATCACCACCCAGCATAGGTGGAGCAACTGCTGCCGGGGACCTGGTTTCTGGGGACGTGCTGGAGCCTGCTTGTCGTTTGCTCTGTGCCTGCCGCCTGGACTCGGAATGATGTGTAATGGGGGATGCTACAACAGGGGACACCCACCTCTGCTTCTGACTGGCCTGGATGGGAGTGGAGGTATGGGGGGACTCCGCTGCGGAGACATTAGTTTGGCGTCCAGTAGTAAACATCAGCCTCAGTGCAGCCAGGGGTGGAGTATGCCTGTCCTTGATTGCGCCAATGTCCATGCTAGATGCCTTGTCCGTAGGAGGTGCCTTATCCTTAGGTGGAGTGTTGTCTCTGGATGTAGCCTGTGCCCTGCTCGCCGCCCTGTTCCTGCCAGCAGACTTGTCGTCTGTGGTGCACCTGTCTCCAGTAGACACCTGCTCTCTGTGTGTGTCCATGCCCTTGGGAGTGTCCCTTACCTCTCCTGTGGGCCTGCTCTTGGGAGTCTCCCTGCACTTAGTAGGTGCCTTAGTCTTCTCACTGTCCTTGGGAGTTTTCCTATCGACCGCTGTGGGCCTGCTCTTGGGAGTCTCCCTGCTCTTAGTAGGTGCCTTAGTCTTCTCACTGTCCTTGGGAGTGTCCCTTACCTCTGCTGTGGGCCTGCTCTTGGGAGTCTCCCTGCACTTAGTAGGTGCCTTAGTCTTCTCACTGTCCTTGGGAGTGTCCCTTACCTCTGCTGTGGGCCTGCTCTTGGGAGTCTCCCTGCACTTAGTAGGTGCCTTAGTCTTCTCACTGTCCTTGGGAGTGTCCCTTACCTCTGCTGTGGGCCTGCTCTTGGGAGTCTCCCTGCACTTAGTAGGTGCCTTAGTCTTCTCACTGTCCTTGGGAGTGTTCCTATCGACCGCTGTGGGCCTGCTCTTGGGAGTCTCCCTGCTCTTAGTAGGTGCCTTAGTCTTCTCACTGGCCTTGTCCAAGGAACAGTCCATGGACATGTGAGTATCCCATGCCTTGGGAGTACCTTTTGTGTTGAATGCCTGTGTAGCTCCTGAAGGCATGTCCTCCAACAACACTTGTGGATCCTGTGTGTGTACTCCAGTGCATCTGACGTCGTGTACGTGAACAGATGTAGGTGATCTAGGGGATGTGGTCTGTGCCCTGCGTGCCCTGACGTGCTGTCTGACGCTGCTTCTAGTGCAATAACCTTTATTTGAGTCTTGCACACAATAATCACTACCCCCTGAGACATCCAGCGGTGTAGATGGGGAAACAGAAGTAGGACCCTGTTCATTCGACTGGACTATTGCAGACGACACACTGCTTGCCAATGACTGCACTGCCCTGCGTAGACCTGAAAGATCGCCATGCATCCCTTCCATGAATGCCACCACCTGCCCCAACTTCCTATCATGCTCCTGGAATGCATTCGTCATATTGGTCTGCCCCACACACAGCTGTCGCAGCAGATCAACTGCCTCAGCACACAGTGCATTTTGGCTCACCGTGGCAGGGGCAGCGGTGCCTGCACCGAACGCCACTCTGCTCCCCCTACTCCTCCGGCCACGAACAGTACATGGTGCAGTTGGTGGAAGTGTGGGCCCTGTGTGCTGTCTTCCGACAGAAGGTGATGAGTGCCCACTCCCAGTCTGTGACAACAGTGCAGGCTCACCAAGAGTGTCCGACGAGGAGGACGATGGTGTCTCCACATGCGAGTCCTCAGGGACGGTCCTGTCCCCCTCTCCGGCGCTGGCCTCCTCCGTGTCAGTCTGCGTGTGTGCGATGTCTGAGCCGGACTCATTTCCTCGGCTACTCTCCACCGTCTGTGGCAGAGTGTCCTCTGTCAAAGCTGAAATGCACAGAAAAGATGTGTGAGTCATGGGCAGACTGACGTACAGATGGAACAGGATAGCCAAATTACATAGCAGACAAAGGTTTAGGAGCCAACATCCTGCACATGGCCCACCCCTACCAGTCATCCTCACATTTCCTGGAATGGGGCCATGGACCACTAGGGGATGTGCATTAACACTCAAGTACTAAGCAAGTGGCGTGTCAACATGGCGGACCTGGCTGTCAAATGAGTACCACCCAATGGGACCAAAATGGCAGCACAGGCATACGTACGCAACACGGAACTCAATAGTGTGTCTGGGCACCAATACATGCATAGCACTCACAAGTTTCCTACACAGACAGTATGCTCACCGCTAGTTTGCTGTTGATCGGCACTCAGACGTTCGGCCAGTTCAGGATGCGTCACTGCAATTATACGGTGCATGAGAGGGGTCATGGAGCGTCGGGCCAGACGGGGCGTCCTTGGAATCAGGCCCAGTGTCACTTCAGCTACATTCTTGCTCAGCCTGGAAATGTCGTCCCAGCGTTTGTGGCAGTGTGTATGTCGTCTGTTGCACACCCCCAATGCCCGTACTTCCCGTGCTATGCCCCTCCACAGGTCCTTGCGAAGGTGCAGCTTGACCTACCATGATGAAAGAGAAAAGGGTTTTAGTCAGTGGACAGGTGGCCTGTGACACACATAGGGGCAAGACGTAACTGTCAGCAGCCATGCACAATCGGGAACATATGTGTAGCCCACACTACACAGCTAAGATAGAAATTGGCAAGATCATTTAGCCCCCTCATGCACACCAACATGTCCCACACTGCACTTACCACCCGTCCTGGTGCGCCGTAGAGGCGTCCATAGTTGCGGAGTACACCGTCCACGAGGACATCAAGCTCCGCGGCGGTGAAGGGTCGAGACCGGATCTCATTGCCTCTCGACATGGCAAGATCACGGAGTATGGCACTAGAGCAGCAGTCGGTGGTCAGCTCAGCAGCAGCAGTAGGTCGAGGTGATGGTCACAGGCAGCAGTCGGTGGTCAGCTCAGCAGCAGCAGTAGGTCGAGGTGATGGTCACAGGCAGCACTGGTCCCCAGGGTAGGTAGCGTCGTTTTGGCCAACACACATATATAGGGCCCTCTGCACGTGTCAGTGGCATACGTCGCCAGCAATTGGTCAGCCCTGGAAGCGTGATCGTGAAATGGGCCAATGACTGGCCCATAGTTGCGGTACACACCTTCCGCTACTTGCGATTGGCCATATGCGGCCAGCGTCCCTCTCCCCATTGGCTGCATGTGCATGGACCGTCACGGGCAGACATTGGCGACCGCACGTGCAAGCCTCAGGCACGGATGCTTCCGTTGCAACAATGTACTATCACTGGCGCCTCCATGGCGGTGCACGTACTCAGCGGGGGAGGTGCAGGCCCATACACCCTGTAGATGTAGTCAATGGACATGCCATTTCATGACCACCCTTACAGTCACCTTGCATCATCCACCGTACACCGGCCGGAGCGGCCGGGCCTAGGACGACCGCCGTGCCCGGCCATGAACACAAGCGCCATGGCCGGGCACGGCGGTTGTTCATGGCCGGGCACGGCGGTTGTTCATGGCCGGGCACGGCGGTTGTTCATGGCCGTGCACGGCGGTTGTTCATGGCCGGGCACGGCGGTTGTTCATGGCCGTGCACGGCGGTTGTTCATGGCCGGGCACGGCGGTTGTTCATGGCCGGGCACGGCGGTTGTTCATGGCCGGGCACGGCGGTTGTTCATGGCCGTGCACGGCGGTTGTTCATGGCCGTGCACGGCGGTTGTTCATGGCCGGGCACGGCGGTTGTTCATGGCCGTGCACGGCGGTTGTTCATGGCCGGGCACGGCGGTTGTTCATGGCCGGGCACGGCGGTTGTTCATGGCCGGGCACGGCGGTTGTTCATGGCCGTGCACGGCGGTTGTTCATGGCCGTGCACGGCGGTTGTTCATGGCCGGGCACGGCGGTTGTTCATGGCCGGGCACGGCGGTTGTTCATGGCCGGGCACGGCGGTTGTTCATGGCCGGGCACGGCGGTTGTTCATGGCCGGGCACGGCGGTTCAACATGGCCGGGCACGGCGGTCGTCCTAGGCCCGGCCGCTCCGGCCGGTGTACGGTGGATGATGCAAGGTGACTGTAAGGGGGGTCATGAAATGGCATGTCCATTGACTACATCTACAGGGTGTATGGGCCTGCACCTCCCCCGCTGAGTACGTGCACCGCCATGGAGGCGCCAGTGACAGTACATTGTTGCAACGGAAGCATCCGTGCCTGAGGCTTGCACGTGCGGTCGCCGATGTCTGCCCGTGACGGTCCATGCACATGCAGCCAATGGGGAGAGGGACGCTGGCCGCATATGGCCTTTGGGAAGTAGCGGAAGTTGAGCACCGCCATGGCGGCGCCAATTATGTGATCTTGTCAGACGCTGCACCGTGATGTGTTGTGTGCAGTTGTGTCATGAGGGATGTGAGCGTGATTGGGAAAGGTCATATGTCATACAATATAGCATGTGTGTCCATACAATGGCAATCGGTCGGCACATTATGGCCAAAAGATGTGCATTTATACTTGTTGACGTCGGGTGTGACCCTACAGACGTTGTTACATCTTCACAACTACACAGTACATCACGGCTGTGTGGCCAATTAATGCATCTGTTGTCAGTTTCTTGTTGTGTCGAGGTGACTACAGTGGTGGTGGTACACATGCATTCCGTGTATGTGTTTTGTACGTTGTGTCACCATGCATTTCATTTCCGTATGCACATCATTATTGGTGGTGGCATTTGTGCTTGATGACATGGCGTGTGTACACTTATCGTTTGTGTGCATGCAGTAGCATGAGTGTCTGTGATGTGTCTACGAAACATTAGGGTGATGACAGAAGTTTTGTCAGTAAGGTACACATGTGATGGAGTTCTACACGTATGCGTCGTTTGTAAGTTGACCAAAGTTACATCTCTGTCCCACACAGGAGGGCTCCAAATGTGCTTCGGCCATACACTGTGCTGGAGGATATGGTAGACGAGGACATCATTCGGAAATTCAGGCTGGATCGACGTCGGTTGATGGACCTTGTGGCACTATTGTCTCCTCATCTGCAGCCACGTAGAACGTATCCTGGGTCGATTACACCCACTGCAAAGGTCATGGCGGTACTACATTTCTTCGCTACTGGCACTTTTCAGTTCACTGTTGCAGTTTCCGGGGGGATGTCGCAGGCCATGTTTAGCACGGTTCTTCGGGATGTGTTGACAGCTATGATGCTCTACAAGGATGAGTACATACATTTTCCACGGCCGGAAGAGTTGCCAGCTGTCAAAGCTGCTTTCTATGCACTGGGCCACATGCCTCACGTTGTGGGCTCAATTGATGGCACACACATCGCTCTGATTCCATCACGGGCACGCGAACAAGTGTTCAGGAATCGCAAACACTTTCATTCGCTGAACGTGCAGGTGGTGTGCCTGGCGAACAACATCATCTCCCATGTGTGTGCCAGATTTCCTGGATCCGCACATGACGCCCACATCATGCGGAGCAGCAATGTCCCACGACTCATGGCAAATCTGCGACCCGGTCAAGCGTGGCTTGTTGGTGAGTGTGCAGTGGGTACTCTTGTGATGTCTGTGTTGCATGGGGTACCCACCATATATATTTCAGATGTTTGTCTCTGTCATCCCCCTACATAGGCGACTCGGCTTACCCAAACCGGCCCTGGCTCCTCAGTCCCCTACGTAATCCGAGGACGGCGGGTGACATGCGGTACAATGAGGCACATGGAAGGACACGGAGAGTCATCGAACGTACCTTTGGACTGCTAAAGTCCAGGTTTCGGTGCCTCGATAAGACCGGAGGGGCCCTGCCTTACACACCAGGAAAAGTATGCAAGATCGTGATAGCCTGCTGCATGCTCCACAACATTGCAGTACGCAATGGCATTGAACTGCTGTTGGACCCTGAAGACGAAGGAGTGCCTCGGCCTCCCATCCCACCCATGTCCACTGATGAGGATAGTGGTGAGGAGGAAGGTGTGGACCAGAGGCGCCAGCTCATAGATCGCTACTTCCCTTGAATGTGAGTATCTACCTGTAGTGGCGGTTGACAATGCCTCATGTATGTTTGCTGGTGTTGTGTGGGTATGGGGTTAATCAGCTGGGTGTTGTTTGTGATGGTTGCACATGTGTGTCTTCATGTCTTTGGACATGGAAGTGTCCATGATGTGTGTGCTCTCATCCCATGCTTGTGTGATGGTTGTCGTTTGTGTAATGTAGCTGTGCATTGTGTTGTGATGTGTGTGAATCTCTTTACTGACGTGTGTTTGCTGTCTCTGGTTTTCTCTAGGTCACTCCCGCAGCGCCATGATCATGTACGACTATGATCCCTGTACCTGTTCACGTCTGTATCTGATGGCAATCATGTGAATAAACATGGAGGCAAAACATCATTGTGTGAATTAATGCTATTTATTTACAGGTTGTGCTTCTGTGCTGGTGAATATTTACAAGTCAGTGGGGTGGAGGGAGTTGGAGTTGAAGGTATTGGCTGATGAAATGTCCGTGCTGACGCCACATTGGGGGGTGTCAGGGTAGACCAGCAGACCAGTGGGAATGATTGTCTGTGGGACAGGCTACTTAGCTGGGTGAATGTCTGGCACAGGCAGTGACATTGTCATGGTCGTCCCCTCTTGGAGCGTGTGCCTGGCGCTCCAACACTGCTCTCAGCCTCTTTCTTACTCGGACGGCCCCTCCGTCTCTGACCTGGAACAGAGTCAGCTGGGAGGGCAGGTTGTTGATGGGCCACATCCGTCGCCAGGGGCTCAGGTGGTGGTGGCGGCGGTGGAGGCGGAGGCGGAGGTGGCGGCGGAGGCGGAGGTGGCGGGGGAGGCGGAGGTGGCGGGGGAGGCGGAGGTGACGGTGGCGCTACCACACTTGGTGGAGGGGGGGGGGGGTTGTTCCGGTCAACCCATTCACTCCACATCGTTGCCTGCTGCCCCATGATCAGCAACATCTGGCCAAGGATGCCAGCGATTTGGCGCTGGGTGTTGGTGTTGTCGACTGAGTCCTGGTGTGCACGATCAGCGTTTGCCTGGGACCGGTCGTATGACGCCTGGCACCTGGCAAGAGCTTGTAGGGACTGTGCCACTGGCTGGGGTAGCTGTTCCTCCTCTGCACGGCGGTGTGTGGCTCGCCTGATTGGATGTTGTCCCGTTGCCTGTGTTTGTGGCCCACTCACCCTGCTTGTGTGTGGGGCCGTTGGACCAGCGTTGCGCGGTGGGTTCTGCTGGGTGGCAGCGGCAGGAGTCGTGGTGCTGGTGGTACTGGTGGTACTGGTGGTACTGGTGGTACTGGTGGTGGTGGGGACTGTGCAGATCACAGAGACAGGTGCTGCTGGAGTCACACATGCGACGTTGGTCTGTCCAGGGAGTCCCTGTGAGCCAGATGGCCCTGGCTGCGTGCTTGGTCCCGCTCCATCCTCCGCCCCGGAGCTGACTGTGTCCTCGTCACCAGAGAGTCCTGTAGATGTGAGAGGCGAGGCTGGCGGCCGGGTACTGGTTTCCGCAGTCAGTTGACGATCACCTGAGGGACAAGATCGAGCTGGTCAGTTATTTGGACATTACATGGGTATATGGATTTGTAGCCATTTCGGTTTCCTGTCGAACACACCCCACCCTCCACCACCACCACCACCACCACCACCCTCCCCGTGAACATGGGGGCCTGTTGGGAGTTGTAGTTTGGGCCTCTCACACACCCCACCCTCCACCACCACCACCACCCTCCCCGTGAACATGGGGGCCTGTTGGGAGTTGTAGTTTGGGCCTCTCACACACCCCACCCTCCACCACCACCACCACCACCACCACCCTCCCCGTGAACATGGGGGGCCTGTTGGGAGTTGTAGTTTGGGCCTCTCACACACCCCACCCTCCACCACCACCACCACCCTCCCCGTGAACATGGGGGCCTGTTGGGAGTTGTAGTTTGGGCCTCTCACACACCCCACCCTCCACCACCACCACCACCACCACCACCCTCCCCGTGAACATGGGGGGCCTGTTGGGAGTTGTAGTTTGGGCCTCTCACACACCCCACCCTCCACCACCACCACCACCACCACCCTCCCCGTGAACATGGGGGGCCTGTTGGGAGTTGTAGTTTGGGCCTCTCACACACCCCACCCTCCACCACCACCACCACCACCACCCTCCCCGTGAACATGGGGGGCCTGTTGGGAGTTGTAGTTTGGGCCTCTCACACACCCCACCCTCCACCACCACCACCACCACCCTCCCCGTGAACATGGGGGGCCTGTTGGGAGTTGTAGTTTGGGCCTCTCACACACCCCACCCTCCACCACCACCACCACCCTCCCCGTGAACATGGGGGGCCTGTTGGGAGTTGTAGTTTGGGCCTCTCACACACCCCACCCTCCACCACCACCACCACCACCACCACCACCACCACCCTCCCCGTGAACATGGGGGCCTGTTGGGAGTTGTAGTTTGGGCCTCTCACACACCCCACCCTCCACCACCACCACCACCACCACCACCCTCCCCGTGAACATGGGGGGCCTGTTGGGAGTTGTAGTTTGGGCCTCTCACACACCCCACCCTCCACCACCACCACCACCACCACCCTCCCCGTGAACATGGGGGGCCTGTTGGGAGTTGTAGTTTGGGCCTCTCACACACCCCACCCTCCACCACCACCACCACCACCACCACCACCACCACCACCCTCCCCGTGAACATGGGGGCCTGTTGGGAGTTGTAGTTTGGGCCTCTCACACACCCCACCCTCCACCACCACCACCACCACCACCACCACCACCACCCTCCCCGTGAACATGGGGGCCTGTTGGGAGCCATGGACATGTTAGTGAGTTGGTGTCGAACGTGCATGGTTTGGGGCGTAGGGGATGTTTCTTCTCAGTTGTGTGAGCCTGACCATGTCGTGCTGATCGTGGTGTTGGTTTGTACTCACCAGTCTCTTCTCCTTCGTCAAGTCCGTCTAGGCTCTCTCGGTGCAGTATCCCCAGCACCTTCTCCTCCCAATCTGTGTAGGGTAATGGCTCCGGGGGTGTGCCACCGCCAGTATGATTGGCTCTAGTGACGTTTTTCGCTCGGATGCCCTTGACCCTGGTCTTCAGGTCATGCCACCGCCTCTGAATGTCATGCTTCGTCCTCGGCACAGTCCCCGACGCATTCACCCGAGTGACGATCCTGTCCCACATGTGGTTCTTTTGCGCCACGCTCGTCTGCTGGACTTGGGCCCCGAAGATGTGGGGCTCGACACGGATTATTTCGTCTACCATTACCCTCAACTCTGTCTCTGAGAATTTAGGATTTTTTTTGGGTGCCATGGTGTGTGGTGCTCAGTGTGTGAGTTGTGTGAGTTGGGAGGTGCAGGTGTGTGGTGTGTGATGTGTCGGATTTGTGTGGTGGGTGTTTGTGTGGTGGGTGTGGTAGGGTGGTGGGTGGGTGTCTTCTATGTGATTTTATGTGAGTTAGCAGTTTCTCGATTTGCCCTCTTGCTGGCAGCAATGCTGTGGTGCAAAGGATTGTGGTTGTGTGTGGGTGTCATTTTGTAGTCGTGTCTCAATGGTTGTTGCGAGTCAGGTGGTAGGTGGGCGTGTTGACGTGTGTGCATTATTGGATGATTGGGACTTGTCATGGTGGCTTGTGAATGGTGTTGGGGGGGGGGGCTTGTCAATGTTCGTATGTTTGCTTAGGACTTGCGGTGCAGTTTCTGACATTTGTTCGGCGCTAGGGATGTTGTGCCTGTTGGCCTTCCGCGGTGATGCTGTGGTTCTCGTGGCATTGTTTCCGCCGCGGACGTGGATGGCTGTGCGTTCCGTGGTACGGGCGGATTTATCCTAATTGCGCCCACGGAGTATTCTCAGGTATGGCGGTACATGTTTTATTTTCCGCGGTCATTTCCGTCCGCGGCAGTGGTTGTTCATTGAACTCCGTCCGCCGCGGACGGACTTGGTTGTGTTCCGACCGCCGCGGACGGTGTTGGTTGTGAACCGTCCGCCGCGGTCGGAGTTTCGTCACATGAATATCCTAATCCCAATCGCGGTATCTCCGCGGCGCAGCCGGGAGTAAAATTTCCCCCACCATGGCGGACAGTACCCATTTCCGTCCGCCATCCTAATCGGCCCCTCAGTGTGTGACCTCCTCAGCCAAGCAAAGTCCCATGAAGTCCTCAACCTCATGACGAGGGGGCTACCCACAGATAGATTTGGACCTAGGCTCTCCAGTTTGAAGCACTTATGTGCCCAGAGCTTACTGTCAATCATTGTCTCATTGACTAATCCCACTCTGTGACGAATGTGAAAAGGTACTCATTGTCTGACCCATGACAATATCAGCCAATAAGAGGAGGCGGTGGATTTTCTTGTTTTCCCTGCCCATGAGCATCCAGCTCCTTCTGGTGCCTTCTGCCTCACTACCCACTAAACCTGTCTTCACAGCCTCTGCAGCATGTGTATTTGCAAGTGCATGCCATGAATTGGTGGGTGTGTGTGTGCATGTGTTTGTGAAGGAATCAGTGTGAATGCGTGTGCATGCAGGTGGGTAAGTGTGAGAATGTGTGTGCATGTGTGCCCGGCCTACAGCTCAGCCACAATACAGACCACCACTGGAGGGTGTTGTTCTGAAAAATGCAATAGTACTTTGCAGAACTGAAACTGATGTAAGGCTACACACTTCAAAGTTACCTACATCTAGTTTGAATTGTGGCAATTCGGGCCCGATTCACAAAATTAACTTAAGACAAAATCCTAAACGTACTACTTTTTATATTCACAGAATGCACTTACTACTTTTGGAATTCACAGAATGGATTTACGACTACTAACTTTACGTCTGCACTCGGGCCGGAGATTCCAGCCCGGAGGCGGAGATTCCGGCCCGGAGGTGGGGATTCCGGCCCGGAGGTGGGGATTCTGGCCGGTGGTGGAGATTTAGCCTTAGCCAGACATTTGGCCAGCTCAGTTCCGCTCCTTTCCTGAAAGTTTGGGGGTGATTGGTCAAGCGGAGGCCGAGAAAAAAAGGGTCCTAAAACGTGTTTTCCCCATGCAATTTCCCATAGGACCTTTAGCCACGGCTACAGCCCGAATGGCTGAACGGATTTACACCAAATTTTGCAGAGAGGTAGACCTCAGTTCCGACTTGTGCCTTTTGCTAATATGGTGTCAATCTGTTCAGTAGTTCCTGAGAAAATTATGGTTAAATTCATTTATATATCTATGGGTGCGGTGGATCTACGGATTGTGCGACTATTGGCATTGTAGCATAAGCGCACCGTCCCGATCACACGCTCAGTGCTAATTGGCTGTCAAGCGGTTGTAAACATTCAAAACCAGGAACTGTTGGCAGCCATTTTGTGCCTCAGTAGAAGTGAGGCTGAGGAAGTCAGTGGAATATGTGGGCAAAACGGAGAAAGGAGGCAGAGTAGAAATAATGTTACCCTCTAGACCTGCTTAGGGGGTCCCAGAAGGACCCCCAGGGCCCACATTTTCTTTTTTTTAAATGGCAGGTGCGTGTAGGGTGGGCAGACTCTACCGTAAAACTAATACAATAAAACAGAGCTTTTTTATATAATTAGCACCCGGGGGGTAAATACCGGGGGTAAAATTATTATATTTTATGGGGAACCCTTATAATTAGACCTCGGGAGGGCTACATACCAGGAGCAAAATTATTACATTTTATGGGGGGCCCAGAGGGGCCCTCCAGCCCCGGGGATCACCACCCCCTGGGGCTAAAAAGAAAAAAAATGGTTGGGGAGGGGTGCAAGGTCCCCAAAGCCATGGGGACTATTACCCCGAGGCTTTATGTATTGTGGGAGGGGGACTGCGTGGCCCCCTTCCTAGAGCACCCCCTGGGCTACAAAAAAAATGGTTGGGGGGCTGTAAGGTCTCCAAAGCCCCGGGGACCACCACTCCCCGGACTTTATGTAATGTGGGAGGGGGACTGTGTGGCCCTCTTCCTGGATCACTCGAGGGCACTGTTACCCCTGGGGCTACAAAAAAAAATGGTTGGGGGCTGTAAGGTTTCCAAAGCCCCACGGAGCACCACTCCCCGGGGCAGCGACGGCTCGTGGAGGGAGTTACGGTGGGGCAGGAGGGCGGGGAGGGGGAGGGGCAGGGCGGAGGTTGCTAAAAACCGGCATATGGATAATTGCAGGTAAGTAAACAATTTAATTAATAAAACGAATTTCGTAGTGCGCCTTGCATCGCAAAATGCAATGCAGTGCGAGCTACGAAATTCGTTTTATTAATTAAATTGTTTACTTACCTGCAATTATCCATATGCCGGTTTTTAGCAACCTCCGCCCTGCCCCTCCCCCTCCCCGCCCTCCTGCCCCACCGTAACTCCCTCCACGAGCCGTCGCTGCCCCGGGGCATTATGTATTGGGGGAGGGCTGGCTCCTGCAGTGTCCAGGTGTACCCATCCGACCCTCCCTTAGCAAGGAAATCTGTTCTCTCTTTCAATATCTAAATTACAATGTTTTTCTACATGGAGAACTGCATGTTAGTAGCTCCCTATGTGGAAAAGCAATGGTGGCTCCCAAAAGCATAGATGTTGTGCACCATAGGCGCTGGATTCGTGCACCCTTCAGGAGGAACGGTACTATGATGTGTGAGACCCTGGGCCATAAAATGCACCAGGCCCCTCTAATTTACTTAAGGAAATGAGCGAGGCCCCTCTAATTTATTGAAGTGACCCCTTGCAAAGCATTCAGAGACACCGCAGTAGGCCCATTGTACCGGATTTTAGCGACCCTATAGTTTTAACTATCAGCCCACAAGCAATTCTCACACCTCCAGCCTGATAGTTGTAAGAATTGCTTGTGGGCTGAGAGTTAACACTGTGTGGGTGCTATAATCCTATACGATGGGCCCCCGTAGTGTCACTGAATGGGTCTCCTTGCAATTTGGACTAGGGGAAGCGTCTCCCTCCCCTAGGTCTCCAGACACCATCCCTGAGAGGCCCAGGGAGGGGGGCCTCCCCTGGACCCTAATTGCAAGGAGACTGGGAAACAACAGGGCAAACATTCGGTTTGGGCCCCATGTTGGTGGGCTGAGCGTGAGGCACTGGGCAGCTGCCCACGCTGCCCATGCCTAGCGCCGGTCCTGCCCTACAGATTATTAGTCATATATGCAGCGCGTGCACACCAGGGGGCCGCACTGTCGGGGTTAAAAAAAAATGGTTGTGAGTGGAGGCTGCAAGGTGTCCAAAGCCCCGGGGACCACCACTCCCGGGGCTTTATGTATTGTGGGAGGGCCGGTTCCTGCAGTGACCTGGGGTGTCTATCCAACCCTCCCATAGCAAGGAAATCTTTTCTCTCTTTCAAAATGCAAATGAGATTGCTTTTCCACATGGCGAGCTGCATGTTAGTAGGGGAAAAGCAATGCCGGCTTCCAAATGCGTAGAAGTTGTGCACCAAAGGCGCTGGAGTTGCGCACCCTACAGATTATGAGTTGTGCATCTAGCGCGTGCACAACAGGGGGCCGCACTGAGCTGGGTGCACAACTTTTAATTTTACCATAAAAAAAATTGCCCCTATCAGTAATTTTTAATATTTCCAGGGACCCTATCCCCCGGGTCTTATAAAAAATGTTGAGGACCGTAGGGGGAGCAACAATGCCCCCACGGTCCTGCCGGCTTCCCGCATTCTTCGTGAGCCAGCCTTGATTTTCCACATGGGGAGATGCTATCTTGAATGTGGAAAAGCAATCTGGTTTGGATTTTGAAAGTGAGAACAGATTTCACTGTTGTGTCTTTCAAAATGCAAACTTAATTTGCTATGGGAGGGCGGAAGGCGCGAGACTCACGCCCTCTCATAGCAAACAGCAGTGTCCAGGGGGTAGGCACCCTTGGGACACTGCAGAAGTTGGCCCTGAGGCATGGCGGTCTCCAGGGCCTCCGAGGGCTCTCGGCATAGGGTCACGAAGTCTGCCTCACACAATATACTAAATCCCGGGGTGGTGGTTCCCGGGGATTGAGGGGGGTTGTTGAGGTCCCCACACTTTTAATTTTGAAGGGGGGGCGATGTAGCCCCCCACAACGATTTATTTTATTGCCTCGGGTGGTGGCTCTCAGTCTTGTATAGGAACCAGCAATCTTGAGAAAATATTCCGGTAAGATAACAAAGGATTTTGAAGTCCATTTTCGGTGTTTTTTTTTGTACTTTGCAGGCGATAAAGCGACGACAATTTTAACTTTGTCATTGTAAATGCAACTAAGTTTTATAATGTCGACAATCGTGTCTTCCATTTGAATAGGCACAAAGTATTTATTGAATTTCATTGTGAATCGTGAAACAACACTGTCTAATTGTGATCGATAAAGAAGTGAATTAATCGTGTACTTGTTTTGCTAATAATGTGCATGAGGTAGATTTATAATTTCATTGCGTTACTTTTTGCATCACTTTTAAAATGGGAAAAGTGACGTGATAGTGGTGCAACGGTGTTGTAAATCTGGTTTGGATTTGAAACAGAGAGTAGAGTGCATCAGTAGTGTATGTGCAGGTTAGTGTATCGGTAACAATTACTATTCTAAAACCAGGGGGGTGCATCTGTATGGAATGTGCTGGATAGTGTATCACTAAAAAAAAATATTCCAACCCCAAGGTGGTTTATCTGTAGGGTGTGTGCTGGATAGTGTATGAGTAACAATTACTATTGTAAATCCAGGGGGTTGCATCTGTGGGGTATTTGCAGGATAGTGTATGAGTAACAATTACTATGAAAAAGAAAGGAGTTAAAGGAGTAGGAGACACGCACTTTCACAGTGAACATGGAAGAAGAGAAAGTGATGAGAGATGATTTGTGAGGTGTTTAGGCTTGAGAGCCTGGATAATCATTAAATGGGGTCTGTGCATACTTATTCTGGAAGAAGTCTTTTGGGGTCTTGCGAAAGCAAGTCATCTTTAATAATTGCCTCTCACTGCGTGTACTTGCAAGTTTATCTGATTTGCTCGTATGGTAAAAACAGAAACTTTGTACACGTCTTTTTGATTGGTTGTGAATCATTGTAAGAAGACGTATTAGTGACCAATCCCTTTCCTTGCTCACATTTTGAAAAAGATTTGATTGGCTGTTGTGTGGTAAGTCTACCTTCCAGATCCTTATGTTGATTGGCTTGTTTTTTCTATGTGAATTCACAATACACTCATCATGTACGTAGTCCATTTTGTGACACACTTTATTTTACTATGCGTTTCAAAAACTAGTTGTGGTAGGGTGTTTTTAACTTAAACTGTGTACTGTGCTTATGAGTTTTTTGACTGTACAGGAATTTAAAAATAGTATTCTATTTTCTGTTCGATCATAATTGTGCTGACTTTTCTCCTTTAGCGTGGAGTACTATGTTCTTTTATTAAATGTGTAATTCTTCAAACCATCCTTGAAAGAAAAATGCTATTTTTTTCAAAATATTTTTATTAAGTCTTTTATATTCATCATATGGTTTAAATGC
This sequence comes from Lissotriton vulgaris, assembly GCF_964263255.1. Taxonomy (NCBI): domain Eukaryota; kingdom Metazoa; phylum Chordata; class Amphibia; order Caudata; family Salamandridae; genus Lissotriton; species Lissotriton vulgaris. The sequence goes on from NC_141691.1 coordinate 1,570,673,856, forward strand.
ATTTTTTTTTCATTCATTGGTATCACGAGTTGGACCACATTTATTTTATTTTATCATAAGCACTCATTCCTTATGTTTACATTATGTAAGTGCTGCCCCATCATCTTTTTATAAATGTTTTAGCTTTTTTTACTTTCAGATAAAGTAGAATAGAAGTGCTACGACAAACACTCCCTCACTACTTCATCTTTCTTTTTTATGTACATTTCAAGTCATTATTATGTTTAACAATCATTTTTAAAGTTGGAAAGAATTATTAAAATTTGAAGCCCACAATTTTATTACTTTTTTGCTTTAAAAAAGTGTTTGCGAAGAATAATCCTCCTGTTCTTCATGAGTGAAAATTGGGAAAAGCACTACTCAATATAAATACTTTTCGCCCATCTCACTCTAGAAGATAAAGAGTATTTTTGTTTATTCCAAAGTATTTCATTATTTCGTCGACAGCTTATTTATAGTTTTTTTTCAATCATTAAGAAATACTTGCATACTAAAAAACTATCATTTATTAATGTATGAAATTCTCGGTTGTAAGTCATCAAACTCCAGATGAAGGATTATTAAGTTATATATAAATTAAAATATACGTTAACAATATGATCTCTCTGTGAAAATGAAAGATAAATTGAAGATTATGACATCGCTCCTAATCATTACTTTGCAAGTAGCAATTCCTTAAATAACCTATATTTCTTGTAATGGTCCTTTAGTGAACTCCTTATTATAATTTATTTAAATGTAATCATACCACATTCTATAATCTTTTAAATATTTTTGCTTTCTTTTTTAAATATATAAAACATATACCATTAAGATAATTTACCTCTCTTTGATATTCTTTCCTTCCTCCGTCGAAATTCATTCAACTCCTCTGGAGGGGACATAATATTTTATGTAATTTTAAATATACATTAACAATATGTTCCCTCTGAGGAAATGAAAGATATTGTCAAAATGCTTCCGCAGTCCCGAATCATTACCTTGCTCGTAGAATCTTCGCCCGGATTGATTCTCTGAAACAAAACTAATTTTCCCATGGGTGTGGTTTATATTCTTTTTGGTTACTTAACAGTCTATGGTTCATTGAATTGCTCCTCCCACTTTTAAGTCACATTTTTCAGTTGACAGGTGTTCTCATTTGCACTGTTTTAGTGCATCACATGTTTATGTAAATGTGCCTCTTTCCATACTTTTTAACTTTCGTATAATTTCTAAAATGCTTTATTTAAACTTGTTTTTCTTATTAAAGCATTTCTATAGGTTACTTTTTTAATACAAGTCTTAATATTCATTCCCCTTTTTTTTTACTAATTTCTCTAGTAACTTCAGTTTTTTAGTAAAACTATTTTTAATATTCGTCATTACCTTAAACCCCTATTTTCCCTACATCCCGTGCAAGACATACTCTCTATTAAACTTTGAGTATTCTAATTAATATCCGAGTATTCATTTAATTTCAATTCAATTCAATTAACTTTATTTCGACACAAAGTATCATAAAAGTGCATAGGCAATACAGTAAAATACAGTTAAAAAAGTATTATAAAACCATTGTATACATCAGTGCTAGTCTTAATACGGGTGATACATTATGACCTGAATAGTCAGATTAATCGTGGTATTAAAACATAGTTTAAGAATGATTTTTTTAAAATTATAAAAGCGCTATGTAAACATTTCCTAGTGACGTAATCAATTCCAGCTATATTCAGTAGTTATAAAAATTCATAGTTTTTCTCCCGCTTTTTTCCTTGTGAAATACACTGCAAATAGATACCTGCTAATGCCAAAAACTAAAACCTGACGCGTGTCTATTAGTAGGATTCTTTCTGCTTTTCTGAACCTCCGCACTCCTAGATTTTTACAAAGAGGTTTAATCCACTTTTTCCTTTGGGCCTTATAGGCAGGACAGAAGAACAGAATGTGCCTAAGGTCCTTCCTCCCACCTCCACTACACATGGTGCATTTATCGTCACTATTTTTGCTCCACCTTGCAACACTTTTTAACAAGAGTATTCTATACCTACATTTAAGGTATAGGGTTTTGGCTAACGGTGGATTCACTTAATTCAGGAAGGATTCATATTGAGGGTCTACTTTGAACAGAAGAAATTCTCTAGTTAGGGAGCCATTTGATATATCATTGGTTCTATGTTTATTAATATAGACCCAAAAAATAATTTTTAATGTCCTTCTCGAATCAGGGGTTAGTACAGTAGGGCTTTTCCAAAAATGTAGCAGTCCAACCCTCTCAAACCATACTCCTATGTGTATAAACCATGTGATGCAGTTGGAGATATCCAGGTCTTTTAACTCCTCTAGAGCTGCTCTATAGTGAAGGAGTGCAGGTGTGGTCCATAACCGTACCCAGAACATTAGTGGTCTTAGTATTGCGTAATGGTCAGTGCGCCTCATATTAAGGTCAAATGCAAAAACCACAGTTGATGGACAGAATGCAGAACAATGTCATACATCCCTGGACCGTAAACAAGCTTCCGAGGAACGGTTTCTGGCATTCCAGCCGTCTTCAGCCCGGCTTGCTTGAATCTAGTAGTGTGGAGAGCATGGGACTCTTCTGAGCAAACCCATCCCACTCGGGGTGACAAATGCAAAAACCACAGTTGATGGACAGAATGCAGAACAATGTCATACATTCACCCCAGTACAGAGATCTGGGCCTAAATCCATTGTTTTTTTGCACTCCACACCACCCCAGTTTAGACATGGCCGTATGCAAATCAGTCTGACCCTGTGCCTCATGGGAACAATCCAGCCCGAACTGCCAAGCCATGCCTTCCCTGGACCGGAAACAAGCTTCCGAGGACCGGTTCTGGCATTCCAGCCGTCTTCAGCCCGTACGCCAATACAGAGAGACGCGCTCCGAGGTACACAACATTGTACGCGAGGTGAAGAACACTGACACCTGGATACGAACCCATTTTTGACCCGTGTTTCTAAATGCTTCAAGTTTACCATTAGATTCTTACCTGACCAGAATATGACTAATAGCCAATATCTATATATTTGAAGAAATACAGCCCTGAGGAAGTCTTTAGGTCTTACAAGACCAGACGAAACACGTGTTGGCTGCAAGATTACGTGGCTGCATATAGGAAGAAGATTGTACTAAGTTAAAGGATGTATCCAATGAAAACCTATTAATTGGAAGGACTCAAGATTAAAAGTTGATGCAAGATAGCACTTTTTCTGTTTGGACTTTTTGAGTGCTCGATGAAATAATTTGATTGATCCTGTGAACTATGCTCACAAAGAATGTAGAAAATTGCGCCAAAATACAGCTCCACCACCGGCAATAACAAGTACCTCTGTGGCATCAACTTTAACATCACCACCAGACATACGTCGCCAATTTGTAAAAGTTAGAATGCACTGCGTGTAGTGCTTTTGTTTAATTTGTTATGGGGAGCAATCAGTAGACCTATTTTGCAGGCAATTGATAACCATCAATGTTAGTTTTGTTTTTTAATTCCCTCAAAGTTCATGGTTTTGTTCATCCTGTTGAATTTTTTTTTTCTTTTTAAAAAAACCATAAAAAAGAAAAAAACTTTTTCAAAATCCTCCAAAAATATAAAAGTGCATAAAACAAAAAAAAGTTATTTTCAGAACAAACTACTCTGGTTAAAGAAAGAGCTACATTTATATGCTAGTGTGTGAAAGTTTACATAAATCTATACATACTGCATAATTGACTATAGAATGCATTTGTAGTATATAGTGAATGTATAACTGTAGAACTATAAGGAAGTGCTGTAGCATGATACTGTAAGCTCTTTAGCTACAGCGTGCTAAGCTACTTCCGAAACACAGAGATGCAACATATGTACATAAATATGTTGTAAGTCTGTCCTTCCCTCTACACTGCTGCTTAAATGGCAGGCATGTGGTGATACAGGTACCCTTGCACCATGCTGCAAGAATATCATTGTCATGTAGAGCTTGTTTTTGTCCAGGAAGACAGTCAGACACACATTCCTGTACAAAAACAATCAGTGAAGGCATTTTTCTCCTACAATCTATGATGTGCATTGTAGCATATATTGGAAGAAAAAAATGAGCAGAAATGAAAACAATTCTGCAGCAGATTTACAAGCTCTCTGCACTACCAGTATGTCACTTTTTGTGACATACTTGTTGCGCAGGTGCCTCCTCCATATTTACAAAGAGGGAAAAAGTTACTTTGCGTGACTTTGTCTTTCCTTAGGAGTAAATGTAAATGTAAATGTGTTTGTATTTATATAGCGCCTTCTACCCAGAAGTCTCGTAGCGCTGTATTCATACCGCTGTGGAACTTTTCCTGGCTTTCCTGTGAGATGTCCACTCCTGGGAACTCCCAAGGTGAAGCCAGGCATCCAAGTGCTGGGGTGAATGTATGACAGAATACTAATAGCCAATATCTATATATTTGAAGAAATACAGCCCTGAGGAAGTCTTTAGGTCTTACAAGACCAGACGAAACACGTGTTGGCTGCAAGATTACGTGGCTGCATATAGGAAGAAGATTGTACTAAGTTAAAGGATGTATCCAATGAAAACCTGTTAATTGGAAGGACTCAAGATTAAAAGTTGATGCAAGATAGCACTTTTTCTGTTTGGACTTTTTGAGTGCTCGATGAAATAATTTGATTGATATTGAGCTAACTTTCTTAGCACATAAATAGGTCGTGGTAACCGACCTAATTTTGTCTGAGCACCGCAACTGACTATACATATTGTACTTTCCTTTACCTGCAGAGCGCTCTCACTTTAACAGTTACCAAATTGCTATATAGTTCACAGGATGCTGCGATTCGAGGTGCTTGCACATACTAGCAGTGCCACAGGAGTATGTCTTGTTTGGATCTCCTCTGGACAGCACTGCCTAGCAAATCTTGCATGTCACCTTGGTGGCATTACATTACTTTTGTCCCTCCGGAAAGGTAAAACATTGCCATACAATGGATGTGTACCTTTTGGGAGGGTGAGGTTCTGGTAGAAATTGTTCAGTAACAAAGTCATCAGAATCAGATGATTCTTGTAGTGGAGTAGCCATTTTTCAATCCAAAAAAGAAGTTCAGGTTTCCAATGATGAAAAGTGAGTTTTTTTTCAGAACAGGTCTTCTCTTAAGGAATGTCTAGGAAGTGTGATTATAATGGGTGGGGTTCTTCAATAGTTAGAACAGTAAGTGTTATAAACCAATGAAATCTCTTTTTTTTGGTCATATGGAATGGGAGTTGGGTACATACACTCAGCACACATCTAGCATGACTTCTCAAAATTGCATTTAAAAGTAATATAAGTTTATTAAAACTAAAAGAATATTAGTTTTTTTTCTCCTTATCATTTATATTAAGTATATATATATATATATCTCTATCTATCTTTTGTTTGTACAGAAAAATTTCACGGAAGACGTGCGCCCACCACGTTCAATACATACATGATGTCATGCTGAAACACGCACGTGCGGTGTGCCGTGATACGTATATGTTGCGTATGTGCTTGAAGTCAATTATGGGTCGCATAACAATCGCACATGAAAATATGCACTTATCGCACACCCTATGCGCATCCCACAGAACAATTTTTAAATGCTGGCTATGTTCTGCGCAGCAATTCAGAGAGGTGTGCTATGGGTGTGGGAGTGCTCAAAAAATTATTTTAAAAAAAGGAAAATATAAAAATATTTTAATAAATATAAAAAATATATTACATTTAAAAAAAAATATATATAAATGTGTAATGTAATCTAAAAACTAAAAAAAAGAGATATCTAAAATAAAATATATTTGAAAAAAAATTGAAAATCAGTATCAAATAAATAAATATAACAATTAATAGATTGAATAATTGTTATTGAATAAATCTTTCAAAATCACTGAAAAAAACCTTGGGTTTCAGGCAGGTTATACTTTGGAATTATCATTTAAAAAACTTTTGAAATTCACTGAAAGAACCATAGGTTTCAAGCAGGTTATAGTTAGGAATTAGCATATAAAAAACCTTAAAAATTCACTGAAAAAAACATAGGTTTCAAGCAGGTTATAGTTAGAATTTGTATCAACAAAAGGAGAGAGAGGGATTTTAGGGCACTCTTAGTCCCCAAGCAATTAACAGGTAATCAAAGGAAGAGTGACCGTAAAGGTAAAGTATATAAAGTAAGGTGGTTGTCGCACGTGAAGTCTGGGGCCAGTTGTAAGTGGTCCGGTAGTAAGACCAATTTCAAGAAAAAATACACAGTTTTTTCAGGAAACCCTCACTCACCCTAGTGCTGACATGCTTCATCATCGGGTCCACCGGGAGAGATCGAATACCTCCCCGGTGTGCTGCGACGCCAGGAGACTGCGGAGCAGGTTTTTGTGTGGAGATGAAGTGTGAAAAAATATTGAGGTTTAAAAATGTCAAGGGTTGTACCAAAAAAACGTTATTCACTGGTCAACCTGACATATTAAAAACAAGATATGTGAAGGGAAACTAGCCAATTACTTTATACTGGTGTTTACCCTGTAGAGAAGGTCAACATGTTTCTGCCCGTTTCTATGTGTTACTTTACTGGGCTTTCATCAGGACCGGTAAGCGAGTGTGCCAATGACAGGAGGGGCGCGCTAAGGCCCGCCCTGCCAATGGTCGTGAAAGTTAAAAATAGCACTATGTGTAAAATGGTGCAAAAAGGAAAGAAAAACAAACTCATAAGTAGTGGGGTTTTACCTCATTTGCGAGGAACCTAGGAGTTTGTAAAGAAATAGATCCACGCCCCATAGAACACAGGAGGGGGGTGGGAGCGACAATGGCACACCGCCCGCTACGCTCAGCACCCGCTCGGCACCTAGCTGCACCCTCGCTCCACGAGATCCAGCGAGGGTGCAGCTAGGTGCCGAGCGGGTGCTGAGCGTAGCGGGCGGTGTGCCATTGTCCCTCCCACCCCCCTCCTGTGTTCTATGGGGCATGGATCTATTTCTTTACAAACTCCTAGGTTCCTCGCAAATGAGGTAAAACCCCACTACTTATGAGTTTGTTTTTCTTTCCTTTTTGCACCATTTTACACATAGTGCTATTTTTAACTTTCACGACCATTGGCAGGGCGGGCCTTAGCGCGCCCCTCCTGTCATTGGCACACTCGCTTACCGGTCCTGATGAAAGCCCAGTAAAGTAACACATAGAAACGGGCAGAAACATGTTGACCTTCTCTACAGGGTAAACACCAGTATAAAGTAATTGGCTAGTTTCCCTTCACATATCTTGTTTTTAATATGTCAGGTTGACCAGTGAATAAAGTTTTTTTGGTACAACCCTTGACATTTTTAAACCTCAATATTTTTTCACACTTCATCTCCACACAAAAACCTGCTCCGCAGTCTCCTGGCGTCGCAGCACACCGGGGAGGTATTCGATCTCTTCCGGTGGACCCGATGATGAAGCATGTCACCACTAGGGTGAGTGAGGGTTTCCTGAAAAAACAGTGTATTTTTTCTTGAAATTGGTCTTACTACCGGACCACTTACAACTGGCCCCAGACTTCACGTGCGACAACCACCTTACTTTATATACTTTACCTTTACGGTCACTCTTCCTTTGATTACCTGTATAGTTAGAATTTAGCATTTAAAAAACCTTAGAAATTCAACGAAAAACCATAGGTTTCAAGCAGGGTATAGTTAGGAATTAGCATTTAAAAAAAGTTAGAAATTCACTGAAAAAAACCATAGGTTTCAGGGGTGTTATAGTTAGCTGGACATTTCACTCATACAAAACCATTGAAATTCCTCCATTATAGCTAGTTGTACTAAGTATAACTCACGCGCCGGCAATCCACAGCTGATGATTTCACATATGACATCATTCATGACATGGTCAGTGATATCACTGATGACATCACTGATGACATCTCAAATGACATCACTGATGACATCATCCACGTGACAATCTGATACACCTCATCATACACTACTGAAGGGGCTAAGTTCAGAAAGGACATGCTAATGAGGCTAAGTAAAGAGGAAAACATCATTAAAAATGGAAAGCTTTTAAATTTCAACAAAATAAGAACAACTACCAACAAGGTCGTATCTTTACATTTGTCCGGAAATATGATGCCTTCAAAGCCTCACACAAGCAGCCCCAGTAGCCCACTGGCTCAGCCAATGCAGAGGCAGCACAGCAACCAGCCTCTTCATTTTCTGAATTGAGCTCAATTGCGGAGAGCAACTCTGACCCAGAGCAAAATAGAAGCAGTGGGCAGGTTGGGGTTTAAAATGTACTCCCTGGGGCAGGAGGTAGAGTGTATGCGCCAAGACCGACGGGATACCTTACACCCCAGGAATAAAAAACAAACCAGCGGAAAAGAAGAAACCAAAACTCTGGAAGCGCAGAAAAGCAGCAGCCCGCAGTAAAAACAAAAAGGAAAGAATTACAACAACAGACGGTGAAACAAACAATGAAAGATAACAACACTGACATTGATTTAACTGTTATCAACCTCACCACCACTGAATTAAGCGTGAAGGAAACACAAATCCTGTAATTTCAACTATGTGAGCACCAGGATTGATCTCTACAAATTTGCACGTAAATTGAAACTCAAAAAGACATTCATGGGCAAGAAAAATGGAATTATACCAGGAGCCACATCTGACAAGACTCAAGGGTTGACAGTGGATGATCTGGGCACCCTTCTAGACCTACAACAGCTGGGCAAAGAATCAGGAATTGTGCAAAGCCCCACTTTACACAATGCTCCTGGCAGGACTAACTTTAAACCTAAGTCCACATATATGCCCCTTATGACACACGATAACATTGATATGTTTCAGTAGCTAACAATCATCGAAATAAAGAAACTCCATATGAAAACCTTGGGGGACAGGAACAAACACGCAGGATTCAACAACAGCTACTCCCAGCTAGTGAGTAAATTACAGAGCAATGACAATATCATCGTGCGTCAAGCTTATAAAGGAGGAAATGCATAACTTAATGATCATCAATGCTATAAACACTGCAACCTTGCCAGAATCAAATCCACTCAAGTTGAATTCTATACACTTCTTATGGCTTGGAGGAGTGCAGGTCTAATCAGTCTTGATGAGTTTAAATTTATGAAAAATTACTTTCTGGTGACCCCAGTAATTTATTTCATCCCTAAGGTCCACAAGGATATAAATAAACCTCCAGGGAGACCAATTATTTCAGCAAGGAAGAGCTTACTGGAGAATACCACAATTTAAATTGATGCCTTTTTACAGGAACATGTTAAATCATTAGCCTTGTATTTTCAAGACACTAGTGACTTTTTGAGAAAGATATTTGATCTCACATGGGAGGAGGATTATTGGTTCATCACCTTAGACGTTTCTTTCCTATACACTAGCATCCATCATGTGGATGGGTTAAGAGCGATAAATCACTATCTACGACGGCGGCCTATTGAGATGGCTGAGCACAACAAAATGTTGATCTCCCTAATATCTTTCTGTCAGATCAACAACCTGTTTATGTTTTTGAATCAATATTTCCAGCAGGTGAGGGGTGTTGCCATGGGGGCCTGCTTCTCTACCAGCTATGCCTGTTTGCACATGGGTTGCTGGGAGGAGCAGGTCCTTTATGGAATACACCATGATGTGGTCATCAAACATGTTGTAGACTGGTATCGATTCATTGACGATATCTTTTTAATTTGGCGTGGTACTGAACTAGAGGCAATAGATTTTATATCTAAATTGAATGCAAACACACTCAACCTCACATTTACATCCAACATTAGTCAGGAGGAGGCATTTTTTCTTGATGTAGAGATCTATGTCAAAGACAAAATAGTAGAGACAAGACTCCACAGGAAAATCACAGCTGGCAATACGCTTTTAAACGCCACCAGTCACCACCCGGGGCACCTGACACGTAGCATCCCCTATGGGGAAATGCTGCGTATAAGACGTGTGTGCAGCTCTGACACTGAATGCCTTCTGGCCCAATATGCCATTAAAGATAGAATCCTGACTCGAGGTTACAAAGCTACAGTAATTGATTCAGCTATCACTAGAGCCAACAATGTTCCTAGGAATGACACACTGTTGAGCAGAAAATCCCAAGTATCCAATGTTCCAGCTTCTCAACCAGTCAGACTGATTACAACTTATAGTCGGCAACACCAGTCACTTTGCAAAATATTGAACGACAACTGGAGTCTGGTGTGTAATGCCCCGGTAACTGGCCACCTCATGCCAGGCAAGCCTGATGTCGCATTTAGAAAAGCGCCTTCCCTTAGCGATGCTTTGGTTAAATCAAGCCCAGAACTACGCACCAACACAACTAGGTTAAACAACATCAAGGGCTTTAAGAAATGCGCAACCTGTAAGGCTTGCAAACATGGGGTTAACAGGACTCAGTACACAACACCTTTTAGTGATGTACCATGCCACATCTCTAAACAGTTGATATGTTGCAGTGAATTCGCAATCTATGTGCTGGAGTGTCCGTGTGGCCTGCAATATGTTGGTAGCACCAAGTTGCAGGTTCACAAACGGATACTCCAGCACATTCGGGCAATCAACACCAGCGACCAGACATATCCAGTTGCACATCACTTTAAGGACTGTCACGATTATATGAGTGAATCTCTGAGGTACTTTGTGGTGGATCAAGTTGCCCCCCTACGTAGAGGAGGCAATCGCGAGTCCATACTACGTGCATTAGAAACTAGGTACATTATAAGGTTAGACACTAAGACTCCATGTGGGCTGAACTCAAGTGAAGATTGCTTTACCTGCCTCTAGCATCCCTTTACTATATGAACTATGGGTGTTCCCTGTCTGATGCAGTTTCAATTTTATTCCATATTTTAGAATATGTTACTAAAAAATTTATATACATATTGAACTGCCCCTCCCTCCATGTATTTATCAGTATACAATGAGTATACTGTTTGAACCTGACATTTTATGACACAATTTTTATTCTAACATCTTTTTATCTGTTCTTTTTTTCTATATTCATTTGCACTGAGCATATTATATTCTGTCATACGTTTAAACACTGAATGGAGGCAAAAGTTTGGCATCGTTGGCAAGGTGGGAACTTACCTATTTTTATTGCAATTTACACTATGTAGAGAACAGCTCATGACACCCCACTGCTATTACATTGAGGAACATATAACTGAGAAGGATTTTATTCAATAGTCGGTTTATGTATTGTTTTAGCAGGTGTTTTATCATGGAATCCAAACAATTTTATTTAAATCATTGTTATGGTTTTTCCTATGATGTTGGTAATTGTATTTAGATATGTATTTATATATTTATATATTTATAACTTGTTGCATTTATGCTGATATTTATTAATTTATTTATTTAAATTATTTAAATTATTAACAAATTCTCATTGGTGCCGACAATGTGTATATATATATATATGTGTGTGTGTGTGTGTGTGTGTACATATATTATAAAAGATACTTCCTTACAACATAATCATATAAAATGTGTTTTTCATAAAAATGTATAGAGATCCTCGCCAGATTGTAATGAGAATAGTAAATTTCACACTGCTAAATTTCAACACTTTCACTGCTATAGCTATGAAATGTTATTTTAATTTATTTTTATCTTTGTTTTTTAACAAATGCTTGTGATTTTATTTTTCAGTATATTTTTTGCGCTTTTATGTGTTTTTTTTTACTTATTGAGTATTATAAACTGTATTGTAATAGTTAGTTGAAATACTGTTATATTACATTGTATGATGAAGAATATTGTACAATGTTTATGATAAATGCATATATAAGATACATATTGTGTTTTTAAAATAATTATTAGTCTTTGTTTCACACACACACTCTCTCCTTCTCTTTCTCTCTCTCTCGATCTCTATATTATATATATATATATATATGTATATATATACACAGACAGACACATACATATATAGACACATACATGGTTCCATGTCTCTCTTGCTCTCTCTCTCTCTCTTGCTCTCTCTCTCTCTCTCTCTCTATATATATATATATATATATATATATATATATATATATATATATATATATATATATATACTGAAAAAAACATAGGTTTCAAGGACATTATGGTTAGTTGGACATTTCACTCGTACAAAACCAGAGAAATTCAGCCATTATAGTTAGTTGACTAACTATAACTTGCGCACCAGCAATGCACTGCTGATGACGTCACATGTTATATCACTCATTACATGGTCAGTGATATCACTGACGACATCACTGATGCCATCTATAATGACATCACTGATGACATCATCCAGTCAATGCGTTTCTGTAATGTTTAAATGTTTATATATATATATATATATATATATATATATATATATATATATATATATATATATATATATAAATATATATATATATATATATAAATATATATATATATATATATATATATATATATATATATATATATATATGTATGTATGTATGTATGTATGTATGTATGTATGTATGTATATATATATATATATATATACATATATTCACTGAAAAGCATTTAAAAAACCTATTAAATTCACTGAAAAAAACAGAGGTTTCACACCAGTTATAGTTAGCTGGAAATTTTACTGACATAAAATCATTGAAATTCCCACGTCATAGTTAGTTGGACTCACTATAACTTGCGCGCCTGCAATGCACTGCTGATGACGTCACATATTACATCACTCATGACATGGTCAGTGACATCACTCATGACATCTCTGATGACACCATCCAGTGAATGTCTGTCTTTCTGAAAAATAAATATGTTTTATATATGTATATGTAAAGGTCGATGGAAGAATAAATGTTTAAATAAGTGTCTAAATGGATGTTTTAAAAAAAAAAATTGATTGGTTAACTGGCTTATTAAGTGTATCTTAGTGAATACATATATTAGCGAGTAATGTTTAAATATTTAAATATATGTATCAGTGTTTCACTTTGTGTATAAGTGGCTGCATGGGTTGGTGAGTAGCTAAATGTGTGTGTACATGGGTTATTAGATGTTTTTTTTAGTATCAGTATGAGTGTCTGCATGGTTTGGTGGGGGTGTTACTTAGCGCATAGATGCATCAGTGACTGACTCACTGTTTGGGTGTGTTTTGAAGACAGCATATGTGCAGGACTGTATGGGTGGATGAGTGTGTATATGTGTGTGTTAGTGAGTGAATGAATGTCTCACTAGTGTATTTATCAGTAACTACATATGTTTTAATCTAGTATATGGGAGTATTGATGTATATAAGTGAGTATATGTGAGAGTGAGAGATTGTAAGAGTTCCTGTTTAAATACGTTTGTGCTTCTATAAGTGATTGTTTAAGAGAGTAAGTATGTGTAAGTTTCCTTAGAAGTAAGGTGGTTGTGTGTGTATAGCTGTATATGCAAATAAATGAATGTTCAATAGTTTATTTGCATGTGTGAGTATGTGTGTGAGTAACTTTTGGATGACTGTTGGTGTGTAACAGGATGCATATGTGTATCACTACATATGATGAGTGAGTATATGTATGAGTGACTATATAGAACTGTTGGTGAATGAGTGGATGTGTATATAGATGGTGGAATTACTGAATTGGTTGTTGTAACTGGTATGGGTATCCCCATTTTTTTGAACATTTTTTTGATTCTATTTTTGAATATGTGTTTCAAGGGTTACATTACACTGAAAGGAGGTCTGTCACTCTGTCACAAGAATGGTGTCATCAGTGATGTCATGAGTGATGTCACTGACCATGTCATGAGTGATGTAATATGTGACGTCATCAGCAGTGCATTGCAGGCGCGCAAGTTATAGTGAGTCCAACTAACTATAACGTGGGAATTTCAATGGTTTTATGTCAGTAAAATTTCCAGCTAACTATAACTGGTGTGAAACCTCTGGTTTTTTCAGTGAATTTAATAGGGTTTTTAAATGCTAATTCCTAACTATAACTGGTCTGAAACCTATGTTTTTTTCAGTGAATTTCATAGGTTTTTTAAAAGCTAATTCCTAACTATAACTAGTTTGAAACCTATGGTTTTTTCAGTGAATTTCTACGAAGGGCTATAAGGCTATTAGAACATTCTGTCACTAGAGGATAGAATGTTTTAACAAAAAAACAAAGCCGTTTGGAAGCGTGAGGGGATTGGAATCCCCTCAGGCTTCCTAAAGCCTTTGTTCACAGCCAGAGCTGTGAACAAAGAAACATTGGAATGTTGGAGCTCCAGGCTTATACCAGCCATTATAAGCCCAGAGCACTCCATTGTTTTCAATGGAGCTCCCAACATTCCAATGTTATAATATTTTTTTAAATGAATCCTATATTGTATATTTATGTAATACTATTTATTTTATGTATATTCATATATATTTATTTTTTTTTGCCCTGGAGCGCTCCCGTTGCGCGTACCGGTGAGCGCACCAGTAAGCGCAGTATTCCGGCGGGCCCCGGTGCGCGTACCGGGGCGCGTCCCGTTAGTGCACCCAAAAAAAAATTTTTTTTTAAAATAATGAAGAAGTGAGCATAAAGAAAGGGGACAGAAAGAGTGGTGTAAAGAGAAAGAGAGCTAGAGGGAGGAACACAGAGGGACTGTGTAATAGATAGTAAGACAGAGAAAAGGTGTTAGAGGAAGTAACTGAGAAAAGGAAAGACATGGGATGTGACAGAGAGAAAGGACAGAGAGAGAAAAGGAAGGAGTGACAGAAAGGGACTGAGTGAACCAAAAAAGAAAAGAAAGGAAACTCCTACTGTTCCAACTGCCATTTCATTCCAACACTTCATCTGACTGCACCAGAACCATCTCTCACCATGTATTCTGTCTGAATTAATGGACATAGCTACATCCACAGGGCTCAAAGGTAGGCAGCTAGCAGAAATTTTCACAACCTTGATTTATCAAATGTGGAAATCAAGTGGATTGGCCAGAGAGGATTGAGATGTCACCAATTGATACCATTGGTGAAAACCATTTTGCATCTGCCAAACCCTGACCTCTTAATAGTGCACTGTGGTGGAAATTACTTGGGCACTTTGACTGGGGTAGGTCTGGAAATGCTTTTAAAGAACACCTTTGGTCAATTGATGACACTTTTTCCACAAACTGCCTTGGTATATTCCAATATATGTCAAAGACAGAAATGGACCTGGTCCAACCAATTTTGTCCACAATTGAAGAAAGCACGGAAACATGTGAATACATCTGTTTCTGCTTACATGAGAGACTATGGAATGGGTTCAATATACAACAATAACTTGCGTTACAACATGCAAGATATTTACAGAGAAGATGGTGTGCACTTCTCAGATGAGGGGAATAGAATATTCCTCCTGAATTTAAGACTGTGCATTGGAACCTACCTGTAGGTTCCTAAATCAGACACAGAACCCAAAAGCTCCTTTCAGGGCTACCCTACCTCTGATCACTCAAAATGATTATTTTACTCTAACTATTTTCACTATTTTTCACCAAAGTACGCTCCCCGGTACGCTCCCCAGTACGCGTCCTGGGTGCTCCCCCGCGAAATAAAAAAAAAAAAATAATTTTGGGCCTATATGGGCCTCCTAAACGCCCCTCAAAAAACCTAGGGGGTCAGGGGCTGTCTACCGTGCCCCCTTCTTCCCATTCCCAACGTTGTTTGTCCTCCATCTTGTGTCTGAATTGTACCGAAACACAAGATGGCGGACTCCCGTAGCGCTCCCGGTGCGCGTTCCGGAGTGCGCACCGGTAAGCACTCCCTAAAAAAATGTGGGAACTCAATTTACATAAAAACCACAGGACACACTTTCACCAAATATGGAATAGGCCCTACTACATAGCAGTCCCTACTATTTTCCCAAATGTTATGGTATTCCATTGAGCCGTTTAGGCTGTAGCCCTGTCTAAATATCCTGAGGTAAATTACATGACAAAAACACATATGAAACTGTTGGAATTTACAATCAATTAAAATGTTACTTACATTTTGTACTTTTATGTGCTGACATTTGATTGGTTAAGTACATGAATATATATGAAAAATGAAAGGGAAACACAGCCATTTTGACTAATACTACCTGAGGTACATTTTGAAAGAATTTTGACAGAAAACTTCAACTACTTTGAAAAAGGTAAGTTGTTAATTTGGAAGGGGAACTATGTTGTGCACTTTAAGTTAATTTGGGAAAACGTTTTCTGATAGATATATACTGTCCCTCCGTAAGAGTTAGAGATTGAGATAGACTTCTCTGTTATAATTATGGATTGAGTTAGGCTTCTCTGGTATAATTATGAATTTACTTAGGCTTCATCACATGCACTTTTTAATAGTTCTACTTCCTGCCTGAAACCATACACTGCCCAAAAATTACTTCACTGTTAAAAACTCAGAAGTACCTGTCTGAACTTAAATCCAACAGTACCCTAACTCTACTAATATAGTTAATTTTTATGCAATTTTCAGAAAGAAAATGGAAGGAGAAAAACAATCAACTGTTATTTCTTTCGAAATAAAGGTGGAAAATCCAGAAGAACAAAAAGATTAACTTGATTTCATAGATGAATCTTTGGACCAACAGTTAATAGAATGTTTGGAACAAATAGAATCATGTACTAATTATTATGAGGAAATTCCGGACAATAGTATGTTAGAAGTTTTATTAAATTTTGACAAAGAATCAGAAAAATACATTTATATTTAATAATTAAAAATAGTTTGAGACATTATTCATTTTTATATGTAATTCATGAAGTAGTACCAAAATGATTATATTATAAAATGAGACTTATAGTATACTGTGCAACTTTTTTGTGTTACATAGTAAGTTTACTCATAGTTACTACCTTTCTCCCACTATATTATCTCCAATGTGTATTGTACATCTCTGTTTCATCATAAGGGAGCAGGATAGACTACCCATGATCCCCTAGGACTTCTCAGGGAGTACTTAAAGGATCTGTTTCTGCTTTCCTGACAGACTATTTTATGGATTCTATATACCACAATAACTTCTATAACAACATGCAAGATATCTACAGAGGAAACGGTGTACATTAAATTTAAGTCTCTACATTGGTACCTACATGTAGGTACTTAAATAAAAAATAAATAAAAAAAAGATTTTTTTTTTAAAACAGCGACTTTTTTAAAAAACTGTCATTCTTTTTTCCCCATGGTACGCTCCCGCTACACTCCCCGGGGCGCGTACCGGGCGCTCCCCCCGCGAAAATCGATTTTTTTTTTCTCCCGCGGAGCCCTTTTATAGCCCCCACATCAAACCTAGGGGGTCAGGGGGGGTCTACTCTGCCCCCTTATGGTCATTTCACCCTTTGTTTTTGCCACCTCTTGTGTCTCGATCTTACCGAGACACAAGATGGCAGCCGCTCCGGACTGTTTCAAATGTTTACAGACACCCAAGAGCCAATCAGCTTTCCGCGCGCAAGTCGCGTAGCGCGCCCAGTGCGCTCCCTGGTGCGCGTACCGGGGCGCGCTTATAGATATATATATTTTTTTGAACCTAAATTACTCGAAATCCACTGGAGCACATATCTTGAGACATAGCAAAGGCACATCGGGCTACCAGTCCCTACAATATTGCCAAGTTTGGTGGAAATCCATCCAGCCGTTCGGGCTAAAAGTGAGGTTGACCGCCCTATGGAAATTAACATGGGGAAAACACATTTTGGGACCCTCTTTTATCTCGGCCTCCGCTTGACGAAGCCCCCTCAGACTTTCAGGGAAGGACCAGAGCGCTGCGAGGCATATTTGAGGAAATTTTCAGGCAGATTCGTCAACCGGCGCCAAAGTTATTCCCAATAGAATGTTGAGATTTTTCATTGAAAATAATCCTAACTATAACTACCTACTGGCGACCGCCAGTAGGTTATATATATATATATATATATATATATATATATATATATATATATATATATATATATATATATATATATATATATATATATATATATATATATATATGCAGGTCCACAAAACGTAGCAAAACTACGTAACATGCACTCCCCTTGAAAAGATCAGGAATCAAGCAGTTCTCAGCAAAGTGCGCTTTTCCAAAGGTTCATGTTTATTTAGGGTGCAGCATCGTGATAAGTCATGGAATCACATGTCATGGAATTGTGATTCCATGACTTATCACGATGCTGCACCCTAAATAAACATGAACCTTTGGAAAAGCGCACTTTGCTGAGAACTGCTTGATTCCTGATCTTTTCAAGGGGAGTGCATGTTACGTAGTTTTGCTACGTTTTGTGGACCTGCATACAACGAAGGGGGACCTTTGCCCCTTTATGCACCGCTGTCACGGTGTCCCGGCGTTACAAAGGATGTGGAACTAATATATATATATATATATATATTCTGCTTGTAACGGTTTTGACCACAGGAATCACCGACCACCACGCAGCATTACGAGTGTCACCAGGTAAGTTTTTATTATCCTTACACGGTTTCTTTGGCATGACGCGTTTCGGGCAGGAACTGCCCTTGATCACATAGCGGACATGCAGTAATGGTCACCTTTAAATATTACAACACTCTTTTCTCATTAGTGGAATCGCCACGTGACCCTGATAATAAACAGTGAAAAAATACTATGGAAAATAATGTGCTATATATCAACTGGGTTAAAGCACTGTTTTTTGTGTTTTTTTGTGACAGCAAATATAAGTTGAAGCACATTAAAGCATACCCACAATTATGTTTATCAGTAACGTAGTACATTATTTCCGCATGAATGTGTTGAAATGTGCAAATAGGCTAGCAGCAAACATTTTTTTTTAGATCATTGTGATGAGGCACCTTATATACACAACATTTGACATAAATAACATATTGACATTGCATAAATATGTTAAAATCAATTATTATAAAAACCCTATGTAAAATACAAATAAATAGTTCTATGTTACATGTGCAAATTAAGCATGGGTTTATGTGCAAATGTTGCAGTTTAGTTGTGCAAGTAGTTTCCCTGCATGAATGCAGAGCCAATGGTGCAAATGCTGCTACCTCCCTGAGGTTTATTCTAAATGTTACAGCGGTATTGTATGTGCAACCGCTGTCATTACAAAGTAAAGTGCTAGTGCTTAGATAATTTTATAGATTTAGTTCAATCCCGCTCCTGGGACAGACATACTACTTTTCAATTATTAGAGAATCTTAGTAACCCTAGTGTGTAAAGTGCTAAGTGTTGTTAGTGCAAAAATTTAGTGCTAATTAGGTGATATTAAAAAATTCTAAAATTGAATGAGGAAAATAGTAGAGTGTATAATAAACCATTGCTTTTGCGCTTCTGTTAATGGTTTATAGATTGGTCACTGTGATGTACTTGGCATTTATATATACATATATATATATATATGTTCCCCCAAAATGATGTGTAGCATCGGGAAGGCAGACTCGGTATTTTGGCTTCCAGCTTAAAACATGCAATCTTCCTTCTTGCTGCCGTTATTGTATCTTGCTGCCAACACGTTTCAAGGCTCACAGCCTCCTCATCATGGGCACAGAAATTACTCTCCAACTCTGTGTCGTGTTTGCACTGTGTTTATTTACGAGCATGCCCCACCCTTTCATGACGTGTACATCCATACCTTCGTCACTGGTGCAAAAGTGCATTCTGGGGCAGGCAGTCAATTGTGCATGGTGGTTTTGCTTTAAGTGAGTTGGAGTGCATATTTCATTATTTTCTAGTTCGTTTATTGCCTTAAGTAGGCACGGTGCTGTCAGGATGATGAATTAGCATATAAAATACCGTGCCGTTTTGTCACCAAACAGTTCAGGACACAGCATCAAACCAGCACGGGAGAGCTTGATCCCTAGCTGACGAAGGTGCTCTTCCCCGCGGCCAGGCTGCCGCGTGTGTAATGTTCCCCCAAAGTGCCCTGTAGCATCGGGAAGGCACACTCGGTATTTTGGCTTCCAGCTTAAAACATGCAATCTTCCTTCTTGCTGCCGTTATTGTATCTTGCTTCCAACGCGTTTCAAGGCTCACAGCCTCCTCATCATGGGCACAGAAATTACTCTCCAACTCTGCGTCGTGTTTGCACTGTGTTTATTCACGAGCATGCCCCACCCTTTCATGATGTGTACATCCATACCTTCGTCACTGGTGCAAAAGTGCATTCTGGGGCAGGCAGTCAATTGTGCATGGTGGTTTTCCTTTAAGTGAGTTGGAGTGCATATTTCATTATTTTCTAGTTCGTTTATTGCCTTAAGTAGGCACGGTGCTGTCAGGATGATGAATTAGCATATAAAATACTGTGCCGTTTTGTCACCAAACAGTTCAGGACATAGCATCAAACCAGCACGGGAGAGCTTGATCCCTAGCTGACGAAGGTGCTCTTCCCTGCGGCCAGGCTGCCGCGTGTGTAATGTTCCCCCAAAGTGCACTGTAGCATCGGGAAGGCACACTCGGTATTTTGGCTTCCAGCTTAAAACATGCAATCTTCCTTCTTGCTGCCGTTATTGTATCTTGCTGCCAACACGTTTCAAGGCTCACAGCCTCCTCATCATGGGCACAGAAATTACTCTCCAACTCTGCGTCGTGTTTGCACTGTGTTTATTCACGAGCATGCCCCACCCTTTCATGACGTGTACATCCATACCTTCGTCACTAGTGCAAAAGTGCATTCTGGGGCAGGCAGTCAATTGTGCATGGTGGCTTTCCTTTAAGTGAGTTGGAGTGCATATTTCATTATTTTCTAATTTGTTTATTGCCTTAAGTAGGCACGGTGCTGTCAGGATGATAAATTAGCATATAAAATACCGTGCCGTTTTGTCACCAAACAGTTCAGGACACAGCATCAAACCAGCACGGGAGAGCTTGATCCCTAGCTGACGAAGGTGCTCTTCCCCGCGGCCAGGCTGCCGCGTGTGTAATGTTCCCCCAAAGTGCCCTGTAGCATCGGGAATGCACAATTGATTGCCTGCCCCAGAATGCACTTTTGCACCAGTGACAAAGGTATGGATGTACACGTCATGAAAGGGTGGGGCATGCTCGTGAATAAACACGGTGCAAACACGACGCTGAGTTGGAGAGTAATTTCTGTGCCCATGATGAGGAGGCTGTGAGCCTTGAAACGCGTTGGCAGCAAGATACAATAACGGCAGCAAGAAGGAAGATTGCATGTTTTAAGCTGGAAGCCAAAATACCGAGTGTGCCTTCCCGATGCTACAGGGCACTTTGGGGGAACATTACACACGCGGCAGCCTGGCCGCGGGGAAGAGCACCTTCGTCAGTTAGGGATCAAGCTCCCCCGTGCTGGTTTGATGCTGTGTCCTGAACTGTTTGGTGACAAAATGGCACAGTATTTTATATGCTAATTCATCATCCTGACAGCACCGTGCCTACTTAAGGCAATAAACGAACTAGAAAATAATGAAATATGCACTCCAACTCACTTAAAAGGAAAACCACCATGCACAATTGACTGCCTGCCCCAGAATGCACTTTTGCACCAGTGACGAAGGTATGGATGTACACGTCATGAAAGTGTGGGCATGCACATGAATAAACACAGTACATACACGACGCATAGTTGAAGTGGATTTTCTGTGCCCATGATGAGGAGGCTGTGAGCCTTGAAACGCGTTGGCAGCAAGATAAAATAACGGCAGCAAGAAGGAAGATTGCATGTTTTAAGCTGGAAGCCAAAATACCGAGTGTGCCTTTCCGATGCTACAGGGCACTTTGGGGGAACATTACACACGCGTCAGCCTGGCCGCGGGGAAGAGCACCTTCGTCAGCTAGGGATCAAGCTCTCCCGTGCTGGTTTGATGCTGTGTCCTGAACTGTTTGGTGACAAAATAGCACGGTATTTTATATGCTAATTCATCATCCTGAAAGCACCGTGCCTACTTAAGGCAATAAACGAACTAGAAAATAATGAAATATGCACTCCAACTCACTTAAAGGAAAACCACCATGCACAATTGACTGCCTGCCCCAGAATGCACTTTTGCACCAGTGACGATGGTATGGATGTACATGTCATGAAAGGGTGGGGCATGCTCGTGAATAAACACACTGCAAACACGACGCAGAGTTGGAGAGTAATTTCTGTGCCCATGATGAGGAGGCTGTGAGCCTTGAAACGCGTTGGCAGCAAGATACAATAGCGGCAGCAAGAAGGAAGATTGCATGTTTTAAGCTGCAAGCCAAAATACCGAGTGTGCCTTCCCGATGCTACAGGGCACTTTGGGGGAACATTACACACGCGGCAGCCTGGCCGCGGGGAAGAGCACCTTCGTCAGCTAGGGATCAAGCTCTCCCGTGCTGGTTTGATGCTGTGTCCTGAACTGTTTTGTGACAAAATGGCACGGTATTTTATATGCTAATTCATCATCCTGACAGCACCGTGTCTACTTAAGGCAATAAACGAACTAGAAAATAATGAAATATGCACTCCAACTCACTTAAAGGAAAATCACCATGCACAATTGACTGCCTGCCTCAGAATGCACTTTTGCAACAGTGACGAAGGTATGGATGTACACGTCATGAAAGGGTGGGGCATGCTCGTGAATAAACACAGTGCAAACACGACGCAGAGTTGGAGAGTAATTTCTGTGCCCATGATGAGGAGGCTGTGAGCCTTGAAACGCGTTGGCAGCAAGATACAATAACGGCAGCAAGAAGGAAGATTGCATGTTTTAAGCTGGAAGCCAAAATACAGAGTGTGCCTTCCCGATGCTACAGGGCACTTTGGGGGAACATATATATATATATATATATATGTCAAGGTGTATTGAAGAACGAGTGGGTGTATAAGTGTGTGAATGGATGACTAATTAGGTGCATGACTAATTGTATAAGTGACTGATTAAGTGTATCTACTGAATGCATGGGTTAGTGAGTAAACTGTGTAAATGTCTGTATCAGTCTGTCTATTGGTATATATGTGGCTGCATCGGTTGACGAGTAGCTACATGACTTTGTATGGGTTACCTATTTGGTTGTCTGAGTATTTGTATGGGTGCTTGAGTGTCTGTGTGGGTGGGAGGGAGGTATGACTTTGTGCATAGATGTGTTAGTGGGTAATTCACTGGGTGTACGGGTTCAAGAGTGCATCTGTGAAGGGCTGTATAGGTGGCTGAGTGTGTGTATGGGTGTGTTGGTGAGGGAAGGGAAGTCTCAGTGGTGCATGTGTGAGTAAGTATGTATGTTTTAAAGCAGTATATGTGAGTGTTGGAGTATACAAATGGCAATATGTAAGAGTGAGTGATTGCAAGAGTAGCTGTATAGTTGAGTGTGTGTTTGTATGAGTGATTGTTTAAGAGAATCAGTATGTGTTAATACCTGTATAAAATGCGGTGGTGTGTGTATGACTGTTTAGGCAAGTAATAGTGTGTGTGATAGTTTTTTTGCATGACTAACTAGGTTTGTGAGTAACTCTATGGATGAGTGGTGGTGTGTGAGTGTATGTTAGGTGTATGAGTGCATGCAATAGTTCTGTATCGATAAGTGACTGCATGTATGACTGACTGTATGTTTGAATGAGCGGATGTGTGTACAGACCTAGGAATTAGTAAATGGGTATGTAGTAACAGGTACTGCTGTGTCTATGGCATCAGCAGTGCATTGTGGGCGCATAAATTATAGTTAGTCAACTAACTATAATGGCAGAACGCGTGAAATGTACAACTAACTATAACGTCCCTGAAACCTATGGTTATTCAGTGAATTTCTAAGGTTTTTAAAATGTTAATTTCTTACTATAACGTCCCTAAAACGTATGTTTTTTCAGTGAATATCAAATGTTTTTTTAATGCTAATTTATAACTATAAAGTCCCTGAAACCTATGTTTTTTTCAATGCATTTTAAATGTTTTTTAGATGATATTTTCTATCTATAACGTCCCTGAAACCTATCATTTTTACAGTGAATTCAATGGTTTTTTTAAATGCTAATTTCTAACTATAATTTAGCAGTCACATTTGCAGAGTGGTGAAGAAAGGTGACTGTGGCCTCCAAACACCGTTATTCCGGTTCTATGTAAAGGAAGCTTGCACTTCTGCCGGATTGTTCCTGTTTTAGGTGAAGGAATCTTGCACTGCTACTGCCGGGCTGTACTTTTTCTAGGTGAAGGAAGCTTGCACTGATGCCACACTGTACCTGTTCAGGTGAAGGAAGCTTGCACTGCTGCTGCCAGGCTGTACATGTTCTAGGTGAAGGAAGCTAGCACTGCTGCCAGGCTGTACCTGTTCTACACAAAGAAAGTTTGCTTATCTGTTGCCAGGCTGCACCTGGTCTAGATGAAGGAGGTGTTCACTGTTGCAGCCAGGCTGTACCTGTACTATGTGAAGGAAGCTTGTACTTCTGCTGGGCTGTACCTGTTCTAGGTGAAGGAAGCTTGCGCTGCTGGGCTGCGTCTGTTCTAGGTGAAGGAAGCTTGCACTGCTGTCAGGCTGTACCTGTTCTAAGTGAAGAAAGCTTGCTCATTTGCTGCCAGGCTATACCTGTTCTAGGTGAAGGAAACTTGCACTGTTGCAGCCAGGCTGTACCTGTTCTAGGTGAAGGAAGCTTGCACTGCTGCTGCTGGGCTGTATCTGTTCTAGGTGAAAGAAGCTTGCACTGCTGCCAGGCTGTACCTATTCTAGGTGATGGAAGCGTGCACTGTTGCAGCCCGGCTGTATCTGTTCAATATGAAGGAAGCTTGCACTGCAGCACTTCATTGCTGGACTGCATGGGTACTACCTGGATAATTGAAGGAGTGAACAAGTAGTGTCTAGGTGATTAGAGGAATGCAGGGGTAGTTCACAGGTGATTTTAGCAGTGTATAGTTACTGCCTGGGTCATTGCATGAGTACATGGGTACTGACTGGATGATTTGAGTGCTGCAAGGAGAGTGCATGGTGAATTTATAAGTTCTTAGGTATTGGCGGAGTGATTGGGTAAGCACATGGTACTGGTTGGGTGATTGGAGGAGTACATGGGTAGTGACAGGGTGATTGCTGGACTGCATGGGTACATCCTGGGTAATTGGAAGAGTGAACGAGTTTAGGTGATTAAAGGACTGCCTGCGTAGTGCACAGGTGATTGTAGCAGTGCATGGTTACTGCCTGGATTATTGCATTAGTACTGCCTGGATTATTAGAAGACTGCAAGGATACTTCATGGTGTTTTCATAAGTGCATGGGTATTGCCAGAGTGATTGGATAAGTGTATGGCTAGTCATTGAGGGATTAGAGGAGTGCATGGGTAGTGCCTAGGTAATCAAAGGAGTAAACTCCGCCAGGCTCTGCACCCTCCCTGTCAGATTTCATCGACCTGATATATGACCTCTCTAATACCCACTCCAAGCTGCTGGTCTTCGGGGACTTCAACCTGTGGCCGGGTGGCCCGCTGGACAGTGCGTTTACGACACTTTGTCAAGCTTTCAGCGACATTCAGCTGCAACAACTGGTCCGGTCAGCTACTCACAGGAGAGGTCATGCCTTGGACCTGGTCTTCGCAGATGTACAACTAGTAGTGGTCAATGATATCCTGTGTCAATACTGGACTGACCACTCACTGGTTGCCTTCTCTCTCTGTCTGGGGGAGTACTCCTCGGGGGAGGCCGGCGCCAGACAGGCTAAATTGGGCAGACCCTGGTCTCGACTTCTAAACTCATCGCCGCTGCCTACCTTACTACCAGATAATTTCTGTCTGAGTAATTCGGCGAAGGAAAGTTATATCACCTTGTGCCGGTCCATCTCGAATACCTTGGACAAGGTTGCGCCTCTCCATAGGTCTCGAGGTAGATTGAGCCGGGCTTGTCCCTGGTATACGGAGGAGCTGCGGCAGCTGAAGTTGAGCTGCAAACCTGCCAAGAGAGCCTGGAGGAAGCAGTACTCGGATCTAGCGAGGGCTTCCTTTAGGCTGGCACTGCAGGAATACAAGGTGCAGATCAGGCTGGCCAAGGCGGCTTTTCTGGAAACCACCTTGAACCAGGCGCCCAACAAGTCACAAGCCTTGTTTAAAATCGTTAGGGACTTGACCCACCCGGTGTGTGCGGCCAACACTGTCCCTGCGTCACAGGCCTTGTGCGACTCCCTGGCGAGTGCCTTCGAGGAGAAGATCGTTAAGATCATGGAAGGCTTAAAAAACCCAGTGCCTCCTGCTCTCGGTTTGGGAGCTCCGGGCAGCCTGTCCAGTCGACCCTGGCCGGATGTCTCTGACTTCGGCTTGGGAGCTCCGGACAGGTTACCCAGTCGACCCCAGCTGAGTGGCCCAGTCCTTAGTTTGGGAGCTCCGGACACTCCTTCCAGTCGACCCCTGCTGAGTGGACATGCCCTCAGTTTGGAGGCTTCGGACGTTGTGGCCGGTCAAACCCGGCTGAGTAGGCTTGCCTCTAGCCAGGCAGCTCCGGCAGCCCCGGACACTTCGCCCAGTCGACTCCAGCTGAGTGGTCATGCCTCCAGCTTGGGAGCTCTGGAAGCTGTGTCCAGTCGACCCCAACTAAGACGCTTCCCCACTCCCTCCTTTGAGGAGTTTTTGCAGCCTGGCACAAATGGTGTCATCGGGCTCTCCGCTTGACCCATTGCCACCCAAATTCTGGAAGACATTTCAGGTGGAACTCTTCCAGCCTCTGTACTCCATCTGCCTCCAGTCTTTGGACTCGGCAACGGTTCCCGAGTGCTGGAAGCTGGCAGTCGTGTCACCACTGCTTAACCTCATGGGCGCTATTGTAATTACGGCCGTATGCTGAGATTTTAAAAAACCCATGTTACATGACGAGCTGGGCTCGTCATGAGCGTGCGAGGAGGCTACACCATGACGAGCCCAGCTCGTCATGAGCATGGAAGGGGTTAAGAAACCGACGTTGGACCCCGCCTGTCTTTCCAACTACAGGCCGATCTCTTTGCTCCCTTTTCCTATTAAGATCGTGGAAAAGTTGGTGACCCGCTCCCTTTCGGGCTTCTTGGAAGAAATCCGGTGGTTCGATGAGACACAGTTTGGTTTCCGTCCAGCGCATGGGACAGAATCCGCGCTGGTAACCGTACTTGACAATCTTCATTCACGTGTCGATAGTGGTCGGGCAGCCTTTCTGATGCTGCTCGACATGTCGGCCGCATTCGATACGGTTTGCCATCGGACCCTCATCAGGAGGCTGGAGGAGTGCGGGGTCACAGAGGGGGCAAGAGACTGGCTGGTATCCTACCTCAACAACCGGCAGCAGATGGTGGCGCTTCCTCCTTTTCGATCGGAGTTGCGGAAAGTAGGGCAATCTTTACCTCCACCCTCTGGTCCAGCTTATAAAATCTTTTGGTATCTCGGCTTTCAATTATGCTGATGATACCCAGCTGGTCTTCTCCCTGGAAGGAAATAATGCGGTCCCACTGGAGACATTCCATGGTTGCATGGCAGCTACAGTGGATTGGCTCCGGGCCAATTCCTTGCAATTCAACAGCACAAAGACTGAGGTGCTCCACTGCTCCATGGACCGGATTCCTCGGGTACTTCCGGAGAACTTTTGGCCATCTACTTTCCCAGAGACAGTGTCGGCCGCGGAGTCAGCTCGTAACTTGGGGGTGATTTTCGGCCCAAATCTACAGCTGGACATGCATGTTAATAAGACCATCTCCATGTGCATGATGCTGTTACGCATGCTGCGTAAAGTCTTGCCCCTTCTCCCTGAGCAGGCCAGGCCGGAAGTAGTGCGCGGGACCATACTGAGTCGTTTAGACTACTGCAACGCGCTGCTTCTGGAGGCCCCAAAAAATCTGCTGGGGAAGTTACAACGGGTGCAGAACATGGCCGCTAAGCTGGCTCTCTCTCGCCCTAACCTTACCTCCTCCACCTTAGCCTTAAGGGACCTACACTGGTTGCCGGCGCACTTGCGTGTATTGTATAAAGCGGCGTGCCTAGTGTTAAAGGCTGTACATCGACAGGGCCCAGTGCCACTGCAGAATATGTTTGCTCGGTCCCTTTGACTTCTTCAGCACAATTGCTTGTGGTCCCGAGGTTCCAGAGAGTAAGGATGGTTGGCCGCTCGTTTAGTGTCGCTGCGGCCAAACTCTGGAACTCCCTGCCACTCCCTTTGAGAAGTCAAAGGGACTACTTCCCGTTTAGGAAAGCCCTAAAAACGCATCTCTTCCCTAGGGATGTCTGAGCAGTGGAAGTGTTGCTGACCGGATTTCAAGCGCCAATATGCCCTTGGGGCGACAGGACCGCGCTATATAAGTACACCTACAATACAATACAATACAATAAACTAGTAGTGTCCACTCTCTTCCTTTCTGAAGAAGATATGAAACTCATTCATACTTTTTTTCAGTTCTATTATTTTATTTTAAATTTAAATATTTTCAAACTTTGGAATTAGTTTCTGTAAAAGGGAAGAAACAATTCTGTTAATGCATATAATGCAGTATTAAGAACACAACATAATTTTAGAATTACATAACATATTCAGTTTGCCTTTTTTTCTGTTTTCAGATTCAACTGAATTTCACCATATACCGTGATTTTAATGTTGATAATCATATAACCACGGGAATATAAATTCAATCAATAAGATTGTTAAAAAAACAATTTGTCTTCAAAATATCTACAACAAACTCAATTATCTGTTTACATTTTAAAAACTAAACACCCTCATTAATATTGCATATAATACATAGATCAAATATATGAACAGTTTCTTTTGAACACAATTTTCCAATTGCAATATCAAAGAACAGAAAATATAATTCAAACCCTAATTCTCAACATCTTACCAATAGGCTCAATGATGTTTCTGAAATCATTTCCATTAAATATATCCAAAAGCAACATCTTAATTGATGTTCACATCTCCCAAATAGGCCGAATTATGTTTTCAAAACTTTGGCACCAAAAATGTCAGGTATGAATTCGGTAATTCATTAGGAAATCAACATTTGAATTGTAAATGTGTGTCATTACAATAAGTCCAAACTTTATTTTACTTTAAATACACAGTATAGTGTCCAGATGTTATAAAAAGTCCATCATGGAAAATCATAGCCACTGCTTTAAAAATTCTTCCTGAAATTGATACTTGACTAGCCATCTGCTTTACAAGGTTGTAGCATTAAAATTACATATTGTCCAAATCTTTCTATGAATAATGTTGATGACATTTCAGATTTGCCATGAGTACATTCCATATTTTAGTAGTAGAAGAAAATGAACAGTCTTCACATTTATGTTCCCATCCGTAACATACTCCAAATAGATTTTCAATGTGTATTCCTTCATCATTCAATACTGCAAGCATAAACAAAAGAAATTCTTGAGCATCTTGTTGTACATTAAGTGTAAATTGTGAAGTTCCAGAACATATATCCAAAAGATGCTGAATGCCAAAAGCAGTTTGGATTTTAGTTTTCTTAGTTGTCAATTTTTCAAAAATATACTGCAACAAAGAACAAAATCCTTTTTCTTGATTCTCCATGATTTGATAATGAAGATGTTCTAGAAAAAACACAATGTTCATAATTACATCAGAATAGCAGTTGATACATGAACTATTTTCTAACTGATATCCTACAATATCATCAACAGTGTCTATTTTCATTTTCTTTGGAGCCTCAACATTCTCTTCAATCATTTTTTCTTACCAACCTCACTAGAGTGTTTTTCATATTTTCATTTTGGACATGCTACACACTTTTCATACACAGGATTTTCAACTCAGTTAGGAGCATACAGTCTTCTTAACCGATTATACTCTCTTACACAATTTCCATCTGCACTAATCTTTCTCTCATCAAAATCAATTAAATACAATCCAGACAAAGTTCTTACCTGAGACAATGCAACATATGCCATGCCCTCAATAAACACTGTGCTCCTGATGTTTACCAAAGCACTGTCTACACTTAAACCATGAGATTTATGAATGGTCACTGCATATGCTAAAGAAAGAGGAAACTGTTTTCTACGAACATACAAGTCTTTAACAAGCAAACAATGAACAGCACAACAACCAATCAGTTTTACCTCTTCAATCTGATCAAATTTAATCTTCAAAAATGTAATTCCAACTCTATTTGGATAATTAACAAAATCAACAATTTTTCCCATTGCTCCATTTACTAAACCTTTTTCTACTTCCAAATTACGCAGTAAAATTACCCGACAGTTTTCACATACATATAATTCTTTTTAAACCAGCAGTCTTAGATATAGATTTTTCAAAAGAATCCAGTTTTGATTTTAATTTTTCTGACAGAGTGTTAGTAATTCCTTCATGTTCTATTTTATCAATGGCTTCCATTTTCATTATATGTTGTTTTTCCAACTTCGAAAGTTCAAAAAGCTTTAAAAGTTCTTGAACACTCTTGCAGTGTTGGCATTAGGCACATTATGGATATCTTTTCTCCAATTGTTTGTTTGTTTGGTACATTATTTTAGGAGTAATATTTTCATTTGGAAACAAGTTTCTAAGTAGCTGACTTTCTAAAGCTTCTTTACCAGGTTTAGTTTAAATGCCAATTCTTATATCTTGAAGAATACTTCCAAAATGTTCATCACTTGCGTGTCGCATATTCTTAATAAGTTCTTTATATTCAAAATGAGACCAAATGTTGACATTTCCAATACTTCCCAAATATTTCCTGGTGTCTTCATGCACAAGTGTTTGAAAAACTGGTTGCCGTTTTACAGGAGTAAGTTGCAGTAGGTCGCCGAATACAATTACATGTTTTCCTCCAAATAAGACATCATAATCTGTCTGTAAATTGTGATGTATTCTTAAATGTACAAAGGCAAGCATTAAGTTTGAGACCATGCTCACATCATCATTTATCAGAATTTTCATATTTTTTAGTGCTCTTGAAACTTTATAACAAGCTTCTCCAGAAAGCTTGTGATATTCCAACTAGTTTTCCTGTTCAACTGGGGGCATCAGTAAACAATGTAATGTAATCCCTTTAATGTTGGGTGCTGTTAATCCAGTTGGAGCGGTTACAACACAAGATACATGAGATTCTGTAGTTTTCTGTGGATAACTGGTCAAAACTGTAATTAAGAAAGTTTTTCCTATACCAGCTTGACCACTGATATATGTTTGAATCGGTTTAAATTATGTGCAGTTGCATTCTTTTTTTATGCAGAAACCATGCTGCATCTGTTCTGTAACTTGCTGATATGTTTCTTTCTGTTCAATATTTATTTGATCTTCCAACTTTCCCAACTCCATAATATCCCGTGGTGCTTGTTGCATTGTCATTTCTACTTCAGACATAGCAATTGCTGCTTCATTTCCAAGAATTGATTCTCCTAGTGAATCTTGACTCAGTGGAGCAGAACTTTGAGAACTGTCTCTAGCAATCTCAGCTGCAATAATAGCTTCTTGTTGAATCTCTTCATTCAACATTTGTAGATAATCTTGAAAAACTGTGCATTCAATGCTATATTTACATGCATTAAAATAATCTTCATACAACTAAAAATCTCCAAGTAATTCCATTTCAGTTTGCCAAGGCTTGAAGAGTTGCAGAAGTGCTAAATAGAAATATTCACTTTTATCTGCAGAATCACAACTGGGTTTCCTGTAATTAGTAAGATTTCCTTTGGTATGTTTTACCATACAGCCATCATATCCAATTACTGCATATTTTTCTTGATTTATATTTTCTATAACATTTCTTTTAAAGCTGTAATATTGCAGCACTTCATAGAGACATAGGTTTTCCAGATATGGACTTCTTTGAGAATAGAACGTATGCAACATGTTTGTTTTTATATTGTCTGTACTTTACAGTTCATTTATTGCTAAGTATTCAATTTCTTGTACAGATTTTAATCATCAATTTTGTGTTGCAGCCAGACCTAGACCTACCCAAATGATTCCTCGTGACTTTGAATATAAACTTGCAGATGTCAACCGATCCGAACATTCGTAGGATCCAATCTCTCGATGGGAAAGCATCTTCAAACTAAAGCTGTATAATTTGTTACTTGGAGTGTTCTCTTGTGAACATTCTTCCCACATTTCTTTCAACTCTGTCTTTTTATATTTTGTTATGTATGATGTATCATAGTGATCAACAGCAATCAAATTATCTGCAACATACTGGATATCCATATTTGTATTCCACATCGTCAAAATCACTGGATTGTAATCATTAATATACTTTGATTCTTCTGGTCTTTTTATACTGTACGTATTCTTTGGTCATTTTCAAGTGATAGTATGCCTCACTGCTGACATGAAACTGTTGACTCTTCCTTTGGAAATTACTGGACAAGGAAATCCAAAACGATATTTTATATAACATTTTTCCTTTGACTTGTATTTCCGTCGCCAAAATTTTCCACATCGATGAGTTTGAAATTGTAAAACTTTCTGTCTCAAGTTGTTTTCTGCTTTTTCTTTCTGTCTCAAGTTGTTTTCTGCTTTTTCTTTTTGTATGTACACGTAACATGTTTTTCAATGAGAGACAAAACAGTCTCATGAGTATCAGTACAGAATGTAGGTGCATCTTTGATCCACAATTGCATATGTATATGTGGAGTACCTCTGACTTGGTACTCCTTTCTCCAAAAGAAATAAATAACTTCTCCAAGAGGTGGAATATTTTTATTGCAGATAAAAGACATCATAGCTTGAAATCTATGTTTCAAATATCTGCACACATTTAGAGGATTCACGGAACACAGTTCTCCAGCTGTCTTGAATTCAATGTATTTAATATTTGAATTTGCTTCACGAAGTAATTCAAGCAAATTTTCCCATTCGCATTTACCACAGCTTAGTGTAGGGGTTCCTAAGTTCTTTAACAAACATTTAAGTTCTCCATGACGACAATACCAATACTCATTAGTACAACGTTGACACGCCATCAAGTTAATCAATTGAGATGCTAAATGATTGTCTCTTTGTTGTACTTTGTCCATGAATTAATTAGCAGAATCATGTGTAAGATCAACTCCTGTTTTTGATACGTGGTTGACTGCATGTGAAAGTCCAGATAAGTTACTTTCAAACAGAAGAAGAAATATATAAGGAATACATTGTCGAAATCTTGGATCTTCTGAGTACAATCTTGTTGTACGATATTCTGAAGCTAGAATCTGCACAGGTCGTTCACCATATCGTCCTCCTTTTCCAGTAGGGGAGAGCTGTGAAAAAAACAGACTTCTAAACTTCTTTCCAAACACTCATAGGAGTTCCCGTTGCCTTCTTCATTTGGAATAATTCAATAGTATATCCAAACACTTTAGAATGTAAAGGATGTATACTGTAATGTTAATACATTTCTTCACTCCTGGAGACATCCACTTTTTCAATTTGACCAGTACCATTTTCTCTCTCATCTTCTAAACATACTTCTTCTTCGTTCACATGTATATTTTTTATAAAAAAGATTGTTTTCTGAAAGATATAATGCTGCTTTCTGAAGTGTGATGACATTTACTAACTCTTGCCATATTGTTTTGCTCTTTGTTGGTACTCCAATAACTCGAATAAATACAGGTTCAATTTCCTCTCTCTCAACACCAACAGTTTCACATTTTTTAAATCTAAAGGTAAATACGCAACTCTTCCTTTTAAACATTTGAGTAAATCTGTTGGAGGCAGCTTACCTGTTTTAGGGTCCATATGAACAATAGCCTGAAATGGGTGCACAGATTGAATCAGAATGGACTCATACATATTAAAATCTACCAGTTCAGGAGTAAAAGCTACCAACTCTAATTTATTATGTACAGCTATAGCTGGCATTTTGTTCTCTTCTAGTTTGCTGTAACAATATTTACAAAAATGTTGATCAGTACCCAACTCAAAAACACCTTCCACCAACAAATAATACCAAATTCCTCCCACTTATCATTCCTTTCCTTTTCACTTTTTAAATACAGATCAACATTCCTAATTTGATTTCTATAGAGAGTATGTTGACAACAAATGCAAACATAGTTTAGTTTTTCAGAACAAATGACCTTAAACTTTTGAATTTCTTCTTCAAACTTCTCAGTAGTACTCTCTTCCACCTTCTGTTCAACACCTCCACTTATTGAACTCTCACTTTCTGTGCACTCTTCTCCAGTAGTCTCAAAGTAACAAAACTCTATTTTTTACACCAGTTTAAATCATTGTATCCTCAAAGATTGTATGTCTCTGGATAAAGCCGATAACATACCGTGGCTGGTGTATGTTAGAGCGGCATGCGCGAGGCTAGGGCGTCCAGATATGTACTCTCTGCCACATAATTTAAAAAAAGAGGACGCAAAGTGGGTCAAACTGCATTTTCGAAATCTGTTGGAGTGTGAAAGGGAAACGGTTGAACTTGGTAAACCAATGGTACGTTCACTTTTCCAACTCTCCTCAACTACAGCCATGGAACCTTATTTAAAATATGTTACCAAGCCTTACCATCGCTTTTTGCTTATAAGGTTCAGGTTCAACCTAATACACCTCGTGCTCGGCTTGCACTCAAAGTGGGGTTCACCAGAAAATCTACCCCCCTGTACCTGTGATTGTTTCTCCATACAGGACACTCTTCATTTAGTTATGCTCTGTGAACACTACTTGGTGGCTCGCAAAAAATTTCTTGTCCCTATTTTGAAAGATTTGAACTTTGTCCAGGTATGGCCAGAATTATTATACCTACAGATGCTGAACTCGGTACAGGTCACATATGGTGTAGCTTGTTTCTTGGTAGCAGCTGCCAGACAAAATAAATTAAAAACTGCTGTTACTATGAATTACCAAATCTGACACTTGCACAACTTCGTTGGAAACCATCTAAATATGCTGAAACAGGTATTTCCCATATCTATCAACTGTTTTTAAATTTGTATTTTTAACAAAAAGCCTTTCCTGTGTTTTTATGAAGGAGTAGCAATCATTTTTTCATATATGTTTAATCGTATTCTAATTTGGTATCATGTACTATGTATTGCTTTTATGGTTTTAATTACCGAATAAAGTTTTTTGACTGACTGACTGACTGACTATTTTTTACACCAGATACTGCCCCATGCAAAAGAGCACTGTTTCTTTCCCTTAAAAATAATGCCAGACTTTTTACATAGTAGAATCTTCTTACTAGCTTCTGCATTGCAGAGTGATGTACTGCTAACATTTTCAAATGATGGAAAACACTTTGACTCACTTTTCTAGAAAGACAAGCCAGAGAATGACCTTGCAAATCAGTATTTTTTCTCACTTTACAAGGATCTAGTCTTTGCAAAATCTTAATCTTTTGTTTAATACTTTTTTTCGTATACTCTCATAAGCAATTTCGTAAAACTCCTGTTGTAGAGTACAACTACTACTACAATCCCAAGTATGCAATGGAGCTTGTGTACATCTCCCTTGAACATCTTCAGCTATCACTTCTTCCTCATTTCTGGAAACATCCTTTTCTTTTTCAATTGCACAACCATGTTTCAATTCATAAGCACAACCACTGGTATCAACTGTGTGAACTAATGTATTGTTTTGAAAATAGCTCTCTTCAATAAAAGAGCTTCTGAACTGGAAGTGTGCTTCTTTTCACCCCCAACAAATTACAAAAGTGTGTTCTGTTGATTATTCTTTTCCATTTACCTTTGATCTTCATAGAATGAATTTGTTTATCCAAAGTTCACATTCTTTTTAGAACTAATATAAACAATCTTCTTTTCAATTCAAAAGCCTTTTAGACTACACTTTCAATCTCTTGTTTGTTTTTATGAAATGCCGATTTTTTTTATATTTCTTCAAATGTCTTAATACACTTTGTACTACTCTACTTTTATATATTTGTTTTCTAATATTATGATATTCTTTCATTCTTTTTACAACATTGTTAGGTTTCTAATTTTGTGAATTTACATTGATTTGTCCTTTTTTAATTTTATTCTTCTTCGTTGCAATAGTAACCTTTCTATTTTCAGGATTTGATTTTTTTTTCTACTTCTCGAAAGTCTTTTAGAAAAATCTTTAGTTTTCTTACCACAGGACTTTTTCTTTTTTTGCCCAATGTTGTAATGCATCTAATTCCTGCTGTTGTCTTTCCTTTAAATAGTAGTCTTTCTTTTCTTGTTTTTTCTTTTTGGTTTCTTTGTCATGGTAAATCTTTCTTATTAATAATGAAGAATATCTCGAAAAACAAAATTAACAAATTATTTAATATTATTACACTAATTATATTGTAATATTCTTATCTATTACTTCAGAAACACTTTCTTGTTAAGATCTACAAAAAAATGCATATATATCATTTTTGGAATATGGTCACAATTACACATGATCTAAAAAATAAGTGCAGAAAAAACAAATCCAGCAGTAATGTCTGAATGATCCCACTACTACATAATTCAAGCAGTTCAGCAGTACTGGCCAGGGGATTATATAAATTCATGATTTATAGTTTAGTAATTCCATAGGAACATAGATAGAGCCTAAATGATTGCAGCAGTGCAGCAGTAAAGCCTGGAAGATTACAGCACTGCATATGTAGTGCCTGCATCATTTTAAGAATGCCTGACAAATACTTGGGTGTTTTTATAACTGCATGAGAGTTGGGCCTAGCCAAATACAAAGCAGCAGACTATTACATGTGTCAAATATGAGAAATATGTATGCAATATTTCTGAAATATAGCAAAACCTCGAAAGTGAGACATGTACTAGATCTGAGTGATTCCAAAACTCCATGGGTAGCGCTTGGGTGATTGAATGAGTGGAAGGGTAGTCACTGGATAATTGCAGGTGAAGGTGAATAGTGACTAGCCAATTGCAAGAGTTTCAACATACACATTGACAGCATGGATAAGTGTATAAAGAGCAGCTGAGCAGCTGAAGGGATCGATGAGTGATTGAGCACTGCCTAGGTGAATAGAGGAATGTATCAGAAAGGCATGGGTGATTTGAGAACTGCAAAGGTACTGGGTAGGTTATTATATGACTGCATAGGTCCAGCTTGTGTGATTGCATGACTATAGGGATAGTACATGACTAGACCCTGGGTGATTACATACCTACAAGGGTAATATCTGGACGCTACTAAAGTACACAGCAAGATACTTCTGAAATATAGCCTGAGTAAAGAAAAGACTGCAAAAGTAGTGACTGGGTGATTTCATAACAGCATGACTACCGACTGAGTGATTACATTAAAAGAAAGGTAGGGCCTGCATGATTCAAGGAGTGCAGCTGTAGTGGGAGGATATATGACTACATGAGCTATACCTTACTGATTCCATAACTGTATAGATAGTGGTTAAATGATTGCATCACTGCAACAGTAATGCCTGGGTAAATAGATGAATGTAATAGAAAGGCATGGGTGATTCGACAACTGTAGAAGTACTGTGTAGGTTCCTACATTATTGTATAAGTCTAGCCCGGGTGATTACATGACTATAGGAAAAGTACATACCTAGACCTTGCATGATTCAATGCCTGCAAGGGCAATAGCATAGAAAAAGGCCAACACTGACCTGATTTAGGCATCTGTGGCTCAGCTTTAAACTGGCTAATTTCTTCTCTTGTGTAACAACAACTAGGGGAAGATAGGGATCAATTGCGATCCAGTAAGGCTTAGATTACCATTCACAGAAAGGAGAATGGAAGGTCCGGCCACAGTCGTAGCCCCAAGTATGGAGACAACAAAAGAGGTGACTGGGCTGTTCCTAGAAGAAGGGAAAGAAGGAAAGAGAGGGAACGGTCACTAGGGAAGGGGCTAGTGCTCAATTGGAGGACCCCCCCTGGGTATCCAATTTGTTGGTTATAATGGCCTCACACACCCTTGCGAGTGTCATGCTTCATCATCGGCAATGCTCCTCGTTGGGCAGGCGGTGCAATGCCCAACAGACTCACCTCAAAGAGGAGCTCTTTATCTTAGATCTTTTATCCAACTGCCTTTTGGTGAAGTGGGGGTTCTTTTCTTGCCAATCGCACTTTCCAAGTCTTTTTCCCAACATCCAGCTCCGATATTCATTCTTCACCCTATGGTGTACCTCAGGGCTCCATTCTTAGCCCTTTACTCTTCAATTTATACGTCAGACCTCTAGCTGATGTTGTGGAAGATGCCGGGTTGTCCCAGTTTTCTTACGCGGAAGACTCCCAGATTATCTTCTCTCTCTCTATAGAGAAGGCAGCTGGGTTGTCCCTCCTCAGCTGGGCTTGAATAAAATTGTCTCAAGATCAATGAAGAGAAAACCGAGATCTTGTAAGTAGGTACAAATAAGGATCTCTGCCACCCACAACATTGGCCCAGTAAGATGGGTGCACTTCCGTTACCCTCCTGCCAGGTCCATAACTTGGGTTTTATCATCGATGACTCACTAACTATGCATCATCAAGCTCTCAAACTGGCCGCTACATGCTTCACCATCCTCAAGTGGTTAAAAAAGATCATCTGGATGCTACCTGAGCCCACCCACAGAACTGTAGTCCAGGCATTAATCACCTCAAGACTGGACTATGGTAATGTTCTCTACCAAGGATCCAACAAGGAGGTAACTCGTAGGCTGCAGAGGGTTCAGAACTCTGCCGCAAGACTACTTTGCAGTGTTCCTAGGGCCACCTCTGTCTCTGGCCACCTACGGGACCTGCATTGGCTCAGGGTGGAGAACCGAATCAAGTTCAACGCCCTGAGCCACATGTTCAAAATCAAAATAGGTGCTGCTCCTCAGTATCTGCAGACTCTGTGCCCGGAATTAGACTATCTCGGATGGGTGGTACATCGTTTGCATATCTCGGTCCCTCACTTTGGATTGCCCTTCCCACTGTTATTCAGAATGAAACAATGTATGCCCAATTTTGCAAATCATTGAAGACTTGGCTTTTTAACCAGTAATCCTGTAAGCTGTTACACAGTCTCTGATTTGCCCCGGTACCGGAAAACCTTTTTGGGTAGCTGTTGCGCCTTATAAATTCAATAAATAAATAATACATATCTGCTGTATAATATTTATGTACATCCTCACCATTGTTTCTAAAAATATGTAGGATCATTCAACTATACATTTCTACACAGTAGAAAAAAAGATACCTAATTAACAACTCCCTATATGAGCATCCTTGAAAACACACTTCTCAGCTGCATCTTCAGTTTTCTACCTAAAATAATGCAGCATCATTCAAACAGACCTTTCTACATACTAGAAAAAAGAAGCCTAATTATCAACACAATATAAGAACATCTTTCACACCGACATTTTGTATTAAAATCTTCACCTTTCTATGTATAATTATCTGGGATCATTCACATATACCTTTAAGCAGACTAGAAAAAAGATGATTAATTAATAATACTATATCTGAACATCTTTCAAAGCACACTTTTCTGCACACTTTTCTGCTGAATCTTCACAATTCTATTTAAAATTTTGCTGCATCATTCAACTATACTTCTCTACAGACTAGAAAAAGGAAACCTAATTCATAACACTTTATATAAGCATTTTTAAAAGCAACCTTGTATGCTGTATCTTCGTCATTATTTTAAAGATTATGGGCAAGATGTAGGTAGCTAAATACCGGTCGGTAACAGCCAAAAATCGGTATTTTCGGCCGTTACCGACCGGTATTTAGATATTGAGATGTAGGAGCCAAAAATGTACTGATTCAGTAAAATTATATAATGGGTAACTTTACTGAATCGGTAAATTTACCAAATCGGTACATTTTCCGAATCTGTAACTTTTCCGATTCAGTAAATTTACCGAATCGGTAAATATACTGATTCAGTAAATAAGAAATGGAAAAAAAAGACTTTTGAGATGTAGGTGACCTCTAAAATACCGAATTTGTATGAAAATCGGCATTTAAGAGTCGATATTTACCATGGATTGAAAGCAG
This sequence comes from Lissotriton vulgaris, assembly GCF_964263255.1. Classification (NCBI taxonomy): domain Eukaryota; kingdom Metazoa; phylum Chordata; class Amphibia; order Caudata; family Salamandridae; genus Lissotriton; species Lissotriton vulgaris. The sequence continues at coordinate 1,570,713,582 of NC_141691.1, forward strand.
GTGGTAACCATGTGCAGGCTATAAAAAAGGGCCCAAAATGCAACAGTGTGACCAGAATGGCAGCATTCTACGTGACAGCAAGGCGGCTGCGGCTACAGGCAGCAGGAGAGAGGGTCTGGAGAAGGGAGGAGCAGGTCTACAGTCAGAGGATCACGCTATTCCAAAACACTGAGGCAGAAATCCTGCAAAGGTACAGGCTAAACCCCCCACACCATCCTGGACTTGATCAGGGACCTGCACCCACTTTTGGAGCACCCAACCCCAAGGGCGCAGGCCATCCCACCCCATGTGCAGGTGCTGTGTAGCCTACACCTGCTTGCCTCTGGGAGCTACCAGAGTGTAATTGCTGCGATAGGTGGAGTGTCCCAGAGCTGCCTGTCCTGTTTCTTCAGGAAGTTCCTAGAGGCCATGATGCAGAGAATGCATCATTACATCACCTTCCCTAAAACTCATGCGGAACTGCTCAAGACCAAGACTGACTTTTACCAAAATTCACATTTCCCACACGTCATTGGCTGTATTGATGGCACCCACATACCAATAATCCCACCAGCTGCCACAGAGTACATTTTCAGAAACAGGAGGTCATCCCACACAATAAATGTACAGGTAATCTGTGATGCCAAGTACATTATCACGGACATAGTGGACAAGTTCCCAGGAAATAACCACGACTCCTACATCTTCCAAAACAGTGGGATGTACACACGCCTGACAGCGGGGGAATTTGGCGAAGGATACCTGCTAGGTAAATTACTGTGTGACACTCCCTTGATAGATAATGCAGATGTATGTGTGTGTGTGCCTGTGAGTAATGGCTTTCTCATTTTCTAATACGGGATAGTGCCTATGCTGTCCGTTCTTTCATCCTGACACCCTACCTCAACCCTTTAACCCCCAGCTAGAGATGATAGAATGTAGCACATAAATCAAACAGGAACATTGTGGAGCGCACCTTTGGCCTGTTAAAGAGCAGGTTCCGCTGCCTGCACAAAACTGGAGGGGCACGGCAGTACTGACCAATCATCTGCTGTAAGATTATTGCAACTTGAGCAATGTGGCACAACCTTCCTACTAAGAAGGGCACCGAGGTGGAATTGAGCGACTATGAAGACCATGATGATGAACATGCACTGCCTGAACCCAAAACAGTAGGAGTTGCAACACCAACAGATGGCAGACACAGATGGGCAGAGATCACACACAACTACTTTTAAGTAAGTAAAGAGACACAGCAAGGGGTTCAATGTTATAGATGTAGTTTAATGGGCACTACAGTAAATGTCAAAAGACACATCTGTGAAATCCGAAGTGTGCCTAGCCTAACTGGGTGGACACGGGTTACCTCACCCTCATATGTCCACTGGAATTTTGGCAGCATTACTGTCTGCACCCACGCACAACACTGCGGGATGCCTGTGGTTGGGTTTGAACATTATCTGTTGATCCAGAGCCTTTACTTTGGTGTCTGCTGCTCCTCCTAATGTCCCTTGTACATTTACATTTACATTTATTTCACTTGTAAAGCGCGTAATTCACCCGAAGGTCTCAGAGCGCTAGGAGCAGACAAGATCCTTGGATTCAGCAGATTCAGAGGAGTTTGAGGGATGGGATACTAAGGGTTAAAGAGGCAGGTTTTGAGCAGTTTCCGAAATCTGACGTGATCTGGCTCTTCTCTCAAAGGTGTGGGGAGGGAGTTCCATGCTTCTGGGGCGGTTTTGCTGAAGGCTCGGTCCCCGTTCCTAACCGTTCGGACTCTAGGAACGGATAAGAGGGCTTTAGTAGAGGAGCGTAGTGTCCTAAGTGGGATATGGGCCTTAAGTTTCCTTTCTAGGTAAACTGGTCCATGTCCATTTACTGCGTAATGAACCAGACAGCAGAGTTTGAATTTTATGCGTTTTTTAACGGGGAGCCAGTGCAACGTTCTGAGACAAGCTGCTGACGGGGTTCGCGGAGGAAGGTCTAGTACTAGCCTTGCAGCCGTGTTTTGAAGAACCTGAAGTCGGTTTAGTAGTGACTGATTGATGGCTGAGAACAGTGCGTTTCCATAGTCCATCCTGTTTATAACCAGCCCTTGAACTAGGGGCATGCGTGCTGAGAGCGGGATCCATTTAAAGATCTTCCTCAGACTACGTATCTGGCCATAGCTACTTCCAACTATTTTTTTTATGTGTTCAGACATAGTGAGCTTGTTATCTAGGATTACACCCAGGTTCCTGACGTATGGTTTGGGGGCAGGGCACATGCCCAGGGCGTCAGGCCACCAGTCCGGTGACCAGATTTGGTCAGCTTTGCCAAAGAGCATGACTTCGGTCTTCCCTGCGTTCATCATTAGGTAGTTTCTAGTCATCCACTCTTGTATATTAATCATACAGTTTTTGAACCTAAATTTAGCATCTTCATAGTTTTGGCTGATGGTGACGAGAATTTGGGTATCGTCAGCATAGGATATTGTCCCAAAACCGCATTCTCTAATGATCTTGGCCAGAGGGGAAACATAAATATTGAAAAGGGTCGGGCTTAAAATAGATCCCTGTGGGACTCCTTTATCATTTTTATAGGAAATAGAGGTGTGGTCACCGATTTGGACCCTTGATCGTCTATTTTCAAGATAGCTTGATATCCATTTAAGAGCGTTTCCTTCGACACCAATCTCGACAAGGCGCTCCAACAGTATGCGATGCGAGATGGTGTCGAAGGCCGCAGATAAATCCAGTAATATCAGGATGGCTGATTTTTTTGAGTCTAGAGATAGCCTGATATTATCCACTACCTCCAGCAGGGCTGTTTCGGTGCTGTGGAATGCCCCGAAACCGGATTGGGATGGATCAAGGAGTTTATTTGATTCCAGGTGGGCAACAAGTTGTTTATTTATTAGAGTCTCCATGACTTTCCCAAAGAATGGCAGAAGGGAGATAGGCCTATAGTTTGTAAATTGATCAGGATCAGCGTTTGGTTTCTTCAGAATGGGCCTGATTATAGCTTTTTTCCAATGGTCAGGGACAGCACAATGTTGTATTGACTGATTAAAAATATTTGTCAAGGTAGGGATCAAAACTGGGGAGATTTTATGTAAGACTTGTGGCGAAGCAGGGTCGCCCGGTGCTCCAGATTTCATTTTCAGCAGTGCGTGATTTACGTCCTGCTCAGTCAAGGGCGAGAACAGTTTCAACGTGTTATCATGGCTGTTATGAGAGGTTTGCCTTTCAATGGGAGGAGTGCTGGCCTCAACCTCAGTTGTTTGCTTAGGAAATCGTTCATGAATTTCGGTTATTTTATCATGAAAGTAGGAGGCCACAGAATCGACCCATGTTTTGGAGTCAGGAAGCGCCTGTTGAGCACCTGGGGGTGTGGTAAACTCCTTCACAATATTAAATAGTTCTCGTTGCGAATTTGCTGCTAGGGCAATCCTGTTTCCCAGATAGACTTTTTTTGCCTCAGCAATGTCCTGCATATACTGTCTATGAGCCGCTTTGTATAAGTGTCTATCTTGAGCGCTTTTTGTCTGTCTCCATTTTCGCTCTGCCAGCCTAGTAGCGCATTTTCTTTGTTTGAGTTCCGGTGTAAACCATAGAGAATTATTTCTTGGAGGTTTAGAAGTGCGCATAGGCGCTATCTCATCAAGTGCAGTGGTAATGGCTGATTCAAATTCCACGGCGGTTTGGCTAAGATTGGTACATTGGGCAGTAGAGGGCGGGGAAAAGGATTCGCTAAAGGCAGGTATGGTGATTTTATTCCATGGCCTGGTTTTTTTTCATTTTTGTTGGGCGGGTCATCGGAATCTGAGATCCGCTTATAGCGAAATTTATGATGTAATGATCTGTCCAAAAGACTAAGTCGCTTTGAGTAATCGTAACTTTAGGGGAATTTGTACAAATGAGATCAAGAGTGTGTCCAGCTATGTGAGTTGGACCTGTGGGGAGTTGACAGAGTTGTAGGGCTTCTAAATTGGTGGTTAGGTCTATAGTGCAAGGATCCGTGGTAAGTTCAAGGTGGTAATTTACGTCTCCCAGAAGGATGAAATTCTTTGTAGTTAGAGCATAAGGTGCTATGGCTTCTACTAATTTCTCAGAGAAGTTAGTTTTAGAGCCGGGAGGTCTGTAAATGAGAGCCACCTTCCATGCTTCTTTGTTGTTCACTGTTATCGTGGCTATAAGCAGCTCTCCCCAGCATTCGAGATGAGAGTCGTTTATATGAATTTTTATGGCTGAATCATAGATTATTGCTGTTCCTCCTCCTTTTTTGTTTCCAGGGCGGTCAAGTCTATGTATTTTATAGGCCGGGGGTAGGGCTATGGCAATGTCTGGTGTGGACGATTCCTGGAGCCAAGTTTCAGTGACAAACAATATGTCAGGTTTCACAGAGTCTAAGAGTGCCCAAATTTGTAATGCGTGTTTGGCCATTGACCTGGCGTTGCAGTAGAGGCATACTAGTTTAGGTGGGGGCTTTAAAGTGCAGATGGTTTTGCCAGGATTAGGGGCAGAGTTAGGCAGGGAGGTAAAAGAGCGGGGGTCTAGGACCAAAGGTTTGGCTGGGTTGAGATTGCGAAGTTCCGTAGCAGTATACCTGATAATGCCCATTTCTTCAGTACAGCGTGTGCAGGGGGTCGTGAAGTTTTGGGCAGGGTCCCTGGCGTCTGGAGTCGGCCGGGAGCGGACGGGCGCAGACGGGCTTGCCTTCGGCGCGCCGCCGGCGCGCCACTGCGCGCGTCCGCTCTGCGCGCTGTGTTTAGTAGGGCCAGTGGGCGGGGCCGTTAACAGGCTTGGAGCGCTGACCCTGCTGGTTCCAGGGGGAATGCCGCTACCAAGATGGTGTAGACCCCTCCGCTCAAACGGCACAAGCCGCGGCGGACCAGGGGGCACCTCAAGTCAACAGGTGAGAGCAAACTGTGAAGAGCGACAGTTTAAAAGGCTAGTGCACGTTTAAAAAACAGTCCGTTATTAATCAACGTTTTAAAAGGTGCCAGTGCAAATATAGCAAGAGTAGCAGCAGGCGCTGCGATTTCTACACAGCGTTATTACAATTTTTAAAAAGTTCAACACAGTTCAACACAGTTTCTAGCAGTAGCGGGAGCAGCCTGTGACCTGAAGAGATCGTCAGGGTTCTTGTCTGCGCGCGTCCGCTCTGCGCGCTGTGTTTAGTAGGGCCAGTGGGCGGGGCCGTTAACAGGCTTGGAGTGCTGACCCTGCTGGTTCCAGGGAGGAATGCCGCTACCAAGATGGTGTAGACCCCTCCGCTCAAACGGCACAAGCCGCGGTGGACCAGGGGGCACCTCAAGTCAACAGGTGAGAGCAAACTGTGAAGAGCGACAGTTTAAAAGGCTAGTGCACGTTTAAAAAACAGTCCGTTATTAATCAACGTTTTAAAAGGTGCCAGTGCAAATATAGCAAGAGTAGCAGCAGGCGCTGCGATTTCTACACAGCGTTATTACAATTTTTAAAAAGTTCAACACAGTTCAACACAGTTTCTAGCAGTAGCGGGAGCAGCCTGTGACCTGAAGAGATCGTCAGGGTTCTTGTCTGCGCGCGTCCGCTCTGCGCGCTGTGTTTAGTAGGGCCAGTGGGCGGGGCCGTTAACAGGCTTGGAGCGCTGACCCTGCTGGTTCCAGGGAGGAATGCCGCTACCAAGATGGTGTAGACCCCTCCGCTCAAACGGCACAAGCCGCGGCGGACCAGGGGGCACCTCAAGTCAACAGGTGAGAGCAAACTGTGAAGAGCGACAGTTTAAAAGGCTAGTGCACGTTTAAAAAACAGTCCGTTATTAATCAACGTTTTAAAAGGTGCCAGTGCAAATATAGCAAGAGTAGCAGCAGGCGCTGCGATTTCTACACAGCGTTATTACAATTTTTAAAAAGTTCAACACAGTTCAACACAGTTTCTAGCAGTAGCGGGAGCAGCCTGCGACCTGAAGAGATCGTCAGGGTTCTTGTCTGCTCCTGCTACTGGTGTTATCCATGTCCCCTACACCACCTTCATCTCCTGCGGTGGCTGACTGGTTTGTCAGCAGCACTTCCATCGCTGTTGTAACTCACCCCATCCCCCCTGGTAAGATCTGTGCAGCAGTGCACCAGTCCCTCCTGCATTGCAACAGATCGGCGACATAACAGTGAAGTTGCTGTTGCTAGACGGATCATGGCCTTTGTCTGCTGTTGCATGCACTCCCTCTCCCTGCGCCTCTGTGTGCGGTCTTCATGCAGTTCGTCACAAAGTGACATCACACACTGAGACATGTCCCTCACCCCATCTGCCATGTCCCTCATGCTATCTGCCATTGAGGTGATCCCCCGGTTCATGTTCTCCATGTTGCTATTCAGGTGGCGCATTTGTCGTTGTACTGCAGTAATTGCTTTTGCCTGCAGGCGCTGCACCTTCACCATTGTGGTTTCCAGCCCACAGAAGACACCGACACCATGGCCACTTGTGCTTCCCTTCCGGACCCTACGGCGTCTTGTGTCTCTGTGCACAGAAACAGGAGTGGACGGAAGACAAGCTATGTTTGCCTTCACTGGCTCATTTTGATTCTCACCCTCCCTTTCCTCATCAGAGGATGTTTGAAGTATTTGTAGCGGGGAACGCACCTTTGGCCTGTTAAAGAGCAGGTTCCGCTGCCTGAACAAAAGTGGAGGGGCACGGCAGTACTGACCAATCATCTGCTGTAAGATTATTGCAACTTGAGCAATGTGGCACAACCTTCCTACTAAGAAGGGCACCGAGGTGGAATTGAGCGACTATGAAGACCATGATGATGAACATGCACTGCCTGAACCCAAAACAGTAGGAGTTGCAACACCAACAGATGGCAGACACAGACGGGCAGAGATCACACACAACTACTTTTAAGTAAGTAAAGAGACACAGCAAGGGGTTCAATGTTATAGATGTAGTTTAATGGGCACTACAGTAAATGTCAAAAGACACATCTGTGAATTCCGAAGTGTGCCTAGCCTAACTGGGTGGACACGGGTTACCTCACCCTCATATGTGCACTGGAATTTTGGCAGCATTACTGTCTGCACCCACGCACAACACTGCGGGATGCCTGTGGTTGGGTTTGAACATTGTCTGTTGATCCAGAGCCTTTACTTTGGTGTCTGCTGCTCCTCCTAATGTCCGGTGTAGGGGTGCTGCTCCTGCTACTGGTGTTATCCATGTCCCCTACACCTTCATCTCCTGCGGTGGCTGACTGGTTTGTCTGCAGCACTTCCATCGCTGTTGTAACTCACCCCATCCCCCTGGTAAGATCTGTGCAGCAGTGCACCAGTCCCTCCTGCATTGCAACAGATCGGCGACATAACAGTGAAGTTGCTGTTGCTAGAAGGATCATGGCCTTTGTCTGCTGTTGCATGCACTGCCTCTCCCTGCGCCTCTGTGTGCGGTCTTCATGCAGTTCGTCACAAAGTGACATCACACACTGAGACATGTCCCTCACCCCATCTGCCATGTCCCTCATGCTATCTGCCACTGAGGTGATCCCCCGGTTCATGTTCTCCATGTTGCTATTCAGGTGGCGCATTTGTCGTTTTACTGCAGTAATTGCTTTTGCCTGCAGGCGCTGCACCTTCACCATTGTGGTTTCCAGCCCACAGAAGACACCGACACCATGGCCACTTGTGCTTCCCTTCCGGACCCTACGGCGTCTTGTGTCTCTGTGCACAGAAACAGGAGTGGACGGAAGACAAGCTATGTTTGCCTCCACTGGCTCATTTTGATTCTCACCCTCCCTTTCCTCATCAGAGGATGTTTGAAGTATTTGTAGCGGGGAACGCACCTTTGGCCTGTTAAAGAGCAGGTTCCGCTGCCTGAACAAAAGTGGAGGGGCACGGCAGTACTGACCAATCATCTGCTGTAAGATTATTGCAACTTGAGCAATGTGGCACAACCTTCCTACTAAGAAGGGCACCGAGGTGGAATTGAGCGACTATGAAGACCATGATGATGAACATGCACTGCCTGAACCCAAAACAGTAGGAGGTGCAACACCAACAGATGGCAGACACAGACGGGCAGAGATCACACACAACTACTTTTAAGTAAGTAAAGAGACACAGCAAGGGGTTCAATGTTATAGATGTAGTTTAATGGGCACTACAGTAAATGTCAAAAGACACATCTGTGAAATCCGAAGTGTGCCTAGCCTAACTGGGTGGACACGGGTTACCTCACCCTCATATGTCCACTGGAATTTTGGCAGCATTACTGTCTGCACCCACTCACAACACTGCGGGATGCCTGTGGTTGGGTTTGAACATTGTCTGTTGATCCAGAGCCTTTACTTTGGTGTATGCTGCTCCTCCTAATGTCTGGTGTAGGGGTGCTGCTCCTGCTACTGGTGTTATCCATGTCCCCTACACCTTCATCTCCTGCGGTGGCTGACTGGTTTGTCAGCAGCACTTCCATCGCTGTTGTAACTCACCCCATCCCCCTGGTAAGATCTGTGCAGCAGTGCACCAGTCCCTCCTGCATTGCAACAGATCGGCGACATAACAGTGAAGTTGCTGTTGCGAGACGGATCATGGCCTTTGTCTGCTGTTGCATGCACTGCCCCTCCCTGCGCCTCTGTGTGCGGTCTTCATGCAGTTCGTCACAAAGTGACATCACACACTGAGACATGTCCCTCACCCCATCTGCCATGTCCCTCATGCTATCTGCCATTGAGGTGATCCCCGGTTCATGTTCTCCATGTTGCTATTCAGGTGGCGCATTTGTCGTTGTACTGCAGTAATTGCTTTTGCCTGCAGGCGCTGCACCTTCACCATTGTGGTTTCCAGCCCACAGAAGACACCGACACCATGGCCACTTGTGCTTCCCTTCCGGACCCTACGGCGTCTTGTGTCTCTGTGCACAGAAACAGGAGTGGACGGAAGACAAGCTATGTTTGCCTCCACTGGCTCATTTTGAATCTCACCCTCCCTTTCCTCATCAGAGGATGTTTGAAGTATTTGTAGCGGGGAACATCATGCCTCCTGGGCCTGAAGATTTCCGACACCTCTGAGGCTGCTGATGGGGAATGTATTTGTGGGTCCTGTTGTGGAGAGTCATAGAGCAGAGGTGATGATGGCTGTTGCATGGTGCCTGCCTCTGGTGTGGCAGCTGCATGTGTACTGGGTGCTGGAGGTCTTGCAGTGCTGGGCCCTGCATTCCTGGATCCTACCTCACTCCTCTCCCTTTGTGGTTCCCTCTTCTCCCTCTCCTGCATATTCTTGCGCGAAGTCTCTCCTGTGGACAGATATGGACAGTGGCTTAGTGGTGCTTTCACCGTGTATTTCTATATTAAATCACAAATCAGTCACACTATTTCATGGTCCTCAACTGCCTCTAATTGTATTGTGTGGCATGTCTGACATTCTTTCATGATGACTGCACTGATGTAAGTTGAAATGACTACCACTCCCATAATGCATTGCTGGTGGGTACTAAAGCCTGTACTGAAGTTTTGAGACACACAGCCACATTGGGGGAGGGAGACAGGAAAGGGAGGAGGAATTATGTACATGTCCCTTACCTTTCTTTGATGCAGCTCGGGCTGAGCTGTCAGCATCACCAATCCCAAATATGCTCTCTGGCTCCAGGGTGGACTCCACAAGTTGTTCCAGATCTGTAAGAGCAGGTGCCCTGTTCTTTCCTCCGCCTGTAGCATTGGCCTCTTTTCTCTGTAACGCCAATTTCTTTTTAGTTATGTTATGTTATGTTAAAATCAATTTGTAAAGCGCTCGTATGCCCGTGGGCTTCATGGCGCTATAGGGAAAGTGAAGAATCCGTCCAACACAATACTGAGCTAACAATGGCTAATGGTAGGCTTGGGAGAACAGCCAGGTTTTCAGTCCCTTACGAAAGGTGAGTAAGTCCTTACTCTGCCTAATCGGTAAGGGGATGGAGTTCCAAAGTGAGGCTGCTAGATGGCGAAAGCAGCAGCCTCCTGTCGCTTCCTTTTAAAGCGAGACACCTCCAGTAGGGATTTTTGAGCAGAGCGCAGGCTTCTGGTGGGAATATATTTAGAAACCAGACTGCGAATAAAGGCAGGGCCTTTATCTTGTGTGGCCTTGAAGGTGATACAACCTGCTTTAAAGGCTATGCGCTGGGAAATCGGAAGCCAGTGTAGCTTTTCTAGTCCTGGTTTAATAGAAGACCATTTTGGCTGTTGTAAAATGAGTCTAGCCGCCTGATTCTGGACTAGTTGAAGTCTCTTCGACAGGCCCACTGGAAGTCCCAGATAGACGCTGTTGGAATAGTCCAGGCGGGACATGACCAAGGCAATATTAACCTGGATTAAGGCAGACTGGGTGAGGAGGTGAGCAATTTTTTTTATTTTCCTCATTTGGAAAAAGCTTGCTGAGACCACGGCGCCACCTGGGTTTTTAAGGACAGGTCCGTGTGGAGCGTGATACCTAGGCTCTTTACAGCAGTGGACCTTACAGGGGGGATGCCCAGGTCTGCTGGCCAGAAGTTAACACTCCAGCTGGATAAACTGTTCCCGGGCAAAAGTAGTTCTGTTTTGCCCGGGTTGAGTTTTAGATGGTTTTCGTTCATCCAGCATTGGATGTGTTTCATGGTGTTCTGAAATTCGGACACAGCATCAGGGATGTTCAGATGAAATAATAGCTGTAAATAGTTAGTTAGCGTAGTTGAACACCGTGACTTTAAACTTCTTAAGGGAATAAAGAAGAGGGCGGAGATAAAGATTAAATAATAAGGGGGATAATGACGACCCCTGCGGGACTCCACAGGTGGACGTATACCTAGTGCCTAGTGCCTATAAAGTAATGATCCCTAGATCATACCATCTTTTCTTTAAATAATCCACTTCTCTGGTTGTCACCCCTATGGCATTCACCTTAGCCTGGATCCCCAGCCAGGTATTCCTCTTCACAGCCTCTGCTAAATGCAGAGAATGTCTTCCAAACAGCTGGGTGCGGTAATTCCCATTCATCCCTATGGGCCTGGATTCCCATAGGAATGAATGGGAATTACCGAATCGGTAAATACTGAATCGGTATTTATCGATTCGGTAAATACCGAATCAGAGATACCGAATTTTACCGATTCGGTATTTTTTACCTACATACCATTTTCGATTTCTAAAATACTGAGTCGGTAAAATTCGATATTTTAGAGTCAGTAAAAATAATTTACCTACATCTGGCCCAAGATGGCATCGTTCAACTATACATTTCCAAACACTACTAAACAGATAGCAAATTAATAACACCTTACATGACCATCTTTTAAAGCAAACATGTGTCCTGCATCAGCACCATTCTACTAGTACTCACACTCTTGATCCTACCACACACAAAGCAACATTAGCTCTTTGTTATACATCATGCACCTTAAAATAGATAAAATATATAGAAATACATATACAAGTAAAAACATACCTAGAACCGAAATCCCTGAACACCTTAAAACTTGTTGACAGACTCCACCTCCTAATTTATTCCAAAAGCTAGAACTATGCAGTATACTACAAATGTACACATCTGCACATTAAAACAAACTTTCATAATGACTAATCCATACTCCAATATACACATAATACTATACAAACTCACCTTCCTAATTGATTTGTTGAATTTAAAATATCAGAATGTCTTTAAAACAATTATTATGCACACAATCAATGTAATGCACTCCTCTCTCAGCAAAGCAAAACCAGTAATGGCAAAGATGCCTTAAATGTCATACTCTAAGTACACAATTAGGCCTCAACCCTTCCCCCATTCTACTTAATGTCAGTTTCCATGCTAACAGTTCATGGAAAATTCAAGTTAACTGACAAGTCACTGGTTCACCATATTTTTGTTAAGTGCACCACCTAATGTTGCAAATGCAACTACCAGGTGTGGTTGACTTTCTAATATATCAGCTTATCCAATCTACTATACCTTTCACTAATTGTTTACTAACAAGTAAAAACATGCTTCTCAAAAACAGAAAGATGCACCCTATTTTTGAGTGAACAATGTTCTTAAACAGCCAAACAATTCTCTTCTTTTTTTTAAATTGGATCTTGTCCACCATTTTAGATACCTCTTATTCTACCGACTGACTACCTCAACTACCAACATCTTTTCATCTCTTCCATACTTCCCTTCAAGATGCTTACAGTGTGGCTTGTTGGACCAGCTATATTTTCTGGTGCAAACGGTATGCTAAACTCAGAGGTATTGACAAAGAGGATTAAAGTGGCACCAAGTGATGCCTTTGGTTAAAACCTTTTTATATCTCCAAACCCTGACCTCATGATTGGGCACTGTGGTGGCAATGACTTAGGCACATTGACTGGACACCTTTACACAATTGATGTTACTTTTCCCACAAACTGTCTTTGTAGTAGTGTCTTTGTATACTCTAACATATGCCAAAGACAGAAATGGAACTGGTCAAATCAATTCTGTCCACAGATTGAGAAATCTAATAAAAATGTCAAGAAAGCCGTTTCTGCTTTCCTTATAGACCATAGGATGGGCTCCATACATAACAACAATTTATGTTTTAATAAGGAGGGTATCTACAGAACTGATGGAGTGCACATTACAGACCATGAGTGATGTAATATATGACGTCATCAGCAGTGCATTACACGCGCAAGTTATAGTGAGTCCAACTAACTATAACGTGGAATTTCAATGGTTTTATGTCAGTAAAATTTCAAGCTAACTATAACTGGTGTGAAACCTATGTTTTTTTCAGTGAATTTAATAGGTTTTTTAAATGCTAATTCCTAACTATAACTGGTGTGAAGCCTATGGTTTTTTCAGTGAATTTCATAGGTTTTTTAAATGCTAATTCCTAACTATAACGGATGTGAAACCTATGGTTTTTTCAGTGAATTTCATAGGTTTTTTAAATGCTAATTCCTAACTATATATAAGGCCCCCAACCTATATTTTTTCTTTGAATTTCAAAATGTTGTTAATAGCAAATGTCTATAGCTATAAAATTTAATATTTTTGAAAAAGAATGAATCCTATATTTTATTTGTATTGAAAACTATTTTTTTAATGTATATATATATATTTTTTTTACCCTGGAGCGCTCCCGGGTCGCGCCCCGGTGAGCGCCCCGGAAAGCGTAGTCTTTTTAAGCACCCCAGGGCGCGCTCCTGAGAGCGTCCCGTTAGCGCTATTGCCGCGAACGAAAACATCATTGTGACGTATCGCGTAGCCGCATCCACGTGATACGCACGGCGTAAGCGCGCCCGGAAGCACTCGAGCAAATACGATCGTGCAACGTAAACTTGTGACGCTCTTACGCGACGCGCCCGGGGGCGCACCGCGTAAGCTCGTCGGTCATGTGACCTGAAAATAACACTTTTTATTGGTTCAGAACAGTTTTGGTTTCATAATGATAAAATCACTGGTCTTGTGACCTGAAAATAACATTTCTCATTTGTTCAGGCCTTATTTTTTTCCCAAATGACGAAAGACCCCACCTTTTTTCCTTATTCTGACTTTGTCCTTTGGCTTAGGAAGACCTGTTTGGCAATCTGTCAGATATATTTTGTACTTTCAAATGGCTTCAATAGCAGCAGCAGCTGGAGCATCTGCACCACCACCACCACCACCACAACCACCAAGAGGACCACCACAAGATTACATTGGTGGTCAAAAAGAGGAGGAGGAGGAGGAGGAGGAGGAGGAGGGGAGGATAAGATGGCTGCAAGAACACAATACCCCATACCAGCCAAAACCACACATTGTAAGGGAGTTTTTTTCAATCCCAGAGGGTAAGAAAAAAGTAAATGCGGCCAAGGTGACTTGCCTAATCTGTGGCGTGAAACTTTCCAGGGGAAACCCTAATAAGAAATACTCTTTCGGAAACAAAACCATGATTCACCACATGCAGTGCAGGCATCCAATCAACTATTCTGCTGCAGAGATGAGGGAACTGGCTAGTAACCTTCCCCAATCTTCAAGCTCCACCTCCCAAAGAAATGAACCCACTCCAACGGGACCAGAGGCAAGGGAGACGATCCCTTGCATTCAGCCACGGTTTGCGGATTTCCGTATAACATGTATACATTGTGGTAAGACCATCTCCTATGGTGAACTGAGCATAAAGCTCATCGTCCTTGCTGGGGACAACCACAAATGCCCCAAAAAACCCTAATTTTTTCTTATTTTTTTTCTGCTCCAGTTGAGCCATTTTCAATTCCCTGTTTTTTCGTTTATCCCCATAAAAATACCCAAAAAAATATAAAATAGTTAATAAAAGCCAAAAAAAGTACAAAATGTTCCAAAAACACACAAAAATTATAAAACAACAAAAAGAAGAAAAAAAACAGTTCTTTTAAGAACTACCTCCAATTTTAAAAAAAGGCTAAATTTTTTAATAACTGTCATTTTTCTTTCCCCATGGGCCGCTTCCCGGTCCGCTCCCCGGTGCGCTTACCGGGCGCTCCCCCCCGTGCCAAAAAAAAATATATATATATATTTTGCACCGCGGGCCCTTTTATAGCCCCCACATCAAACCTAGGGTGTCAGGGGGGTCTACCCTGCCCCCTTATGGTCATTTCCCCCTTTTTTTCCACTTCTTGTGTCTCTATCCTACCAAGACACAAGATGGTGGCCGGTCCGGGCTGTTTCGAATGTTTACAGACACCCGAGAGCCAATCAGCTTTCAATGCGCACCTCGCGTGTCGCGCCCGCTGCGCTCCCCAGTGCGCGTACCGGGGCGCGGGCATAGGTATATACATATTTTTTAACCTAAATTACTCAAAATCCACTGGAGCACATATCTTGAGACATAGGAAAGGCACATCGGGCTACCAGTCCCTACCATTTTTCCAAGTTTGGTGGAAATCCATTCAGCCGTTCGGGCTAAAAGTGAGTTCGACCGCCCTATGGAAATTAACATGGGGAAAACACATATTGGGAACCCCCTTATATCTCGACCCCCGCTTGGCGAATCCCCCCCAAACTTTCAAGGAAGGACCGGAGCTCCGCGAGGCAAATTTGAGGAAATTTTCAGGCAGATTCGTCAAACAGCGCCAAAGTTATTCCAAATAGAATTTTGAGATTTTGCATTGAAAAAAATCCTACCTATAAATAAGTAATATATATATGTATATATAATAATAATAAAGAGCTTATAGAGCGCTCAGTAACGCCATCTCGGCGTGTCCCCGCGCTAAGAGCCACTAACGATCACCATAAGAGCCAATGACCCTACACAGTGTATAGTTGTGTTTTGAGCTTAGCCCTGAACAGCGCTTCACTGCTCTCCAGTCTCAGAGCAGGAGGAAGTTTGTTCCAGTGTTGAGCTGCTTGGAACGCCAAAGATCGTCCACCCATTCTGGCCTTCCTTGTCCTGGGAACTGTCAGCAGCCCGGAACCCTCCGACCGGAGGGTCCTTGTTGGTTCGTAACGGCTGACTAAGTCCCTAAGGTAGGCGGGCGACCTGCCCCAGACAATTCGGTGACAGAAGAGGAGGCACTTGAAAATGCGTGAAAATGCGGCCGCCCGCGCATGCGCATTACTAAAGAAGACGGTAGACCGAAGATAGCGAGCCCCGGGGACGCGGCGGGCAGCGGCGGGCAAGGTAAGTGCTTTTTAAATTATTTGATTCCTTTATTTGAAAGTATTTAGGGAGGGCGGGAGGGAGGCGGGTGGCGGCCAGCTACGCTCCGTCTGCGGAGCGTGCGTAGTGCCGCCTGGCTACGCCAGCTCCGCAAAATGCGGAGTAGGCGGCACTACGCACACTCCGTGCACGGAGCGTAGCTGGCCGCCCACCCCTAGTAAATATGTGTTAGAATATGTTTGAATTAGTAAGGTGTGTATAACTGTATAGTTGAGGAAATGGAGGTGTGATTGATTCTTTGCATGACTGACTAGATGTATGAGTAACTCCATGGATGAGTGACAATCTGTGAGTGTCTGTTTACACTGACTATATCTAAGGTTATATTAGAGTCTGAAGAGGTTCATCGTATTATCACATGAATGATATTATCAGTGATGTTGTCAGTGATGTCATTTGAGTTGTCATCAGTGATGTCATCAGTGATGTCACTGACCATGTCATGAATGATGTAATATGTGACATCATCAGCAGTGGATTGCGGTTGCGCGATACATAGTTAGTGCAACTAACTATATATGCGAATTTCAATGGTTTTGTGTGAGTAAAATAAGGTTTTGTAAATGCTAATTCCTAACTATATATGGTCTATAACTCGTGGTTTTTTCAGTGAATTTTCAAGGTTTTGTAAATGCTAATTCCTAACTATATATGGTCTATAACCTATGTTTTTTTCAGTGAATTTCAATGTTTTTTTAATAGCAAATATCAAAAGCTTTAAAATGTCAAGTACGTGGTAGGTAAAAACATTTTCGTGTCTATGCACGCTGATGTGCTTTGAACGCTGCCCCCTCCCCCCCTCTTTTCTTTTAGGAGTATTCTCTCTTTGCAGATAGTGAAGGGTAGGTAACGCAGGCCTTTGCCCCCGTTGTAATCCGTCGTGCCTGCTTCCCTCTCCATTTGATTGATTGTTATCCAAGCATTTACTGTTTTGGAATTGGTTCTCTTTGGTTCATTCTCTATTTACAAACAAGCACTGAGTCGCAATACTCTGTTTAGTCTTTGCAGATAGTGAAAAATCGTTAGAAACAACAAAAGGAATCAAGCAAAATCAGTAGGCCACTAATGGGATCTCTTTTTGACCTCGCTAAAATAGAAACATTATGAACAACCCCTCATGAGAAATACTAAACTAGTGAGAGGAACTGAGCTAGAGACCAGGATGGCTGCAAGACAGCTCGGCTCCGCCGCCCACACCACCCAAAATAACGACAAACCCTATGCAAATATTATAAATATATACAACACACCAGCAAAGTAACAGGGTAAAACGTTTTATTAAATAACTATTTACATGGCAGCCGGCTGCAACATCGATCCAAACAAGCCTTTGTATTTGGGGCTCAAAATCAACAAGTAACAGGGTAAAACGTTTTATTAAATAACTATTACGATGGCTTCAGATTTTCAACATACGGTGTGGTGACGCGGACTGGGAGGGGGGCGCTTGGCTCCTGCCCCCTCCCCAAGTCTTGTTGCCCTGGTGTGGCCTAAGATCGCCCCTGACATAGGCGGCCGGCTCCCGGGGTCAAGCGGAACTTTTTGCCTTTTGGTGACTCTTCCATTCTGGACCTTGTCCCACAATCCGTTCGACCTGAAGACACGTCCTGCGGTGCCCTAGTCCGACCATTACATATTCCTGCGCCAGGAGACGGCGTGGGGTGCACTATAAGGGAGAGGCAGCGCGAACGAGCCTCCCCCACCTCCCCAGGTGGAGGTTTCTCAGCTACACCCCAGCGCTTCACACAACCAGCTGACTTGCGCCCGCTCTTGCGGAACAGTGCCTCCCTCGGCCAGCTGAATTGCGCCTGCTCCACACCTTGTCCCACAATCCGTTTGACCTGAAGACACGTCCTGCGGTACCGTGATCCGACCATCACATATACCTGCGCCAGGAGACGGCGTGGGGTGCACTAGAAGGGAGAGGCGGCACGAACGAGCCTCCCCCTTCTCCCCAGGTGGAGGTTTCTCAGCTACATCCCAGCGCTTAACTCGACCAGCTGACTTGCGCCCGCTCTTGCGACACAGTGCCTCGCTCGGCCAGCTGAATTGCGCCTGCTCTTGCTATTACAGCGTCTCACCCGCCATCCAACGGAATTGCACCCAATCTTGCAGTACAGCGACAGGTGGCTGCCACGGAGCTCATGAAATGGCGGTCGGCTCCACAGACTTGGGCCTGGCCTGCAAGGATGGCTCTGGGCAACGCTGGAACTCGGACGCTTGACTGCTAGGGCATGGGCCCCATTCCCAAAAGCGTCCCCTCAGCCTTGAAGATTCTACAAAAGTCACCGGGGCCCCCGACTCCCGCAGACTTCCGGTGGGGAGCGACTGCCATGATTGCTCGTGGAATGGCCACAACGTAGCCACGGGGTGCTCTCATGCTGACGCCAGCTTCAGTCTGAAACATCCAGAAACACTGTAGACTACCAATTCGATCAGTTCCGGTGGAGCCCCAACGTGACCCGGTAGAGAAGAACTTGCCCTCCCCTCTTTGACAGATGGTTCTTGTTGCCTGTCCCTTCTATTGTCATTGAACAGAACTTTTTGGACTGCTGAAAGGGGTTGTGTTCCGACCGCTGGTTGGTGGAGACATTTTGACTATATTCTGGACCTACGTTGTCGCGTAATGCGTCATATGACGCGCCGCGTTAGCGCACCCGGAAGTGCTCCGGTGCGCGAGGCGCGAAGCGCAGCTTCCCAGAAGCGATCCGGGGCGCGGCGCGGCGCGCGTAACGTAAGCATAACAGGTCATGTGACTTATTCATAAAACTTTTCATTGGTTCATTTCACTTTTGGGTTCCTAATTATGTAAGGCTAGGGCATGTGACCTAAAAATAACACTTTTCATTGGTTTAGAACTATTTTTTTTCCCAAATGATGAAAACAACTCCTTATTTCATCACTCTGACTTTCATCTTTGTGAGAAGAAGACCTTTTTTCATCACTTAGCAATAGCAAGTGTTGTAGCTTCAACTGGAGCATCCCCACCACCACCACCTCCTCCTAGGAAGAGAGGACCGCCTCCTTAGATCATCCTACAACAAGAGGAGGAAGAAGAGGAAGAGGAGCAAGGGACAGGGAGGTTTTTACCTGAACAGCCAAGGAGGTCCCTTGGCAAAGAAAGTGACTGGGAGGGGGCGCTTGGCTCCTGCCCCCTCCCCAAGTCTCGCTCGGCCAGCTGAGTTGTGCCCACTCTTGCGGCCTACAACATGGAGAGGCCGGGGCGTTGACTAGGCGGAGCCTCCGGCCGCAACCACAGCGCCAACGATTGCTGCTGACGGAGGGGAGCCTTGCCGGTGAGAGCCACTGATCTGAAGAACCGCTGCCTGCAGTGCCTCCCTGAAGAGCTTGACAGAGGCCCCCGAGAGGCGGTGTGGTGGCGCGGACTGGGAGGGGGCGCTTGGCTCCTGCCCCCTCCCCAAGTCTTGTTGCCCTAGTGTGGCCTGAGATCACCCCGACATAGGCGGCCGGCTCCTGGGGTCCGGCGGAACTTTTTGCCTTTTGGTGACTCTTCCATTCTGGACCTTGTCCCACAATCCGTTTGACCTGAAGACACGTCATGCGGCCTGGTCCCTGAATGTGTGCAAGGGGATGGTATTGATTGAATTAAGATGGCGGCTTCACACAAAGCTGACTCAAGTGTTGCTGCTGATGCTATGCAGACAAAAACTGGTTTTCAGTTTGTACATTCTTCTGAATTTTTCTATCCAAGGCTGGTTGAGAGTTTGTAGAACGATGGCTTCAGATTTTCAACATACGGTGTGGTGACGCGGACTGGGAGGGGGCACTTGGCTTCTGCCCCCTCCCCAAGTCTTGTTGCCCTGGTGTGGCCTAAGATCGCCCGACATAGGCGGCCGGCTCCTGGGGTCCGGCGGAACTTTTTGCCTTTTGGTGACTCTTTCATTCTGGACCTTGTCCCACAATCCGTTTGACCTGAAGACACGTCATGCGGCCTGGTCCCTGAATGTGTGCAAGGGGACGGTATTGATTGAATCAAGATGGCGGCTTCACACAAAGCTGACTCAAGTGTTGCTGCTGATGCTATGCAGACAAAAACTGGTTTTCAGTTTGTACATTCTTCTGAATTTTTCCATCCAAGGCTGGTTGAGAGTTTGTAGAACGATGGCTTCAGATTTTCAACATACGGTGTGGTGACGCGGACTGGGAGGGGGCACTTGGCTCCTGCCCCCTCCCCAAGTCTTGTTGCCCTGGTGTGGCCTAAGATCGCCCCCGGCATAGGCGGCCGGCTCCCGGGGTCCGGCGGAACTTTTTTCCTCTTCCTTTCTGCATCTTGTCCCACAATCCGTTTGACCTGAAGACACGACCAGGTCCCTGAATGTGTGCAGGGGGAAGCTAATGATTGAATCAAGATGGCGGCTTCACACAAAGCTGACTCAAGTGTTGTTGCTGATGCTATGCAGACAAAAACTGGTTTTCAGTTTGTACATTCTTCAGGATTTTTCCATCCAAGGCTGGTTGAATTTTGTAGAACAAGATCGCCCCCGACATAGGCGGCCGGCTCCCGTGGTCCGGCGGAACTTTTTGCCTTTTGGTGACTCTTTCATTCTGGACCTTGTCCCACAATCCGTTTGACCTGAAGACACGTCCTGCGGCCTGGTCCCTGAATGTGTGCAAGGGGACGGTATTGATTGAATCAAGATGGCGGCTTCACACAAAGCTGACTCAAGGGTTGCTGCTGATGCTATGCAGACAAAAACTGGTTTTCAGTTTGTACATTCTTCAGAATTTTTCCATCCAAGGCTGGTTGAGAGTTTGTAGAACGATGGCTTCAGATTTTCAACATACGGTGTGGTGACGCGGACTGGGAGGGGGCGCTTGGGTCCTGCCCCCTCCCCAAGTCTTGTTGCCCTGGTGTGGCCTAAGATCGCCCCGACATAGGCGGCCGGCTCCCGGGGTACAGCGGAACTTTTTTCCTCTTCCTTCCTGCATCTTGTCCCACAATCCGTTTGACCTGAAGACACGACCAGGTCCGTGAATGTGTGCAGGGGGACGCTAATGATTGAATCAAGATAGCGGCTTCACACAAAGCTGACTCAAGTGTTGCTGCTGATGCTATGCAGACAAAAACTAGTTTTCAGTTTGTACATTCTTCAGGATTTTTCCATCCAAGGCTGGTTGAGAGTTTGTAGAACAATGGCTTCAGATTTTCAACATACTACTCTTCAACATTCTTCATAAATGTAACAATGTGAGACTCACTAGGAGAACGTCCGTTTATCTTTCCTTTCAAAATGCTACCAACAATATTTTCTGAATGGAAGACACCATCTTGTAGCATAAAGAGGTGCGTCAAGGGTGGTATTGCCCAGAATGTCTTGTTTTCTAGTGCTCGTAATGACGAAGCTAGAACTGCCGAAAGGGATTCTGGTCCTGCCGCTACTTATTTGAGACATTGAACTATACTCTGGACCTGCCTGGCCTCGACCAAAATGGCATCAGTATGGGAGCTACTTGCAACTCCTTATGACGTTCTAGTTACTTAGCCTTGACGTTATGGGGGATGTATGCGGTCTTTGTGCACCTGGCGGGCGGGGAAGGGTACTGACTGGGAATACGGACAACCCTATTGATGTCGATTTTTCATTATTGATTATTGTATTAATAAAGCTTCGAAATAATGTTACCCATGATACTCGCCCATGGTGTGTGTATGGACAATTTTATTGTAACTGATCCTGTTATACTTTCAATTAAAAAATCAACCTTCACTGATCCTGCAACCGTTTGTCACATTTAGTTTTTTCAATTAAATGGCTCGCTTGTTACATACTCCTATACCCCTGGCTTTTGAAAGACACTATCTTGTAGAATAAAGGGCTGCGTCAAGGGTGGTATTGCCCAGAATGTCTTGTTTTCTAGTGCTCGTAATGACAAAGCCAGAACTGCTGAAAGGGATTCTGGTCTTGCCACTACTTATTGGAGACATTGAACTATCCTCTGGACCTGCCTGGCCTCGACCAAAATGGCGGCAGTATGGGAGCGACTTGCAACTCCTTATGACGTTCTATTTACTTAGCCTTGACGTTATGGGGGATGTATGCGGTCTTTGTGCACATGGCAGGTGGGGAAGGGTACTGACTGGGAATACGGACAACCCTATTGATGTTGATTTTTCATTATTGTTTATTGTATGAATAAAGCTTCGAAATAATGTTACCCATGATACTCGCCCATGGTGTGCGTATGGACAATTTTATTGTAACTGATCCTGTTATACTTTCAATTAAAAAATCAACCTTCACTGATCCTGCAACCGTTTGTCACGTTTAGTTTTTTCAATTAAATGGCTCGCTTGTTACATACTCCTATACCCCTGGCTTTTGAAAGACACTATCTTGTAGAATAAAGGGCTGCGTCAAGGGTGGTATTGCCCAGAATGTCTTGTTTTCTAGTGCTCGTAATGACAAAGCCAGAACTGCTGAAAGGGATTCTGGTCTTGCCGCTACTTATTGGAGACATTGAACTATACTCTGGACCTGCCTGGCCTCGACCAAAATGGCGGCAGTATGGGAGCGACTTGCAACTCCTTATGACATTCTATTTACTTAGCCTTGACGTTATGGGGGATGTATGCGGTCTTTGTGCACATGGCAGGCGGGGAAGGGTACTGACTGGGAATACGGACAACCTCATTGATGTCGATTTTTCATTATTGTTTATTGTATGAATAAAGCTTCGAAGTAATGTTACCCATGATACTCGCCCATGGTGTGCGTATGGACGATTTTATTGTAACTGATCCTGTTATACTTTCAATTAAAAAATCAACCTTCACTGATCCTGCAACCGTTTGTCACGTTTAGTTTTTTCAATTAAATGGCTCGCTTGTTACATACTCCTATACCCCTGGCTTTTGACCCTTTCCTACGCGCAGTCTGTACTACCGCCCTCGGGCGATCTATGTAATGAACAGACTACCATTGCCGAAACACAAGGGAATGCATCTCAGATGTACAGAAAGGCATCCCTTCAGGCTCGGTCCCACACACCCTTACAGTGAGAATCCCCTCCCCAATCACAATACAGGATCGTTATCAGATAGTAGGAACGCGTGTGGTGTGACGGATCTCATGGAGTGGGGGCCTTGATCTACTGTAACTCCTTTAAAGAGGGGTGATTCTTTACAGTTGGGACCATAAACTACATCTGCAGGGCTAGGTGATAGCCTGGGACCGGCCTGGACAATCGGACACAGCGGAAGAGGAGTGTCAGAGGGTGCGGTAGTGAATAGGGTGAAAGGGCGAGCACGGGCTGTGATTCTCAGGGAAGAGCAGCGCAGATGGGGGGAGGTTTATGGCCCATGCATGAGAGAGAGAGCGTGGGTGACCAGTGCGTGGGGGAGATGCTCGCGAGGGTGGAGAGCCATGCTGAGGATCGGTGGCGTGCAGAGAGTGGGTCTGGTCAAGGCATCTAAAATGGCTGCCGTGCACGACAAAAGTGTGGCATTGGAAAAAAGGCGAGATGGCGCAGACAATGTTTATCAGTACGGATTAATTTATAACAATTATTTTTAACAATATATTTACTCGCAGTGACAAAATGGCGGTCAACACTTCCTGATTTCCTTCGAATCGAACGTTAACAGACGTCACGCAGCAAAACAAAAAAATCCGCTCACGCCCATTTCCCACATTGTTTTTCCTCCATCTTGTAATTTAATTGAAACGAAACACAAAATGGCGAATTCCCGTTTCGCTACCTGTTCGCGAACCGGGAAGCGCTTCTACCGCGAAAAATCAAATTTTTTTAATTTGCCCCACGGGACCCTTTAACCCCTTCCATGCTGGTGACGAACCCCAGCCGTCATGCACTACGGTGCTCGTGTGCTGATGACGGCTGGGGTTCGTCATGGCCCCCCCGTGTTCGGCCGGCGGCCGCACATGGGAAAAAAAGCGGCCGCATCGAAGGGGTTAATAACCCCAACATCATTCCTAGGGGGTCAAGAGGGGTCTACCTTGCCCCCTTTCATTAAATTCCCCCTTTCGTTTTTCTCCTCCTCTAGTCTCTCAATCCTACCGAGAGACAAGATGGCGGCCGTTCCGGACTGTTTAAAATGTTGACAGACACCGGAGAGCCAATCAGCTTCGTTTCGTAAAGTTCCGTTACGCGAAAAGTACGCGAACCGGAGCGCTACCCGGGACGCTGTCACAGATATATCTGTTTTTTAAAACGTTAATT
Organism: Lissotriton vulgaris; assembly: GCF_964263255.1. Lineage (NCBI taxonomy): Eukaryota > Metazoa > Chordata > Amphibia > Caudata > Salamandridae > Lissotriton > Lissotriton vulgaris. Next base: position 1,570,737,359 of record NC_141691.1, read on the forward strand.
TCTCAAAATCCACTGGAGCACATATATTGAGACCTAGCAAAGGCACATCGGGCTAACAGTCCCTACAATTTTGCCAAGTTTCGTGCAAATCCATTCAGCCGTTCGAGCTAAAAGTGAGGCCAACCGCCCCATGGAAAAATTAATGGAAAAAACGCATTTTGGGACCCCCCTTTTTTCTCAGCCCCCCCTTGATGAAACCCCCCAAATTTTAAGGGGCTGCTCAGAAACAAAATGTGCCATTTTCCTGAAAATTTCAGCCGATTCCGTCGACAAACGCCAAAGTTATTAGACATAGAAATTTCAAAAGTCCCATAGAGAAAAAATCCTAACTATATATACCTACTGGCGACCGCCAGTAGGTAATATATATATATATATATATATATATATATATATATATATATATATATATTACCTACTGGAGATCACCATTAGGTAGGTATAGTTAAGAGCTTGCTTCTATTCAAAAAGCGTTTTTTCTTTTGCCGATTTCTTTGGCGCTGTTAGACGAATCTACGCAAATTTGCAAAACTAATGGGGCGCTCCAGTCAGCTCCTGTCTTAAATGTTTCGGGGTGATTCATCAAGCGAGGGCCAAGAAAAAAAGGGGGTCCTAAAATGTGTTTTCTCCATGTTAATTTCCATAGGAAACTTTTGTCGCGGCTGCAGCTTGAAGTGCCTAATGGAATTACACCAAATTTGGCAGAAAGGTAGCTCTTGGTCCAAAGTGCACTTTTTGCTTTAAATGGTGTAAATCCGTTCAGTAGTTGGCAGCAATCTTGGCACCAAAATACACGATAGCACCCCATTAAAATGCATTGTAGTGAATGGAAGGTTTTGAGTGTCACCAATAGGAGAACATATAGAGGGTGATAGCCTTTAGTTACATTATAAATCATTCGTTGATTGTACCATACTAATTTTCGGAATTGTGGTGTGTTCTAAGGTTATTTTACCCTGTGAAAAAGCCTTCTTTTTTTGTTATAGAGTTTAACATAGCTTGAACTAGCACCATTTGTGTTACATGAGGACGCACATTCCTTTTTCTTAAGTGATTTGCCCAGAATCACAGGATGTTCAGCATCATTGCCGAGACTGGAACCCGGTTTCCCAGATTCGAGGTAAACCACCCTAGCCGTTAGGCCATTTCCTTATCATGAATCACGTTTAATAGAAAACTATTCTCTCATGCTTTTCCCATAGAGGTTTGGAAGGTGCTCCAGCAGCTAAAATGAGAGCATATTTTCTGTAAATTCACGTTATCTTTCTCAGTCAAGTGCAAATGAAGTCTGACAATTAAAAATTTGCAAACATTTATGAAATAATTTTCAATTCTATTAAGGACACGGTGGCAAGTATCATGCTTCTCATTTCTTCACTGTTTATTCACAGAAGCCTATACAAAACACTTAACCAAAAAACTACAATACCCATGAACACCTTAGTGCCACATGCAACCATAGAGAGCATCCCTATATAAACCCACACAGAGGTAACCTCGTCCTCTTTCTTTGAATGATCATAGAACAGTTAAGTCAGAGAACGTAAGAACTAAATCTTGCAAAACCATCCTTTGTGATGAAGGTATCCTCTATGTAAAGAGGCATATTGAAGCTCAACGTGACTGAACCTTTGAATTTGGGACTCAACCCAACGAGATGCAAAAAGTCCCTTGGACAACTATGCCAATAGATCATCCTCAACAGGTACTTCAAAATAATCCAGCATTGATCTTCTTCACGCTTTATTTGCTATCCCCTCCTGAAAAAGAAAGGATAATTCATAATACCGATAACCCTATCTGATTTCATAATCATCACAATCAGGAAAAAGGGGGGGGGGCAACATAATCATGTATGCAGTATTAAATACAATGCAAATAATAATTTATAAATACACATAGTTTGGGTGGGATAATCCTCTCCTTCGTGTCCTTAATAGAATTGAAAATTCTTGTCACAAATGTTTGCAAATTTTTTATTCTATGTCAGGACCGGAGGATCTGAATATGCTTGTTCAAAGCTTAGCCACCACCACTGATGCTACATCAACAATAGGTTTATAATAGAATGACTTAAAAGTGGTCTCAGGTGAACAATCAGCTGCATTCATAATATTCGAAAGACTGACTCCTAAAGAGAAAGACTTGGATGCTATAACCCATCGAACTGTGGGCACCAAATTTCGATACATCAATGCTTGCTTCGCCATGAGCCAATGCACCTATCTTGACAAGGTGGCTGGGGTCACTGGGCGACAGGGCTGTTGCAATGCAATCAGTAATTGAACCTTCATATCTAAACGAAATTCAACACTACTTTCCTCATACGCTTTTACACATTGAACAACACACAGCTTAGGGTTGTCCGGAAAAGCCAGAAAAGATACCAAAGAAGTATTGCATTTAATGCGTTTTGAGATAACAAATGTGACTCCTTCTGGCGAGAATCTACGCTAGATCCAAAGCTCAGATATCAGAGACCCTTTTGCATGAAACCAGGCATAGTAACAAGGTCAATTGGCAGAAATCTGGTTTCTTAATAAGTATTTGTTAGAAGGTCAGGCTTCCAAGAACCTCAAGAAAATAGACACGTCTCATAGAACCGAGTATTTAGGACAAGGGGATTTAACCATGCGGATAACTCTAAGCAAGAAAAACAAATTTTATAGGGATTAAGGCAAATAGTTTGCACCACTATTTAAGTACTGTGTCTATTTCCAAGTGGAAGGTGCTAGAACCAGGAACGTAATCCCTATACATACCTAACAAAGAAAGTAAGAAAACCCTACTTCCTTGACATACAATACTTCGGAATTGGACAGCACCCTTCAGAAATAATTACACAATTTAAGATAGATAACAAATATAATATCTCAACATTTATTCAATCACGTGTGACAGTATCACGATGGTTTTCCCAACAAATACGCAAACAAGAGACTCTGTATCTTCAGTTTTCTGTCCTTTATTCAGTTTTTAATTTTTATTAAAAATCGCTGATAGCCAAATAGCCAACGCGTTTCGTCCGTTACCGGACTTCTTCAGGGCTGAATAGGACGTTTTGTTATCAGGTTCACATATGATGCATGTTTAATGTCCAGTGTAGATAACATTTATAAACGTGTCTTTTCTCATTTGGAAATATTGGTAGTTCGAAAAAGAGTCGTAGATCACTTTGACATAGGTTTTGTTCAGGCCAAGGTAAGCCCAAAACACCGCATAGAAGAGCGTAACGATATGGTGAATGATGGAATGAACGAATTGTCCGAATTACAGAGAAACATTCACTGACCTCATTGCACACCACCGACAGTCCCTTACCCCCTGCTAGTCAGAAATCATATTAGCAGGGAAACAAACAAAACTGATTGTTGACCTACATGCAGTTCGATTTCACTATCAAACTGCAAGTCCCAGAATCCTCAATTCCACATAAAACCATGTGATCAAACGGAATACTTCCGTGATTGATCCAAACACAGTGGAAACACGCACCGAACAGCACCAGCAGAAAGCGTAGCAGAAAACACGAAATTGCTTTAAGGTGAGAAGTTATAGACTAAAATAATTTTTAGTCCCAGTAAACTTAACAAGCAATAAGCCTAAACAAAGGTTTGTCTATTAACCCAGCAGGATAAAAGTCCCGAGGTTGCCGATTCAGACAATGGAGATGCACCGCCATTAACAAGACGGCGTCTTAGAAAGTAAGCAGTGTTGTCCATTTCAAATCAACCCTGTATTTCTCAAAACATACAATTTACATATAAGGTAAAACCTGCCTCCTTTTGACAGGCGGTGCCAAATCCGAGACAGATGATTCAGTGAAATCGAACTGCATCACAAGCCCACTGTAAAGTAAGTAGTGAGTCTCCCACTTAGGGAATATCAAGAAATGCCCCCCGTTCAGAAAAAAGATCAAACAGTTCTCTTTTTAATACAGATTTGAAAACCATTCTCCCCTGAAAATTGAAGAAACCGAAGCGCTAGAACACAAAGGTACTCCCATGTCCATTATGGTGCTAAGCTCAGTTTTAACTAAACAGGAGTAGGAACTAAAAGAAGCTTTCTTTATTATTCACACCATTAGGTACCCAGGTAGCCCTGAGGAAAAACCCGCAAACTCACGGACCGGGTTTGGAAACGCGTCGGCTTTCCCAAAGGATTCATCACTTCTTCTCGCCAAAGGCGTTAAACATTTGTCCCAGGCTGTGGGACTTGAGTTCAATAAATAAAAAGCCTATGGTGACCCCAGTCCTAAATAGCCAAAAGAAATTCAGCCAATATGACTGTGATAGATCATTCTGGTGTACCCCATCAACTTGTTTTCCTTTACATTGTTTAAAATATGCATTTTGTTTACGTTGCATTAGAAATGTTGTTCAATTTGTGTATAATTGTTTTTCACTGAATGCTAGAAACATTTTCTGTTAAAGTTTGTGTTTAAAACTCGTATCTGTTCAACAAAAAACATTGTGAAAAAACTAAATAAATCTTAGAAGCTTTAAGAGTAGACAGAAGCTTGTGATTTGCTGTAAAATAAAAAACAGCTTCAAACCCGAGACCAGGCACATTTGTATTGTTTAAAAACGTATATAGTCCAGCCTGGCCCGTAGGACAAAACCCCTTATTTGATACAGTTGACCCTCTGCATGGCACTGCCTCAAGCTTGGGCCAAACATGCGTTTTGTTTGCAAAAGATGCTGTTTTTTGGTATTTCGCAAATCTCGCGAAATTACTGAAAAATCACAAATTCTTGAGCGGAACAGATTTTTGGCCCATGCTTGCGGCAGGGCCATGCAGACGGTCAAGGCAGGCCCCACTGAGTGAAGCATCCTCCTGATGTAGCATACCTAGGCTCTTTGAAACAGACAGACAAAGCATATCTAGGGTTTAGGGTTCAGTGCGATTTACTAGGGTTTTTGGGTTTAAGTTGGTATGGTTCACGCTGATTCTAGGGCTCGGGCCCGATGCAGGCTCGTTCATAATGATGTTGGCAAGGTTTTAGGGGGTTTGGTGTTCTTTGGTCCAGAATTGGCCGAATTGTGGCCTTTTTGGGTGTTTTGCCGGCACGTGTGTTTGGGTGAAAAATAAGTGAAAACTAGTCGTAGACCTTCTTCTTCTTCAAAGAGCGCAGTGGTTCGATTTTGTTCTGCCTTGCTGATATTCTTGTGAATCGCTGGAACAAGTGACTGTCCAGGTAAGTTTCAAGAAGATCGAAGTATTGGAAGTGCTGAAAACAGCAATGTTTTGTGAACAGCGCAATTTGCCATGTTTTGAATATACCAGTATTGCATGTTTTTAGGGGACTGTTTGGGGGTCTTCTAGATTTGTGGGGGAGGGTCTGGGGGTCTGGGAGCACTGCTGGGATAGCATAATTTTGATTGCAAGTGATTTGAACAAAATCCTTGGTGGGAAAGAGGAGTTAGGGCCTAACTGCAGAGCGTGTTTGGACCGATGTTGACTGGTTGGCTGAAAATTTTCGAAGTATGAATTTTTGCATTTTTGCTTCTTTAGGGGTGTTCTGGTTTTTGCTGGTGGCTGCAGGGATCTGGGGGCATAGCTCGGAAGGCCTAATATCGGAATCAAGTGTTTTGGACCAAATCCATGGTGAAAAAGTTTTTCCGTTTTTGCTCACTTGCCTGTTTTTGGGGTTCTGTATGGGGGGCTTCTAGGTTATTGGGGGTGGGTTTTGGGGTCTGAGAGCACTGCTGGCACAGTCTAATTTTGATTGCATTTGTTTTTGAGAAAATCCATGGTGGAAAAGGGGAGTTAGGGCCTTGCTGCAGAGCATATTTGGACTGAATTGAAGGTAGGCCCATTCTTGCTTTTTGCCTGTTTGGGGGTGTTCTGCTTTTTTGCGGGTGGCTGCAGGGGTCTGGGGGTATTGCTGGGAAGGTTTAATACCGGATAAAAGTGTTTTGGAGGAAATCGGAGGTGAATTTTTTTTCCATTTTCAGACATTTCGCTCACTTTAGCGTTTTCGGGGGGCTGTTTGGGGGGTTCCTGGTGTTTGTGGGGGGGGTTTAGGGTCTGTCTTGGAGCAATGCTGGGTATGGATAGTTTTGATTGCAAGTGGTTTGGAGAAAATCCATGGTGGCAAAGGGGAGTTAGGGCCTAGCTGCAGAGCGCGCACAGAATGATTTGGGATTGAGGGCAAAATTATTCTGTCTCACTTTTTTCCGGTTTTGCTTTTTGGCTGTTTGGGGTGTTAAACTTGTTTCGGCATGGGTTGATAGGTCTGGGGGCATATGCGGGAAGGTCTAATACCGGATAAAAGTGTTTTGGAGACAATCAGAGGTGAAAAGGTTTTTCACTTTCCAGAGTTTTCGCTCACTTTCATGTTTTCGGGGGTCTGCTTGAGGGGTTCCTGGTGTTTGGGAGGGGTTGGGGGGTCTTCGAGAACTCTGGGTATGGATAGTTTTAATTGCAAGTGGTTTGGAGAAAATCCATGGTGGGAAAGGGGAGTTAGGGCCTACCTGCAGAGCGCGCATGGAGTGATTTCGAAATGAGGCCTTAATTTTTCTAAGTGTCACTTTTTGTGGTTTTGCTTTTTGGCTGTTTGGGGGTGTTAAACTTGTTTTCGCCTCCGTTGACGAATCTGGGGGCATTGCTGGGAAGGTCTAATACCGGATAAAAGTGGTTTGGAGAAAATCGGAGGTGAAAAGCGTTTTGCCACTATTTTTAACTTTGGGCTCGTTAGGGTTAGCAGTATTGCATGTGTTTGGGGTGTTCTAGATTTTTGCAACTGGGATCTGGGGTCTTAGAGCACTCGTGGGAATGTGTAATTTTGGTTGCAAGTGGTTTGAAGAAAATCCATGGTGGGGAAAGGGGGATTTGGCCTAGTTGCAGAAAGCGTTTGGCACTATTCTTAACTTAGGGCTCGTTAGGGTTAGCAGTATTGTATTGCATGTGTTTGGGGGTGTTCTACATTTTTACGACTGGGTGGGGTCTTGGAACACTTGTGGGAATGTCTAGTTTTGATTGCAAGTGGTTTGAAGAAAATCTGTGGCGGGAAAGGGGGGTTTTGGACATACTTTCTGAGTTCGTTTTGGCACGATTTGAAATTAGGCCTCTGCGAGGTAGCAGCCGTATTCTGCACGTTTTTGGGAGGGTAATGTGGGGTGTTCTAGATTTTGGGGATTGTTATCTCTGAAAGTGTAATTTTTGCACTACACAGCGTACCTTATATTTTTTTTCTCCGAGGTGTATTTATCACTTACTGTTGTGTTTTTCCATCAACAATTACAGGCAGGCTTTTACCCTGTGCCATCGATGTACTACTCAGGCTTATAATTAGCGATCCGCAATTCAGCATCAGGCAGGCAGTGGACAGTGTGTCTGGTCACCAAGATTGATCGACGGAGCATCCGAGGGAATGAAGGAGTACCGCAAATAAGAGGAATGGCTGGATGCATCAACTTCACAAATTCAACGGGACAACTACAAAAAACAGTTACAGTATCCAAAATTCTCGTTATCTTTTAAATGATATTGTTGTGAAGTTGAACTTACTTCTACGAGTGTGACTCTTTGCGTTTGTTTGATCTCTGCTTCAAATTCATCCCTCCAGCTATTTGATACGTCTTTGCTATGTTTAACAGTAATTTAATGTTCTAAGTGTTTATTCTCTCTGGGGGCAGAGAGGCAAGTGAAATTGCGTAATGACTGCAGCCCTGTACTGTCAACTTGTTTCTTCGTAGTTACTAGTAAGTTGCAGTAAGTAGTAGTACCACTTTTCAGTATCCTAACCATCCATTTAGTAAACAACTTCTAGCATGCAGTAGTGCACTTCCTTTATGTCCCTTAAATGATTCATCAATATCTTCAAATCCAAAGATTTGTTTCTCTTCATTTGTTGTTTTCCTCTCTACCAAACTTTCCAAGAAACCCCCATTCCCATCCAATTTTCAAACCCTAACCCTCTTCCCCCGGGCTGTGTGGTATTTCATTGAGGTGTGACTGACAACAACAATAAATTCCCCACACTTGCTGTGGAGGTTAAGGTCAAAGCAACCAAAATCATTACAATCAGAAGTTCATGTGCGCCATCGTGGATTGATAAGAACATCCTCCTCCTACACGACGTGAACAATCAAATGCTTAATGCTTACATTACGTTGATGACGTGTCCTTTGCCTTAATTTCCTATAGCAGTCAAACTCCACGCAACTACTACTTATATTTACATTAATTTGGCACTGCTTAGGCTACAATTTAGGGCACTGTGCTCTACCGTACTATCTATTGTACTGTTTCTAATGCCACGCTCAGGCCACTCAATGTTTCATTTCCTTTTTTTTCATAAGGTGATACCGCCAGTGTGTACCACTACTGCTACCAGCACAACAATGATATTGCATCCGTCGAGGATTTAAGACAACAACCAACCTTAATCACTATTTGCATAGCAGGCAGCCCTGGGGCTACTCCGATTCCCAAACACAAATCACAGGTAAGATAAGCATTTTGGAGAGGTAGTAAAATAATGGGCTAGGACTAAGTTGGGAGGAGAGCAGAGACTGACAGTACTACTAGTAAAGTACAGTAGTAGGGCTACTGAATTGACTAACTCGGTTACTTGCATTTTGGTACATTTCAGGACTAGATGTTTCATTCATGCTGGTATGTTTTCAGAAAACAAACGGCCAGTAACCACCGCCAACCCCCAAACAAAATAATATAGGAATGCGTACACTGTGTTTTAGTAAGAAAAATAATTATTAAGAAATATATATTCATGTTGTTGTCAGCACAAAAATGAAATAAATTACCCCAACTTACCCCCCTCCCTAACCCAACCAATGTCCAAAAGTCCCCTTTCCCCAACACCCAATTCCCACCCCCCAACAGTCTTTAAAAAAGGGGCAAGGGACAGTCACTTCCTCCGGTGGTGTAGTTCGGACAGCTGGTGCTGCATGTCCCGCAGCTCTTTGCGGAGGTCCTGGAGCTGGCGCAGATGTTTTTCGCCAACCGCTCCAGGTAGTCCACTCTTGTACGTAGCCGTCGCACACGAACCATCCAGGATCTGGGGGGGGCGCTGATTTTGTTGCTGCTGTGCGGCGGAGGCGGGAGGCTGTCAGGCCACGGCTCCATTTGGCTGGAGGCTTCTGGCTGGTGGAGGAGGATGTAGTGGTTGATGTCTCCTCATGCTCCCGGGACCACAACCACCGATACTCGGCCCAAATCGCCTCCAGCTTACGGGCCCTGGCCGGGACAGCCATCTCCTTGCGAGTGAGCTTTTTCGGAGTAGCATCTATGAAGAAAGAAAGAAAAATACTGTAGCCAATAGTCTTTAACATAAAGTCAAAATAATTCAATGGAAAGTTGACACTTAGTAACACCAGCAAGTAGCAAACACAGTATAACATTTTGGCATATATCTTTCCGCCGTCTTTGTAAGCCTGTGACATTACTGGGAGTTTCAGGAATTCCACTATAAATTACTGGTACGTGAACTTATGGTAGCCTCCATAATTGCAGCTCACTCAGCTTTCACCCAAGAAATACAGACACAGGCCATGATGATGCAGACTCGCAGTACTTTAAGCAGGTGTAGGAATGTCTTACTTTTCTATAGAGGTGGCACTGCCACTGGCCATACTTCATCCACTCAGCGTCTGCTCTACTACATCATACACGTCTGCTATCGATGAGGAAAAAGAAGATAACATCCAGGCCTCCAAAGTACATCTATGATTCTTCTTAATGTCTCAAATGTACCAACATTTCTTTTTGTCAACAACCAACTAACACCCGTTTCATTATATTTTGGAAACCGCCGTCTTCTTATCTTGAATTGCATTCAACAAAACCATTCTTTACAGTCATAAATATTAAGACGCTCGTCCTTTGTTTCACCCTTCTTTAACTTTTTGTTCTTCACATACCTAAACTACATCTGATAAAACTTGGCTTCACAATAAAAATTTGCCAGCTGAGTTGAAGTGAAATAGAAGGGGCCATTGGTTACCCGAGAAGTACTGCCGCTAATGCTATTACAAGTCAAGGTTGACTGTCTTCTCCGTGATAGCCCAAAAAGTAGTTCTAAATTAGTAACTGTTCTTAACAGTACAGTCTACTCACACTAGTGTACTGTGTACTACTGTACAGTACATCATACACTCCTTTGCGAGCCTACTCAAAAACATTTCAATGAGTAAGGAGTATAATAACTTACCACAGTCCTCCGCCGACGCTGAGTCTTCCCCCCCAGCTCCTCATGTTGGCGCCTCCGCATCCAGAGTGGACCCCTCCGCACTGCTGGCCCTAGCACAGGTGGTCATCTGTGCCGCAGCAGATGTTGTGACGTCTAGGAAAAACATGTCATATTTTCAGATGCCATACACAACCCCCTATTTTGCCTCATAATGGAAGAAAATTTTACATAACAAATGTTTTATTACTGGGATTGAAAAAAGTAACGGTTTTGGGGAGGAAGTGTTTACCTTTTATATGCTTATTCCATTAAATGCTACACTTCTTCTTATGACAACTGACGAATGCTTGCTTAACGTGTACCATTTTTCTCATTACATAAAGAAGATTCCATTGCCCTTCTGCCAAACGATTCACCAACTACTAGCAAGTCATCACCAGCAGTACTTTAAGTACTTTGAAGAAGGTGGGGGCTCCCGCACAGTTATTCTAATAATTTCATGTGTCTGTTAACTATTTTTAAGTTTGAGTCATACTAATTTCATTCATGGGAATGTTGTTTAAACTTTAACGTCATCTTCATCCATCACCATTGCTCGCTCCGAATACTACGCTATTAAAAATAAAGAAATATTGTTTTCATTTCTTAATTGAAAATAAAACTTTAAAACTAACAAACAATGTGTGGTTTTTGTTCACGAGTGAGTGAGCGGAAGGGTTTGAACTACTGCACTTGGCAGTCATGTTTCAGTGACTCAGATAGGCCGGGACTCGGCGGTAGACTTCTTCTGTTCTTCTGGGTCGTAAAATCATTGGTCAGACACACTAGATAGTTGGTCAGGGAATTGGGGGTTCAACTTCTGTTTGGACTGAGCTATGTCGAAAGTCGAACTGCACCTATCATCAACAATGTCCTATTTCTCTTGTCCATACTTCTTCGCGTGCAGAATAGTCCCTGAAACACTAGCAGTATTGGATGTGCTCCTCTCAAATCAAAAAGGCAACTGCTAACTTTTACTTGGTGTAAACAATGACATTTTGTTGTTGGAATTTGTCAAAGCACTTGCATTAAGAAGACTGGAATACACAGCAAGGGCAATCCAGAGGACTGCACTCAGTGCCTAGAGCTATTGCTGGATCAGAGTTTTGTTTCACACCGTTTGCCGACTGGGCAAGCTTAGCTACGTACACAGACCGACTCACAATCGTAAATATTAGTAGCACAGAGAGTGATGGTAGAGGCAGGATAAGAATGTAGAAAGTAGTCTACATTAGAAGAAGATCAAAGACTATTTTGAAAAACATAGAATTATTAGGAAACAGTTTGTAATGAATAGGAGCTGTAAAAGTTAGGGAAGTATAAGTATTGTTATAACAATTGAACAACATACGGGGGACAGCAGAAGAGCCTGCAAGGGACTGATCCTGTCCACCTTCTGCCACCGGAGTCTCAGTCGCCGCTGGCGCCTTGCGCCTGGGAGGTGCTGGTGAGCATGAAATAAAGAAACACAACATGGATGATTGTTTTTTTGGAAATATTTGATTTCTTTGAACACAATCTAAATGTATGTTGGGGAAACAAATTACCAACAATTGCATCTGATCTGGTCAACTAGGAATATAGTAGTACAGTATTGCAGGATTCGCAGACCGTCTAATAGGAAAGTTATATAATTCACTAACTACACCAACAACAAAAAGGTTCTACTACGACTGCCATCACTCAGCAGCACGAGACGTCGCGTGAGAGACACAGTCCGTCATCATGATTGCAGACCACTAACAAATGTCCTATAACAAGTAATAAATAATATACTCAAGGTATCAATGCACCACTATCTGTTCAAAGTGGCAGCAGCAGGAGTACAAAGAAGGACTAGACTTGAGTCTACTGTCGCTAGCATTACGCAGTAATGCTCTCAAATTAGTAAAAAGTTGCAAACAAGTAAGCATAGTAGCAACGCCAATAACCAGGCGAGCACCTGTAATGACAGAAGCTATTTAAAGATTAATTTACCTGCAATGTAATCGAATCAGCAGCATTCATACTCTTCAGGAAAAAAATAGATTAGCAATATAACAGAGCAGAAGAAACAAAAGTAGTTATTAAATACCTACTTACCAAGGCCAGTGATCTCAAATCCTAGCAGGTCGAGCATGTCATGCTCCCGGTTCAGGATGTCAGTCCACCGTTGCGTCACTTGCTGGTAAGTGTACTGGACCCCAGATTCCTTACTCATGCCCCAGCACAACTTCTCCCACAGCTGGCGGCGCTCCCGGAGGCCGTAACTGGAAGCAATCTGCCCACCTGCTGCCACGGTCTTAGGGAGGTGGACTTGAACAAAAACCATCAAGGCGGCCATCTCCTCCCCAGAGAAGATCTCCCTGGCCTTGACTTCCTCCCCCCTCAAACGCCCACAAGGGAGCCAGGTACGGGGTGCTGGGCCCTTCCCCTTGCCCTTGTCAGCTCCCGTAGCCATGGTCCTGGGCACAAAAAGAAGGAAAGAAGAATAGGTGTGAAAAAAATAAGAGAGAGAGCGAAAGAAATAAAGTAGGTAATAAAGTAACAAAAAGTGAAAAAAACACAAAATATAGATGTTGGAAATTGTAGAGATAGATAATAAGCAAAAAAAGCAAAAAAAAGTTCAGAAAAACTTAGGATTACAAATATGTAGGATGGATAGAAAGGTAGCATGCCCATAAACTATAGCAATGAATGAAAAACAAGATGGCCAAGCCCATATAGGACCGCGTGGGTAAGTTTGCGCGATATTTCCCCAGCAAGCACGCAAAAACGCCTGCGAACCCGTAAACACGCCACACGCATAACGCGAGCATGCACCTAGCACCCGGAACCGGAAATACGCAACACGCACAAGATGGCCGTGCCCATGTACGACTGCATGGGTAACTTTGCGGTCGTTGCGCTGCAAGCGGCCCGCGAAGACGCAAAAAAACCCACGAACACGCAAAAAAAAACAATCCGCAAATTGGCACGAATTCACGGTTTGCGAGTTCGATTTCGCGTGAATTCGCGCCCAACGAATCTCGCGTAATTGCAGAAAAACTAATTTTGCAAAACTGAAAGCACTTAGCAGATGCAAAAGTTCAAGATAATTTGTAAGCATTCCCTGTAGTCATTCCTGAGGGGCCCCTCAGAGTTCACTTGCCTACTTGCAACTATTCTCGGACCCTGCTCTGATCCTCAAAGCAGGGTAAGAGAATAGTTACAAGTATGGCACAATGCTCTTGTAAAAAAAAATAAACTGAAACAGGAAGCACTTACAGCTAAGGAAGCAGGTGCCAGACTTGAAGATCAAATTCAGTGACACATTAACCAGCCCCAAATTAATTAATCTCAGTTGAAGCTGGGCAGGTGTGCTTTCCTCCCATAATCTACAATGGTGAACCAGAGGGTGCTGTGATGAACCAGAGGGTGGCAGTGATGAACCAGAGGGTGGCAGTGATGAACCAGAGGGTGCTGTGATGAACCAGAGGGTGGCAGTGGTGAACCAGATGGTGGTAGTGGTGAACCAGAGGGTGACAGTGGTGAACCAGAGAGTGACAGTGGTGAACCAGAGAGTGGCAGTGGTGAACCACAGAGGGGCAGTGATGAACCAGAGGGTGGCAGTGATGAACCAGAGGGTGGCAGGGGTGAACCAGAGGGTGGCAGTGGTGAACCAGAGGGTGCTGTGATGAACCAGAGAGTGTCAGGGGTGAACCAGAGGGTGACAGTGGTGAACCAGAGGGTGCTGTGATGAACCAGAGGTTGGCAGTCGTGAACCAGAGGGGGGTAGTGGTGAACCAGAGGGTGACAGTGGTGAACCGGAGAGTGGCAGTGGTGAACCACAGGGTGGCAGTGGTGAACCAGAGGATGACAGTGCTGAACCAGAGGGTGACCGGGGTGAACCAGAGGGTGACAGTGGTGAACCAGAGGGTGCTGTGATTAACAAGAGGGTGGCAGTGGTGAACCAGAGGGTGACAGTGGTGAGCCAGAGGGTGACAGTGGTGAACCAGAGGGTGCTGTGATGTACCAGAGGGTGGCAGTGGTGAACCAGAGGGTGACAGTGGTGAACCTGAGGGTGGCAGTGGTGAACCTGAGGGTGGCAGTGGTGAACTAGAGGGTGATAGTGGTGAGCCAGAGGGTGACAGTGGTGAACCAGAGGGTGACAGTGGTGAGCCAGAGGGTGACAGTGGTGAACCAGAGGGTGCTGTGATGTACCAGTGGGTGGCAGTGGTGAACCAGAGGGTGACAGTGGTGAACCAGAGGGTGGCAGTGGTGAACCAGAGGGTGGCAGTGATGAACCAGAGGATGGCCACGATGAACCACAGGGTCGCAAACAGGCTGGACAAGTAGAAACAACATGGTTGCGACAGTTGCGACCATACAAGTAAGTTTGCGTTCCCAAACTTGTAAAAAATGCTTGCGAACTGGCAAAAACCCTCACGAACGCGCAAAAAACCCCAAAATCCGCAAATTCGCACGAATTCGCGGACTTTGCAGATTGCGAGTTTGATTTCGCGTGAATTCGCAGACCGCGAATTCGCAAATTTCGCCCATACTTATATAGAACCATTACTACGTGCAAAGTAATGATTAGGAGCAATGTCATAATCTTCAATTTATCTTTCATTTCCACAGAGGGATCATTTTGTTAATGTATATTTTTATTTATATATAACTTTATGATCCTTCAACTGGAGTTGCATGGCTTACAACCGAGAATTTCATACATTAATAAATAATATTTTTTTAATATGCAAGTATTTCTTAATGATTGAAAAATTTACTATAAATAAACGGTCGACGAAACAACAAAATCCTTTGGAATAAAAAAGAATACTATTTATCTTCTAGAGTGAAAATGGGCTACAAGTAGTTATATTGAGTAGTGCTTTTCCCAATTTTCACTTGTGAATAACAGGAGGATTATCTTCGCAAGCACTTTTTTGGAAAAAAAGTAATATAATTGTGGATACAAATGTTAATAATTTTTTCCATTATTAAAAATGATTGTTAAAAGTAATATTGACATGAAATGTACATATAAAAGAAAGATGAAGTAGTAAGGGAGTGTTTGTCGTATCACTTCTATTCTACTTTATCTGAAAGTAAAGAAAGCCCAAACATTTATAAAATGATGATGGTGCAACACTTATATAATGTTAACATAAGGAGTGATTGCTTATGATAAAATAAAATAAATGTGGTCCAATGCGTGATACCAACGAATGAAAAAAACTATTTGCATTTCACCCATATGATGAATATAAAAGACTCATTAAAATATGTGAAAACATAAGCATTTTTCTTTCAAGGATGGTTTGAAGAATTACACATTTAATAAAAGAACATAATATTCCACGCTGGAGGAGATAAGTCAGCACAAATATGATAGAATAGAAAATATAGTATTATTTTAAAAACCTTTACAGTCAACAAACTCATAAGCACAGTACACAGTTTAAGTTAAAAACACCATACCACAACTAGTTTTTGAAACGCATAGTAAAATAAAGTGCGTCACAAAATGGGCTAGGTACATGGTGAGTGTATCGTAACGTTACATAGAAAAAAACAACATTAGGATCAGGAAGGTAGACTTAACCACACAACAGCCAATCAAATGTTTTTCAAGATCTGAGCAGGGAAAGGGATTGGTCGCTAATACGTCTTCTTACAATGCTTCACAACCAATCAAAAATAAGTGTAGAAAGTTTTTGTTTTTAACATACGAGCAAATCAGATAACCTTGCAATTACACGCAGCGAGAGGCAATTATTAAAGATGACTTGCTTTCGCAAGACCCCGAAAGACTTCTTCAGATTAAGTACGCACTTCACTGCCAGACCCCATTTAATGATTATCCAGGCTCTCAAGCCTAAACATATCACAAATCATCTCTCGTCACTTTCTCTTCTTCCACGTTCACCGTGAAAGTGGGTGTCTCATTCTCCTTGAACTCCTTTCTTTTTCATAGTAAATATTACTCATACACTATCCTACATATACCCCACAGATGCAACCCCCTGGATTTGCAATAGTAATTGTTACTCATACACTATCCAGCACATACAATACAGATACACCACATTGGGGTTGGAATATATTTTTTTTTGTGATACACTATCCAGCGCATTCCGTACAGATGCACCCCCCTGGTGTTAGAATAGTTATTGTGACCGCTAAACTAACCTGCACTCACCCTACTGATGCACTCTACTCTCAATTTCAAAATCCAAACCAGATTTTATAACACCCTTGCACCACTTTTGAGACACTTTTCCCATCTTAAAAGCTATGCAATAGTAACACAATGAACTTGTAAATCTACCCCTATGCACATTACAAGCAAAACAAGTACACAGCTCATTCAATTCTTTATCGAACACAATTAGACAGTGTTGTTTCACGATTCACAATGAACTTCAATAAATACTTTGTGCCTATTTAAATGGAAGATGAGATTGTTGACATTACAAAATTTAGCGGCATATTTACAAAGACAGAGTTAAAATTGTCGTTGCTTTAACACCTGCAAAGTACAAAAAAAACACTGAAAATGGACTTCCAAATCCTTTGTTATCTTACCTGAAGATTTTCTCAACATTGCTGTTTCCTATACAAGATTGAGAGCCACCACTTGAGGCAATGAAACAAATGTTTGTGGGGGGCTCCATCGCTCCCCCTTCAAAATTAAAAGTGTGGG
The DNA here is from genome assembly GCF_964263255.1 of Lissotriton vulgaris. NCBI lineage: Eukaryota > Metazoa > Chordata > Amphibia > Caudata > Salamandridae > Lissotriton > Lissotriton vulgaris. Next base: position 1,570,754,224 of record NC_141691.1, read on the forward strand.
GACCTCAATGACCACCCTCAAACCCTGGGAACCACCACCCCCGGGATTTAGTGTATTGTGCAACGCAGACTGCGTGACCCTATGCCTAGAGCCCACGAAGGCCCTAGAAACCGCCACGCCCCAGGGCCGGCTCCTGCAGTATCCCAGGGTGCCTCCCCGGGAATCTGCTGTTTGCTATGAGAGGGCGTGAGTCTCGCGCCTTCCGCCCTCCCATAGCAAACTTAGTTTGCATTTTGAAAGACACAACTGTGAAATCTGTTCTCACTTTCAAAATCCAAACCAGATTGTTTTTGCACATGCAAGATTGCATCTCCCCAAGGGGAATAGCAATGCTTGCTCCCGAAGAATGCGGGAAGCCGGCGGGACCATGGGGGCATTGTGGCTCCCCCCACGGTCCCCACCATTTTTTATAGGATCCGGGGGATATTAAAAATTACTGATAGGAGCTATTCTTTTATGGTAAAATTAAAAGTTGCGCACCCAGCTCAATGCGGCCCCCTGGTGTGCATGCGCTGGATGCACGACTCATAATCTGTAGGGTGCACGACTTCAGTGCCTTTGGTGCACAACTTCTATGCGTTTAAGAGTCGGCATTGCTTTTCCACATGGAGACCTACTAACATGCAGCTCGCCAAGTAGAGTAGCAATCTCATTTACATTTTGAAAGAGAAAAGTTTTCCTTGCTATGGGAGGGCGGGATAGACACCCCATAACACTGCAGGAACCGGCCCTCCCACAATAAATAAAGCCCCGGGAGTGATGGTCTCGGGGCTTTGGACCCCTTGCAGCCCCCGGCAACAACCATTTTATTTTTGCCCCGGCAGTGCATCCCCTGGTGTGCACGTGCTGCATGTACGACTCATAATCTATAGGGCAGGACCATCGATGGCATGGGCAGCGTGGGCAGTTTCCCAGGGCCTAGCGCGCAGCCCACCAGCATGGGGCCCCAAACCGATCGTGTGCCCTGTTGTTTCCCTGTCTCCATGCAATTAGGGTCCAGGGAACCCCCCGCCACCCTGGGCCTCTCAGAGATGGTGTCTGGAGGCCTAGGGGAGGGAGACGCTTCCCCTAGTCTCAATTGCAAGGAGACCCATTCAGAGACACTGCGGGAGGTCCATTGTACAGAATTTTAGCGCTCTCAGCCCACAAGCAATTCTTACACCTATCAGGCTGGAGGTGTGAGAATTGCTTGTGGCCTGACAGTTAAAATTATAGGGGCGCTAAAATCCTGTACAATGGGCCTCCTGCGGTGTCTCTAAATACTTTTCAAGGGCTCACTTCACTAAATTAGAGTGGCTTCGCGCATTCCCTTAAATATATAAAAGGGTCCTCGTGCAAACACTTTTAGCCCAGGGCCTCGCATATCATAGAACTGTTCCTCCTGTAGGGTGATGGATCCAGCCGCTTATGGTGCACAACTACTAAGCGTTTGGCAGCCACCATTGCTTTTCCACATAGGGAGCTACTAACATGTAGTTCTACATGTAGAAAATAAATGTCATTTAGATATTAAAAGAGAGAACAGATTTCCTTGCTATGGGAGGGCGGGATGGGCCCCCCTGGACACTGCAGGAGCTGGCCCCCCCACAACCACAATACATAATGCCCCAGGGAGTGGTGCTCCCCGGGGCTTTGGACACCTCACAGCCCCCAATCATTTTTTTGTAGCCCCGGGGGTAGCGGGCCCTCGAGTGCTCCAGGAAGGCTCTGTGAATAAAATGTGATGCTTGGAACACTCTGGTGTTGGTCGAGTGCTTTTCAAATTAAATGATCCCAAGCCTGAGCAGCATACATAGGCGGCATTCGTGTCACCGAGAAGTACCACCCCGAAAATATATGGGGGCTCCAGGGGTTGACATTTGCCAGCTTCTATTTGGGGACCAGCAACGAGGAATTGTGGACAATGTCGATCAGCCGGGGCTCATTTGGGGGCTTCGTTCAGCAGAGAACTGCATGTTTATACAAACCGGCACTACATCATCCATAATGCTTTGCTGCATGCACACGTGGCAGCCGGTCAGGGGGTGGGCCACGTTCTGCTTTTAGGTGCAGGAAGTGACCGGAGCTGTATTTTCACGTTACCAGCCATGAGGAAGAAGATTACCTCGAAACGCATTTGTGTATGCTTCGTGAACTGTGAAAGCAGTAGGTGTATACTGTCCTTATCCGTGAATAAAAGTGTGATGCTTGGAACACTCTGGTGTTGGTCGAGTGCTTTTCAAATAACACAATCCCAAGCCCGAGCAGGATACATAGGCGACAGTAGTGCCGTCGAGAAGCACCACCCAGAGAACCTGGGGGCCCCAGGGGTTGACATTTGCCAGCATCTATTTGGGGACCAGCAACAAGGAATTGCGGAAAATGTCGATCTGTCGGGGCTCATTTGGGGGCTCCGTTCAGCAGAGAACTGCACATTTATACAAACCGGCACTACATCATCCATAATGCTTTGCTGAATGCAGACGTGGCAGCCGGTCAGAGGGCGGGCCATGTTGTGCTTTTAGATGCACGAAGTGACAGCAGGTGCATTTCCATGCCATCAGCCCTGAGGAAGAGGATTACCTCGAAACGTGTCGGTGTATGTGGCGTGAACTGTGAAAGCAGCAGGTGGATACTGTCCTTATCCGTGAATAAAAGTGTGAGGCTTGGAACACCCCGGTGTTGGTCGAGTGCTTTTCAAAAATAACCATCCCAAGCCTGAGCAGGATACAAAGATATAGTACCTACTGGCGGTCGCCAGTAAGTAGGTATAGTTAGAACCTAGTTACCATAGAAAAATTGCAACATTCTATTCCCAATAACTTTGGCTCCAATTGACGAATATTCACGAAATTTTCAAAACCTATGGCCCCATTTGGTTTGCTCATATCTTGAAAGTTTCAGAGTGATTCAGTAAGCGGGGAATGAGAAAAAAGGGGGTCCTAAAACATGTTTTCTCCATGCAAATTTTCATAGGAAACTTTAGACACGGCTACAGCCCGCACTGCTGAATGGAATTACACCAAATTTGGCAGAAAGCTAGCCGTTGGCCTAGAACGAGCCCTTTTTGTTAAAGGGTGTAAAACCATCCAGTAGTTTTTTAAAATATTAATGGAAAAAGAAATATATATATCTGGGCGGAGCCTAACAACACATCTCATCGTGAGATCTGATTGGCTGTCAGCACTTCATCAATGAAGTGTTGCCAGCCATCTTGGGACCAATATACATGATAGCACCTCATTAAAAAGCATTGCAGTTAATAGAAGGTTTTAAGACTTTACCTACATTATAAATCATTTATTGATGGTACCATACTCATTTTAGGAATTGTGGAAAGGTGATTTTACCATGTGAAAAAACCTTTTGCTGGGATATCATGCTTTTCCCACAGAGGTTTTGAAGGTGATCTATAAGGTAAACTGAGAGCATATCTTCGGTAAATTCACATTATCTTTCTCAGTCATGTGAGAATAAAGTCTGATATTCTCAGTAAAACATGTACATCCAAAAAGGGCAGAGACTGTCAGTTGATTCCTTTGTGTTCTACTGCAGCTTCCAAGAGTGTTTTAAAGAACAACTAGAGCGCTAACAGTCCTACTTATGACAAACGTATAACCTGAAGACATCTTGATTGGAATAAAGTGGTAATTCTTAAAACATTTAATTTAAAAAGGAACAAAATGAGGGGGTTCATTTTGCCATAGAAAGTATGATTAGTGCTGCAGAAAGAAAAATTAGGGCACATTTTGAGTGACTTCTCAAATTCTCTTCTATTTCATTCAATAATTCTGACATGCAGACTGAAACATGCACTTTGAATACCAGCAGCAGGCTTCCCTGGTGAACAGTAGCTTTACTACGTTGGGCTAATGAGCAACTAGAGTGCTAACATTCAGAATTCATGGTAAATGTGTGACACATCTGAATGCCTTCTTGATGAAACCAAACTAAAAAACGTAAAGTATTTCCTACTGAGGAGACTACAGTAATGATGAAATTGCTAAACCTCTTAACATATAAGTCTCCCAAGATGGCCACCAGAGACAAAAGAGCCCAAATGTAGCTCAAATATCATCCAGATGTAGCCCACTATAGCTCAATGACAGAATGTCCCAGAGTGTTCTTAAGAACAACTAGAGCGCTTACTGTCTTACATATGACAAAAGTATGGCACACCTGAAGCCATCTTGATTGGAATAAACTGGTAACACTTAAAACATTTAATTTAAAAAGGAACACAATGAGGGGGTTGATTTTGCCATAGAAATTATGATTAGTGTTGAAGAAAGAAAAATTAGGGCACATTTTGAGTGACTTCTCAAATCCTCTTCTAATTCATTAAATAATTCTGACATGCAGACTGAAACATGCACTTTTAATACCAGCAGCAGACGTCCGTGGTGAGCAGTAGCTTTACTACAGTGATCTAATGAGCAACTAGAGTGCTAACATTCAGAATTTCTGGCAAATGTGTGACATATCTGAATACTTTCTTGATGGAATCAAAGTAAAAAACTGAAAGCATTTCCTACTGAGGAGACTGCAGTAAATGAGGAAATTAGGGAACTTCATAATACATAAATCTCCATAAGATGGCCACCATAGACAAAAGAGCCCAAATGTAGCACAAATATCACCCAGATGTAGCCCACATGTAGCCCAATGACAAGTGTGCAAAATCACGTTGTATTTTTTGTGTTTTGGCAGTTTTATATAGTGTAGACTTGTCAGGTGTTGGAGTGCTTTACATGAGCATTGGTTACATCACACAAGAACAAATTCATTTTGGTTTTAGACCTAGGGAGATTAAGTGATTTGACCATAATCACAGAATGTCGAGCTGAAGCAGAAACTCCAACCTGGTTCCCCAGTTGCAAAGTCTGCAGCTCTGGAAGTAACACCACATCCTCTCCCCTAAGTGCAACATTTAATCAAGTGGTCAACTGGTTACAAAAACATAAAAATAACAAATAATTTAAAAGTGCTTTGTCGCTATTTGAAAACTCAGAAAATATGTCCTCATTTTAGTTTTTTAGAGCACTAACCATAATTTTAGTGCACATAAGACCCTCTCATATATGTAATTTCCTAAGTAAATGCTCTAGGTATTACAGTTTTGATTACATCAAGATGGCGCCAGGCATTCCACACTTTTGTATTAAATATAGAATGTTAGCAATCTAGTTGTTTATTAGGATACTGTTGAGAGGCAGAGGCCAGAGGCACGGACTCTGAAAATTGAAGGCAGATAGGAGGGTGCAGAGGCAACAAATTGACCACACTGGGCAGGCAGGAAGGGCAGTGGCAGCACAACAGACTATGGAGAGCAGTGGAAATGGGGCAGGGGCAACAAACCTACATTACTGGACTGGCAAGAGAGGCTGTGGCAATATAATAGACCATTAGGGGCAGAAGGAAGAGGCAGTGGTAGCAGAACCATACATGCCTTTGGCTTTATTTGATCTGTCTCCTGTCTACAAGTTCTTCTTTTTCAATGAAGTCAAAGGGGAAAATCAATACCCCAGTTTTTTTTTTAAATCTCCCTCTTACCAAGTTCAATATGTTAGCAAGTATGGTACATTGGATCATGGAAGGCAGGAGGATTTGGGGTAGGGACATGGACTCAGATAACAGAGGACAGGAGGGACATGGAGAGGTGCACCAAACTGACCCTACAGGGCAGGCATCAGGGTTTGCAGCAGCACAATACACCACACAGGGCATGCGGGAAGGGAGTGCAGCACAGCAATCCATTGAAAGCAATAGGGAGGGGACAGGACCCTGCACATGGACAACAGAGAACAGAGTAGAAAGAGGCAATGGTAGCTAGCTGACCATAATGTATGTATGTATAAACTATTTTGTAGCGCGCTCCGTTACTTGAGAGTATCCTGGCGCGAGAGTATCCTGGACAGGCAGGAGAGAAAGCAGCAGCATAACGGGCCATAAAGGGCATGAGGGCTGGAAATGGGGCATTACAATGGATTAGAAAAGCCAGGAGGGAGTGAAAAGGGGTCTTCACATGGAAACAAAGGGCTGGGGGCAAGGGGGCAGGGCAGGAGCAGCAAGATGACCATGGAGGTCAGGCAGGGTGGGCCCTAGAAGCAAGACACACCATGGAGAACAACAGTGAGACTATAATAGCATACACACATACCATGGAGAAAAGGTGGGAGGGGGTCAGGGGCAGCCAGCAGACCACACAGGGAAGGTAGGAGGGGCTGTGGCAGCACAGAAGACCATGCATGGCAAGCGGCAGGGTTAGTGGCAGCACTCTGGCTATGATGGGCAAGAAGGAGGGTGCAGGGGCATGCACAAAGGACCATGGAGGATAGAAGGGAGGGTCAGGACCTGGGCACAGACAATAAAGTTCAGGGGAAGAGGCCTCATAACAGACCATGCAGAGCAGGCAGGAGAATCAGTTGCAGCACAACAGACCAGGTCGGGCAGAAGGATGTAACAGTAAAATGGACCATGGGGGATTAGAGGAAGGGGATATGGGCATGGAATGTGGACAGGCGGGTGGAGATGGCAGGGATAGGTTACAGTCATCTGACAATGTTAGGAAGGTGGGAGGGGAGTGGCAGCTCAACAGAACACTCAGAGTAAATAGGAGTGGCAGGTCCATGGAACAGGTGGGCATAAAGGATGGAGCAGGGGCATACACACAGAATCAGAGGGCAGGGGGAAGGAGAATAGGGGCAGCAAGCTAAGCACAGAGGCTAAGCAGGAAGTCAATGATGGGGCATAGCATTGGGCAATGGAGGGCAGGAGGAGTGGACTGTTACATCATGCTAAATGGAGGGCATTGCAGCACATCAGACCATGCATGGCATGAGGGAGGAGGCTAATTCATGTATTCAGACAAATGAGGATAGGGAAGAGGTGGATGGCGCAGCAAGATAACTGTTCAGAGAAGGTGTGAAGGCCAGTGGCAGACCAACGGCCACAGAGGGCTGTAAGAAGGTAGCAGGGGAATGGACTTGGACAATGGATGGCTAAGAGGAGGAAAGGCAGGAGCAGCAAGCTTGGGTGGGGGCAGCACAATGCCAGGCCCTGCTTCCAACACCCCACCATCCATTGTGATATGCATCTTACTTAACGTTAAAAAACCTAGAAATTTGCTGAAAAAACAAAGATTACAGAGACGGTATAGTTAGACTCAGATTTCACTCATACACAACCAGTGAAATTCAGCAGCTACAGTTACCTGAGCTAACTATAGCTTACACCCCCTCAATGTACTGCTAATGCCCTCAGACATTACATCATTCATGACATGGTCAGTTACATCACTCATGACATCACTCATGACATTTCAAATGAGCTGTGAATGGAATGGAACTATAATAGCTAGAAATGTATTTAGGGATAGTGTGTGTATTAACACCCCTTTATTTCTTTTCTTTTGTGTAAGAACCATTATAATATGCAACATACCCAAATTAATATGGCTGATAGCCTTTCACTTTAAAGTAATGTGTAGTCCATTGTTTATGTTGATGTTTGCAATAATAAGTATGTTTATTATGAATAAGTCACATTGACAAACATACAGGTATGGTGGTCACGGGGCAAGATACGCTGAAATCCTCCTCGAATAATATTATGGCAATTGTTGCAATTCCAACATGGGGTAGTGCCATAGGAGAAATAATATGGCATCCACCTAAAACAGTTGATAAAAACTATACAGTGGCAGAGCCCCATGTTGGAATTGCAACAATTGCCATAATATTATTCGAGGAGGATATATCACCCACCCGATGAAAGGGTATAAAGTGCATCTAAAAGTCAACGCTACATGCGACATGTCCAATATTATCTACATGTTAAAATGTCCATGTGGGAAAGCCTGTATAGGCCAGTCAGAAAGAAAACTAAAAATACGCATGAACGAACACAGAAGCAATATTAGGACTAAAGCCGTAAAATGCACAGGATCATCCCATTTTATTGAGGCTCAACACCATGTTAGCCACCTGAAAGCATGCCTACTAGAAGTAGTAGAAAAGAGTGAAGGAAAAGACAACAGGAACATTTTACTCTTGAGAGACAATCACTGGACTTACTATTTGAATGGAATGAATGAGAGACTGAAATTCCAATGTTATTTTTAATCGAGACCTTTTTTTGATCATATATTTTTTATGACCTTTCTTTGAACATTGGTACCCATCAGACTGCTAGCAATGAACTTCATTAGCATCAGAATATTTTTATTTCTTAATCATTTTTTAGTTGGGTTGCTCTGAAAATTTGATTATGTCTCTCTTTTTCATCATATCTTATGGACTTATTTGTTAACTTTTGAAAGAACATCATGTGATTTATCTATGTAACATCCTTTACCTGCAACCAGCGTTCGTTTTTTAATCTTTATTGACAGCGCGTAGTACTAACACTCACCCCCTGTTCCGATCACAGGATCAGACGTAGAGACGTACGTACATTCTCTTAACATCCCTGACTAGCTCTGGCACTTGCATGAGAACCATCAAGCATGGAAACACCTCATGCTCGCAACAGCGGTAAGCGTTGTTCCTCTGCAAAATAAAGCTGACTAGGGCTTGGCAAGCGATAAGCGAGTACTGAATTTGTGTTAAAACACGACCTGAAATTTATAAAAGATTATGTTGCTTAATGCGCCATAGGTTTTTAATGCATGTAGATCAAGCGCGTACTTCACTTTTTAACTAGCTTGGCCATATAACACTACACCTTTAAGATGCTAAAGCATTTAGCTTTATCCGTGCACATTTAACGTGAAAGCGGCACACAAGGTCTAACACCATGCTGGAATAGCCGTTTAACACGAGCGCCACGCCTCAACCGATGCCCATTATTTAAAATAAGTGAGATAGTGGACACGGTACACTACTGTTTACTAACCCAACATTAATCACGTGGTGGATACACTTATTCGGGAGGCAAGCCCAGTGTTTAAAATGCATATCATTCCTTCATCTTCCACAGACAATCCCCTGACGAAGGCATTTTGCCGAAATCCATAGGGAGAAGTGAGGATTTATAAATATTTGCGATATAAACAAAGCATTTTGGGACATGAAGTACCATTGGTAAATGCAACAAAACAGATGTATGAAACTAACACATTAAAGTAAGAAACAAAACAACAAGAACATTTGAAAAATAACTGTTTATTGATAATATAGCTGTTATTTACAGCACGCCAACCTGTGCCCGGGGAGACACCCGATAACAGTGGGGTTGATACCAAGTTATCAGAATATTACACTCCTGGGCAGGGAGTGATTCCCAGGTGCACTGTATCTTTGATTACCCCAAAGACAAACGGCAAGCAGTGTACAATCAAATTAACCATAGTGTACATATTGACCCTGCTCCACGAGTGTAGCACGCATCCTTAAAAATACAATAGGAAGAAATTACCAACCTAATGGATTACAGGGTGGAAACCTTTGCTTTCGCAAATGAGTAAATTACGTGAATATACACACTAATACAGGAGGAATCCACTGAATATACCACCACTCTCACCAAAGAACAGCACATCAGATAATTACTTTATTTGTCCAGGAAAGAAATAAACCAACGTCTGCACGCCAGCACGATGACAAGGCGCAAAGAATTCCTAGAGGTCTGAGAATATCCTTGAAGCCATCTTTATGTTAAAACACACAAAAATTCACTGAAAGATGGTACGCAATATTGAATAATTGCTCCTTAGACCTCATTTCAATAATAATAGAAGAACTATCCAATATACTGGAGGAACTCAGGAAAGAAATCAGATTAGTAAAAATGGACCTCGAGAAAGCAATGACCACAGAGGAACTAACCAAGATATTGGAAGACATTAACAATCAACTACAGAAACACACCCGTGAGGTGAACAAAAGGAAAATGTGAAAATACAGAAGAGACACCATCAATTATAAATTAGGGGAATTATACATGTGGGCTGACATCTACGCAAAAAAGAGGCACGGTAGGCCTTATACCCCAAATACAGATACTTCTTCATCAGACAATGAAACTACCGACTCATCGAGAACTGCACCAAAGTCAACTACCGACAGCCCATGCGAACTCGCTGGAAATAAACATCAGTTTTGTTAAACTTATGAGAAAACTGAGACTACGCCATTTTTTTTAAAACGTGGTAACTGAACATAACATAGAGGGAGAAGACCTCTTAAAAGGATTGAGACCAACTAGCACATACATGACTCCGGTGAGCCATAAGACCCTTGATTTGTTTGAACAGATGGTGAAACAAGATTTGTCAAAACTAAATTTTCAGAAGAAAATTAAAAACACATATATGTCAGCAAAAGAATTTGGAATTTTACGCTCAATATCAAACAACCGAGCAGTAATTTGCCAGAAAGCTGATAAGGGTGGAGCACTAGTGTTATTAAATACTGCATACTATTTGGAACAAATACATAGTCACTTACAGGATGAAAATATCTATATGAAACTCAAATTCAATCCAACAGCAGGAATTCAAGCAACTTTATTCAACATCATACAGAAGGAACTAGACAATGGCGTCATCAATGAGAAGATTAAAAGGTACTTGATTCAAAATAATCCTAAAAGCCCCAGTTTCTACATGGTGCCAAAAATCCATAAGGATCCTAAAAAACCTCCATGCCGCCCCATCGTATCTACGAGAGGAAGCCTACATGAACTAGTGGTAAAGTTACTGGACCTCTATTTACAGTCATGTGTAACAAAAATGAGATCTTTCCTTAAGGATACCACAGATTTTTTCAAGAAACTTGAAAACATCACATTAAACATTGAAGAACCCACAGTACTATGGACAATCAATGTAAAATCCTTATATACGTGCATTCCGCAAGGTATAGAAGCGGTAGAAAAGGCTCTACTGCATATTGAATATGAAGACGACATGAAGGTGTTCCTAATGGAACTATTGGAATTGACACTATTGCATAGCTATTTTAAGTGGGACAACAACTGGTATTTGCAAAAGAGTGGTCTATCCATGGGAAATTGCGCAACACCAACATATACAAAATATTCATGAATAATTACGAGGAAGAGCACATTCTTTATACACCACCATGGAAGGAACATATACAATTATATCTTTGCTACATTGATGATATCTTTATCATATAAAGAGGACCAACAGACACCTTAACAACACAAATAACTAAATTGAACGCTATAGATGAGAAAATACAGTTTACTTTTGAAATACCTGAACAGTTCATTAACTTTCTGGATGTACAGATTCATAAAACTCCAACAGCCTTCGCAACAAACCTTTAAAGAAAGCCCACACATAGAAACAACACCTTGAGATATGATGGTTTTCATTGGTGCCCAATAAAACAACACCTACCATACTTACAGCTGCTGAGAATCAAAAGGATCATCTCAGACCCCGACAAAGAAAAAGAACAGACCAACTATATGATACAACAGTTTAAACAGAAAATATATCCAGAGGAAGTACTTGAACTAGCATCCAATCGAACAAAGAATAAAATCAAAAGTGAATTGTTTAACGCACAACCCAAGATTCAGGATGAAAGAGTTACATGCGTCAGCAAATACTCCACCATGAGCCAACACTACAAGAAAATAATAAAGAAACACTAGATTCTATTGAAAATAGAACAAGATTTCAATATTATCTTTGAGCAAGAACCTTTGTTTGCATATACAAGAGCCAAGAACATTGGAGAAATCATACGGCATCACCGTAAAACAGTTGATAAAAAATTATACAATGGCACTACCCCATGTTGGAATTGCAACAATTGCCATAATATTATTTGAGGAGGATATATCACCCACCCTATGAAAGGGTATAGAGTGCATCTAAAAGTCAACACTACATGCAACACGTCTAATATTATCTACATGTTAAAATGTCCATGTGGGAAAGCCTATATAGGCCAGTCGCAAAGAAAACTAAAAATACGCATGAACGAACACAAAAGCAATATAAGGACTAAAGCCATAAAATCCACAGTGGCATCCCATTTTATTGAGTCTCAACACCATGTTAGCCAACTGAAATCATGCATACTAGAAAAGAGTAAAGGAAAAGACAACAGGAACACTTTACTCATGAGAGAGAATCACTGGATTTACTATTTGAACACTCTTAAACCCAATGGAATGAATGAGAGACTGGAATTCCAATGTTATCTTTAATCGGGACCGTTTTTTTGATCATATATTTTTTATGACCTTTCTCTGAACATTGGTACCCATCGGACTGCTAGCAATGAACTTCATAAGCATCAGAATATTTTTATTTCTTAATCATATTTTAGTTGGGTTGCCCTAAAAATTTGATTATGTCGCTCTTTTTCATCATATCTTATGGACTTATTTGTTATCTTTGAAGGAACATCATGTGATTTATCTATGTAACATCCTTTAACTGCAACTAGCGTTATTTTTTTAATCCTTATTGACAGTGCGTAGTACTAACACTCACCCCCTGTTCCGATCACATGATCAGACGTAGAGGCGTACGTACATTCTATTAACGTCCCTGACTAGCTCTGGCACTCGCACGAGAACCATCAAGCATGAAAGCACCTCACGCTAGCAACAGCGGTAAGCGTCGTTCCTCGGCAAAATAAAGCCGACTAGGGCTTGGCAAGCGATAAGCACGTACTGAATTCGTGTTTAAACACGACCTTAAATTTCTGAAAGATTATGTTGCTTAACGCGCCATAAGTGTTTAATGCATTTAAATCTAGCACGCACTTCACTTTTTAACTAGCTTGACCGTATAACACTACTCCTTTAAGATGATAAAGCCTTTAGCTTAATTTGTGCATATTTAACGTGAAACCGGCACACAAGGTCTAACACTATGCTGAAATAGCCGTATAACACGAACGCCACGCCTCAACATATGCTCATTATTTAAAATATGTGAGATAGCGGACAAGTTACACTACAGGTTTACTAACCCAACATCAATCAGGTGGTGGATACACTCCCCTGAAGAAGGCATCTTGCCAAAATGCATAGGGAGAAGTGAGGATTTATAAATATTTGAGATATAAACAAAGCATTTTGGGACATGAAGTACCATTGTTAAATGTAATGAAACAGATGTTTGGAACTAACACATTAAAGAAAGAAACAATACAACAAGAAAGTTTGAAAAATAATTGTTTATTGATAAGTAAGCTGTTGTTTACAGCACGCCAACCTGTGCCTGGGGAGACACCCCATAACAGTGGGGTTGCTACCAAGTTATCAGACATCATCCACATGATCATCTGATACAGCTCCTCACACCCTAAAATACAGACTACCATTCTCGAAACCATAGACACACCAATACTAGTACAGCTACAATATTCTGTGCACTATGCATGCAGACCTCTAACCAGCTACATACTATTGATACGCTCTTCTAAATACCCAGTTAGTACCTATGCAGTCTAGGAATCCGTCTGTCTGTCCCATGCACTTCTCCATTCACCCATCCAGCACTATCTATGTATCCTTTTCACTCCATCAATACCTAAGCACTTATAAATTCAGCACACACTTTCTTTGCAACACTGAAATTACTCCAATTATTAGTCATATACGTATTGAATGGCGTAGTGACTAACACAAGTGCAGGTACAATATTATGTACACTATGCATGCACACCTCTAACCAGCTACAAACTATTGATACACTGTTCTAAATACCCAGTTAGTACCTATGCAGTGTAGGAATCCTCCTGTCTATCCGTTGAATTTCTCCAATCACCCATCCAGCACTATCTACTTATCCTATTGCTCCACCAATACCTAAGCACTTATAATTTCACTATACACTCTGTTTGTAATACTGTAATTATTCTAGTTACTAGTCATGAACTTATGGAAAGGCCTAGCTACTAACACAAGAACAGCTATAAAATGTTGTGCACTATCCAAGCAGACCTCTAACTAGCTACATACTGTGGAAACACTCTTCTAAATACCCAGTTAGTACTCATGCAGTGTAGGAATCGTCCAGTCTGTCCCACCCTCTTCTTTAATCACTTATCTACCACTATCTACTCATCCTATCACTCCACCAATACATAAGCACTTATAAATTAAGTATTCACTCTCTTTGCAGCACTGTCATCATTTTAGTTACTAGTGGTATTCTTATAAAGTGACCTAGGCACCAACACAAGTACCCATAAAAAATTCTGTGCATAATCCATACAAATGGCTAAGCAGATACATACTACTGGTCCACTCCATTAAATACTGAAGTAGTACCCATGCAGCGTAGGATACCTCCTGTCAGTCTCATGCAATTCTGCCAATACCTAAGCACTTATGGGGCGGATTTACAAGCACCCTGCACCACCTGTATGTCACTTTTTGTAACCTAGTGATGGCCCCAGGCACTCCTTCATATTTACAAGGAGAGGAAAAGCCACACTGCATGGTATTTCCTCTCCTTGTAAATACAACCCCTTCATACACAGACCTTTACTTTGAAGGTGTGTTCCATAGGTGTTGCTGTGGGTGTTCCCACACAACACCCATAGAACAAGACACTCATCTCCAGATTTATGAGAAATCATAAATATGGAGATGTGTGTGAATGCTGCACCATACTAGAGTTGGTGTAGCAATCTGCAACGAGGATAATTGTTTTCATTTCTCCTCATTTGATCCTCTTTCAATGCGTGCTGCATTCCACAGCATACATTGAAAGAGGAAATTGCCTTTACTGATTGTCTTTGTGCAGAAAGGTGTCCCTTCCTGCACAAAAACAATCACCGCACAACGCAGACATCCTTGCACCATGGTGCAAGGGTACCTGAGTCACTGCATGGCTGCAGTTTGTGCAGCACTGCAAAAGGAAGCACAGAGTTGCAACATATTCATGTACATATGTCACATCCCTGTGCTTCGGAAGTGCCACAGCGCAGTGCAGCTAAAGAGCTTGCAGTGTCACGCTGCAGCACTTCCTCATAAATCTTCCCCTATGAATTCACCATACACTACTATAGCATTCTTTCAGTCAATCATGTTGTATACAAATATTCAACCAAACTTTCACACATTACCATGCAATTATAGTTCTTTCTTAAACTAGATAAAGCATTTCTGAAAATAACTTTTTTTCTTATTTTTTCTTTTGTATTTTTTCTATTTTTTTTAACTATGCTTTATTTTTTTGGGTGTTTTTTTAGAAAATGAACAAAAAAAAGAACGAATAAAACAGGAAACTTTTAGAATTACTTATCATTCTAAAACCAAAAAACAAAATTAAAAATGATGTTTGCGTTGCGCAGCACAAACTGCATCTACCGACTGCTCACCGAAGTATATAAGTTTCTTACACTTCTGGCAGTGTTGCTCGAGAAAGGTGAATTCTGGCCTAATGTCCATTGCAGGTGTTCCTGAGGATGCTCCAGACGCACTTGCCACAGCAGGTGAGGGGTTCAAAGCAGCTCGCCTCCTTTCCGCCAGAGCAAGAATGAGAGGATGTGTGGTCCAGAGAAGCTTGTACATAGAAGCAGTGCCACTGCCTCTTGGCTTGGTCACACATTTTGCACGTCACCTTTCTCGCGTTTACTTTCTTCTCTCCAGGTGGAAAAGTGAAGAATTTCCACACAACAGATTTTGGCCTCTGAGGACGTGGTGCCTCCTGCAAAAATTCATCTTCAGAAGATACTCCCTCCTGCTGCAGTTGCTGTCCAGATGCCATTTTGTTTGATATTTTTTGAAAAACACCCAAAAAAACAAGCAAAAAGGGTTCTTGTAGGAAAAGACATGTCTCTCTAAAGATGCTCCAACAAGAATGATTAAAATGGGTGGGGTGGGGTCATTCAATAGTTACAGTGACAAATGTTTTGAACCAATTAAATCTTTTTTTTAAGTCATATGAGATCTGCTCAATCTGGGCTCACGAAGGACCCACCCAACGCAGCATAGCAAAAATATATTTAAAAATAATATACGTTTATTATAAGTACACATATATTATTTTTATGAATCTCTTAGATAATCTCTTGCCCTAATATGTATATTAAAGACACATACATATCATTTTAGAATATAAAAAGTTTTTGCGGGAGTGGGGCACCCACAATGTCATCAGTGATGTCATTTAAAATGTCATAGGTGATGTCATCAGTGATGTTACTGACCACGTCATGAATGATGTAATATGTGACATCATCATCAGTGCATTGCTGGTGCGCAAGTTATAGTTAGCAGAACTAACTATAACAGAGGAATTTCAATGGCTTTGTATGAGTGAAATGTCCAGCATACTAAAACACCCCTGAAACCTATGTTTTTTTCTGTGAATATATATAATCTACTTTAGAATATAAACTTTGAATGTAAAAAGACAATATAACAAACAGAAGAAAATCAGAAAGAGAAAAGATAACTAAATATCAATAGAAAGCCTTTTCTGTTCTTTTGCACATATGAGATTGATCGATCATTGTAATTTTAATAGATTTAACCTAGAATGAACTCTTGCAGTCCCGTAGCAACTTTTGCAACGATTGTACTTTACAAAATTTTTTGCCTGAGAGAACCGCTTATCTGCTTGAAATGAACTCCCCAAAATGAACTCTAAAAAAGAACTTTTGGAAAAAGAACTCCTAAAATGCACTTTGATATTGTATTAGAATTACACCTTGGTCTATGTAAAATGTCAATGTGAATGGAAAGCAGAACTTTAATTGAGTACTTTACATTGTATATATCACACTTTTGTAAATTTACTTTTACTTCAGTACTTTACTGAATACTATGAGGTGAATAGACTCAAGGTGTAAAAAATGGCGACCGCAATATGCCGTGATCTCTCACTCAGAATTGGTAGTCTAGTTGTTTTTAAAGGGTATGGAAACTAACAAGGGTACTTAACACAGAGCACAACATAAATTGTCTAGACACAAGGGACTCTATGGTCCAGTTGAAGACTAAGTATAGTCGAAACCCGTAGGCCGTCCTGTTGCTTAATGCACGTGGTGTTTGTGTAATAAAGAAACTTTAAACTTAACTCAGCTGTTGTGTTGCTGTGACTTCTGTGGTGACTACGTGAGCCCAGGGGATCCGAGGTGATATATATATATATATATATATATATATATATATATATATATATATATATATATATATATATATATATTGTACAATGTTCCTGTTCGCCAGCACACGGCGAGAGAAAATCAGGTGAAGACCTCAGAATCGGCTCCACACACTCGCAGCAATCAGGACACGATAAGCAATTTTCAAGTGAAGAGCAGAGTGAACATTTATTCACAAAGAATATAGGGACTTAGTGCCAATCCATGACGTGTTTCACTCCACGAAGGAGCTTGGTCACATGATGTGCCCCAGAGTGTATTGCAAATTTATAGTAAACACAAAAAGTAGGCAAAAAATAAACACACATCTAAAGTGAATGAAGTGAAAAAATGAAAGGGAGACTTTCCAAAAACACTGCTTACAAATATTCTACAGAATGTTGAATGAGACTTGGACCATCAAGATATCAAGCTTGGCCAATTACTATTCATTAAACCACATAAAGTATATATATAGCAATAAAGTTAAGACAAGTGTCAAAACAATAAATATTGAGGAGAAAATTAGTGCATTTTTAACTAGCGGCATTTGTAAAAACAAATATATATATATATCTTTGTTTTTTCCTATGGCTTTGTAGCTTTGTATGAGTGAAATGTCCAGTTTACTATAACACCCCCGAAACCTGATATATATATATATATATATATATATATATATATATATATATATATATAAACGCGTTTTTCCCATGTTAATTTCCATAGGGCGGTTGGCCTCACTTTTAGCTCGAACGGCTGAATGGATTTGCACGAAACTTGGCAAAATTGTAGGGACTGTTAGCCCGATGTGCCTTTGCTAGGTCTCAATATATGTGCTCCAGTGGATTTTGAGAAATTAACGTTCAAAAAAAGATATATATCTGTAACAGCGCTCCGGGCAGCGCTCCGGTTCGCGTACTTTTCGCGTAACGGAGCTTTGCGAAGCGAAGCTGATTGGCTCTCCGGTGTCTGTCAACATTCTAAACAGTCCGGAGCGGCCGCCATCTTGTCTCTCGACAAGAGGAGGCCAAAACAAAGGGGGAAATGAAGGAAAGGGGGCAAGGTAGACCCCTTCTGACCCCCTAGGATTGATGAGGGGGATATTATAGAGCCACACGGGGCAAAAAAAAAAAATCCGATTTTTTCGCCGTAGAGACGCGTCTTGGTACGCGAACCGGGCAGCTAACCGGGCAGCTAACCGGGCAGCTAACCGGCAGCGTAACGGGAGTCTGAGGAGTAGCTGATTGGCTGTCAACATTGTAAACAGTCCGGAGCGGCTGCCATCTTGTCTCTTTGTAGGATCGAGAGACAAGAGGTGGTGAAAAACGAAGGGGGAAATGAAGGAAAGGGGGCAAGGTAGACCCCTCCTGACCCCCTAGGATTGATGAGGGGGATATTAAAGTGCCCCGCGGGGCAAAAAAAAAAAAAAATGCGATTTTTCGCCGTAGAGGCCCGTCCCGGTACGCGAACCGGGCAGCTAACTGGGCAGCTAACCGGCAGCGTAACGGGAGTCTGAGGAGAAGCTGATTGGCTGTTAACATTGTAAACAGTCCGGAGCGGCCGCCATCTTGTCTCTCGGTGGGATCGAGAGACAAGAGGTGGAAAAAAAAAGGTGTAAATGAAGGAAAGGGGTATGGTAGACCCCTCCTGAGTAGCTGATTGGCTGTCAACATTGTAAACAGTCCGGAGCGGCTGCCATCTTGTCTCTCTGTAGGATCGAGAGACAAGAGGTGGTGAAAAACGAAGGGGGAAATGAAGGAAAGGGGGCAAGGTAGACCCCTCCTGAACCCCTAGAATTGATGAGGGGGCTATTAAAGTTCCCCGCGGGGCAAAAAAAACGGGCAGCTAACCGGCAGCGTAACGGGAGTTTGACATCTTGTGTTTTTGGAGCATTTGTTTGCATACCGGGTAGCGTTCCGGTAAGCGTAACAAGGGGAAAATCAAGAGAAACAGTAAAATAAAATTTAAAGGAGTAGATTTCCACCAAACTTGGCAAAATTGTAGGGACTGTTTGTTTGATGTGCCTTTGCAAGGCCTCAAGATATGTGCATGTGTGGATTTTCTCTAATTAAGGTTAAAAAAAATATATATATATCTGTAAGCGTGCTCCGGCGCGCTTACGTTACAGGTTTGGTTTGCGTTGCAGAGACGATACGTCACGGTTATGCGATGTGTCATGAGGCGTCTCATGGGCTATGTGATACGTCACGTAATAAAGAATATATTTTACAGCTATAGATATTAGCTTTTAAAAAACCAATGAAATTCACTGAAAAAACCATAGGTTATAGACCATATATAGTTAGGAATTTGCATTTACAAAACCTTGAAAATTCACTGAAAAAACCATAGGTTATAGACCATATATAGTTAGGAATTAGCATTTACAAAACCATATTTTACTCACACAAAACCATTGAAATTTCATATATAGTTAGTTGCCCTAACTATATATCGCGCACCCGCAATCCACTGCTGATGATGTCACATATTACATCATTCATGACATGGTCAGTGACATCACTGATGACATCACTGATGACATCTCAAATGACATCACTGATGACATCACTGATGACATCATTCATGTGTTAATACGATGAACCTCTACAGACTCTAATATAACCTTAGATACACTTAGTGTAAACAGACACTCACAGATTGTCACTCATCCATGGAGTTACTCATGCACCTACTCAGTCATGCAAAGAATCAATCACACCTCCATTTCCTCAACTATACAGTTATACACACCATACTAATTCAAACATATTCTAACATATTTTTACTCTCTTATACAATCACTGATACAAGTTTTCAATGATCCATGCAGCCACTCACACATTCACTGGCTTTTCTGCACAGTTATTTATATATGTCTACTCTGACATGTACTGTGTTTTACATATGTACTTACTTTGACATGTAGCACTGAGATATCCATTCACTCAGCAATACACTCATGCACACAGTCAACTGCCCATGCAGCTGTTTCCACATGCACTTTTGAACCCATACATATAGTGAATCAACTGCTCACACATCTATGCACAGAGTCATACACCTTCCATCAACTCACACACATACTCAGTCTCCCATACAAATACTTGGGCAAACAATCAATAACCCATATAGTTACTCTTATAGCTACTGATCAACACATGCAGCAGTTTACAGAACAACATATATAATGATGCACAAAATAAGACAGTTTAGTCACTAACCCATGCACTCAGTGACACACATTTAATCATTCTCTCATACAGTCAGTCATGCACCTACTAAATCCTTCATCGAAACACTTATACATCCACTCATTCTTCAATATGTAAGACATATTTTAACTTTACAGAAACATACAGTCACTGGGTGTTGTCATCAGTTATGTCATCAGTGATGTCATTTGAGATGTCATCAGTGATGTCATCAGTGATGTCACTGACCATGTCATGAATGATGTAATATGTGACATCATCAGCAGTGGATTGCGGGTGCGCGATATATAGTTAGGGCAACTAACTATATATGAAATTTCAATGGTTTTGTGTGAGTAAAATATGGTTTTGTAAATGCTAATTCCTAACTATATATGGTCTATAACCTATGGTTTTTTCAGTGAATATATATATATATATATATATATATATATATATATATAAATATATATATATATATATATATATATATATATATATATATATATATATATATATATATATATATATATTACCTACTGGCGGTCGCCAGTAGGTAGTTATAGTTTTTTCAATGTTAAATCTCAAAATTCTATTTGGAATAACTTTGGCGCCGGTTGACGAGTCTGCCTGAAAATTTCCTCAAAATGGCCTTGCGGCGCCCCGGTCCTTCCCTGAAAGTTTGGGGCGATTCGTCAAGCCGGGTTCGAGATAAAAGGGGGGTCCCAAAACACGTTTTCCCCATGTTAATTTCCATAGGGCAGTCGATTTCACTTTTAGCTCGAACGGCTGAATGGATTTACACCAAACTTGGCAAAATTGTAGGGACTGGTAGCCCGATGTGCCTTTTCTATGTCTCAAGATATGTGCTCCAGTGGATTTTGAGTAATTTAGGTTCAAAAAAATATATATATCTATAGGCGCTCCCCGGTACGCGCACCGGGGAGCGCACCGGGCGCGCCACGTGACTTGCGCGCAGAAAGCTGATTGGCTCTTGGTTGTCTGTAAACATTCTAAACAGTCTGGAGCGGCCGCCATCTTGTGTCTCGGTAAAATCAAGACACAAGAGGTGGCAAAAACAAAGGGGGGAATTGACCATAAGGGGGCAGGGTAGACCCCCTCCTAACCCCCTAGGTTTAATGTGGGGGCTAAAATAGGGTCCCACGGGGCATTTAAAAAAAAGATTTTTTTTTTATTTGCACGGGGGGGAGCGCCCGGTACGCGCACCGGGAAGCTCACCGGGGAGCGAAGTAAGGGGAAAATCCAGGACCATATTTATGAAGGCCTTGCGCTGACAGTTTTGTGCCGCCTGTGCGTCACTTTTTGTGACGCACCAGCGGTGTAAAAAAATGCGCCTCATTGCGCTATATTTAAAAAGTGACGCATCTAGGTAGATGGGTCACTTTTTAAAACCCTGCGCCACATTATACCTGCGTCAGGCATAATGTATGCAGAGTGGGCGTTCCCCCGCAAAAAGCTTGGTAATAGCGACGCAGTGAAATCTATGAGATTTCACTGCGTCACTTTTAGGATGCTGTTGCGTCAAAATCTTGCGCCTGCCTCACAGCAGGTGTAAGACTGACGCAAGACCTTTCACATGGTGCTTTCCCCATGTGAAAGGACGCATTACTGGAGTTGCGTCAGTTTTGTGATGCACTCCAGCAATGCGTCACTTTTGTGTTTACAGATACGTCAGAAATACTGACGTATCTGTAACTCCTTGCGACATGATTCGTCATACATTAAATATGACACATCTGGAATGTTGTAAGGAGTGCGCACAGAAAAGTGACGCATCGCACCAGCGGTGTAAAAAAATGCGCCTTGTTACGCTATATTTAAAAAGTGACGCATCTAGGTAGATGGGTCACTTTTTAAAACCCTGCGCCACATTATACCTGCGTCAGGTATAATGTATGCAGAGGGGGCGTTCCCCCGCAACAAGCTTGGTAATAGCGACGCAGTGAAATATATGAGATTTCACTGCGTCACTTTTAGGATGCTGTTGCGTCAAAATCTTGCGCCTGCCTCACAGCAGGTGTAAGACTGACGCAAGACCTTTCACATGGTGCTTTCCCCATGTGAAAGGACGCATTAATGGAGTTGCGTCACTTTTGTGACGCACTCCAGCAATGCGTCACTTTTGTGTTTACAGTTACGTCAGAAATACTGACATATCTGTAACTCCTTGCAACATGATTCGTCATACGACACATCTGGAATGTTGTAAGAAGTGCGCACAGAAAAGTGACGCATCTCTGTTTTCACGTAGCGATGCGTCACTTTTCAGAAATGAGGCCTCCAGTTTATTCACTGTGTCACCTCTACGACCCTTTCTTGCATCAATACGTCCCTTTTGCATACATTACACCTGACGTAGGAATAATGTGGCACAGGGGTTTACAAAGTGATGTATTTACCTAGAAACGCCACTTTGTAAATATGAATAAATAAGGTGCATTTTTTATTGGACTGTTGTGTCACAAAAAGTGATGCTTTGGTGGCGTTAAAGTGACGCATGGCTTCATAAATGAGGCCTTCTACCTTCAACTCCAGCAATGCATCTTTTCTTATCCTTCAACACTCCTGTTCCTTTTCAACATTTTCATTGAATATCAACATTCCCCATATTCACTCTTCTTCTCCTTACTTTCCTTCCTAACACTCACCTTCTTTCAGTCCTCCTACTTCACTTCCTTTTTCCTCTCATACCTTTCTGTTCTTTCTTACTCATTCTCCTTTCCATTATCAATGCACTCTATTTCACTTACTCTTTTTCATTTTTTTAAGAATATAGCTCTTTGATAGGGAATTGGAGGTAGTTCTGAAAAGAACTTTTGTGTTTCTTCTTTTATCTAAACAGGAACAAAAACAGGGAATGGAAATTGCTCAACAGGAGCAAAAAAAACAAAAAAAAATAGGGGTGGGAAGGGCAGTGATGGTTCCCCAATGCTCGAACCATGAGCTGGACACTTTGCTCCCCATAGGTGAGGAGTTGATTGCAGTATCTGCATCTGAGGACACCATGGTTAAATGCAGGTTGAATGTTTGGCACCTGCTCCTGTGATTGCCCCCTCCCAGTGAAGTTGCTCCTCCCGTGGATGTAGAGGCCCCATCACTGGGAACCTCTTGTGCCAGAGCCCTGACACTTTCCCGGGCAAAATTTTGGGGGTGCTTCCTCTGCACATGCCGGATCATTGTGAAGTTCCCAAAAGAGTACTTTTTCAAAGGGTTACCTCATGACAGCTCTTCTTTGCAGATCCTGCACTGCACTTTTGGAGCATTTACCTTTTTTTGTCTGGGTGGGATTTCAAAAAATTTCCAAATAAAATGTTCCTTAACTTTTCGTTGAGGAGGATCTTCATTAATGAATTCTGGGTCATCCTCACTGCTGGATTGTCTGGCAGCCATTCTAAAACCAAGGAGCAAAAAGGCAGGTCTTGCAGTCACAAAAGTGAAAGAAGAAGTGAAGGAAATGGGTGGGGATTTCATTCTTTGTAAAAAAAAACTGTTAGCAACCAATGAAAAGTGTTATTTTAAGGTCACAATGACCCGAGGCGCTTACGCTGCGTGCTCCGGAGCCCTTCCGGATGCGCCCACGCCGTGCGAATGTGGGAGCTTCCGGGGCGCATACGTGGGGCGAACGTAGGCGCTTCCGAGGGAGCTTACGTTGCGCGCCGAAGTGACGTCATCAAACTTTTACGAAATGCATAATCATTTTCCTTATAAAAAAACTGATTTTATTTGTATGATACGAAATGTTTTGCATTATTATTAACTTTTCATTCATATTTCTTTTCGCGCTTTCCGGAGAGCTTACCGATGAGCTTACCGGAGAGCTTACCGGAGCGCGCACCCAGAGCGCAAAAAAAAAAAATTATATAAAAAAAAATCAAAAATGAATACTTACACAAAACAGCAAATTGAAAAAAAAAGGTTAGAAACTCGATATAGAAAGGAATTAGCATTTAAAAAACCTATGAAATTCACTGAAAAAAACATCGGTTTCACACCAGTTATAGTTAGGAATTAGCATTTAAAAACCTATTAAATTCACTGAAAAAACCATAGGTTTCACACCAGTTATAGTTAGGAATTAGCATTTAAAAAACCTATTAAATTCACTGAAAAAACCATAGGTTTCACACCAGTTATAGTTACCTGGAAATTTTACTGACATAAAACCATTGAAATTCCCACGTTATAGTTAGTTGGACTCACTATAACTTGCGCGCCTGCAATGCACTGCTGATGACGTCACATATTACATCACTCATGACATGGTCAGTGACATCACTCATGACATCACTGATGACACCATCCTTGTGACAGAGTGACAGACCTCCTTTCAGTGTAATATAAGCCTTGAAACACATATTCAAAAATAGTATTTAACATTTTCAAAAAAGTGGAGATACCCATACCAGTTACAACAAACAATTCAGTAATTCCACCATCTATATACACATCCACTCATTCACAAACAGTTCTATATAGTCACTCATACATATACTCACTCATCATATGTAGTGATACACCTATACATCCTGTTACACACCGATAGTCATCCAAAAGTTATTCACACACATACTCACACATGCAAATAAACTATTGAACATCCATTTATTTGCATATACAACTATACACACACTACCACCTTACTTCTAAGGGAACTTACACATACCTACTCTCTTAAACAATCACTTATAGAAACACATACTTAATTAAACAGGAACTCTTACAATCTCTCACTCTCACATATACTCACTTATATACATCAATACTCACATATACTAGATTAAAACATATGTCGTTACTGATAAAGACACTAGTGACACAGTCATTCACTCAATAACACACACATATACACACTCATCCACCCATACAGTCCTGCACATATGCTGTCTTCAAAACACATACAAACATTGATGCATCTATGTGCTAAGTAATACCCCCACCAAACCATACAGACACTCATACTGATACTAAAAAAACATCTAATAACCCCTATACACACACATGTATCTACTCACCAACCCATGCAGCCACTTATACACAAAGTGAAACACTGATACATATATTTAAATATTTAAACATTACTCGCTAATATATGTATTCACTAAGATACATTTAATAAGCCAGTTAACCAATCAACTTTTTTTTTTTTAAAAACATCCATTTAAACACTTATTTAAACATTTATTCTTCCAACGACCTTTACATATACATATATAAACCATATTTATTTTTCAGAAAGACACACATTCACTGGATGGTGTCATCAGTGATGTCATGAGTGATGTCACTGACCATTTCATGAGTGATGTAATATGTGACGTCATTAGCAGTGCATTGCAGGTGTGCAAGTTATAGTGAGTCCAACTAACTATAACGTGGGAATTTCAATGGTTTTATGTCAGTAAAATTTCCAGGTAACTATAACTGGTGTGAAACCTATGGTTTTTTCAGTGAATATATATATATGCAAATCCAATCCTTCAAACGAAGAAATGAGGCCACAAGCGGGGAAACTGATGGAGACATCTTTATTTCATCAGAATGACCCTCGTTGTTTGGCGAATGCATTTCGGCATCTATGTAGCCTTCCCCAGCACCAGGGGTATGTTCAGGGCTCAGGTGTCTGTTACGATTTAAAAGTCCTTCCTGATCCTGTGGCTGGATAGCAGGCTCCACCCCCCAGGTAATATATATATATATACATATGTAGTTATATATCCTAGTTATATGGGAAAAAAATTCCATAGGAAAAAAATGTTGGGACTTGTTTATAACTTTGCCGTTATTTGACCAATCTTCATCAGATTTTCCCCAAAAAAGTGTCAAGGTAAGTTCAGGTTGGCATGGAATGTTTGGGGGTAATCCATGAAGTCCGAACTGAGTATTTGGGGCTCCAAATAAGGGTGTGTTTCTAATGGTAATTCCCATAGGAAACTTTAGCCACACCTACAGCTCGAATCACTGAACGGACTTACACCAAATTTGGCAGGGAGGTAGATGTTGGTTCAAGGAACCTATTTGGTTTTAATCTGTTCAGTAGTTTTTGAGAAATGTAAGCAGAAAGTTGTAGAGATATGTCTAGCTTTGGATATTTTGCGACGTTTTCAAGATTACTCATGAATGCAAGCACCAATTGGAATGCTCTGATTGGCTGGACACAACATGAACAGAAAGGTGCGTCTGCCATTTTATCTATCGGGAATGGTTCCCGAGACTGAAAATTTGTGTGAAAGCCCACATAAGGAGTCAGGGTAGAGATACTCTGCTCCCATGGTTGAGAAATGGGGATGTTAGTGACACATGTTATGTGTCCAAAATATATTTTTTGAATCGCTTGCGATATTCATGATGACACCGCTACTGCCTGCACGGCCCCCCCATGTATCATTAAGGGTATATCGGACTATCTACATCGTCGCCAATAGTGGTGAAAATATTTTTAAAAATCAGTGAATCATTGATACGCATTATTATAGAGATATTGAGATTCTGATAAATGTTTTATAGAGTTATTTATATGATGAATTATCTATTGTGATGGTTTGAATTAATTATATAGTTATCATTTTTTCATGTGGTGGTGGCTATTGAATTTCAGTTTTTATTTTCTGTTCTCGCGATGTATTGCGATTACCGACGCCTTCATGATCTCTGGAGTGACCACAAAAAGATAATTTAGATTTTAGAGATTATTTTTATAGAAACTCTCAAGAAAAACATGACTTTAGAGAATACTGTAGGAAACCCCAAGTGTGTAAATTACTGTATTGTGTGTATGTATATATTTTAGTCTTTATGGACAAGGCACAGTCGTCGCGGTTAACTACGTCATCGCAATGTCCTGAATAACTGCAAAAACAGAAAATAAGTCTGAAAGATGGTTTTTGAAGAAACGTAGTACAGAAATATGAGTTTAAACATATGTGTAGTGTAATGTTCAGAATGGATTTTTTTACATATTATTTTGGAATGCGTTGGTGGCCATTGAATGTCTGCTTTTGTTTTCCATTTTCACAACGTGTCCTCGGGGTCCGTGATGTCATCACAGAGATTCCCCAAAACCTAAAGGAAAAAAAATCTTTGGAAAAATACTTTACAATATTTCGAGTACTAGGATGGCACTGTCAAGTTGGTTGTGTGTAAATGGCTGCTATACATAAGACAGGATGCAGGGTTTCAAGTTACTTAGAAACACTCTTCTGCCGTCATCTGTAAAGTGCACTCCATAATTTCTATAAATTCCATGAATATCAAAATGCAGAGTGTTGCTATAGATACAGCCCATGCGATGGTCTCTGTGGAATGCAGAAACAGTTTTATTAACATGTTTCCTGGCTTTGTCACTCTTCGGACAGAATTGATTTTAGCACTTCCATTTCTGTATTTGGCATATATTAGAGTACAGACAGTGTGAGGGAAAAGCAACATCAGTTCTGCAAAGGTTTCTTTCATTACGATTTCTATCCCTACCTCAGTCAATGTGCCTAAGTCATTGGCACCAGAGTGCACAATCATGAGTTGAGGGTCTTGGGAATCCACATTGGATTTACCCAAAGTAGGAACTAATGAAACTTTAACCCTCTCTGGCCAAACCAAGTAATTTGCACATTTGGCAAACCCAAGTCCCTGTTAATACCTCTCTTTTTTGCAGCCCCTTTTGCCCAATAGATATAGCTGACCCACAATCTATACTCTAAGCATTTTGAAGTGAAGGAGCAATAGTAGTCAGGAAAAGGTAAGAGCTGAATGAGGTAGTTTTAAAAAAAAAAGCATTTTAAATGGAGGTGTTTAAAAAAATTATATATATGATATATTTTGCTAGATACTGTCAGCATGAAAGTGAATGACATTAGGTAGTGTGTTGGATGCGTTAGCAAGAAGTCTCATTATTGGTTGTTTGAAAAAAGAAATGTAATACAGACATGGATATGCTTTTGAATCAGTGGAGTAAAGCACACCTGATGTATCTTATTTGGAAGCAGCATGTTGCTTTTAGAATGTGCTTTGATTGTGTGACCCGCTGGTTCCACTGGGTTGCTTGATACAACAAGCTAAGAGTGTATTGGGGGAGCGTGTTAAAAAGGCAGATGCTTTTTTTTAAGTTGAGGAGTGATGACACAATTTAAGTAATGGCAAGTCTAATTTCCAACTCAGGACTATGTAATAACCTATGTGTAGTATTTAAATTTCAGGAAAATGAACCTAAATATAAGTTTGAACTCCCTTTTTCACAATTAGTCTGCGATCATTGTGAAGACATTGCGAGAACGCGCTGACAGTAACCGCATTTTGAAAGACAAGAAAAGGGTTAACAGATGATAACCATTCACAAGTGGAGATACAGTAGTCTAAAATGAAAGACATGGTTTCATTTGCTGCCTTTCTCATGATTATAGAGTGGAAAGTTGAAGAGGTTGCCATTTGAGAGTTGCTTTTTATGAGAGTTATGTAACATTCTTGTGCTTAGATGTTACAAATTCTAAAAGTTTCAAAATTATCCACAGAGAGCCCAAACAACAATATAATCTACAACCCAATTTACTGGTATGTACATAACATCTCAATCCTTTAAAAAGATGCATTAGAAATGAAGATGTACATGGGAGTTGGATAAAAAAGCGTATATCACAAGGGCTTGGTCTGGCCGAGGACAGCGAAGGCCACCTGAACTGTGGGCTCTGCTGCAGGACGGGCTCCGGACGGAGGTAGCGGCTTCCCATACAGGTCTAAGGGCATGCCGTCAAAGTCCTTCCCTGCACTAAAACATTTTGAGGGGATTAAAAATCTTCCACAATTGGCACTGGTCGCCATCAAACTACATAGAGCAAGACTTCTTCCACACAACTACTGTTGGAGATGCACCAACACTTGTTCTGACATAACTCACATTGTATGCGAATGTCCTTTGATTCAATCTTTCTGGGTTTACATGGGTTAGACCATATGCACTACAATGCCATTACACCTTCCACTTACACCTGCAGCTGCTTTCCTCCTGCATGATTTGCTTCATCCCAAGAACTTTCAAAGCCACAATGCCATCACCCTTCATATGTGAGTACAGCGATAATGACAAAAAACCCTTACCAGTTAGCCCTACTCATTCAGTGTTACTGATGATGTCAGTTGAACTCGCTAAATTACACCAAAAGCAGTGGTTCCTTGATTTAAAATATGTTCCCTTCACTCTCATGTATTCTTATACATATTTTAATTGCCCCACTCCTCTTTATCTCTCATTAGAACAAGTCTAGTATGCCTTATAGCTCTCATCTTGCTTCCTCAACACCCAAGGACATTTGCATTCTTAGATGTGCACCATGATAATCTTTCTTGATCCCCCACACTCGCCTTAACCCTACCCCCCCCCCCCATTTTTTTCCTCTCATTCTTTTTCTCCCTTGTACCGCAAAGTTACAAAGCAACTGTTCAGAAGAATTTCCGCAACAGGTAGTTAATATCAGGACACTAATCAACACTTAACCAATGTTACAAGTCATCATTCTCGATTTCTAGACATCACCAGACTTGTACACTGAATTCAATTAATTGAACAAAACCATCATCAATAAAGACACGCGATTACACTTGATTAACGCTATACCCATTGCTATTGTGTCATTTCTCAGGTCGTTGTATCTCTCATTCATCACTCACTTCTCTTTTTTCCCCTTTCCCTCCAAACTTTATCAATATATGTTCTCTCAGCTTCTAAAAAGTATATGTTGCATACATTTTCTATCTAAAATGTGTATTTGGTCATTGTTATTGTGTGGCTGATGCTTATGTCTACAATTTGTAACCTTTTAAAAAATGTCAATAAAGAATTATAGCATACAAAAAGAGTATCACAGAGGGTATCTGTTTAAGAGGTTAGTGGTGAATGTTCTAGAAAGTAAGCGAAAAATGAATCAGTGCCTCTTTATTACATTGTGTATTTTATTCAGAAATAACAGTATAATCTTGTGGAAACTAGCAAAGAGGAACTAAGAATGTTTTAAATGTCTAAATATGGGCAAAATACATACATTTATTTGCATTCTGGGAGTTGTAGGACTTTTAGTAACATTGTTAAACAGTTATAGTGTAGTGAGAAATAAAAGATGAGAACATGTTGTTACTGAATTAGAGAGAACAAATACTTGTTAGGTATGTATTGGGAAATGTTTGTCAATGTGGTTTTTAACTTATATGACCGATTTACATATGTTTATATGATGATATATGTTTTTTGCGCTTGCACATAGCTATAAAAACAGTGGTACCTTTGAATTTGCTTAGACATGCAGAGATGTATATATTTTTGGAAAGATGGCTGAAGGTGTACATCTATTAAGAAATCGAATATATGTTTACATAGTGATCTATGATCAGTAAAGCTGATGAAAATTACATGTATATGGTGAGGGTAGTGTTTTTTCTTTGAACAGGGTTTGTTTAAAATTGAGGAGGATTGATAGTGCAGAATAACTTGAGAGTTCTTGTGCTAGCTTTAAATTATGTAGGTATGCCATTCACAAAAATGTTTTGTGCTTTGAAAAATTTCAAAATGTTGTTTTCCGTTCTTGAAACTTACTGATGTATGTGCACGCTCAGTAAGAAAGCAATGTATGTTTCTAGAGAGGCACGTCTGCAATTATATATCAACTGTGATAACTAGGGGTATATTCACAAGTCCCTATCGCCACACGAACGTCACATTCCTGTGGCGATATGAGCTTCACCTTATTTACAGGGCAGTGTTAAGCCACTTAACGTGGCTTGATACTGCCTTGTAAATAAGGACCCCTTTGATGCTATACTTGGCGTGAAAGGGGTGGGCCATGGGTGTGTGTAAAATTCATAAAAATAATGATAATGAGTCCTTGGGTTGGTAGGTCCAGATATGGGTTTAATCTTGGAATCAAAGGTTGATGTACAGGATACAAGCAGGGATGTTATTCAGTAAAACCCCCAGTTAAAGCCCCACCGGGAGCAGCTGCACTGATGCCCAGCCTAAGATGTAACAGACCATCAACTCAAGCATACACAAAAAGAACTCTAGGTGACATCATAGATGTAGACTGAGCAGCTTAGAACAAACACTAAAAAAGGACAGAGAGGGAGGAAAAGTAGGATGTAACACATCTCCCCCCTTGACAGAAATAAAATCCAGATGAGAAATAGAACATACAGCACATACCAAGTAAACCCTCTTCGCTAAGTAATTGGAAGGGGATAAAACAACAAGTGGTGAAAGTATGAAAGGAAGTGGTGAAAGTATGAAAGGAAGTGGTGAAAGTATGAAAGGCAGTACTGTCACCTGAACATGAAGAAAATGGAAAATAAATAAATATGGTAAAGGCCCATCACGTAATAAAATCCACAATGATGGAAGTGGATGGATTCATCCCAATCTAACAAAAGAAACTGAACACTCCAAAAGATGTAGGGCAATAAAGGTTCAGATACAAGAATTAATGGATTATGAACTCCTCTATAACAACACCTCTAAGCGATTGAACACTTACACAGCTCTTCATAAAACTGAATCCCTCCAAAGAAATCCAAAATTGTGAAGCGCTAGGACCCCTCACATAAAACTGAGCACAACAAGGCTCTACATAACACTGAGCACTACAGCGGCTCTCTGTATAACTGAACACCTCTAACTGAATAGAGCACTGACGTGGTCCAACAATATAAATCATGTAAAAACTGAGCATGAACAGAACTGAGCACTCTGCAGCCGCATATATTTAAACCTGAAACGGAAGGAGCGCCTCAAAAATGAGCACCTATGTGGCTCCGCTAAGGTACACTCTAAAAAATCTAAACTGGAAAACTAATCTTCAGAAAATTCAAAATGGAAATGTACACCTCAAAAACATTTTGAGCACAAAAGTGGTTCAATACAATAAAAGAAAATGTAGTCCCTGTACGACTCCTCATAGTAAAAATGTGAGCCCCTCTATTGGAATAGAGCACTAAGAAAACGTGGTTCATCAAAAACTTGGAGCCTCAACAAATCTCATCACCTTAAGTACAAAAAGAATGGAGCATTTCCAAAAGTGGTTCGAAAACGTATGGCAGTATCAAACGCTCCTACAAGTAATCACTAGCAATAAATTAAATTGAGCACCCCAACACAAATTGAGCACTTCTGTGGCTCAACCAATTCAAGCAAATACAAATAGGAATGAACACCTCAAATAAATTGAGCACATATGTGGTTCACTACAATAAAAGAAATATCTAGCACTTCCACTACTCTGCACAGCAATACATGACCACTAAAAATCATCACTTAAAGAAATCAAATGAGCACCTGAACAAAGGTTTCAGTACATAAGTAGCTCAATTCAGTAAACGTAAATTAATCCATTAAAATGACAGTAAAGGAGCACTTGAACAAAGATTTCAGCACATAAACGGTTCCACGCAGTAAATGTAAACGAATCCAGTCTCTCTGAACACAAACATATGAACCACCGTAAACATATCATCACCAATACACATGAGATTAGGAAATATTCAAAATAAGAAACCAAAACAATAAAAGTAGTCACCGTTGTCTGAATTGCGGAGAAAACTACTTCTTTGATACGTTGTTGGAAGCATGAACAGAGACGCCGGTGATCCAGAAGAAAATTATCCCACTCAAATTCATCATGTTCATGTTGGTGGTGGCGGGCGTTGTTGAAACTTTATTGCTTGTGGCAGAAATAGAGTGCTTGGCTTAACAATACAGAACACTGTGTTACACCACCAATCGCAAGATGGAGGCACGCTTTCTGACGCTTAACCGGGTGGCTCGCAGAGCGCCGGAGCCAGCAAGCGTCCATAGGCATTGGAGGGAACTTCGCAAGATGTCGCAGGTTCACAGAGAGTCTTCAACGTCACAGAAGAACACACCGGCACAGCACGTCAAAGGAAACAGGTACCATGCACGAGCTCCGTAGCAAGTAGTTTGAACCACAACAAAGTTAAAACCGCCACATAGCAAATGTTCATTTGCCTTTGTTTTTATTTATTTATTCACTTAAAAGAAAGCCAATTTTTCCGAAAGCACATAGGCACATAGGCACTTATCCTCAGGTATGTGGAGACTGTTTTCTCAGCAGCGAAGTTGCATTTCTCCTTATATAACAGTGGAACTTTGTGATAAGCAGATCCCATTTTAAACACACTCCCAGGCAGATTCAATCAGTCTCCTCAGTTGTATTGCCAATATTCCTGAATTTTCAACTGCTCATAGCACTCCAAAAGTGGCACTCGTAGCATATTAACCAGTTTGATGACAGCACCTTCAGTAGCACGGATAAATGTGCAGACTTCAAATATCTATATAGCCTTTTAGACATGTAGCAGGCAGATTCCAATTTAATCAAATCAAATCAAGTCCATATACAACTTTAACATGTTCCAAACCCAACTTACTTTTGGCTGTCTTGTCTTGGCTGTCTGTTATAGAAGACACCGGTGGGGCAACGCAGAGTTGGGTTTGAGGTTCAGCCAGTTTCTTTACAAGCATCTTCTTTTCTTTAAAAGCATCTTCTTTTCTTTTCTTACATGTGGTTTCTTCCTTTACCTCGTCGCCAGTGTAAAATTCATAAAAATAATGATAATGAGTCCTTTGGTTGGCAGGTCCAGATGTGGGTTTAATCTTGGAATCAAAGGTTGATGTACAGGATACAAGCAGGAATGTTATTCAGTAAAACCCCCAGTTAAAGCCCCACCTGGAGCAGCTGCACTGCTGCTCAGCCTAAGATGGGACTGACCATAATCTCAAGCATACACAAAAAGAACTCTAGGTGACATCATAGATGTAGACTGAGCAGCTTAGAACAAACACTAAAAAAGGACAGAGAGGGAGGAAGAGTAGGATGTAACAGTGTGGCTGTGGGCGTTCCACCGCAAGACCCATTGACTTTGATGCTGACCCATATTTACAAGAGTGGCATAAATATGGGTCAGCACCAAAATTAAGGCCAGTGAAAATCTGGTTTTAAACAGGCACGGGGAGAAATGTTCATTTCTCCACATTTTTGCTGTTTCTATGTGGGCTGCTTTGTGCAGCAAACATAGAAACTGCAAAAGGCCATTGATTGTTTATGTGCAGGAAAGTGACCCATCCTGCACATAAACAATCAATTAAAAAATAATGTTTTTTAACTTCTCTGTGTGCTGCAAATACCATTGGCAAACTCCTTTTATTCAAAGTGCTGCATGAAAAGGAAAGTCCAATTGGTCGCACACTGCTCGTCCTACCAGCGTGTTACCCCAAAGCATTGTGGTCCATGAAGTAAGCATCAGTGGGTGCGCCTCTGCCAGAGTCTTGAGCAAAAATCACTGTCGCGTTGGCCATCTCTGGACACGTGTTTCGAGGTTGTTACCTCTCATCAGCAGGGAATAGGCATGTATGTAGGGTCGCTGAGTAGGCTGCCGAAAAATGTTCTCAGGTCCGGTACCGCTCGTGGCACGCAGGTGTGTAACCATGGGCTCGTCAGCCCCACCGGCTCAAGGGAGCCTGAATGTAAACAAAAGTCCAATCGGTCGCACACTGCTCGTCCTACCAGCGTGTTACGCCAAAGCATTGTGGTCCATGAAGTAAGCATCAGCGGGTGCGCCTCTGCCAGAGTCTTGAGCAAAAATCACTGTCGCGTTGGCCTTCCCTGGACACGTGTTTCGAGATTGTTACCTCTCATCAGCAGGGAATAGGCATGTATCTAGGGTCGCTGCGTAGGCTGCCGAAAAATGTTCTCAGGTCCGGTACCGCTCGTGGCACGCAGGTGCGTAACCATGGGCTTGTCAGCCCCACCGGCCCAAGGGAGCCTGAATGTAAACAAAAGTCCAATTGGTCGCACACTGCTCGTCCTACCAGCGTGTTACCCCAAAGCATTGTGGCCCATGAAGTGAGCATCAGCGGGTGCGCCTCTGCCAGAGTCTTGGGCAAAAATCACTGTTGCGTTGGCCATCCCTGGACACGTGTTTCGAGGTTGTTACCTCTCATCAGCAGGGAATAGGCATGTATGTAGGGTCGCTGCGTAGGCTGCCGAAAAATTTTCTCAGGTCCGGTACCGCTCGTGGCATGCAGGTGTGTAACCATGGGCTCGTCAGCCCCACCAGCTCAAGGGAGCCTGAATATAAGCAAAAAAATCCAATTGGTCGCGCACTGCTCGTCCTACCAGCGTGTTACCCCAAATCATTGTGGTCCATGAAGTAAGCATCAGCGGGTGCGCCTCTGCCAGAGTCTTGGGCAAAAATCACTTTTGCGTTGGCCATCCCTGGACACGTGTTTCGAGGTTGTTACCTCTCATCAGCAGGGAATAGGCATGTATGTAGGGTCGCTGCGTAGGCTGCCGAAAAATTTTCTCAGGTCCGGTACCGCTCGTGGCATGCAGGTGTGTAACCATGGGCTCGTCAGCCCCACCGGCTCAAGGGAGCCTGAATATAAGCAAAAGTCCAATTGGTCGCACACTGCTCTTCCCACCTGCTGCATGAAAAGGGCCTGTATTTACAAGGCTGCGAAAACTATGCAAGTGGCCTTGTAAATATGGAGCCTCACACTGTGCCAATGGTGTATCAAATAAGTTACGCTTTTGCGCATGAGGCTTGTAAATATGCTCGCTTGGCTTGATGTTCATTTTAAAATTTACTACAGAAGGGATAAACTGGCCTATCACCAGGTTTAACTTAGTAGTGAAATATGGTGCAGCTGAGTTGTAGGAAAGGTTGCTAAAATGTTAAAAGGTAACTAATAAATAAGGTTTTGTGTTTTGCTTTGTGTTTGCTATTTTAAAGAAAGTGTATGTAGTTTGCACGTTGGCTAGGCAAGAAATTAAAATATACTTGTTTTTATTTTAAGGAACAATATATACATAACTATGCACAGTTAGAATGCCTACAGAAGCTCAGATGAAAAAGCAACACAAGCAACTACTGTATATCTGCAGAAATAAGTTACAAAAGGGGCAAAATGCAGAAAAAATGCTGAAAGAAATAAAGCTACTGGTAAAAGGACAAAGTCATTTCGTAAAAATATATGTGGTCATTTGCAAAGATTACAAAACAAAGTAAATACAATTATGACTATGAGAAACATCAAGAGTGGACAATGTGTACATTGGAAGAAGAGAAAAGATTGTAACAAAGATGGACACAACGTAACCAGGAGAGAGAAGCAGTTTAAGGAAATCAGAGCGAGGATGTTTTGTAGTAGAGTGGTTGTAAATTTAGCTGGAAATTTAAAAATGTGTAGAAGAAGGAGAGATGCAGTAAAACAGAAAGAACAATTTGAGAGGGTGGTTGATAAGTTTAGTTTAGTTTAGCTTAGCTTATAAATTATAAAGCACCTGAATCACCCCCAAAGGGGTATCTCCATGGTACTGAACTGCTTCCGTCGGCCAGAGAAAGGAATATATTAAAACAATACTGTCTTGAGGAGCATGTGGAACTGCAAATGGTCAGAGCACTCCCGCAGATGGATACAAAGTTGATTCAAAAAGGTAGGGGCTAAAAGGAATAAGGCTTTATCACCTAGCCAAGCTTTTTTACAGCGTGGAACCACAAGTAAAGATTTGGGGCCAAATGTAGGTAAATTAGATTTACAGATTTTTAATTACCGAATTTTACCGATTCGGTAATTAAAAATCGGTAAATCTAAAGTGTGGATATGTAGGTATATCCAGATGTTGAAATACCGAATCTTTAACAATCGGTATTTACCGATTCTGTAAATACAGAATCGGTAATGCCCATTCATTCCTATGGGCTTCAAAGCCCATAGGAATGAATGGGCATTACCGATTCGGTATTTACCGAATCGGTAAATACCGATTCACACAAGGGTGCAGGGGGTGTCACTTTGACACCCTCTGGCACCCCCATAACAGGCACGGGTGCCATGTGGCAGGCATACCTGCCCTAAGGGCAGGTCTGCCTGTCACATGGCATAGGTGTGCATGCACACATGTGCATGCACACCTGAATCAGAATTTTACCATCAAATTGGATTTGATGGTAAAATACCGATTCGTTAAGGCTCCTGGGACTCTGAAGAGTCCCACCTACATCGGAGAATTACCGAATCGGTACAAATACCGATTCGGTATTTTACAGAATCGTAAGTTTACCGATTCGGTAAAATTACCGATTCTGTAAAATTGAGCCCCTACATACCATTTCAGGTATACCGGTCGGTAACAGCCAAAAATAACGATTTTCGGCCGTTACCGACCGACCTACTTCGGGCCCTTGGTCCCTGAGCTTAACGCTTTCGTTTCTTTGGTCCTGAGCAGGATTCTATGGAAAATGAAGATTTGATAAGAGGAGGAGTTGCAGAACAGGACACATATATGACAGTTGACAGTTTTAAAGAAGAGATTACAAAACTTAGCACAGCGTTGTCTAAAAAACCAGAGTACGTTTTTATATGTTGTTGATGCACTCACTATAAGATTTAGAAACAGACTGTTGACATATTAAAACAGTGAAATAGTAAATAATGATAACTAGCAAAAGTTTGCTGTGTATTTATTTGTAGAGGAATGGTTTGGCTTGCCACCTACACGAATAAACCATGGTTTACCTTCTGAGAGTGAGTCCTTCTTTGAAGAAGACGCTTGTGTGGAATATAATTTTGCCGGGAGACCTGCCCAATGCGATTCACCACCTTCTATGGGCCACAGACTTCAGTAATCCTAGTCGTTTTTGGATACAAGTTAAATGTATGTAGTGTTACAATAAATTAGAGGATAATGAAATTAACAAAACATAGATATTAATTACCCATTTTGTAGGATAATAAAATACCTGCTAATGTAGAAAAACTATGAAGGGAAAAAAATAAAAGGAATAAATCAACATTTATTATTCATTTCAGCATCGCGAAGGGCCGTTATGAACTACTCTCAAGCACTCACTACAACTCCACAATCAATGCAGTATGATGCCATCGGGGAAAACTGTGGAATCAAATCTTGAAGATGAGATTAGTCTTTCGAATGGACTCACTGTTTCCATGTTGTTGTGGCTGCTTTTGAAGTTGAGGGTCCTTGAGCCCTGCGTTTCCTTCTTGCTGCTCACTATAAACTCCTCTTAAAGAATGTCCTAGATAGATAAATGGGTGTGTTCTTTTTGTTGAAAAGTGAATTATCCAATGATATTCCTTTATTTTTCAGTAACCTAATTTTCTGTGTTGTTTTTTAATTTATTTTTTGTGGTTTTGTAAAGTTGTAAAATGTTTTTGTTCTATTTTATGGTAACAAAAATGGCAAATAAGACAGTAAGAATTTGAAAAATGTGCATTGAGAAATGTGTAAAAAAAAAAAAGAGTAAAAGAATTAACATGTATGTTTTTTCTACAGCATTGTGAATAGCTGTAACACACTGCTCACCAGTAGTTATAACAACAGTACAGTCAATGCAATACGTGGCCATTCTTAAAACCTCTAGACCCTAACTGTTGCAGTAGTCTGCACCTCTGAGGGACTTTCTTGCTGGGAATTTTTGTTGCTGGTGC
The DNA here is from genome assembly GCF_964263255.1 of Lissotriton vulgaris. Lineage (NCBI taxonomy): Eukaryota > Metazoa > Chordata > Amphibia > Caudata > Salamandridae > Lissotriton > Lissotriton vulgaris. Next base: position 1,570,793,013 of record NC_141691.1, read on the forward strand.
CACTGATGTTGATGGTCCTCCAGCTTCCCTCTACTTGATTGCAAGTTAGAGATGTTTTACATATAAGGTTTTAAGATGATACACCATGGACGTCAACCCACGTGAATATTTTTAATTTGTCTCTCTTGAGTGGATCTTTTCACAGAGTGTGCATTGTACTGGTTTTGGAGCAGTTTTTGATTACTGTTGAGTCTGGGTAAGAATGGATAGTTTTATGGGTGTTTTGTAGTTCTGTTCTATTTGTGAGTTCAGATGTTGAAAGTAATTTTTTGAAACGGTTGTTTTTGTTAAATGCATTGTTAAACTGAAATTAAACAATTATGTTACTAAACAGCTATACTCAACCTTTGTGTAAAATATGTTTAAATATCGGTTTTACATTTTGTCATTTTTATTTGTGACTCCTGATGTCATTGTGACCTTCAGTGTTTCTGTGAAGAAGGAAAATGTATTTTGATGTAGTTATTTTGACAAATGTACACAAAGGGGAAAGTTAAATTAATATCTTTCTAAATAGCTTCATTGAAACCTTAGGTAAAATATATCTATATATGTGTTTTAGACTTTATCAAAAACAGCCGGTATTTGCAGTGTGTACTTGGCAATTGCACTCATAGAATTATAGAGGCTCTAACTATGCAATCATACAATCACCAAGGCACTACTCATGCACGTACATAAATACCGAGACATTACACAATCAATCGATCAATATATATATATATATTTTTTGCTTTTAAATATTCTTTTTATTAACAATTCAACAAAAGAAAGACATCAGGTGACATGGTTAGTTACGCATTTGTCAGTTATACAGATCCATACATCAAACAATACATACAAGATATTGATCAAGGGATCATAGGATTCCTGGGCTTCCATGCCTTCCAGACAGGGCGGTGGCACATAGATGTCACCTTGGTAACTGTTCCAGTCTGCCCACACCTTCCCCCACTTTTGGGGACAACTTCTGGATACTTAGACCGACCTCTCCCTAAACATGCACCAAAACAGATCCTCTGCCCATTTCCCGACCCGGGTGGCTTTCTAGCTCCCCACAATTGGGCAATGTTGCGCTAGGCAACCATGCATGCCAACATCACCCACTGTCTCTTATACACTCACAGATGTCATCATTAATGTCATTTGAGATGTGATCAGTGATGTCACTGACCATGTCATGAATGATGTAATATGTGACATCATCAGCAGTGGATTACGGGTGCGCGAAATATAGTTAGTACAACTAACTATATAGGAGCAATTTCAATGGTTTTGTATGAGTGAAATGTCCAGCTAACTATAACACCCCTAAAACTTTCATTTTTGGAGTGAATTTCAAAGGTTTTTTAAAAGCTAATTCCAACTATATAAGGCCTGAAACCTATGTTTTTTTCAGTGAATTTGCAAGGTTTTTTAAATGCTAATTCCTAACTATATAAGGCCTGAAACCTATGGTTTTTTCAGTGAATTTGCAAGGTTTTTTAAATGGTAATTCCTAACTATATAAGGCCTGAAACCTATGGTTTTTTCAGTGAATTTGCAAGGTTTTTTTAATGCTAATTCCTAACTATGTAAGGCCTGAAACCTATAGTTTTTTTAATTGAATTTGCAAGGTTTTTTAAATGCTAATTCCTAACTATATAAGGCCTGAAACCTATGGTTTTTTCAGTGAATTTGCAAGGTTTTTTAAATGCTAATTCCTAACTATGTAAGGCCTGAAACCTATAGTTTTTTTAATTGAATTTGCAAGGTTTTTTAAATGCTAATTCCTAACTATATAAGGCCTGAAACCTATGTTTTTTTCATTGAATTTCGACGGTTTTTTAAATGACAATTTTTAAACGTATAATTTTTTTTTAATATACTGATTTACTACATTTTTGCAGGCAGGTGTTCAGAGGGTTCGCCCCCTTTTTTCAACACTCTGGAGCGCAACTGCTGGCGCGTTTGCAAAGGAAGAACTAATTCCCCTTGCATACTGGGGTCCCTGGGGGCAACTAGCCCACCAGGAGCCTCCAGTATAAGCCAGGGGGCTGCATTGCAGATAGGTGTAATGAGGCCACACCCTTTTTTACACCTCTCTGCAGCGCAGCCCCCAGGCATGTTTGCAGAGGGGGAACTAATTCTGCTTGCATACTGGGGGTCCCTCGGGGCCAAATAGCCCACCTGGAACCTGCAGTATGCGCCAGGGGGCTGCATTGCAGAGAGGTGTAATGAGACCACACCCTTTTTTACACCTCTCTTCATTGCAACCCCTGGCGTGTTTGCAGAGTAGGAACTTATTCCCCTTTGCATACTGGGGGTCCCTGGCGGCCAACTAGCCCACCAGGAGCCTTCAGTATGTGCCAAGGGGCTGCTTTTCTTTGGCCTGGAAGGGGGCAGTCCCCAGGGAAGTGTGGGGGGATTGTAGACCCCCCACACTTCTTTATCACTATGCCCCGCAATTTTGTCCCCTCAGGGGGTAATTTTTTTAAAAACAGACCTGTTTTTTTTTTTTTTAATTTGGTCCTTTTTTTGTCCTTGTGGGACCACCTGGGCAGGCCTAGGGTGTCAGGGTGTATCTACCCTGCCCCCTTTTTGTGTTCTTCATGTTTGTTTTTTTGCTTTCTTTTGCCTTTGTCTCTCGAGCATAAGATGGATGCCAACACTTCCTGGTTAGAATTGTTGACAGTCAATGAGCATGCAGCTTTCTCGGGAAGGCATGCTGATTGGCTGCCACTGTCTGTCAACACTAGCACAAGATGGATGCCAACAATTCCTGCTTAGAAGTGTTGACAGCCAATGAGCATGCAGCTTTCTCAGGAAGGCATGCTGATTGGCTGCCACTGTCTGTCAACACTCCAAACCAGGAAGTGTTGGCAGCCATCTTGTGCCTCTGTAGAATCAAGGCACAAGAAAGCAGTGAAACAAAGGTGCAAAACACGCAAAGGGAGCAGGGTAGAAGCACCCTGACCCCTTAGGCCTGCTCAGGGGGTCTCACAAGGACCCCACAGGCCCCAATTTTTTTTTTAAATCGCGCAGTAATTCTTAGCACTTTACACTTAAGCACTTTAAAGATTGTCGAAATTCATGGATAAGGCATATACAATAGACAAAATAAAATGTTATGTTTGTGTTAGGGGTTGTTAGGATCAAAGGTCAATGGATCAAGTTGAGCAATTGGTATGTCAAGAGCACTTAAAGTATTCTGTAGTATGCAGGGAGAAACAAAGTTCAATTATTCTTTTTCTGTTCTTGTTTAAACATACTATATTAAATTTGAGAATCATGATTAATTTATATTGTGACATGTTGGAAATATAAATGCAATTGCTCTTCGGTTGACTTCTTTTGTCTTTGTATTTGTACATTAATATGAACCCTTAAATTGACAAATGATAATGTAACGTATATAGCCCAACAGACATGTGTAGTCTTAAATTTTGAGTTTACACTTGTTAAAATGCTAGTCTGTTTTTTGGAGCTTGACCATGGGTAAAAGTCTTTTATCTTTGGAGACTAGTGGTCACATGACAATCTGTTACTGGTTTTCAATGGTGGTTAGTAATTTAGAAAATGTGTTTGGCTCTAATCACTTTCATCTGGTGAGCAAGGTGACTGAGTTCGCCGAAATGCGTCGGATCTTGGCACTCCAGATTCACTTAAAAATGCAATAAATATTCTTCTGCAACCTGCATACCGAAGTTTTGTGTCCGTTTCTCCTTGAAGGTGCTATGTCAAGCAGCGTGCTTTTGGAGCGTTGATTCATATATATATATATATATATATATATATATATATATATATATATATATATATATATATATATATATATATATATATATATATATATATATATATATATATATATATATATATATATATATATATATATGTAGATATATATAGATATATATATATATATATATATATATATATATATATATATATATATATAACCTACTGGCGGTGACGAATCCATAGTGATCAAGCCCTCGGACAAGGGGGGAAACGTGGTTCTTATGAGTAGAGACCTATACAGAACTGAAGCACTGAGGCAACTTGCGGATAGGAATTTCTACAAGGAATGCACGAATGCAGTGTACCAAACGAGCATAACTAGATATGACGCTCTTGTACAAAAATGGTACAACCATAACATGCTCGGAAAGGACGAAGGCTTACCCTTTGAGGAAGTTCCAGGCGGAACGAAAAATGTTAGGACTCAGCCTCAAGTCGCTTGTTGTTCCAATGAATAAAGCAGCGTTAAAGGAGTTTTTCAAGGTGTGACCAACTTTCTTCCCTCGGGAAAAAACTGTTCAAATAAATATCGGCGTGGTTCTGCCGAAGGTCAAGCACCGCCACAAGAGCGCCGTGAATCTCCCGCCCTGAACCATCTTGCTGAACGGGAAGCCGATTAGGGGGATTGGCGCCACCGAGAACTGAATCTCGGCATTGGTATGGATGTCAGTTTCAAGCGTAAACTGACCCACGAAAACTCGCTGCCACAACGGAGGAGCATTTTCAAAGACAAGCGCCTACAGTGCACAAAGCGGCAAAGCGCTCTACCCACTGGAGGGTTTCAAAACTAAACAGCCCGTTTGAAAGGCAGTTCTAGATGGGTGTCTAAAAATCAGCAACAGCACGCAAGACAACACCGAGTAGGACACGCTAGTCATCAAAATAACATCGGACTGCACTTTCAAATGGTCTGGAATTGATGCGCAACCACAAGTCCCACAACACATTTCGAAACGGAAGTGATTCCCTAAATAAAGGCCACTGGAGGCAAACGAAATGGAAGCAGTAACATCGGATTGTGGAGCCTTGTGAAACTGGTCGAAGAGCGAGGCTTACCCTTTGAGGAAGTTCCAGGCGGAACGAAACATGTTAGGACTCAGCCTCAAGTCGCTTGTTGTTCCAATGAATAAAGCAGCGTTAAAGGAGTTTTCAAGGTGTGACCAACTTTCTTCCCTCGGGAAAAAACTGTTCAATATATATATATATATATATATATATATATATATATATATATATATATATATATATATATATATATATATATATATATATATAACCTACTGGCGGTGACAAATCCATAGTGATCAAGCCCTCGGACAAGGGGGGAAACATGGTTCTTATGAGTAGAGACCTATACAGAACTGAAGCACTGAGGCAACTTGCGGATAGGAATTTCTACAAGGAATGCACGAATGCAGTGTACCAAACGAGCATAACTAGATATGACGCTCTAGTACAAAAATGGTACAACCATAACATGCTCGGAAAGGACGAAAATCTATTTCTAAGGAACCACACCCCCATGTTACCAACTTTTTACCATCTCCCCAAACTTCATAAAAACATGGAAAATCCGCCCGGCCGCCCAATAATATCTTCCATTGGCAGCCTGACCGAGAACATGTCAAGTTTCGTTGACAACATTCTGTTTCCCTTAGTGATCAAGTTGAAATCCTATATAAGGGACACAAAAGACTTCCTGACTAACATCCAGGAATTAACATGGGACTCTGGGTACCTGCTAATGGTTTTAGACATTACTAGTCTTTACACCTGTATAGACCACAGGCAGGGTCTCGAAGCCATTAAACATGCTCTGGGTCAACGTCAAATGAAGTACGCATGCCACAATGAAATGATCATGGAGTTCACAGAATTTTGTTTAACCAACAATATTTTCCTCTTTGAGGACCAGCTGTACAAACAAACATCAGGGACGGCGATGGGTACCTGCTTCGCTCCCAGCTATGCGAACCTTTTCGTTGGCTGGTGGGAGGAGCAGGTACCCAGGAGCTGCACAGCAGGCACAGACACAGGGCATGTAAAATGCTGGCATCGTTATATTGACAATTTGTTTATTGTTTGGGATGGAGGAATGGACTCAGCAGAAGAATTTATTAAAATTCTAAAGAGCAATGACCTCAATCTACATTTTTCGGGTTCGGTTAGTCCGGTGAGAGCGGAGTACCTAGACCTGAAGGTGTACATTGAGAATAACCAGATGCATACCACCCTGCACAGAAAGGACACTGCTGGCAACTCGACACTCTTTGCCAGCAGCAGCCATCCCACCCAGCTAAAGAACAGCATTCCCTACGGAGAGCTATTAAGAATTCGCAGGAACTGCTCAAAGGACTCCGATTTTGAGGCGGCCGCTTCAGAATGTATAACCAGATTTTCCATGAGGGGTTATGGCAACACCTTACTAAAAAATACCCTAAAGAAGGTAAGGAAGATGCAAAGATCTCAACTCTTGGCAATTGACGATCCTATAGTGGGAAGGAACAGAAAATCGAGCAAAAAAAACGGTAAATTCAGACTCATCACTCCATATTCCAAGGGAGCAAGAGATCTGAAAGCCATGCTTAATAAGAACTGGCACATCTTGAAAACGGACAGTGTACTCGCGGATGACCTACCTGCTCATCCTTTAATCACTTTTAGCAGGGCCAGGTCACTTAGCGACATGCTTGTCTCGAGTCATCTAGACAAACCAACACCCAAAACCAACTCTTTGAAGCGGATGGCGGGCTTCTTTCCCTGCGGCCACTGCAAGGCCTGCAGTGGCAGCAGACGGGTGTTATCATTTGATATACCTGACACCGGTAAAAAAGTGCCGATCAAGCACTTTATTACGTGCAGCTCCCAGTTTGTAGTTTATTGTTTAGTCTGCCCGTGTGGCTTACGCTACATAGGCAGTACTATCAAGGAACTCAAACTGAGGATCCTGGAGCACCAACGGGCAATCGAGAAAGTAGACACCACATATCCGGTTGCCCGGCATTTCGCGGAGGAGCGCAGTAAAGACCGCAAACGACTCCGATTTTTGGGATTGGACATTGTTCCATCCAACATAAGAGGAGGGGACAGGTTAAGGAGACTCCGCAGACTTGAGTCCAGATATATTGTAGATTTCTCCACTAAACACCCTGGGGGACTTAATAGCGGTGAGGAATTAGCATGTCATCTGGGAAAATAAGACTGTAGGAGGAAGATAAACTCTCTCTTAGGAAGTCTGGTACATTAACTGTCAGTCCAGCAACAATATGTACACTCCTCCTATAGTACTTTAATCGACTCACTGTAACACCGTATTTCTCAAAATATGTTTTTCTAATATGTTTCCTAATATGTTTCCAATTTTGGTCCTGTTCCTGATTTGGATATTAATTTGGATTTTGTATCTGATAACAATCCCAACTGTGATACCCCTTTGCAGACTATGACAGGCTACCATAGGTGTGTAAATATGTACATATGTATATAGCAATGTATGTACTTATGTGAATAGAATTAGCCAGCGTGGAAACATGACCAAATATGAGAGGCCTGCTGTGATTATAACTTATCAACTGAGGCCCTTCTACACTACAATGGACTGTATTTCATAACAGTTGAACCATGATTTCTGATGTAGATATTCTCATCTAGAATTAACTGAAATTTAAGTCCCTGGAGCCTCCCTTTGGCTAACCTAGTTTTATTACCTTTTTATATATATACACCGGATGGTGCCTTCTCTTTTCTCTTCTTATATATTTTTTCCTTTGTTGGCTTATTGCTGTGAAAGAGCATCCTTCTGTTTTATATTCCATGGAACAAAAACCTTTTTTGATTTATTGTGAAGAATTTCAATGATGAATTTTGGACGTTTTCCAATATGAAGGATGGTACTACTCTTTCAATGTGCCTGATGACTTCCCTTAAGATTTGCACTGTTTGTTCTCTTGTAAATATGACACTGTACATAAAACCATAGGTCACCAGCCGATCCACGGCTTTATTTCAACGTGAGTACATACACGCATGAATCAGATAAGACCCCCACTTGGATAGAACACCTTTCCAATATGGCGCCCACAGTGGTGAAAGGGGTATAGTCCTATGTTTATGTCAATGTTTATGAATCTGTTTATTTAATGGTCATGAGTGATGTCACTGACCATGTCATGAGTGATGTAATATGTGACGTCATCAGCAGTGCATTGCACACGCACGTTATAGTGAGTCCAACTAACTATAACGTGGGAATTTCAATGGTTTTATGCGAGTAAAATTTCCACCTAACTATAACTGGTGTGAAACCTAGGTTTGATGTGGAGGCTTTAAAAGGGCCCCGTGGGGCAAAAAAAAAAAAAACGTTTTATTTTGCGTGGGGAGCGCCCGGTACGCTTTTGTGCAATGGGCGGTGGCAATCTAAATGATGAGGAGGGGGGGGGCATCCTTCAAAGCACATCAGCGTGCATAAACACGAAAATGTTTTTATCTACCACGTATTTTACTTATCTCTGTGAGATGCATTCCCTTGTGTTTCGGCAATGGTAGTCTGTTCATTACATAGATCGCCCGAGGGCGGTAGTACAGACCGCGCGTAGGAAAGGGTCAAAAGCCAGGGGTATAGGAGTATGTAACAAGCAAGCCATTTAATTGAAAAAACCAAACGTGAGAAACGGTTGCAGGATCAGTGAAGGTTGATTTTATAATTGAAAGTATAACAGAATCAGTTACAATAAAATCGTCCATACGCACACCATGGGCGAGTATCATGGGTAACATTATTTCGAAGCTTTATTAATACAATAATCAATAATGAAAAATTGACATCAATAGGGTTGTCTGTATTCACAGTCAGTACCCTTCCCCGCCCGCCATGTGCACAAAGACCGCATACATCCCCCATAACGTCAAGGCAAAGTAACTAGAACATCATAAGGAGATGCAAGTCGCTCCCATACTGGCGCCATTTTGGTCGAGGCCAGGCAGGTCCAGAGTATAGTTTAATGTCTCCAATAAGTAGCGGCAGGACCAGAATCCCTTTCGGCAGTTCTGGCTTCGTTATTACGAGCACTAAAAAACAAGACATTCTGGGCAAACCCACCCTTGACGCAGCCCTTTATTCTACAAGATGGTGTCTTTCAAAAGCCAGGGGTATAGGAGTATGTAACAAGCGAGTCATTTAATTGAAAAAACTAAACGTGACAAACTGTTGCAGGATCAGTGAAGGTTGATTTTTTAATTGAAAGTATAATAGGATCAGTTATAATAAAATCGTCCAAACGCACACCATGGGCGAGTATAATGGGTAACATTACTTCGAAGCTTTATTAATACAATAATCAATAATGAAAAAACTAAACGTGATAAACGGTTGTAGGATCAGTGAAGGTTGATTTTTTAATTGAAAGTATAACAGGATCAGTTACAATATTATCGTCCATACGCACACCATGGGCGAGTATCATGGGTTACATTACTTCGAAGCTTTATTAATACAATAATCAATAATGAAAAATTGACATCAATAGGGTTGTCCTATTCCCAGTCAGTACCCTTCCCCGCCCACCATGTGCACAAAGACCGCATACATCCCCCATAACGTCAAGGCTAAGTAACTAGAACGTCATAAGGAGTTGCAAGTCGCTCCCATACTGGCGCCATTTTGGTCGAGGCCAGGCTGGTCCAGAGTATAGTTTAATGTCTCCAATAAGTAGCGGCAGGACCAGAATTACATTTATGAAGAATGTTGAAGAGTAGTATGTTGAAAATCTGAAGCCATCGTTCTACAAACTCTCAACCAGCCTTGGATGGAAAAATCCTGAAGAATGTACAAACTGAAAACCAGTTTTTGTCTGCATAGCATCAGCAGCAACACTTGAGTCAGCTTTGTGTGAAGCCGCCATCTTGATCCAATTAATACCGTCCCCTTGCACACATTCAGGGACCAGGCCGCAGGACGTGTCTTCAGATCAAACGGATTGTGGGACAAGGTCCAGAATGGAAGAGTCACCAAAAGGCAAAAAGTTCCGCTGGACCCCGGGAGCCGGCCGCCTATGTTGGGGGCGATCTCAGGCCACATCAGGGCAACAAGACTTGGGGAGGGGCAGGAGCCAAGCGCCCCCTCCCAGTCCGCGCTACCACACCGCCCCTCGGGGGCTTCCGTCAAGCGGTTCAGGGAGGCACCGCAGGCAGCGGTTCTTCAGATCAATGGCTCTCACCAGCAAGGCTCCCCTCCTTTAGCAGCGATCGTTGGTGCTGTGGTTGCGGCCGGAGGCCCCGCCTAGTCAACGCCCCGGCCTCCCCATGTCGTAGGCCGCAAGAATGGGCGCAACTCTGCTGGCCGAGCTAGAAATACCGTCCCCCTGCACACATTCAGGGACCAGGCCGCATTGCGAGGGCACCGCAGGACGTGTCTTCAGGTCAAACGGATTGTGGGACAAGGTCCAGAATGGAAGAGTTGCTGTACCGCAAGAGTGGGTGCAATTTAGCCGGATGGCGGGTGAGACGCTGTAATAGCAAGAGCAGGCGCAACTCAGCTGGCCGAGAGAGACTTGGGGAGGGGGCAGGAGCTAAGCGCCCCCTCCCAGTCCGTGCCACCACACCGCCCCTGGGGGGCCTCCGTCAAGCGGTTCAGGGAGGCACTGCAGGCAGCCGTTCTTCAGATCAGTGGCTCTCACCGGCAAGGCTCCCCTCCGTCAGCAGCAATCGTTGGCGCTGTGGTTGCGGCCGGAGGCCCCGCCTAGTCAACGCCCCGGCCTCTCCATGTCGTAGGCTGCAAGAGTGGTCGCAACTCAGCTGGCCGAGCGAGACTTGGGGAGGGGGCAGGAGCCAAGCGCCCCCTCCCAGTCCGCGCCACCACACCGCCCCTCGGGGGCCTCCGTCAAGCGGCTCAGTGAGGCACCGCAGGCAGCGGTTCTTCAGATCACAACAGAGTCTCATGCCCGATCGATTGAGCTGGCCGAATCAGGCAACAAGAAGGTGTGGGGGGGGGGCACCTCTTGCTCAACCACCACCTGAGGAGGTGGTACTCTCTTACTAGGAGGTGGTGGTGGGCTACAACACTTGATATTGCTAAGTGATGAAAAAAGGTCTTCCTCTCACAAAGATGAAAGTCAGAGTGAGGAAACAAGGAGGGGTTTTCATCATTTGGGACAAAAAATAGTTCTCAACCAATGAAAAGTGTTATTTTTAGGTCACATGACCTAGCCTTACATCATTAGGAACCCAAAAGGGAAATGAACCAATGAAAAGTTTTATTAACAAGTCACATGACCTGTTATGCTTACGTTACGCGCTCCGCGCTGCGCCCCGGATCGCTTCCGGGAAGCTGCGCTTCGCGCCTCCCCCACCGGAGCACTTCCGGGTGCGCTAACGCGGCGCGTCATATGACAGAAGGGACAGGCAACAAGAACCATCAGTCAAAGAGGGGAGGGCAAGTTCTTCTCTACCGGGTCACGTTGGGGCTCCACCGGAACTGATCGAATTGGTTGTCTACAGTGTTTCTGGATGTTTCAGACTGAAGCTGGCTTCAGCATGAGAGCATTCCGTGGCTACGTCGTGGCCATTCCGCGAGCAATCATGGCAGTCGCTCCCCACCAAAAGTCTGCGGAAGTCGGGGGCCCCGGTGACTCTTGTAGAATCTTCAAGGCTGAGGGGACGCTTTTGGGAATGGGGCCCATGCCCTAGCAGTCAAGCGTTCGAGTTCCAGGGTTGCCCAGAGCCATCCTTGCAGGCCAGGCCCAAGTCTGTGGAGCCGACCGCCATTTTGTGAGCTCCGTAGCAGCCGCCTGTCGCTGTACCGCAAGATTGGGTGCAATTCCGTTGGATGGCGGGTGAGATGCTGTAATAACAAGAGCAGGCGCAATTCAGCTGGCCGAGCGAGGCCCTGTGCCGCAGTAGCGGGCGCAACTCAGGTGGCCGAGTGATGCGCTGGGGTGTAGCTGAGAAACCTCCACCTGGGAAGGTGGGGGAGGCTCGTTCGCGCCGCCTCTCCCTTCCAGTGCACCCCACGCCGTCTCCTGGCGCAGGTATATGTGATGGTTGGACCAGGGCACCGCAGGACGTGTCTTCAGGTCAAACGGATTGTGGGACAAGGTCCAGAATGGAAGAGTCACCAAAATGCAACAAGTTCCGCCTGACCCCGGGAGCCGACCGCCTATGTCGGGGGCGATCTCAGGCCACACCAGGGCAACAAGACTTGGGGAGGGGGCAGGAGCCAAGCGCCCCCTCCGAGTTCGCGCCAGCACACCTCCCCTCGGGGGCCTCCGTCAAGCGGCTCAGGGAGGCACCACAGGCAGCAGTTCTTCAGATCAGTGGCTCTCACCGTCAAGGCTCCCCTCCGTCAGCAGCGATCGTTGGCACTGTGAATGCGGCCGGAGGCCCCGCCTAGTCAACGCCCCGGCCTCTCCATCTCGTAGGCCGCAGAGTAGTCGGGGAGAAATCCCGGGAACGGCGGCATGCATTTGGATCGATGTTGCAGCAGGCTGCCATGTAAATAGTTATTTAATAAAACGTTTTACCCTGTTACTTTGCTGGTGTGTTGTATATATTTATAATATTTGCATAGGGTTTGTCGTTGTTTTGGGCGGGGTGGGCGGCGGAGCCGAGCTGTCTTGCAGCCATAATGGCGTTGAGCTCAGTTCCTCTCACTAGTTTCATATTTCTCATGAGGGGTTGTTCCTAATGTTTCTATTTTAGCGAGGTTAAATAGAGATCCCATTAGTGGCCTACTGAGTTTGCTTGCTTCCTTTTGTTTTTTCTAACAATTTTTCACTATCTGCAAAGACTAAACAGAATATTGCGACTCTGTGCTTGTTTGTAAATAGAGAATGAACCAAAGAGAACCAATTCCAAAACAGTAAATGCTTGGATAACAATCAATCAAATGGAGAGGGAAGCAGGCACGACGGATTACAACGGGGGCAAAGGCCTGCGTTACCTACCCTTCACTATCTGCAAAGAGAGAATACTCCTAAAAGAAAAGAGGGGGGGGGGCAGCGTTCAAAGCACATCAGCGTGCATAGACACGAAAATGTTTTTACCTACCACGTACTTGACATTTTACAGCTTTTAATATTTGCTATTAAAAAACCATTGAAATTCACTGAAAAAACCATAGGTTATAGACCATATATAGTTAGAAATTAGCATTTACAAAACCTTGAAAATTCACTGAAAAAACCATGGGTTATAGACCATATATAGTTAGGAATTAGCATTTACAAAACCTTATTTTACTCACACAAAACCATTGAAATTCCATATATAGTTAGTTGCACTAACTATATATCGTGCAACCGCAATCCACTGCTGATAATGTCACATATTACATCATTCATGACATGGTCAGTGACATCACTGATGACATCACTGATGACAACTCAAATGACATCACTGACAACATCACTGATGACGTCATTCATGTGATAAAACAATGAATCTGTTCAGACTCTAATATAACCTTAGATACACTCAGTGTAAACAGACACTCAGAGATTGTCACTCATCCATAGAGTTACTCATACACCTAGTTAGTCATGCAAAGAATCAATCACACCTCCATTTCCTCAACTATACAGTTATACACACCTTACTTATTGAAACTTATTCTAACACATATTTACTCTCTTATACAATCACTGATACAAGTTTTCAATGATCCATGCAGCCACTCACACATTCACTAGCTATTATACACAGTAATTTATATATGTCAACTCTCACATGTACTGTGTTTTACATATGTACTTACTTTGACATAAAGCACTGAGATATCCATTCACTCACCAATACACTCATGCACACAGTCAACCACCCATACAGCTGTTTCCACATGCAGATTTGAACCCATACATTTAGTGAATCAACTGTTCACACATCTATGCACAGAGTCACACACCTCCCAGCCTCCCAAACACACACACTCACTTCCCCATACAAATACTTGGGCAACCAATCAATAACCCATATAGTTACTCATATAACTACTGATCAACACATGCAGCAGTTTACAGAACAACAGACATAATGATGCACAAATTAAGACAGTTTAGTCACTAACCCATGCACTCAGTGAGACACATTTAATCACTCTCTCATACAGTCTGTCATGCATCTACTAAATCCTTCATCCAGACACTTATACATCCACTCATTCTTCAATATGTAAGACATATTTTAACTTTACAGAAACATACAGTCACTGGATGATGTCATCAGTGATGTCATTTTATTTGTGATCAGTGATGTTGTCAGTGATGTCATTTAAGTTGTCATCAGTGATGTCATCAGTGATGTCACTGACCATGTCATGAATGATGTAATATGTGACATCATCAGCAGTGGATTGCGGGTGCAACTAACTATATATGGAATTTCAATGGTTTTGTGTGAGTAAAATAAGGTTTTGTAAATGCTAATTCCTAACTATATATGGTCTATAACCCATGGTTTTTTCAGTGAATATATATATATATATATATATATATATATATATATATATATATATATATATATATATATATATATATATATATATATATATATATATATATATATATATATATATATATATATATATATATATATATATATATTTATGTCTGGTCATTTGAGACAACCATCGCTCAGACTGAACACAGATAATTTATAAAGTTGGCTGACCATTTGCCATTTGTGTATGATGTGATCATCACAAGCAAAATATGGATGATACTACAACAGACCAATGAAAAAAGAGTGCTGACCTGACTGAAAGCTCCTCTTTCTACCTATGTATATAGATCTTTGTTTGGGTTTGGCCCTGAGACAGCTTTAGCAGTCTCTCTAGATTATTGTTTTCCCATATTCATAGATAATATACATTTTTGGATTTTGGAAGGTTTTCAGTTAGCCCTCTTCCTCCATTGGTCTGTTCAACTGTCATTCACATTTTGCTTCCACTCACCACAGTATATAGTGTGGGACAATGGGTCAACCCACTTCAGCCTCTGGCTCACCTCATATTAAGTGAATGCATATTCTTGTGCACAATTTGCACATCCGCTCAGTGGTGGCCGCTAGCAGGGGAAATCGGTGGTGGAGCTCAGTGGAAAAATATAGAAATAAAACCTTGCCTGACGTCTGCCATCTCGCCGCCTCTCCTGCTCGACGATGTTCATACAGGCACCCAGAGTCCCTTGAGCCAATCCAGACGCTACTCTCAAACTGGTGTTTTACAGCATGAGCGAAGCGTAGGGATTGTGTGGGGAACGCTGGTTCCATGCTCCTGTAGGGATTGGTTGCCTGTGCTCCTGAGCCCAGCTGATATCTCCAAGCAACTGGCAGTGCCCTGAGCCCACTATTCCTCCTGCAGGCCCCACCTTCAAGATTCAGCTGCGACTCAGCTCAGGGTAAAATATAATGATAATAAAGCCGTTTTATTACCTGCTTTATTAGCATTTTTTTACATACATGTGCTGGTTCCAGCAGTGGAGTAATACTCCTCATCCATAACGGAGGAGTCAGCCCTGCATCCACTTTCAAAGTATCTCGGTCGCTTAAGACACTTAGAGTCACTAAATATAAATGTTGCTCAGTGGACATCACCATGACTTAAAGTCATGACTTAGAAGTTATTTGGTTTATGTAGTGAGCCATGACATTTGGTCGGCCTACCACAGAGAAAGAAAACACCTCCTTCAACCCATTCCTTTTCATACCAGATGCTACTCCTTCTTTTCAACATGTATTGAACTGCCAGCCGAACATTCACTTTGTTTTCATTTGCGATGGTTTTATCATGTCTTGTCATGTTGTAAAGTGAGTTGCCTTTCGAGCTTTTCTATTTTCGAACTCACATAGCTTTGCCTCATGCTTCATGACAGGAGTGATGTAAAGCGCCATTTGCACTTTATATAAATATGTATTATGAGTGTGTGCGGGGGCATTGTGAAGTGCAAGCACTCAGACAGTCTATTCTCTTTTTCTGAAAGATATTACACTGTATGTGGGCTGTAATCGATATGTTCACCAGCTAGGAAAGGTAAACACTCAGAACCATGGAGAATTGCAGATGATAACGTGACAGTATTGAGGCTCATGTTCAGTGTCTGAGTTTTGATGAGAGGAGCTTTCGAGATGGGTCAACTAGCTGTATGTCTGACTCTTGTATTTGTCTGCCTTCCAGTTTCTGAGTAAGATTCCAAGCATAGCATGTTTACTTTTTTGTCACAACCATGTACCATATTGTGTGCTATAGTATGGTTCCTGGCAGCTATGAAAACTCAGCAGAACAATGGAGTGTGATACCAATAAGAATCATGCTCTGTCTCTGGGCTTTAGTAGGAGGAGCAATTTTCCAGGTGCTAAAATCTGCAACTTCCATTGTAGCCCTCCCAAACTAATCAAAAGCAATAGTGCTTTATTACAGCATGTTTTAACCCTTTACACAGCTTTTCCCTAATCCTACAGAGTCAACCCTATGGAGAGATGTAGTCTCCTGATTTTGGGTTATTTATTTTCTGGTACACAGTTTTTCGTCATCTGCAGCTTTCTAGGCACAAGGGCAGTGGAATATTTGGCGAAGAATCATAGATGTCTGCATAAGCATATACATGAATGAACATGTGTGAATATGCGGTGCATGAATCTGTTTGCACGAGCATGCGCACGTGTGAGATGTGTATGGGGAAGCTACATACATCAGGCCTGCATTTTCACATCTTCCTTGCACCTCTAATGAATCTGTTTGCCGTGCATTGGCAGCTCTTTCACCCAAACCCTGGCTGGTTGATGTTCATGTCAACTTTTTGTCCTACTGTATTTATATGTTAGGTGGGGTTTCAATGTGTGGCCTACTGCCTGTGGGACTGATTTTAAAGAGCTCCTCTCAGAACAGAATGCCCTATGAGCACAGAGTTGTTTTAAGTCATGGGGAAAACATCCAGTGTTCAGGGCACCCTCTTCCATGGAGCCATTGAGGTACTATCGCTGCAACTCAGTATAACTACCTCAGCCCCCCACCCTCTCAATACCCCAACACTCTCTCTGCAACAACATTCTCCCTGCATCTCACTGCTCTATTTCCATCTCCGTTCATTGTATCTCTCCTTCATCGAAATCACCTTTCTCTCAACCTCATCTTTCCCGTGATCTCACTTTTCCATTTCTCTCATCTCTATGCCACAGTGTTCTTGGCCTCTTTCTCTAGCTCGCTACTCTTTACCTCACCCCGATCTCTTCCTCAGTTTTTTCTCTGCGGCCCATCTCTCTTACTATCTTATCTTTACACCACCTCTTTCTCTCTCTTGCTATTACACCTACCAATTTCTCCAGTTTTTCGCCTCGCCAACTCCCCCCTCTTTGCAACTCTTTGCCCTCTACTTCACCTCTCAATACTTTATCATTAATACTCTTACTCTACCTCCACTTTTCATTAACTTCTCTCTTTATATTTTTCTTCAACACTCTCCGCACCTTTCTCTATTTTAGCTCATCTACTTTACCTCTCATCTCTCTCTGGGCCCCACCCTTTTTACTTCTTTATAAGTTATCTCTCTGACTTCAACTCTTCCTCTACCTCACACTCTTTACTGATTCATCACTAGCACCTCTCTCTACGTCAGCTCTGTCTCGGTGATTTATTAATGGCCTCTCTCCACCTCACCTTTCTTTTTACATTTCACTCTTCCCATTTCATCTCTCTCCCAGCCTCCCTGCATTCTTTAGCTTACATCTATCTAAACATATCACCATATCACATGTCTACTTCTGCTTCTCTCGTCCTCTATTTCTAACTCACTTCCCATTGTACCCTCGGTGTAGCCCATCCACCCCCTCACTCGTTACATTTCCTTCTCCCAAGCTCTCTGTACCACACTTCAAAACCTTGCCTATCTGTGTACCAATGTTTCTCTCTCTGCCTTTCCTTTTCTTCCTCTCTGTATATTTTTTCTGGCTACTTCAAAATTCGATATTTACCCTACATCTCGCAACCCCACTTATCACTCTATTTCATCTCTGTCTCTACATCACTTCTCGTGCTACTACACCTCTCTCACTATACTGCCCTCTTTACCTCCCTGTCCTTCCTCCGCCTCCTGCTTCCTCTCATTCCCCTTACTCAGTAGGATGGAAGGTCACTGTCTAACACGAGAAGTGCACACATAAAAGAGGAGAGGAGGGACAAGACTGAAGAACAGAATTAAGACGAAAATTATCAGGTTTCACCTGAAGAAATGATGAAAATCCTCATCGCTTTGTTTTTCACTGACAGCAAGGATACCACTCGTGAAATTGTTTTATTTATGCTTATGATTTTCTGAAGTTAAAGTTATAATGAATTCTACCTGCATATATGCTATTTTAAAAATAGGAACCTCTCCACTATACAGATGCTAAGTCAATCGAAATATGTCTTTCCCACAGTGGGAGGAAGAGGCTGGTTGACCCTCAATTCCACATTAATTATTGCGAGGTAAAAATCTGGAGGTCAGCACATTAAAACGATGGCATTATCAACACTTCTTAAAAGACGTTTCGTAAAAAATTTTTTTAAAAATTTGCATGCTGGACCTAATCAGCATGTTTATATCAGATTCGACAAGAGAAAGCGCAACTTTTAGTCAAGACTGAACGACGGGGCATGGTAACCGTTTTAAAGATCCGCCTGGCTTAGCATGGCCCCTTGAGTTACTCAACATATGCTATGTGTTTTTTTTGGTATGTGTATATATACATATACAGACGCGCAAATACAATCACGTACGTACGGAGGCCTAAGTGCATATATATGTGCATATGAGTGCCTGGTCCTCACGTTCTCCTGTCTATGAGTGTGTGTTCCTGGTTATTCACAAATAAGCCTATAAAAATGTGTCTATATTTAGTTATATATGTATGGGCATTGGCGTACCTGAAGAATTTTGAAATAGTACAAAAATAATATTTATTTATTATTACATCCACACACCATGGCATTTTATCTCACGTGTAGCTGGTTCACAAAGTGCAAACAAGTAAAAATATTGTAACTTCCCTCTGTACACCTCCGTGAATTGATATTCTTATTGACAACATATATTCACACACCCCAGGTGCAAAGCACAACCAAAGATTACACGCCACTGCTTCATTTTCCTTGTAAAAAAAAGGATCAACGGATAATTTTTTTTCCTATGAACTATTTTCTCATGCAGAGGGTACGTTATGCACGACCACCATGTCTACGCGCTGCAGAGAACTTTCGGACAGCCAGCTGTTTGGAATGATTATTGAATACTGCTGATGGTGTGCTTTTATAAGTATCACATTTTTTTTTTAAACATACAATTTCCCCAAAATGTTTTTTTTTCAAACGCCTGTCAAAAATATTGGAAAACGTGGTCTTATTTTACAAATGTTCGTTTTTGTTTTATAGCGTAACTACAGGAAAGGGACTGAGTCAGGAATACGATTTGTCAGAGGGGGGATGGGCAACTGATAATGTCAGATAAAGGCAACACTGTCCCAGAAAGCCGACAGTTTACTCAGTAAATGGGTCGTGTTTAGACTTAATTTTAGTGAAAGTGAAACATAGTCAACAGAGGCGAATTAAAACCATATAATTTTGTAATCTTAGTTTAGATATAATTGCAGCAATAAAACAGTGGAAAGAATAATTGTGGAACATATGTTTGTGATTGGCGTTATCTAGGTGGCTTCCCCGTTGCAGCAATGCGCTGTCCTATTTGTTTTCCTCTCCCCGTGTATTGGAATGACAAACCTGCAAGCCTGGAGTTAATGCTGATTACAGCAGCTGCTTCCACATGGTGTCTCCATGGCAACTGCAAAGGTTGCCATGCAACCATGTTCTTTTAGGGACAGTGAAAATGCCCAAAGGCTTACTAAAAATACGTGAAAAAAGCATTAGAAATGTTTCTACCACTTTTGTCGCGTAAAGAGAGGAATGCAGCAGGAAAAAAAACTCAGGTCGTGCAAAAAATAGCCATCGACCGACCAAAATATTGCCTGAAATTTCAAGTTTATATCGTTAAGAGAACTCCTGTTTTATTGAAGAATGGTTGCCTTAGAATAGGTGGTCCGTTCAGACTGCATGATGCAGGCGCATGATATTAGTATTCCGATGGGGTTAAAGGTCAGCAGAGCCATCGATGAAGTATTGATCGTTTGCGTCCAAAAATGTTCATGTTTACGCCATTATGATTTTTTGGGCCCTCGTGGAGAACTTGAGCCGAGGCCTTCCAGCTTTTTATCGAGCTTTAAAGCCTTAAATCTCCGAATGCGAAGTCACTCTTGCCTTCTCAGCTGTTTCTGCATATTTCTATAAATAGCTGAATGAAGAATTTATGACTCCATGCAGGGACCGTGACCACTCCTTTTCGGTTCCTCAAGATTTATGTTTTGCTCTATTTTCTTACTCCTGTGGTAGTGAGAATGTAATGGGAACTCTATTGTATTTACTCAAATTCTTAATTTGAATGCAGGAGGTTGTTTTCTGCATTGTGTTAATATACATTTGGGATGTTTGAGTTTCGATTTTTTTTCCTTTCATTTCTCCTGCTGAAAATCATTAGATAAGAATTTGAAAGGCAGAGCTGCGAAAAAAGCATAAAGCATGTCGGTGTGTTTCTGACAGAGGGCAGACACCAGAATTGCAGAATCTTGATTAATCATATTTATTTGGATCTTACGACTTGTACAGTTCGTTTAAAGTGCGTACTACCAGAGCATGTGCCTAGAAGTGATCAGGATCGCATTAAAGCACTGTCAATGTTAGTAGGAGCCATTATGCTAGAAAACCTCCTTCGGCTAGAATGTTTTAAGCATGTGCCCACACTACCAATATACTAAAGACATTCACACTATAGCAGTGGACTATGTTCTAAACTACAGCAACTTGTCCACATTAGCAATTGTTCGGACTCCCAATGCTGCTTGGTACAGACTGATTAATAAGTAATAGAATGAGTGCCAGTGGCCGAAGCTCCACTCAGATGTCTGTGGCTAGTCAATTTAAATGTCAGTGCGTGGAAGACCAAGGCTGTGTAGTCTTGAATCCACCTCACGCCTCTTTAATCTACTACCAGAGGCTTCCTGTCCCTTTATCTTACTCATGCAGGTTCATGCAGGTTCCTGCTTTTTCCCTTTAATCCGTTTTTCCCGTCTTTCTCTTGCTCCGTCTTTCTCCTTTGTGAGTTTTTTCCTTTCTTGCTCTCAGTAAATGTCTGATAATGAGAAATAAGTGCCCAAAAATGAGTGCTCGTGGCCCCCACCAGGAACTACCGGCTCAAATTAAGTACCGGGTACACCATTTAAATTTTACGTTTATGCTCACAACTGCATTCTGACTACTTTTACCTTGCTGCTTTCAGAATTGTTTTTGGTAGTGGCAAAGACGTTTTTACTAAAGGTACTTTGGTTCTTTGCAGTAGTTGTATGATTCATGTTTTGATTTGTGTTACGGTAACATTCCTCTTGTTGTTACTACCAGCATCCCAAACAAAAACGTGTACATTCGTTACCTACCACAGTAGGAGAGCTGCCAGGAGACACATAAGCATGCCCTTTCCCCTTATCGTATGAGGGGCAGTACATGCACAGACACGCCTTTGCTGGAAAGGCATTCCTTATTCAGGTTAAAAAGCTTTATTTAACTAGTAGAACAAGAAAGATAAGTTACGAGAAAACATTTGCATCATACAGTAATGTATTAAAGCATTAGAACAATGGGGTGTGGAATGTACAATCTAAGTAAAGCTATATTAAAACACCGAGAACTTAAAGAGAACAAAAGATAATAAAACCATATCAATAATAAACTAAAGTTTTTTAACTTTTGTAAGGCTAGACGTATAACACTAGTAAGAGATTCACAGAAAGGAAAAGAAAACGAAGAAAGAAATAAGGAAACATGAAGAAAAGTATAATGTAAAAAGAACAGCAAAAATTGTGAGCGGTTGTAATATCAAGTAGAAAAAAGAAGATTCAGTGAAGTAATTGAATTGGAAATTAAATAATACACAAGGAGAAAGCATCTGATCGAGTTGGTTTAAAATTCACAGATGTAACAGTAGAGATATGCAAAATATTGTTGCAAACAATATTTAAATATGTTGGTATGCGGAGACAAAATATTTCTCAGTTGACAGGACTAACAGAGGAACCCACAAACGTCCAATCTGTGATGGTAGCAAACTGCATACCACCAAGCTTTACAGGAAATATTCGAATAACGCTTCAAGTTCATTGTCATTTGTTGAAAAGCAACAGCTGGTAAAAGGTCTAACAACTTATTATGGAATACATTTGTATCATTGGGATCAGCGAGACTACCCAAAAATTCCCTAGGGATTTCAAAGGAAGCTGCAGTATAAAAAAATTACCTTGATTTGTTTCCATACTTTATGCCAAAAGTCCCCAGACAACAAAATAACATGTGTAATAAATCCCTATCGGGTTGATCACATGATGATCAATTGTTAGTGGTAGCTTGAGAACATTTAGCAGACTTGGAGAGAGTGATATAAAGTCTATAATAAATAAAGAACACAGTCTGAGTGGTATTGACTGTCCTAGAGGTTTTATGAATTTTTAGCCAAATCTTGTCCCAAAAATGGACCGGAAAGGTAAGACCAAAATCTGCATTCCATAGTAGTTCGATTTTAGATTTTGGGACTCAATATAGTGGAGATGAAAGAATTTGATAAAGAAGGGAAGTTTTAAGACAAGAGATTAAGACATGAGGCAATCTTATGGTAGTAAGTGAGTCTTGAGAATCATATAAAGAATAAAGAAAGAATAAAGAACATCAAAGAGAACATTCAATAAAAGGAAGAACCTAGACTGAAACAAATAGGAGACATTGAAACCATGACAGAAATTGGGGAAGGGGGTAGAAACATTCTGGAAATAGGCCTGATACCCATAAAATGCCTCGGTCCCTATTTGACGTACAATAAATTGGTGGATCATTAAGTTTAATACATTTATTAGGCCATAAAGGCAGTTTCGGGAAAGTCTTGCCAAAAGTCTCTGAATGAAATATTGAGGATAACAATGAACAGGTCTGCTTAAAATCTGAGTGAGTAACACTAGAGGGCTGCAAAGAAAAGAAAATAACCTCTTAAAAAAATAGTAGAGAATAAGATTTTCTCAACATCAAGTCATAACTGGAAAAAGGGGAATCTATCTTTTGCAACCAGGGAGAGACTTAAGGGAGACAAAAATTATTAGGATACTGTTGAATATCTAGGAAGTTAACCCCTCCCTCCCCTTTGACTTTTTTGAGTTTGCTCAAAGAAATTTAAGATCTCTTCTTCTTCTATAAGAAGACAGAACGAAGTGAATCAAGTTTTGTAAAGTTCATGAGGGAAATTATTACTGCATCATAGCGATAGTATAGAATATACTGGAGAAGGTCATCAATATAAAATAGTCCATGCAACCCCACCAGGATAAGAATGAAGGATTCTAACTTAAAAGCAGGGATTTGGATTTGTATAAAACTTCCTTAAAATTGATATGAACTGTCTCATTGATAGAGTTAGTGAAGCAAAGACTTAAGTATTTGATTTTAGAAGACTTCTAGAGAAAACCAATAGACTCAAATGAGTGTTCGGTAAATAATTATTTTAAAAGAAGTATTTCAGGTTTGATAGTGTTATATTTTATAACCCAAAATGGATGCAAACAACAAGAATTAAATTATCAAGGACAGTATTGAGAGATGAGGATTGGAGACAAAAAGAAGAATATCATCTGTTAAAGCTGATAATTTAAAATTTGTATCTCCACAGTGAAAACCTGTGATTAACAAATTATTTTATCTGAGAAAGAAAAGTTTACAGCACAAGAAGAGATGAAATCAGGGATAGGGGACAACCAGGGGGCTGCGTTGCAGAGAGGTGTCAAAAGGGGCGTGGCCACATTACACCTCTCTACAACGCAGCCCCTGGCACATACTGGAGGTTCCTGGTGGGCTACTTGGCCCCCAGGGACCCCCAGTATTCAAGGGGATTTAGTTCCCACTCTGGAAACGCGCCAGGGGGCTGTGTTGCAACTTAGAACGCGCTACGGGGCGCGTTTGCACAGTGGTGAAGGTAGGAGGTGGGGCTTGAGGTGATATGTGTGCAAACATGCCCTGGGGCACGTTTAAAGTTGGAGAAATAATTCCTCTTCAATCCAGAGGTCCCCCAGGGGCCAACTAGCCCAACAGGTACCCCAGTACGGACCCTGAAAAGTAAATCTAAGTGTAGTTACCAGTAACTTATATTTCCTTCCATATGCAAACATTGACTGGTTTCACTTGGAAATTTTTCTTAGTGTGGAGTTTTGTAACTTTAAAAAATTCCTCTAAAATCAGCCGAAATACGAATTCCGATTTACTCACCTGTTATCAGGAGAGACCTCACTGCTGCATATTTCAGCCCAGTACTGATCCTGAAATGTAATTATAACCCTACTTACAGTAACTTGAATTTCCTTCCATAGGCTAACATTGACTAGTTTCACTTGGAAATATTTCTAAGTGTGGAGTTTTGGAACTTTAAAAAATTCCTCTAAAATCAGCCAAACTACCAATTCAGATTTACTCACCTGTTATCAGGAGAGACATCAGTGCTGCATCTTTCAGCCCACTACTGATCCTTAAAAGTAATTCTAGCCATACTTACAGTAAGTTGAATTTTCTTCCATAGGCTAACATTGACTAGTTTCACTTGGAAAGATTTCTAAATGTGGAGTTTGGGAACTTAAAAAAATTCCTCTAAAATCAGCCGAACTACGAATTCCGATTGCTCACCTGTTATCAGGAGAGACCTCAGTGCTGCATCTTTCAACCCAGTACTGATCCTGAAAAGTAATTCTAACTGTACTTACCAGTAATGAGAATTTCCTTCCATAGGATATCATTGCCTGCTATATAAAATATATATAAATTAAAAAAATATAAAATAAATATTACAATTTCAATATTTTTAAAAACATGTTTTTTCAATTTATATTAAAAATGTGTAATGCAATTTAAAAAATAAAATATCTAAAAATAAATACTTTAAGACAATGCAGTAAATTAGTATAAAAAATATAACAATTAATACATTTAAAAATTATCATTTACAAAACCTTTGAAATTCACTGAAAAAACCATAGGTTTCAGCCACGTTATAGTTAGGAATTAGCATTTAAACAAACCTTAGAAATTCACTGAAAAAACTATAGGTTTCAGCCAGGTTATAGTTAAGAATTAGCATTTAAAAAACCTTAGAAATTTACTGAAAAAACATAGGTTTCACACATGTTATAGTTAGCTGGACATTTCACTCACACAAAACCATTGAAATTACCCCGTTATAGTTAATTCAGCTAACTATAACTAGCGTGCCCGCAATGCACTGATGATGACGTCACATATTACATCACTCACGACATGATCAGTGACATCACTCATGACATCACTCATGACATCTCAAATGAAATCAATGATGACATCACTGATGACATCATCCTTGTGAAAGAGTGGCAGACCTCCTCTCACCCTAATGTAACCTTTGATACACACATTCAAAAATAGAAACTAAAATTTTCAAAAGAATTGAGATACCAATACCAGTTACAACAACTTATTAGGTAATTCTAACATCTACATACACATCCACTAATTCACCAACAGTTCTATATAGTCACTCATACATGTACTCACTCATCATATGTACTCATTCACTTATACATCCTGTACACACCAATAATCATCCATAAAGTTACTCAAACACATGCAAATAAACTATCAAACATCCATTCACTTGCATATACAGCTATACACACATCACTACACTTACTTCTACAGAAATATACACATACTTACTCTCTTAAACAATTACTTATAGAAACACATACTTATTTATACAGGAACTCTTCTAATCTCGCACTTTCACTTATACTCACTTATATACATCAATACTCACATATACTAGTTTAAAACATATGTAATTACTCATAAAGATACTATTGAGACAGTCATTCACTCACTAACAAACCCATACACACACTCACCCACCCATACCGTCCTGCACAAATGCTGTCTTCAAAACACATACAAAAAGTGAGTCAGTCATTTATGCATCTATGCGCTAAGTAATACCCCCATCAATCCATACAGTCACTCATTGTGATACTCAAAAAACCAACTAATAACCCATATAGATACTCATGTATCTACTCACCAACTCATGCAGCCACTTATACACAAAGTGAGACACTGATACAGATATTTACATATGTGAAATAACTTTATTCGGTAAAAATTTCACCATAAAATTATACAATACATTTTTAAAATTGAAAATACATTAGTAGGTACCTCATTCAATAAAATTCCATCAAGAAGTGTGCATATTGTACAGTACACATAGTATGGTAGGGCCCAACAACCAAATATGCCTGTGATCTCACATAACTGTCCCCTTACATACTGGTGGAATACATTTTAACCAATACAAAAAATACCATCAAGTATCCTACAAGAGGGCCGGCTGGCTGTTAAGCGGGGTGGGGCGGGGCTTCATCCTCCTCATACGTGTCAGCCATGAACTACCCAGATATTTAGCTACCCCGCATACCATAAGGGTGGAGGACGTATCTGTGCAAAGTACTCGTAGGGCCATTTTGTGGCATCTAAGACCCAACCCCCTACATATTTACATATTTAAACATTACTTGCTAATATATGTATTCACTAAGATATACTTAATAAGTCAGTTAAACAATCAATTTTACAAAAAAACATCTATTTAGACACTTATTTACCCATTTATTCTTCCATTGACCTATAGATACACATATATAAAAAGTATTTATTTTTCAGAAAGACACACATTCACTGGATAATGTCATCAGTGATGTCATCACTGATGTCATTTGAGATGTCATCAGTGATGTCATGAGTGATGTCACTGACCATGTCATGAGTGATGTAATATGTGACATCAACAGCAGTGCCTTGCGGGCGGGCGAGTTATAGTTAGCTGAACTAACTATAACGGGGGAATTTCAATGGTTTTGTATGAGTGAAATGTCCAGCTAACTATAACGTGTGAAACCTATGTTATTTTCAGTATATATATATATATATATATATATATATATATATATATATATATATATATATATATATATATATATATATATATATATATATATATATATATATATATATATATATATATATATATATATATATATATATATATATATATATATATATATATATATATATATTATACCTTTCCCTGGTATATCACGATTTTTCATCAAAAAACCAGTGCCGAGGCCCAAATGGTGCTTGATGTTAGTATTTATTTGGCTCACGAACAAAACCCAACGCGTTTCGAAGCCAAGCTTCTTGCTCACGGGTCAAAGGTATAATAACAAGGAAGTGGCGATTCCGCCGGGAGCCCGCCGTTGCAAGCGGCTTAAGCCAGCCAAATTCTGTGTGGTTTATATATATATATATATATATATATATATATATATATATATATATATTTTTTTTTTTTTTTTAAGAACACAGGAGGACCCAAAGGTGCAGAAGGTGGTGGCAACCACTCAGAAGCAAAACCAGCTACTTCAGAGTCTGATTCTTTTTTCGAGGAATACGAGGTCATACGAGGACTCAGACAGCGACCTGCGGCGACCACACACCCACCAAAACCCTCAAGAGGAAAACGAGGAGGGGCAGGCGGGATCCACGCCTGTAGTGACGAGAAGCACTCAAGGGAAAACATGGAAATGAATACAATGATGCCAACACAGAACACCATAATAAATCTATCGGATAGAAAATTGACAACAAATGAAGAAAAATTACTGCAACTTGGGCTGACTTTCTGTCCAACTCCGGCGTTCGATTACACGCAGACACGGATAGATCTATTTAGATTTATCAGGAAAATCAAATTACAGAAAATACATACTCTAAACCCCAAGATTAATGATAGAACTAGAATGGAAGAGACTGATCCATTAGCAGCAATAACTGGAAAAGATCTACATGCCATTGCCATGGCACAAACCATGATTGGAACAAGTCATTCCCAGGATTGGGAGATACAACCCACACAAACATGGGAGGAATGTGGGATCACACAACAAAGCTGCAAGAGTGGAATGACAACAAAATCCAAAATTAATCCAAGAACGCCACATGATGGAATCAACACATTTCAGGAAGTAGTCATTGAAGAACTAAAAGGACTACAAGCAGAGAAATTCAATTGGAAAAGAAAAAACTTAAAAAAGGAAGAATGGGCTGTAATTAAAAATCTTAAAGAGGATGAGAACATTATTATTAAACCTAGCGATAAAGGCGGAAATATCGTCATCCTGAAACGCAGCCAATATGAGGACGAGGCACTTTCCCAACTGAACAACAAAGAACATTACATGGAAATAAAAAGGGAGAAACATTCAGAAAGCATTAAGGCCTTCAATGACCTGATTGCAAAATGGAAGGACAATGGAATTTTGGATTTCAAAGACTGGAACAACCTAAAATGTGAGTTCCCCCAGATTGCCACGTTCTATCACCTACCTAAGGTGCATAGGAGTAAAATATGGCCTCCAGGTAGACCCATTGTGTCTGCAAAAGACAGTCTACTCGAAAAAATCTCAAGCTACATTGACAGCTTCATTGCTCCGTTCGTTAAAGATCTCAGTTCGTATCTAAAAGATACAAAGGACTTTTCGAGAATTATACAGGACGTTAAATGGGAAGAGGACATGATCCTAATAACATTGGACATTGCCAGTTTGTACACTTCAATCAGGCATGAAGATGGCCTGCTGGCAATGAAGAGCTTCCTAGACAATAGACCTCTTAAATATTGAAGCCATAATGCAATGTTGGTGGAATTAACAGACTTCTGTTTAAGAAATAACATCTTCTTATTCGCAGGGAAATTGTACCTACAACTCCAGGGGACCACGATGGGCACGTGCTTCACCCCCAGCTACGCGAACCTATTCGTGGGCTGGTGGGAGAAGCACGTGGCCTGGGCGGGGACAATGACCGGTGGATGAACAACATCATCCTGTGGACCCGCTACATCGATGACTTGTTTTTGGTGTGGCGGGGCTCACAGAATGAGGCTGAGGAATACATTGCTGAATTGAACAACAATAATCTGAACCTCAGTTTCACTAGCAATATTAGTAGGAGTGAGGTTTTCTACTTGGACCTTCGGGTCTATGTGGAGAACGATTCGATTCAAACTGCGGTTTATAGAAAACCGACGGCAGGCAACACAATATTGCACTCACACAGCTATCACCCCCGCAGCGCCATCAATAATATCCCCCTGGGAGAGTTTTTGCGGATGAAACGCAACTGCTCGACCAAACAGGAGTTCGAAAAAGCAAAGGAGCAATCCAAAAGGAGATTCTTACAGAGAGGATATGGAAAAGGGATTCTGGATCGAGCTGAAATTAGAAGCAACTTAGTGGGGAGGAAAGACCTGCTAATAGACAAACCTAAATCCCCTGAATCAAAAATCAGAATGATCACTCATTACTCAGAGAAGTCACCAGAAGTTTTCAATATCATGCGAAAAAACTGGAAAATTTTGAAAACAGACTCTGTAATTGGGAAATCCTTATCCAACTATCCCCTCATCACATACAGAAAGGGAAACTCCTTCAAAGATCATCTAGTGAACAGTCACTATGAGAAAAAGAAAAAGAATAAGTCAACTGTTTCAGGCTTCTTCCCATGTATGAAGTGTAAGGCCTGTAGAAACTCAAAAAAAGTCAAAGAATATCAAA
Source organism: Lissotriton vulgaris (assembly GCF_964263255.1). NCBI lineage: Eukaryota > Metazoa > Chordata > Amphibia > Caudata > Salamandridae > Lissotriton > Lissotriton vulgaris. Next base: position 1,570,822,587 of record NC_141691.1, read on the forward strand.
TTCCAGGGAAGAAAACCAAAACTAAGATAACAAAATTACTCAACTGCAATTCTGACCACACTGTATACTGCTTGATATGCCCCTGTGGGAAGAAGTATATAGGGAGCACAGTGAAACCCACCAAACTTAGGGTCCTTGAACACATGAGGGCTATCACCTCAAAGGATCCAAGTTATCCAGTAGCTCGCCATTTTGACCAAGTACACAATAGTAACAGCAATTTGTTGACTTACTTCATACTGGATCAACTAGTCAGAACAGAGAGAGGGGGGAACTGGGTAAAAAAGCTATGAACCTTAGAATCAAGATTCATTATCCAGCTTCAGACTAAGACCCCGGGCGGGATGAACAATGAGGAGGAGATGTGGACTCATATCTAGAATGTTATCATCCGGGCCCTTATGACATTATCTTAACCCTGGGAAAGTAATGACAAAACCAACATGTAAGCTTTAAAACGAATGATGTCTGCCCTATCCCTAGAAACCAAACAATATTTTTGCTATGGAAAGGTATAGGAACAATCCTGAATGATTACTGTATAAATCTACAACATGACAAATGAAAATGCCCATTCAGGGCTTGATTGCATGAAATTTAGAAAATGTAAATTGTTCCTTATTATGCAAAATAATGTGAACTCTTCGTGAGGGCTCATAACGGGACCGTAGTGAGCCTTACGATCGAATGGCACTATCTGCATAGGCGCCTCAAAATGTGAATACGAAACATAAGTTAGCACGAATACTTGAATGATGGAATTTTGAAACAGATTTTCACTGCTGTATATATCACGCAAATAATTATGTTAAATGAATAACATGATGGTATCAAATGTTATGAAAATAATTAATGTACAATTGCATTCAACCCATTATAAGATGGCCACCACAAGTAATGATGTAATTACAAGCTATGTGCCGTTTTTTATGTTTAACTTTTTAGAAACACGTGACATGCGGTCACCATGGTTTTATTTAAATTACTGAACAAACAAGTGTCAGTTTACACTGACGAAGGCGGCAACGCCGAAACGCGTTTGTAAACTTGACTTTAACAGCGAAAAGTTTCTGCAATAAATCTCTTGGCGAAACCATGCTGTATTGGCTCTGAGTGCTCTTCATGTGAAAATCCTGAGGACTGTGGGATTTTGCGTTGTCCTCCTGTGTTCTTAAAAAAAATATATATATATATATATATTCACTGAAAAAACCATAGGTTTCACACCAGTTATAGTTAGGTGGAAATTGTACTCGCATAAAACCATTGAAATTCCCACGTTATAGTTAGTTGGACTCACTATAACTTGCGCATGCAATGCACTGCTGATGACGTCACATATTACATCACTCATGACATGGTCAGTGACATCACTCATGACATTACTGATGACATCTCAAATGACATCACTGATGACAACATTCTTGTGACAAAGTGGCAGACCTCCTATCAGCATAAAATAACCTTTGACACACACATTCAAAAATAGAAACTAACATTTTCTTAAAAAAGGAGAAACCAATACCAGTTACAACAACTTATTAGGTAATTCCAACATCTACATACACATCCACTCATTCACCAATAGTTCTATATAGTCACTCATGCATGTACTTACTCATCATATGTACTCATACACCTATACATCCTGTTACACACTAATACTCATCGATATAGTTACTCACACACAAATTCACACATGCAAATAAACTATCAAAAAACCATTTACTTGATTATACTGCTATATACACACCACTACACATACTTCTACAGAAACGGAAACATATTTACTCTCTTAAACAATCAATTATAAAAACACATACTCACTAACCCACCCATACACACAATCATCCACCCATACAGTCTTGCACACATGCTGTCTTCAAAATACATACAAATAGTGAGTCACTCATTCATGCATCTGTGCTCTAAGTAATATCCCCCACCGAACCATACAGACACTGATACTGATACTCCAAAAAACAACTAATAACCCATATACACACTCATGTAGCTACTCACCAACCCATGCAGCCACTTATACACAAAGTGAGGCACAGATACAGATATTTAAATATTTAAACATTACTCGCTAATATATGTATTCACTAAGATACATTTAATAAGTCAGTTAATCAATCAATTTTACAAAAAAACATCCATTTAGACATTTATTTACCCATTTATTCTTCCATCAACTTTTAGATATACATATATACAAAATATTTATTTTTCAGAAAGATACACATTCACTGGATGATGTCATCAGTGATGTCATTTGAGATGTCATCAGTGATGTCATGAGTGATGTCACTGACCATGTCATGAGTGATGTAATATGTGACTTCAACAGCAGTGTATTGCACGTGCAAGTTATAGTGAGTCCAACTAACTATAACGTGGGTATTTCAATGGTTTTATGCGAGTAAAATTTCCACCTAACTATAACTGGTGTGAAACCTATGGTTTTTTCAGTGAATTTAATAGGTTTTTTAAATGCTAATTCCTAACTGTAACTGGTGTGAAACCTATGGTTTTTTTCAGTGAATATATATATATATATATATATATATATATATATATATATATATATATATATATATATATATATATATATATATATAATTTCTATGGTAAAATGAAACCCCTCATTTTATTCCTTTTCAAATTAAATGTATTTTAATGAAATATAAGAGGATTCGAGAAGTCACTCCAAATGTGCCCTAATTTTTCTTTCTCAGCACTAATCATAATTTCTATGGCAAAATGAACCCCCTCATTTTGTATCTTTTCAAATTAAATGTTTTAAGTGTTAACACTTTATTCCAATCAAGATGACTTCAGGTGTGCCATACTTTTGTCATAAGTAAGACTGTTAGCGCTCTAGTTGTTCTTTAGAACACTCTGGGACATTCTGTCATTGGGCTATAGTTGGGCAACATCTGGCTAATATTTGGGCTACATTTGTTTTATTTGTTTTTTTTGTCTCTGGTGGCCATCTTTGGGCTACATTGGGCTACATTGGGCTAAATTGGGCTACATTGGGCTACATTTGGGATCTAACATATATATAGCCCAATGTAGCCCAATATATATTTTTTCAAAGTTAATTTTCGTAAAAACCACTGGAGCATATATCTTGAGACATAGCAAAGGCACATTGGGCTACCAGTCTCTACAATTTTACCAAGTTTGGTGGAAATCCATTCAGCCGTTCGGGCTAAAAGTGAGGTCAAGATATGTGCTCCAGTAGATTTTCAGTAATTTAGGTTCAAAAAAATATATATACCTATAAGCGCGCCCAGGTACGCGCACCGGGGCGCGTACCAGCGCGCTACGCGAGTTCGCGTGTGGAAAGCTGATTGGCTCTCGGGTGTCTGTCAACATTCCAAACAGTCTGGAGCGGCAGCCATTTTGTGTCTCGGTAGGATCGAGACACAAGAGGTGGCAAAAAAAAGGGGGAAATGACCAAAAGGGGGCAGAGTAGACCCCCTGACCCCCTAGGTTTGATGTGGGGGCCATAAAAGGGCCCCGTGGGGCAAAAATAAATAGTTTTTTTTTACGATTTGCGCGGGGGGAGCGCCCGGTACGCGCACCGGGGAGCGTACCGGGGAGCGTACCATGGGGAAAAAGAATGACAGATTTTAAAAAAAATATAGCATTTTTTTATAAATTGGAGGTAGTTCTAAAAAGAACTGTTTTTTAATTCTTTTTATTTTGTATTTTTTATTGTTTTTTTGAACATTTTGCACTTTTTTTGGCTTTTATGAACAATTTTATATTTTTTTTGTTATTTTTATGGGGAGAAACAAAAAACAAGGAATTGTAAACGGCTCAAATGGAGCAAAAAAAAATCAGGAAAAATTAAGGTTTTTTAGGGCAATTGTGGTTGTCACCAGCACGGTTGATGAGCTTTATGCTTTGCTCACCATAGGTAATTGTTTTACCACAAAATATACAAGTGATCTTGTATTGCCCAAACAGGGGTTGTATGTTTGGGACCATCTCCCTTGTCTCTGGACCCAATGCAGTGGGTTGCTTTCTTTTGGAGGTGCTGGGTGAAGATTGGGGAGGGTTTTTGGCCAGTTCTCGGACCTCTGCCGCAGCATAGTTGTTAGGATGCCGGCGTTGCATGTGGCGAATCATGGTGTTATTGCCAAAAGAGTACTTCTTGTTAGGGTTCCCCCTTCAAAGTTCAGTGCCACAGATTAGGCAAGTAACCCTTGGCGCATTCACTTTTTTGAGGTCCTTTGGGATGGAAAAAAACTCCCAGATAATGTGCTGCTTTGGCCTATATGGGGTATTATCTTCTGGCAGGAACGTCCTCCTCCCCTCCTCCTCCTCCTCCTCCTCTTCATCTCTACCACTGTGGTATTGTGGTGGTCCTCTTGGTGGTGGTAGTGGTGGTGGTGGCTGAGATGCTCCTGCTGCTGCTGCTACTAAAGCCATTTTTCAGTCCAAAAAGGTACAGAGAGGTCTTTCAACAGGTCTTCTTCACTCAAAGTACAAAGTGAGAATGAGGAAAAAAGGTGGGGGCTTTCATCATTAGGAAAAAAAAACTGTCCTGAACCAATGAAAAGTGTTATTTTCAGGTCACATGACCAGGGCTTTCATCATTTGGAAACCAAAACTGTCCTGAGCCAATAAAAAGTGTTATTTTTAGGTCACATGACCCAACGCGCTTACGCTACACGCCCCAGGGCCCGTCGCGTAAGCGCGTCGGATGCTTACGTTGCGCGCTCGTATGCGCTCGAGTGCTTCCGGGTGCGTTTATGCCGTACGTATCACGCGGACGCGGCTACACGATACGTCACAATGATGTTTTTGTTTGCGGCAATAGCGCTAACGGGACGCTCACCGGTATGTGCCCTGAGGCGCGCCGCAAGACTGTGCTTACCGGTGCGCTCACCGGGACGCGCACCGGGAACGCTCCAGGGCAAAAAAATAAAATCCATGAACAATATACATTGAAAAAATAGTATTACATAAATATACAATATAGGATTCATTATAAAAATATTACATTTCATAGCTATAGAAATTTGCTATTAAAAAACCTTTGAAATTCACTGAAAAAACCATAGGTTTCACACCAGTTATAGTTAGGAATTAGCATTTAAAAAACCTATGAAATTCACTGACAAACCATAGGTTTCACACCAGTTATAGTTAGGAATTAGCATTTAAAAAACCTATTAAATTCACTGAAAAAACATAGGTTTCACACCAGTTATAGTTAGCTGGAAATTTTACTGACATAAAACCATTGAAATTCCCACGTTATAGTTAGTTGGACTCACTATAACTTGCGCGCCTGCAATGCACTGCTGATGACGTCACATATTACATCACTCATGACATGGTCAGTGACATCACTCATGGCATCACTGATGACACCATCCTTGTGACAGACTGACAGACCTCCTTTCAGTGTAATGTAACCCTTGAAACATATATTCAAAAATAGAAACTAACATTTTCAAAAAAAGGGAGATACCCATACCAGTTACAACAACCAATTCAGTAATTCCACCATCTATATACACATACTCTCCTTCAGCAACAGTTCTATATAGTCACTCATACATATACTCATTCATCATATGTAGTGATACACATATACATCCTGTTAAGCACCAACAGTCATCCAAAGTTACTCACACACATACTCACACATGCAAATAAACTATTGAACATCCATTTATTTGCATATACAGCTATACACAAACTAGCACATTACTTCTAAGGAAACTTACACATACTTACTCTCTTAAACAATCACTTATAGAAACACATACTTATTTAAACAGGAACTCTTTCAATCTCTCACTCTCACATATACTCTCTTATATACATCAATACTCACATATACTAGATTAAAACATATGTAGTTACTCATAAAGACACTAGTGAGGCAGGCATTCACTCACTAACACACACATATACACACTCATCCACCCATACAGTCCTGCACATATGCTGTCTTCAAAACACATACAAACAGTGAGTCAGTCACCAACCCATGCAGCCACTTATACACAAAGTGAAACACTGATACATATATTTAAATATTTAAAAATTACTCGCTAATATATGTATTCACTAAGATACACTTTATAAGCCAGTTAACCAATCAATATTTTATTAAAAAAACATCCATTTACACACTTATTTAAACATTTATTCGTCCATCGACCTTTACAAATACATATATAAAACATATTTATTTTTCAAAAAGACACACATTCACTGGATGGTGTCATCAGTGATGTCATGAGTGATGTCACTGACCATGTCATGAGTGATATATTATGTGACGTCATCAGCAGTGCATTGCAGGCGCGCAAGTTATAGTGAGTCCAACTAACTATAAGTGGGAATTTCAATGGTTTTATGTCAGTAAAATTTCCAGGTAAGTATAACTGGTGTGAAACCTATGGTTTTTTCAGTGAATTTAATAGGTTTTTTAAATGCTAATTCCAAACTATAACTGGTGTGAAACCTATGGTTTTTTCAGTGAATATACATATATATATATATATATATATATATTTATATATATATATATATATATATATATATATATATACATACATACATACATACATACATACATATATATATATATATATATATATATATATATATATATATATATATATATATATATATATATATATATATATATATAGACATAACACAGTGGTAGTTGCACTGTGTAGTAATGGTTAAGTCACACTTTGCATTGAAAATGTATATTTTGATAAAATGATGAGTCTGATTTGCTAATCCTTTTCAGGATTTGCAGTTCTCATACACCTAAAATGATGGACATAGTCCTTAGTGCTGAGACATGGACCCTTCCACTAATTTAGGATGTTTCGATTCACAGATCTCAGAAAAGGTAAGGGGATTGTGGAAAGGGGCGACCACTCGGTCCCCCCGAACGTATGGCAGAGTGCCTCGATCCCCCCGGGAAGACATTTTTGGGCGGGAGGCGCGTCTCGGCTGGTATGCCCAAAGCGGCGTAGCCGGGGCGCGCTTTTTCCCGCCCTTGAGTGGGCTGGCCTAGACACGGACGCCGCCGGCCACGCCCTCGGGGCAGGCAGGGGCGGGTTTACGCCCGCCCTGAAGATGGATAAAAAGAGACGCAAGACCAGAAGACATCCTCTTGTTCCTGTGCTCTGAAGCTGCACCTCCCCGCTGCACGTGAGCTCGAGACGGAACGAAGAGCCAATTTTGAGCGTTTTAATCGTTCTTGTTTGTTTTTCAGTTACTTTGTTGGAGAATGCCGAAGAAGGTTGGAAAGCGCATGAATACCGACCAGATGCTGCGTGCTCTCATGAAGGAGATGTCCGAGCTAAGGAAGCGGGTGGATATGAATGAGGAAAGGGGTCCAAAACGTCCTTTGGCGGGAGCAGCCCCGGGAGGGAAAAACAAGAGGCCCAGGAGGGGGGCAGCGGGAGAGGAGATCCCCGGTCCCAGTGCCCCGCTCGAGGCTCCAACGCCCGTGCCAGAGGAGGGGAATCCGATCACCCCCGTGTCCGAGGATGATATGCCGCCCGAGTTGGCAGCACAATTGGCAGCGTGGTTGGGAAAAGGTAACGAGGGCGCCACGGCTGTCGAAGCGCAGGAGCTGGTTAAGCAATTGCGTGAGAAGCGGGAAGCAGCCAAGGTGCCCGTGCCGGCTGCAGTGGGGGACAAGACACCAGGGACGGTTGCGACCACAGAGGCAGCGTCAGGTGCAGGTAAGCGGCCATTGCCGATTGCGAGGGATGAGTCAACACCCTCTCGGAGAGAAAAGTTGGGGCAACATGTTCCTTTGGCAATTAAGGAAAAGATTTGGGCGGGGGAGTATGTGAACATTTTTTCGTTACTTGTTGATCACTATGAGGTGGAGCATGTAAAGAGTCAGAAGGACTTAATGCATCCGAGTGTTTGGCGCACAAAAATGGCCGCCTTTAAAGTGAATGAGAATATCGCCAATTGGGGCAATGCCTGGGGAATCTTTACATCAATCCTGGGCGAACGTAGGCCTGAGTTGCTTTCCGAGTTCCCAATCTACCAATCACGAATCATGGGGTACTCGACATCGCATCAGGGGAATCATTGGTTTTGTTACGATAATATGTTCCGAAAAGAAAAGGAGCATAATAAAAGTTTAACCTGGGATTGTTATGATGCCTTGACCTGGGATAAAATGAAGGAGTCAGGGATGTTAAAAATGCCATTGGTGGGAAGTAATGTGGGTGAATCCTCCCGACAATATGCGGGGACGCCCTTTCGGTCAGGTTCGGGGGCCGACGATCACTCGAAACCTACCGGCAATACCGGAAGAAAGGGTTTCTGTTTTAATTACAACAGAGGAAAATGTACGAGACCGCAGGGATCGTGTAAATTCAAACATGAATGTAGTGGTTGTGGGTCATCCCATCCTGAGGCCTCGTGCAGAGCCAGAACGGGTGATAACGGGGGGAGAGGAGGTGCCAAACAGGTCTAATATAGTCCGAGGGGCGCCTTTACCCACTCCCATTGATACCCTGGCAATGATCCCTTGGCTCAGTGATTACCCGGATCGTACTTCTGCTGGGGTGCTGCGAAACGGTTTTTTCGTATGGTTTCCGCATCCCGGTAGGGGACTTTCAGGGTGTGGATAAGTGTAAAAACCAACTTTCCGTCCTGCAGCATACAACCGTAGTACAGGAAAAGATCCGAAAAGAGGTGACTCGAGGTCGGGTTGCTGACCCGTTTAGTGTACCCCCAGTCCAGAATTTTGTGTGTTCTCCCTTAGGGGTAGTCCCCAAGAAAGACCCTGGAGAGTTCCGACTAATTCATAACTTATCAGCTCCACGAGGTCTTTCCGTAAATGAGGCAATCGATCCAGAAGTGTGTTCGGTGCGGTACGCATCCTTCGATGAGGCCGTAGCCATTTTGAATCGCCTGGGGCCCGGGGCGCTGATGGCGAAGTCAGATATCGAGTCAGCGTTCCGTTTGCTCCCGGTACACCCAGACGACCAGCGTCTCCTAGGTTTCATGTTTCAGGGTTGTTATTACATGGATAGGTGTATGCCAATGGGGTGTTCTATATCCTGTGCCTATTTCGAGAAATTCAGTTGTTTTCTACAATGGGTTTTCACAAAGAAAACGGGTTTCCAAGATGTAATGCACTACCTTGATGATTTCTTATTTCTTGGGGCAGCCGGGGGTCTTGAATGTGGCCGGGCCTTGGCCGACTTTTGTGTGTTGATGGAACAGTTAGGCGTGCCATTGGCGCCGGGTAAAACAGTGGGTCCTACGACTTGCCTCGAGTTTCTGGGGATCGAGTTGGACTCCATTGAGGGGTGTTTCCGTTTGCCAGCCGAGAAAGTGTTGAAGTTCAGGGCTACGCTGCAACTATGTATAAATGCATCAAAAGTTACGCTGCAACAATTACAGCAAGTGGTGGGACAGTTGAATTTTGCCCTGAGGGTGATACCGATGGCCCGGCCCTTTTCCCGTTCAATTGCCCAAGCGATGGTCGGCCTTAAAGAAGGCCATCATCGCACGAGACTATCGGCCGAGATCCGCCAGGACATGCGTATTTGGTTAGCATTCTTGGCGGATTTCAATGGTAGAATCGTCTGGAACAAACCAGCCGTGTCTTCTGAGGAGCTGGGGCTATGGACAGATTCGGCGGGAAGCTTAGGTTTTGGCGCCATTTTCGGCACAAAATGGTCGGCACAAAGATGGCCGACTTGGTGGCATGAGAAGGGTCTGACGAGTAATATTGCTTTCCTCGAACTGTTTCCCATCTTGGTGGCCTTGAGAACATGGCCCGATGGGTTCAAAAATCACTCGGTCATATTTTGGTCGGACAATATGACTGTGGTCGAGTGCATCAATAGTCAGGCAGCACGTTGTAAACTGATCTTAAGACTGCTTAAAGAAATTGTTTTACTATGTATGAAATTGAACGTGCTATTCAGAGCAAAACACGTGCCAGGGGTGATGAATCAGGCAGCTGACGCACTGTCTCGTTTTCAAATGCAGGCTTTTTCGGGTTTCCTTCCCTCAGCGGACCCGGAGCCGGCACCCTTTACCGAAGCTCTCTGGTCTCTCGGTGCCCCGAACTTCGTCACCTCGTGGGAGAGAGTCTAGCACCAAGGACGAGGAAGGCATATGAAGGGGCGTTTCGGGCCTATTTAGCCTTTTTGGGGAATGATAGAGAGCGACTTTGGGGTCATGAGGAATGGGTGGTGAATTTCCTGATGTCTTTACGTAGGGCTGGGAAATCGGTGGCTACGGCCCAGAGGCATCGTGCTGCCATTTCCTTTGTTGCCAGAGCACACGCCATCCAGGACCCAACAACGTCCTTCGTTGTACAGAAAGCGCTGCGTGGGTGGCAACGCCTTGAGGGTCGCAGAGTAGATGAAAGGCGCCCGATAGGTTTGGATAGATTGTCCCAGTTGTTGGCTACACTTCCTGCCACATGTTCATCTCAGTTTGAGGCAGTACTGTTCCGAGCCGCATTTACGCTGGCATTTCACGGAGCAATGCGGGTAGGCGAACTAGTTGCAAGGAACAAACTGGATGTGGCGGGGGGGTTGTGCCGGGAACACGTTCAGATCAGGGGAGAAACAATGACTGTCTCCTTTGTGAGGTCTAAGACTGACCAGGATGGGATGGGTGACTGCGTCATCATACGCAGGATTCCTGGGTCCTCCATATGTCCGGTAAAGTGTTTAGAGGATTACCTAGCACGAAGGGTGGCATCATGGGGGGGGACTTTGTTAAGACACGCGGACGCCACCCCACTGACGAAATTTCAGTTTCAGCGGGTGCTTGCGATGTCAGTTGCCGCTGCGGGCTTGAACCCGGGCGAATTTGGGACCCATTCCTTTCGGATAGGGGCTGCTACGGAAGCTACAGCCAGGGGTCCTAATGTTGAGCAAGTGAAACGAATGGGGCGTTGGTCCTCCAATTGTTATAAAAGATATGTGCGGTTGCACATGTTGTGAAGCTGTAATTATGTACTCTGTACTCACGCTTCTTGTTTTTGTTTGGTTTCAGTTACGCAAGCCTACGAGGCGGGGCGGACTATGCAGTCGACCTTACACCGGGCCAGCGGTCAGACATCACCGGCTGTGAAAAAGGAGGTGTGGGTCGTGGGCCACTCATACGTGAGGCGTGCCGCAGACGTATTCAAAGCAGGTGACATGATTCACGTAGCTGGGGAATACGGGTACAGGATGTCCTTCTACGGAAGGGGCGGTCTCTGTATTGACCAGTTTCAAACATTTTTTGAGGGTTTGTTAGGGCGGACAAGGTCACCGCCGTCTATAGTTATAGTGCATGTTGGGGGCAATGATTTGGTCACCATCGGTAGACGACTACTCCTGGAGGCAATGCTTTCCACTGTAAGTTGGTTGGCGAGGAGAGTTCCGGGGTGCACGATTGCATGGTCCCATTTGATTCCACGAAAGGTGTGGCGGGGGGCTATCTCTATACCTGCTTTGAATCATTCTGTTAGGAAGCTTAACAATAAAGTGAGTAGGTTGTTCCGTTCCAGGACATTGCATTCTATTTCTCATAGCTGTATTAATGATGACATGATGTATTCGGGGGATGGTGTGCATTTGTCTTGGGAGGGGAATGAGTTGTTCTTAGGAGATTTCTTAGCATGGTTGAAATCTTTGAAACATGACCTTTAGGTAGGAGTGTTGTGGGGGGTCCGGATAGCCGGTCAACTATCCGGCCTGTGGCGGTAAGGTCATGATCGGTGAGCACTAATTGGAAGATCCCTATGAGTGGGCGTCACCCAACACGGATGGGAGCGCTCGGGGGAGGTGGCCTTTGGCCCCTCAACGGGGAGGCGGTCCCTTCTAAGGATGGGTCGCCGGAAGAAGAGGAAAGGCGGTCAAGGCCCCTTCCTGTGTAGGAGGGGTTACAGCCCCCTCCTGGGGAATTTCCCGGGGCCAGTGACATCTGCGACGGCAGATGCGGTAAGTTGTGTGGGGTTGGGGGGAGGTCTACGATACCTTCTAGATACCTCACACGAGTCTTCGAACGACCTTTAACTGGCGTCGAGTTGATAAGTGCCCCCGTCAAGACAAGGGAAATTGTAGTAGTTGCACGTGAGTACGCCTCAGTGCTGTCGCCCCTCCCAAGTGGGGGGGGTATGTCTGGTTAGGGATCTTGACACCGGTTACGACCTTGCCGTTGGCCCTTAAACGTTAGGATGTACAATTTCAATATTTCAAGTAAATGTTTTGTAGGATGTTAGATCGGCTAGGAGAACCTCTGTATTAGAGAATTTGTTAAGGTTAGCCAAACATCGCAGTGTGGTATGAAATTGTACATTAATGTTTAAATGTTCTAATTTTTTGTTTTTAATAAATACGGCCGGGAGGGTCACTCCCTCCCACTTCCAAAAACTTCAAGAACCGTTTCCGGTTTCCCTCATTTGGGGATTGTGTTGAGAGGGGGTGGCAGGTATCTCAGCCATATGGAAAGGGGCGACCACTCGGTCCCCCCGAACGTATGGCAGAGTGCCTCGATCCCCCCGGGAAGACATTTTTGGGCGGGAGGCGCGTCTCGGCTGGTATGCCCAAAGCGGCGTAGCCGGGGCGCGCTTTTTCCCGCCCTTGAGTGGGCTGGCCTAGACACGGACGCCGCCGGCCACGCCCTCGGGGCAGGCAGGGGCGGGTTTACGCCCGCCCTGAAGATGGATAAAAAGAGACGCAAGACCAGAAGACATCCTCTTGTTCCTGTGCTCTGAAGCTGCACCTCCCCGCTGCACGTGAGCTCGAGACGGAACGAAGAGCCAATTTTGACCCACCCACCAGCCCCTGAGGACAGCTAGTTGTTTTAATAAAGTTGATCAGTTATTCTATTTTCGTTTTCAGGTTGTTTTGGTGTTATGTTGATATTTAATGTGTAATAAAGATTGGTATAATGTTACAAGTTGGTGATTGAAAAATGTCGGATTTAAGGTCCATTTAGACACAGTTTTTTCGGTCATAGTGGCCAATGTAGTTTCGTTTAGTTAGCACTTGTCGTATTTATTTCGGTCAGGCGGTAGGCGGTAAGGTCATGATCGGTGAGCACTAATTGGAAGATCCCTATGAGTGGGCGTCACCCAACACGGATGGGAGCGCTCGGGGGAGGTGGCCTTTGGCCCCTCAACGGGGAGGCGGTCCCTTCTAAGGATGGGTCGCCGGAAGAAGAGGAAAGGCGGTCAAGGCCCCTTCCTGTGTAGGAGGGGTTACAGCCCCCTCCTGGGGAATTTCCCGGGGCCAGTGACATCTGCGACGGCAGATGCGGTAAGTTGTGTGGGGTTGGGGGGAGGTCTACGATACCTTCTAGATACCTCACACGAGTCTTCGAACGACCTTTAACTGGCGTCGAGTTGATAAGTGCCCCCGTCAAGACAAGGGAAATTGTAGTAGTTGCACGTGAGTACGCCTCAGTGCTGTCGCCCCTCCCAAGTGGGGGGGGTATGTCTGGTTAGGGATCTTGACACCGGTTACGACCTTGCCGTTGGCCCTTAAACGTTAGGATGTACAATTTCAATATTTCAAGTAAATGTTTTGTAGGATGTTAGATCGGCTAGGAGAACCTCTGTATTAGAGAATTTGTTAAGGTTAGCCAAACATCGCAGTGTGGTATGAAATTGTACATTAATGTTTAAATGTTCTAATTTTTTGTTTTTAATAAATACGGCCGGGAGGGTCACTCCCTCCCACTTCCAAAAACTTCAAGAACCGTTTCCGGTTTCCCTCATTTGGGGATTGTGTTGAGAGGGGGTGGCAGGTATCTCAGCCATAAGGGCAATCTTCATGCCCCATTACTGTAAACCCAGGCTAAGTTTCTCCTACCCATGCTTTGCCTATTGTAGATTTGCCTATAGGATTTGAGACTGCGAATATGTGAAAGGATGGTAAGAATCAGAGATGTTTCCATGGAAGTTTTGTTCCAATTAGGACTGTGAATTCCCCCTCCCCCAAATATAATAATACCTAAGGCAAGGGCAAATGCCAAGCACTATGGCCCAATCATTCTGAAGAGCTGAGATTGGCTGCCCACGGCAGGTTTGGCACAGGGACTGCTACTCCTTTTAGGCATAGAGTGGGATGGAAATTAAGTACATCATATAAAGTACAATGAAAGTCACTGAATTACACAGATAAAAGCTGAATTATGATCCAGGCTCAAATGCCAAATACCACTGACATTCATCAGATATAGCCACCAATACATACAACACATGGCATAACCAACACCACCTTTCATGTTTAAAGCAATAGTTTGCTAACAATACGGAAACAAAAACAATTATCAAGAAGACAACATGGTGCATGGCGCAAGCTATAGCGTATCATCAGAATTGGTAACCATAACTTACGAATTCCAATCAGTTCTGCATTTGAGCTAGAACCATATCTTAGATTTTAACTGTGTTTTTTCAGTGAATTTCTTTATATTTTTTAGGATGTAATAATACTATGCAAGGAGATAGATTGATAGTGAAGCATACAGACTATCCAAGAGAAAGAGATGCGTGGATATTTTATTACAACATGTCAATTTCTCAACCTGCTAACATTTGTGAAATATGATAAAGGACAGTATTGGAAGCTAAAATATAGCAGATAGTAGTTATCAGCAGCATCAAAATTATGAGATCTGTGGCAACATTGGGAATCTTTTTATTTTGACTTGGAGATTGGGGCTGCTGAAAACAGCCTACATTTCTGTGTAAATTGTTTGGGAGAAATTAACACTTACTGCCGGAATCACACCCAGATTTACTGATTCCTCTGTAATCCCTAATTTCTGTGGCAATACTTAGGGCATCACTTCCTCATCCCCAGTACCTTAAGCCCTATGGAGTTTCTGGTACCTGAAACTTTTTTCCTGGGAGCTGAGGTTACCAGGAGAATTACTGCTGCTCATAATGAAGCTTTTACAGGTTGCACTTAAACAATCTTGGAATTTGGGTTCAGGCGCAGTAGTGGAATTAAATAAACGCTAAAATGCTGACCCTGATCAGTAAATAAGGGATGTTTTCTAAATCTATCTTCAAGATATCCTCAGGATTTAAAAGTTAACATGCAAGGCAACAGCTATGAAGCTGCAGACTTAGGGGCTAGATGTACGACCTTATTTTGCATGTGCAAAGGGTTTGCGACCCATTTGCGAATGCAAAATACTATTGAGCCATGTACAAAACGTGTTTAGCGAGTCACAATTTATTTGCATCTCGCTAAATAGGATTTGCGGCTCGCTATTCGGAAGGGGTATTCCAAGGGCGTCCCTTCCTAATAGCGACTCAATACCCTATGTAAGAATGTTTTGCGACCGCAAATACAGTCTCAAAACACTCAAAATGTACTGCCCTCTTCAAGAGGGTAGTAAAGCACTCGCAGAAGGGAAGGGGTCCCCAGGGGACACCTTCCCCTTTGTGAATGCGGGGGAAAATATTTTTTAGGGGCTGGCAGTAGTCCCAGGGATCACTACATGCCCTTAAAAAATTAAAACAAACACTTTTTTTAAATAAATGCGCCCCTCTTTCCTTTAAGGAAAATGGGCTGCATTAAAAAAAAACAGCTTTGTTTAAAAGCAGTCCCAGACATGGCGGTTCGCTGAGCCCAGCAGTCCACTATACCTGGGAGGGGTAGCCATTCCCAATGGGGTCGCAAATTCCAAGTACGTAATGAATATTGATGCAGCATTCAATTTGTGACCTCATTGGGAATTGCAAACAGTGTCTCAGACACTGCAGTACATGGTATTTTGCGACTTGCAAATTGTGACTCGTAATTGTGCTCAATTTGCGAGTCGTGCATCTGGCCCTAGGTTTCTAAATCTGTCCGTCAGTTTGGAAGTCTTATGGCCACGCTTCAATTGTCTTTTTTTTTAAAGTTTAATGTTGCAGCATGTAACACGCTGGGGAAAGTCACCTATCAAACTGCTGTAAAGATAATGGAACTGAAAACTAAGGCCCATTTCTAAACCAGGATGTGCAATTTACACACCTACTGAATTGCAAATGGGTATGCATTTTGAGAGGCGACCTATGTACTAATTGGCCAGAATGTAATTTACATATTTACAAGTAGTCACAAAATCACCAGCATAATGAAAATTAATTGGGCAGTTCACAATATGCAACCTTCTGTTAATAGCTATGAATGCAGGGACAGTGCACTGCAAATGACAGCATGCCGCTACTCATGCCCATGTACCATAAAGGGGTAAGTACTTCTATAAAAATGTTTCCCTTTTGGAAACAAATTGGATCACCTGGTCCTCTGGCTGATCCTCCAGGGGCTTTCTGACATAATTGTATACGTAACTGAAGGCTACCATGACAAAATCAAGGAATTAGGCGAAAAGCATAGTTCCTTACTCAGGTCACCGAGATCTGAGGTAAATTAAAAAAAATGTAGAACATTGAAAGGTTGCATTTTTCTCTTGTAATGTATTTTCACATCATCACCGCTGTACTGTCTTGCAATATATTATGACAGAACCCTTTTTGCTCCTAACTGACTCCGTAGAGCTGTGACGTAAGTGTCATACTTCAATGCCATGAAAGTTCATTTTAGAATGTTGAGTTCACCGTTACCCGCAGCATAATAAAGATGTGTAATACTAAGCTTTGTGTGTGGCGTGGTCATTGACGGATACCCAGGCTGGTAAGACTCTACAACACTCATCCAATTTTGATACTGGTTGCAGATAATTAGAGGAAATAAAGAGCCAATATAGTCGAATTATACAACCTCCATTTTATTATTTGTTGCAGATATATTTAGGCCCTTAAATATGAGCCGATTGTAAAACAATTCTATTTGAATTTGAAATGTGTAGTAACATGAAGTTAGTGTCACTTTTTTCTTTGCTGACTTTCAGAATTGTCATAATAATGGAAGCATTGCCTTAAATATGTTCTTCTTAACTTGTGACTGTAGATTTTCCGGGAAACAAACACATCAGATGGATTGGATCTGAAAAGCTGGTCACTCCATGATTTATTTTGGTAATTTTTTTCCGCATGAAGAAGTTATTTGCAAACTGTGTGCTGGCCCTGTAGGAAAGCAAACTTGATATCAGCGTTATACTGCAATTAATTAGTACATAGATGAGTGTTGTTTTCTGTCTTATTGCAGGTGAGCAGTGTTACCACAATTAGTAATAAGGAAGCTAAATGCAAGCCTGCAATCTATGTGACCAGGGATTTTAGGCATCTATGGTTTGTGAGACCATGTATTCAATGTCTGCAGTTCATCTCCGCACAAGCGTCAGGAACACTTTAGCATCCATGGTGCCCGATTTTGAGAATTATGGTATGCAGTCCAAGATGAGGTGCCAACCTGTTGATGATCAGCTCTAAAATGAAAATTAACTTAAATTGGGTGACCACTGGCATGAGTGGTCTGTTTAACAGACATTGAAACGCTTAGGTAATGCAAAACTGTGCACATGGACTGTGGTCTGAGGACTCGGTCAGACACAAGTTTTTCAAGCAAGGGTCAAACAAAACTAGACCTAACAGTGGATCCTTCTCAGAGTCAGCACCTAACAAAAAGTAGCTCTAGATAATAAATATTTCCCCTCTATTTTCACAGGGATCCGTGTGCACACCGAATGGTACCCACAGTTACAGTGCCTGTTCCTGCAGGAACTCAACAATTTGAACATAAACGCAAAGGTGCACCACAGTATCAAGTCCAGAGTCTGATAGCTGGAGGACTTTCCACCGTTGCTGTGCTTTGGGACCTTGGATTGCCAAACGTCTTTATCAAATTAAAATTCGGGCATTATGTCTGTAATGGACTTGCTTTAAGTGAATGCGCTCAAATGGATTGCATACTTGGACTGAATAATTGACGGATGGAAACCTAACCTTGTATAACTCTCAGACGGAATCTTGCTCAAAGACTATACTTGTGGGCTGGTTTCCTAAATCCTCCTTTTAAAACCAGCAGAGACTTACTTTGAGACGGCCCCCATACTATTTGTGACTTATTTGGACAGACAAGCCTTTCTCCTTTTTGTGCGCAGTATACTTTGCACTCGCCTATTTACTCCTGAGGGCATTTTGAAGTATCTCTCTAGCGCCCTGAAGAAGTCCCCCATGGGGACGAAACACGTCGGCTGTATGTGCATTTTTTTCTGATGAAATAAAGAAACCTAATTGAGGAACCTCAACTCTCAAGATTTATCAGGCTCTGGACTTGATACTGTGCTGCACCTTTACATTTATGTTCAAATTTCCAAGCAAGGGTAGTGAATACATGGAATGGTGCTACATATGGAATTGTAGAGATAAACATGATGCATGCATTCTAAATAGGCATTGGCACATACAATAGGTACAGTGTTGGTTGCTAGCCTTTTGGCTTTTGTCAACGCCTGATTTGTCGTGGTTTTTGCAAACCTGTGGAAGCTCCTGCGCCTCATTAGTTAATAAAATAGCTAAAAACAAAAATATTTTTGGTGTAAAGATGCACAAATTGCCGTAGTAATCCCTGACACTTACGGAAACTATGTTATGTGGTGATGTAATCCTTGTGAAAGGTCCAAATGCGGTCACTCACAGAGAATTAAGTCAATGGTTGAAGTGGTTGACTCGTTTCCCCATTCTGTACCCTGTAGTGGTCAGAAACAAATGTAATGTGAATGACACAATAATAGATCAATGGATAAAGAGAAAAAATGTATAAGTATACAAGTTATTTTAATAAAATCAAAAAGTCTTGGCTAACGCTAGACCTAAAAGATTTGTGACAGAAACAAAGCAATAACAATAAACATTCAAGCATACTAATGTACATACACAAATTAAAGTAAATATATGGCATTGGTTGAGAGAATGTGAATGCATTTCACATTCCATCCATTTCACAGACCAAATATAACACTACTCTGTGATCAGGCCGTAAACCCTTGATCTGGTGATACTACACAATGATGTTACATTTAACTTTTTATCTAGGAATAGTGTTTCCTACTAAAGATTTAACATTTATAGAACGCCGGATTTCGTGCCTGCTTATCAATGTACGAAGGATAAAACGCTAAGTCGATCATGCTTGAAGGCAAACCTGTGACCTGAAGATGTGTAATCCATTGACAATTTAAAGACAATAGAAGTGACACCTGGTCGCGTAATCATAGGTGCATTTTAAGGTGAAACAATTGCAGTGTGTGGCGTCTAGTTGTGGTGCCCTAAACTATAGAGACCCATGGACGTTGTTTAGGGGTCACCAGGGGTTGCAGCATAGACCATTAGCATGATCCTTGCGACACCTGGCAATGCCTTTGTGACCCCTGGCCTCAAAGGTTGACAAAGGTAATGCTAGGAAGAGAATATACGTTTGATGATGCTGTGATGTGCGCTATTTAATTTCTGCAGCTCCTTCTGTGAACTTAGGCATTGGACTTTTAGCTCAGTAACGCTAATCAGTATACAGGGGTCCAATGAAGATATCACTTCCTGGCAGGATTCAGTGTCAGATCGTATGATTTCCCTTTGTGTTATGTGATGGGTTAAATGGAAATGATGTGATGTCAGTCAGTCAGTCAGTTCAACTTTATTCGGATACAATAGTACCCGTAAAAGCACAAAAATATAAATACATCACAATAGTTAGTACAAAAATTACAATTCCATATTCATATATCCAAAGTGCCTAGTACAGAGACAGCAACCATTTTAACATATAATGGTTAAAACAATTCTCAAGTTGTGTCACATATAATCAAGGGTCCATCATAGACCTACGTGCCCTTATTGCAGTCTTAAGAAGAGTGCCAGTGCGGAGAATCAATTCAACATCATCTAAATCTAATATGCGCCGATACACTGCATCCAGGGTGATTGGTCTTCTCTTGTTAACATATGGATAAAAAAACTGCTTAGAATATTTAAGATAATATTTACAGAAGAATATAAAGTGCATAATAGATTGCTCACTCCTCCCATCACAAGAGCACACATTTGGGGTAAAATTTGGGCTATAACCCAGTGGAAAAAACATGTGCAAATCGGATTGTGCCAGCTCTTAATCTAAGCAAAAGGGTCATTTCCCAACGACTCATCGGTAAGGTCAAATACATGTGGAGCAGATAACAGTGCTGTTCAATAGCCATGTAGTTGCGCACAATTGTTTTCCTAGACTCCGCCACATCCTGCTCGTTGTTATATAGGGAGTACAGAGCATTCCACAGTTCCTTTTTTGGGAGTGATTCTGCTAATAAGGGGTCCAGGAAAACATTTTCTCTTTTTACACTGCGCAAACTTTGAAACACACCACTTAGCCATGGGATTTCTAAGCCTTTATCGCAATGTAAACAGTCTATAATAATCTGCTGTGTCAGGGATGCTGCTTTGTTCTTCCACACAGATACCCAAAAAAGTGCTGGTCGTGCACAAATAAAATTAGTTATAAAATTGATATTGAGCTCCTTGTGACATATATATTGGGGGGTTGAGATTGGAGTGCTCAGTAATTTCCTGCAAAACTGTTGCCCAAATCTTGGGGCCATATGTAGCCATGGGGGTGCACTGGAGTTTGTGTATTTTATGGACTGCTAAAAGAGCCCCAGTGGTCTTAGTGCGGGGTACTCTTAAGATCGAATTAGTGGCCTTTGAGAAATTTCTCCTGGCGTGAGCTAAATGCTCACTCCAGGAGCCGTTCGCAGCAAAGGCCAACCCTAAGTAAACAAAAGATCTTAAAGAGGTCAGTTTTTGACTATCTATTGTGCCTATTTCAGGCTTCCCTGGGCCACTACACATTAAAAAAAATTCTTAAAATTAACCAGCAGATCTAACTCCTTCATATAATTGTTAACATTTTGGACAAGAAGACACAGGGAATTTGGAGTGTGGCCTATAAGGACCGCATCATCTGCGTAAAGGAGCACGGGGATGGACTTCTTATTAATGTATGGGACATCTCAAGTAACCATTTTCAAAGAGCTATACAGCCCATTAATATATATATAATAAAAAGCAGGGGGGCCATCAAGCAACCTTGTCTGACCCCCCTGCCAATATCAATGTTCCCTGAAACCTTACCTCCCATGCCAATCCTTACTTGAGCCTGGAGGTCTCTATGTAAATACGCTAAGAAATCTACCAGTGTTTCATCCAACCCTCCTGCCAAAAGGATTGCCCACAGCTTTGAGTTAATAACTAGGTCAAAAGCTGTGGACAGATCCATAAAAGCCATGTAGATGGGGGTCCTCCGTGCAATAGTGTATTTCCCGACAATTAGATTTAGGTTGAGACATTCTTCGATGGTTCCAACCTTGCCCCTAAAACCAAGCTGGCATGGATCTAAGATGGCATTCGCTTCTATCCATCCCAAAATTTTGTTATACAAGACTCTTCCTAAAATTTTAAGGGTATTGTCTATTAGGGAAATAGGTCTATAATTGCATGGAAGAGATCTATCACCCCTCTCAAAAATCGGGACTATTATACTTCTAGCCCAAGTCTCGGGTACTTTTGTCAAAGTTAAATTATTAAAAACATTCAAAAGCAAAGGGGCCCAGAAATTTGGGTTCCACTTAATTAAATCAATAGGGAGCACATCTGGACCCGGCGCCTTACTCCCTAGGCTCTGGTTGATGGCTTCTACAACTTCTAAAATACTTATTTCTATAGGTACCGGGCTACCTGGAGTAAAGGTTGCCTCACTTGGGAGTGGTGGGGCATAGATTCCTGAGAAATGTTCACTCCATGCATCACTAGAGATATTACAGCTAATCGGTGTCGAAGACTGGCCCATAGAACGAAGGTCCCCTACTGCTGCCCAAATGATGTTGCCCTTTTTTTGGCTAGCAGCCTCAGACAGTTTGTCTCAGCATTCACTCAGGAGATCCTTCTTCCTATCTCTAATCACCTCATTATACTTCTTAATGGCCAGTTTAACTTCTATTATACACCTTGGAACAGCTGAAAGTACCCTACATAAATTCCTATTTGCTTGTGCGCATTCATGGTTGAACCATCTAGGGGTAGGTGCCATTTGAGGGGAGGGTCTAGAGAGGAGGATTTTAATTGTCTGACAAAGCTTACTGAAATACTCAATTATCTGTACTGATGGTAATTGTAATGAGAGGCAGGAATCAATAAGGGACATTTTGTCCCTTGCCAATTTCCTAAATATGTAGACACCGTTAGATTTGTAGCCCCACATTCAGTCTGAAAAATCGGCCTATGGGTAGTGTGTATCGATATCTTAATAGGATTATGGACTCCAAAGTTAGAACTGTTTTTCTATCAGAGGACATACGAAGATAAAATCTATGATAGAACTACAGCACCTTCCCCTATAAGTTGGATGGTTGGTCATGGTTGACCCTACGACCATGTCCATAACGTTGGACAGATTATAGGATCTTATAAACCGGCTGAGTTCTCTGCCTCTACTGAAAGATTGGCCATAATAGGCCGTCCCCTTTTCAGATTGTGTGTCGGGAATTTTGGCATTAAAATTGCCCCCCAGTAAAATACCCAAGAGGTCCACATTATTGGACTGAGTATCCAAGTTTGAGATAATATCAAAGAGCTTAATAAAACACTTGTTTGGAACTGACTGAAAATCTTTATTGTAAAAATTTAACAGATGGAAGTAGATCCCTCTTTTATAGAGCACTACCTGATAATCTAAACTATACGATGGAATTACCTTAAAGCTTCCCCCAGCAGCCACATTAATCCCTATAAAAAATCCTCCAGATGGTCTCCCCGTCCTAGGTGTTCGAGATGTCACACTAAAACAATGGAACCCTTCGATATATAGTTCTTCTGTGGCCCAGATTTCCTGGAACATGACAATGGCATATTCCCTAATCATATTTATGCAATCTAGATTACAAGTTTTGAACATAGACCTGCCACATTCCAGCTCATAACACTCATAGTTGCTACATTGCCACTTTTTGATGTGTTTATCCTCTCTGGGGAGCAATTAGATCTAATTGGTAAGTTTGGGATTGACATATCATTAACTTCTACATTAGATACCATGTCTAATGGTAAATCTTTTGTGTCCAGACTAGAGAGGACATGATATCTATTCGATTGGGGCATGGCTGTTTCAATGCCCCTATTTGGGATTGAAGTAGGCTTATAAAAATAACCCAGGGGAAGTGTGCTAATGTTAGTCAGGCGGGTAAATGATTGATCTCTAATAGATAGTAGGTGTTGGACCTGGTGGGGTCTTCTAAAGTTTAAAACAATACAATCCCCATGTATACATTTATTTGATGGTCCAACCCACCCTACTCTCCTGGCCATAATTATTTCCTCCATCCTGCGCAGATCAAAATGTTTATGTAGGTGGAGCCAGTCCACCGACTTATTTTGGAGATCGGACCAGAACTCTCTCTGTCCCTCACTAAGCGCAGGGACGCCAGTTAGGACAAGCACACACGAGGCGGAGGCTGGTGGAAGATGTAAAACGTCCAAATTAAAATTAGTACCAGGTTTACTGAGATCTCTGTTCACATCATTGGTACCATTAACTGGCATTAGGCCCTGCTCAGACAGCCTATCTTGATTGATACCCCCCTTCTGATTGCCCATACCATCCTTCCCTATTATCATCCTACTCCTTCTATTGATAGGGTCATCACTTGTTGGAGGAAATGCCCCCCTGTTCCCACATGATTCACAAAAAACAGCTTGAGGGGCGCCATGAGGTCAACTGCGCTACGGGATTGCGATCCACCATTACAATTAATTTGACCATTTGATTCACCGTTCATTACTGGATTCAAAACTGGATGCAAAACAATTTCCCCGACCCCAACCCCAACCCCAATTGTACTAGCTGCCGCAGTATTTGTTTTAAGCATTTTCTCCCATATTCCATCAAGTTTTTTAACTAAAATCTCCATTAGATCATCCAGTCTGGACTCAAATCCTTCCATCAAAGTATCTAAAATTTCAATGCCCATATCGCCTGCATTATAGGCATTTTCCAGGAGGTCTTCAGTCTGAGTGGAAATCGAATTGGTCTACAGAATTTCGCCTGTATTAGAGACTTTTGTTTTTTGCCTGGACTTTGACTAGTTTAATTTGGCTACATTTTTCTTTCCCCTAGTGCTGAGGTAGCCAGTTTCCACCCTCTGACTGTCTTGTTGGAGATCCCCTGTGTATTGCTAGCAGGGGCGCTTAGATCCTGGATAGCAAAAGGGGATAAGGATGGTGTATGTGTAACTAATATACCAGGACTTAAAGGCACAGGGGACGATCTTAAAATGTCATTAGAAATTAAGTCCACAGTACCCCCAGGTGACAGACGTGAATGGAACAGGACAAGATCTAAGGACAGTCTTCTCTCGGTTGCCTGTATCTCATGCACAAGCACCGATTCGGCCCTTATAAGAAAATCGTCTAGGGTTATGACTACCCCCCTCCGTTTACTCATTTTTGCAGTGGGGCCAGTTGATTTCTTATAAGACGCTCAATACATTATTATGCTGGGAGAAATGCGTTTATCAATTACATTTTGTACAGGTCTCACATTACATTCTTCTTCCGTGATTCGTTAGACCCTGTTCAAAGAGCCAAATGGGGGGCCCAGCCCGGCCTCTTTCGATGTGATGTCACTTTCGCTACCCCTGGCAGTTTGGTGAATTGACGCCCTTGCAGAGATCTTATATCTACTGCATCTTCACATCATGAACAATTGGGATATTGAGACTATAGGGTGAGATTTTGCAGGCTGACAATAAGAACCTGCAAGGCAGGTTGGAGATGTAGTCCGCTTCCTTACAACAAGAAGACATAAGGTTCACATCTTTGCTTTGCCAGACACATTTTGGGAAGGCTATAGCACCATGCTCGGTGAGAGGCCTGCCCTGCGGCTTCAAGAAGTATGTAGCCTAAGCCAACAGTCACTAGGGTCAACCTCACAATTCTGGCATTCTTGTTGTGTCGGTGGGTGTACTGTGCAGTGGTTGAAGTACTGATTAACATGTGCTTGCAGTCGCTTAGCAAAGCCTTTGATAGGTGCTGACAATCACAACCAGGTATCAGGGAATTCCATTAAAAGCAAAGTGTTTGGTCACAGCCTGATAGCTTCAACTCCCTATGCTTAGAACACACATATAGGTGAAAACCACGAGCACTTACACAAAACAAGCAAAGAGTATTCGGTGTCACTGCAAAAACTAAAAACCTGAATTTAATCAAGCCTTGCAAATATTATCATGGAACTCAATTATTTGTGGGCATCATAAAATATTTTTACAGGTGTAAAATGTTTCAGTGATAATCTGTTATTTTCCCAATTAGCCAAAGTGCAAACATATTTTCAGAGTGGTGCAGATAAATTCATCAATAAATCAACACATATTTCAAGTACCATACAAATAAGTTCTCTTTCTTTTTTCTCTTTCTCTCTCTTTTTCCATCTATCCGAGGACTATGCCCTTGTTTACTTGTTTACCTGTTGAAACAGGCGATGTCCTACATCCTGTGCTCAATGTCTGCTCATTGGTTGAACAAATAAGCCAAAGGACACAATACGAACACCCTCCACCCGAAGAATCAGGTTATAATTCTACCTATTCTTTCACAACTGTTCACTTTTTCACTCCCTGGTCCTGAAGAAAGCCTACTGACCAATTGTCAACTGAGGCTGAAACATGTCGACCGTTTTTTACCAAACTATCAAAGTGCGCTAGAATCCATAACTGATTCCACAGCTGCACGAATTACAAATTTTATAATTGTCCGAATCCAGATTTATTAAAATTCATTTACTGGCTGTCCGGACTATTTTTAATAACTCACCACTTTCCCTCTCACCTTGTCACCTTTCCACGATCACTACTGCCTTAACCAAAGGTAACGCCTCCTGGTGGAGGGTGAACACAAAAGAATTGACCCGAGGATTACGCACGCACGTGTTAAGAGAAGCGGGGACACATCATATACCGCTACAAAAAAATCAAAAAACACGTGTATGAGGGTCATTTTATTGGGAGACACCCAGTTACCTACCTGCAGACCTTGGTTCACGCAGGACAAGTGATAATTTCCCCATACCTGACCTACAGCCAGGATCTTCTCCCAACCCTCCACTACTGGCCAACACACGCTGAGCACACCCTTCATCCATTTGCAGTGGGGATTGGCGGCCAGAGCTTGGCCTATAGGCAGCCCTTGCAGGAAACTCACAGGGTTAATGTTTTGTAGAGGTAAGCTACTTTTTTGGTGTTTTTACCTTATTCTCCAAAGAACCATTTTTGAGTGGATGTTTATGTTTTGAGTTTTGTGTGTTTGTTGGTTTTTTGCTGTTTTTTCTTTAACTATGGTGGCAAATCTTTTACTTTTGTTCTTTTTATTGATGGGATTTTCAAGAATGTTTCTTTTACCATCTTGTTCTGAATCCGGGGATTTTTCTTTCAGTACCAGATGCTATTTTTCCACTCCCTACAGTTGAGTGCAAAGATGCACATGTGGATTATTTTCTTCTGCTTCCTGCAGCACCTCTTGTGCCAAATTGTGCGAGTGTCAGACTACTGGTGTCTGGTTTCTTTTTGCTTCTGCAGGAACCTCCCATACTCATTCGCATGATTCAACTTCAGGTGTCAATGCATTTTCCAAAGGAGTAGTGTCCTCTCCCCCTGATACTGAGCTTTTGGTCACATTTATTGCAGTTGACTTCGCGTACGTTGAGCTGCTTCTCCTCCATAGGATAGAAAAATAACCCCTTTGTGTCTAAATGTTTCTTCAGCTTTCCACTCTCCTAAAGGCATTGACAGCATCTTCTTCCTCTGGATCAGCAAAGATAATACATCTCTCCTGAATTGTATTTGTGGGACACCTGCATCCCTCAAGGTATTAGGAAATGTTTCACCGGCTGCCTGGCTACCTATAATGATTGTTGTCTTTTTTATTTTCAAATCTGTTTTATTTTCCAGACAAATACACATAACACAGGTCAATTTGATACACAGCGTTAAGCCTACAACCCTATACAGGGCCGGCCTCGTGGATAGACATTTCACTAGCGTCATTCGAGATCAATGCACAGGGTAAGTTTGTACACAGCGTTGTCGCCTATAACCCCAGACGAGCCGGCCACGTCACATGGTGTATAGTGTATTGCCATCTGGACCCGCAGTAAAGCAAGGCCCCTGAAGTCTACATCTCTAACAAACAGGCAACCAGCCCTCAAACAACAGTCAGCTCAACAAGGCCCAATAACCTGTGAAATGCCGGAGAGAAGAAATAGAAAAGAAGATTAAAAGAGAGAAAGGACGTAAAAAGGATGAAATCACTACAGCAAGACTAGGAGATTTTGAGTTAATTTTATATCATGAAATCTTCCAAAGATACCAGCTTGCACAGGGTCCATGAATTGATGGTGTTACATCTCTTCCGTGCTCTTACCATTGGTAACAACATGCAGTTATTAGAAGACAGGTCATTTTTGGTATCTGCTCTCAGCATGTAGTGCAGCAGAGAATTGTAGATTCTACAGCCACATTTACCTAGAGTGATGTTCTGCTGCTTTCATGGAGCACCCACGTTTAAGTGCAGTAGTTGTGTTATGGATCCTCATGAGGGAAGTATGATGTGAAATTGTTTTCTCTTTCTCATAATTGTAAGACGTTATATGTCTGAAGATGAAGGAGGAATTGGCCTAATATTTAACCTTTCCTAAGATGGGTGTTTTATTTTAGTGATTGCCGCCTGAAGGTTTTATTCCAAGACAGAGCTGTTCAATTTCCTATGGTATCGCTTCCTTTTTCCCTATATAAGGATGTACCAATAAGAAATGAATGTTTGACAGTCTGCTGTTTTTGCTGTAGCAGAAAGCAAAAAAATCCTATGAGTTAAAACCACCAACCTTCTTCTATGTGCAGTAGGGGCCTTTGGCAAGGCTTTTGAGCAACCTTCTACAACTCATGGTTTTTTGCCATGTGTAGTGGAAGTTGCATTCATGACTTGGTCTGTTGCCAGTCTACTTTGAGCAGAGTCCATATGGCAGTTCCTCTGCTGCAGAGACAAAATGTAGGAAATGTACCTTTTCCGCATAGTCACCCCAGATGTTTTGCCTTTTCCTGGATCATATTTGTTCTGGACTGATAACTATAAGTTCCTACTGTATGGTGAACACCTACATTAGACATGCTTGGACCTTAAAGAGCAATTTTGGAAATGGCTCTATTCAAGGATCTTAAGAAGATTACTAAATATATACTTACAGTTACACCAAACCTGACTAGAGGGCAAATAGTTTCTCTTTAGTAATGGTAAGAAAATACTAAGCTAACAGTAAACCCTATGACAAAGAGGGCAGGTTCATTCTTATGAACACAGATAAGTATATAAATAAAGAGAATGAGATGGTATCTATCACTGAGCGTTACAGAAGGGTAAAAAGAGATACAATGGTAACCCTGAAGATGAGCATGAAGCATATGAGGCTTTCGAAAAGAAGGGATATGCAAAAAAAATGTGATTAGCTGGATAAGATCAGTCTGGTAACTCCCGCATTCTACAGTGTTCCAAAACACACAAAAAATGAGAAGGACTCTCCTGTACGTCTTATTGTCTCTGCTATCATTTCCATGATAGAACCCCTCTCTAAGTATGCAGATATGTTTCCACGACCCTTTGTAAAAATGTTCAAGTTATGCATTAAAGATACAGGGTATATGATCACAAAGATAGAGAATGTGCCTTCCTGTAATGAGCATAAAATATTAGTGACTTTGGCTGTTGAAGTGCTATATAGTAATATACCTGAAGAGAAGCAATAGAGCGAATCCAGGAAATCCTGATGGAGATTTCTAAAGATGAACAACTTAATTAATATTTCTTACTCATTTTTGGGAGTTCAATGGAGAGTTCTGTCAATAAATTAAAAGTACACATATGGTGGTGTCTTTTTCCCCCTAACATAGCACATATCTATCTGGGGGTGTATGAAGAGAAACACATATATATTAAGATCACACAATTTTTTGAGAACATTAAGAATTGGTACCAGATCATTGATATTTTTTTCATCGGAGTTGGTAAGGATGAAATATTGAAATAATTCCTGCTCTGGCTTAATGAGAGTAATCAAAACTTAAGTTTTAAAGCTAATGTAAGTAGACAGTAATTGAAATTTCTTGATTTTTGGGAAGTAGATATTGATGGTCACCTGTATGTGGATTTATTTGTCAAGAAACACCCTTCTGTACTCCTCTAGTGTCTGTATTCCTCAAGTGTCTATCAGTCTTGACAAAATTAATCCGTGCCCTTTGGACTATTTCTCAGAATAAGGAGAAATACAATGGAGGATTCAACACATTGCACTCTTGCAGCCAGACTTCACGACGCAGGGATACAAATAGCCTCCCTCAACTGGATCCAATCCTTTCTTTCCGAATCCACAGAGATCAACTGCGAAGTACCCCAAGGAGCATCGCTCAGCCCTAAACTTTTCAACATCTACAGTCCCCCCTCGCCACCATTGTCAGACAGCATGTACACAGCATAGTATCCTACGCCGATGACACCCAGCTCATCCTCTCCCTCATGAAGCACCCCGAAGACACCACACTCTGCTTCCAGGAAGGACTGAAGGACATTGCAGCCTGAATGAAGGATAGCTGCCGGAAGCTCAGTTCAGAGACAGAGGTTCTCATCCTCGGACCCTCTGCCTCACCTGGGACAACACCTGATGGCCCTCCACCCTCAGGAGCCAACCCACCTCTACAGACCACACATGGAACCTCAGCATCATCCTCGACTCATCCCTCACCATGGCCATTCAGATCAACTCCGTCGCCTCCACGAGTTTCAACTGCCTTTGCACCCTCCCCGTAAGACCGTCAAAGGAATCCCCTACGAATGCAGGAGGACTGTCACCCATGCACTCATTACCAGCAGGCTGAACTACGGCAACGCCTTCTACACCAGAACCAACAGAACTCTTCTACACAAGCTCCAAACCATCCTGAACACCACAGCCAGGCTCGTCCTCGGGACAATACGACACAAACACATGACCCGACACTTATGGGACCTCCACTGGCTCCCCATCGAGAAGAGAGTCACCTTCAAACTTCTCTCCCACGCTTACAAATCCCTCCACAGCATCCAACCTAAATACCTCAACTAGAGAGTCTCCTTCCACGTACCCAAGAGGAACCTCCGCTCCACCTACGTCATCCTGGCAGAAACCCCGCCCATACGCAGATGCAGAGTAGGAGGAAGAGCCTTCTCCTACATTACAGACAAGACCTGGAACGAGCTTCCAGTGAACAGCAGATGCTCCCTGACCCTGCACAAGTTCAGGAAGAATCTCAAGAACTGGCATTTTGACTGAACCGGAGCTGCACCTCCCTCCCTCCAGCGCCTTGAGACCCTCACTGGTGAGTAGCGTGCTTTACAAACCCCCTGATTGATTGATTGATTGAGAATTATTATAGAAATAGGGAAGAGTTCAAAACGAGATTGATACAGAGAGGACACTCCAAATGATTGGTGAAAGACACACTTAAAAGGGGTAAACATTATGACTGTGGAACCCTATTGTTGAGCAAAAAGAAGAAAAAAGAGAAAAAATTAAGCATGAGAAATCACTCTAAAATTAATAATAAGATCAGAAGAATGTGTTAGTCCAATTGGAAAAATCTCAATACTAATGAGTGGAACCCAGCGATTGAAAAACAAATGTATGCATAAGGAGAAATTGAAATCTGAGAGAAAAGTTGGTTCATAGCCGCATGAAGCGAAATCATAGGCAGAGTCAAAGGTTCATATAAGGTGTCGTGTCAGTTAAAGGTAACTATTTGTGGGGCACATGTCATGCCTGTGAGGCAGCCTTTAGCCTCAATAGATGGGAATTCAATGATTACAAGTAAACATGGAATGAAATCAAGAACTGTAGAAGCAGTAATGTTGTGTAGGTCATCCTATATTCGCGTGGTCTTGGATATATAGGTGGGACAGAAAGAAAGTTTAGAATGATATTCCAAGAGCACAAATCAGCAATCGAGATGAAAAGGGTACAGGCCCCTTTAGTTTGGCACTGGATAGGCGTAGGACACAAATGGGAATCAAAATGGCTAATTATAGAGAGGGCTAACTGTCAGGAGGGCAGGTCTAAAATATTAAAACAGGAGAGAGAGACATTTTGGATTTTCTCTTTAAAAAGCTACGGAATAAGACAATGGAAATGTAATTTGAGATTTTGTGTAATTTGAGTGAGGGACTTCTTGGATTTGTTGATCCATCTGTATAATGTTGTCTCCTTACTGCCATGGACATTTTAACTTGAGATTATAGGTGATATTCATAGCGAGCACACAGCTCCTGAATTTATATTAAGTTTTACTTAGTGTTGTTAGAAGAAGTTAGGTGGCAGTTAGAATAGAACCAAGGGATTCTTGATCATCAGTTATGTACATTATATGGACGTTGGGCCTATCATAGGAATGTTCATTTGTCATATCCATATTTGGATAGTGAGTACAATGTTTATGTAAAGCTGTGCCCCATAATTAGCCATTAAAGCACCTAGTTTTGCATAGATAATCACCTGTCTGCTCATTGCTTTGCACTGGGTTGATATAAAGGGAAACAAGAGTTATTGTGTATTGGAAATTCTCTTTATTCCTCTTTTCCCAGCCTCAAGATAGCTCCAACAGTGCTATTAACTTTATGTGACCTATAAGAAAGTTGTGTTAGGTGTGCTGGACATCTTTGTCTGCACCTTGGGATGGTGATATGGGTATGATGCAGCACAAGCAAGTTTCAGATATATAGTACCCAATCACCATCTCTGGGAAGATAAGACAATGTTATGCGCATCTTTATGGTATATCAGTTCCTTTTACATTATGGTTTGACAGCTCTAAGATGGCTTCTGTATTTAGAGCGTGTTGAGTTTAGCGTACTTTCCTACCTGGTTTTAATTTCGGGATGCGCAGTGTAGATGAGGTTGCCATCCAACATGGGCCGGTTGGCCCGTAGTAACTTGCTTTTGTACACTGTACAGTGTTCTGAACTTGCCCTGCTAACAATATATTTGTTATAAGAGTTGTAATCTGGACTTTTACTGGTATCCCGACAGGTTTTTATTCATATGTGATAGTGAGAGTTGAATGGTTTACGAAGAGAACAAAGTGTACCACAGAAGATACAATGAATATATGTATGGATGTGTGACATGCATGGATATCTGTCAAGCTCAAAGGTGGAAGCTATTTCTAGTGAGGCGCTACACCACAGTGAATCACAGGCAGCTGTTTTCAATTTGTAATCTCCGCACTGGCATGCACCACTGGTTCATGATGATGAAGAACATATATTAGCCACATATATTGTTGGTGATGGTAGGTGTCTGGTGCATATGGTGTGTTATAACTAGAGTAAATAATGATTTTAATTGCAATTTTGGCATAACTGCCCCTTACTTACATAACATTTTGTTTATGTATAGAATAGACCTCACTAGTCAGTAGAAAAAATAGAAAACAATTTATTTTAGGTCCTGAAGAAAGTAATTATAAAGCAATACGCTCGCCAAAACGTATGTTAATCGCTCGTGAGTCTCCCCTGGCTATGACGCAACTACTGTGGAAGAAAAAGGGAATATTCTCCATGTAGGCCAATACGAGTTCGTGTGGGAAGTGGGTGTTGTTGATTCGTATGCATGAATGCATGGTGTGTATGAGAAGGATTGAACTGGGAATAGGGTTTGCAAGAGATTAAGCGATGTGTCCTCCATATATGAACTGAGCAAATTATTGTGACAATTTGTTTAGCTATATATGCATATGATGTATCTCATAATGTATTATGCTAACAAGATGACCTATACAGTGAGAAATTAAATGAAGATATGGGAAAAAAAGGGGGTTAGCTAATAATTCAGTGATTAACTCTATAGAAAGGAAATACAGGTTAACAGGAATCTTTACTGCTGACAAAATGCCCCCACGGCCTGAAAGTTAAATGCCACCTGCCAACTGAAGCACCTATTTTGCCATCTATTACAGTGGCATTGAAAACATGGCTTAATGCCTGCTCCCCGTTACTTGAGAGCAGTAGGCAGCCTGAATCCTCCTTCACAGATTTGTCAAAATAACCCACTTGATAGGTGGGAAAACCTTCTTTTAAATATTCAATAAGTCACCCCTTCGAGCACCTTCCTTACCACAAGGTAGAATTCACAACATGTGAGAATGAAATGTGTGATGTTCAAAATGATACGTTACCTGAGTGACTAGGTCCAAAATAACATTTCACTGGTCAGGATGTAGCTGGCACATAGGAAACGCATTAATTATCCACTTTAGTCCTTATGTACTATCTGCAGACTTAATTAAAATACGTTTTCTTATATTTAATAAACATCCATTTTAATAGTAATGTTGGATTTATATTAAATATCCGGAAAATGCAACTTTTAAAAAGATTCTTTTTCTCTGCTCGAAACTGCAGGAGGCTAATTTGTATTAGCTCTCCAGACACTGCCCAACCTGTCCTTCGCCTGAAAGAGGTGTGAAAAATGCTCCCATAGCAGAAACTGTGGTCTGGATGTGGCATGTGTTTTCTTTTCCTTGCAGGAAGACTTGTGATGGTGGGCCCAGGAACTTAATTTACTTTAAAACGGACTGCCTTGTCACAATTAAGTGACAATGTGACACCTGAGAAGGTCACAGTCTTTGTCCCTATAGTTAGGCTTGCACCAAACCCAATGGGAGAAAAGCTATCCCCAGAACCATTTTGAGTGACCACAGAGGGAGGGACTGCTGATTCGCCTGGGCATACTTCTGGGTCGACACATATGGCCCCATTCTGATGTCGGGCGGATAGCCACTGCCCGCATGGCGGAGGCGATCCTTCCGACATCCGTCCCCTCCTGCCACCCATTTTCCCCCTGCCATATTACTATGGCGGGGGGACCACAGCGGACAGAAAGACAGTCCACCGCTTTTCCGCCCGGTCGACAAGTCGAGCGGGCGGAAAAGATTTTAATATGGTGTCGGGGTCTGCTAGACACCGTCATCCATATTATGATGGGGCGGTCCCTTTTAATGTCGGGATGGCGGGCAGACAAAGTCCACCCGCCATCCTAATGACCCCCATAGGCTCTGCACAAGGGTAAAGAGTTTTCTCCATTTTGGATTTTAAGAGTGAGGTGCACTATGGGATTGGCTGCAGTGAAGCAAAAAGCACAATCTAAAAATGTAGGTAGGATTGCCCAAAGAAACTTTTGCATCATGGGTTAGAGAGTGCCCAGGGGTCACCCCCACCCACTATCTAGTGTCAGGCATATATTTGGAACCCTACGGAACGTTCCTTAGAAGACGTAGTGAACCTGTGGAAGTTCAGAAGAAGACTGTACCTGCTATCTGTGACCTTTGAGGAGCCCTGAAGGATTGAACCTGCCCCTCTTGTATCTAGGGCTGTTAAAACAAAATATCAGGAAAAATGCATTGTGTGGACAAAATATTGTTTCAAGAATATTGAGGCCTAAAAAATCATGAAGGTAAGTTTCTATAGGTAAGCAAAGTTTTACTATACATAACTCCACATATATGCTCCTTGGTGATTTATATATATATATATCTTCAAAGTAAGTAGATGTGGAATTAAGAATGGTAAATCTATACTTCCCTATTTGAACTTGCCTCCTCAATATTTTGGTCCTCGATTGTCTGACACAATGTTCTATCCACCCAATATTTTTGTTACCGGTATTCCATCAGTAATCCATTCATACCTAGGACAGAGAAGTGGACTAATAGTGTCTGTGGGTGCCTTAAAAATTGCATTGAATGTGTTACATGTGCATTAAATAAAATGATAAAGGAAATAAAACGATAAAGGAAAAGAGACCCAGGACTAGGCCTAGGCAGTGAACTACACCCCAAACGCAGAGTTTGTGGACTTTTCTGCAATCCGCACTCCGCGGAGCTCACAGAGTGCAGAAACTCCACTCCGTGTAGTGCAGTGGAATTTTTCCCTCACTTGCAAATGGTAAGTTCGCGAGCACGAGCTGCCGATTTGGTAGATTTTCTACCTGAGTGACAGGAAGACCAGCGTGAACGGCAGTTAGCACTGCACTCTGTCACTTACAAAACTCAGCAGTTTTCTTGTCCCTTCGTCCAGACCTGCCCGGAACATCCCAAAGATGCTATTGCAATTTTTTAACTGTTGTTGGCCGATAGACACAAACAATGTTGTAGTCTGTTTTTATCATGTATAATTTTTATATAGGACAATTAATTTTGATATGTTCTTGCAGGTACCACTCACTTCTTTAAAAGTGGCTTTAATGAAGAAGGTGCTCATGTGCTGAAACGCAAGTTGATGATGATTGATCGAAGACTATCATTCTTTAAGCCACAAAATTCTTGTAATATAGAAATTCGGATGAAGATCGAAGACTATCGTTCTTAGAGCAACTACGTGTTTTTCATATAGAAATTGATAGATACCCACTGTCTAAAAGCATCAGATTATGTGGTGCATGTTTCAAATAATCTAATTTGTATAATTTGCTTTTATTGGTTGGATGTACCTGGTGAGATTGCAGCTACAAATGTAGTGTGGGTGTCCAAGTATGGAATTGTTATCCTTGTGGAATGTATTATGAACTCTTTATTTAAGTGTGATTAAACATAATTGTTCAATTAACCTCTGTTCTTTATTATATTCTTCTTTGTACCCTTTTTCACTTTGGTTTGTATGTATTCTCAGATATCTGGTCCATATCAATAAATAAGAGTTGCCTTTGATTTCTGTTCGCTGATGAAATAAAAGGTTCTACATTGAACATAAGGAAAAAATGTTCCATCTTTCAATGAGATTCAAATGTATTTTCATCAGAGTATTTGAGGCTCCATATCTGTGAATAATGAGAATATTCTGTCAAAAATGCACCTCCTGATTAACCCTTAAAGAATGGCAGACACCTATTTTTAAAAAAATCATTTTAAAAACCACTAGGGTCCTGATTCACAAATGTAAAGGTGCACCCTTGTGTAACTTTACTCTTTTTTGGTATTGAATATGTGTATTTTATTAGTAAGTTTATGACTACAGAGAGTACGCATTTGAAGTGTGGAACACAGTACATAGAAAGATAAGATATGCCTGTATTTGTATGTTTAATGTTCTCCTCCCTGACAGCGTAGTCTCCACAGCCATAAATTTACCATTGAAATACAGTTTTGAAAATGCAAAAAAAGACCAAGCAGGTTTTGGGTTTATTGGGGAAAAAGATGGGAACTAAATTAATTGTAAATATGTAATTTGTATCTATTGTTATTGATAAATACTTTTATGTTAATTAATTATTACTTGGTAATTATATTTTATTAATTGGTAACTAATTTGTATTAATTGATTAATTGATAATTATATTAAGTGTATTAATTTATCTTTGAAGTGTGTTGTAAGGTTATAGGGCAATAGGGTGTAAGTAATTTATTTGTAATTAAGTACAAAAAAAATTGTGTTGAGTATTGACAATTAATTTGTTGTTAATCAATTATTAATTGGTAATAAATGTTTACTAATTTTATTTTTATTGTTTATTAATTATTAATTTGTAATGACATTTTATTTTTTATAATTTATTGGTATTATAAAGAATGTATTGTTGATTTATCAATAATTGCTAAATGTTTTTTAATAATTATTGTTTATTGGTAATGATTTTTTTTTATTTTGTATGTTTTCATAATTTGTTAAGAAATGTTTAATAATTATTATTTATTTATATTTATTTTAATTGCTAATTATTTATTAATTGGTATTTATTTTTAAATAATTATTTATTGGTATTGTTAGCTAATTTAATGTAACTGAATATTTAAATTGTTATTTAAAAAAATATATTATTTTAATTATTAGTAAGTTGTTTTGACCACTATGCTATCCAACACTTTCCCTACTGTTGCACCCTCTAGAGTTGGAATAGTAGTTTTCACCCGTACCCTATTTAACACTTTCCCTACTGTTGCACCCTCTGGAGTCGGAATATTAATTTTACCCATACGCTATCCAACACTTTCCCTACTGTTGCAACCTCTAGAGTTGGAATAGTAATTGTAACCCCTACGCTATCCAATATTTATTGTTTAAGATATATTTATTTAAAATTACATTTTAAAATTTGTTATATATAGCTTTGATATTTTTATTTATATTATTGTTGTATGTGTATGTGTGTATTAATAATTGATGAAAAATTCTAACAATTTATAAGTTATTAGAGTAATTAATTGTAAATATTGACTCAAGACTTGATTACGGTAACATCCTGTACCTGGGAGCCCCTGCATCAGTCATTCAAAAACTTCAGGTGGCCCAAAACGCCGCAGCTAGAGTCCTCACGGG
This sequence comes from Lissotriton vulgaris, assembly GCF_964263255.1. Classification (NCBI taxonomy): domain Eukaryota; kingdom Metazoa; phylum Chordata; class Amphibia; order Caudata; family Salamandridae; genus Lissotriton; species Lissotriton vulgaris. Next base: position 1,570,859,959 of record NC_141691.1, read on the forward strand.
AACCAAAGCACGGAGCTCGGCGAAACCTGCCCTCAAAAGCCTACACTGGCTCCCAGTGAAAGAGCGCATCACATTCAAGACGCTCTGCATAGCGCACAAAATCCTGCATGATAAGGGCCCCCCAATACTCAGATCCCTGATGAAACCACACAAATCTAACAGACACTTAAGATCTGATTCACTTGCCCTGGCCTCCATCCCTAGAATAAAAAAGGCAAGATCTGGCGGCCGCAGGTTCGCCTATAACGAGCCTAAGCACTGGAACTCCCTCCCACTAGCCAAGAGGAGTGATCAGAATCTACTATCCTTTCGAAAAAAATTAAAAACCTGGCTCTTTCCCTAAACATCTTCCTGCACTGACCCCTTTTGGAATAAACTAGGTCCTCTTAGCGCTGGGATGCCCAAGGGTAGCTATGCGCTCTACAAATCCACTTCTAAATTCCAAATATTATCAAGTAAGTATATAAATTATATTTTTTATGTATATGTTAAAAAAATGTTTACATTATATCTATTGCTTATAATTTTAAATATATTTTTAACTATGTTTATTTTAATGATATGTATTTTTTAATTAATTTTATATTATTTTTAAACATTTATAAAAACAATATTTTTTACAACAATATTTTTTAAACGATATTTTTTTCTCAATATTTTTGTACTTACCTAATATAGATAGGACTTCGATATTTTGATGTCGATATTCCACCTCCGATATTTTTTACGTCGATATTTTCAACGTCGATATTCTGTCAGTGAGTCTTGTGCACATTGTGTTCCCTGCCCAACCTTAGCCACTCCCACCATGCACACCTGACTCCCTGCCCATCCTTGGCCCCTCCAGCTGTGCACCACACTCCCTGGGTCACCCGTGCCAACAGATTATGTATTGTTTTCCAGGTCGGTTGACCATACTCCCTCTGGAAACCTTTGCAGCCCTATGCAGATGGGTGTGTGTAATTGTAATTGTAACCTCAACATCTGTAGAGTCTGTGGGTGAGTGAGGTGTGCTGGCAGGGTTGGGGCTGAATGCACTGCACCCCTCCAGCACCTGCAGTCAGAGGACAGTGCCCCTCGCTACCAGAAAATGTCATGTTGATGTGGGTGGACTAGGCATACCAGTCAGGGGGGCTTAGCAAGCATGCCAACCCCCATGACAAAGTGGACTCATTGTGTTGCTCCTGAATGTACTGCACTTTTTGTATTCTACTTTCTCTTTCTTAAGCATACTTTTCTTTGCTCGGCAAGTAGCAGGTATATAAAATACCCCTTTCTTTGTTGCAAGCTCTCCCATTCGGGTGTTTTCAAATGCTGGCATGTGTGTTCTTGCTAGAGGGAAGCGGTGCCTGCTGCTTACTGGTACCAGGACTGTCACTCCACATCATGGAAGGGGAATGTGCACCCCGCAGGGAAGCGCTGTCCTCAAGGAGCATAGAAAGGTGTGCAGGGTCTGAGGGTGCAGACCCAGCCACAGTGTGAGGGTTCACGAGCAGGGCACAGCCATACCAGACAGTTGTCACTGAAAAGGAATTTGCCCCTACTCACCACGATGAGCTATTAATATGCCGGGACACTCCATGGAGTAGCTGAGCGCTATATAAAACTCTCTTTAACATAACATAACATAACATATGTATGCAGTGCACAGTGAAATAGCCCTTTCTATCCAGCCACCCCTTTCATCAGTTTACGAGAGCTACCGCCCCATACACAATTATGGATTGAGGCTAAAGCAAATATGTGGTTAAGTCAGCTGTTTTCAGCATGGGTTTGCCATAGCTGAAAAATACACAGGAAATATATTGTTCAACAATTTGTGTCCAATCTAAGCTACGGTTCATTTTTTTCTGTCTCAAAATACAACTGAAATGAGCACCAGCTTTGATAGGAAAAACATTTTGCTATCTGAACCTGAGAAAGTGTTTCAGAGCTGAAAGTGTTTCACTTTTGTATCTTAGTAGAATTGTTTTTAACTTAATTCAATTAATAAAATGGATTTTCTGAAACACATCAGAAGGTATTCTTCCTCTCATTAAGGCGTCTATAGGTCGATCCTAAGTTCACAGCGAAGCATTCCAGGCTATTCCCATGCATAAATACTGACAGCCAGGAGAGGTAAAGAACACCCAATGAGACAATGGCCAATTTGCATGTGAGCGCACAGTCACAGTGCTGCCATCCCCTCCTCCCATGGCCTCAGGCTAAAGGAAAAGTCGTCACCTCCGATAGTAAGGAGACCCAGTGAACTCCTCAATTCCTGTTACACTCTTCATTTCTACTGTGGATCGGAAATGAATTATATTTTGGGGACATTTTCAATCACATCAGAAAATCCTACAAAGCATTCAATGTCGATGTATAGGGCGGGCCAAACACTTTCTGAACTTGGCAGTGGCATCATTTTAAGGAACACTCTGTTGTTCAGTTCACACTGATAAACAACTCGGAAGGTTTCGGGGCCAACTGTTCTTTCCCTAAGCTGTGCTGAATATGATTCTTATCTCCCTCAGGTGTCTCTCATCACCACACTTATCCAGTGTAGTTTAAAGCACAATAATATTTTTTTATTTACTTCTTCTATTTATGTCTCCTCTAACTAATAGGTGCTACTGTTACTTGATGATGGAGAAGAAACACTGCGCGCCAAGAAACAAGGGAAGTCCTGTTTCAGCGTACCTGCTGGTAAAAATGTAGCAAACAAAGGCGAGTGATAGAAAGAAACATTAAGTCAAAGCTAATGTTACATACTCTGTCTCCTTTGGTCGGCTCAGTTTGAATCCGTTTATCTCTGCGAGGGGAGGTTTTTTTTACACCGTTCTCCTGCCTTCAAAATTGCCCATATTTGCAAAAACACAAGGACGACTTCATTATGTTCACATTTCGAATGTCTTCCAAGCTGCGCTCCAGACACTGTCTTTGTGTAGTGATGCCCCTCACAGAATGGCTGATTCAAGCCTGGAGGACCCACATTAAAGGCACAAAGAGGTGTGAGGGGGTCTGCACTGAAGTGTGATTAAGGTAGACAAATGTTTGGCCTCACCTAAAGGGTACCCTTCAACCTGCAGCTCCATCCCTACTCAACCATAGCATCTACATATGGACAGAGCTTCATGAAGTCTAATCAGAAGCAATTTGCTTACAAAAGTGTTCATTGGATTTGTAAAGGGAGCCCTTTCACCATACCCTCACTGACATCAGTCTTTGCATTGTCAGAAACAAGCAGAAAGAGGCAAAATAATAGGCAGAATGAGCAGAAAAAGGCAGAGTAGAGAGCAGTAGCAGCAAAGAGGCAGAAAAGCAGGCAGAAAATGAGCAGATGAGGTACCCTGAGTGTCTCCCTCCTTTTATATGCACACACACACTCACAGGCCTACTCATACAGTCATGCCCCCTCTCACAGACCCACTCATATACTTATGCACCCACTCACAGACCTACTCAAGCACCCTCTCACAGACCCATTCAGAGTTACACACCCACTGACAGACCCACCCAGACATTCAAAAACCTACTTCCAGACCCACTCACACACTCAAGCACCCGGCAAAGGACCCATGGAAAACACTCATGCACCCACTCAAAGATACATTCAAGCACCCATGCACCCATTCACAGACCTAGTCACACACTCTAGTTCCTACTCACAGGCCCACTCAGAGACTCATGCATGCACTCACAGACCCACTCAAGGACTCATGAACCCACTGACAGACCCACTCAGACACTCATTCACATATACTCACAGACCTACTCAGAGACTCACACAACTACTCACAGATCCAATCCAGCACTTACATACCAACTCATTCACACACATAGAGACTAATCAAACAACTCACAGATCCTCTCAGACACTCATGCACCCAATGACAGACTCATGCTTTGACTCACAGGCCCACTCAGTGTCTACTCATGCACATGCTCACAGATCTACACAGGTACTCTCACACCCACTCACACAGCCATGTGCACATCCATACTGTCACTCACACACCCACTCACAGACCCATACAGACACTCACTTACCCACAAAAACCTTCTCACAACTACTCAGAGATCCAATCAGCTATTCACACACACACTCAACTACCTGTTTAGCCACTCACACACCGACTCTCAAATGTTACAGGTTACAGTTAGGAAATAACATTTTTAAAAATGTAGAAATTCAGTGAAATAAAATCAAAGGTTACAGGGACCTTATAGTTAGGAAATAAATGTTTTTAAATGTAGAAATTCAGTGACAAAGTCATATTACATCACTCATAACATGGTCAGTGCCATCACTGGATACATCACCGATGATATCTCAGGTCACATCACTGATGACATCATCCACAGAACCACTCACACCTCCACACCTCTCCTGCACCCACTGACATACCCATAGAACCATTCACACACAGTGGCAGCTCTTCGAGGGAGTGCTGTGGGCATGGCTTGCGAGGGACAGGGTGGGGGGTAGCAAAAACCCTGGCATTTGGCCGAACAGTTAAGTAACTAAATAAATAAATAAATAAAACGAATTACGTTCCAGCGCTTGCAATGTAATTTGTTTTATTTATTTATTTAGTTACTTAACTCCATTCGGCCATAAGCCGGAGTTTACTGCCCCCCACCTTGACCCTCCCCGCCCTACCTGACTGCCCCACAGCACTCCCTCAAGGAGCAGCCACTGCTCACACACCTACATACTCATCCACAGAGTCACTCACATGCCCAATCATTCACCTAAACAGCCACTCACTTACCCATACACCTGTTCACTCACTGATAAAGTCACTCACAAAGCCACTCACTCCTTCATTCAGCCACTCACACACCCAATCACTCGGTAATATAGCTACTCACACACCCAGTCATTCACCCATACAGCCTCCAAAAGAGCCACTCATAAATCCACACGACCACTTACATACCCTTTCACACATCCATGCAACCACTCACACATTTACTAGTGCTCACTCTCCCATACAGCCACACATACATTTACTAGCCAATGCAGCCACACCCACACTGATTCAGCTAATCAAACACCCACTGAAACAGCCACAAATTCACCCATAAAGCCACTCATATAGCCACTCAGATACAACATTGTAGCCAATCACACAGCCACTCACTCACTAATACAGCCACTCACACAGGCACTAACCCACCCATACAGCTACTCACACCCACGTATTCACCCATACAGCCATTCACACACCCAATCACATGCAGGTGCACACAGTCACACAACCACACACATAATATATATTAGAAAATAATTTACTCATTAGTGCTACACAAAGTATACAAATGTAACTTTTGTAGTGATGCCATTTAAGATGTCATCAGTGATGTGACAGACCATGTCATGAGTGATGTATATGTGAGGTCATAAACAGTGAGTTGCAGACACAATATTTATAGTTACCTGAGATAACTATAACTACTGAATATCAGTAAAATCTGATCCTAACTATAATGTCCCTGTAACCTTTTGTTTTTTCTGTTAATTTCTAAGGTTTTTAAAATGCTAATTTTTACCTATAACTTCATTTGAACCTTCATTTTTTTCAGTGGATTTCTCAGGTTTTTTTAATGGTAATTCCTAACAATAGCTTCCTTGTAACCTTTGTTTTTTTCAGTGAATTTCAATGTTTTTTTAAGTTGCACTCATGGGCCTCCGACCAGCTCTCAATAATCCCACTGTGTAGGACTTACAGGAAGTCAGGATGCACGTTTGCAAGGTGGTGGAGAAAGGGGGCGTGGGCTCAGAAGACCTCTTAGCAATCCTGTTGTGTGGGACTTAATTGGGGTAACAGGAGAGGTAGTTTCAGCCCCAGGGGCCCCATCCCCGGGGCTTGCCCGTTCTTTATTTATTAATTCATTTTTTTTAATATGTGGGGGCTACGCAGCACCCCTCCTGGGCCGATTTCAACCCCAGGGACCTGTAATGACCGGATTCTCAGACCAAGAATCACCCACTCACCTAGATACAGCCAACCCAGCCAAAAAGTAACACCATCCCTTCCTGGACCCTATATACAATGGTTCCTGAATACTTACCCGAATGGGGCACTAGCAATATACAAGCTTATATCATCAAAAACACTGCTAGATCTAAGGGGTTACTAACAATAGTCACTAATAACTACGGAATTCCATGTCCCATCCTATGATCTTACCTTATAGCCCTGCGACAATCTGGCCTGGACTATTCTACCCTCCTTCTCATGGTGGAGAGCAGCTCACTCTATCACAGCAACCACATTTGGTGTTCTCAATAATGCCCTATCTTGAGCGATCTCATTACATACCTTCCCCAATCGGTACTCTCACTAATGCCCTATCTTGAGCAATCTCATTATACACCAATCCCAATTGATGTTCTCATTAACGTTCTATCTTGAGCCATCTCACTGTCCTATTAATACCTTCCTCTATCTCTCTCTCTCTATTGGGAAAGTTTCTTTATAACTAACATTTACTGGGGGTCTATCTTATATAAATTGTTATCCTTCATGTGATAGGCAGCAGGATATCCGATCCTCTCACACAAGAACTGCCAAATTGTTACACTTAAGAATTATTCATTGACATATAACTTACATCAATCTCCCGCATCAGTTACCTGTAGGAAGGGAATCACCCATCCTTCCATACGCTAGCACCTGGCTGTAAAGAAAGGTTAGTCTTGTCATAACAATATTAATCAAGTATGTGTTTGTTACAAACTGGGGTCCCTTTATTACGCAATAACATACAAAGAAAACATTATAATATAAAGTCACAATACTACCTAACAATCTAAGCATAGCCTGAAAAGTAAAGGAAAGAATTAGCATAAATACACTATAATAGCAGGACAGACTTCACCTTATAATTACAAAGTCCGGTTCTAGCTGTCATCTGGGTCCCTCTCTCGTCTGTGCCTTGGCTCATCTCAGATTCTACTCTGCACCCACGGATACACGTCTGCACCGCTATGCCCCTTCAAAGCACTGGAACCCGTCTCCCGTCTTCTTCTTCTCTGTGCCTCAGCTCTGCTTTCTCTCTCTCACCGACTGTCTTCACCTCCAGACTTCAATCTAATGATATAGTTTCAGCCGCTCTGGAAACCATCTGTTCAAATAACTTCTTCACTCTGATTATTCTAACTCCGACGTTTAACTATCTCCAACTGCTCCAATAGACTGACTCATGATGTAACTCCAGTCTCTCCAAAGGATCACCAGCCTTCGATTGGTCCAAACTCCAATTGTCATCTGCAACTGTCAACTGTTGACTGCTTTCTGCCTGCATCTCCTCTCTACACCTCGATAATATAAAGAGCTCCTCGTTCATGGAAACTTCCAGACAGTAACCTGCCGCCGACCAGATTCCTGTGCTAGACTCCGGGCCTCTGACGCTCCCACAGTGGCCAACTGCTGTTTCGTCTAAAACCCGAGCTCTGTTTATATTTCTCCGATAAGGGCCAGCTCTGACCGGTTCCTCTCCAGTGAACAACAGCTCATAACTAAAACATCACTCTTGACCTACAAGCGCCTCGAGCAGCCGAGGCAGGAAAGAAAATGGAGTCTCTCTCGTTTGGGCCCTGTAGGCCCACAAATGATGAAAGAGACGCATATCTCTATCTAAATACATAAACAAACCCTACCAATAGGTAATATAGTATCAGGAATAAATGATCTACCCTCTAATATAGGCCCTCAGGCCCTAAAATGATGAAAGGACATATGCTTATGCCAAAGTCAATAGGCTAATCCTAAGAATAGGCTGAAGATAGGGATCTATCCACTATACTAAGATGGTAGTAGACTAAAGTCACCATCACTCGGAAATATGACAAAATATCCGGTCACTGCACTTCACCCTTGACTTTCGTCGACTAACATCTGTCAAACTGAGCGAACATCTGATGAAGAATAATAAGAAACACAACTGACAGATCTAGACATAGTGTGTGGTTTAAAAATTTGAATCAAGGAAAGGACACATTGAATGCAACAACAAAGAGCAACTAAAATAGAAACAGCAATCAAGACACTCCCCAACACTTGATGTAGGGAGTGCAAATCAGGCAACCAATTGAAAAGCCAATCAAACCACCCTTGATCTATATGTTGCCCAACTTCTTCAGTTAATTCATGAATTTTATTAATGTGGGACTGGATGGATTTGGAATGGTCCGACAGATTAAAACAACAAAGGCCCTCAAAATCTGAGCAGCCATGACCATGTTTAAGTAAAAGGTAATCTATTGCAGCTCTATTTTGTAAAATGGCTCTACGCTCACCTTGAGCATCTAATAAGAGGTCAGATAAAACAATAGAAGTATGGTTAATAGATTTGACCATCCAGCAAGCCAATTTTCCGATTGATTTAGCATTGTATACAGATAATGCAGGAACACCTAAAATAGAAAACGCTAAACCAAGATACTCAGATGGAGAAAATAAATGTCATGAGGAATCACAATTGACTTTCAAAGACAGGGCATCACGTGTAGTTCGGGAAATAACATCAGGATGTGAATAAAACATTAATAAACTTAATCTAGTAATAGCATAAGGACCTCCAGTAATATTAGCAGGAATATAGGGCCAGGATGAATTGCCACATGAAAATAGCCATCCAGAAGGTAATAGCACCATATGATAGTGACTAGGGGTAACTACAAGACGCCTACAAGTCATATTATTTCTAACAGAAGTACAGGATTTAGATGGTCTTTAGAAACATAGAGTTCTTTCATGGGTAGTAAATGAAGTAACATTTGTCTGTCTCAATTGAATGCACTTGCCTATGATTTTAGGATCACAGGTCATGAAAAAGCAAAGATCACCCTCGGTAATATTGTAGGTCATTATTTGAGAATTCAAAGGGGGCTGTAAATCAGGCAAAACCGTGCATAGAGCACAGTAATCATAGGCCGCAAAATCACTAAAAATTACATTGGGATGAGCATTCGATAAATTAAAAATATGGGCAAGTGTCTCCATAGAAGTTGGGACAGCAACCAAGCAGGTCGCTAGAATATCAGTTACTGAATGCATAGGGGTCAAACAGAAGTGATTACAGTTAGTTAGTCTCCGGGCTAGAGACGTCCAGAAAGTAGATGACAAATCCCATGACGCAGAAGAACGACGTCTTCGGTCCAAGGAAATATTCCAGTCCTGGGGGCTCTCCTGTCTCTCGGCGCAGCAAGCCAAAAGGAGCCCAGCAACGACACTTCCGACAGCAGCAGTCCAAACGATGGTCTAGGAGAACGGGATCAAATACAGGTATTATTCATTCTCGCAAAAGAAATTAGGGCCAACGCCCAGCCTAGGTAGCATAGCAAATATGTAATTCCAATGCACACTGTCAAAGGCCATTCAGGCCTCGAGGGAGATAACCGCTGCATTCTCTACACCATACGCCTCCATCAGGTGGAGCACTCCATATAGTTGTCTCAAATGTAAACACATACTTTACTTAGGCATAAAGCCGGATTGGTCAGGGTGCATCACCAATGTTATCACATTTGCTAGTCTGTTTGCAAGGACTTTAGCCAGGACCTTGGGTTCCATGTTGAGCAGGGAAACGGTTTGCCTTTTTTGGGGATTACCACTATGGTGACAGTTCTTTGGTCATCAGGAAACCTCCCACCCTGCCTGGCCTCTAGGAACATGTTCAAGAGGTAGGGTGCCAACTGTTGAGCTGTTTTCTATGTTTATTCTGCATGTAACATCAGTCCATATTAGTACAATTTGTAACATGAGCATGTCAAGTGATCAAGGATGATGAGGCGGTCAAAACAAGGATGATGAGGCGGTTGAAACCCTTGATGGTGGACAAAGTTTGAATAAATCAAAAAAGTGAAATCTGCTGGTACTGTCTGCTTCAGTGGTACAGAGAAACTCAGGATTGCAAATGTACATACATAAAGTGTTCGGTTCATGGGAGAGGTAGACCCGGTGTGTGAGTCAAGATACACGCGGGCAGTGAATCTATGCAAACTAAAGATATAGAACAAATACAAAACTCAGTATGTCTGACGAATGGGAAAGGGAGAGAGAGGAAGCAGCTGTCGATGTATTCACGGACACTGACAAAGGCATTAGCGGCAAAAAAACGACTAGCGCTCAAGCACAACCTACTGTATTGGATGAAACATGGAAACTACTCCTTGAATTGGAAAAATTGCGCAAAAAAGAGACTGCCAAATGGTGGGAAGTTAAATCATTGACAAGATACTTGGAGGTGGGTAGAATCCCAAGAGGACTCAGAATTTTAGTAGCTCCCACGTATGAGGATCCAGACCCCGAAATGTTACAAATGTGGGCAGATAATAGCGCTAAATCATCAGAGAATATGCTGAAAATCCTGATCCAATTTGCAAACAGCGACAGACAAAAAATGATAATTCGGATTAATGAAATAATGCAACTCCTGGAGCAAAAACCAAATCAGGAGGACATCACCAAAAGTCTGAATGAGATCAAAGATAAAGTGACCAAACAAGAAACAGAAATAAAAGAACGAAAAGCGATTAAATTCCAGCGAGACCGCAACGACTATCTAAGCGGAAGAATTTATACTTTTGCAAAAAAATACGACCAAATAAGGAGACAATCGCCCCCCAAGCCACAACAAAGTGGGGCAAACGTAACAGCGGAACCAAGTGAAAATGAACTCAGTTCAGAATACGAAACGGATGGAAAAGCAGGCACAGGCCCACCGCCAACTCCAGCACAAGAACTGACTTTTTTAAGACTACAACGCCTCAGAACTCTGAGGCCACGATTCCCTCCAAAACAGGATTTGGGAGCAGACACAGGAAGAACGAACAACAAAAAACAAACACAACAACAAAAAGCAGGAGAAGGAAAAACAGACGGTGGAGAAAAACCAAGTCAAAAACAGAACAAAACACAAAACAGACGTTACAGACGCCGTTAATGGAAGCACAAACTACAAAAGATAACACAGTCATCAATCTGACAGATATGGAACTGAACACGCAAGAACTTGAAATTTTATCCCTGGGGTTATCGTATTGCTCCAATACTAACTTTGACTATGCTCAAACCCGAATTGATCTGTTTCAATATATCCGCAAATTAAAATTACAAAAGTATTTCATCAACGCCAAAAAACGCCCAATTGCAACAACACAAATGGATGATCAGGCACAGCAACTATCAGTGGCTAACATGGATGCTCTACGAGATCTAATAGACCTAGAACAAGAAAACACAGGCGAAGGAATAACTCTCAGTGGGGCAGCCTCCGCATCAGAAATTAACATCTACGCCTCAATCAAAACGGATTTTAAACCCAAGTCCCAATTCATGCCAATAATGGGTAAAGACAATCTAGATTTATTTTCTGATAACGTTATTAAAGAATTAAAAGACTTGTCTCTGCAAAGCACAAAAGAATATTGGAAAGAGAATCAAGACCACAGAAGGAAATACAACAACTTAATGACAAAAATAAAATCCAGGTCAGACATAGTAGTTAGATGGTCAGACAAGGGGGGCAACGTGGTACTATGGCCCCTCCAAATGTACAATCAAGAAGCTCAGACTCAACTACAAGATAAGGATTGCTACGTAAGGGTGAGCCCCACCCACAATGTCGGTATCCAGGAAAAGTTCCACAATGAATTGTATAGATGGAAGGGAATGGGTCTCATCAGCAAAGACGAGTTCAATTACTTGAAGAATGACTACCCGATCACGCCTCAACTGTATTTATTACCCAAGGTCCACAAAAATGAGAAAACACCCCCAGGGAGGCCGATAATATCAGCGATTGGTAGTTTATTTGAGAAAACAAGTATCTTTATTGACTCTTTCCTTCAACCAGAAGTCAAAAAACTCCCTGCCTACATCAGAGACACCAGTGATTTCTTGGCAAAAATCTTTGACATTGATTGGCACAATAACTACAGGTTCATGACATTAGATGTCCAATCACTTTACACCAGTATCAGACACCGAGATGGCCTCAATGCCATGAAATACTACCTTGGAAACAGACCCATTGAACTATACCACCACACACAAATGTTATTGGAAATGGCTGAGTGGTGTTTGACAAATAATGTATTTATCTTTGACAGACTCCATTATAAACAGCTCCAGGGCTCAGCCATGGGTACTTGCTTCTCCCCCAGCTATGCGAATCTGCATATGGGCTGGTGGGTGGAGCAGGTTCTGAGAGTGCAGCATAAAGATATCATGCAAAACAATGTGGTGATGTACAAAAGGTACATTGACGATATTTTTATCTTATGGCAGGGCAGTGTCGAAGAAGCAGAAAGATTTGTGTTGGCTCTAAATGAAAATGCTCTGAACCTAAAGTTTACATGTAACACCAATGATGCCATTATCCAATTCCTTGATTTAGAATTATATGTACAGGATAACAAAATACAGACACGTACATACAGAAAGCCTACCGCAGGGAATGCCCTTCTGCACTCACACAGTTTCCATCCCACACCACTGAAACAATCGATTCCCTATGCTGAGTGCCTCAGAATGACACGCAATTGTAGTACGGAAGAAGGGCTCTCCAATGCCAAACAAGAGTTGTTTGAAAGACTCAGGAATAGAGGGTATACCAGCAGCAGTTGCAAAAGAGCTGAGGAAAAATGTAAAGGAAAGAATAGGAAAGATCTGATCTTCCCTAAGACCACCAACAAGAACACAATAATTTCCAATAGTAAGGACCCTCCCAGATTAATAACGGGTTACAACAGATACCATAGTAACCTGAGAAAAATCCTGAGAAGACACTGGCCCTTAGTCCGGGGAGACCCAAACATAGGTGAATTGGTGGGCACTAGTCCCTTAATAACATTTAAAAAGGCAAAATCTATGAGAGAAGAATTGGTCTGCAATGCGCCTACTCTTAGAAAGACCAAAAATTGGTTAGATTCCCAGAGGGGCTTCAAAAAGTGTTCAAAATGTAAAGCCTGCACCTATGGTGTGAACACAACGAAAGTGCAAGTCCCTTTCAGGATTAAACCTTACATTTTGAGGGATGCATTCACTTGCAAGACTGACTTCGCAGTGTATGTGCTAGCATGTTCGTGCGGTAAAAGATATGTAGGCTCCACCATTCACCCAGCCCACGTACGGATCTTGCAACATTTGCGAGCAATTTCCAACAATGATCCTACGTACCCCGTAGCGAGACACATTCATGAAACCCACAATGGCAATGCTAAAAACATTAAATATTTTGTAATTGACAGCATTCCCAAAAATGTTAGGGGAGGCAATCGCCCTTTGGCGCTACGCCGCCTGGAGTCCAGGTATATCATACTACTGAACTCAAAGATCCCATTCGGCCTGAATGCGGACGAAGCCTTAAGTGTCCACCTATAATAAGGAAATTAAAATACACCCTCAGCGCTTCCTTTCCCCCAAGTACCATTCGATGAACATCTGCAGTTCAACTACCACACTTTTCACGGGATACTTATGGGCACATAAGAGCACTTTTCAGACACAGTAGAATGTCTGAACACACGGCACATTTCTCAGCTTTTAATTATACACTTTATTGCACCATTAGACACAATTTGCCCTGGTTATCCTGTAATCACTAGCTCTACTTAGAGTATGACCATTCTTATGCCCATGCCCTTGTAGGTTGATGTGATAATATAACACAATTCAACTATGGTAGGACGCAATCTATATTAACGTAGAGATTCCACTAATGTCTTTTATCAGTGTTTGCGATGGTCATAATTGACTAAGCAAGCCGTCAAGCCCACTAGGGCAGCAATACAACAATTAACTCTAAAACGCGAGCAAGCGCGAGTGTCAGTGTCAGGCATTAAGAAACAATGTTGCCACAATGGCGGCGGCGAAAATGCATTAGTATTATTTTAGCCGATCATGACACCAATTATGACAAACGCGCACATTAACCTTGTACGCGTTTCAGCGCGAGGCATTAGTTTAAGCCTTCAAACCCGAGAGCTGCCTTCATAGCCGGCGGCGTTAATGTGTCAGCAACATTGTAGCCGTAGGAAACACACTAATGTTTACACGCGCAGCAGCACTTACCCTGGGATATTCTTTGGTCTGCGGCACCAACGGGGCTCATAGAAGGCGAACCGGCCCACCCCTACACAGACACGCTGACTTGGTACACACGCCATCATGACACATGGGAGACTGGGATGCACAGGCAAACCAGATGGCCTACCAAGTAAGGACCTTATAAAGGGCACATCCATGGCAAGCACTCGGGGTAAAAGAGCGGCAATAAGTGTCAACTTATTATTTAAAAACGGAAATGGCAGCAAATGTTTTTTTATATCACCTTTTCAACAGCTGTAAATTGTAACATGCTATTTGATGAAAAGGTTGTTATTATTAGTTCTAACACTTGTTTAGGTGATTTACGCATCTTTATTCTTTTGTAAAAATATTTCTGCAATGAATACTCGTTAATAATGGCAATAATGGAGAAAAGACTCTTCGCAACATACAAGGTGTACCACAATGTAACCATGGTAACACCCGGTTCTAACCTGTGTGTTAATTGTTAGACACGCCCATATCTCTACAGTATATATGTATGAGCTCATTTTGAATGCAGATGTAGTGAACAAGGCGGCAACGCCGAAACGCGTCTAAGCAGACATTGAGTGAATAAATCGAGTTTGGATTCAGATTCATGGTGTCAGCGCCTTCTTCTTATCGGATAAGTTTGGCAAGACTTGATATATATATATATATATATATATATATATATATTACCTACTGGCGGTCGCCAGTAGGTATATATAGTTAGGAGTTTTTCTATATGGGATTTTTGAAATTTCTATGTCTAATAACTTTGGCGTTTGTGGACGGAATTGGCTGAAATTTTCAGGAAAATGGAACATTTTGTTTCTGAGCAGCCCCTGACAATTTGGGGGGGTTTCATCAAGGGGGGGCCGAGAAAAAAGGGGGTCCCAAAACGCGTTTTTCCCATGTTAATTTCCGTAGGGCGGTTGGCCTCACTTTTAGCTCGAACGGCTGAATGGATTTGCACGAAACTTGGCAAAATTGTAGGGGCTGTTAGCCCGATGTGCCTTTGCTAGGTCTCAATATATGTGCTCCAGTGGATTTTGAGTAATTTAGGTTCAAAAAAAGATATATATCTGGGCGGAGCCTAACCACACATCTGATCTGATTGGCCGTCAGCACTTCATCCAAGAAGTGTTGGCAGCCATCTTGGGACCAATATACATGATAGCACCTCATTAAAAAGCATTGTAGTTAATAGAGGGTTTTAGGACTTTAGTTACATTATAAATCATTTGTTGATGGTACCATACTCGTTTTAGGAATTGTGGTGGGTTCTAAGGTGATTTTACCATGTGAAAAAACCTTCTGCTGTGATATCATGAATATTGTTTGAAAGAAAACTAATATCTCATGATTTTCCCACAGTGGTTTGGAAGGGGATCTATAAGCTAAACTGAAAACATATTTTCTGTAAATTCACATTATCTTTCTCAGTCATGTGAAAATGAAGTCTGACATTCTCAGTAAAACATGTACATCCAACAAGGACAGAGACTGTCAGTTGATTCCTTTGTGTTCTACTGCAGCCTCCTAGAGTGTTCTAAAGAACAACTAGAGCGCTAACAGTCCTACTTATTACAAAGGTATGGCACACCTGAAGCCATCTTGATTGGAATAAAGTGGTAACTCTTAAAACATTTAATTTAAAAAGAAACAACATGAGGGGGTATATTTTGCCATAGAAAGTATGATTAGTGCTGCAGAGTGAAAAATTAGGGCACATTTTGAGTGACTTCTCAAATCCTTTTCTATTTCATTAAAACATTCTGACATGCAGTCTCCCAAAATGGCCACCAGAGACAAAAGAGCCCAAATGTAGCCCAAATATCACCCAGATGTAGCCCAAGTATAGCCCAATGACAGAATGTCCCAGAGTGTTCTAAAGAACAACTAGAGCGCTAACAGTCCTACTTATTACAAAGGTATGGCACACCTGAAGCCATCTTGATTGGAATAAAGTGGTAACTCTTAAAACATTTAATTTAAAAAGAAACAACATGAGGGGGTATATTTTGCCATAGAAAGTATGATTAGTGTTGCAGAATGAAAAATTAGGGCACATTTTGAGTGACTTCTCAAATCCTTTTCTATTTCATTAAAACATTCTGACATGCAGTCTCCCAAAATGGCCACCAGAGACAAAAGAGCCCAAATGTAGCCCAAATATCACCCAGATGTAGCCCAAGTATAGCCCAATGACAGAATGTCCCAGAGTGTTCTAAAGAACAACTAGAGCGCTAACAGTCCTACTTATTACAAAGGTATAGCACACCTGGAGCCATCGTGATGGGAATAAAGTGGTAACTCTTAAAACATTTAATTTAAAAAGGAACAAAATGAGGGGGTATATTATGCAATAGAAGGTATTATTAGTGCTGCAGAAAGAAAAATTAGGGCACATTTTGAGTGACTTTTCAAATCCTCTTCTATTTCATTAAACAATTCTGACATGCAGTCTCCCAAAATGGCCACCAGAGACAAAAGAGCCCAAATGTAGCCCAACTACCACCCAGATGTAGCCCAAGTATAGCCCAATGACAGAATGTCCCAGAGTGTTCTAAAGAACAACCAGAGCGCTAACAGTCCTACTTATTACAAAGGTATGGCACACCTGAAGCCATCTTGATTGGAATAAAGTGGTAACTCTTAAAACATTTAATTTAAAAAGGAACAAAATGAGGGGGTATATTTTGCCATATGAATTATGATTAGTGCTGCAGAAAGAAAAATTAGGGCACATTTTGAGTGACTTCTCAAACCCTCTTCAATTTCATTAAAAAATTCTGACATACAGTCTCCCAAGATGGCCACCAGAGACAAAAGAGCCTAAATGTAGCCCAAATATCCCCCAGATGTACCCCAAGTATAGCCCAATGACAGAATGTCCCAGAGTGTTCTAAAGAACAACTAGAGCGCTAACAGTCTTACTTATGACAAAAGTATGGCACACCAGAAGCCATCTTGATTGGAATGAAGTGGTAAGTCTGAAAACACTCAATTTAAAAAGGAACAACATGAGGGGGTTAATTTTGCCATAGAAAGTATGATTACTGGCCCAGAAAGAAAAATTAGGGATCATTTTGAGTGACTTCTCAAATCCTCTTCTATTTCATTAAAAAAATTCTGACATGCAGACTGAAACATGCACTTTGAATACCAGCAGCAGACGTCCCTGGTGAGCAGTAGCTTTACTACAGTGATCTAATGTGCAACTAGAGTGCTAACATTCAGAATTTATGGCAAATGTGTGACACATCTGAATGCCTTCTTGATGGAACCAAAGTAAACAAGCATTGAAAATGCAATAGATCTCGCCCTCGTTTAAGTTAAAGCCATTCTGTTTGTAATGAGGTGGCTTTTTAGCTTTGCTTTTATTAGTGTTTTTTCAACTTTCATGTAAATAACATGCATCTGTATGCATATAAGTATATGTATGCATGCATTTATGTTTGTATTTATATAGATATACAGATGATATATGTTTATATATGTATGTATATATATATATTCACTGATAAAGCCATAGGTTATAGACCATATATAGTTAGGAATTAGCATTTACAAAACCTTGAAAATTCACTGAAAAAACCATAGGTTATAGACCATATATAGTTAGGAATTAGCATTTACAAAACCTTGAAAATTCACTGAAAAAACCATAGGTTATAGACCATATATAGTTAGGAATTCGCATTTACAAAACCTTATTTTACTCACACAAAACCATTGAAATTCCATATATAGTTAGTTGCACTAACTATATATCGCGCACCCGCAATCCACTGCTGATGATGTCACATATTACATCATTCATGACATGGTCAGTGACATCACTGATGACATCACTGATGACATCTCAAATGACATCACTGATGACATCACTGATGACAACATCCAGTGACTGTATGTTTCTGTAAAGTTAAAATATGTCTTACATATTGAAGAATGAGTGGATTTATAAGTGTCTGGATGAAGGATTTAGTAGGTGCATGACTGACTGTATGAGTGAGTGATTAAATGTGTCTCACTGAGTGCATGGGTTAGTGACTAAACTGTCTTAATTTGTGCATCATTATGTCTGTTGTTCTGTAAACTGTTGCATGTGTTGATAAGTAGCTATATGAGTAACTATATGGGTTATTGATTGGTTGCCCAAGTATTTGTATGGGAGACTGAGTGTGTGTGTGGGTGGCTGGGAGGTGTATGACTCTGTGCATAGATGTGTGAGCAGTTGATTCACTAGATGTATGGTTTCAAAAGTGCATGTGGAAACAGCTGTATGGGCGGTTGACTGTGTGCATGAGTGTATTGGTGAGTGAATGGATATCTCAGTGCTACATGTCAAAGTAAGTACATATGTAAAACACAGTACATGTGAGAGTTGACATATATAAATAACTGTGCATAAGAGCCAGTGAATGTGTGAGTGGCTGTATGGATCATTGTGAACTTGTATCAGGGATTGTATAAGAGAGTAAATATGTGTTAGTATATGTTTGAATAAGTAAAGTTTGTATAACTGTATAGTTGAGGAAATGGAGGTGTGATTGATTCTTTGCATGACTGACTAGGTGTGTGAGTAACTCCATGGATGAGTGACAGTCTGTGAGTGTCTGTTTACACTGATTGTATCTAAGGTTATATTAGAGTCTGAAGAGGTTCATCGTATTATCACATGAATGATATCATCAGTGATGTGATCACTAATGTCAAATGAGATGTCATCAGTGATGTCATCAGTGATGTCATTTGAGATGTCATCAGTGATGTCATTTGGGATGTCATCAGTGATGTCACTGACCATGTCATGAATGATGTAATATGTGACATCATCAGCAGTGGATTGCGGGTGCGCAATATATAGTTAGTGCAACTAACTATATATGGAATTTCAATGGTTTTGTGTGAGTAAAATAAGGTTTTGTAAATGCGAATTCCTAACTATATATGGTCTATAACCTATGGTTTTTTCAGTGAATATATATATATATATATTACCTATATATAGTTAGGATTGGCTACCATAGGAAATCTGCAATATTCTATTGGGAATAACTTTGGCACCAGTTGAGGAATTTGCGTGTAATTTTCCAAAATTTTGGCCAGCTCCAGGGGGATTCGTGAAGTGGGGGCAGAGAAAAAAGGGGGGTCCCAAAACGTGTTTTCCCCATGTTAATTTCCATAGGACGGTCTGACAAGTCTACAGCCCGAACCGCTGAATGGAATAACGCCAAACTTTGCAAAATTGTTGGGCCTTGTACGCAGATGTGCCTTTGCTATGTTTGGTGAAAATTACTCCAGTGGTTTTTATGAAAATTAGGTTCAAAAACACAAATATATCTATATGAGCTTACGGGTCCGCGCACCGTACGCATACCGTACGTGTACTTGCGCGTACCCTCACGTGCGCGAGCGCGATCCTGATTGGCTGGCAGTCGACTGTCAACATTCCAAACTGTCCAAACCAGGAAGAGTTGGCCACCATCTTGTTTCTCAGGGGTACTGAGGCACAAGAGAGCCCAAAACAAGAGTGGAAAACACGAAAAGGGGGCAGGGTAGAGACCCCCCAACCCCCTAGCCCTTCTCAGGGGGTCCCAGAAGGATCCCCAAGGGCCCAAAAAATAAATAGATAGAAAAATTGCGGGGTACGCGCACGGTACACGTATAGGCGCGCGTACGTATGCGTACCGTGTGCGTACCGTGTGCGACCCCGCGATTTTATTAAAAAAAAATATACGAAGAAATGAGATGGCTGCTCAGGTGGTACCAGAAGGATATTAACATATAAAAACGTTATTCGCTAATAGAATTTGCATTTACAAAACCTTTGAAGTTTTTTGAAAAAAATATAGGTTTCACATCACATATAGTTAGGAATTAGCATTTTAAAAACCTTGCAAATTCACTGACAAAAACCATAGGTTTCAGGCCATATTTAGTTAGGAATCAGCATTTAAAAAAACCTTGCAAATTCACTTAAAAAACCATAGGTTTCAGGCCTTATATAGTTAGGAATTAGCATTTAAAAAATCTTGCAAATTCACTTAAAAAACCATAGGTTTCAGGCCTTATATAGTTAGGAATTAGCATTTAAAAAACCTTGCAAATTCACTTAAAAAACCATAGGTTTCAGGCCTTATATAGTTAGGAATTAGCATTTAAAAAACCTTTGAAATTCACTGAAAAAACCATAGGTTTCAGGCCTTATATAGTTAGGAATTAGCTTTAAAAAAACTTTGAAATTCACTCAAAAAAAGTTTTAGGGGTGTTATATTTTGCTGGACATTTCACTCATACAAAACCATTGAAATTGCTCCTATATAGTTATTTGGACTAACTATATTTCGCTCACCCGCAATGCACTGCTGATGATGTCACATATTAGATCATTCATGACATGGTCAGTGACATCACTGATGACATCTCAAATGACATCACTGATGACATCATCCATGTGACAATCACATACACCTTTTCATACACAAGTAAAATCTTTCATCACTCTTTGTAAAATACAGAGTATCATATTTGAATGCATTGTCACATCAATACAAGTATCAAAAAACCCACTCAGTGATTCATAGATTTATGCACACATCTAATCACTTACCTGTAGATTCACTCATACATGCTGTCAATGAACGATAGAACACTATCAAAAATACTTATACACCAATATCAACATTACACAGCAGCACACATCTTATTCACATATGAGGTCATCCTACTCAACAATGGATCATACTTACATACTTACATACTTACTTAACTATACACTTATACAAACACCACTTCATCTATTCATTTAGATAGTAAGTCATACTTAGTGAATTATAAAATCATTATTACAAGAATATAGTTATCCATACAGTCACTCACACAATCATTGAGTCTTATGGATACTTACTTATATATGTTTCTACTCTGCCCCCTTTTTGTTTTTACACCTCTCTGCAACGCAGCCCCCTGGTGCGTTTGCAGAGGGGAAACTAAGTCCCCTTGCATACTGGGGTCCCTGCGGGACAACAAGCCCACCTAGAACCTCCAGTATGCGCCAGTGGGCTGCATTGCAGAAGGGTGTAATGAGGCCACACCCTTTTTTACACCTCTATGCAACTCAGCCCCCGGGGCGTGTTTGCAGAGGGGGGACTAATTCCCCTTGCATACTGGGGGTCTCTGGGGGCCTACTAGCCCACCTGAAACCTACAATATGCCCCCGCGATGTGGTCCCCCCGGGGGGTAATTTTTTTAAAAACAGACCAGGCTATAAAAAAAATAATTTGGTCCTTTTTCGTCCTTGTGGGACCACCTGGGCAGGCCTAGGGTGTCAGGGTGTATCTACCCTCCCCCTTTTTGTGTTCTTCACATTTGTTTTTTTGCTTTCTTTTGCCTTTGTCTATCGAGCACAAGTTGGATGCCAACACTTCCTGGTTAGAAGTATGACAGCCAATGAGCATGCAACTGTCTTGGGAAGGTATGCTATGCTGATTGGCTGCCACTGTCTGTCAACACTCCAAACCAGGAAGTGTTGGCAGCCATCTTGTTCCTCGGTTTAACCAAGGCACAAGAAAGCAGAGAAACAAAGGTGCAAAACACGCAAAGGGAGCAGGGTAGAAGCACCCTGGCCCCCTAGGCCTGCTCAAGGGGTCCCACAAGGACCCCCCAGGCCTCCCAAAATTTTGTATTCTTTTTTGAAAAATCACGGGGTACCCGCACCGTACGAGTATGTACGCGCACGGTACCCTTACTCGTGATTTGAGCAGGCCTAGGGGGTTTGGATGCTTCTACCCTGCTCCCTTTGCGTGTTTTGAACCTTTGTTTTTCTGCTTTCCTGTGCCTCAGTCTACCGAAAGCGGTACAAAAGGGGGTGGTGATGGACGGAGCATCAGAATCAATCAAACACTCACACCCAGTCAAAAGATCTGGGTTTAATCCATCACTGTTATTTAGCCCACTCTGCCACCCCAGTTCAGACATGGCTATATGCAAATCAGTCTGACCCTGTGCCTCATGGGAACAGTCCAGCCCGAACTGCCAAGCCATGTCTTCCCTGGACCGGAAACAAGCTTCCGAGGATCGGTTTCTGGCATTCCAGCCGTCTTCAGCCTGGCTTGCTTGCATCCAGTGGCAAAGTGAGCAAGGGACTCACGTCTGAGCATACCCTGCCACACTTATGGCGGCCAAAAGCGGTACAAAAGGGGGTGGTGATGGACGGAGCATCTGAATCAATCAAACACTCACACCCAGTCAAAAGATCTGGGTTTAATCCATTACCGTTCTTTAGCCCACTCTGCCACCCCAGTTCAGACATGGCTATATGCAAATCAGTCTGACCCTGTGCCTCATGGGAACAGTCCAGCCCGAACTGGAAGACATGGCTTGGCAGTTCGGGCTGGACTGTTCCCATGAGGCACAGGGTCAGACTGATTTGCATATAGCCATGTCTGAACTGGGGTGGCAGAGTGGGCTAAAGAACGGTGATGGATTAAACCCAGATCTTTTGACTGGGTGTGAGTGTTTGATTGATTCAGATGCTCCGTCCATCACCACCCCCTTTTGTATCAGTCTACCGAGGCACAAGATGGCTGCCAACACTTTCTGGTTTGGAGTGTTGACAGACATTGGCAGCCAATCAGCATGCAGCTCGTGCTCGGAATGGTACAGAGTACAGTAAGCTTACAGTAAGCTTACAGTAAGCTGCTATAGATATATATATTTTTTCTCTTTTGATTTTTTCAGGAACTACTGGAGGGATTAACACCATTTAAACAAAAGGCATTTCTGCGTACCAGTCCTACAATTTTGCCAAGTTTGGTGTAATTCCGTTCAGCGGTTCGGGCTATAGCCGTGTCTAAACGTCCTATGGAAATTAACATGGGGAAAACACGTTTTGGGACCCCCCTTTTTTCTCAGCCCCCGCTTGACGATTCCCCCCAAAACTTTTGGGGAAGGAGCAGAACTGAGCTGGCCAAAATTTTCTAAATTTGTGACACTATGCATTATCTCGCACGCACTTCCCTCCACGTTTAAAAAGACTTCTTAAAAAGACGTTATAATTAGAACTGCTGTCAACCACTGTCTTGCCAGTTTTACACCTTTTTAGCTATTCCTGAACTGGATATGCTTTATCTCGCGCTTGCACAGAGCGCCTTTCGTTTCCATGACTACCAGACACGAACGCCCGCTCTCGGGCGTCTACGTGTCTCATCACGTGCTTGTCCTAACCAATCCAGACTGGAGCTGGCCATGCCCAGGCGAGAAAGGCAAGCCCGCTCGCTACACCTCGGAAGTAAGTTCTGGCCCCATCGACTATTGGACTAGAACTGCCCTGACGCGCACACTGATGGTTGCTCGCACTAACCAATCTAGTTTGGAGCGGGCTATGTCCAGGCATAAGAGACACACCCACCTGGTACACCGGATACCTTACAGCTTCCGGCGGTACGCTGGAGTCCAAGGTATGGTTTAGATCTTGTATACGCCCTCGCCCAGGCATATTACCCTATCGGGTTCATCCTATAACAAATTCCCTTCAGACACAGGAAATGCAACGTGATAACAGTGCGCTTTACCGTGCTGGTCCTTGTTAACGGTAATCACTTCACCTGCGCATAATTGAAGGATGGGCCACACTATAAAAATTCCCTTTCCACACCATTTGATGTCGTCGGGGAGGAGTAGAGAGACGTACACCATAGGTGATCCTACGGGGAACAACCGTACAGTCAGTAAGTCTCTGTCTCTAGTGTACAGTCCTGTAATCGCCTGAACCATGTATCTGATTACTTAGGATACCAATATGGTTTACATTCATTATTTTGCTTTCTTTCTCCAGCGCAGTGTGATTACGGGGTATTCCCTAACCCTCGCCTCCCATGGGGCAAATCGTTCCCTCCTAAAGGGTAAGATGTATGATTAAATAATTCTTGTTCTTGTTTACAGCGCAATCACTGTCAACTGGCATTTCTCTAGATTAACTCAACAATGAGTTTGCAATGTAATATACTAGACCAATTATTCCCCAGTTTCATATTCTAATTGAACGTCAAGACCCTTTATCGAACCTTTGTCTAATTTCTACTACGCCAGAAGAAGGTTAATACTCCCAAACTAATCTGTAAAATTTAGCAAACAACTCTTTCAAGGGATGATTCATCCAAAAAATACTCCTTTGGCACACCAATTATGGTGCGACATGTGAAAACTTGCAACTAAACAACTTCACTTAAGCTGCAACACAGAGATTGCATGACAACCCACTTGCTACTGCACCAACCACATCAACTGCGGCAACAGCATCTTCGGCAAGCAGTCCATACTCACATATTGATCTTGATTTTGGTCAACTTAAATTTCTATGCATTTATTGCGACAAACTTTTCTGTTACATCAAATACTCTATCAACCTCATCAAAAATAACAAAAAGAACATCACTCTCCTCAACATCACTCCCTACACATGTATCAAGCTTTTTTATTCGAAGAACTATCCCGTCCAAAGTTGGTGAGAAATTTGCACACTTGCTGCCTTTCTTGGCTGGGGTTGTCAATTGTCCTTCTTAATACAAATTCAAAGTGCAGGCCCTTTATAGAGCCTTCTTGGTAACTATTAATCGTGAATGGCAGTGGGTAATTTGCACACTTCCTGCCGTTCATGTATAAACAAAAGCTTAAAATTCTAACAATATTAAAAAAGAGCCAGTGTAGTTTATAGATATCAAATCTTCTGTTACTTATTGAAATTCAAACTACAGGCCCTTTAATGAGCCTCATACTCATGAGATTTTGGATATTACTTTGAATATATTTGAAGAACTAATCGTATCTGTCACAGGCAATGAGAGTGAAGAAGGAGAAATTACTGCTGCACACATGAATTGTGATTTTGAAGACGAAAGCTTTGATGCAAACTTTAAATTATGTTGATATTTTAGTACAAATCAAATCAGAAACTGCTGCCTTCAATCTACACTACGAACAGCTGGGTTCACAACTTGAATTCAGCTTTCCTTCTATATTAAGGACAGCATTGCATTCAGCCTTGCTTTCCTCAATGCAGAACCAACTCTACTGTGACCTAAAATTCTGTTATCTGTAACTAAATAGCATTCTTAAATCTTTGTGTCAACAACTGCCTTCAATATACACTGCTGACAGCAGACTTCACAACTTCAATTGAGCTTTCCTTCTACATTAAGGACCTCATTATATTTAACATTGTTTTCCTTATCACAGATACAATTCTACTCAGTCCTCACATTCTGTTATCTGTAACTAAATAGCATACATCAATCTTTCTGTCAACAACTGCCTTCAATCTACACTGCAGACAGCAGAGTTCACAACTTCGATTGAGCTTTCCTTCTACAATAAGGACCGCATTGCATTCAACACTTTTTCCTTATCACACATACAATTCTACTCTCCTCAGATTCTGTTATCAGTAACCTAATAGCAATCTTCAATCTTTGTCTCAACAACTGCCTTCAATCTACATTGCAGACAGCAGGGTTCACAACTTCAATCCAGCTTTCCTTCTACATTAAGGACCGCATGACTTTTAACATTGTTTTCCTTATCACAGATACAATTCTACACAGTCCTCACATTCTGTTATCTGTAACTAAATAGCAGTCTTCAAACTTTGTTTCAACAACTGCCTTCAAGCTGCACTGCAGACAGCACACTTCACAACTTCAATTGAGATTTTCTTCTACATTAAGGACCGCATTACATTCAACACTGTTTTCCTTATCACAAATACAATTTTATGTCATCAGATTCTGTTATCTGTAACTAAATAGCATTCTTCAATCTTTCTGTCAACAACTACCTTCAATCTACACTGCGGACAACTGGGTTGAAAACTTGCATTGACCGATCTTTCTGTCAACAACTACCTTCGATCTACACTACAGAAAGCATGGTTCACAACTTCAATTCACCTTTCCTTCTACATTAAGGACTGCATTACATTCAACATTGTTTTCCTTATCACAGATACAATTCAATATGGCTGAGATACCCGCCACCCCCTCTCAACACAATCCCCAAGGATGGGAAACCGGAAACGGTTCTGAACTTTTGGAAGGCGGGAGGGAGTGACCCTCCCGGCCGTATTTATTAAAATATGAAACAAAATCAAAACATTAAAATAACAGTTTCATATTACGTACAATTTCATTTCCACATTACGATGTTTGGCTAACCTTAACAGATCTCTAATACAAAGGTTCTCCTAGCCGAACTAACATCCTACAAACATTTGACTTGAAATTGTACCTAACGTTAAGGGCCAACGGCAAGGTCGTAACCGGTGTCAGATCCCTAAACCAGAAATACCCCCCTCACTTGTGAGGGGAGCGACCGCACAGAGGCGTACCTCAAGTGCATCTACCAATTTCCCTTGGACTTGACGGGGGCCCCAATGAACTCGACGCCATTTAACGGTCGTCCGAGGACTCGTGTGAGGTGTCTAAAAGGTAGCGTAAACCCCCTCCCGAACCCCACACAACTTACCCCATCTGCCGTCGCAGATGTCCTGGCCCCGGGAAATTCCCCAGGAGGGCCCGTAGCCCCTCCTATCCAGGAAGGGGACTTGACCACCTTTCCTTTCCTTCCGGCGGCCTATCCTTAGAAGGGACCGCCTCCCCGTTGAGGGGCCAATGGCCACCTCCCCCGAGCGCTCCCATCCGTAATGGGTGACGCCCCCCCATAGGGATCTTCCAATTACTGCTCACCGATCATGACCTTACCGCCCGACCAAAATAAATACGACAATTTACCTAAATTACTGAATTACAAAACAACCATAACTATTACAAGCATGATTACTGATCAACACTAGTGCAGAATTACTTTATTTGCAAAAGAAAAACATACTGAAAATGATCATTCTTTATTGCATACTCAAAATATCACGACAATCATCACAACCTGCAAGAAATAGAGTTACCAGATCAAACTTTATTCCAAACAACTAGCTGTCCTCAGGGGCTGGTGGGTGGGTCAAAATTGGCTCTTCGTTCCGTCTCGAGCTCACGTGCAGCGGGGAGGTGCAGCTTCAGAGCACAGGAACAAGAGGATGCTTTCTTGGCTTGTTGCTCCTTTTATCCGTCTTCGGGCGGGCGTAAACCCGCCCCCGCCTGCCTCCGAGGGCGTGGCCGGCCGCGTCAGTGCCTAGGACAACCCACTCCAGGGCGGGAAAAGGCGCGCCCCGGCTACGCCGCTTCGGGCATACCAGCCGAGACTCGCCTCCCGCCCAAGATGGCTTCCC
This sequence comes from Lissotriton vulgaris, assembly GCF_964263255.1. Taxonomy (NCBI): domain Eukaryota; kingdom Metazoa; phylum Chordata; class Amphibia; order Caudata; family Salamandridae; genus Lissotriton; species Lissotriton vulgaris. The sequence goes on from NC_141691.1 coordinate 1,570,887,313, forward strand.
GGGGGGATCGTGGTACTCCACCATACGTTCGGGGGGACCGAATGGTCGCCCCTTTCCATATGGCTGAGATACCCGCCACCCCCTCTCAACACAATCCCCAAGGATGGGAAACCGGAAACGGTTCTGAACTTTTGGAAGGCGGGAGGGAGTGACCCTCCCGGCCGTATTTATTAAAATATGAAACAAAATCAAAACATTAAAATAACAGTTTCATATTACGTACAATTTCATTTCCACATTACGATGTTTGGCTAACCTTAACAGATCTCTAATACAAAGGTTCTCCTAGCCGAACTAACATCCTACAAACATTTGACTTGAAATTGTACCTAACGTTAAGGGCCAACGGCAAGGTCGTAACCGGTGTCAGATCCCTAAACCAGAAATACCCCCCTCACTTGTGAGGGGAGCGACCGCACAGAGGCGTACCTCAAGTGCATCTACCAATTTCCCTTGGACTTGACGGGGGCCCCAATGAACTCGATGCCATTTAACGGTCGTCCGAGGACTCGTGTGAGGTGTCTAAAAGGTAGCGTAAACCCCCTCCCGAACCCCACACAACTTACCCCATCTGCCGTCGCAGATGTCCTGGCCCCGGGAAATTCCCCAGGAGGGCCCGTAGCCCCTCCTATCCAGGAAGGGGCCTTGACCACCTTTCCTTTCCTTCCGGCGGCCTATCCTTAGAAGGGACCGCCTCCCCGTTGAGGGGCCAATGGCCACCTCCCCCGAGCGCTCCCATCCGTAATGGGTGACGCCCCCCCATAGGGATCTTCCAATTACTGCTCACCGATCATGACCTTACCGCCACAGGCCGGATAGTTGACCGGCTATCCGGACCCCCCACAACAACTCCTGCCTAAAGGTCATGTTTTAAACTCTTTAGCCAAGCCATGAGGTCTCCTATGAGTAACTCATTCACCACCCGGGACAAATGAACCCCATCTCCCAAATACATACTGTCCCCTTTGATACAACCATGCGAAACAGAATGCAGTGTATTTGAACGAAACAATCTCCTCAACTTGTTATTTATTTTCTTTACTGAATGATTCAAAGCAGAAACCGAAATAGCCCCCCGCCACACTTTCCGTGGGATCATATGGGACCATGCAATTGTGCACCCTGGAACTCTTCTTGCCAACCAACTTACTGTGGAAAGCATTGCCTCAAGAAGAAGTCGTCTACCAGTGGCCACCAAATCGTTGCCCCCAAGATGGACTATGATTATAGACGGCGGTGACCTTGTCCGCCCTAACAGACCCTCGAAAAAGGATTGAAACTGGTCAATACAGAGCCCGCCCCTTCCGTAGAAGGACACCCTGTACCCGTATTCCCCAGCCACGTGAATCATGTCACCTGCTTTGAATACGTCCGCGGCACGCCGCACGTATGAGTGGCCCACGACCCACACCTCCTTTCTCGCAGCCGGTGATGTCTGACCGCTGTTCCCCAGGTGTTGGGTCGACTGCACAGTCCGCCCCGCCTCGTAAGCTTGCGCAACTGAAAACCAAACAAAAACAAGAAGCGTGAGTACATTATTACAGCTTCACAACATGTGCAACCGCACATACCTTTTATAACAGTTCGAGGACCAACGCCCCAAACGTTTTACTTTTTCTACACTCAGACCCCTGGCTGTAGCCTCAGTAGCAGCCCCTATCCGAAAGGAATGGGTCCCGAACACACCGGGGTTTAGACCCGCGGCCGAAATCGACATCGCAAGCACCCGCTGGAACTGAAATCTCGTCAGTGGGGTGGCGTCAGCGTGTCTCAACAAGGTCCCCCCCCATGATGCCACCCTCTGCGCTAAATATTCCTCTACGCACACCACAGGGCACATGGAAGACCCGGGGATCCTCTGAATGATTATGCAGTCCCCTATTGCACCCTGATCGGTTTTGGACCTAACAAACGAGACCGTCATCATCTCCTCCCTGACCTGAATGTGCTCCCGGCACAGTCCCCCCATCGTATCCTGCTTGTTCTTTGCCACTAATTCGCTTACCCGCATAGCCCCATGGAATGCTAGCGCAAATGCAGCTCGGAATAACACTGCTTCGTACTGGGATGAACACGTTGCCGGGAGCACGGACAATAACAGGGTCAACCTATCCAGACCTATCGGGTGCCTCTCATCTACTCTGCGACCCTCAAGGCGTTGCCACCCACGTAGCGCTTTCTGCACAACGAAAGACGCTGTCGGGTCCTGGATCCCATGAGCCCTTGCCATAAAGGAAATGGCAGCCCGATGCCTCTGGGCCGTAGCTACTGATTTGCCTGCCTGATGTAAAGACAGCAAAAATTTTACTACAAACTCTTCCTGGCCCCAACGCTCCCCCTTAGCAGCACCCAAAAAGGACCAATAGGAACGGAACGCCCCTTCATATGCCTTCCTCGTCCTGGGTGCTAAACTCTCTCCCACGAGGTTTTGTAGTTCGGGGCACCGAGAGACCAGAGAGCTTCGGGAAAGGGTGCCGCCACCGGGTCCGCTGTGGGCAGAAAACCCCAGAAGGCCTGCATACGGAAACGAGAAAGCGCATCAGCCGCTTGGTTCAGTACCCCCGGCACATGTCTCGCCCTAAATAGCACATTCAATTGCATACACAATAACACAATTTCTTTGAGCAATCTCAGAATCCATTTGCATCGTGCTGCCTGACTATTGATACACTCCACCACGGTCATGTTATCAGACCAGAACACCACAGAGTGATCCCGGAACCCCCCAGGCCAAGTTTTCAGGGCCACCAAAATAGGGAAAAGTTCGAGAAAAGCAATGTTACTCGTCAGCCCACACTCGTGCCACCATGACGGCCATTTTTGAGCCCACCACTGTGTACCAAATATGGCACCAAAACCTATACTCCCCGCCGAATCTGTCCAAAGCCCCAGCTCCTCGGAGGACACCGCCGGTTTGTTCCAGACAATTCGACCATTGAAATCCGCCAAAAATGCCAACCAAATGCGCATGTCCTGGCGAACCTCTGCCGAGAGCCTCGTGCGATGATGACCCTCCTTCAGGCCGACCATGGCTTGTGCAATCGAGCGGGAAAAGGGGCGCGCCATTGGCATCACTCTCAGGGCAAAATTCAACTGACCCACCACTTGTTGCAATTGATGCAGGTTAACTTTCGTTGCACGAATACATGTTTCAAGGGATAACCTGAATTTTAACACTTTTTCCTTGGGTAATCTAAAACAACCTTCTTCTGAGTCGAGCTCGATACCCAGAAACTCGAGCAAAGTCGAGGGACCCACAGTCTTACCTGGCGCCAATGGCACACCGAATTGATTCATTAAGACACAAAATTCATGTAAAGCCTGTCCACACTCAGGATCCCCGGCTGCCCCCAAAAACAGAAAGTCATCGAGATAATGCATAACATGCTGAAAACCTGTCCTCCTTGTGAATACCCATTGCAGAAAACAACTGAATTTTTCGAAATAGGCACAGGATATCGAGCACCCCATTGGCATACATCTATCCATGTAATAGCGACCCTGAAACATAAAACCAAGGAGACGCTGATCGTCTGGGTGCACCGGGAGCAGCCGGAACGCTGACTCGATGTCTGATTTTGCCATCAGCGCCCCGGGCCCCAGGCTATTCAACATGGCAACGGCCCCATCGAAAGATGCGTACCGCACCGAACACACTTCTGGGTCTATCGCTTCATTCACGGAAAGACCACGTGGGGCTGACAAGTTATGTATCAGCCGAAACTCACCCGGGTCCTTCTTGGGGACCACCCCTAGAGGGGAACAAACAAAGTTAGCAACCGGTGGCAAATCAAATGGACCGGCGACACGACCTCGAGTCACCTCCTTCCCAATCTTTACCTGTACCACCGACGTATGCTGCAAGACCGACAGTTGATTCTTACAGTTTGCTACACCCTGAAAATCCCCCACTGGGATGCGGAAACCATATGAAAACCCGTTTCGCAACACCCCAGCGGAAGCATGATCCGGGTATTCGTTGAGCCAAGGAATCATTGCCATGGTATCAATCGGAGTAGGTAAAGGCGCCCCTCGGACTATTTCAGACCTGTTTGGCGCTTCCCCTACCACCGTTATCACCCGTTTTGGCTCTGCACATGGACTCAGGATGAGATGGCTGCCCACACCCCCCACATTCATGTCTGAACTTGCATGACCCCTGGGGCCTCGTACATTTCCCTCTGTTAAAATTCCAACAAATCCCCCTTTTACCTGCGTTGCCACTCGCCTTCGAGTGGTGCTCGTTACCTGCACCCGTCCGAAAGGGTGTCCCAGAGAATTGGCGGGAAGATTCACCCCCGTTACTCCCTGACAATGGCACTTTTAACATTCCTGAACTCTCCATTTTTTGCCATGAAACGGAGTCGAAACAATCCCAAGTCAGAACTGGGTCGTGTTCCTTAGCTTTTCTAAAAATATTGTCATAACAGAACCACTGATTGCCCCCGTACGATACGGAATACTCCATGATACGTGACTGATAAATAGGCAACTCGGTCAGTAACTCGGGCCTGCGCTCGCCCATGATGGAGGTAAAAATGCCCCACGCTCTGCCCCAAGTACCAATGTTTTCATCAACCTTAAAGGCGGCCATTTTTGCGCGCCAAACACTCGGATGCATGAGCTCCTTTTGACTCTTAACATGCTCCATCTCGTAATGGTCGGTAAGCAAAGAAAAAATGTTCACATACATATTCGCCCAAATCTTTTCCTTAATTTCCAGTGGAACATGCTGAGCCACCTTCTCCCTTCGTGAAGGTACAGACCCCTCCCCCGCGATCGGCAATGGCCGCTTACCTGAACCAGAAGCTGCATTTGCCGCCGGACTTGGGCCTGTTGCATTTTCCGCCGCCGGAACTGGCGGGGTAACCGAAGATGGTGCCTTCGCAGCCTCTCTAGATTCCCGCAGTTGTCTCATCACTGCCCGGGCGTCGTCAGCCGTGGCGCCCTCACTATCCTTTCCCAACCATGCTGCCAATTGTGCCGCTAACTCGGGAGGCATATCTTCCCCGGTCACGGGGGTGACCACTACGGGGATCGGATGCCCCTCCTTCGGAACCGGGGTTGGCTCCTCGAGTGGGGTATCGGGAACCGGGGTTTCCCCCCCAAGTGCCCCCCTTTTGGACCTCTTGCCTCTTCCACCAGGGATTACTCCTGGTAAAGCTGGTCCGATGACTCGCTTCGGTCCTCCCTCCCCGTTCTTAGCCGCCATCTGTTTTTTCAAATCGGCTACCTCCTTCATGAGCATGCGGAGCATCTGATAGGTACCGACCCGCTTTCCGACCTTCTTGCCTGGCATTCTCAAACGAAGATATCTGTAAAACAAAAAGAAAGATTACAACGCTCAAAATTGGCTCTTCGTTCCGTCTCGAGCTCACGTGCAGCGGGGAGGTGCAGCTTCAGAGCACAGGAACAAGAGGATGCTTTCTTGGCTTGTTGCTCCTTTTATCCGTCTTCGGGCGGGCGTAAACCCGCCCCCGCCTGCCTCCGAGGGCGTGGCCGGCCGCGTCAGTGCCTAGGACAACCCACTCCAGGGCGGGAAAAGGCGCGCCCCGGCTACGCCGCTTCGGGCATACCAGCCGAGACTCGCCTCCCGCCCAAGATGGCTTCCCGGGGGGATCGTGGTACTCCACCATACGTTCGGGGGGACCGAATGGTCGCCCCTTTCCATTCTCCTCAGATTCTGTTATCAGTAACTAAATAGCAATCTTCAATCTTTGTCTCAACAACTGCCTTCAAACTACACTGCAGACAGCATAGTTCACAACTTCAATTGAGCTTTCCTTCTACATTAAGGACCACAGTACATTCAACATTGTTTTCCTTATCACAAATACATTTCTATGTCCTCAGATTCTGTTATCTGTAACTAAATCGCATTCTTCAATCTTTGTCTCAACAGCTGCCTTCAATCTACACTGCGGACAGCTGAGTTAACAATTTCAATTGAGATTTCCTTCTACATTAAGGACCGCATTAAATTCAACACTGTTTTCCTTATCACAAATACAATTCTATGTCGTCGGATTCTGTTATCTATAACTAAATAGCATTCTTCAATCTTTCTGTCAACAACTACCTTCAATCTACACTGCGGACAACTGGGTTGACAACTTGCATTCACCGATCTTTCTGTCAACAACTACCTTCGATCTACACTGCAGACAGCAGGGTTCAAAACTTCAATTCAACTTTCCTTCTACATTAAGAACCACAATGCATTTAGCCTTGCTTTCCTTAAGGCACATACAATTATACTGTATCTTGAGATTCTATTATCTGTGACTAAATGGCATTCATCAACCTTTGTGTCAACAACTGCCTTCAATCTACACTACGGACAGCTCAGTTCACAACATCAATTGAGCTTTATTTCTACATTAAAGACAGCATTGTATTCAACCTTGCTTTCCTTAACCCAAACACAATTCAGCTGTGACCTCAAATTCTATTATCTGCAACTGAATAGCATTCTTCAATCTTTGTATCAACATCTACCTTCAATCTAAAATGCAGACAACAGGGTACACAACTTGCATTCAGCTTTCCTTCTACATGAAGGACAGCATTGTATTCAGTCTTACTTTCCTTAAGGCAGAGACAATTTTACTATGTCCTCACATTCTGTTAACTGTAAAAATAGCATTCATCAATATTTGTATCAATTAGTACCTTGATGTACAATATAAACAGCAGGATTCACAACTTAAATTCACTTTTGCATGTAAATTTCTCTTATGTCTACAAAGAGCATTCAAAACATTCTGCGCTCACTAGAGTTCACAACTAGATACCAATACCGCCAGTAGTACAGAAAACATTCAATACAATCTTGATTTATTTAAAACAGACAATTTCACAATGTCATCACATTTCCTTATAGTTTGTACATTAGGAAATTCAGCCTTCATTTCTTAAAATTATAGATGTTTCTACTGTATGTCTTCAGATTTGGTATTAAAAAAGAGACAAAAAGCATTCCTCCATTTCTGTGTCAACTACTGCCTTCGACCTGCACTACGGACAAGAGGATTAAAAACTTCAATCCACCTTTCCATGTACACTAACGACAACATTGAATGTAGCTTTGCTTTATTTAAGACAGACAATTGTACTGTGTCCACACAATCTATTAACTGTGACAAAATTGCATTCATCGATCCCTTTGATGAAGGCCAAAAGTAAATTGAAAAGAGAAACTAACACATCATTTTTAGGCATTTTTCTTAGGAGAATGGAACAATAGATCAAGTTCTAAGCCTTTTTTTAATGACAAGTTATCTTCAGAGTAATGATTTGCATACAGATGACACTAGTATTCGTACCTATGAAGTTAGAAATGGTTGTGCTATTGTGAAACACAAAATAGTTACTAGAAATGCAAAAGAAGTGTTACCTGAGGATCTTTTAGGGACATATTTTAAAACTCCAGGGAACACTTCCAATTGTAGTAGTATTTATGTGAAGAATCTATAAAAAAATTTATTGCAACTTTTTACCTAAGTATAACAAAAGTGTTAAACAAAAGATTAAGATATGGCACGCACTAGACTCTTGCAGAGAGAGAGAAAATTCTGGTTTGCAAAGTCATTCCCTGCCTTATCTTTCTAAAAAAAAGTATGCCAAAGTGTTTTTCACCAATTCAGAATGTTACCAGTTCATCATACTCAAATCAGAAAATTAAACAGAACATTGTATTACGCAAAAATGCCAGCATTAATGTTAAAAAAAATTGAACAGTACTCTTTTCCAGTGCATCTGTATCAGATGTAACAAATGTCTCTGAAGAAATTCAGCTTAGTTACTTTGGTCCTCAGGAAAACCGTGTAGAAACTGAGATATTATTAAAAGAAAATGTGGAACAGAATGTACAATGTTGTACTGTAGATAATTGTGAGCAACATACTACAAAGTTGTAGGTAATTTCACTAACACCAAAACACCAAATTATTCTTCCATTTGTTTTCAACAAACTCGTTATAAAAATCAAACCAGTACTGTTCATCTGTATTTAAAAAGGAAAACAATAATGACAACACATTTCGCAACATATTTGTCACAGAATTGTTTCGAATTGCATTCTAATCAGCATATGTCTAAATATTTTTATCACAAATTAGAGAAGAACAAAATGCCTCCTAGTGCTGTGCATAATAATGTAGACTTCGTAATAATTCCTTCTGAACTGATGGATTTAAATACCTATGAGTCCATTCTTATTAAATGTGTCCATCCATTTCAGGCTAATATTCGTATGGAGCCTAACACTGAAAAATGTCCTTTTCATTTACAGAGAGAACCCACCTACTGCGGCACCAAGCGCAGCAATTGCTGCAGCAGCATATTCAGCAAGCAATCCACACCCACAAATTAATCCCCATTTCGGTTAAATTAACATTCTTTGCATTTATTGTGATGAAGTTTTCTCTTACGAGGAACAGTCTATCAACCTAATAAAATGCATGGATCAGGAGCATCACTATGCTCAACATTACTTTCTTCACATTATCTTCTAATTAGTATAAACTACCTCAGCCGAAAGCAATGCTTAAATTGAACACTTTCTGCCTTTCTTGACTGGTAATATCAATTATTCTTCAATATCACAGTCTGATTGAACGTCAAGGACCTGCATCGAGCCTCTTTGTTGTAACTACTTCCCCGGCTAAAGGCACTGGGTAATTTGCACACTTGCAGCCATTTTAATAAATGTATTCTTATAACATCTCATAACTTAATAGACCTAAAATAATTTCAGCATGTATTTCATATACCTCATTATCAATTTCAAAACTCATATGATCATACTTAATGTCATGTAATTCTTCCAGAAAATCAACATCTAACCTTTAATCTAGGAAAACACAGCTAATACCTCCAGCATTTATATCTTCCTCTTCATTCTTGCTACTTGTTAAAAGTATGTTCAGCTCTTCTATGACACTGTTATTAATTTCGAAAATGTGCTCAAATTCTGTTGTTGATTTTCCATACTGAATTCCTTCTGTTGTAGCTCCTTGTACATAAACACTTCTTTTTATCTTAACTATAATATCAGCTCATGTGGTGATAAAAAAAATTATATGAAATATTTATTTTTCAAATAAAACAATATTTTGTACATGAGTATATTCTATTTGAAAAACATTGCAAAATTAAATACAATAAATACTGTCACTCTACATTGTGTCAAGTGCTTTATTTATCCTACCTACTGTTTTGCAAAATTAAAACAGAGACAACAGCAGTGCCCCCATTACATTGTCAATTAGGGTGGAGGGAGGCAAACAACAAACAACACTGCCACAGACGGTACGCTGTGGAACTCATTCTAAAGAGACGTAGAAACATACTCTAAATAAAACGGAATACAAGTAAAGAAAAAGAAAAAACATACCTACATGAAAAAGTCACTGGACGAATACTCTGTTCCTCAACACAAAAAAGAATTTAGCAAAATCTATATAACAAATGTTTAAGGAGCTGCAAATGAACCCATTCCCCGGGATTCAAAAAATATCATTAGGAACCATGTGGGGAACACCAATGCCCACTCGGTCCCAGCCTTCTCCCCGCATCCTTCGAGAGCCGGCATTGCTTTCTCAGAGAGAGCTGTTTATATGCTGCACTCTAACGAAATGCAATGTAATTCCTACTTGAAAGACACAGCAGCTTAACTTGCTCTCCCTTTCAAATAGGAAACTGGTTTCCTGTGCTAAAGTGGGAAACGCGATGCTCCCGCCCTACCATACCAAACAGCAGTGTCCCGGGGGTACACACCCCGGGACACTGCAGGAGTCGGCCCTGAGACATGGTGGTCCCCAGAACAATCAAGAGCTCCAGGACGGAATCAGCGCTACCCCCTCCCTACATTAAAAAGCCCCGAAAAGTGGTAACCCCTGGAGCTAGGAGATCCGTGCCCTCACAGCCACCCTATTTTAAAGATTACTGCCCCAGGAAGGTGCCGGACCCCGGGGCATACTCTCCCTCGGCCACACTTATTAAAACATGCCTGCTAACACGTCCTACTTTGAAGCGTTGACAGCCAATCAACATGCAACTCGTGATTGCATGTCCACGTACACCGCAATTTTTCCATTGCAAATAAAAAAAATATGTAGAGCATAAAAATCCATGAACGACCCCTGAGCAAGCCTACAGCATCAGGATGTTTCTACCATGCCCCCTTTCCTTATTTCTCGCCTTTTGTTTTTTTTAAAACTGTTTTCTTCTGACTCGGTTCTAGCGACCAACAACACGGCTGCCAACACTTCCTGGTTTGCAGTATCGACAACCAATCAGCATGACGCTCGTGCACATAAATACACGTACTCCGCAATTTTTCTATTCAAAATAAAATTAAAAAAAATAACCTAAAAATTCTAAACCTAACTCCTAACAAAGTCTACAGGGTCAGGATGGTTCAACCCTGCCCCTTTACTTATTTCTCAACTTTGTTTACTGTTTTCTTGAGACTCGCTTCTAGCGATGAACAAGATGGCTGCCAACACTTCCTGGTATCGAGTGTTTACAGACAGTACACAACCAATCAGCATGCAGCTCCTGCTCGTAATTCTACGTATTTCCGTACGCGTACTCCGCGATTTATCTTTAAAAAAAAAAGAAAAATAGAGCCGAAACATCCATGTACAACCCCCCGGAGCAAGCGTAAAGGATCAAAATGTTTGTAGCCTACCCCCTTCCCTTATTTCTCAACTTTCTTTTCTGTTTTCGTCTTACTCGGTTCTACCGAAGCACAAGATGGCCACCAACACTTCCTGGTTTCGAGTGTTGACAGACAGTTCACAGCCAATCAGCATGCAGCTCGCGCTCGTAATTGAACGAATTTCCGTACGCGTGCTGCACCCCGTCTCTAGATATTGCTATGATTTTTCTCAGAAACTACTGAACACATTTACACCATTTAACAAAAATCACAATCTGCAAACCAAACTCTACCTCTCTGTCAAATTTCGTGTAATTCCGTTAAGCCGTTCAGGCTGTAGCCCTGGCTAAAGGTCCTATGGAAAATTGCAATGGGAAAACACATTTATGGACCCCCCTTTTATATCAGCCCCCGCTTGACGAATCATCCCCAAACTTTCAGGGAAGGAGCGGAACCGAGCAGGCCATTTTCTTGGAGAAATTCATGAAGATTCTGTCCACCGGCGCCAAAGTTATTCCAAATAGAATGTTGTGGATTTCCTATGTAAACTAGGTCCTAACTATAACTACCTACTGGCGACCACCAGTAGTTAATATGTAAATAACACAGTTTGAATTCAGCCAACATTAGTGCAGAATGTAGACTTGTATTCCAACGTGGGACTATACCCTTAACACTTCTTTTGACATATGTTTTGTACAATACAGGTGTTGACGCACATTGTTATACCTATTGGTTGCTCAGCTGTAGACATGTTACGCGTGTGGTCAACTATTATCCTAATAACACTATTTGGATTATCGTGTATTTAACTATGAAATAACACAATGGTAATCATTTGAAGTGCGCATTTAGCATCCATGTAATTGGTGAGTGCTTTATCCTAGATTTTGCCCTCGATTTTATTTCAAAGCAAGCTGCCAACTAGCCTGTTATGCTTAGAATATACTTACACTATAACCACATATTTCAGCAAACAGACGTCAAACCATCGGCATAGGTGTTACAAGTTTACACCTTTGCTGAGCACCTCAGTTTCCTACGTGGTTGAAGCTGCCGTGTGGTTTCCAGGGCAATGGACGCCTGCCTCGCGATCCACGCTTGAGATGTGCATGCGGATACTGCACATTCTTTATGTACTACGCATCTCCTTCACCTGGCAGCTTGCAGTTTCTTTGGTGTTGCAGGAGCGGCGATTCTCTCACTCCCGGCTTGGAGAGCTTTTTGATGTTTTTGTTGATTGACTTTACTCTTTCAGCATTGCACTAAAATAATAATTATTATTCGTATAAATATAGCTTTTGCACCTGCATTTTTAACCACTAGTGTTTTTAATCTTCTGGTCAGTGCCTTATCGATGTGTGGCCTGCATGGCCATTACAATGACTATGTAACCATTTTCCCACAGCGAATCCTAGCTGGATTTCAGAGGAGTCAATGCCTACTAAGAGCTAATTCATGAGTGCATTTATTACACAACCCTGGTAGATTGCTGGACTGAGCACTTGTAATGATATATTGCTAATCCACTCCGGATTGAGTGATCTCCTCCCTCTTTTTCCCCTTTTCTCCGCATTTAGGCCAGAATAACTTGAGCCCTATTAGTATTTCCCGACACCACAATAATTGTCAGATATAGATATCAACAGTAGGGGCTACTTCTCACCATTATCACAGGTGAGACACACATGGAGTTACTGTGCAACTCCTTTTTTGACTAGTTTTCGCCAACTGACACCAACATGTTTTGTTACATACAGTCTGTTTTATTGGCTCAGTCCTGATGAAGACCTGGAGTGATGTTTGTGAATTACACACATAAAGGGTTGAAACGTTGATGAAAGTTACCGGTACTCCCTTAACCTGCCAAGCTATTTCCATTTCTAAAGTAAAAAGGACATCTGCTTGTACAGTCATCTGTTTCTTTGGAATACCCTCACAAAGAATCGTTTATGTAGTCGTCGTATAATTGTATATGTAAACTGTGTTTAAGTCTGCAATTTTATGTACCCCTATTTTTTGGCAGTGTTTTTTTCTTTTAATTATTGTATATGTCTCTTAACAGTCCTGTGTGGTTCTGTGATCTGTTAATTTGGACATCACTTTACTATATATGATTGATAATATACCGTAATTCTAAACTCTATCTCGTTGGTGTCCTACAATATTTTGTCTGTACCAAGGCTGATTGATTTGCGATGCCTACAAAGAATGTTTGTTAGTAACTAATGCTTTAGTTAAAGAAATATAACCTACCCCACAGAACCAATTGTTGCTGCATATTATTATTAAAGCAGGTAATTAGTATATACTTTCTGTTTGCTGCCTGTTGTCTCCTTTGTAAATAGTGGTAATCAATAATCCTCTCCAGGAGTTGGGGATTGCTTGGAGCTCTATGACACTGTTGAAAACTGAGGACTTTGCGTTAGCCTGTGCCTGCAGGATGCCATTTGGACCTGAAACGCCCTTGCGCCAACCCTCTTGTATCTCTTTTAGAACTTGCTCTTCAGTGAAAAATAGCCTGTCATTCAAAATGGCGGGTTCTGAAGCTTAAGAATTTATAAGTGCAGAAGAAACCCCTTTGATTCCTGTTACTATTAGTGAGTTATTATCTTTCGTAGGACAAAAAACAGTGTTTAAAGGATGTGTCCAGCTTTATTCTGATATAGTTGAGTTGTCATATTTGGGGCTCCGTTTAAGCCATTTAACATTCTCCAATAGTCCCTAGAATTTGTTTTCCTACTGAGGAAAAGAGACATCACCCAAAACGCCTGTTCTGAGAAATTTCTGACCTTCCACAGATGCTTTTTATACATCTTTTTTAAGTGTTGTAATTTTTCCAACCTAGAATGATCATTTTCGGCTTGTCTCAATAAAGTCATGGCTCTGTTCAGCTTATTTTAGTGGCCATAGTAGTCAGGGAGAGGCAATTCATTTTTTGCATGCTGGAGCAAAGTCATGTCTTATATTGCTTGAGGCGGCTGCTCTAAGAATAAAAATCTAGAAGAGTGGTCACAAAATGTTCCAGTTAGCAATCGTGGATTGATCAAACTTGTTTGACCATTGTAAGATGTGTACTGCAGTTCTTTCAATGTAGTCAATTGTATATTTGATCCATCGGTTCCTCTTGAGATTGACTAGCTCCAAATTGCCAGGCAGATTATGTGTGACCTTGTACGTGAAGCAATTAATAGTGAGCTTGACAACATGTTGACAGTGGTCGCTTTGAAACTTATCTTCAATAAAAAATGTATATATTAAATCAAAGAGATGCCATTGTGATCTCGGTATTGGAACCTATAGTTGATGAGTGATAGGTCCATGCCAGGGGTCTGGTTAGAATAGAACCAGCTGATTAAAATTCTCAGGGCAAGTGCTTCAACTTCTTTCATTATTAATTGACCCTTAACCCCTAATTTTGATTTTGGTCGGAAAGCCTTCAACTGCAGGTCAGAGACATTCTGAACAACATCCTTGGTTTGAATTCCGACTGCTGTATTATGATTACAGCAGTCAGAATTTAATCCGGCTATTTAATCTAGCTGGCTTCCGATGGGATCAAATAGCCCGCCAGTTAGTCGGAACCGCAACATAATCCCTTAGGGACGGCGTTTCTGCCATTGGGATTATGATGTTAGTTTCTGACAGGCTTTCCATATTGGGCTTTCCGACATGGAAGGCCTGTCAGACAGCGACTTTGGGGGCCCCTAGCCTTCCACTTGGGGGCCAGGAGGGCGCCTATGGTGAGGTGCCTTCCACACGGTTCAGTGATTTACAGTGACTCCGATTTCTCAATGTAAGATTTTGCTGCGGACGATATCCGACTGCCACACAACCGCTCATAGGGAAATGGGGTTTGCAATCGCGCCATGTGTGGTTGCATCGTAATTGCTGTTTTGGACTACCGACCAAAGGTCAGTCGGTTCCGAAATGGCAGCAATGTTGGTCGAAGGCAAATCCACCCGACATCCAAATTAGGGCCTCAAGCGTGGTCCGTGGGGCTGGATGGGGTTCTCCATGCGGACGGCCACCAGGAGTCGTCCCATTCTGAGGGGGTGGGTCCCGGGTTGAGGACTTCGGTCTTGTCTGAGTTAAGTTTGAGGCAACTGTTTTTCATCCTGGTGGCAAAGGCCTTCATTCCACTGTGGAAGTTGTTTCTGGCAGTTGTGGGTTCATTGGTGAGGGAGAGGATCAGTTGTGTGTTGTTGGCGTAGGAAATGATGTTGAGTCCATAGTTCCTGCTGATGGCTATGGGAGGGGCCATGTAGATGTTGAAGAGGGTGGGGCTCAGATAGAAGCCCTGGTGTACTCTGCACCTGATCTCCATGGGTTCAGCGAGGAACAGAGGTAGTCTGACTTGCTGTGTTCGACAGGTTGAGGAAGGAGTGTATCCAGTCCAGGGCCTTGTCACGGATGCCGGCACTGTGGAGTCAGGTTAGGGTGCGGTGGGAGATGCTGTCTGAAGTGGCCGAGAGGTCCAAAAGGATGAGGCCTGTAGGTTTGCTCTGATGGCGGAGAGAGCAGATGTCGTTGGTGGTGGCCAGAATTGCGGTCTCTGTGCTGTGGTTGCTTTTTAAACCAGATTGGGAGATGTCCAGGACTTGGTTTGCTTCAATGAACTCGGAGAGTTGTGCGATGAAATGAAATGAAATTTGATTTGTAGAGCGCATGGCTGCCCGAAAGCGTCCCAGCGCTTGCTTAGGGAACCCGTCCTGGTATTCCCCTGCGAGATAACCCATTACTGGGCATCCCCAAGGTGAAAGCCAGGCATCCCGCTGCGAGGGGCCGTTGTGGAGATTAAGCAAGCTATTGCCCAGAGTTACAGAGTGGGACTCCATGATTGGAATAGGCACCGAGGCGAGAATTGTCAGGTCTGGGGAAATTTGAGCCCAAGACCCGCCGAGGCGGGGAATTGAACCCTGGTCCAGACCAGACCTCTGCATCAGGGTCTGCCGCTCCAACCACTTGAGCCACACTTCTCGCGATGATTGCCTTCTCAATGACCTTGGCTGGGAAGTGGAGCATGGAGATGCGTCTGAAGTTCATGAGGTCAATCGGGTCGGCGGGTGGTTTCTTCAGTAGATGGTTCATCTCTGCTTGTTTTCAGTCATCGGGGAAGGTGGCAGCATTGATGGAGAAGATGATTGTGCAGTAGAGTTCAGGGGCAATGGTGGTGGAGTTTTCATGGATCCGCGGGGGCTCCAGATAGGATGCTCTTTATGGTCTTGCGAGTGTTGTTTGTGGTGAGTGGGGTCCCGTTGAGGAAGATTTGTTGGGGTGCAGAGCGGTTGGGGGCGGTGGTGTCGGGCTTGGTGGGAGGGTCTTGGTTGTTGAAGCTGTCATAGATCTGCCTGCTCTTGTGGTGGAAAAAGACACTGAGGTTGTTGCAGAGGTCTTGGTAGGGTGGGATGTCCGTGATCTCATGTTTGGATCTGATAAACTCCTTGATGATATTGGTATTAAGCATGGCCTCTTCGGAAATACAGTTCATGCTGGTGTTAAATGTGTAATCAGAGCAACCTTAAGAAGACATTCTCTCATTTGTAGAGATGTGGCTCCATCCAAATGAGTGAATCCTTTGCCTTTGCGCTCATGCCATATTACAGGCACAGGTGCATTGAAAAAGAAGGAGACATAAGGAGTACTGACTATGTACCAAAGGTGTAAAAGGGGGCGCCAGGGACCCCTGGTAGGTGGATGCAGTCACTCATTGAACCTGCCTGACATGGGATATCTGACACTCTTTATATTGCATGTTGTGTTGCGGCCTGCATATTGAAAGCTACACTTATGACTTCAAAGAGAAGGGCAGCTATTCAATAATGTGCTATGGCCAGTGAAGGCATACATTCATACCTGTGTTGGGAACAGCTCATTTGTTTGTGATATGGTGTACTATCATGGTCTGCACCAAGTACACTTAGATAAAGGTTGTTGCCGCAGAACAGGGCATCAAGCCATACCTGTAATACAAGCCCTGGGCTTGAAAATTAGAACTTCACAGAAGATAGATGTGAAAAGTAAGTCTATGAGAACTTAATATGTGTGCTGATGAAAAACAGCATATATTGTGAATCCAATGCAATTTAAGTTTCACGTGGGTCAATGAAAGAGAAGTGCACTGGTTAGGCTGGTGAGAGTGAGAGGCTTAGAGTTTTTAAGCCATAATGATGCAACTCAAGTGCAGGACGATGAAGTGTAAATAAAAGATGAAAAGTCTTGATTGAAAACATGTAATTAAAGGAATCTGATAGTGTGTGTGGGTGGTCTGACTGGATGGAAAGGTTGATATTAGTCTGTGATGAATAAATGGTCGATCAGAATGACAAATCCAGAGTTATGACACAGACATTTGATCATAACTTTAATTGTTCCAATGAAGCATACAAAGGGAAATGATTGTCCTGTAATTTTACAAAGGTGTGATGATAAAAAAAACAAAGTTTTGTTTGGTTGGGTAGCTGTGAGTTAAATGGTTGTATATGAAATCGGTTGTTTTCTTGTTCCTTTCTGTTTTCTCTCAAGGTTTTTTTTGTTTGAGTTTAGGTGGCAAATGTGCTGTAACAATTTTAACTCCTGATTTTTTTTGTTAGTGTTTAAGTGGCACCTGTAATGAAAGATATGAATCGTTTATGTGCAGTGTTTAATTTGTAAAAAATGAAGTGCCGGGGCTGAAAATGCTGCCAAGGTGGCTACAGCTCACTTCTACCTCTAGTGTGTCCAACTTTCAACACCCGCACTACCTCAGTCTCTATCCTGTAACCATGCTGTGTGTGCTGTCTGTCCCATAAGACATGCGTTTTACTTCTTTACCAACACCAACAGATGAGTGCGAAAACAAAATGTACACCAAATTAAAATGATTTTTTTGAACCTATTAATCAGTGCGGTCTGACTGGATTTGTTGCAGGTCAGGAGGCTGCTTGAGCACAGCAGGTCATGGCACTGCTAGTGGTGCCTGTAATTAGTTTGGTCCAGTTATGACAACGGCATAGGCATCCACTGCTCAGCTTGCTGTGACCCTGCCTGCTACAGCACAAGTACTGCCCCCAGCCGCAATGCTGCAATGCCTGTGAGACGTGAGTATGGCTGTTGTACCTACTGGGCAAAAGCACACTCAGCAATTAGCATGCTTGGAGGCAGCGCACAGAAACTGCAGGTGACACCATAGAGCACAAAAGTTGTGGTGGGCCACAGCCACATCAAGCACATAGAGGATAGTAGCAATGCAGGGCTGCAGGCCCCCACTACAATTATCCAATGGGAGGCTTAGGCCCAGGCAGTGGCAGTGGCAGGGTGCAGCAGACTCGGGGAATAGAATGCAAGCCATTCGTTAGTGATGACTTCTCAGATTCATGACAGGCGTGATGACATAACCACTGAAGTGATGATACACAATCATGCCTGCCTGAACAGATGTATGCCTCCCTATGAAAACATAGCAGCCCGTCACCATGCAAGGTATGTGGTTCTTTTTATTTTAAATTGGGCACTTAATTTTGAGACCACCACCTGCAGGACCAGAAATTGTAGCCCCAGCCCTTTGAAAGAAGCGCCGGTGCTGAGCACCTGAAAGCACCTGCTCAAATTATGCACTGTTTATGTGATGTCAAATGTGTTGGTGCCAAAAAACATGCTGGCTGTTGGACAGGGCACAATCCTCACCAGGCATGGTGCTGTCCATCGCATCAGACTGTTTCACGCCCATCCTGTGGCAATTTGTATTTAAGAAACAGGCAACTGGAAAGATAACAAGCATTTGCAATGCAATAGGTCTCGCATTTACGCGAGTTTGAGCTATTGACATTGTACATGACAATGCCTAAAATAAAAAGAAAAGGCATACAATGTCAATAGCTCAAACTCGTGTAAATGCGAGACCTATTGCATTGCAAATGCTTGGTCATGTTATGGGCAGGGGAAAACACAAACTATGTATTACGACAAAGTGAATACACATTTCTACGTTGTGGTGGTCTGAGTACACACTTAACATATTGTCACATTTTCACACGCTGAGTGCATGGTTCACGGAGTCAGATGGAAAGCTTATACACTCCCCATTAGAGGAGAGCACACAACTCCAATTACAAAGCGGATATGCAATGTGATGAATGTGATGTAGGAGGACAGCCCCCTCTGCCGCAGGCACTATGTGTGACTGTGCGCAAGCCAGGAGATTGGTTTGGGCTGAGAGGGGACAGGTCACTATTTACCAGCCCTTATTGTATTTTGGATGCAAAGGTTTAGCTTCCAGGGAAATAGCTGCAGACAGTTGCTTTCCCCAAAGCTGCTGTGGGACAGAGTTGAAAATGTGGCAAGATGTTTGTCCGACGCAGGTTTAGGGAAGGAGGATAGAGGGACAAAGAAAGGGGGGAAGGGAATAAGGGCAGCGACTGTGTGCACATGTCCCTGCCCCCTCAACATTTATTTGATTGGCACTGTATCGGGCACAATGGCAGATAACATATTGAATGGTGCATTCTGATTAGATAACTTAGGGAGTTAAGAGCACGTAGCACAGATCTGTGTAGCTTGTAGATCAGAGCTTTGTGTCGATCGTGGCGTGCCCAATTTTACATCCTTCTGGGTTCCCTCCAGCTCGGTTGCCACTCTGTAGCCATAAAGTCAGTCAGTTTGTGGGATATGTTGCAAATGACACAACACCACATTACTAATATTATTACCACTGTAAGCCAGCACAGCCAAGAACTTGTGACCCGGAGCCTGTGTCACACCAGCCAGGCGAGCCTCACACTCTCGCTGGTGTGAGAAGATCAGAGGTGGAGGGAAGACAATAAACAGAATATGCAAGTATCAGCAACTGGATGCCACGCCATAGCCCGGGACCAACCCTGACTGGAGGCTCGCAATAAACAGTGTGGTGCCAAAAAGAAAATCAAAAAAGTCTTGATGGTCATGAGCAGAGCTTTTGGGTGTATGGGATACAAGGGTGCTCATATAGTCGATATCACCTAATATAATTCTAGAAAAATAGATCAGTTTGGTGCATCCAGGAAAAAAGCAGGGAAGAGAACACCCTTCAACCCTAAATTCAATCAGGGATTGAAAACATTTGCACACTACTCCTTGGAGCACACAAAGAACAGTCAATGTCTTATTTCATTAATATAGGAAGAAATCCGCAAAGAATATCTGAGGGGCTCTTGTTGTTCTTTTCTTTATTTTCACCACACTCCAATCCCCTAGTGCCAACGCGTTTCGCCGTGGTAGGGTTTCCCTACGGCTTCGTCAGGGCTGGAAATAATACAGATTGTACACTTTAGTTACACACAATGGCACTGTAGTGCCAATAGAGCCCACAATATTGCAACCATGTGCAAAGGAACTAATCGAATAATCAGTGTACGTTCCAAAGTGCAGCAGTCCTATTTACGGACTTCCAAACAATATATATTGCCAAGCATGGGTAAATAGTTAATGTTACAAAAACAAAAAACAAAAGCAGAATATGCGGTCCTTTAACATGTAGTACAGTTTGTGAGAGCGTGGTCATTCAACTACTGCACCCTTGGTTAACCAATGTGTTTTTATGTTTATACAACCCATGTGAAAGTGGTAAGTAAATGTGCATCCAGGTTGATGTCTGTACCTCAAATTTCTCTCTGGTATTGATTCCTGAGGGGGTAGAGGAGAGTCTCTTAGTGCTCACAAGTCACGCGAGACAAGGCTTCATAATTATTAATATCATATACTGCTTATCATCTGAATAAACATATGTGTATAAGAACTAGTCCTACATTGTGGAGGCTGGCTTAGTGCTGTGTATGTCCACACAATCCTCACAATGAGTAGTTCAAATTTCAGCTTCTAATAATATAGCATTCATATTCAATCCAATATCCAAATGAAGAGTTTTGTCTAAAAATAAAATGCATAATGTTGTAATCACAGTTGCTTCCCATAAGCAATATTTTATCCAAATGACGAGTTTATTCTAAAATTAAAAGCACAGTGTTGTAATCACAGTCACATCCCATAAGTGTTTATAATATAGTCAACCGACCAAAGTAAAGTTCAGGAGCAGTCCAAGACAAAACTGATATAACAAGTCAGAATCTCCTCTTACCTCCAAAAGACAATGAAGTCAATAATCCCAAAATAATTCACTCCTCTCCATGTCCAACTCGTCTAAGTCAAACCAGACTCTCCACAGATTTATTTATGTCAATATCGCAGCGTTATTAAGTAGCCTTGGCTAGCTGTTAAAGTAAGGGCAAAGAGGGAATTAGAAAATAACCCTTATTGAGCTAGCGTAGAGTTAGTGCCGAATCGAGAACCTGCAGCCCTCTTACCTCAACCGATTCTGAGAAAAACACCTTTCGGTCGTATCTCTCTACCATGCACCCGAGTACAGGCATGCACCTTAGTCTTCTGGGTTCGTGGTAATGAAGTAAGCCGCAGATTACTAGAAGACTGACTAACCAACCTGAGTTTGGGTGCCATTTTAGACTAGTAAAGTGTATAACTGTTGTGCTAATAAGGTTATAAGCCTCTGATAGTTGTGTACCCAACAATCCACTTATTTAAGCGATCCTTTCGCCATTGCTGAGCCCAAAGCATATTTGACCACATATCATTAGATTTTAAATGAATAAATAAGTGTCTCCGTATGAGCGCATAGGCGATACAGATTACTATAATAGAACTATTTTTTAAAGGATTAATACTTAGTTAATAATAACATAATTGCCACCATATAAGTGCACCGTCGAAAAAGATTGATGAAATAGAACTATTTATGAAAGGATTAATACTTAGTCCATCCTAACGGCTGTGTGCTCAAATGACGACATGGAAACTGTCCTAGATCTAATATGCATACGGAAAACTATACTACCACTATGTATTATTTCAATCTCCATATTAGAGTTAACTACATGCGGTCCAATATTAAAAGGAAAAAGGAAGTAAAAAAACCATAAATTGGTAAATTCCTCATCCATAAGGGGTGCACGATCACATACTCTCAACTTGCACAGTCACCCTTCATATAGTAACATGTACATATTTCAGTCTCCTAAGAAATATTGTAACTCCTGGTCAAAATGAATGCCGTTCTCTATGGCTCTCAGACGCATAATCCACCTTGCCTCGCACCTCCTCAGCATGAGTTCCCTATTACCTCCTCATGGATCAATTTTAACATGTTCAATCCCAAAGAACTTAAAGCTCTTACTGTAATGTTGGGCAGTGCAGTTATGCACATGCTCCACTATTTGGGTACCTGATATCATTTTGCTTTACAGCCCTCAAATTTTCACCAATACATTCTTGGAGCATTCGTATTGCACTTCCCACATATATCTTACAACATTTGCATTCAATCACATATACAACGTATTTGGTACTGCAAGTAATGTTGGTCAATATGCCATATTTTTGCCATTAACCATTTGAAAATTTCTTGTCTTGTCCTTGGCACATTTGCAGACCACACAATGCCCACATTTAAAGAAGCCCCTAGAGTGTTGATCTAGCCATGTTTCTGGTTTCTTCACAGGATAACTTGGGTTTAATAATGTGCCTAGTGTTTTTCCGCTGCGATATGTGATCTGAGGCTGCACTCCAATGGAACTCTCTAGAGCCTTATCCAATCTTAGGATGTGCCAATGTTTATTTAGACTTTGACGTAGTACATTGCTCACTGGGATATAGCTAGCAATGACTCTAATTTGCTCTGTGCTTACAGCTTTTCTTCTCATCGGTTTCAAGGTGGATGTACGGTCTATGCTCAATGCTCATTCTAAGGCAGCTTGAACAACTCGTTTGCAGTATCCTCTCAGGAGGAATCTTCCTTCCATATCTTTGAGGCAGTCCACAAAATGTTGATTCTCACTGCAGTTTCTTCTTGCCCTAATCATTTCCCCAAAGGGGAAAGCTCTGATCTGGCGTCTTGGGTGGGCACTTTTAGCATGCAAAACTGCATTGCATGAAGTAGGCTTCCGATACATCCTACTTAAGATCCTATCTTCTTTTGTGTATAGTTCAACGTCCAAGAAGACTATTGTAGTTGAGCTATAGTTAGTGGCGAATCTAATGTTCAAATCATTCTCATTCAGGTAGTCAAAAAACTCTTTGAGTAAGTATTCCTGGCCTGTCCAGATCATGAGGCCTGAATATTTACTCATGTTGAACTATTACAACCCTGTGCATTTAATTTTAGAATAAACTCGTCATTTGGATATGAGATTGCTTATGGGAAGCGACTGTGATTACAACAATATGCATTTTATTTTTACACAAAACTCGTCATTTGGATATTGGATTGCATATGAATTCTCTATTATTAGAAACTGAAATTTGAAACACTCATTGTGAGGATTGTGTGGACATACACAGCACTAAGCAAACTTCCACGAGGTAGGACTAGTTCTTATACACGTATGTTTCTTTAGATGATACGCAGTATATGATATTAATAATTATGAAGCCTTGCCTCGCGTGACTTGTAAGCACTAAGAGACTCTTCTCTACCCCATCAGGAATCAATACCAGAGAGAAATTAGAGGTACCGGCATCAACCTGGATGCACATTTACTTACCACTTTCACATGGGTTGTATAAACATAAAAACACATTGGTTAACCAAGGGTCCAGTAGTTGAATGATCACGTTGTCACAAACTGTACTAGTGCATGTACTGCTTTTGTTTTTTGTTTTTGTAACGTTAAATATTTACCCATGCTCGCTATGTATATTGTTTGGAAGTCCGTAAATAGGACTGCTGCACATTGTCACGTACACTGAATATTTGATTAGTTCCTGTGCACATGATTACTGGGCAAAGCAGCGGCACCTGCAGTGCTGCTTACTGTGTGTGTGTGTGTGTGTGTGTGTGTGTGTGTGTGTGTGGGTGTGTGTGTGTGCGCGCGCGTGCAATGTGCTGGGAGGACTGGAGCACAAAAGGCGCAGAAAACATCACTGGGGAAAGGATGGGAGAGGATGATAAGCATGTGTGGCTCTTAGGCAGCGAAACACATGATGAAGGAAAGTAGTCCCCGCACATAGACATAAACACATAAAGCGCAATAAAACTGTAGTTGGTGGGTGCTGCTTTCGATAAAAAAGGAAGAAAACGGAAGTGATGAATCAGAGCAGCAACCAATAGGGAGGCCGGATACTGAGTGAAATCTGAGTGACGCATAAAAAATCCTATTGCAAGCTGCAGGCAAGCAGCAGGCTAGATTACTCTCGCTATACGGATTACTTGATGTCTCGGAGCTCTGCCTAGTCGAAACCTAAAAATGAATACCTACATTGCTCACATTGCTCTTGATTTTTCCTTTTAAATCACAGCACAAACCATAACAGGGCTACATATTTCGATGAAAAAACATAAAAGACCAACCTTGCAATCTAATAATGCATATTTGAATTGTCCTGCATAATGTTCCTTCTTTAAATTGCCCTGTATAATGTTCCTTGTTTCGCTAATGACCGTCACATCTTCTGATCACAGCAGGTCTTCCCCACGTCCCATGACACTGCACCAATGAGTTCAGTCTAGTGGAAGTGTGAGGCTGATGATGAGCCAATCAACATTGCATTGGGAATAGCTTAATCAAAGACTCATGTCTGTTTTAGTGCACCATGGGCAAGGCCTGGGCACACACTTGCTTTATTTTTTGTCTTCGCAAGCTGGCTGCTAAGAACATGGGGGCATATTATCAAGGGGGTTTATCTCCGCTTTTTTGGCTTTAAAAGCCAAGAAAGCGGAGATAAAATTATCTCCCTATTACCAAGCTGTCGCTAACACCAGTTAGCGACAGCTAGTAGGAGATAGCGACCATCTTGGGCCCCACTTTGCATGTCAGTGATATTTATCACTAATGAGATGCAAAGTGGGCGTGCCGAGATGTTAGAGACTGAAAACAGTCGCTAACATCGCTATCTCCTATTACCAACATTTGGAGATATTCGCGCTAAGCGGGAATATCTCCAAAAGCTAACACCTGCCCTGAGCAGTTCTTAGCCATGTTATCCAATGGGAGGTGGATAACATGGCTAAGAGCATTTGCTCGATAATGCATGAATATCGCTGACTTTTCAGCGATATTCATGCATTTCGGCCGTTTTTTATCGCATTTGCGATAAACCTTGTTAATAGCAAGGTTTATCTGCGATAAAAATCGCCGATGTGCGGCGATAATTTTTGTCTCTAAACAAGTTAGAGACAAAAATTATCGCTAGTTGTTGGTAATATGCCCCATGGGGTGTTAAAAGACTCACCAGGCGAGAAAAGTGTGTTCCACTTAAAATGGCTAAATTGCTATATTTTCTAGTGATGTTCACCCAAAAGGAAGGCGCAGCAAATCCATTTTCACTTCTGGCTCTCTGTGTCCCAGTGATCAAAACTGTCCTGCTGTTCCCCATCGCTTTTTTTTATTGTAATCGTGAAATATATCACAGAATCCTATAACAGGAATTAGGGAGCTGCTTTTGCCAATCATTGAGTTGCGATCACATCCCAAAGCACGCATAGAAGCAAAGGAGACAATTTATAAATGAGTATTTGATCAAAACTAAAAATATAGCCATATAGGTTAGAGCTTTCATAAACGTGAAGAGTGTCGGTTTTCATCCGCCTATGAGAGAAAATCAAAAACACGTCTTTTAATAAGTGAAGTATGAAAAAGGCAACCGATTATTAAAATAAGTTAGCGATTTTGCAATTTATTGTGCTGCAAGCGATTAAAGTGAGCTTCTTGGATTCCAGAATTCAAGTTTGTACATTAAGTGGCATGGTTTCCGTAGCTCTATGAATTTCAGCAGATGACAAAAATTCTTAAAGACTTCTGCAGCTCTTTCACTATTTTATGGCATGGCTTCCTTCCAATAGGCTTCAGGTAAATAGTCGTAAGCATTTATTAATTAAAATGGAGACCCTTTTCTTCCAACAAAACTGTTCTTGGGCTAATAAAACAAGTGATATATTCAACAGTAACTTTATTTGACCTAACTTTCACATCGTATTTTTAAGAATCTTGTTATGAAGCCTAGTTGATAGTTAAATTAGGGTGGCAACAGACTCTCATCAACCGGTAGTGAAATTGGAATTCTGCTTTTGCCACCCACCACTTTGCACTGGACTTTTTTCAAAACAGTTTCTAGCCATAGGGGGGACTTTGGAAGTTATAAATGCGGCTGAATTACTTCATGGTGTTCGGAGAGATAGGCACTGGGTGGAGGAAGTATTGTACCTCAATCTATGGGATTTTGTTAATGCCAAAGGCCACGACAGGACTCCAGAAATGGGCATCTGCTTAAATCTCGAGCAGAAGTTTAGTGCAGCATCCCTGTGGGGTACAGTGGTCACGTCAGAGAGGAGGTATACCATCTGGTCATGCCTGGGGTGGAGGGCAAGCACCTGAATGTGAGGACCATCATGCTAGGGCCTTCAAGGATGGCATTAACAGGTTGTAGTTCCAGGTGCAGGAGCTGCTTAAACGACCATAAACAACATGCTACTAGAAGTAGCCAGTCTGACCTTGACACCAGCAGAAACATCACGTCCCCCGGAAAACACTGTGTGAGGTTTAACCGACAGACACTGCGAGTTCTCACAGCAGAGACAGCGTGAACAGAATCACTGAGGGCTCTTACAAGCTGAATGCTACCCTGATGAATAAACACTTTGCAATCTTGCACACTTGGATTCCTCCCACGAGAAAACAAACCATTCGATAATGTGGATTAGCAGTTGATATGTATTCAAAGAAAACATAAATAATTAACATATACCCTCCTAAAAAGTCAAATATTTTTTGGGAGAATTGAGATGGTGGAGTTGACTGGGTTGCCTGGTTTCGCCTGTGGATGATGTGCAGCAAAGTCCTGATTAGTTTTCATTGCACAGCTGAATACTAGTGAACTATAGGAAATGACCCAATTTTGACCCATGGTGACAACCTTTTTATGCTAACTAAAATGCCTGATGGGTATAAACATATTTGCTGACCATGTGGTGCATATTGTAGTACAGCAAACAAATGTGCACGCTATTATCTCCAATGGGAGGATAGTTTTGTAGATAATTTTTAGGACATTATATTTATATCACACAGTACACATATTCCTTTACCACACCTGGTAACAGATAAACTTACAACACTTTTTTCTTATCTGTCTGAGAATTGATTTTTTAGTTTATTCCTAAAACACTTTGCAATAAATTACACATCACTCATCAGCATTTGGTAATTACATTTATTCATGTTAAATACGTATTTGCTTTGGAATAACTTTGGTGAAACTATGGATAAATACTTTAACATGTGGTCTCCATAAGTGCCCGCCCTTACATTATCCACTTTCATCATCATTTTTCAGTCCTCCTCTGAAGTACTGCAGCGAACCGAGGGTGTGACTATTTTGCCTCAATGTTGCTTGATGGTTATAATCTTAGCAGAGCAAACACAAGGATGTAAATGTATAGGCATTTATATAGCGCACTACTTACCCGTAGGGTCCCAAGGCGCTTCGACCGCTGAGAAACCCTTCCTGGCTTCCCTGAGAGATGGTCCCTTAATGGGTATCTCCAGGGTGAGACCAGGCATCCCCGGCGGTCTGGTGGGGCCGTTAGTGAAGATGAGGCAAGCTAATGCCCAGAGTTGCCGAGTGTGATCGCTGATCAGAGTGGGCACCGAGGTGAGAGAATTATCGAGTCCGCTGACCCTGGTCTAGAAACCTGCCGCACCGGGAATCGAACCCTGGTCCCGGGCCGTCCTCTGCTCTCGGGTCTGCCGCCTCTAACCAGTGAGCCACACTACTTCAGGAGATGATGGACGGAGCATTCCAGCTGAAATATAATGTATCTTAGGGTCTCCCTCTCTTCTGCAGCATACCTTCTCAGAAAGGAAGGTTGGTTCAGTGCTACATATCGGAGGCATCAGAAAAATGTGAATTCTCTGAGCATATGTCATTTGTAGTCCCTGGATAATTCAAAAATAAATAAAATGCACCAGGGGCTAGTTCAAGGGCTAATGTGAAGGTTTTCTGCATTGAAGCAGTAGTTCCTGGCCCAGTGCCTTGCCCACTTCACTCTTCACTTCTATCTCCTTAGCCTCCAACTCTTAATCTGCTTTATGTATGTACTAACATTATTTTGATGATACTAACATTATTTTGATCATTTCACATACCCTTCAGTGTTTGCTTGTACTTTGATAAGAACTCACAAAGACGTATATCATACAGACCAACGAAACAGCAAAAATACTCTGAGATATGAAACATGCAACAAGCAAACAAACGAATGCTGCAATAAAGAATGCAAAGCCTAAATTACTATGAAACACCATCTAGTGTACCGGCATTGGTCCTGCTTTGTAAGTTACTTCAATACGAACACTATAAATGTTGCCCTCGTGAGCCCTTACAGAAATCATAATGGGAGCAAACATAACATTCTGGAGCACAGTCCTTTCCATTATGAATGCAGCGAAATTAATGTATGTCACAATACCATCTTGCATATAGGTGAGTATATATTTACTATCCGTAACTCTGTATCTACATACTTTGATGATATATGCTATCAAGGTATTTCAAAGTCGAATTAAAAATGATATATTTATACTTACGTATACATACTTACATTCACACAATTGTGATAAGTCATATTCTAGACACCATATGTTGGCAAGTTTATACTTAAAAGTCAATATTGTGCTAGGATACCAGAGACAAGCAGCAGGAAGATAGTGACATAAGACTTCTTTATCCCAGTTGCCCAGCTTGATTAATTTACAAGTGGGGCAGAAATAGAGTTGGCAGCATCTAGTGTTCCAAAAGAACCCAATACAAAGTTTTAATGGCTGCTATTGTACATCATCCAAAAGATCATTCCTGGAGAACAACTCTGGCAATTCTGCTCAGAGAAAGTATGGGCTACCTACTGATTGTGAATATTGTCACATGAACAGAGTGTGTTAAAGAGGTAAGCAGGGTTTAGAATAGCACATATATCTGCATTGCAAGCCAAATATCGCATGTGAAAAATGGCATATAATAGAACAGGCTTATGTCACAATGCAATGGCACCAGTGACAGAAAGTTTTAACAAGACCCACATCCTCTGCTACGAAAAAGAAGGGTTTGCTCTCAGTCCTATTTCAAAAGCATGGTGAGGTAAAGCAGACTGGTGCTCAATTCTCTGTTACATTAGATCCAGTAGCAGTAGCTCTCCCTGCTTGACTAAAGTATGTAGTGGCTGTTTGCCTGGCAATAGAACAAAGTGAAGGAATTGTTATGGGCTATACAATAATTGAGTTAGCTCCTCATTCAATCAGTTTTTCCCTGATTTGTACACAGACCCTGCATCTGACAAACTTCCACATTACAAAGTATGAACAAACAATACTGGTACCTGAGAATATCCTAATAAGAAGGTGCAACACATTAAACCCTGCAACATTGCAAAAGATCCCAAACAATGATAAAGATTATGATGAAAATTCTGATCACAATTTTATCAATGCAGCAGAGATCTGTACAAAACCAAGACCACACATTACATATGTTTTTCTTGTAATGGCTGATCTGACTCTGGGAATGGTTTGTGTCTGAGACCATCAATAAATACTAAGAGCCACCTACGCGTTGCTTCCATTTATGAAATTGATGAATCATAATTTCAGCATAGTATGACGATTTACACAGAAAGCCAATATGGATTTGGAGTGAGACAAGGACTTTGGGCAATTGTATTCACAAAGGGCCTTCATGGCGTCCTCCGCTACTCCTATATGCAATGGAGAATACATTCTAAATTAGTTAGAAGGCATACACCAAACTAGAGCAATATTTGTTGTAAAGTGTATTTCTCATAAATCAAGTGATATCAATGGTCTCCATTGGTAACCACTATACCAATCAGGTTGTGAAATACCGTGCCCTTACAACAAGAACTAGAACAGTGTGATGCTGATACAAAAGTTGGTGATGAAGATAATATGAATTGTATTTTGTTGAAACCAATCTAGGCAATGTTAACTCAGAAAGTTGCAAAAGGAGGGGCCAGAAGATAAAACGAAAAAATGGGAAACTGCAGGTTGAAAGAAAGATTATAATGATGTTTGAGTAAGTTCAGATTATCAATATGCTCTTATAGATGCAATGCTGCAGAGCATGGCCATATTCATTCACATACAAACTAACATAGGGAGAGACAATATGTTGAGGATCTTTCAAAATTACTGATAAAACTCAAACATCAGAAGTTTAGCAGAACATTTGTGTAAAAAGATGCATTACTTGTGAGAGGGTTAACCAAGGCAAACACACATTCATTATTATGAATCACATAGGCAAATCAGATGGACCATTTATTAGACTTCAAGCAGCTTTCATTGAGATACCTATCTACAATGGACTCAGATATATTCTTGTGATTGTTTTGTTTGTTTCCTAAATGGGTTGAGGCCTATTCAACCAGAAGAAGCAACAGTATGACTGTAGACAAAATCTTGTTGAGGGAATTAAAACTGAGGGTTGGCATGTCTACTTCTACTGAGACAAATCAAGGAACTCACTTTAAAAATGAGGTCCTAATATTACTATTAATAACCTTACAAATTGAGCGAGGTTCTACTGCCATTATTGACCAGAAGCATCAGGTGTAGTTAATAAGATGAATGACACTATTCAGTTAAGGCTTGCCATGGTGTGTGTCTCAAAAACTTTACACACAGCACTATATTCTTTCTCTTGTTCTCATGATCATTAGAAGTACTCCAAACAAAAAGGAGCTGCTGATGGTACATTCAATCAGCAGCACCTATTACAATAATTCATGAAATCATATTCGCTTACTGTAGAGGTCTGACTATTGTGGTGAAATCTGACTCTCATCAGCTGAATTTGGCTACACCATCAGCAACAGAAGTTCAATGCCAAGTCTCCAACCAAGTGACTGAGTCCTGGTGAAGGAACATGTCTGCAAAAACTGCTTGGACCCACAGTGGAAAGGGACATATTAAGTCATACTTATGACTAACCCTTCTGTCAACTATGCTGGTATCATACCATGGATCCATTCAGCCCACACAAAGAAAGTGAAGATTGCAGATGAAGAATTGGTGACAACAACCACAGATACAAAGTGACGATCTCAAGTTTGCAGTGAGGATCACGAGTGGGGCAGAAGAAGATTCTGGTGAAAGTTCAAGTCATCAGATTGAAAATATGCAGATTGAAAATTAGAAAATTGAAAATTAATACAAAAACACTGCTGCGGAGTCAAGAGCAACAATAAGAAATAGAGACTGAAGTTCCAGTTCTTGAAAAAGTCAAGCTGAAAATACAGGTCTCAAGGACTCTCAAAGGGAGGTGGTTCGTAGTAAGACAAGTTGCTGATGTCGATCAAAGCACAAGTTCAGGTGTGAGTGGAAAAGATTCAGCAGTGACCTCAAGTGAAGAAACACAGTTTGAGAATTAGTTCTGAGAAACAAGTGACCTGTTTAGTGTCTTGTTACTAAAAGTTCTCCAGTATTAGGGGTGTCTTTTATAGATTCACATGCTTGACTATTCCCCGTTGTCGAAGTGGGAGTCCCACGGTAAAATAATATAGCAATAATGCTAAATATAATAATATATATAATAAATATATGTACATATAATACATGGTAAAGAATAGAAAACATAATAGGAATCTAAAAAAAATAACATTCTTACATAGGAATGCATGGTAAAGAGAAAAAACTACTGTAACACATTAGTGTCATTATGTTAGTCCAAATTACAGCCAATCAGGCGTCAGCACCCTCTAGAACCTTCTCCTCAGAAGCTCAAGCCCTTAGATTTTCTACCGCACGTCGTGGGAAGGGAGTCTCCCTGAGCTCTGCTCAGTTTTCACTTCTACTCATCTATTTCCAGTGTTTTTTCACACCATGTAAAGTAAGAAGTCTTTATTTAGACCCTTCTCTTCTTGTGGGAAGCTGCGCCTTTTTGAAAAGGACCCCCATCAGAAGTGTATATACTGTTTATTCCCTGATCATGAGGCTAGCGGCTGCAAGTTCTGTAGAACTTTTTCTACTAAGACTCAGAAGGACAGGGAAGGCCGCCTCTTCCTTTGGCTTCAACATCTAAAAGACAAGGATTCAGCCCTGTCAGACGCAGAAAGTTTTCATTCTGGACTTTCTTCAGCATCATCTAAACGTGGTAATTTACAGGATGTTCCATCTCTTTTCCTCAAAAAGATGAAGTTGGCCTTGCCTCTAGCTTCAGTGGCGTCTTCAGCCACTCCTACCACTTTTACGCCCACGAGACCTGGCTCTCAGGCGTCTTCAGCTGCCTCTCGAGGTGTTTCCATGCCTCTTAAAGTTCCGCCGTCGACGGGAGCGACGACGAGTGCTCCGACGACGAGAACAGCATTGGCTACATCCTTGACGACGACGCTGACTACCACATCAGCTTTTTCTTCTTCGACAACGATCTCGTCGACAGCTTCCACGTCGACGAGGGTAGCCTTGCCTTCCAAGCCAGTTCCGTCGACGATTCCCATTTCCTCGTCAACGAAGAAGAAAGAATCTTTGTTGATGAAAGTCTTCAAGAAGTCCTCGTCGTTGACGACGACTCCGTCGACTAAGAACTCGTCTACGAAGATACCGTCGACCAAAGACTCGTCGACGAAGACAACGTCAAACAAAGCCTCATCGACGAAGACTCCATCTACGGAGGCTACACTGGCGTCGACGACCATCCCGTCGACGATTGCTTCGTCGACGGCCTCGTCTTCAGCTGATCGACCGTCGACGGTGGCCCCAACGACGGTTCCGTCGACGGCCGTACCGTCAACTATGATTTCTCCAAAACCATCTTCGTCGACGAGCAAGCCAGTATCATCGGCGTTATCGACGGCGGCACCGACTTCCTTTGCCTCGCTGCCGTTAGTACCTATGAAGACTTCAGAATCTTCTCATCGTCGCGACAAGATTCCCTTTCACCAGCTCTCTGATCCTGATCCGCAACCACCTTCTCCATTGTTTGCCACTACATCTGAGCCTGACACTGACTCAGAACAAGAAGGGGATACTTTTGGAGCGGCACAAATTCCATCTCACTTAATAATTAAGTGTCAAGACTCGGATTCAGACGAAGGTGACGGTGATCAACAGTCTCAGTCTGAGGAACAGCTGGTTCAAGTCCCTATGCCACCATTCCTTTAACTTTGATCTCAAATCTCCAACATATGCTGGATGATTATAACCGCCATTTCCCAGCTACGCTGCAGAGTACACCGGCGCCATAGCCAGCTGCCGTGGCACTGCCTCCACCTTCTCGGCCACTTGTGTTACCACCTGCAACTTCATCTCAGATCCAAACTTCTGTAAGGATCCATACCACAGTCTATCCACAGGATGCGGATGATGAGGCGGTTCCGGAGCGTGAGGACGGAGAAGTCCCCGACAATTCGGATGAGGCAGGTGACCCGGATATGGCGGACTGGGATGATTATCGGGCACAGACGCCCTCACGTCAGCCATGAAACTTTGGAGATTCACCTCCTGTGGATATCGCCAGTTTCCATCTTTTAATGGATAAAGCAGCTCTGCACTTTAAATTACCAAGATCACAACGTGAGGAGGATTGTTTTCTTTATAATTTTAAAGACAAACCTTATAAACAAACCCACACGATTCCCATCATCGATTTTGTTTGGAAGGAAGGAATTAAGCTCATGACTGCTCCAAACTCCTTGCCTGCACAAATACTGCGCCTTGAGAAAAAGTAGAAGGCCCCGATTGGGTCTCCGGCTTGCCTGCTTTCTCACCCCAAACCGGACTCGGTAGTGACTCAGGCCGCACAGCGTTGAGCCCGAAACCCAGCGGCTCCTACCACAGCCCCTCCGGATAGAGAGGGTTGACGTCTGGATGCTATTTGCCGCAAGTTCTCAACGATGGCTTCCACATCTGTCCGGGCAGCCAATGCCTTAGCCATCTTGGGACGCTATGACAGACAAATGTGGTCAGACATTTCAGATCTCAGAGAACTCATACCTGATGCTTCCAAGGCGGACGCTCTACAGATCCTTCGAGATGGACAGAGAACATCAGAAAAAATGATCGACTGTGCAGTCGATGTGGCTAATACAGGATTCCGTCTGCTTGCAAGTGCGGCTCCACTCCGACGACAAGGTTGGCTAAAATCCACATCCTTCCGGCAGGAAGTCCAATCCAGAATACTGGAAATGCCCTATGATGGGGAGTCACTATTCGGTTCTCATATTGATGAGGCCCTGGAGTCCATTGAGAAGGACACCGACACGGCAAAGTCTTTGGGCACGTTGCAATTTCGGAAGCAGTCCTTTCGAGGTGCGCGCGGACGCGGCACTTCTTCCAACGTTCGAGGTGGGCAGCAATACCGCTCATACAATCAGAGCGGCCAACGTTACACGCCCACTCAGCAATCTCGCCAGCAGTCCTCCAGGCCTTACAGAGGCCTTACAGAGGAAAGTCCTCTTACCGGGGATCCACCTCTAAACGCCAATGACTTTTCCCATCAAAATGTTGGAGGTCGAATCTCTCTGTTTTACTCTCAGTGGTCTTCGATCACCTCGGACCACTGGGTGTTGGACATTGTACGATGGGGTCATACCCTAGAGTTTGTAGAGATTCCTCCGTGCACGCCTCCTCGTGGCCCGCCTCCTATGCACCTCGAGGAGCTTTACCATAAGGTTCGTCTTCTTGTGTTAAAAGGTGCTTTCGAAGTGGTTCCGAAACATCAAAGAGGAGAGGGGTTTTACTCTCGATTCTTCCTCATACTCAAGAAGACCGGGGATTGGTGAGCCATTCTGGATCAGAGGGCTCTCAACCAGTTCCTAAAGTCCCAATCGTTCCTCATGCTGACGCTACAGGAAATCCTTCGTCTTCTATCCAACGAGGATTACATGACGTCGAAAAGTCGCAGTTTGCACCTCTGCAGACCAGATCCTTCCTGGGAGCGATCCTAGATACGAAGCTCTCCAAAGCGTTCGTCTCCCACGAGCGACGTCACAAGATCCTTCGTCTGGTCACCCTCATTCGAAGAAAACAGTCCATTTCTGTTCGGACGTTAAAGTCATTCTTGGGAATGGCTTCATCATGCATCGCACTGATCCCAAATTACAGGTTGCGCGCCCGTCTCATTCAGGAAGAACTGGACTTACAATGGCGTCAGGTCTCCGGGTCCTTCAACGACCTTGTCGCAGTGACACCCCGCATGAGAAAGAGCTTGCTTTGGTGGGCGCAACTTTCAAATCTGGAAATGGGAACGTCCTTTCTCGTTCATGCACCAGATCTCACGCTGACGACAGACCCCTCCCTGGAGGGGTGGGGCGCTCATCTCCAGGGCCTATCCATCAAGGGCAAGTGGACTCCGCCCCAGCGCAAGTGGCATATCAACAGGCTGGAGTTGATGGCGATCTTCCTAGCGCTCAAGTCATTCCTCCCGGTAGTTCACTGGGAGTCAGTGCTAATCCAAACGGACAATACCAAAAGTATGCACTACGTGAACAAACAGGGGGGAACCAAGTCTCCTCATCTGTCTCACTTGGCCCAGGCGATCTAGGATTGGGCTCTCCGCCACCAGATCACCCTGACAGCCGTCCACCTTCCGGGCGTGTCCAACATTTTGGCGGACTCTCTAAGCAGGTCCACTTCCTCAATGCATGAATGGGAACTACATCAGCCCACTCTAGATCTTGTCTTTCACCAGTGGGGTCACCCAGATCTAGACCTCTTTGCAACACCGGAGAATCGGAAATGCCCATCTTATGCAAGTTGGCATCCCCACCCCGGGTCGTGCGGGAATGCCCTTTTGATAGACTGGTGCGATCTATTCGCTTACGCTTTTCCGCCGATTCCATTAATACCGCGGGTGCTGTGGAAGATGCGGAGGCAACCTTGCCACATCCTGCTGATCGCACCTCATTGGCCCAGGCAGGCATGGTTTTCAGAACTGCTTCTTTTGTCCCAGTGCGAGCCCATTCCTCTGCGCCCTCGTCCAGACCTACTATCAATGGACAGAGGCCTAGTGTGCCATCCGGACCCCTCCACGCTGCAATTGTGGGCATGGAACCTGAATACCTTGAATTAGCAGATTTGAACTTATCTCAGGAATGCAGAGACATCCTGGCTCAAGCTAGGGCTCCATCTACCATCAAAACTTATAAACTGAAGTGGAAGAGATTCTGCCATTTGTGTGTCTCAGCCAATGTCCATCCCATTCATTCCACTCCAGAGCAGCTTCTTCCATTCTTCTTAAGCCTTGCTCAGTCAGGACTCTCTCATTCTACCCTGAGAGTCTTCTAAGCTGCTATATCTCGCTTCAGACATGATGGCTCTTCTTCCCTCTGCTCGTCCAGAATCATACGACAATTCTTCAAAGGTCTTTTCCGCAAGTTCCCACCTGTTCGGCGCCCTCCTCCATCGTGGCACCTCAATGTTGTACTATCCCAACTTATGAAGTCACCATTTGAGCATATCCATAAATCAGATATCAAATTCCTCACTTGGAAGGTTGCGCTTCTTTTGGCTTTGACCTCATCTCGTCGCGTGAGCGACCTGCACGCTTTCACTATCAAGCCTCCTTACCTTCAGATCAGGCCTAACAGAGTGGCACTCTGCACCAACCCCTCTTTCCTACCTAAAGTACCGACAGACTTTCATTTGAATGAGCCTGTGTTCCTTAAAACTTTCTTTCCGGACTCAAAGTCTCCGGCGAAGCAGCGCTTGCCTTCTTTGGACATCAAACGATGCCTTAAATTTTATGTCGCCAGAACTGCCTCCTTCCGCAATTCCGACCAGCTGTTCATCGCCTACGGACGTTTCTGTAAGGGACATCCTGTTTTCAAGCCAACCATTGCTCGATGGCTTTCCTCAGCCATTGCCTTCTGCCACCAACGAGCTGGTAAACCATTGCAGTCTTCAGTGAGGGCTCATTCTACGAGGGTGATGTCTTCATCCACCACCTTGTTTGCTGGCGTGCCTCTTCATCAGATTTGCCGTGCAGCGACATGGTCCAGCAGGCACACTTTCACCAAGCATTACTGTTTGGAGGCCATCAATAAAGCAGATACCGCTGTGGGACAGGCAGTGCTTCGCCGTCTGTTTCAATAAGGTGAGCCTCTGTTCCCCCCTCCTTGATGTTTTACTGTGATTGCTATGATGTTACATGACTGTATTATTCTGATACTGTCTTAGTTTCTTCCATTTATTTACCTTGCAATCTCAGTTCTCGGAGGTTACTGCTTTCTATTCTATTCAAGCATGTGAATCTATGAAAGACACCCCTAATACTGGAGAAGAACAATTATTACTTACCTGTAAACAGGTGGTTCTCCAGTATTGGTGTTTTTCATAGATTCACATGCGACCCACCCTCCTCCCCTCAGAGGCTCTCTTCTCCTAATGCGCTCTTTATTACTTATGCTACGAAAATCTGAGGGCTTGAGCTTCTGAGGAGAAGGTTCTAGAGGGTGCTGACGCCTGATTGGCTGTAATTTGGACTAACATAATGACACTAATGTGTTACAGTAGTTTTTTCTCTTTACCATGCATTCCTATGTAAGAATGTTTTTTTTTTTGAGATTCCTAATATGTTTTCTATTCTTTACCATGTATTATATGTACATATATTTATTATATATATTATTATATTTAGCATTATTGCTATTTTATTTACTGTGGGACTTCCACTTCGACGACGGGGAATATTCAAGCATGTGAATCTATGAAAGACACCAATACTGGAGAACAACCTGTTTACAGGTAAGTAACAATTGTTCAACCCTGGAACTCTTTTAGTTTCTACTGTACACTGTAGGCCTGTGACATAAGCGTTGGAGGGATGAGTTGAAGGTAGGGTTAGAAACTACAGTTCTGACTTACAGGCAGCAGAATAAAGAAGTTTGCAACAACTCTCCTCCCATGTGGAGAGTTTATTGGTTTGAACCTGGGCTGGTAGGATGCTACAACTGGTGTTGAGATAGTGAATATGAAACCCATACATGAAAGCACTTTTCCAGAGAGTTTGCCATGGTACAGCAAAGGGCTTGTTCATACCACATGTGCCGTAGTCAAAGTGCAGAATCAACGCCGGTATCGGTGGAGTCTCAGTACAAAGCCTGTGTAAAACGCTTGAAAATAAACAAAGCAAATGGTGAATATCTACTTGTTGATGGCCTGGAACTGAACGAAATGGGTGCAAACAAAAGGTACTGTGCCATTACGCAAATTAATGCCATATGCTATACGGATTAAGAACACTAACTACTGATGCAACCAGGTTACGAAAGCAGCGCACAGCCATGGTTCAGTACTAGCCAAACGGAAATTCATGTGCTGTGAAGCAGATTAGCTAGGTGGTTGTGAAGAAACATTTAAGCACAATGTCGACCAAATAGCACATAATTTTCTGGTTTCATGGACAAGTAGAATACAAAGTTTATCTACTTAGTGAAAAAATTAAATAATCATCATGCCACAATGTGCTGCAGAGTGGCTCCAGAAAGAGGGTCGGTTTGTGCTAGTGGAGCAAATGTAGATTATGAAATATACATAATTAGTCAAGAACATCAGAGAGGAGCCGAAACCATCAATTAGTTTTTTGAGAAACTGGATGTTCTGGTGAAGCACTGTAAAGTCAATTAATTTAATGATGGTCAGCTACCCGCCTCAGAGTAATTGATGGATTACTGTCAGATTCCTTTTGGCGAGGAATGCTGTAAAAATCTCTGAGCTCAGAACAAGTCCTCAAGGCTGCTGTAGAAGAGCATGCTGATCATCAAGCAACTGGGATGGAGGACAGAGGCACCCAAAGTGCGTCTGTCATGAGCATGAAACATTTGTAAAAATTCAAGGCTAAGGAATACAAGGTGATGCCGCCATAGAAAAAGAAAACGTGGTACAAATGTGGACTGTTGTTTCCACATGAAGGTAAATGTCCTGCTGTTGGGCAGATATTCATTAGCTGTGGTCAATCAATCAATCAATCAATCAACTTGTAAAGCGTGCTACTTACCCGCAAGGGTCTCAAGGCGCTGGGGGGAGGGGGGGGGGTGCCGCTACTGCTTGAAGAGCCAGGTCTTGAGGAGCCCTCTGAAGGTGAGCAGGTCTTGGGTCTATTGTAGATGGGTGGGGAGGGTGTTCCAGGTCTTGGCGGCGAGGAAGGAGAAGGATCTGCCGCTGGAGGTCGTTCGTTGGATGCACAGCATGGTGGCGAGGGCGAGGCTGGCGGGTCGGAGCTGGCGAGCAAGGGTGTAGAAGTTGAGTCTGTCATTCAGGTAGGCTGGTCCGGTGTTGTGGAGTGCTTTGTGTGCGTGGGTGAGGAGTTTGAAGGTGATTCTTTTGTTGACTTGGAGCCAGTGCAGGTCTCTGAGGTGGGGGGGTGATGTGACTAAGGAGGAGAATGTTGAGGATCAATCGGGCAGAGGCGTTCTGGATGCGTTGTAGTCGTTGCAGATGTTTGGCCAAAATTCCTGCGTAGAGTGTGTTGCCGTAGTCCAGCCGGCTGCTGACGAGGGCTTGGGTCACTGTTCTTCTTGTTTCGGTCGGGATCCACTTGTAGATCCTGCGAAGCATGTGCAGGGTGTTGTAGCAGGAGGAGGAGGCGGCGTTGACCTGCTTCGCCATGGAGAGGGAGGAGTTGAGGATGAATCCTAGGTTGTGTGCGTGGTCCATGGGTGTTGGGGCTGTTCCCAGTGTGGTCGGCCACTAGGAGTCATCCCACGCAGAGGGGGTGGAGCCTTGGATGAGTACCTCTGTCTTGTCCGAGTTCAGTTTCAGGCGGCTGCTTCTCATCCACTCGGCGACGGCCTTCATTCCCTCGTGGAGGTTGGTTTTGGAGAGGATGAGCTGAGTGTCGTCAGCGTAGGAGATGATGTTCAGGTCGTGTTGGTGGGCCACTTGTGCGAGGAGGGCCATGTAGATGTTGAACAGGGTCGGGCTGAGGGATGAGCCCTGGGGTACGCCGCAGATGATGTGGGTGGCTTTGGAACAGAAGGGCAGGAGGCGGACTCTCTGGGTTCTGCCGGAGAAGAAGGATGTTGTCCAGTCCGGGGCCTTCTTCTGGATACCAGCTTCTTGGAGGCGTGTTCTTAGTGTGCGGTGGCAGACCGCGTCGAAGGAGGCTGACAGGTCCAGGAGGATGAGGGCTGAAGTTTGCCTTGTCTAGCTGGCGCCTGATGTCGTCTGTGCCGGTGATGAGGGCAGTCTGGGTGCTGTGGTTGCGTCTGAATCCGGACTGGGATAGGTCTAGGATGGTGGTGTCCTCGAGGTGGTGGGTCAGCTGCATGTTGGCGATTTTCTCGAGGACCTTTGCCGGGAAGGGGAGCAGGGAGATGGGCCGGAAGTTCTTGAGGTCTTTGGGGTCCGCTTTGGGCTTATTGAGGAGGGAGTTGATTTCGGCGTGTTTCCAGTTTTCCGGGAATGTTGCTGTGTCAAAGGAGATGTTGATGATCTTCCGCAATTGGCGTGCTATGGTTGTGTTTCCTCTTTGTTGAAAAAGTGGTGTGGGCAGGGGTCTGTTGGAGATCCTGAGTGGATGGAGTTCATGACCTTGCGTTTCTCTTCGTTGTTGACGTGGGACCAGGAGGTCAGCTGGTTGGTGCAGGTGGTGTTCGGAGTGTGTTTTGAAGTGGTCGGGGCGGGTGGGGAGTCGAAGCTGTCATGGATGTCGGCGATCTTGTGATGGAAGAAGGTGGCCAGTGAGTCGCACAGATCTTGTGAAGGTGGGATGTCGTTGGTGTTGGCACTGGGGTTGGAGAGTTCCTTTACTATGTTGAACAGTTCTTTGCTGTCGTGTGAGTTGTTGTCCAGTCTGGCTTTGAAGGATGATCTCTTGGCTGTTCTGATGAGGTGGTGATGTCTGCGAATGGCGTCCTTGTTGGCTGCGTAGCTGTCTGGTGCGTGGTCGTGAAGCCATTTCTTCTCTAGCTTACGGCATGTCCGTTTGGAGAAACAAACCATTTTGTGATGACTTTCAAGAAGAAGAGAAAAGTAAGTGCATCACAGCGTGAAAACAAAATGGCTGACCGGACGCTATCTCAGTGACGTTCAAAACACTAACACAAGGCCAAGCGGTCACATCAACTGAGGCAAATCAACACCAAACAAAGTCAATCGTCATCTAAATCATTGACAAAGAATTCCTCATATCAGTTTCTAGTGAAAGTGAGAATGACAAATGTCCAATATTGATGTTTACATCAGAAAGGCATGCACATATGAGACTAGTTGATTGTGAAGAAACACTCAAAGTGAAGAAAAATGGACATGAAAAAGCACCAAAAACATTCACACATTGTCCAAAGACTTCTCTAAAGAAACATCATATTTGATACCACTCATAATTGACAGTGGTGCGTCGATTAATACCATGCCTGAGAAGCAGTATCAACAATAATCTCAGTTACCACAACTTACAAAGTCAAAGACTAAAGCATTAACATGGGCTGCCTCAATGGCCTCAAAAATTCAAGGTTCATTTGTAGCCACTTTGAAACCTAAAAAGACTGTGGTACAAGGGCCCATTCATGTACTTCTAGGAACAGCTTCAAGTGCCTGTTTTTTAGGTGTCAACACTGCTGCTGATTTGGGACTGGTATCAGTGAACTACAATATGAATGTTCCTCATGAAACTGCAAGTCAATTTCCTTCATTATTTCATGGGTTAGGAAAACTCAAAACATTGAAAGTAAAGTTACATATACACAGATGAATTGTGTTGCACTTGCAAGAAGCTGGTGAAAAGGAACTTGGGGCCATATATAAAAGCCCCTATTGCCACCACGACGTCACTTTTAGTGACGGTGTAGTGGCAATAGGGACTTTGCCTTATTTACAAGACAGCGTTAAGCCACTTAACGCTGACTAGTAAATAAGGCACATCTTTCACGCTGCACTTTGTGTGATGGGGAGGGCAAAGGGTAATGCTGTGGAACCCATTGATTTTGACGCTGCCCCCTATTTACAAATGTGGTATAAATAGGAGGCAGCATCAAATTTAAGACCAGAGAAAACCTTGTCTTAGTCACGCAA
The DNA here is from genome assembly GCF_964263255.1 of Lissotriton vulgaris. Lineage (NCBI taxonomy): Eukaryota > Metazoa > Chordata > Amphibia > Caudata > Salamandridae > Lissotriton > Lissotriton vulgaris. Next base: position 1,570,929,019 of record NC_141691.1, read on the forward strand.
AATGAGGAGAAAGGCTTTATTTCTCCTCGTTTTTGCTGTTATCATGTGTGCTGCTTTTTGCAGAACACATGGAAGAGCAAAAGGCCAATGATTGTTTATGTGCAGGAACGTCTCCCTTCCTACACATAAACAATCAATAAAAAAAACTTTTGGTAACTTCTATGAGTGCTACATCAAGCATCACACAAAAAAGTTATAAAACGCTATTTAAAGATTGTTTATGTGCAGCAAGGGAGACCTACCTGCACATAAAAAATCTTCCCCTCAAAGCAGACATCTGTGCACAAGGCTGCTAACTATAGTGCTGAAGAAAATAGAAACCTTCTCAGGGGTCTCACTGATACTTGGTAATTTTAAACCAACAAAGATGAAATTAGCACAGAAGCTGAAATATAAAAAGAATGCATTTATTCACCTCAGATGAGGGAGACTACGTCACACAGAAGCCTTAGCAACTGAATGAGGCAGTCTAAGGAGTACAGAAAACAGAGGCCTTATATATGCTTAGGGTTACATAGTCAGCATAGGACCAAGGGGCAGTCCTGGCTCATGTAAGCATGCAGAATGCCTAATATGGGAATGCAAGATCTGCTTGCTCAACAAAGTGGGAGGAGAGTTATAGCCTGACAGTTATACTAGAGGAGCAGGTGCATTCTACTAGCTAGGTCCTTCTGAGCATGTGCAAGACTCTGAAGAGGGAAACAGCACATGGCGAGCACATAGCTACCTAAAATGGCTGCCAAAATACAAAATGGCTTTCAGCTCATGCTAACAAATCCCTCCAATCTTTAACAGCACCAGCGCAGGGGAAAATACAGGGCTGCACCATATTCTTGCAAATATGGTGCAACCTTGCATTTCTAAAGGGATGGAGCGTGTCGTTAGGCTACTTAGCTTAGCGACACGCTTTGCGACTTTATTGGAAACTAGCAGCCCATCCCGACGTTTTCCGGGTATGAATTGCTGCCGGCCAATAGTATATTGTTTTGTAGGATTTCGTTTTGATAGCATTTCTTATCTGTGACAGGCCTCTGAAACGCTCCGATTCACAGTGCACTGCTGATGCACTTAAGAGTGCGCGTTCAGTAGTGTGTGAACTCGAGTTTCCCTACTTTATTTTTCCTTGCAATATTATATAGCAAAAACTCGACAACCTGGCATGAGCACAATTTACATTACAGAAGAATACATTCATTTGTGGTAGGCACGGGGAGACAAAGTGATTTGCCTGGAATCACAGGATGTTGAGCTGATGCCAAGATTTGAACATAGCTCCCCAGCTCTAAAGTTCGCAATTCTAGAACTTGTGGCGGGAGGTGTGTCTAAAAGTGTAGGTCGGTGCTAGCCATCAATGTGCATTTTTCAAATGGATGGTGAAAAAATATGAGTATGTTGCTGGAGATGTGGGCCACCGTGCCACCAATGTACTCACCGGGGGAGGGTAAACACCCATTATTCTGCAACTTTCTTTCCGCATACCATCACTCCGCACACTTTCATTACGAAAGTACCATGACTCCGCATTGCCATTATAAAGCGTAGCATTACATTTTATATGCTTTCACCACCCATACATTTACAAAGAAATTCGTAAATGCATGAATGGTAAAAGCATGTTTTTTTAAATGTTTGGATAAGGTAAGTATGGGTACAGGAGTTTATGGTTTTGGGGTACTGATGTATATGTTTTGGGGTGTTTGGGTATTTTAAGGGTTCAGATATAGTTTTGGGTTATGGGGTACAGGGGTCGTTTTAGGGTTTAGGGATAGGTATGGGTTTTGGGTACAGGGGTATTTGTAGGGTTCAGGGCTAGGTTTGGGTTTTGGGGTATAGGGGTATTTTTAGGGTTCAGGGGTAGGTTTGGGTTTTGGGGTACAGGGGTATTTTAAGGGTTTAGGGCTAGGTTTGAATTTTGGGGTACAGGGGTATTTTTAGGGTTCAGGGCTAGGTTGGGGTTTTGGGATACAGGGGTATTTTAGGGTTCAGGGGTAGGTTTGAGTTTTGGTTACAGGGTTATTTTTAGGGTTCAGGGCTAGGTTTGGGTTTTGGGGTACAGGGGTATTTTTAGGGTTCAGGGGTACGTTTGGGTTTTGGGGTACAGGGGTATTTTAAGGGTTCAGGGCCAGGTTTGGGGTTTGGGGTACAGGGGTATTTTAGGGTTCAGGGGTAGGTTTGGGTTTTGGGGTACAGTGGTATTTTTAGGGTTCAGGGGTAGGTTTGAGTTTTGGGGCACAGGGGTATTTTTAGGGTTCACGGGTAGGTTTGGGTTTTGAGGTACAGGGGTATTTATACCGTTCAGGGCTAGGTTTGGGTTTTGGAGTACAGGGGTATTTTTAGGGTTTAGGGGTAGGTTTGGGTTTTGGGGTACAGGGTATATTTATAGGGTTAAGATGGGTTAGTGTTTAAGGATGTTGGGGTATTTTAAGGAGTAAGGGTGGGTTATGATTATGGGGTGCAGGGGTATTTAAAGGGAGCAGGGTGGGATTAGCACACAATATGAGACATGGCATGAAGGGCGGAACACGCCCCCAGCGTTTGTCACGCCCCCAGCCCACGCCCACAGCACAACACAGACACGCCCACAAGGGACTACTTTGCTGGCATGGTTCTTTTACCTTTTAAGTGTACCTTCGGGCGTCTGCATAGCCTATGTCCTTCTGCTGCAGCTGCCCTTTCCAACGCTGTATTTTGGGTGTTGTGATTGGTGCTGTGGTTCCTGAGATTACCCGCCTCAAAGGTTTGGGCTCTCTCTTTATTATATTAGTATGGATGGATATGCCCCTTCAAATTTGTTTTGTTGTTTAAACATGACATCATTGAACATTCCACTGGTCGAACACCATGGGTTTCTCCCATCGTAATAGTGCCTAAAAGAGACAGTCAAGGAGCTGTATGCATATGTATTGACAACGCTCCAGGCCAACAAGACAATTGAGTAAAGAGACATCCAGGCCCACACATTGCTGAGATGATAGCTCAATTGAATGGTGCAAAGTTGTTCTATCGACTCAACCTAAATAAAGGATATCACCAATTGGATCTTGAAGAAAAATCCAGGTACATTACAACCTTTTCTGAGCGTATTGGTCTGTTTTGCTTGAATCAATTGTTTTGGTATATCCTCTGCTGAAGAACCTTTCCAAGAAATAATTTGACATTTCCTACAGCCATAGTAAATGCATTTTGCTATAGTGATGACATATTGGTTTTCAGAGCAACACAGAAAGAGCATGCCAAAGCTGTCATGCAAGCATGTCATTTGTCGAAAGATGCAAGCTTATTTCTGAATGCTGACAAATGTGAATTCCACCAGAAAAGCTTTAAATGTTTGGTCATGTCTTTTTTGATGGGGGTATGACATCTGATTCAGCTAAAGAGAAAGTGTTGTTTACTGCAAAGCCCCCACAAGACATTTTAATTTATGACAATTTCTTGGAATGGCCAGTTATTGTTTTAGATACATAAAAGACTTTACAACGGTGAGTGCACTGTAATGAGAACTGACAATAAAAGAATGTGACTTTTCATTGGTCACATAAATGCGAGAAAAGCTGCCAAAAAATCAAACAAGCTATTGAGAGTGACACTGAAATGGCCTTCTTTAATGCCAAACTTCCTACAGAGGTTGTAATTGACACTAGTCCTGTATGGTGAGACGTGATCCTTGCACGGCACAATGGACATAAAAATGCCTAGAGAGGTACTGTGGCATATTCCAGTAAAAGTTGTCACAAACTGAACGTGCTTACTCACAACCTGAGAAAGAAAGATTAAGCAGTGGTCTGGGCTTGCAAATATGTCTATGTGTTCTTCTACAGAAAGCAAGTCACAGTAGTAACTCATCATCAAGCACTGTTGAAGATCTTTGGCTATCTCAAAGCCGAAATGCCTACTCAAATTAAACATTGGGGTTTGAGGTTACAAGAAAATAACTTTAGAATTCTTTATCGTTCCGGGAAAGATCAGAATCCTGCTGATTATTTTTCAATAGTGCCATTGCATTGCCCTGGTACCCCATCTAAGACAGAGGAGGCCCATATCAATTTTATTGTGAAGTCAAGCACATCAGCTGCAATGGCTTTAGAATAAATTGTCACTGCCACGAGCCAAGATAGTGACATGTTAAAATACATTATTACTCATTAATCATGGTAATAGCACTCTAGACCTCTCACTAGTGACAGTGAGCATTTAAAGTTCAAAAAGAGATGAACTTTCAGTGACTCGAGAAGGCCTCATACTGTGAATACACAAATTGTTATTCCCAGGAGTCTATGACAACAAGTTGCTAGCAAGCTATCCATGACATAGTCTGGATTTCTTATCTTGATTAAAGGGTTGAAAAAGAATTAAAGACTTGTCATACATGCAACTGTCTTTCCTCTCAAGTTATTCAGCACCCTTTGAACATATCAGAATTACCACCTCGTGCTTGGGAGAGAATGGCTGTTGATTTCTTTGGCCCTCTTGCAAATAAACATCTTCTTCTGGTCATCTTTGACGAATACTCCTATTTTCCATTGGTATAAGTCTGTTCATCCAATATACATGAAAAGTTTATTCAAAGATTAGATGACATCTTTGCAGCATGGGGTGTTCCTACGATCTTTAAATCTGACAATGGCCCACATTTTATTAGTTGAGCATTCAAAGACTTTCTAAATCATATCATTATAAAGCATCTCAAAGCTCTCATCTTTGGCCCCAGGCCAATGGCCTGATAGAATGATCAATGAATACTCTGAAGAAAGCTGTTCAGCATGCTGCATTGAAGAAGCTCTACCTCAAAGTCGTGTTAAACACTAATCTTCGAGCTACAACGACAGGGGAGAGCCCTGCAACTCTCATATGTGCCATGATGACCAAGCTACCCCAATGGACAACCTCAGATCCAAGAATGAGGAAGACATCCCTACTATGGACTTTGCTTGCAAACAAAAAATGGGGAATATATGCTGACAGATGGTGTCATGTGAAAAATATAATTTTTAGAAGAGGCTGAACCATTTACCATCACTCACACCAAAGAACACATTGTGAGTGCCCAGCATCTTTTGAAGTCACCTACTAGAGATTCTTCTAATTTTCGACATGGGGCCCATCACTCACCAAAACTCGATGTCAATGTGGAGACTGGTTCCTGATAGACTGTTGATGACTCTGTGCCTGCTGATCATTCCACCTGATCAGTGCAGATCACTGAGATTCGACTGCTAGTTCCCGGTTTCCAGTGACTCAATCAGGAAATGTGATTCAGGAAACACGACAAATAATTGAAGAATTTTATTTTATTGTATATCTATGTTCATCTGTGTGTTTACTCTTGTATTTATTCTTGCATTTGTTTATTTATTAATCTATTTTGAAACAGTTGTAACTTTTTATTTAACAAAGTGGGAGATGTAGTGTCTTGTAAATAAAGAATGCTGGAACTTTTTTGACACCCATTGTACACCGTAGGCCTGTGACCTAAGCATAGGAGAGATTAGCTGAAGGCAAGCTTAGAATGTTGAGTTCTGACTTGCAAGCAGCGGAATAAAGATGTGTACAACTGCTCACCGTGTGTGGCATTCTTATTGGTGAGTACCTGGACTGATAGGACACTACAGCCTTACCCATGAGAAGCAACAAAAGATTAAAGTGGAAGACTCAGAACCTGGAATCTATCAGAGAAAAATCAGAGACAATTACAATTGTGACTGAGAATAGTGAAATGTAATCACCTGCAGTTTACAGACCTATGAGAAAAAGAGGGCCAATAGTAAGTATTGATCACCTGAATGGACCTATCCAGAATCAGTGTCCGCAGATGAACAGTCATAAATAGAAGTAATTCATTTAACAAGTTACTGTCAATTCATCCTTGAAGATGAACCAGAAGATGAAGAACCATCTTGAAATTTTGCTACGTCCTGACGAATTTTTAATTAAAATGTTGTACCTACACGAATTGACTGATTTTGGTTCATACCAAAGGTGGCCGGACAATGATAAAAGTGGTTTCCTGAATCATCTGAACAGAATTATTGAGCTGAACAAAAAAAAAGAGTGTGATTTCTGATTTTGTACCAAATGAACAATTGCACTTTATTTTGTACCCTTTTGTACCTTTTAATTTTTTTTCTCTGAAGAAATTGGTATACGGCAGATGCTGTAAACTGTTATCATATTTTCAAAGTTAATGATATTAATAATTCCAGTTGGTTTAATGCTATGCTAAATTTCTCTAGTTGCGCATGTTTCTCTTTCATAAAGTGAATTAGCTACCAAACATTATTAAAGATAGCAAATGAGACAAAAACATAGGGATAGATCAGTAGGCAATTCCAAGGATAACATTTAATCAAATTTGTTGGGGAATATGCTATAATAGTGAAGTTTGAGCTTGGTATGTGTGTACAAATCTTCCATCCTCTGCTGAAGAGAAGAGGGTGCCTCCACACCTACACCAATTTAAATAGATTTGCCTACCACCTACCAACTTGCGTGGTGTTTCACTACACTCCTTAGCCCAGTCAGCATATCAAGGGAAAGGCGCAATACAAGAATAGCCCTGAGAATTGCCATATGGTATGCCTTCTCATATGACATTATTTTCAGACCTGACTAAAACAGGTTGCTTGCTACTGACAAGTGGGGGCTATTAATTTCCAATCACTGACTAGTCTGATATTAAGCATACTCTCACAATGAAGATGTTCTTTCATGGACAGGCTGTTTTATGCATTACTCCTGTGACTGCCCTGTCTGAGTGACTTGCTGTTTCTTCTTTCTGAGTATTTCTTCTTTATGACTTATCACACATACCCAAGGCAGCGATGTGGCAAAACATTCAGACTACTTTTGGTGATATTAGCGAGACTGCGACCTGGATGCCAGTACCTTTTGGGAATGAAGATAACTTGGGTTTACTTGTCTTGCTGGGGCAGTAGCGCTGGCTGGGACAGCTGGTTTAGCACACCAGACCAGGTCCCATGATATTCGTTTCTGGTCCAGAGAGCACCTAGCCTGGCTGTTGGGGCTGGACTGTTCCCATAAGGAGCAGGGTCAAGATGGATTTGAATATGGCTGGGTCCAAACTGGAGTGGCATAGTGAGCAAAAGAACAACGGATTAAACCCAGATCTCTTGTTTGAAAAGTTTCAGCACTCCGTACATCATATAAACTTTTTGCCACGCTTAAACCTTCCGTTTTGATACTTATAAGTTACCCTATGGTAGGCCCTGGATAGCCTATATGGCCGGGATGCCCGTCACCCCCTCCCAACACAATCCCCAAGGATGGGAAGTCGGACACATTTCTGAACTTTTGGAAGGCGGGAGGGAGTCACCCTCCCGGCCGTATTTATTAAAATATGAAACAAAATGAAAACATTAAATACAAGTTTCATAATCATGTACAATTTTATATTTATTACATTTCGATGAAGACATGTTCTTTGGCTAACCTTAACAAATCTCTAATACAAAGGTTTCCTAGCCGAGTCTAACATCCTGCAAATGCATACCTTCTAAATTAAAATTGTACATCCTAGCATTAAGGGCCAACGGCAAGGTCTTAACCGGTGTCAGATCCCCACTACCAAAACTGTCACCCTCACGGTGTGAATGGCGCATGCGCAGAGGACTGTACCCTCATTGCCAACTGCAATTTCCCTTGTCTTGTTGGGGGCCCCCCTTTCCGCTCGACTCCATCTTAAAGGTCGTCCGAGCTCCCGTGTGAGGTATCTGTAGGAAGGACAGCGTGGACTCCCCCCCCATCCCCACACTCTCTATCCGCCGTCGCGGATATCCGGGCCCCGGGAAATTCGTAGGAGGGGCATATAGCCGCCTCCTCCCCTGGAAGGGGCCTATGGCCGTCTCCCCTTAGGCGACCCATCCTTAGTGGGTTCCGCCTCCCAGTGGGAGGGGCCAATGGCCGCCTCCCCCCGGACGCTCTCATCCATATTGGGTGGCGCCCCACTCTAGGGACCTTGAAATTACTGCTCACCAATCATGACCTTACCGCCACAGGCCGGATAGTTGACCGGCTATCCGGCCCCCCCCAGACTCCTCCTAAAGGTCATGCCTCCTCAAACCCCTTAGCCATGCTATGAAGTCTCCTATGAGTAAAACATTCCCTTCCCAGGACAGGTGAACCCCATCATTTAGATACATGTGATCACCCCGAATACACCCATGAGGAATACTATGCAACTGTGTAGAGCGAAACAATCTACCAATTTTATTGTTAACTTTCTTCACCGAATGGTTCAGTACTGACACCGAAAGGCCCCCCCGCCATACTTTCCTGGGAATCATGTGGGACCAGGCAATCGTGCACCCCGGGATTCTTTGTGCCAACCAGCTAACGGCAGACAAAACTTGCTCGAACAATACACGTCTACCCAGAGTCAACAAGTCATTGCCCCCCAGGTGTACTATGACTACAGATGGCGGTGACCTCTGCCGCCCTAAGAGACCCTCAACAAAAGATTCGAATTGGTCAATACAGAGCCCGCCCCTTCCGTGGAAGGCCACTCTGTACCCGTATTCCCCAGCTGCGCGAGTCGCGTCACCTGCTTTGAATACGTCCCCGGCCCGCTTCACGTATGAGTGGCCCATGACCCACACCACTCTCTCCTCAGACGGTGATCCAAGACCGCTGGTCTCCAGGCACTGGGTTGACTGCAAATTCCGCCCCGCATGACATGCTCGCGAAACTGTAATTCAAACAAAAGACATGAAGCGTGAGTGCATGTCCCTGACTTTACAACATGTGCAATCGCACATACCTTTTGAAGCAATTCGAGGACCATCGTCCCAATTGTTTCACTTCCTCTGCACCCTGACCCCTGGCTGTAGCCTCAGTAGCAGCCCCTATCCTAAAGGAGTGGGTCCCAAAATCGCACGGGTCCATGCCCGCGGCAGCGATTGTCAGTGCTAGCACCCTCTTTAACTGAAACCTCGTCAGTGGGGTGCCATCGTTGTGCCTCAGCATACCCCCCCCATGTATCCGCCCTTAGTGCCAAGTATTCTTCTATACACATTAGCGGGCACGTGGGGGACCCTCGCACGTGCTGCACAACAACACTGTTTCCCGTAGCTCCCTGGTCAGTCTTGGACCTCGCTATTGTGACTACCATCGAATCACCCCTAATCAGGATGTGATCCCTGCACAAGCCTCCCTCCACATCTTTCTTATTCCTTGCGACCAGTTCGCTCACCCGCATAGCCCCATGGAACGCTAATGCGAAAGCTGCCCGGAACAGAACTGCTTCGAATTGGGAGGAGCATGTCTCGACTAGTTTCGCCATGAGTAGGGCCAGCCTTTCTACGCCAATCGGGCGCCTCTCATCCTGCTTGCGACCCTCGAGGCGCTGCCAGCCGCGAAGGGCTTTTTTCGCCAAAAAGGAACCTGTTGGGTCCCTGATGCCATGCACCTGCACCATGAATGAAATGGCCGCCCTGTGCCTATTAGCCGTTGCCGCTGATCGGCCTTCTCTGTGCAGTGCTACCAGAAACCCTAGGAAGGATTCTTCCTGACCCCAGTTCTGATTCCCTGCCTGACCCAAAAACGCACAATAGGAACTAAACGCTCCTTCGTATGCCTTCCTCGTCCTGGGGGCTAAGCTCGCTGCCATGAGGTCTTGTAATCCGGGGCACCGATTAGCCAGAGTGCTTCGGGGAATGGTGCTGCCGCTAGGCCCGCTGTAGGTAGATAACCCCTGAACGCCTGCATATGTGAACAAGAGAGTGCATCAGCCGCATGATTCAGTACACCCGGCACATGTTTCGCCCTGAACTGTACATTCAGTCTCATGCACAATTTCCTTCAACAATCTCAAGATCCATTTGCAGTGTGCTGCCTGATTGTTAATGCATTCGACAACAGTCATATTATCAGACCAAAATACCACAGAGCGGTCTCTGAACTCGTCTGGCCATGCCATCAGAGCAACAAAAATAGGGAATAGCTCCAGGAACCCAATGTTACCTGTGAGACCACAGGAGTGCCACCACGCCGGCCATGTTTGCGCTGACCATCGATTGCCAAAGATGGCGCCAAACCCCACGCTCCTCGCTGAGTCAGTCCACAAGCCCAGCTCGCCCGATGACGCTGGCGGCTTGTTCCACACTACTCGACCGTTGAAGTCCGCCAGAAATGCCAACCAAATACACATATCCTGGCGGACCTCTGCCGACAGTCTCGTGCGGTGGTGTCCTTCCTTGAGACCAACCATAGCTTGTGCGATAGAGCGTGAAAAGGGGCGGGCCATTGGTAACACTCTTAAGGCAAAGTTAAGCTGACCCACTGTTTGCTGTAACTGGTGCAGGGTCACTTTCTCCTTACAAAGGCAAAGTTCCAGGGAAGCCCTAAATTTCGCTACTTTATCGGCTGGCAAATGGAAGCATCCCTCCACAGAATCGAGCTCAATTCCCAGAAACTCGAGTGAAGTAGCTGGTCCAACCGTCTTACCTGGTGCCAATGGCACTCCAAACTCCCTCATGAGGATGCAAAAATCTTGTAGCGCCTGCGCACATTCCGAGTCGCCGGCTGCTCCCAAAAACAGAAAGTCATCTAGATAATGCATAACATGCCTATGCCCTGTAGCCTCGGTAAATACCCACTCTAAAAAACAGCTGAATTTCTCGAAATAGGCACAAGAAATGGAGCAACCCATCGGCATGCATTTATCCATGTAGTAACTCCCCTGGAATGCAAATCCTAGCAAACGCTGATCCTGTGGGTGTACCGGGAGCAACCGGAACGCTGATTCGATATCTGATTTTGCCATCAGCGCCCCGGGGTCCAGGCGATTTAACATGGTGATGGCATCATCGAATGATGCGTACCGCACCGAACAAACTTCTGCATCAATAGCATTGTTTACCGAGAAACCCCTTGGAGCAGACAGATTATGGATCAGTCTAAACTCACCCGGGTCCTTCTTGGGGACCACCCCTAATGGGGAACAGATGAAACCTGCCACTGGCGGGCGATGAAAAGGCCCAGCCACTCGGCCGAGGCTTACTTCCTTAGCAAGTTTTCTTTCTACCACACTAGCATTCTGTTGCGCTGATAACTGGTTTTTACAAAAAGGTTCCCCATGAAAATCCCCCGCCGGAATGTGGAAGCCATATAAGAATCCCTTCCTCAACACCCCAGCAGAGACATAATCAGGGTATTTGTTCAACCACGGAGTCATAGCCATGAGATCAACGGGAGTAGGCAGTTGTACACAATGATCGCCCTCAGTCCTGCTTGGACCCTCCTTTACCTCCCGACCCACTATTCTTCGATCTGCATGAACTCTCCGGGTGTGAGGAATTCCCACAACCCGCACACACATGCTTGAACCTACATGTACCTTGTGGTCTGTTACAGTTGCCTCTATTGAAGCCCCAACAGACCCCCGCTTACCCCCATTCCCACCGGTTTTCGGCTGGTGATCACTCCCGGTGCCCGCTCGAAAGGGCACCGCGGGTTTTTGGCGGGAAACCCCCGAACTATTCCCGCCTGGCGAGGATGTCCCTGACGACCCAGGCAGGAGCTGCTTATGCCAGGCAATTGAATCGAGGCAATCCCATGTCAGAGAGGAATCATACTCTTTCTCTTTACGAAATTTCATGTCGTAACCTTTCCATTCGTCCCCCTCATACATGTCATAAAAATCCATTATATGTGCCTGATAACAAGACAGTTCGGTCAGTACCTCAGGCTTACGTTCACCAATAATCGCAGTAAACATTGCAAAGGTCTTCGCCCAATTCGTTATTGTCTCTTCCACCCTGAACTCCGCCATCTTGGCACGCCAGACGCTCGGGTGCCACAAATCTTTCTGCGTTTTAGCATATTCCATCTCGCGATGGTCAGTCAACAATGAAAATATATTGACATACTTGTCTGCCCATATCAATTCCTTCGTGGCCATCGGGATATGTTGAACCACCCTCTCCCGCCTTGAGGGCAATGAGCCCTCCCCCGCCACTGGCAATGCGAGCTTACTCGGTTCGGTCGTTGTTCCCGCCGTTTTCTCGCGACCAGCTGCCGGTCCTTCCGGTGTCACCTGCGGGGAAACAAGAGGGAGATTCGCCTTCGCGGCATCTCGCGACTGCCGCTACTGCTGGATTAGTAATTTGGCCTCTTCGGCCGTGTCGACGGGCGCCGTAGCACCACCTGCCTTCTTATTAAGCCATGCGGCCAACTGGGTGGCTAATTCAGGAGGCATATCCTCATCGGTAGCGTGCGTAATCACAACCGGAATCAGTTGACCCGCGTCTGGGGATGGTACTGGGTCATCAGCTGGTATGGCAGGGGTGACCGGGGGGACCTCAGGGGCAGGAACCTCCCCAGTAGCCGCCCTCCTCTTGACCCGTTTCCCTCTACCCTCGGGGACGACTCCCGGCAATGCCGGGCCTATTACCTTCTTCGGGTTACCAGGCTTGTTCAATGCGGCCAGTTGTTTCTTGACGCCCGCCAAATCACGACCAAGCGCTGGGACTTGTCCGAAGCTTCGTTCCATTCTCGCCATTCTGGTCACCAACATACGAAGCATCTTGTCTGTTTCGGAACCCTTTCCTGCCTTCTTGCCGGACATGGTTTCGATTTATTCAGTCCGAGACGAACAACGCAGATCTGGATCCTTCGCTGCAAAGTCACTGAAAGAAAAACACAAGAATTACAAGTTCTCAAAATTGCTGCTTGTTCCGTCGAGGGCTCACGAGCAACGAGTGGGTGCAGCCTTCAGAGCACAGGAACAAGAGGACGCTTCTTCGGATTCCCGCTCTCTTTATTCTTCTTCGGGAGGGCGTGCACCTTCCTCCGGTACGCCTACCGGGGCGCGGTCATCGGTGTAAGTGTCTAGGACAACCCCTCTTGGGCGGGAAAAGGCGCGCCCCAGCTACGCCGCTTCAGGCATACCAGCCGAGACACGCCCCCCGCCCAAAATTGTTTCCCGGGAGGATCGGGGCACCCAACCATACATTCGGGGGGACCGAGTGGTCGCCCCTTTCCAGAGTGCAGGGTACAAGCATTTTCAAAGTAGGACATGTACTTTTAAGCATTACGTGTCCTGGTAGTGAAAAACTCCAAAATTAATTTTTCACTATTGTAAGGCCTATCTCTCCCATAGAATATTATTGGAGTTGCCTTATTACATTTTATAAGTGTAATTTTCAAATGGCAAGAGATAACCAGTTCACGTTTGGTGTCTCTGGAATGACAATTTAAAATCCTAGCCTCATGGTGAAGCCGAATGTTAAATTGCAATTCTGAAAATCCCACTTTTATAAAGTTCGCATTTTCCTGCCTCGTCTTTTTAGTGCCTGTAGCCTGTCCGTTGGTTACATGGCTGGGTATAGCTCACAGTTGGCTTTTTATATCCCTCACACACAACAAGGAGCTTAGGTGTGCCCTGATGGGCCGTCCCTTGTGGCATGGGAGGAATTAGCTAAGCACCGCCCCACTTACACCTGAATAAGTTGTGTCCTGCCACCACTCAAAGGGTTGCATAGCCCCTGTAGTTAGTTGGGAGCCAGAACAGGGCAGGCAGGATGCTAGGGTGCTTTAACCCCTTCCAGGCTCATGACGAGCTGGGCTCGTCATGGTGTAGCCTCCTCGCACGCTGATGACGAGCCCAGCTCGTCATGTAACATGGGTTTTTTAAAATATCAGCATAGAAGGAGAATTCCACTAACGCGCATGTGGTTAAAGGGAAACTTCTTCCCTTGAAAGCACCCTTCTCTTCCAAGGCACAACTAGTTATACATTCAGGACCTCAGACACCAACTTTTCTGTACACACCTGGACCTGTTGATACTCTGCGAGGAATAAAGACTCCTGTGCTGCCGAAGGACGGCCAATCTGCTGGGCTGCACTCTGCTGGACTCCTGCTTTACTGTGCTGATATGCTGCCTGCTGCACTCTTGTCTGGGTGAGTAGGAGCGGACCTGCATCGCTTGTACCCAGAGAAACTCCAAGAGCTAGTTGACTGTCCTGATCTGAAGCCTCAGGGACATAACAGGCTTCCAACAACCAAACATCTGCACCTGAACTCTGCCTCCTTTGAGTCTACCCTGCCAAGTGGTGCCACCCAGGGACCATTTGAAGTGGGCTTGAGGTGCTTTGCCAGCCTCTGTGGATCCAGCAGAATGGACGCATCTCCTGTGCTGCATTGCACAACCCCGAGCAGAACCTATGCATCTCCGCTGCTGCATGGTTTGGAACTGATGCAAAGACTCATATCCCCACCGCAACCTGTTTGCCTTCGGAACTGATACTGTGCGATGCATCCTTGGTGCAGACCCCGCATCTTTTTTCAATGAGGACACTGAACTCCGCATCACAGCCTCACAGCTCCTTAGAACCAGCATATCACCCCAACTGCACAACACATTCGCTACTCCAGACTTTGCATCTTAAGCTCTTGTTAATAGGATCCTCCACATCAACGCACCAGGAGAGTAGAGGAGGAAATAGCAGTATGTCTGACTAGCCTACTTTGATTGGATGGTTTGCCATGGATGTACGTTAGTACAAGGCGATCTTTTAGATCGCGGTACTTTACAAAGCTGCCATTACAACGCAAATCGTTACAACGACTTGCGTTGGTGTGCGTGGATTGTGGAATATTATAATTGTATATTCTAACTCCTTATACAACAGCGCCATCCAACGCAAGTCGTAATAACGACATGCATTGTAATGGCATCGTTGTAAAGGCAACACGGTGTAAACACTGCGTTGTAAACAATGTTTCCCGTTTGCCATACTTGGCGTGATTAATTGAACACAGCTGTCAGATTATTACCAGACATAAGGAAGGCCCAAAGAATAACTTTTGAAAATGCTGAGTGTCAAAAAGTAATTAAGGAGGAGGGAAGTCATTAAAAAAATATTTGTTTACAGCTACTTCTATTTCACTGCTAGCAGTACAGTGTTTAGCAATAGGTATATGGAAAGAAGGAATGATGTCTGGGATACCTGAAGAAGGTGTATGGTTCAATTTAGAAGATAAAATGGGCAAGGGGGAGTAGATCTTAGATTTAATTCCAAAATAAACATAATGATATGATTAGAAACAATTTTTTATAAACAAACCTCATAGACGTTCAATGAAGAAATAAAAGTTGAAGCTACATTAAAGTCAGAAAACGTTATTATTTCGGTAGAAAAACGATATAACTACACAAACCCTAGATAATGAAAAATTATTGTTATAACGCAAAGTTATGATGTCGATCACAACCAAATCATTGTATACTGGCGCACTTTCAAACAGAGTGTGGTAAACTTAATAGAAAGACTAAATCAACTATAAATCACCACAGTATCATGCACAGTCTTCTAATAAATTGTCATTTGAGATGCCATGAGTTTTGTTATAAATGCTATGATTTGACAAGATATCTGTGTGGTATAAGCAATGCATTGTGAAGCCAAGAGTTACAGTTGAGTCAAGTCACTTTTAGACTGTATGAACTCTTTAACCACCTGTAATACAATATTGGTGGGTGATTTGTATGGTGATAAATATCAGATCGACATCAAATAAATATTACACAAAATTGAAAAAGTGGATTGAGTTTTTTTCAAAACATCTTCTTGCATTTTTCTTTTAGTAGTGGTAGCCTTACAGACTTTAAACAGAATTTACTAACTGTGTTGTCAAATTGTGGAACCAATCATCCAATCAGTAACGGAGAATGAAGTGTGCATTAGGCTGATTATGTATGTTTTATAGCTAGAACCACCACTGATTTGACTGGCAAAGTAAGTCCATTTGACCGGTAAATTAAATTGTTACATACTGTTCATCCACCCATGATAAAACCCCAAGACATTTTGGAATCTGGACAATCTACTCCCTCAAGAGTTATAAATATTTTCTAATCCTGTTATTCTCTCCATTTTACACACCCTATTGAACACTGTACAGCAGCTATGTCACTCCACTACTGTGCTATAAGTGAAGATGTCACTAAAGAGGTGAGAAATATCAGATTCCTCTTGTCATGAGTGCCATAGAAGTTAGTTTTGTCTCTCCTCGAAAAGCACTACATCTCGGTCCCCAGCAAACCATTTTCCAGTAACACTACCCAAATTACTGCAGATCTGACCCATATGATTTGATCTCACTACCATCTTGAATAATATGATACCAGGTTGTACCCATTGACCCTTGTTGGTGACACTTTGGCCAATATCAATTGTTCATGGACTCTTGAATCTAGCTATCCTAAGGGATTGCATGATTTGGCGAGTATACTCCCTAAGAACACTTGCCAAACGAATGATTATCTGCCAAATATTCTTTCTTTTGTGTGCAAGGGAGGGCAACAACACCTAACGTCTTATTTATGTATTTTTGCTCCTGACAATAAAAGTCCAAATGCCCAAAGTTTTCTTTTCTGGCCATATTAACTTAACCTCACACCTTTCAATCAGAAAATCATCACTGAGTATCATATTTTTCACAGTTGTTTTATTCTTCTACTCCTTAATGAATAGTATTCCTCCTATAGCCAAAGCAGTACAGTTTGCGCACCAATTATCAACTGCAAGCTTTTTTTTAATAATCTCATATTCACTTGATCTAAACCTATACAATACTTTCAAAATGTATTAACTTTAGAAAAATAAATAATTAGCAATTGATATTTTGCAACCTGTAACCGTTTCTATTCCAGTGTTGTTTTTAGGTCTGGATGAGCGATAGATTTACCTGCAGTAGCCAGCACTTTGTTTTTATTTTTTCAAAATAAATGAATAATATTCCTAGTTATATTACTAAGACAAACAGGCATTGGATAAGCAACATTAAGTGACAGGACAGGTGCATTGGCATTTACATATTTGATGAGTCCACACAACAGCTTACAGAGACAGAGAATATGGAAATAAGTCAGCCCTCTTCGGCCCCTTGCCTTGTGGCAGCAGTACTCAATAGAACGGAGAAGCACACCTTTTGTGCCTTCAACTTTTTTGTTATTACTATAGACCTCTTTTTAACTTATTCTGTCAAGCATGCTACAATGGTGGCACGTCTTGTCGGAATCGTGCCTAAACTTATACCACCCTACTTCGAGTCTTTCAAGCTCGACCACTGCGCACTGTTGCTAGGGTCTGTTACCAAATTGGTCTTACAAAATAATTGCAGTGTAAATGACAACTTAAATGCTTTACCAAACTCTTTGCCAAATCTTCATAATGTAAAAACACAACACATTCAAAAGCTTCTAATTCAACTTTTTACTTATTTTCACATAGGTTTAAACAAAAAATCGCCTTCCAACAATTATATAAACATACACACTTGGTTGTTCAACAATCCAGAAATATTCCAACTTTCCGATGCCTGCCCAATGAATTTCGGGCCAACAGGCCCTTCTTCGGGGGCCTTAAATAAACTGAAAGGTGTGGCTCAACCTGCATATGCTCTCCACTCGTACTCATACTTAAAGTAACTTGTGATCCAAGTTACGCCGAGTACGAGTGCCAAGTTTTTCTCAAATTCGAAGGCAAAGAAGTTTTTCTCAGATACGAAGGCAGAGGAGTTTTGAAAGACAGATTCATTTGTAAGGTTGGAGGTTCCAATTTGGAAATGATAACGCCATAGAAATTCTCAGTGGAGAGCATTTGGAGGTTGAGCCACACCTTTTGATTTATTTAAGACCCCCGAAGAAGGGCCGTTTGGCCCAAAATGCATTGGGCAGGCTTCAGAAAATGTGAATATTTCTGGATTGTTGAATAGTTGAACAACCAAATGTGTATATCCACTCTGCGGGCCCACAGGTCTCACATTTGGTGCCGGGTCTTGATTTCTACATGTAAGAGGACATACCAGTGTACCCAGCATCATTGCAGGCTGCACATCCGCTCAGCCTCATGGGTGCCACTAACCCAGGAGGCGACGCCACGTGGCGGTAGGCCCACACTGCCCGCTGGCTCAGGCTTACAGTGCGGTTCAGCAGGGTACACAAAACCTGAGCCGTCTTTACTGCCGGGACGGGGCATCATTGCAGGCTGCACACCTGCTCAGCACTTAAGGTGCCCCTACCTCAGTGCACCGAAAGTCACCGTCCCGTGGCAGTGTGCCTGTGCATGCCACAGTGTATCCGGTGCCACCAAGTCTGTACCCCGCTAGTCATGGACCCTCTATGATTGGGTATCGTGGTGCGGACGCCATCATGTCACCTCCAGGCCTGCGGAATGTGATGTTGCAGGCCCCTGGGCCTCCATGCCTACATGCACACCACACGGATACACCCCGAGAGAGGTTGGAATTTGCATACTGCACGTGTGCCCAGCCCTTTTAATTGGCAGTGTCACATGTGCTGTGACGTGGGTGCTGGATGGGTGTGGTGTGGGTGTTTACCAGCCATGAGGGAGTGGCCGTGGCATGCTGACAACTAGATCTGTAAGGAGCAGTTAACTATAGGGGAGACCTGGCACATTTGGCATTGTTGTCCCCCCCCCGGAGCGTAAGCACAGTGGGCTGACTGGCGTATGCCCGTCTAGCTTAAGGGTTTGAACAATGACCCCGGGGCTCTGGGCGTGGTTCTGTATGGGGCTGGTCAAGGAAGTAACAAATGTGTTTGTCACTGTTGTTGCGTCGCACCACCTTTACAACATCCTGCAATGGGTCACCCTATGACCCAAGTCCAACGACATGAGCCACTTGGATGTAGTGGGAATTCACTGACCCAACATTCATAAATACTACCACACATAAAAGACCATAGACACAACACATCTGTGTGATTCGGAATGTTTATTGCCCATTCAGTGTTGCATCTGGAGCAGTACAGGGCCATGCAAACACCAATTTACAATGTTGGCCCGTGGAGGGCCAGCCAGAGTCCTTCAGAGAATGACAAGTCCAAAGGAAGAGGAAGAGTTCAGTTTGCAGTCTGATTGCTGTGTCATTGGCGACCACACAGAATATGACAGTCCATCACGAGGTCCAAGGTGAGTGTCGCAGAGTGTATCGGGAGACAGTAGAAGGGGATGATGCAGAGGGCAGAACCAAGCTGAAACTGGCCATATGGCTGAGATGAATGCTACTGCGTCCGTCTCACCACAATGGCGCTTTCATCCACTTCTTAAGCCTCCGCGGTTCCATGTGCCTAACTTGTGGGAGGTGATGGCCTTTCTCCAGCACTGTGTGGCAGTGACACCTCAGGGGCAGGACGTGGAATGCCTGCCGCACTGTGTGGCACTGACACTTTAGGAGCAGAGATGTAGATCTGGTGGGAGCAGCAGCATGCATCAGCGCCAGGCCTTGTGGCAGCAATGCCATGAGGATGGTTTTGAGGTCATTAAGGAACCCAGCTACCACTCACTGGTGTGCAGCCATGGCAGCCGCTCTTTCCGCATTGGCCCACTCCATTGTCACCATGAGCCTGAGCATGTTTCCCACCTCCCGGGCAAGCTCGATGGAGCCACTCCGATTAGTCAGTCGTTCTTGTCGCTGAGTCAGGACTCTGGCTATGTCAGCCATGGTTCATTGGAGAGCATGGAGCGGACTGTGGGTGTCTGTTAGGGACTGTGAGTGGTCTCTGATGGGACATAAACACCCACATATGGCATCTAGTTTGTCTGCCATGCGGTTGAAGCCCACCCGCACCTGTTCAGCCAGCTGCTCCTTGGCATTCCAACACACGACGTTAGAAGGCTATGTGTTCTTCGCGGGGGTCCAGGGAGGCAGCCATGGTGGTGGGTGTTGCTTGCTGTGTGGTCTTTGCAGGGGGTGGGGTTTCATTGTAGCAGCTAGGCTGTCCGGCTCCTGACAGAAGAAGAAGTGGCAACCACTCTAGCAGCCACGAAAAGCGGAGCCCCCAGCGACCCAGTCCCCGTACGGTTCACGAAAAACATAGCACGAACCATCACAGCTAGACTCACGGCCCTCATTAACACCTCTTTTGCCCAAGGAGTAGTCCCACAAAGCTGGAAGGAGGCCGTTGTCAAAGGTCTGCTGAAGAAGCCGTCACTAGACCCCACGGACTTATCCAATTATCGACCCATCTCGCTCCTCCCCTGGATAGGTAAGTTCGCGGAGAAGCTCGCAAACAAAAAACTGTCCCACTTCCTGGAAGCAAACCACTGCCTAAAGAACTCCCAAACAGGTTTTAGACCAGGTCAGGGCACAGACACCGCCCTCCTGGCGGCAGTAGAAAAAGCGAGGGAAATCATGGATACAGGAGGATCAGTGGCAGTGGTCCTCCTGGACCTCAGCGCAGCATTCGACACTGTCAGCCACCAGGTCCTAGTCCAGCGCCTAGAGAGCACCGGCGTACAAGACAGTGCACTGAGATGGCTCACATCCTTTCTCGCCCGACGCTCCTTCCAAGTCTGGGAAGGAGAAAGCCGGTCTCCCTCAATCCCCCTCCGGTGTGGAGTACCCCAGGGCTCCTCATTAAGCCCCACACTTTTTAATGTGTATATGGCCCCACTGGAGGAGCTGGTTGCCCCTTTCGGAGTCACGATCGTCAGCTACGCTGACGACACTCAGCTGGTAGTGACCCTCTCCCACCCCAAGCTACAGCCCTACAACTTGCAAGAGTGCCTGTCCACTGTCCATCAATGGATGGGCGATTCTGACCTAAAGCTTAACGGGTCAAAAACAGAGATCTTGCTTCTCGATCACAAAACCCCGAGTCTCCCCCCCTAACATCTGGCCCGCCTGTATGGGTGACCCCCCCTCACCTAAGACAGAGGTAAAGAGTCTGGGAGTGTGGCTAGAGACAGATCTCACTTTCCGGACACAGGCCAGGAAAACAGCCGGCATCTGCTATGGGCTCCTGAGATCATGTAGGAAAGTGCTCCCCCTACTGCCATTCCAGTCCCGCCTTCTGCTAATTCAAGGTTTAGTGCTAGCAAGGTTGGATTATAGTAATGCTATTTACCTAGGGGCGCCGGAAGCCACCTTGCAAACACTACAAAAAACCCAAAACGCCGCAGCCCGCTTGCTCACAAACACCTCAGCAAGAACTTCGGCCAAACCTGCCTTGAAAAAACTTCACTGGCTCCCCGTGAGGGAAAGAGTCGCTTTCAAGGCCCTCTGTCTGGCACACAAGGTCCTGAACAATATGGGTCCCCCCATCCTGAGCACCTGGATCACTCCATACAGACCGTCAAGAGCGCTTCGGTCCGAACAGGGAAACCTCATTGTTGTCCCCAAGGTAAAGAAAACCCGCATCGGTGGCCGCAGATTCTCAGTGAACACGGCCAGAAAATGGAACGCTCTCCCCTCGAACCTCAGAGCTGAACCAAACCTCCTTCGATTTAGAAAGTCCCTCAAAACCCTTCTTTTTCCCTGATTTTGCTTCGAAACTTCCCTGTGCCCCCCGTTAGGAGCTCGAGGTTTTAGCGCTGGGATACTCAAGGGTGACTACGCGCTCTACAAAAACCAAAAATAAATAAAATAAATACATAAGTGGGCTGCAGAGGCTCTCCATGAGCTGTTGGAGGGGGTAGGAGTTGAGTGGTCCTCTTCTTCATCAGAGAAGAGAGGTTTGGGCTGACCTTCAGGAGGTGTTGATTGTCCCCTGCAATGTGAAGGGAAAATGCAGTTTATCAATGTGTTCACATGTGTGTTGTCGCATTGTACAAGTGTATATACAGACTGCAAGACTGTGTGCATCATGGCTGTTTGGCAGGAGCTGCCTATTTGATGGCAGTGGACATTTTGACAACAGAAATGTGTGTGTTTGTACTTGTACATTGTCCTTTCACATGTCCCTGCAATGCCACTTGTGACTGGCCAGTGCCTACACCCGGTCGGGAACAGTTGTGTCCTGTGTTCTGTTGAGGACGTGTTGCGGTTTGTGCCACTTTGTTGTCAGTGTTGATATGCTCTGCATGTTATGTTTGTGTGCTGCATTTCGGGGGTGTGGCCTCTGCTGCCCTGTTTTGCTGCCCCTTATCCCTTTTCTGCAATGTACCTTTGCCTTTTGTGCTTATACAATGCTGGGATGTTGTATACTTGGGTACATTGGTCCCTTGGTGGGAGTTGGGGTCTGGGGCATGGTTTGTCCGCAGATGTGCTGAGCTCAATTGTGCATGTGTGCCGTTGTGGCCATCTCCCCCCTTCCCCCAGTCCCCAGTATTTACTCCTCCTGTTACACTGGACTTCCACCTCCAGTCTGCATTGCTGCCTTCCGGTTGTTGGCGAGTTTCAGCTTGCTTTTGCGCTTGACATCATTCAAGCACATCTTGACCTCTTCTATTGTCCTCTTCAGCACTCCCAATGCTTTCACCTTGTCTACGATGGACTGCCATAGTCTATTTTTGGTTGCCAATGACACAGTGGAGGTGACGAACAGTTGTTGAAGGTATTCGACCACCTCCATTATCAGGATCCTATTTTGCTGCGGACTGAAGCGCTTCTTCCTACTCTTCTTCTCCTTGGACTTCCCTGACCCCGAGGTCCCAGGCAGGTCCTCTGGGGGGCTTGTGGGTTTTTGGTTCTCCTCTGTAGTTTTTCCGGCAACATCCATTGTGCTTCGGTGTTGTTGGCATTTGCTTGTCAGTTTTTTTTCTAATTTTATGATGAATTTTCCCGCCTGATGCGTGTGGGTTGCAGGCCTGTTGCTGGTTTTCACTGATTTTGTTATCGCGATTTGCCTCATCACAGCTATTTTTCCATTCGCGTTTCACATTTTTGCGGTATGCCGTTGATTTGAATGCGGTCCATTGACTCATTATCTGGGAACTATTGCATGGTACCACCGTGTTGAGAATGCTTGGTTAACACGGCGTAACTTTCCAGCAATAGACTGCGATGTTGGAAGTTGCATTAAGTAACTTCTGCGATGGTTATCACATGTTCTTCAGGATAGGCCCCCAACTATTCAACTGGAAAGGGAAGTTCAAACGCATTCAAAAACCCACATCAAATCACGCCCCCTTAAACACCTCACAACACATCGCAAATTACTAGCATGCTGTGACAAGACTAACTATGTGACAAACCTCTCAAACAGTGTTAGAGGGTGATTTCCATATGATCCTCATTCACATGGGTAAAATAAGGGGAAACATTTTTTAATAATTAAAAGCAAATATCTGCAAGTGGGGCTTGAAGCAATGTAAAATATAACATTACCATGGCATTCGCTTCTACAACAGCTATTCAAACATGTAGTTCATTTTTTAAAATGTTTTTCTCACACACAGGTAGTTCAGTATGCCTTATGTTAGGGTGCTGAGTTTCTTATATACACAACAGACTCACAATTGTTTTTCATGCCTTAAAAATATATCACCCTTCCACTCTTTCACTATGGCACTGGAAGCTCCCATTTACTTTTCTCCCAGACACTTCCACTATAACGATTTCCACAAAGTAATGGCTTCCTTTTAAAACAAACAATTCCGCCTCCCCCCACATGACACAGCATCTCATGGATTTGTGAAACGATGTGTCATGTCTAATTATACCATAAGCCTATAAGCAAATGCCGGTGGGTGATTTCCAAAGGATCAACCTTCTCTTAGGTAAAATAGGAAAAATTAAACAAAGTAAAAAAAAATTGAAACTGCATGGGCCACTTCAACCTTAATGAAAAAAAGTACATAAACCTTGTAATTTACTTCTCACCAACTAGTTATTTTGCGCGCTGCTGAATATTGTTTTAGCAGACAGATAGTGCAGTAGTCCATTTTCTATTAACATACCGTTCTCCTTTTATATGCCACATCTTCACTAGAGTTTTTTCATGCATTAAAAACAGCTAACCATCAGGGGTGTGGCTTAGGAGCAGGAACATGGCGGTCGCGTTTCCTTAGCGCTCCACCGCTCGCTCCCTTAACGGGGCATAAAGACTGCATTACCCTGACCCCAGCTGCAAGTCCCGAGAGATTCTAGTTAAGGCCCCCGCCGTGCAGCGTAGGGTTGGGTAATGCGGAGGTGGTGGGTCCGAATCATCAAGAGCAATCTCCTGGCTACCCGGGGCCTGCTCCGAGATATTGGGCTGCGAGGCCGGGCTTGCCCAGCTGCATACCTCCCTCATCTGTAGGAGTGGGGTGGACAAATCGGAATGAACTCCGGAGTCGCCCTAACCGGTGCATCCGAGGCACAGCCAACCCTGATTGTCCTGGGGTGCGGAGAAACGGAGGAGGAAGGCGCGACACCATTGAGGTGCCTCTCCCCCCACCTTTATCGCCAGGGGTCCCAGAGGGCCTGAGTGACACTATGGTCTAGCGGACCCTGCCGGGGACCCCCATCCATGGCTGTGAGTGTGCTGTGGCCCCTTGTCTTGGGTTTCGTCTACCTGCTCTGGTGCAGTGGGCCAGTCGCTGTCACTGCCGGTCCCTGTAAAGCCATCCCTCAACCAGCGGGCTGCGTCCACGGCCAGAGCAGCTTTCCCCATCCGAGGGGTGTTGAAGGTGTAGGAGGGGAGCGCCAGTGTCACTCTGGATCCTGAAGCTGCAGCGCTGCTGGACACTGCCAGACCAAAGTTGGTGCACCGGGAGTGGTGTGTGTGAGACCTTTGGAATGCCCGTCTGCATTGCAGCGAGCGCCGGTGGGCCTGAACTGCATGGCAGAAGCAGTGAGCTCGCCTGGTGCACCCTGCTGGTGCCGTGAGCCTACTGGGTCCCTGGGCCTAGGTTTTCCGGCCTGTTGTGGTACAGTGGGCATTTCTCTACCTCTGCTTGTTCCTTCTTGGTCACCCCAGCTGATAACTACTGAGCTAAGGAGAGGGTCCCTGGAACATCCTCAGAGGGGCCGGTTGGGCCCAATGCTCCTGTGGCCCTTGCTGGGCAGAACTTGGATCATCTGCCATGGGGAGTGGGCTTGCCCAGGACCTGGTAGCTCTGGCGGGGGCTGGGTACCCTCCCGTGGTCGACTGATCCCCTTAGCTGTGCACAGAACTACCTTTGATGCCCAACTCGATCAGGTCTGGCCGAGTGCACCCAGGAGGCACCTCTGCGGAGGCACGGTGGGGACGCATGACGCTGGTCATGTGGTCACCAGGCCGCAGAGGTTGGTGGACGATTCCCTGAGGCTAAGCCTGTTGGGAGGCCAGAGATGTGTGGCACTGCTGCCTACAGCGTAGACCCCTGGAGAGCAAGATCAGGTGGATGGCCCCGCTGGGAGATCCAGACCACCCTGGGCAAGGATCGGCAGGGGGTGTTGGCCCCCAAGCAGTACACTATGGACCGCTACACCACCACAAACCCTCCCAGGGGAGGCTCCGCGGAAGGCATGCCCTCAGACATGGCGACGCTGCTGAAAGCGATCAATCAATCCAGGACCGCTCTGGAGGCCCAGATTGGTGCCTTCGTGGGTGGTTCAGAAGTCTTGTTTCTCCGCCAAGATCTGCGGAAGGTAGTTGACCGTATCACCAAGGCCGAGACCAGGGTCTCTACAGTGGAGGACTCAGTTTCCGCACTCCAGCAAAAAGTAGAGAAGCTGACCAAGCACACGCAAGACCTGATGGCCCGGGTTGAAGAAGCAGAAGGGTGGGCCCATCTCAGCAATATACGCTTGGTGGGCTTTCCAGAGGGCTGAGAGGGCTCTTCCATGGACACGTTCAACTTGGAATGGTTCAAGGCGCTGTTGCCCCCGGAGGACATGTCTCCTTGTTTCGTGGTGGAAAGGGCTCACTGTGCCTTCACCAAGAAGTCGCCTCCGGAGGTATGCCCAAGGCCCGTGTTCGCCCGGCTCCTTAACTATGCGGACCGCGATGCCATTCTCCGCTACCCCTGGCTACATAAAGACAACCTTTTTTTTACAGTCGTATCCCATCATGGTTTTCCCTGATTACACTAAGCTGGTGTAGTAACAACGCCAGTCATTTGTGGTGGCCAAGAAGCGGCTACGGGACCTTAACCTTTCCTATGCATTACTGTTTCTGGCCGGGATGAAGGTGAACTACAATGCTAAAACTTTCTTCTTTGACACTCCGGTAGCAGTGTGGACATATGAGCTCAGGATCCTTAAGCCGCACTACCCGCCCGCTGGACTCTGACTCTTCCCAGGGCTCGCATCGGAGTGGCTGCCAGGGCAGAGACACAACATCAAGATGCAAAAGATCCTGTTCCCACTGGCATGCCCAGGAACCGGCGGGCACCGAGGACTGAGGTAGGCTGGGACTCGTTGGCCAAATTTTGCTTCCTGCCTATTATCGGGGCGGGCTAAGACACCTCATTGTTGCCTTCGTAGTACCTGGGGGGTTTGGGCTTAAGGTCTTTACTATTTGCCCTGGAGGGAACTGGCTTGCTTATCCCCATTTGTTTGGGTAATGTTGGGTGAAGTTGGGAGGGGGGGATCCATTGCAGGAATCGCTTGGGTCATCCGGTTGAGGGGATTCTTGGAAGAATTGGGGTGGGGGTTGGAGGAAGGGGTGATGGGGACTGTTCCTGAGTTGCGGGTTGATTTCTTTTTTGTTTTCGCACCACGCACACACTATGTTATTCTGTCGGGCCCACACTGGCTGACCCACTTTGTCCGGACAATGAGCAATGGCACACACGATGAGTAGCTCAACACCAGGGACCCTAAAAATTCTTGCCTGGAATGTACAGGCTTTTTAAATAAAGTTAAGCATGGGGCAGTGCTACAGCCGGCAAGACGTTATGCGGTTGACATTCTCTTGCTCCAGGAGACGAATCTGCTGGGCATGAAAGTTCCATGCGTGGCCCGCTATGGGTTCATTACAGTATACCATTCAGGATTCTCCCGAGGGGTGCGGGGCATGGCCATTTTAATACATAGCAGACTGCTGCTCCAGGTAGAGCAACACTGGTTAGACCCGGGTGGCCGCTTTTCTGTGATTATGGGCACTATTGCTGAAAATCAGATCACATTAGGCAGTATCTATGCCCCCCGCCGCTAGGCCAGACATTTGTAGATAAACTGACACAGTTATAGGGTGATCTCCAAAGGGATCTGATGGTGTTATGGGTGATTGGAGTGATATCATGGGTCCTTCGGACAGGTGTAGCATGTCAACCTGAAATAGCCCTGCTCCATCTAAATGAAACGTTCCTGCACACACTTTGGATTGGGCGGACACGTGGTGGGCCTTTCATCCCTCTGAAGCCGGGTTCTCCTATGCATCGGCAGTCCATCCCACTCTTTCCCGCCTAGATTATTTGCTTATCTCACATAGTTATTTGCATAGGGTGTCACATACCTCGATTTTGCCCAGTGGCATCTCAGATCACTCACAGATACAACTCCAGTTGCGCCTGATGTCTAACAGGACCTCGTATAGATGGCATATGTCTCCCTGGCTGTTCCGTGACATGGAGTACCAGGAGATGCTGAGCTCGGCAACTACTGAACTCAGTTTTAACATTGGCTCCTTCCAGTCCTCTGTTACTCTATGGTAGACGTTTAAACCAACGATCCGTGTGGCTTACATCAGTTACCACACTGGGGAGAAGAAGCGACGCTTGGCCCAGGTGACTGACCTGGAAAACAGATAGGCGGAGCTCCAGTCTCTGGTGGTGAATGTTGCAGACCCTGCTACCCAATGGAACCTCTTACATGTCCAACAGCAGCTCCACCAAACCCACACGGACCCTGCCAATGAGGCCTGGTTAGCTACTTAGCAGAGGATTTACCAATGGGGCAACATGTCTAGTCAGAAGTTGCTTAGGCTCTGCAAGGCTAGGGCGGCCCAAATGCTGGTCCCTCTTCTGCGGTCCCCTGCGGAGGATAAGTGCGCCTCCCCAGAGGCAGTTGTACTGGCCTTTGCAGATTTTTGCGCTGAGTTGTATGAGGAATGGGAGGTTATTGCTGAACCTCTTATGGAAGCCTATTTTGTACATATCCCTTCCTGCTGCCTATCGGATGAGCTACGAGCGATCCTGGAGGAACGCATCACCTTGGACGAGCTGCGGGCAACTCTTTCCAATATACACCCGGGACATGTGCCCGGCCCTAACAGGTTCCTGTTTGATTTCCTACGGCCCCATTTGGAGATGCTGGGACCACACTTATTAGATGCACTCCGCGATGCCTCGGAGAGATGTATGTTGCCCCTGGACTGGAGACACGTGGAGATAGTTGTCTTTCTTAAGCCGGGTCGCCCACCTGAGGAGCCGGATTAATACCACCTAATTTCTCTTCTAAATTTTGAGCCTAAGCTGCAGGGTAACGTTCTGGCTGATAGACTCCGCTCGTGCATACAAGACCTGGTGCATTTGGATTAGGCGGGCTTCATGCCCCTCTGGTCCACAAGACACAATATTAGACGGGCCCACAATGTCGTGGCGGAAGCCCATCGTTTAGAGCACCCCGCAGCTGTCTTTCTCACCGATATTAACAAGGCATTCGACTCTCTGAGTTGGAAGTATCTCTTTAATCTCTTGGAGGCGGTAAACTTAGGCCCCCGCTTCAGGGCAGATATTCAATTATTATGTACGGGCCTCACCACATTGGTTCGAGTGGCCGGCCATTGTTCTCCCCCTTTCTCATTCACAGGAGCACAAGGCAGGGGTGCCCACTATCCCAGCTCCTGTTCATGTTGGCCATTGAGCCCCTGTCTGCCTGGGTTAACATAGATTCTGTCCTTCGGGTCTAGTTTGGTCACCGGAGCACACTGACAAGATTGCGTTATATGCTGACGACGCCCTGTTCTTCATGTCCGATCCCTGGGTCTCTGGGCCCAGAGTGCTCTAAATTCTGTGGATCTTTGGGGAGACCTCAGGGCTTTAGGCTAACCCCTCTAAGTGATCTTGACCTTATCACCGGTGATCAGCAGTCTCTTGCCTGGGCCTAGCAGTTGATTGTCGCAGATGAGGGCTTTCGATATCTGGGGGTGTTTATTGATTGGTGCCCGACGGTGGCGTGGCCGCATAACATTGCTTCGCTGCTCTCAGTGGTACGAGACAAGACAATAGTGTGGTCTCAACTGGTTCTTTCATGATATGGCAGATCTGCCATTTTTAAAATGGTGACTTAGTAGTGTTTGCTATATCGGCTGCAGAATTACCCCTTCCCCATCCCCCGTCTTGGTTCCGTCAAATCAACGCTCTCTTGAGCAGGTTTCTTCTGGGGGGGTGCAATCCAGGTGGCACTCACAACATGTGTGCAATCCACGTATTGTGTGGAGATTGTGGCGACAGACATCGGGGCATATTATTGGGCTTCACACCTGCTTGTGATTAATGATTAACGATTGGTGGTACTGCTCCTCAGGCAGATCCGGCTTATGCGTTGTGGAGACATTTCATGGCAGAAACGCTGCTGCTCCACCTTCTATACAGCTCCTCAACTTTGTCGGGATTTCCCCCAGCCTGCTGGACTGTCATTCAAATATGGAGGAGCTGGAAGTCGTCTTGTAGCTTCTGGAACGTAGACCCCTGCATTGTGTCCCCCAACATGGAAATACCTGCGTCATCCCACCGGTGAAATCGCACCAGGGACGATACCGGCAGGATCCCCCACCAGCCCATCTGGCCAACCACCAGATGGGCTGGTGGGGTAAGCTGACGGGCGCAACTCCTCTTTGGAAGGGTTCCCATTTCCTTCCGGTATCATCCCTGGTGGGCTTTAGCCGGTGCGGGTTTTGGTCAATGGTCGACACCTGCAATACCTCCCCAGTGCGTGTGTCAGCTACTGGCCAACACTGGGGAGGTAATAAATGCACCAGAGGGATTCATTTATTTAATTTCAAGCTCGGCCTGCTCAGGAAGAGCTTCCACAGCTGCCTGAGTCTTCTTTGTTTTTGCTGTGATGACTATCAGTGCACCGGATGCCCTTACGTCAATATGGTAAAGTGAAAGGAAAATTAGTCAGTAGGCTCATTTTACTTTTATAGAATCAGTGTCTGTGGTGCGTAACTCAGGGCCCCAAGCACTGACTGGGGTGGGAGGCGGTATCGTTAGAAAGGGAAGAATCTCCATTTTACAATGCTACCTCTTCCCAGTGGATCCTTGCTAGGGGATTGCCATAAGAGAGCCCGTTCCTAGAAGGGCTTCTCCCACTAAGCACCAGGGAAAAGGGGGTAGAGGCCCCTTAAGCAAGGGATTGTGCTCCCTCCAGCATATATAAATATATCCCAGGGTACATAATGCCCATTAGACACCAGGGAAAGGATTTGTTTTTAAAATATAGGGGGGGATGGCCACCATGGTCATTCCCCTATCCCATTTAAATGGAACATCAGTATTTCTGCACCCTCTTGGGGTGGATGCAGATAATTACCCCCAATCTGCTTCCCCGGTTAGACAGAAAATCCACTAGACACCAGGGAAAGGATTTTTTAAATAAAGGGGTGGGGGCCGACCACCATGGGCTTGGCCATGCCCTCCACCCCACCACAATTAAATGGGACATCAGTTCAGTCTTTCTGCCTCATCGTGGGTAGATGGTTGTAATTACCGCCTGATGTGCCCCAGAGGAGGGCAGAAAGCCAACTAGAAGATAAGAAAAAAATATATTTTAAATATAGGAGTGGGGGCTGCCTTCCATGGCCATTTCAATGCCACCACCCCAACTAAATGGGGTATCAGTCCTTTTGCCCCATCAGGGGGTGAATGTGAGTAAGTCCCTCCAGCAGGTCCCTCTGTGGCAGAAATCCCACTAGATGCCATGTAAATCATGTTAAGCAATATATAGGGGTGAGGACTACCCACCAAGGACATGGCCATACCTCACCAATTTAAATGGGACATCGTTCTTTTTGCCTCCCTGGGATGTGGATGTGAGTGGGAGAGCCCACAGGATGCATAAGAAAATACCTTTTTTAATATAGGGATAGGGGCTACCCATCATGGACATGGACTTGCTCTCATCGCAAATAAATGGGTCAGCAGTCTGTCTGCCCCCCCCCGGAGAGGGTAGAGGGAGGTAATTTCCACTGATCCCCCCCAAAGTAGAAAAAAGCCCCCTGGATACCATGGAGTTTTTAAAAAAGAAATGTAGAGGTCAGGGCTACCCACCATGGGCATGGCCGTGCCCCACCCCAAAAACAAAGCACACAGATGTTCTGCACTCCTGGAGGTGGATGGGGCTGATTACCCCCATTCTCCTCAGGGGAAAGAAAGCCCACTGCAAACTAGGGACTGCATTCACGTAATATTTTTTGGGAGGGACGACCCCCCTGGGCAAAACACTTGTACGGGACAACCCAGATGTTGGCTTTGGGTAGCTTGAGTTCTTGAAGAACCTATAAACCCTATATATCCCCACAAGAAGAAGGGTCTAGCAGACGTAATGGTATATTACTTTTGTAAATCAGCCATCCTGACAAAAAGTTACGAAATAAAAACTTCGTCACAAGTGGCAGATTTTTCTACTCATTTCCAAAAACACATTATTTCAACAGTTAGTTTCTTTGAAACCACCTTGTGGAAGCTACACGTATGAGCCATTCATTAATTTGGAATGTTTTCTACTTCCCAGATATCTATAGCTTTCCAGTTTCACTCATGGATTTGACACAGGTTTCCACCACAAGCTGAAAGCTGGTTGAGAGCACAAATAATAGCTGCTCTCGGAACAGGTCAAGTTTACTTTCAAAGAAAAACATAGCACTCATCATTGAGTACACAAGTTTCTGTCTACCTTGAAGTGCCAGACTGAGGGTGCTGAGAGATGTGAGAAAATGTCTCAAAGAAAATGAGCAAGGTGAGCCACTACAAATCATACAATTATGGAAAGGACTGTACTTGGCTGATTGTTCAATTTCTGGTAGCAAATTGATAAACCTTTTGAGAACTCTACCTTTGATCAACCACCTTATTTCAGTACACAACTACAGGTCTGCATATTCAGTTTAGGCATCCTTCAGCAATAATTCAAAAAGTCTGTGGTTGAGTGTTTTTGCTAAAATAAAATTAACAATTCTTACAACTTGCTTCATAACATCATGAAGTTGTCCTTGTTTTATTATGCAATGATAATCAATGAAAGTGGAAGATGGAAACATTTTTCTTAACAGAGATACAAAGTCCCTCTCATGTCCAATCATGAAGGGTGCCCCGTCAGTAGTGATATTTACTAGATTGCTAAATGCTTGTCAATAAATCCCCTCTTCTTATGTGACCATGCAATGACGAAAGGCAGAGGAGCTCCTCCTTTTGGAATGATTTCTTGTTCCAAATACCTCACCTCCATGATTAACTAGGCCACATCACTTACATTTAGTGACTCATCAACAGCAATGCTAAAGAGAGGGGACAGTTTGAATGCATTGTTGACCTGTGCTTGAAATTTGTCACCCATTGCTTCAATTCTAAGTGGGCATGTGGAATCTGACAGTTGTAATTCCCCTATTTTTTTCATAATGTTTGATTTATTAGAATAGTTGGACAATAACATGTCTACTGGCTAAAGAAAACAATTCTTAACCAGCACTGCCTCTGTAAATGCATTTGTTATGTTTTGCAAGCAAGTAACATATTTGGAAGGATGCCTCAGTTATAGTCTCAGATTCTTACATCTGGCACAGAGAGAGCTTTTGTTGGGATAGAAGGGCTTGCTTAAGTGATGCCACTTTTGCAGAATGTGGTTTTCAGGACATTGTGGAGTTTTTCTGTGAAGGCGAATTGCAGGTATTGGAGTGCTGCTCCAGGTTATATCTTGTGAGGATATTAACCTTTTCTTTTCAAAGGAGACAAGTAGCTTTCTCTTTTGGAAATTCCACCCCAAAATATTTTTCTTCCCATGAGGCCTGGAACACCCTGTATTGTGTCTATGGACCTGGGTCATATGCAGGACTGTGTTACCGGGTGGTGTGCCATTTCTTCGGATTCCTTATGAACACTGCATCAAAACAGGATTGGTGTGCACAACTGATGATATGACCTGGTCTCACGATCAATGGTATGACCCTGTCTCATGAC
This sequence comes from Lissotriton vulgaris, assembly GCF_964263255.1. NCBI lineage: Eukaryota > Metazoa > Chordata > Amphibia > Caudata > Salamandridae > Lissotriton > Lissotriton vulgaris. The sequence continues at coordinate 1,570,961,806 of NC_141691.1, forward strand.
TGATGGCACTACCCAAGGCATAACTCTCTCTTGGTTGAAGAGCTCTACACACAACCAATAAGGTGACACGTGAGTGCTGCTATTTGAGGGCAACATGTTTGAAAATAAAATTTGGTTAAAAAAAATGAAATGTCCATTTTGAGTGTTCAATTCTCGATGCATGTTTGACAGCGCCCTATTTGCACATATTTAGATGTATTCATGCACTTAAGCTTATAACTAGATAATAGTGCTTCACTTCATAAATTAAATATTTTGGTAACCAATTTTTCATGTACAGCCATCCCAACTTGAGAGCGTTAGTGGAATGAAGAAAGGAAGAACATGAGACCATTGTTTCATAATAAAATATGTTCACATTTGTAGAGTCCATCCACTACCTCAAATCACTTTCCCCATGCCCCAGACACATAACATAATGGCTCAGCAAAATAGTCTGTCACTTTCATTACTGAACTAGCAGGCCACACAAGAATCATGACTGACTTATCATTCCTTCTCCTATGAGGAAGCCATAAATTCCCACAAGAGCATAACATACACTTCTCTTCATCTTTTTTCATTGTTACCTCCTCATTGCATATGTGCTTCATTCTGCAGCACACATATTGTTTGGAATAAGCCTCCAAGAATAGTTTTTGTACAGGAAGTTATGCCTTCCTGAACAAAAACTAGTCTGGGCACAATGCAGACACCATTGCATCAGAACACAAGGTCATCTGTGTTGGTGTTAGGCAACCAGATGTGTGCCAGGGATACAATAGAACACAACTGCGCCATATCTTAGAAGACAAGGCACATTTCTTTTCTCTCCCTTTTACACAATGCAGCAACTTTCCTTTCAGGGATGTGCCTAAGTTTAGTAAGTCTACCCCAATGTTTGAGACATGAACCTAATAGTTCCTGGCATCAACAAATTTGTCAGAAAGGAGTCACAGTTCGCTCCAGTGGGAATAGAGGAGGGCTTCAGCAACAATACCTGACAAACGTTCCTAATAAAGAGTTCAAATATATTGGGGTTTGACCTTCCCACCCTGTAAGACCCAGGAAAGTATTCTTTCCACAAGTTTTACAGGCATAAAACACAACACCATAGAATGCCCATTTTCATGAAGAAGTGAACTACCTTTTAAGTGAATGGCCCACACGCCATAATGTGTTTCAAACAGAACTCCTCCATTTTCTATGCACTATGACTGACAGGTGTTACCATTATCAACGTTAGTGGAATTCTGGTAGATTTGGCCCACATCTCAGTTTTGCCACTGCCAGGCAATTTTATGTTGCTTATTTTGTTACAGCAAATGGTAAGGACCTGTTCCAGAAGGAAAATAGGTCACAACTCATCCCAAGTCAGGTTGTCACTTTTCCCTCACTGAGCCTCAGAAAACACCATGGTTGTAGGCTGGATACTTGTGGAAACATTTGGGTCTTCAGCGGAGTACGAAATGATAAGGATTAAGTGCGTTTCACATATACTACAGGCATTTTTATGTGTAATTTGTATGATGCAAAATATACACCATCAGTGCATGCATCGTCCACAGATTTACAGAGATGAGACCTATAGCATGAGTGTTCCACACTGCAGCCTCCAGTGGCCAGGCTCACTATTCACTCTCTTACTTCTGTAGCCTGGGTCTGAAGAATAAGTTGCACACATGCACAGGAGCAGTTGCTTCTCTGGCCTCATAACTAAGGCAGCTGACAGGATTAGTTTGTAACAGGGTTCTCCCGTTCTCTTTCTCCCTGTTTAATGTTTCTATGTCACGGGATGCTCGAGTGGTGCTTAGATCACACTGCCAGCTAAGTTGCAGCATGTTGACACAATCACTTTAGGTTGGAAGAGGCTCAGAGAGTGCAGCCCATTGCATTGACACAGTAAACAAAGGAGGCATGCTTAAATAGGCTGGTACAGGCTAAGCAGAAGCATGTTTAACTTCCAGATTGACAGTTCAAGAAACAAGATATTTGGCACACTGCCAAGAACTAGGGAGGTCCAACACACTGTGATGTGGAGTGTGGTGATACAAAGTTAAAATACAAAAATCTTTAGTATAATCCTAGATGCGTGGCCCTTCGCAGGACTGTGCACAGCAGACTGAAACATGGAAAGACATGCTGATGCTCATTTCTTTTGTACCCACTTATTAACCAAATGGTGACATCATGAAAAAAATGTTTTATCCTATCTGACACAAGGATGTTTGCAATTGAAGGTACTCAGCAAACGCTTGGCTTGAAAATGATTCTCCATTGTCTTTAAACAGTTGTCTGTGTATCGGAGATTAGGAATCATTTCCTCTGCTGACAGATAAAATCTCCATGTTGGGTTATTCTACGCATATTCAGTAATCATGACAACCACTAAGAAATGCTTTACATCCAGGGAGCTGCCAAACTCAGAACTGGCTCTTATCCACTGCTAGAGTGGAAATATTGCAAAAAATTCCACTAAAGTGGCCATCGCAAAATGTATTTAGGAAACCCAAAGTTCTGTGCCTTTTTCGGCGGATGAATCTTTATCACCATTTTCAAATGGATCATTAGACATCAAAGACATCAATAAATACATTTGACTTTCAGTCAATAAAGAGAGTGTTGGTGAAGTTTTAAATGTTTTATTCTCTCATTTTAGTAGAATAATCAGTATTTTTGTTCTTTATTCAAATTAGTGGCAAATCGCTTACAGAAATAATAAGAATAAGACTGATTAGAGCAAGCATATGCAGTGTGTTCCATTCAGAATATTGTACCTATTCTAAACCAAAAGGTCCTATCCTAACATGAACCCAGAAAGAGTTACTTCTGGGTAGTTCTTGAGATACATCAGAGTTCTCCAGACTATAGAAGTAGCAATTGTCTAAAAGGATGAGAAGGAAAGAATCACAACAGTAGCTATGATCAGCATAAAACAGAAAAGTCTCCTCACAAAGCGCAAAGAAAAACAAGAAATTACAGTAAGAAGTAGCTGATGGCAAGTCAGGCTAAAACAACAAAATGCCAAGGGGTATGGCAGGGTAGGGATGCATGAAGTGAGTCGAATAGCGCAATACCTCTCTAGCTAGGAACACGTAATATATAGAAAGCAGCTAGACATGTTGCAAAAACAGGTGAATATCATCATCATCCAATGGTTAGAGGTACTCTGATGGTTCGTCATCTTCGCCCTCAGTTCGCACAGTAAAAGTTGACGCCAACATGAAGTCATTTAGAAATAGCTACAACTTATTACAAAAAGTTACATCTATGGCGGTTCTCACAAGAACCTTTTGTAAGCCTACTCTGTTAGCTGTTTGGTATCTCACCTCATAACAATGAACTTCTCTATGAAATAAAACAATTCTGGTATGTTCCGGTTAGATCATGAAAAAAAGCTACAGCAAGCATTTTCTTTCCATTGATACACTTGTTCATTATGCATATGTGGCAAACAAAACAATCTAAGTACAGTGAAGTCATATAAGACGAGGAAAGAAGGAATATATTTTTCCAGGTCACAGCACATTTCACAAAATGTCATGCCCTAGAGTTCGATTATAAAGTTAAGTCACTATTTTGTGCATTTGTTATCGTAAAGAGATAGAACAAAAAAAATAAATAGTGCATCCTACCCAGTGAAGAATGATAGAAATGAAAGCTTTCTGCAGGAAATAAACAGCATATTACATGTTAAGTAAAAACACAGGGCAGATTTATGTTGGACTTGCGCCATGTTTGCGTCACGTAACGGTGGAGTAAACGTGGCGCATCCCTGCGACCCATTTACAACGTGACGCATCTAGGCAGATGCGTCACGTTGTAAAGCCCTGCGCCACATGAGGGCGTTCCGGCGCAGGGTGGGCGATCCGGGGACGGTGCGCCTCGCAAAAGTGGCTGAGTGAAATCTACAAGATTTCACCTAGTCACTTTTAGGCCAATGCTGCGTCAAAACCCTGTGCCTGCTTGCAACAGGTGTAAGGCTTGATGCATCATTGGACAGATAGGGCACCCCCGAGCCTTGCTGGAGCTGCGTCGAGCTTGCGGCGCAAATCCAGCAATGCGCCACTTTATGGCACAGATGCGTCACGCATCTGTGCCGTTTTTGCCCCATGGTGCGCCGCATTGTAAATGCGGCGCACCATGGGTGGCGGAGCTGCGGCGCACAATAACTGGCGCATCCCTGGGGATGAACCAGTTATTGTAAATCAGCCCCACATTTTCTAACATAACTTAATATTCATTTGGAGGTTAAACATTTAGGCACTGATTATGATTTCGGGTGGAGTTTCTTTTGCCCGACATTCTCGGTCAAGGGACCGACTGACAACCAGTTGGCACTTTGCAATCCCGACAGAATAATTTGGATGGACTGTTCAGTTGCATTCCTATACTTTACAATGGGAGCATGTATTCCGGTCTGAATGCATGCTGGCAGGCACCTCAAGGGAATCAGAAGGCATCAACAGGAGGCATCACATGTGGCCCCTCAGCCTCCAACTGGATGCCGTGCACCCAATGGAGCCCGGCTAAAGGGTCCTCAAAGTCGTGCTCTGACAGACTCTGTGTCGAAAAGGCTGGCATCAAAAGGCTGCCGAAACCCGACATTGTAATCCCGTGGACGGAAAGAGCCACCCTTTGGATTACTGGCTGCATTCTGACTGGTGGGCAGACTCTCTGAGTCCATCAGAAGTGAGTTGGAATGACCATTCAGATTCCTTTCCGACGGCCTCTATCGTAATAAGGCGGTTGGAAAGGAATCCGACCAACATATTATGATGTGGTCGGAAAGGATCCGACCAACGGTTGGAGCCGTTTCTGTCCGCATCATAATCAGGCTCTTAGTGTGGTTAGACGGCATACCCAATGGTTAGACGGCAGACCCTGCTGCAGAGGTCTGGCCAGGGACCAGGGTTCAATTCCCGCCTCAGCGGGTCTTGGGCTCAATTTCCTCTGACCTGATCATTCTCGCCTCGGTGCCTATTCTAATCATGGGTCCCACTCTGCAACTCTGGGCAATAGTTTGCTTGATCTCCACAACGGCCCCAACAGCGCTGGGATGCCTGGCTTCACCTTGGGGGTGCCCTGAAGTGGACGTTTCACAGGGAAAAGCCAGGAAGGGTTCCACAGCGGTATGCGTTACAGCGCCTGGACAGCCCAGTTGGGGTATTAGTGTGCTTTACAAGTACAAATTACATTACGTTACAGTGTGTTTCTAGATTATTGTGTGGTGAAATGTGCTTAACAATTATCAGCTTTCATACCACTGATGAGTGGAAATCACTTGGGATGATGATGATTGGAAGAACTGGCAACCCTGTGACTTGTGTATAAATAGGGGGGTTTACCCAAACATAGTCACTGGGACCTAGGTTCTATAGGTACTAAGAGGAAGGGGTCCCAGCGTGAGTGTAATATAATGTGAACAATTCAAAAAATTATTTACACAGACAATGAATGCATCCACATTGTTTTATTCACAATGGGACTAGGTATACTGAATATACAGACAACTGATCAATACTTTTAAACGGTTGTACAGTGCCCCAGGGAGGAGGGGGGGGGGGGTTTAGTGATCAGGTGAGGATATTGTGATGGAAGGGAATTAGTGACAGTAAAATCAGCCAGTTAACATAACTGTATTGGCGAGTTATATACAGAACAAAGGACCGTTAGTTCGAAGCTTAAGTCAAGATATCATACTTCACATAATACAATGAATGAAAAAATAGTGGTGTGAAGTTGACGATCAAACAGGGTATTGTCGACGTTTCGACCCTCAGAAGTTCGCAGGGATTAGTCGTGCCCTTGCTGTGGGGTCTTCATCAGGACAAAGTAGGGGGCAGGCAATCTAATTAATGTATATAAAATAGAGAATTATATTTCATGGTAGTGGGACATGCCTCGTATTACGTAAGTGAGACCAATATAGGCACACATAGCTAGGTAGGAGAGTATACCGGTAAGGTTATAGCTGTTGGTATGAATTATTAACTCAGCAAGCATAACCGTTTGGTACCGCCTGCAAGTAGAAGTTCTGAGATAGAATGGGGCTCTGAGATGGGTAGAAACAATTATATTGGAGAGTGGATCGGAACCATTCTAACGCATTTGAAAATAGAGCGTGAGTCAATTTGACTGGCAATTTCTAAAACAAGATACTTAACAGTAGTTGCGATTTACCTTGATTCCTAAATTGGCAAAAGGTCAAGGACTGTCATCATATAGGATCACTTCACGTGGTGCATGTCTGTAATAGAACACGTAGAGTGAGTGATATAAAGGCTAGTTGGGCTATCGTAACCAGTTAGGTATAAAAATAGAGCGGGCTTACCCAATAGTAGAAATAAATTTGGCACGAGTTCAATAGAGTGGTTGGGAGAAGATCGTGCAGTTATATCTGGAAATGAACAGGAGAACTAATCACTCTAAGATGCTATCATATCGGAGAAAAAAGGACATACACCGCATTGTTAAATCAGGCCAGAGGCTTACCCAGGGTTGTCGGGTGTCGGAACTCTTGTCAGCGGGTATTCAAACTCCGTGGTATCTGTCAGAGAATATACGGGGGATCATTATTAGCGCTCGTTGTTGGAAGGGAGCCTTGACTCTAAAAGTTTGAGAAAAGTCAAAGAAACACTTACGTAACGCCGATTGAATCGGGCGGAGGACGCCTCTCTTACTCGCAATGGCGAGCCTAGTTTCCAGATTGTAATATCACTATGGTAACCATACCACGTGATGCAGGATTGGCGTGTAGAACTAGAAAACAGACTCGTGTTGTTCTCGGTTGTTATCTTGGATATTCTTATTGTTAGTGTTCGTGCAGGCATAATTTGTACACTGCGATAAGTGTTTACTAGACATTGATAATTGTAGGCATGACATCTTAGAAGAATACTCGATGTGCAATATCATGTTAGCGCACAATTAAACAATAATCACAGATATTAAAGAAAGCAAATGATCATTAGTCAGCATGACCACAGTATATAAGAGTGGTTGGGACAGAGATACTGCTTACCTATCAAAGTATGGTGAAAGATGGTAAGGCCATAACAAACAATGTCAACAATTAGGAATATTGTATTACATGATGTTAAATAAAACAACATTGAATGTAGGACTATCTTGCATGGCGTACCTCCCACAGTGGGGTAAAGGCCGATTCAGATGATGATGATATTGGTATTTTACATAGTCATAGTTCATTTGGCGTACCTCTCGCATGAGGGTATAGGCCGGTTTAGTTAATGCTGATATTGGTATATTACATAGTCATAATTGATATGGCGTACCTCTCGCATGAGGGTAAAGGCCAACTTAAACACAGTGTATATTGTGTGTTGAATGCGAGGGGGATTCAAGGTAAGGTTGCAAGTTGTGAAAAAGAGCTATCATGCTCGTTTATGCCTGTCTCAATGGAGTCAAAGAAGTATATCCACTTCAATTCGCGTGTGTTTAGGATACTTGTGATATTGCCACCCCGGGTTCCCAGAACTGCTTTTTTTATTACCACCCATCTAAGGCTCTCTGGGGGGTCTGCTGCCAATTTGAAATGGTCTACTAAGGGTGCACCCTGGACCTCGCATCTGATCCTGCTCATGTGCTGTAGAATTCTAGCTTTGGCTTTTTGTTGTGTTTGACCAATATAGGTCATTTGGCACGGGCATGTTATAGCGTAGATAATATTGGAAGAGTTACAGTTGCTGTGTGTCTTTAGCCTGATTTTGTGTTGACGATGTTGAAATTCCTTTGTTTGGATTGCAGTGTCACATGCCTTACAGTGTCCGCATTTAAAATGGCCAACCACAGGGGGCAAATCCCACAATGAGGTGATAGTGGGCTCATCAGGTGTTGGTAGGAGTGACCGTACCACATAGTTCTTGATGCTTTTGGCTTTTCTAAAAGCGTGTAAGGGTGTTTCAGACTGGTTAGCATCATCCGATATCAGTTGCCAATGATGGTTGATGATGCGTTTGATCTTATTACTTTTGTTGTTGAAGGTGGTTACGCAGGCAATCCTGTTTTCCTGTTGGACACTTTTGTCTTTGGGCGAGAGTAATTCCTCTCTTGGGTAGAACCAGGCACGTTTCCGTGATTTCTTGACCAGGCGTCTCGGATATCCTCGTTGTTGCAATCGGTTGGTAAGGTCTTCTGATTCAGTAAAGTAATGTTCTTTTTTAGAGCAATTCCTCCGAATACGTAGGAATTGCCCAAAAGGCAGATTATCGCGGAGGGCTCGTGGATGGTGACTGTTGTATTGTAACAACGAGCTTCTTTCAGCCGGTTTTCGGTACAGTGTAGTGAGTAATATTCCTGATTGCTCATAGATGGTAATGTTCAGAAAGTTAATGGTCTGATTGTCAGATTGGATTGTGAATTTCAAATATGCAGATTGATGATTAAGACATGTAAAAACAAGAGGATAGTTCCTCCAAATCGCCGTTCCAGATTAGAAAAGTATCATCAATGTATCGCATCCAGAGACCCAATTGGTCTCTGAATGGATTAACTTGATTTAGGACAGTGTCTTCCTCGAAGGCCGCCATGTAAAGTATCGCCACATCAGGGGCAAATGGAGCCCCCATAGCAACTCCGGATGTCTGGAGATAGAATTTGTTTTTGAATAGAAAAAAGTTCTTGGTCATGGCTATTCTTAACAGGGCCACAATGAATTCAGATGGGACTTGTACAGGGGCAGGTCGTCGTTGCAGACATCGTGTTATCACATTGAGAGCTTCTTGTTGAGGGATGCAGGTAAATAATGATACCACATCGCATGTAGCTAGTCTTTGGTGTTGAGGGTCAAAGGATAAATTTTCAATGATGTTGATTGTATGCATGGTATCCGGTAGGTAAGATGGAGTGGACTCAGCCAAGGGCTTAAGGAAAAAATCAATGTATTTGCCAAGAGGCTCGAGGATGGAACCACATCCAGACACGATAGGGCGACCTGGTGGATCCACCATACCTTTATGGATTTTGGGTATGGTATAAATCGTGGCCAGTCGAGGGTGTTTTTGATTGAGGAAATGAAACTCATTTTCAGATAAGAAACCTTGGTCAAGGCCAGCTTGTGTTAACTCCAAGATTTCAAGGGCAATGGCTTTGGAAGGATCCGACCGCAGTAGTTGGTAACTCGTATCGTCGTTCAGTTGGTGGAGGATTTCAGATTCATAGGCGGATACATCTTGGAAAACAATTGCCCCGCCCTTGTCCGCGGGCTTAATCACAACTTGGGTGTTCCGGGCTAGTGATTGTAGTGCTGCCTTTTCCATTTTACTCGTATTGTACCTGATGTAAGATTTGTCATGTAGAATTTCTTGCACATCTCTCCACACCACAGCTTCATAGGCTAAGATTTTGTGTGACATTGTACTTGCATAGGGGACAAAGGTCGAAGGTATTCTCAAACCTGTTAATGATGGATTGGGTTGTGGTCCCGAATTGCGGAAGAAGTATTTGAGCCGGATTTTCTGAAAGAATTTGAAGAGTTCGGTACGCACAATGAAATTATCAGGTTTGTGCGTAGGGACATAAGATAACCCTTTACTCAATACTTTAAGTTCATCATTACTCAATGTTTGTTGGGATATATTCACAATCGAACTGAGGGCCTCTGTGGTATCTACCATCGGTAAGTTTTGTTGCGGGTTACCCTCTCGCCATGTTGTTCCGGTTGGAAGTGTACTTGTTTCTGGGGTTGTCCACGTCCTCCGTCCCAGTTGTTCGGGTTCTGTTGGGGGCCACGTTGCTGGCCTCTTGGCCAGTTGTTTCCTCTGCCTCGGGGAGGGCGCCATGATCCTTGACGCTGTCCTAAAAAAGGATTGTATTGGTGTTGTTGGTAGCCGTAGTCTGAATAGTTATAAAGATTGCTCGGGCCCGCTTGTCCTTGTTCGCCCTCAGAGCTGTAAGAGGAATCCGAGAAAGTTTGGTAATTACGTCTACCTCTGTAGGACCCACGTCCTCTGTTCGTAAAGCGACCCTGATTATCCTGGCGGAAATAATCCTCCTGTAGGTATGGGTAAGTCTTTTTCTTGTGATACAAACGTATGTCGCGGGCTAGTTTCTCCAATTTGCGATTCTGGGTAGTTAGGTCAAAGTCCTTAAGGGATGCGTCCAGATTGCTCAATGTTTCTTTTGCGCTGGCAAAATTAGCGTTGGCCGCTATCTCTGCTTTCAGTGCCTTGATTTCTGCGGTGATAAGCTGGACTTGTTCAGCGGCGGTTTCTACGCCGAGAACCATCCAATGACGGGAGCAGTTGTTGGAAATATGACTAAATCCTTCTTTGAATTTAGGTACTTCAATGAAGATGGCCGGTTCTGTCTTAATCTGTAATCCCACAGGGATGATGTTCTCCTTGAGATATCTTGTTGGAAGATGGCCAGGCCACCTGGTTCGGACCAGTTTCTTCACCAGTTGCTCTAGACGTGATATTTTATCTTTCAAAGTGAAGTCGATAGTTGGAATATTGGTGGAAAAACTTCTCTCATACTCTGAGGACTACATTGATAAACTTCTGGAGAATCCTGATAACATCTTTTTTTCCACCAATATTCCAACTATCGACTTCTCTTTGAAAGATAAAATATCACGTCTAGAGCGACTGGAGAAGAAACTGGTCCAAACCCGGTGGCATGGCCATCTTATAACAAGATATCTCAAGGAGAACATCATCCCTGTGGGATTACAAATTAAGACAGAACCGGCCATCTTCATTGAAGTACCTAAATTCAAAGAAGGATTTAGTCATATTTCTAACAACTGCTCCCGTCATTGGATGGTTCTCGGCATAGAAACCGCCGCTGAACAAGTCCAGCTCATCACCGCAGAAATCAAGGCACTGAAAGCAGAGATAGCGGCCGACGCTAATTTTGCCAGCGCAAAAGAAACATTGAGCAATCTGGACGCATCCCTTAAGGACTTTGACCTAACTACCCAGAATCGCAAATTGGAGAAACTAGCCCACGACATACGTTTGTATGACAAGGAAAAGACTTACCCATACCTACAGGAGGATTATTTCCGCCAGGATAATCAGGGTCGCTTTACGAACAGAGGACGTGGGTCCTACAGAGGTAGACGCAATTACCATACTTTCTCGGATTCCTCTTTTAGCTCTGAGGGCGAACAAGGACAAGCGGGCCCGAGAAATCTTTATAACTATTCAGACTACGGCTACCAACAACACCAATTCAATCCTTTTTTAGGACAGCGTCAAGGATCATGGCGCCCTCCCCGAGGGAGAGGCAACAACTGGCCAAGAGGCCAGCAACGTGGCCCCCAACAGAACCCGAACAACTGGGACAGAGGAAGTAAACAACGCCAGAAACAAGTACACTTCCAACCGGAACAACATGGCGAGAGGGTAACCCACAACAAAACTTACCGATGGTAGATACCAAAGAGGCCCTCAGTCCGATTGTGAATATATCCCAACAAACATTGACTAATGATGAACTTAAAGTATTGAGTAAAGGGTTATCTTATGTCCATACGCACAAACCTGATAATTTCATTTTGCGTACCGAACTCTTCAAATTCTTTCGGAAAATCCGGGTCAAATACTTCTTCCGCAATTCGGGACCACCACCCAATCCATCATTAACAGGTTTGAGAATACCTTCGACCTTTGTCCCCTATGCAAGTACAATGTCACACAAAATCTTAGCCTATTAAGCGGTGGTGTGGAGAGATGTGCAAGAACTTCTACATGACAAATCTTACATCAGGTACAATACGAGTAAAATGGAAAAGGCAGCACTACAATCACTAGCCCGGAACACCCAAGTTGTGATTAAGCCCGCGGACAAGGGCGGGGCAATTGTTGTCCAAGATGTATCCGCCTATGAATCTGAAATCCTCCGCCAACTGAACGACGATACGAGTTACCAACTACTGCGGTCTGATCCTTCCAAAGCCATTGCCCTTGAAATCTTGGAGTTAACACAAGCTGGCCTTGACCAAGGTTTCTTATCTGAGAATGAGTTTCATTTCCTCAATCAAAAACACCCTCGACTGGCCACGATTTACACCATACCCAATATCCATAAAAGTATGGTGGACCCACCAGGTCGCCCTATCGTGTCTGGATGTAGTTCCATCCTCGAGCCTCTTGGCAAATACATTGATTTTTTCCTTAAGCCCTTGGCTGAGTCCACTCCATCTTACCTACCTGATACCATGCATACAATCAACATCGTTGAAAATTTATCCTTTGACCCTCAACACCAAAGACTAGGTACATGCGATGTGGTATCATTATATACCTGCATCCCTCACAAGAAGCTCTCACGGTGATAACACGATGTATTCAACAACAACCTGCCCCGGTACTAGTCCCATCTGAATTCATTGTGGCCCTGTTAAGAATAGCCATGACCAAGAACTTTTTTCTATTCAAAAACAAATTCTATCTCCAGACCTCCGGAGTAGCTATGGGGGCTCCATTTGCCCCTGATGTGGCAATACTTTACATGGCGGCCTTCGAGGAAGACACTATCCTAAATCAAGTTAATCCGCTCAGAGACCAATTGGGTCTCTGGATGCGATACATTGATGATATTCTTCTAATCTGGAATGGCGATTTGGAGGAACTATCCTCTTTTTTTACATGGTTTAATCATCAATCTGCATATTAGAAATTCACGATCCAATCTGACAATCAGACCATTAACTTTCTGGACTTTACCATCTACGAGCAATCAGGAATATTACTCACTACACTGTAGTGAAAACCAGCTGAAAGAAACTCGTTGTTACAATACAACAGTCACCATCCACGAGCCCTCCGCGATAATCTGCCTTACGGGCAATTCCTACGTATTCGTAGGAATTGCTCTAACAAAGAACATTACTTTACTGAATCAGAAGACCTTGCCAACCGATTGCATCAACGAGGATATCCGAGACGCCTGGTCAAGAAATCACGGAAACGTGCCTGGTTCTACCCAAGAGAGGAATTACTCACGCCCAAAGACAAAAGTGTCCAACAGGAAAACAGGATTGTCTGCGTAACCACCTTCAACACCAAAGGTAATAAGATCAAACGCATCATCAACCATCATTGGCAACTGATATCGGATGATGTTAACCAGTCTGAAACACCCTTACACGCTTTTAGAAAAGCCAAAAGCATCAAGAACTATGTGGTACGGTCATTCCTACCAACACCTGATGAGCCCACTATCACCTCATTGTGGGATTTGCCCCCTGTGGTTGGCCATTTTAAATGCGGACACTGTAAGGCATGTGACACTGCAATCCAAACAAAGGAATTTCAACATCGTCAACACAAAATCAGGCTAAAGACACACAGCAACTGTAACTCTCCCAATATTATCTACACTATAACATGCCCGTGCCAAATGATCTATATTGGTCAAACACAACAAAAAGCCAAAGCTATAATTCTACAGCACATGAGTAGGATCGTATGCGAGGTCCAGGGTGCACCCTTAGTAGACCATTTCAAATTAGCAGCACGCCCCCCAGAGAGCCTTAGATGGGTGGTAATAGAAAAAGCAGTTCTGGGACCCCGGGGTGGCAATATCACAAGTATCCTAAACACACGCGAATTGAACTGGATGTACTTCTTTGACTCCATTGAGACAGGCCTAAACGAGCATGATCGCTCTTTTTCACAACTAGTAACCTTACCTTGAATCCCCCTCGCATTCAACACGCAATATACACTGTGATTAAGTTGGCCTCTACCCTCATGCGAGAGGTACGCCATATCAATTATGACTATGTAATATACCAATATCAGCATTAACTAAACCGGCCTATACCCTCATGCGAGAGGTACGCCATATGAACTATGACTATGTAAAATACCAATATCATCATCATCTGACTCGGCCTTTACCCCACTGTGGGAGGTACGCCATGCAAGATAGTCCTACATTCAATGTTGTTTTATTTAACATCATGTAATACAATAATCCTACTTGTTGACATTGTTTGTTGTGGCCTTACCATCTTTCACCATACTTTGATAGGTATGCAGTATCTATGTCCCAACCACTCTTATATACTGTCGTCATGCTGACTAATATTCATTTGCTTTCTTTAATATCTGTGATTATTGTTTAATTGTGCGCTAACATGATATTGCACATCGAGTATTCTTCTAAGATGTAATGCCTACAATTATCAATGTCTAGTAAACACTTATCGCAGTCTACAAATTATGCCTGCACGAACACTAACAATAAGAATATCCAAGATAACAACCGAGAACAACACGAGTCTGTTTTCTAGTTCTACAAGCCAATCCTGCATCACGTGGTATGGTTACCATAGTGATATTACAATCAGGAAACTAGGCTCGCCATTGCGAGTAAGAGCGGCATCCTCGGCCCGATTCAATCGGCGTTACGTAAGTGTTTCTTTGACTTTTCTCAACCTTTTAGAGTCAAGGCTCCCTTCCAACAACGGGCGCTAATAATGATCCCCCCGTATATTCTCTGACAGATACCACGGAGTTTGAATACCCGCTGACAAGAGTTCCGACACCTGACAACCCTGGGTAAGCCTCTGGCCTGATTTAACAATGCAGTGTATGTCCTTTTTTCTCCGATATGATAGCATCTTAGAGTGATTAGTTCTCCTGTTCATTTCCAGATATAGCTGCACGATCTTCTCTCACAAACTCTATTAAACTTGTGCCAAATTTATTTCTACTATTGGGTAAGCCCGCTCTATTTTTATACCTAACTGGTTACCATAGCCCAACTAGCCTTTATATCACTCACTCTACGTGTCCTATTACAGACACGCACCACGTGAAGTGATCCTATATGACGACAGTCCTTGACCTTGTGCCAATTTAGGAATCAAGGTAAATTGCAACTACTGTTAAGTATCTTGTTTTAGAAATTGCCAGAGTCACCGGCCCCCCCTGGCCAGCCCTCAGCTCCTAACGCTCGACTTAACCAAATTGACTCACGCTCTATTTTCTAATGCGTTAGAATGGTTCCGATCCACTCTCCAATATAATTGTTTCTACCCATCTCAGAGCCCCATTCTATCTCAGAACTTCTACTTGCAGGCGGTACCAAACGGTTATGCTTGCCGAGTTAATAATTCATACCAACAGCTATAACCTTACCGGTATACTCTCCTACCTAGCTATGTGTGCCTATATTGGTCTCACTTTCGTTATACGAGGCATGTCCCACTACCATGAAATATAATTCTCTATTTTATACACATTAATTAGGTTGCCTGCCCCCTACTTTGTCCTGATGAAGACCCCACAGCAAGGGCACGACTAATCCCTGCGAACTTCTGAGGGTCGCAACGTCGACAATACCCTGTTTGATCGACAACTTCACGCCACTATTTTTTTATTCATTGTATTATGTGAAGTATGATATCTCGACTTAAGCTTCGAACTAACGGTCCTTTGTTCTGTATATAACTCGCCAATACAGTTATGTTAACTGGCTGATTTTACTGTCACTAATTCCCTTCCATCATAATATCCTCACCTGATCGCTAAACCCCCCCCCTCCTCCCTGGGGCACTGTACAACCGTTTAAAATTATTGATCAGTTGTCTGTATATTCAGTATACCTAGTCCCATTGTGAATAAAACAATGTGGATGCATTCATTGTCTGTGTAAATAATTTTTTGAATTGTTCACATTATATTACACTCACGCTGGGACCCCTTCCTCTTAGTAACCCTGTGACTTGGCAAATAGTTGAGCCTTTGATCAGATTTTCACTATCTTTGTTTTTGAAGACTTTTGTGATAAGCTCTTTTCTCCATTTGCTACTGTATTTTCTGATATGCATCTGGTGCCTTATTCTAGAGGGTAAGTGTCATCAGAGGTAGCCATTTTTGACAGCTGATCAGAATAGTTGCCTGTAGGATGCCAGAATACTTTGGCTGGTCCTGCTCTTTCTAGCAACAGAAGCACTTTGGCCTCACGGGTAAATAGCAGTAGTCTACCTTGACAGTTAACTGTTTTAAGAACTTTTAATGTTTGCTTATGTGCTTGCACCTTATGCTCTTCTCTCATTGTCACTCTTGCCAGCCCCTGGTGATTCACATGGTTCAAGCTTAGTCCTTTATTCCAGACAACTGCTTTTAAAGTACATTGTTATTTAGCAAGGTTGTTTTGTTGCTTTCTTTACAGCCACTCGGCAGTTGCTATATCGAAAGGGAAAAGGGCATTTCAGGTAGCCATTTCTGACCACTGAGCATTTAGCTGCTTTAGGATCCCGGAAGGTGCATGCCAGTCGAATGCAATATAACACCAATAGCATCACAGCTGTGCAGAGGACACATGAATGGTGCACCAAAGGCATGCTCATCTTCGCCAATCAATACACTGACCAAGCAGAGGGCCCAGGACCCTATCCATTTAAAAGTAGGCTCTCACAGTAGAGTTATATATAAGTGTGACTTTCTTATCTCCCTCCGATCCACACTCATCTCTTCCACCTTTTCCCTAAACACTCCTCTTCTTTGCGATCCACCTAATTTCCCTCTGTTCCACTTTTAAGCTACTCCTTACCCATCTTTTCTGCTAAGAATCAGTTACAATCCACAATAATAATGCATGAAGACAATAGCATCCTTCTTCCCTATGCTCATCAACTCAAATGGGCCACACACATCCACCACCATCTTCTGCAGTGCCCTGAAAGTTCACCATGTACCACAGGAGTCTCCTTTGCCTTATGAGACTTGTCACTACACGCATGTTAGCAATCTGCTTTCTGGTTATCAAAGGTATACACCCTGTCCAAGCAGGAAACCCCACTTTAGACAGTGTATGCTAGATACACACTAAAAAATAACCTGTGTTCACCCTCTGGTAGCTTTGCATAGAGCAGTCAGGCTTATATATAGAGCCAATGTATACAGTATTTGTGCAAAACACACACACAGAGTACTGCAATGAAAACACCATGAAATACTCCGCACAGGGTTGGAAGAAAAGAACAAAATTCTGTGTTTAAATCAAGACCAAAGCAACACAAATCTGATAAGTTGAACCAAAGTTATGAATTTTTAAAGATGAAATCAAAATATAGTGCTTAGAGTCATAAATCACCAACAAGGGATATCTGGTCTACAGCATGTAGGGCAAGCCGGCTACATGACTCATGCAGGTCCCACTGAAAAAGTACCTTGGATGAAGGAAACGTCGATATTAAAGACTCGGTGCAAGGAGCAGAGGAGGTGATGCATCATAGTTAATCCCATGGTTGGAGGCGATGCATCAGTTCTGATCCGCGCAGTTGATGAAGGCTTTTTCGATTTATCCCTTTGCGATGAAGGTGGTGCATCATCATTGAGTGGTGCAATCTATTTTAATAGATGCATGCAGTCTGTTAGGCAATGTCATAGGGCAGCAACTGTGTTGAAGGGAGATGTGTCAGTTCTAATAGGCACACATTTTTTGATCTGTAAATTCTGCTGGATCAGTACAGAACAAGTCAGTTCCAAGGACCCAGGACTGGGTTAGCAACACTTGGCAAGGAAGAACTCACAGATGGCAAATTACAGGTGTTGCTGCTGGGTTGAAGAAGGCTTTAATAACCCAGAGACTTCAGAATAGTATTACTATTACTATAGTATTACTATTGTCAAGAAATATTCTTGAATTAGAATAAAAGAACTAACTTTAAATGCTACTAAATGCACTATTTAGATAGGAAACATTGTTTCTTCAAGTTTACATATTCTTAATGCAAGTCTCCCTGTCATTGTTCAAAGTCTCGATCTTTTTATCTTCTAATTGTTCACCAAACAGTTTTATACACAAGATGTCTTATTTTGCCATAAACTGGAGACTTACCGAAGTTGCAGTCTTTATAGAATTGCAAAATAATTTTTTTTTTAGTGTCATAGGATTAATCCTCCTCTTGACTTTCCTTTCTCTTTGCAGGATTAGAGGAAAGAGCTCAGGAGTGACTCGTCGATCAGGAAAGCGGCTTGTTCTGCTTCCGGAGACCAGGGGAGATGAAGAAGAGTGATGACCGAGGAGTGAGGGGAAGAAGGAAGAGAAGCGGGACAATGCGACTCCCAATGCAGGTAAGTGGAGTTGGTTCGGAGGTCTATGGAGGGCGGGATCCAAGGCGGAGAACCACAGATGAGCTGTTGCTGCGACGAAGCGAAGCGCTGCTCAGGAGCCGGGGGAAAAGGTATCACAACAAGCATTGCCACTTGCAAGCAATCGCTAAGCACTGGGAGACATCATGATTAGGACTCCATAATCATATTTCCAACCATCAGGTCATAACACATATACACATAAGTGAATATCATTACTGAGCATTGATATAGTATACAAAGATAACATATGTCCACCAGATAAATCTGATACAATGAACAATCAAGGTACACCCTTAACAGTTGTTGCAATACCCGTAGTTGGCCGTGGTTGGCAACGGACCTTCTTCAACTGTGAAGTCATATTTTACTGATTTTTCTGGCTGAACTAACTTTAGAAGTGTGGTTTAAGAATAGCAGTGGTCTTATTCTTTTGTGGATGGATGCCTTCCCCTCACTAAACCCTTCCCTGAACCTCCCTAAACTCTTATATACTCCTCTCTAAATCCACCCCATTGAGTAGTAGGGAGGTCCCTTTTCTAGCCACTTTTCATGGTCCCTCTGGCATTTACTACTAAGGACCATATTACGATGGCAACACCGTTGCGGAAACGGGACCGGCCTCCTGTCTGCGGTCCCGATCACAGCATTACAATGCGACTGCACATGGTGCAGTTGCATACTTCCATTTCTCAATAGGCACTTGTGCTGCAGCCCAAAAATGTCTGTGTCACAAACTCCCATAGAGAAATGGGAAAATCTGTTCATCCCTGCACCTCCATGGTGCAGGAGGCCGCAGGAAGGGGGTCCTGTTGGGTCCCCCAAAGTCACTTTCCCACAGGGTTTCCATGTCAGAAAGCCCAAAATGGAAAGCCTGTCAGAAGCAGACATCATAATCCCGACAGCAGAAAAGCTGTCCATAGGGATTGCGTGAGGCCTCCAACTGGCGGACGGGCTTCTTGAGCCCATCAGAATCCAGCAAGAATGATCGGCTGGTTTCCCTTTCGACCGCCTGCATCATAATGCTGCGGTCAAAAGTGAACCCACGATGTTGCTCGGAAAGCCTCCGACCTGCGGTCGTAGGCTTTCTGAGTCTCATCGTAATGAGGCCCTAAGTAGTAAACTCACATGTGTGAGGACCTCCCATTAAAAAGATAGTAGAGATGGAGATTTACACTTGTAGTTTTGCAAACACCATTTTGTAGTACTTTAGTAATACTACCCTAGTACACCTAAATGTACTGCAAACTGCAGTTTGTGAATAAGCCCTTGTATGTCTAAAAATAGCTATCTAATTATGAGCTTAAATAGCTGTTAGGTTTTTTTGTATAGTGAAAATGTATTTCTAATAAGATTACTAAGTATGATTGCAGATATATTTTGCCCTTTGGTCTGTTTTGAGCCCAAGTAAACACACAGCTGTCTTGTGAGACTTTTCATGCCAAGTTGGAAGCTATTTTATCATCAACTGCTGATCTAGCTTGTTGTGTGCCGAGAGTTGGCGAGAAGAGCTCTTGGGGTGCCCAATACTTGTTAAAATATTAGCTTGTTGGAAAATCATCGCAGATATAGCATTTAAAATTAATGTGGCTTACAAAATATCGTCCCATTGGGTTTACATTCTGTATTCTATACTCAAATTGGGTGGTCAGTTTATAGATGTTACATAGGATATTATATTTATGTCAGTACTATTTTAGTACTATAATCATAAAAATGAGACAAGAGGAGTCTGTCATGCCTTTACTTTCCATAGGTTATCATATAAGATTGATTCACGAACAATGCATGTCTTAGATTATTTAAATTAGATTGCAACTACAGTCACTGCCTACCAGTGATTTATGTTCAATGATGTTGACCTTACCATCAACTGGTGAACAGCAGTGCTGAGTTCACAGGGGTAAGGCTGATGACCCTTTCTATAGTATATTAAATTGTGCCCTCCTTTTACTAAACTTTTACGGGGTAGCAGTTATATAAAAAAACAGAGTTATTTGCTTTGCCATCACACTTACAGAGACTGATATGCATGAAAGACTCTTGTGTAGATTCACCTGGAGCCCCAATTTGTTAAGTCTACTGTATTGGCTTAAATCCCAACTTGCAGTCGCCCATAGTACGCGATGCAGATTGACATACCCAGAGACCAGACACGCCACATATTCCAATGATCAGCCCCTCATGATTTGACAAGCACGACCTGATGGTAGAAGCTGCTGTTTGACATTGCATGACCAGAGCATTGACTCGATCGACCATCTTCGAACCAAAGACTTCAAAACAATGAACATCTTTGTGGTCATTTCACTCCAAGCACTTTGTGAATTAGATGTTCAATTCTTCAAGTTGGGGTCCAGATTTATCAAAGGATAGCATTGCCCTGGCGTCACGCAGGGTGATATCAAGTGCAACACAATCCTTATGTCAAATTTACTGATCCATGTGAGCCCACTGTGTGTGGTCCTGTGTGGCTTCATAAATCTGGAGTAAGCCTAGGCAGCGTCATTCACTGACTTGTGTCACTCTGTGCTTGGAAGGAGTTAAATAGGTGGAGATTAGGTGCACGGACACATCTACCCATATATTTTGGTGCATTCTTAGATTTCCCAAGATAAGTAAATCTGGGAATGTGTCAAATTTGTACACCTGCCAGGTAGATGTTCAACAAGGTAAATTATCTTTATTTTTATTTGCTTTTTCTTCCTTCTAGGTGTCCTACTCAAAAACATGGTGCAAGGGTTCCTGTGTTGGCGCTAGGCAGTACATAGTGCATCGGCGAAGTGAGAGAGCAGAATGTGCCATATACTAGTAAATATAGTGCATCTTTTCAGTGCAGCAAGTTGTCTTGCTGTGTTGCTCTGTGTCTAATCTTGATAAATCTGGCCCTGGAGCTCCAAACGTTGGAACGCATCTTTTAGTTGCCTAACACGCGTGCTGTGTGTTCACATGGCTTTCAAAGGTTGAGCAGCATGTTTCAACTAGATAAATGAATTCTATCCCTACTTTAAGAACAAAGAGTGGCTTTAGACTGTTTTGGTCCAATTTATATGCTTGGTATTTTTTGCAATTTCTTTCCCTTTTACCCTTCTTCAATAGTGTGTGATAGATTATATGATTAGATTTAAATTGATTTGGTTTGGGCAGGCTAGCTGCTGCGCACATACTATACACACACACACTGAGGATGACAAGCTGGGTATGCAAAGACACCAACGGTGTGCCAAGATATTCTTTACAGCAAGATGTAAACTATGAGCACCACATGGTTTAGAGCTTGCGGAAATTTAGTCACAGATTACATCAACAATAATCAGTAATGTGGCTTCTCTCTTCAAGGTCTTAATATTTCTTATTTGCGCGGTGTACGTTTTAAAAGAAGTATAGGGAATATGTACAAGAAAGTGGCGGAGAGAGGCATTAGCCATCATGGCTTAAAGCCTCTCTGAAATGTAAGGCTGCACCATATTTACGAAAATGTGGTGCAGCCCTGTGTTTTCCCTTGCAATGGCGCTGAGCTTAGCAACTTGGAAAAACAGGGGGGGAGTTTGATTCCGTTGAAGATCAAAGGGGCTGGAATTCAATAAACAAAGTACATAAACACGATTACCCCATAGACCATAGATTCAATAAGTTCAATTTCTATTCAAGTACAAATTATTAGTCGAATATCTGTTTAATTTATGAACAACATTGCATTCAAACAATTATAATACTGTAAACCCTGCGAACAAAAAAGATACACTTTACCAAATTGATACTTTTCAAATAAAGTGAATTTCCTTTAATTCACAAATGTTATTCATATATATTCTCATACTCTCTTTTTTAAATTTTTTTTATGTTGTCATAAATATTTCATCATCAAAAAAGTATTTTTACAATTTCTGTACAGTGTTTGTAAAATTGTAAACAGTACACATTCAAAAACGCTTATGGTCTACACACTAAAAACAATTTCAAACATCTTCTTGATCCTTGATATTATTTACAAAATACAATAATTCATGACGGGAAAATAATACTGCATTATTCCTCAATCATCAGTAACTCTATGGTCCAAAGGAAAAAGAAAGGTCAGACTTCACATTAACACAAAGTCTTATCGTATTCAACCTCCATCAGTAGGTTAAACTAAACATTTGCTGTTATCTTTAATCCTTTACAGTATGTTGAAGCACTTGACCTCCTGATGGTGAAAAAAATGAATAAAAAGAGTGGGGGAGAGATTTGCAGACACGTTTCGACCTTAAGATGAGGACCACATAATTTTATGTAAGGTCTTCCTCAGGGCTCTGATATTTAGTGTAGGACACTGAAGAATAAAAAAATATACAGGTTCAATTACTCTGATGAACTACTTTTCGTGATAATCAAAATGAGGAGATGGGGAAGCACCCTTCTTGTCATACCTGTAAGATGTAGAAAAGTGGATCACTTTCATAGTCTACCAATTGGATTGTGTTGGCGATGGGTAGCAGACGCTCCCCATATGTACTTGCTTTCTGAGAAGAAAATGCAGCTTTAACAACTAGCTACTAATCCTTTGGCATGCTACATAACAGCTTTTTTTCTAGGGAATTGTGGTTTCTAACTAGTCATTATTTTTTATTTTTAAACTATCCATGAACAGGAAACTGCTAGCATTTTGTTAGATTCCTGGGGATAGAGAAGAGTGTGCTTAATGTTTTGCTGATAGGTGTTCCTTAATAAGAATTCTGTACGGATGTTGCCATAACTGGGCAAACTTTTGAATTAGACATCTTGCCGAGTGGCAGTTTACTGTCAAAACATCACTTGGGCGCTTTTGTTCTTTTAGTTGCTTGCGGGCATAGTATATTGCTAATAGTCATTCCTTAGGGAAAATTCTACATAGATGTGGCAGTCACTGGGCTAATTCGTTAAACAAGAAGCTTGTGCACGTGGCAGATTACATGGCAAAACCCACCTGGACACTTAGTTCTTTAAATTACATGGGAACCAGCGGAATTGCGGGTTCTTTTACCTTGCGCTGTCTTTGTCAAGTGCATACCATGCACTTCTGCTTCAATACACGCACCGCTCTTCTCCGTGTCGGTAGATGAAGTGTAGCAAACCGGTTGTGAATACCTTAGGCAGCGTCCTGTTTATCACGCCTTCTTTTGAAGTTCACTCACTCGTGCTCTCAGCGTTGAGGTCAATGCTCATAACTTTCGGTCGTCTATCTTTTGGTATTGTTTAACTTGTTCAAGGCGCCTGACTTCCTGTCAGTGTTGTGGAAAAAAGCCATTGTCATCGAAGTAGAAAAAGAGGGCCTGTCTTCCAGTACTGTTCCTATAGCCGAAAGTCTTGTTACGACAGCCTGACTTCCTTTTTCGTTTAGTGAAAAAAATGTGTAGTGTTAAAAACTTTATGGAAGAGGGAGGAGCCAAGCTCGCGACGGTGATGGCCACGTTGCAGCTCGGCTCCGTCGACCTTCTCACCTGTTTCATTAATCCTGTGCCCTGTCCTGCCCCGAGAAGATATATTCGAGGAAATATGGAAACATGAAAGATTGCAGATACTCACCATCTGCTCCGGATGCTCCTGGGTGCGGCGGATCCTGAGCTGTGCCCTTGTTCCCTTCGGAGCCTGCGAGGCGGGCGGGCCTGGACTTGCCTGCAGCTCCCGACTGGAACGAAGTTCCTGCGCCGGCCCCTGGTGGAGGAGAGGGGCCGACCGAAGAGGCCACTGTGCGGTTGGACCAGTGGCGACTGACCGGACCCGGACTGGTGGTCCGGGGACCTGGTGGGACCTGGTGGCGGGGTGCTGCATCCCACGGACGGGGGTTAACCGCATGGGAGACGCGTCTCCCCTTTGTCTCCCAACTGGCCATTTTGAAATCCTCCGCCTGGACTCGGCGGGTGGCGCCCACGGGGCACGACTGCCTCCAATGTCTTGGTGGCCCGCTTCCCTGCACCACTGGTGCGGTTGACGGTCCCCGGCTGGCTCTCGCTGAACCCCGCTGGCCACCGGATCGGGGTTGGAGTGTACGGTGGCTTCGCCGTGCTCACAAGATGGCGGCCAGCGCCCTGTATCTCAGACCCGTCGTTGACGGGAACACTGGCCCGTCGCACAGCACGTTTGCTGAATACTGTAGGGGTGATCCTACGATTGGCGACGTCCTCGCTGCCTTGAGTTCCTGGCGTGAGGCCATGATGTTGAATGCCACGGGCCGGATGATGGTTTTCTTGATGGGCTCGCTGAGCCGCCCCCCACGGGTGCGGACCTACCGCTGAACTGTGCTGCACGGACTTTCCCCGAGGTTGATGAGATTACGGCCGTCGCTTGTTTGGAGGTCTGGATGCCCATTGCTCTGCTTTGTCGGGAGCGCTTCCAAGGAGTGAAAATGACGGAGGGACTCCGGCCGGGGTCTGTCCGGGCCTGCCTTGCCGTGACTCCCGGCGATTGTTCGCCTTGCCCTGCTGATCCGGGATCCGATGTCTGTCCTAGCGGAGCGATTGCCCCTTCTTGGTCAGCGGGGCGTTGCTCGTGTTGCCTGCTGTTGCTGTTGCTTTTTCTTGCTGGTCCGATCCGAGGCCATCATGACTGGTGCCGTGTTTTGTGGCCTGGAGTTCTTGCGTTTCACTCCTGGCCTGCCCGCTTCTGGTTCAATGTGCACTCCGTGTCTATGGCCCTGGACAGACGGGGACAGGGTTGAGATCACTTGCATCGGCGGACTACTACTTCGTGCATGGATAAATGGCGTACTTTCGATTGTACAAGTATGATTGCTTCCTCCTCATGTTCCTGTATTTGACTTTGCAGAGACTTCCTCTTCTCGTAGGTTCCAATTGTGCACAGGTGGGGTGGGAGCAGATTGTTTTGATTGCATGTCTCCTCTCCCATCAGTTCTTAGTTCTTTTTTTCTCCTTTCCCCTTTCTTCTTTTTCCTTTCCTTTTTCTCTTTCCTGAGTCTATATTTCGGGACTCGGTTTTTGGGCGACAGGCACACTGCTAGGGGTGGGGGTAGGCCGTAGCCTCTGCATGCGTGCTGGGTGGGGGGTTTGGGGGTGGGTCTTTTGTTTCGTCTTGGTTCTATGGGCCTTATTTTTCTCCTTTCTCTCTTGACTCTTCTTACTCTTTCCTTTTTCCTTTGGGTCAGTTTGGTGGTTGGGTGTAGCGCTGCTTATTGTTCTGCTGTTGGTCTCTCCACTACCGTTAGTCAGTATGTTCCACGATCATGAGCGGGTACTGACCAGTATGAATGGTACTGTTTGTTCCTAACCTCAGGTTCTTCTGATGATCCTCTAATTATTGCTTAGTTTGTTGCTGATTCGCTGGATCATTGCCCGCCATGTGTTATCGATGAAGTGACTGCGTCTGATTCTTCTTACCTATAACTTTAAAAATTAACCTCACCTATCCTGTACTCAGTGGTCCCCCTTTTTCTCCAGTATGTGACACATCGGATACTTGCTGTTCCTCGTTTCAAGGACTCCTGAGCTGTTTTGATTTTGCCTAGTGTGCTACCACTTGATTTCGCGGCCGGCCTGCATGGTTGTGGGCCCGTACCTGTAAGCTTTTGTAGCACAATAAAGGTTTCCAAAAATTAAAAAAAAAAAACTTTATGGAAACAGAGTCTTGTTCTGCAATCCAGATAGGCAATATACAAGTAATAAATCATGCACTATAAATTCAAAGACGGAGGTGTTCTTCGGTGATTCATCTTAAACATAACTCAAGGGAATTATTTATAAGTAATCCAAGTGTCTTTTTGTTGTGTCCCAGCTGCTAGCACCATGCTTGGGGATTGGCTACAAGCAATGCAGGATTTTAGTAAGTTCATTTAGCCCATGGGCTGTGGTTCTCAGTTTCAGGATATGTTTGGCTTCATAATTGGCTAGTAGTATATCAGTCATGGAGCATTTGGTATGTTTTGAAACCGTCCATTTTATTTCCTGAGGTCCGTGACTTTTATCAATACAATGTTTTACCATGGGCGCTGTCAAAACTTTACTATTTGATGAGGGATCTATGTTGTGTAATTCGAGTTTTGATTTATTGGATTGTCTTTCCTACATAGGCTACTTGGCACGGACAAATCACACTATACACTACATTGGAAGTGTTGCAGTTAGTGAATTCTTGGTGTCTGATGTTTCTATTTCTGTATCCGAAATCACTCCCTTCAATGGTGCTGCTACATGAGGTACAATTTCCGCAGTGATGATGTCCTTGAACAGGGGGTAAGGCTAACATTGACTGTATAGCTGGTTGTATTTAAGAAGTCTTCGTATTCGCCCTCACCAAGTTGTCCTTGATACTTCTATTCTATTTCAATGCGAATATAGGGAAGTCTTTGAAGGTATCCAATACTTTGATGCATTGCCAGTTACGTTTAACAATCTTTTTAATCTCGTAGGTACATCCTGAGAAATAGTGGTAACACAGACCAGGGCCATTGTTTTTTTTTTCTCATTCACCTCAGAAAAAAGAAAAATGACAATTTGTTCTGCCCTTATCGTTTTTGAGGGTTACCATCTGCCAACGGGCATACTCCAATAAACACCAACTTTTCTGCGGCTGTGTCTCACACCCAGTAATATACCGGCACTGCTTTATTTTCCGAAAATGACTGTAAAGGCCCTGAAGCAGTCCAGGAGTGTTAGCCGATGTAATCATTGGATGTAAGCTAATACTAATATTACAGATGTAACCTCAACCGTTAATTCATACACCTTCCAACCAAACAGTTAATGGTTTCGAGAAAGCTTTCTTTTTGGACATTTTACCTGAAAGATACATTATAGCCAATCTGAGTGCTGTGGAGTTATGCTGCTTACTCATTTACGACAAATTTCCCTTCTGGGCAGTAATACAGCATAAAACAACAAATCTCTAGAGGTTCCTGTTAACTCATCATCCACCCCAAAGATAACCAGAGAAAGGCTTACCTTTATTAGCCAACCCAAAATACCTGTCATGGTTGTTTCTGCTTTGCTCCAGAACTTGCTGATTTCTGGACATAGAAAAAACATGTGGACATCGGTTGCTTTTTCCAACCCACATTTCACACAGTTGGTTCGGCTTCCTTTCCCCATCTTAGATCATTTCTCTGGTGATATGTAAGCCCTATGAAGTGAAAAAAGGTGTTTTTTTCTTAAGAAAGTGGTTTTGACTGTGTTGTAAAGAGTGTGCATAGATACTTGCCAAATGTTCTGCAACTGGTCACCAGGCAAGTACTTTCCCCACAGCTCCTCCGCCAAAGTGAATTCTCCATCCATGCTGTCTTGAAGGTGCCAATACCAAAGAGATACTTCTTTACTTCCCGGTGGCTTACTTATCAGTTGGTCTTCCAGGATGTTACTAGTGCCCAATGACGATGCCTTGCTTTGCGCTCAACTTTTTAATTGTAGGTAATAACATTTTGAAAGAGAGCCCAGTAGCAAACTATTTAAGTCATACTAAGGTAACAAATGTCCATCTCTTGATAGATCTCCCAAGATCTTTAGGTTGGCTTTTCTGATTGGTATCGCCAATCTACCATTAAGACACTCGGGGGTCTCTGGGGAATCCCAGATCGGGGGGCATGTCTTTTGTTTTGTCTGTTGGTGTTAATAATTCGTCCCTGGGTGTGTACCATGCCCTCTTCATTGCTCGTTTTGCTGATCTTCTAGGGTACTGCCGTAAAACTAGTTTTCCCAAAAGTATTTTGGCATTGATGAAATAATCTTCCTTCCGCAAACAATTTTGTCGTATTCTTGGGGGCAGCATCAAAATCAATGGGTGTTGCGGTGGAACGCCCAATGCAACACCAACTACCCTCCACTCTCACGCTACCCATAGCATGAAAGGGGCCTTATTTAAGAGGCAGAGTTAAGCCAGTGGCTTAACGCAGCCTTGTAAATAAGGCACACCTCCTAGCACCACTGCTACATCTATAAAAGTGACTTTGTGGTGGCGAAAAGGGCTTGGACACATGCCCCTAAGTCTTTAACCATGCATAAAATGGTTTATGTTCCCTGAGAAAAGAAAATGTAGGACTTCATTATATGATAACAGTAGGGAAGGCAGAAATTACAGGAATGACAAATGTAAAGATTTAGGTATTTAATGGGTTTGTTCTAAAATGCTGTTTGAATATGTATTCTGATAGTCATGTCCAAAGAAAAATCTATCTAAAATGTCAGCCAGACCTGGCAAAATTGCTCAATGGCAATGCTTTATTTAATGCTATATCAGACTAAAGAAACGAGATGGAATGCAAGGAGGGCAAGGTAAAAGGCACAAATAGGGCTCTCAACGTTTGGCCTCTAGAGTAGGCCTCATTATTCCATGAATTAGAAGCCTCGACTGAATCTCACTTTTATTTATCAGAAAATCTGATATTTTAGATCCACCCTCCTGTAGATTTCAAAAGAACTGAGAATGAAGGAAAGAAGCAAGGGCAATGGAGATTCTCTAACGAGGTCCTTCTTCAAAAAAATGTGAACATCATTCCTGATATTTCATAGACCAGTTCTTGGAAGAAAATGAAGGTTCAGATAGTTCAGTGGAGGATGAGATGCAGTTCAAAATACACCTACAGGGGGTTTGATGTACCAAACAGCCTATAATAATTGGTCCCTGGAGGAAGGGGTTGGAAAATCAGAGTTGGAGAGGCAAGGAATCCATAATACTGCTTTTGGAAGGAAAATAGAGGAAGACCTGTATTTTATTTTTAGAAAAATAAAATAATACAATGTGGCGATGGTTAAAAACCACCATTCATATTCTCTATGATAGCTTTACAAGGACCTGTCTCGGTTCCACAATCAAGGTCAGAAGTACTACAGACCCCAAGAAGGAACCACACATGTGGCCTGGGGAGAAAATTAAAGGACATTCAAAGCACTATTTCATTGGGTGAGGTCAGACGTGCTAACAAAGCAGAAGAAGGGACCAGATGCGACCTGCCTATTATTTGGTAGACAATCAGACGACATTTCAAGCACAATGTCACTTGGGGAGCGGAAAGTGCCTACTCTCATGCTTTGTTATATGACATTGTCCCACATTGCCTCGGGGACACTCATCCAGTAGGTCATTGGAATGCATCATATGCTACTAACTGAGCCCCACGGGCCTGTTGGTGGATACAATCTGTGAGACTAAATCAGCAATGACAGGAGCAGTGTGATGCACTCTGCAATCCTACATCAAAATACTGCTCATCAAAATGAAAGCACATACATATGAGCAGAGAAAAAATCTGAAATTCTGTTAATCATACAGAAGCAAAAGAAAATGACATTTACTGAAAAATCTGCATCTAACATGACTGCATAGAGCATGTTGCTAAAGACATATTTGTTCATTAACTTTACACAGCTGTGGTGCATGTCCTACCCTTTGCTAGAGTATGAGTTAAACTTAATATGTGGTCCTTAAAACAAAAGGAAATCTTTAGGAATGTAACTGTCTTCCTGCATTCAGCTACTTCAGCATCTATTGCCATTAAACTAATGCTGAAGAACTTTAGTTACAGATAAGTAACTATAAATGCCCTGATCATGCACTGCTTATACTCTCACATAGTGCAGAACCAAACTCATTCAAGCTTAGGCCTGGTTCACAAAGGTAAACTTACACTTTTGTGTAAATTTACTATTTTCTGGTATTCACAAACTACTTGTTAACCGTAAGTGTACACCTAATGGGTGGCAGAGGACTGCGCACATAAAAAGATAGGCATGTCCTATTTAATATCAACAATCTATAAACACTGTCCTTTGGGTGCTAAGAATGTGTCAGTATGTCTTGTAACAGGCCTGTCACATATTCATGATCTCTGTTACTCTCCCCTCTTCACTGTCTTCTCTATGGGGGTATTTTCTGTAATGCGTCCGATCTTTTTATAGTAAGGTAAAAAACAAAAACCATATTGGCCAACAACTCCTGACAATCACATAGAACAACAACGGTCTGAAACCTTAATAAATACAGTGAATCCACCCAATAGGATTGATAGCAGACAGATTTCTGCAGAAAAAATGTGTAATAAACCGAATGACACCTCACGGGAACCACCCTCGGGGCAACTGGTTTATATAATCACCAGGTAGAGCTCCCTTTCTCATCACTGGTCGTCATTCAGTTCAAAAGAAAAATAGAAAAAAAGTGTCCAAACAAACCAAATAGTGAAAAGGAAAGTGGTAGCAGATGCAATCTGCTAGTGACAAATAAAGGTGCTTAAAATCAACAGGCACACCTCTCCGCACTTTTTTATTTCCTGATACTAGGTGTGAACTATTGAATTAAAAAGGCTGGTAGCTACCATCGCATACCATTACCTATCGCCAACATGTTTCTCTGCCTCAATGTCTTTGGCAGATTCGTCAGGGCCCCACACCTTGTTGCCACACCACTGTTGGACACTATGTTCTATGTTAACCTCAGGCAAACCACTGCACTCATACCGGTCGCCGAGGCACCAGAGCATTAAATATTGTTACTCCAGAGAGAAAATTCTCTCAATGTGGTCACTGCGATTGTGATCATCAATCGTGTGCCATAAAACAGAGCGCGTTGTCTCCTTCGATGTCCTATTTAATACCAAATGAAGCCAATCAAGAAACAGCCATGTAAAAGCAATAGACCAAATGTGCCACAGGGGATCACATATGAGTAGCCCACCCAAAAGTGCATTTGAACATACATAGAGATGCCACACTACACAAAATGAGTGGCATATGTGGTATGAAGATCAGTAGGCAATAAACAACGGTATGGTGGATAATGCCTACAGACTCGAAGACCCGTAGAAGTGGGCATGTGTATAAATCAGTACTATTACTAAAGCTTGTTTTGAAAACAGAAGGGAGGGTAAAACGGTTCACTAATCCAAAGGATCTCACAGAAGGCTAGTATTGCATTGAGGCAAACAACAGATTGAAAACACACATTTTAAACAGGTGGTATATGAACAAATATAAACAATGGCAGAAAACTGTGGTATATAAATTCTCCCCCCAAAAAATGGCAAATAATCACAAAATGTCATTACAAGGGCAAACAAGAGGGAGGCTGTTACTCAGTTCCTTTGAGATTAGCCATAATTTGCACTTGTCACTGTGACACCTTCACACATTATGCCTAGACTTAGACTCCACTCTAAAAGCTCAGGATGTAAAAGGGTAAACAGGAACGAACCCTAGCAGCCCAATTTGTTAATATACTAACAAATAGTATGGACTAGACTATATGAGATAATATGCATCAACCTCAGCTCAGTCATTAGATCATGACATTTTTAGTATCTCCTGCAAATACAAGAACTAACACAGAATAGGATAAATAGCTTTAGTATCAAGGGGCCCTTGGGGGGCACTTTTGATCTAGTTTATATTAATTTTTGCATACACAAAAGGCAAACCAACATACAAAAGAGATGGTCCTGTTTTACATAATTGTTACCACCCCCACCACTGTCTGAGTCAACTGTTAATAATCCTACTACTCTCCACACATTCCCTTTGGCGTCATTTTAATGAAGCATTACTGAGGAAGGACAATCCTGAAAACCATTCCTAACCTATCATGCACATCCTTCCCTTTAATTTCAAGCATTCAGTATTTACACTCCATCAGGCATAAGGATTGGCTGAACGACTCCTCTATCACATTGTTCTTCTATGTATTCCTACTCAAAATGTGTGATCCGTACCACCAACAATTTCCAAAGCTTGCGCCATTAACATCTGCTTTTCTAAACCACCATTTGTTCACCCATATAGTGGTCCATTTGCGGGTAAATTTTCCTTAGCTGTGTGTTTGTTGTTACCCAAGCCTTTGGCTAGGCCTCACATGGCTTCAATTAGTCCAAAGGAAGAAAGGGTCAGTATGTTCCTAGACCTATCAACCTCATTTGGGATGCATAGCATAATGCATTGCATTGTTAGTGGTACTTTCTTGTCATGGACCCTTGATAAGGTTTCACTAATTACCAGAGAGTATGTCTGAATTATATCACCTCCCCATATGGTATGCAAGAATGTGCCAGACTCTCTTTTATATTTCACACAAAGGTCATCTGGAGTCAGGCCCCTTTTTTAGAGCTGCTGTGTAGGATTTTGAGTTGAAGGAGTCTTAGGGCAGGATTTAGATCTTGGCATTCTTACCACCATCCTTCTGCGACGGCTGTCCATCCGCTGAATTTAGATACAGATTTATCTAAATACAGATGTATGCTGACTGACATTCTGTGCACATTGATAGAATATTTAGCACCATGTATGAGGCTCACTGCTCCAGATGTGGCTGACTTCAATGGTGATGGATAGTACTCCGTCGTTGTCAGGGCAGAAGGATTGCGCTGAACCAATTTAAATTTCACAGTTGTGCTGGTGATGTTTTTATGGGGGGCTATGGAGTGAATCTATTGCGGGATGCGGTTAACATTGGAATATACCTACTGCTGTAGGGTGAATGCTAGCAGCACACACCTGATGCTCTTTAGTCAATTGTTTGCATCAGCGTACCACACTATAAACAACACTCCATTTCGGACCATGATCCGGGGCCATTCCACAGCACCACAACATTTTCTAGCAAACGTTTTGCCAGTTAAATTAGGTTATTTTGTTGCCTTTCCCTGTCTCTTGTGCCTTGTTCTTCTTTCATTTATTTACATGTGCTTTTTATTTTGATTTCATTACATTTATTTAGATTATGCCAGTGCACAAAAATCCACATTTCATGGAGGGAGAATTGTCAGTCATGGATGATGAAATCAGAAGAGTAGAGTCACAATTGTTTGGATCTCAAGTCCAAAATATGCACCTGTCTCAGAAAAGGGAAATGTGTGCCAGAATAGTTTACAGAGTGAATGCTTTAGCCAACAACTTGTGCACACAGGAAAATTAGGAAAAGGTGGAACGACCTGTGGGGGAGAGTGTATTCTCGGGCCTCAAAGTGTCACCTGGAGGCCCCAAAGAGCTAGTGGTGGTTCTCCCAGTCCCCCTGACAGTACCTGCCCTAGGTGTAGAAGGTCTTGCAGATCCTACATCCTGCTGCCTTGAAAAAAATCCTTGGTAGAGTGGAGACTGGTAAGCTATATTTTCCAATGAGTCGCTAAACCTAAATGTCCTGTTTGCTTTGAAGTTAGTTGTTGCTAATGTGTTCAGCAGAATCTTTTAAAATATAAACCAAAATAAATCAGTAATATCTTGTTTGGTTTATTTGTTTGAATGTATTGAGATGTATTTAAGATAACATGTTTCAATAGCCATCACATTTCAAATAATGTTATGGTGCCTGTAAGTGTTTGTACTCTAAATAACAATGAGCAATGGTGATCCACTATTCTTGGTAGTGCTTCCACCCCTATGATGGTAATTAAAGATTTGGGGATGTGGATGGATTCTACCCTTAGCTTTCAGGACCACACTAAGAGAGTGGCCAGCACCTGCTTTAGTCTCCTCCGGGGACTCAGGCCCTTGCTGGGATTCTTTGATTCTCCTACACATCAGCTTAATGTCCAATCTGCCATTTTATCCAGATTGGACTATGCCAGCTCGCTCCTTTTGGGGGTGAATCAAGCTGAGGTTACGCATTTACAGCGTGTCCAAAATGCTGCCGCCAGAGCTCTGCTGAGGCTTCCGCGTAGCTGCTCCTCTACTGGTGCTATCTGGCGGCTACATTGGCTGCCTATGGCCAAGCCTATGGCCAAGCAGATTGAATTTAAAGTCCTCGGTCTGTCCTTCAAGATCTTGAAGCTTGAGTCCCCATGGTTCCTGGCTAACCTGATGGTACCTTATGTTCCGAGTCACCAGCTGCGCTCTTTGGTACAACAGTTGGTTGTTGTCCCTCAAGTGAACCGTCTCTGGTCTGTCTAGCAGCCAAACTGTGGAATTTCCTGATCTTTCAGATCCGGAATCTGGATTGCTTATTGGATTTCAAGGAAGCTATTAAAACATTTCTTTTCCCCTCTGTCTAGCTCCTTCCCTTTCCTCTTGGTTCTGTTTTTGCACTAACCGGTTCAGTTTCTTAGTCCCCATGTTTATCTGCTGTCAGCACCGGGACGCCTCTTTGCTTAGGCAGCTGTGCGCTATATAACTTCAGTTAACATAACATAACAAACAACATACTTGTGTTTCATATTGTAAATGTTGGTTCTCTTTCTACTGCAGCTTTACACTCGGTATGTTCAAGTCACAATTTTGCAACTGTTGTGAATGTCTCATTGTAATAACTACAACTACCATGTTGCCTTGTTTCAGTTTTGTGACAATATTATTGCCATTTCTTTTATTGATCAATCTCTATCTTTATGCTCTCTTTTTAAAAATGTTTGTGTTGAATTATGTATGTTGTCCTTTACTTGTCATGTCATTTAACTAATGTTATTAGTTTCACAAATCACCCATTTTAGTCCTCTAAAATGTAAGGCATATAAAATTGTATGCTGAAGAAAAGTGTCATATGTATAAACTGAACTATGCACTGTACACATGATAACTATAGCTAAACATCGCTTTTTAGTTATGTAAATGTCTGTTTTTTAGCCAGTCAGGCCTTGGTCCGGTGAATTTGTTTGTTTATTTCATGTATACTTACTAAGTTATCTTTTTTCATTTCAAGACATCTTACCTGTTTATTTGAAGTAGTTTTGTATGAAAGATAAACTGTTTTTGTAATACATTAATTTACCACAGAAAGGTATAATGATGTTATTCACTTCCTCTTCCTGTTTATGTTGATACATTATACTTCATAACCAATCATTGAATGTGTAATATACAATTTTACAAAATATTTATTTAATTAAATTTGTGATAGATCCAACATACAGAACACATGGGCAAACATCTGTGTCTGAGGAAATCTCCACTCCAGCCCAGGATCAAGCTTCCTGAGAGAACTCTACTCCTGAAAGTCTGGATGGAGATGACCTGCCTGGTCCATCTCATTTGCCTGGGCAGACAGCTCCAGTGAGTCTTCCTCAGTCCACACCAATACCTCAGCATACTGATACCTTAAACTTCATGTGTCAAAAGCAATTTAACCCCTTGTGTGCTGCTGATCTTCCCTGCCCTGGAAACAACCATCCTGGGACCAGTTTCCGGCTAATCTGCCGCCATCAGCCAGGCTACCTTGAGTCCATTGTCAAAGGGAGCAAGGGTCTCACGTCTGGGCATACCCTGCCAACTTAGGGCAATGAAAGCACACACGGTTAGACTGATTTGCATATGGCCATGTCTGAACTGGGGTGGTGGAGTGAGCTAGACAATGATGATGGATTAAACCAAGATCAGTTGACAGAGGGTGAGTGTTAGATTTGCTCAAGTGCTCTGTCCATCATCCCCTTTGGTATCACCTTGAGGGGCAGTCCGTTTTTTTTTGTGGTTCCACTAGGTCACCAGGGTTTATTATTATGTTAGGGAGCTGCCCCTTGGACATGGGTCGCTTCCCTTTATGGGAGGATGATTGTGGCCATTTCTGCCCTCTTTGGGTGGAAGAGTAGCAGTATGTGTTTAGGCCCATCTGCCCACTAGACACCAGAGTTTTGTTAATTTTTGTTTTGGGGGGTGGCCTCAAGGGCAAGGTTGCTCCCCTTTTACGGGTGAATATTTAATTTGTACTGTTAGGTCCACCTACCCCTTAGCTTGGCAGGTGGAGTGGTGAATTATTTGCATACGTGATTGTAATGTTTTTTCTCCTTTTAAATCTAATGTAAAGCTTTTGATTCCTGTTTGCTTTTTCGGCAGTGGTTGTTCTGCAGTTTTGCGTAGTTGCATTTTTTTGGTAAGAAAAACATTTTTGTTGTATGTACTCCAAATGAGTAATATTGTAATGTATTGATGCATGTTTTTGTAAGTGGTGTCATAGTGGTGGCATATTTATTTATGAAAATCGTTGTGATGTGTTTTGCATTGTCTTATGTGTAATTTTCTTTTCTCTTTCTTTTTTTGTGGGATATTGTTGATCCATACTGTGACTGTGCAGAGTATGTGGTGGTGATTTTAGCTGCTTGTGGCAAGTGAGTGCTATTGTTTTGGAGTGTCTAGGTAGTTTTGATAAAGGTGCATTTTGTTTATTACTTTTTTTACAAAGTGTTTGTTGTTGTTGACTGGTTTGGCAAGTTACCTTTATTAGTAATCATTATGGCTAGCCGTAGAATGACTGCTCAGCAGGTGGTTGGTATGCTTCTTGAATCTTCCTCTGAGCCAGATTATGAGACTGACAGTGCGTCTGAGGGAGAGGAGGGAGGGGAAAATTCTGGCAGTGAGTTTTCTCTCCACATGGAATCATCAGATGAAGAAGGTTCTCTCAGTGCAGATGAAGGGCCTGTTTTAGAGGAGGATAATGCTGTGCCGATGGTGCAAGAGGCATCTGGATTGCAGCCTGAGGCTGCTAGGCTTCCTACTGGAAGTGCTGGACTCTGGGTTGATACAAACATGGTGCAGCCGGTGTTGCCTGCTTTTAGCAGTGATGCAGGGTGTAGAGTGGATTGTGAATTTATTTTGCCTATACAGTATTTTCAGTTATTTATGGATGATGTATTTTTGGGTGAGATTGTTGAGCAGACTAATTTGTACGCTGAACGGTTTTTGAGGGACAGCAGTGACAAACTTAGGCCCCACTCTAGAGCTACCTGGTGGACTCCCACAAATCTGGAAGAGCTGAAGAAGTTTTTGGGTTTTACTTTTTTGATGGGTTTTCTAAGGAAGCCGAACCTGGCTTCATATTGGTCTACCAGCCCATGGATGGCAACAGCTGTATTTCCTGCAGTTATGGCTCGTGATCGGTATTTACTTTTGCTACAAATGCTGCATTTTGTTGATAATTCGTTGGCATTGCCACGTAGTCACCCTGACAGGGACTGTCTTTTTTGGATTCGGCCTGTTCTTGTCCACTTTGTTGATCTATTTTCAAAGATATACATTCCAGGGAAAGAAATATCTATTGATGAATCTTTGGTTTTGTTCAAGGGTCATTTGGTTTTTAGGCAGTGCATCCCTTGCAAGAGGGCACGATATGGAATTAAGCTGTTTATGTTGTCTGAGAGTAGGACAGGATATGTTTTTAATATTCCTGTTTACACTGGTAGAGATTCCACTACTGACCCCCCTGGTTGTCCGTCGACTTTTGGAGTTTCAGAGAAAATTGTGTCGGATCTTGCTAGAAGACTGTTTAACAGAGGTCACCATTTGTACCTTGATAACTTCTACACTGCTGTGCAATTATTCAAGGAATCGTTTAAAGTGGACACTTTTGCATGTGGCACGATCCGCTCTAACCGCAAAGGTTATCCTAAAGAGCTTGTTTGCAAAAAACTTCAGAGGGGTCAGTGCAATTCCTAACATAGTAGTGATGAACTACTAGCTGTGAAATTTGTGGACAGGAGGGATGTGTACATGCTGACTACCATCCATGATGAGAGTACTTCACCTGTGCCTGTTTGGGGTCAGGTTGCTGAAGTGCACAAACCTGTGTGCTTTCTAGACTACAATCAGCACATGGGTAGTGTTGACAGAGTAGATCAGAGGTTGGAACCTTACACTGCTATTCGGAAGGCTTATGTTTGGTAAAAGAAGTTGGCCATCCATTTTTTCAACTTAGCAACTTTCAATGCGTTTATTGTGTTCAAGGAGTGTTCTCCTGCATCAAAGATGACATTTCTTCAGTTTCAGCACTCTGTGATAGCTAGCCTTGTTGTTGTGGATCAGGTAAGTGTTCCTAGATTTGGAGGGGTGGAGGATGTGGCTCCATTGAAAGATCGTCATTTTCCTGATTGCATTCCTCCCACATCTACAAATGACTTTCCCACTAGAGGATGTAGAGTCTGTTCGTGACGAGGTTTGAAGAAGGAGACTCGTCTTTTCTGCCCCGGGTGTCCTTCTAACCCTGGGCTGTGTGTGCCTGTTTGTTATAGAGCGTACCACACGCAAAAGAGTTTTTGAGAGTATCCATGAGTGGTAAAGTGAACTGCCTGGTCTGTATTGTTTAAAAATGTCTATACTGTTTCAAGGTTGGCATTAGTGCCATGTATTTAGTTTCAGATTTTGATTTTGTAGATTTGTATCTATATGCATTTTGTTTGTGTTTTTTTGTTTAAAAAATCCTAAATGTGATGGCGGTGTGTGGAGCCTGGCGCTTGGCTGGCAGTGTGCGTGGACTACCGCTTGGCTGGCAGTGTGCGTGGTTTGGTGCTTGGCTGGTGGTGTCCGTGGCCTGGCGCTTGGCTGGCAGTGTGTGTGGACTGGCGCTTGGCTGATGGTGTGCGTCGATTGGCGCTTGGCTGGCGGTGTGCGTGGTTTGGCGTTTGGCTGGTGGTGTGCGTGGACTGGCCCTTGGCTGGCGGTGTGCATGGATTGGCTATTGGCTGGCGGTATGTATTGACTGGCGTTTGGCTGGCGGTGTGCGTTGACTGGCATTTGGCTGGTGGTGTGCATTTACTGGCGCTTGGCTGGCGGTGTGCGTGGATTGGCGCTTGACTGGCAGTGTGTGCAGATTGGCACTTGGCTGGCGGTGTTCGTGGACTGGCGCTTGGCTGGTGGTGTTCATGGACTGGCGCTTGGCTGGCAGTGTGCGTGGATTGGCGCTTGGCTGATGGTGTGCGTGGACTGGCGCTTGGCTGGCAGTGTGCGTGGATTGGCTATTGGCTGGCGGTATGTATTGACTGGCGTTTGGCTGGCGGTGTGTGTTGACTGGCATTTGGCTGGTGGTGTGCGTTACTGTCGCTTGGCTGGCGATGTGCGTGGATTGGCGCTTGGCTGGCGGTGTGTGCGGATTGGCACTTGGCTGGCGGTGTGCGTGGACTAGTGCTTGGATAATGGTGTGCGTGGACTGGTGCTCGGCTGGCGGTGTGTGAGTAGTGACTTGCTGCTGGTCACTACACACACTGCAAGCTGAGTGCCTCTCCTCACAATCCATCAGTTTGTGTAGTTGCTGTGTCAGGAATGTGGGCGTGTGAAAGTGATGGGCCCTTGAATGGTGCTGTCTGCTGATGTGAGTGTTGTATTTTGATGGGCCCGAGGCTGGCGGTGTGAATGTTTTGTATGTGTCACATGTATGAAAGGTATATGAATGGCCTGTAAAGAGGTTGGTGCCTTATAGTGGCGTTACAGCTCACAAGCTGTGTCAATGGTTCAGTTTCTTGTCCTTTCAATTATTAACAGTGCATTTCACTTTTGTGAAATGACTTGCTAATTCAATTGTATATACTGAATCATCACTCACCCTCGTGCTAAATCCAACTAGTATGTGTGTGAGCTTGAGGTTTAGATGGCTGTGCAGTAATATTTATCTTTTTTGTCTTTCTGAGGCAGGGTGTACCTTGTCCAATTTTGTAAATGTTGTGATGTCTTGGTTTTGTGAATGGTCTTGTGTGTATCAGGTAGGAAAGGTGCGTGAATGGCCTGTAAAACATTTGGTGCCTTGTCGTGGCTTTACAGCTCACAAGCTGCGAGTCACTGGTTCGGTTTTTGTCCATTTAATTAATGACAGTTCATTTCATTTTTGTGAAATCCCTTGTTAATAAAATTTTATGTACTGAACTATCACTCGCCCTCGTGCCTAATCCAACCAGTATGTGCGTGTGAGAAATTGATAGCTGTGCTGGAATGTTTATTTTTGAGTCTCTCTGTCAAGGTGAACATTCCATCTAAGAATAACCTACCAAATGAAGATATTATTATTAACCCATGGGAGTACATGGTGATGCCTCTCTTGTGAAATCCAACAATTTATTTTATCCAGAATGTCCTGCAAACTTAAAAATGTCTGTCACATTTTTAATGCACGATTGTGCCAAAAATCTAATGCTGCAGAAAGTAACACATATTTAAGTCAAAACAATTTGTTTTTGCAAGGGAGGTCACCTGGGTTTTTGGCCCTGTGCTCAATGGCCATCTAGGGAAGCCTACCAAACCCACACATTTCTGAAAACTAGACACCTGGGGGCTTCCAGGGAGGTATGGCTTGCGTGGCTCCCCCAGCGTTTCCCTACTCAGAATCCCTTGCAAACCTCTATTTTAGCTGAAATATCACTTTTTTCACACATTTTTGTGTAGTGAAGTGTGGCATCACTGTGCCTACACAAATTTCCTCCCACCCAGCGTTCCCCTAGGTCTCTCAATAGAAATGGTGCCTCACATGTGTGGGAGGCCCAACAGTCAAGGGCCCAAAACGTAGTGAGGCGACATCAAATTTGCCGATCTCCAAAGCACCTGGTTTTGCAAGGGGGGTTACCTGGGTTTTTGGCCCGTGCTCGACTGCCATCTAGGGAAACCTACCAAACCCACACTTTTCTGAAAAGTAGACACACCGGGGGCTTCCAAGGAGGTATGGCTTGCATGGATCCCCCAACGTCCCCTTACCGAGAATCCCTTGCAAACCTCCATTTTAGCAGAAAAAATCTGATTTTTTACACGTTTTTGTGTGGGAAAGTGTGGCATCACTGCGCTCACACAAATTTCCTACCACCCAGCGTTTCCCAAGGTCTCCTGATAAAAATGGTGCCTCACTTGTGTGGGAGGCGCAAGTACCCGCAACAGGCAAGGGCCCAAAACGTAGTGAGGCGACATCAAAATTGCCTATCTCAAAACCACCTGCTTTTGCAAGGGGGTTCACTTGGGTGTTTGGCTCTGTGCTTGAAAGCCATCCAGGAAAACTTACCAAAACCACACATTTCTGAAAAGTAGACACCCGGGGGCTTTAAAGGAGGTATGGCTTGCGTGCATCCCCCAACGTCCACTTACCCAGAATCCCTTGCAAACCTCAATTTTAGCTGAAAAAATATTTTTTTTCACACATTTTTGTGTGCGAAAGTGTGAAATCACGGGCTCACACAAAATTCCTACCACCCAGTGTTCCCCCTGGTCTCCCGATAAAAATGGTGCCTCACTTGTGTGGGAGGCGCAAGTACCTGCGACAGGCAAGGGTCCAAAACGTGGTGAGGCAACATCAAAATTGCCTATCTCAAAACCACCTGCTTTTGCAAGGGGTGTCACCTGGATTTTAGCCCCGTGCTCGACAGCCATCTTGGGAAACCTACCAAACCCACACATTTCTGAAAAGTAGACACCCTGGGGGCTTCCAAAGAGGTATGGCTTGCGTGGATCCGCCAAACTTCCCCTGACCCAGAATCCCTTGTAAACCTCATTTGTAGCTGAAAAAGTCAGTTTTTGCACACATTTGGGCTCACACAAATTTCCTACCACCCATCGTTCCCCCAGGTCTCCCGATAAAAATGGTGCCTCACTTGTGTGGGAGGCCCAAGTACCCGCGACAGGCAGGGGCCCAAAACATTTTGAGGCAACATCGATATTGCTGATGTTTTGGGCTCTTGCCTGTCGCGGCTACTTGGGCCTCCCACACAAGTGAGGTACCATTTTTATCGGGATACCTGGGGGAATGCGGGGTGGTAGGAAATTTGTGTGAGCCCAGTGATGCCAAACTTTCCCACATAAAAATGTGTGAAAAAACAGTTTTTTTAAGCTAAAATTGAGGTTTGCAAAGAATTCTGGGTAATGGAACGTTGGGGGATCCACGCAAGCCATTCCTCCTTGGAAGCCCCTGGGTATCTACTTTTCAGAAATGTGCGGGCTTGGTAGGTTTCCCTAGATGGCCGTCGAGCACGGGGCCAAAAACCCAGGTGACTCCCCCTGCAAAATCTGGTGGTTTTAAGATAGGCAATTTTGATGTCGCCTCACTACGTTTTGGCCCTTGCCTGTCGCAGATACTTGCGCCTCCCTCACAAGTGAGGCACCATTTTTATCGGTAGACCTGGGGAAATGCTGGGTGGTAGGATATTTGTGTGAGCTCGGTGATGCCACACTGTCCCACACAAAATGTGTGAAAAAACTGTTTTTTTCAGCTAATATTGAGGTTTGCAAGGAATTCTGGGTAATGGAACGTTGGGGGACCCACGCAAGCCATACCTCTTTGGAAGCCCCTGGGTGTCTAATTTTCAGAAATGTGTGAGTTTGGTGGGTTTCCCTAGATGGCCATCGAGCACGGGGCCAAAAGCCCAGGTGACCC
Source organism: Lissotriton vulgaris (assembly GCF_964263255.1). Lineage (NCBI taxonomy): Eukaryota > Metazoa > Chordata > Amphibia > Caudata > Salamandridae > Lissotriton > Lissotriton vulgaris. The sequence goes on from NC_141691.1 coordinate 1,571,003,850, forward strand.
CTCTTTCAAAAGAAGTTGATTTTGAGATAGGCAATTTTGATATTGCCTCACTACGTTTTGGGCCCTTTCCTGTTGTGGGTACTTGCGCCTCCCACACAAGTGAGGCACCATTTTTACCGGGAGACCTGGCGGAATGCTGGGTGGTAGGACATATGTATGAGCCCGGTGATGCCACACTTTCCCACACAAAAATGTGTGAAAAAACTGATTTCTTTAGCTAAAATTGAGGTTTGCAGGGGATTCTAGGTAAGGAGACGTTGGGGGATCCTTGCAAGCCATAGCTCCTTGGAGGCCAGTGAGTGTCTACTTTTCAGAAATGTGTGGGCTTGGTAGGTTTCCCCAGATGTTCGGCGAGCACGGGGCCAAAAACTCAGGTCACCCCCTTGTAAAAGTAGGTGGTTTTGAGATTTTGATGTCACCTTACTATGTTTTGGGCCCTTGCCTGTCGAGGGTACTTGCGCCTCCCACCCAAGTGAGGCACCATTTTTATTGGGCGACCTGGGCAAATACTGGGTGGTAGAAAATTTGTGTGAGCCCGGTGATGACACACTAGCCCATACAAAAATGTGTGAAAAAATTGAATTTTTCAGCTAAAAGTGAGGTTTGCAAAGGATTCTGGGTAAGGAAAAGTTAGGGGATCCATGCAAGCCATACCTCCTTGGAAGCCCTTGGGTGTCTACTTTCCAGAAATGTGTGGGTTGGATGAGTTTCCCTAGGTGCCGGCAGAGCTAGGGTTCACAAACTACAGCTAGGCACTTTGCCAGAAAAGGGTCATTTTTCACTGTGAAATTGAGGTATGACCATGTTGCGTTTTGCACAGTTTCCTGTCACGGGCACTAGGCCGACCCACGCAAGTGAGGTATCATTTTTCTCTGAAGACTTTGGGGAAAACGGGGTGGAAGGGAATTTGTGGATAAACGCATATTCCAGAACTTTCCACCACAAAAATGTGGAGAAAATGTGTTTTTTTGGACAATTTCTTAGGTTTGCAAGGGTTTCTGTGTAACAAACCTGATGGGAGGCAGTAAAGTCACCCCATCCTGGATTCCCCTGGGTGTCTAGTTTTCAGAAATGTATAGGTTTGCTAGGTTTCCCTAGGTGCCAGCAGAGCTAGGGTTCAAAAACTACAGCTAGGCATTTTGCCAAAAAAGGGTCATCTTTCACTGCGAACTTGAGGTGTGACCACGTTACGTTTTGTGCCATTTCCTGTCGCAGGCACTAGTCCGACCCACACAAGTGGGGTACCATTTTACTTTAAAGACTTTGGGGAACACAGGGTGGAAGGAAATTTGTTGATACACGCAGAACCAGAACTTTCCACCACAGAAATGTGGAGAAAATGTCATTATTGTGACAATTTGTTAGGTTTGCAAGGGTTTCTGGGTTACAGAACCTAGTGGGAGGCAGTCAAATCACCCCATCCTGGATTTTCCTGGGTGTCTAGTTTTCAAAAATGTATAGGTGTGCTAGGTTTCCCTAGGTGCAGGCAGAGCTAGGGTTAAAAAACTACAGCTAGGCACTGTGCAAAAAAAGGGTCATTTTTCACTGCAAAATTGAGGGGCGACCACGATGCGTTTTGCGCCGTTTCCTGTCGCAGTCACCAGGCCGAACCACACAAGTGAGGTACCATTTTTCTCAGAAGACTTTGGGGACAGCAGGGTGTGTGGAAATTTGTGGATCCACACAGATTCCAGAACTTTCCACCACAGAAATGTGGGGAAAATAGGTTTTTTTGTAAATGTTTTAGGTTTGCCAGGGATTCTGGGTAGCAGAACCTGGTGGGAGGCAGTCAGGTCACCCCATCCTGGATTCCACTGGGTGTCTAGTTTTCAAAAATGTATAGGTTTGCTAGGTTTCTCTTGGTGCCGGCAGAGCTAGAGTTAAAAAACTACAGCTAAGCACTTTGCCAAAAAAGGGACATTTTTCACTACAAAATTGAGGTGTGACCATGTTGCGTTTTGCGCCGTTTCCTGTCGCAGGCACTAGGCCGACCCACACAAGTGGGGTACCATTGTTCTCGTAAGACTTTGGGGAACGCGGGGTGGGGGGGAATTCATAGATACACGCAGATTTCAGAACTTTCCACCAAAGAAATGTGGGGAAAATGTGTTTGTTTTGTAAATTTTTAGGTGTGCAAGGGATTCTGGGTAACAGACCCTGGTGGGAGGGAGTCAAGTCACCCCATCCTGGATTCCCCTGGGTGTCTAGTTTTCATAAATGTATCGGTTTCCTAGCTTTCCCTAGGTGCTGCCAGGGCTAGGGTTCAAAAACTACAGCTAGGCACTTTGCCAAAAAAGGGTCCTTTTTCACTGCGAAATTTAGGTGTGACCAAATTGCGTTTTGCACCATTACCTGTTATGGGCACTAGGCCGACCCACACTAGTGAGGTACCATTTTTCTCGGAAGACTCTGGGGAACGCGGTGTGGAAGGAAATGTGTGGATCCCCACAGATTCCAGTACTTTCCACCACAGAAATGTAGGAAAAATGTGTTTTTTTAATTTTTTTTTTAGATTTGCAAGGATTCTGGGTAACAGAACCTGGTGTGAGGCAGTCAAGTCACCCCATCCTGGATTCCCCTGGGTGACTAGTTTTCTAAAATGCATAGGTTTGCTAGGTTTCCCTAGGTGCCGGCAGAGCTAGGGTACAAAAACTACAGCTAGGCATTTGCTAAAAAAGGGTCCCTTTTCACAGCGAGATTGAGGTGTGACCACGTTGCCTTTTGCACCGTTTCCTGTCGCGGGCACTAGGCCGACCCACCCAAGTGCGGTACCGTTTTTCTCATAAGACTTTGGGGAATGCAGGGTTCATAGAAATTTGTGGATCCACACAGATTCCAAAACTTTCCACCACAAAAATATGGGTGAAATGTGGCTTTTTTTTACTTTTGTTAGGTTTGCAAGGGATTCTGGGTAGAGAACATGGTGGCAGGTAGTCAAATCCCCCTATCCTAGAATCCCCTGGGTGTCTAGTTTTCAAAAATGTATGGGTTTGCAAGGTTTCCCTAGGTGCCGGTAGAGTTAGGGTTCAAAAACAACAGCTACACATTTCGCAAAAAAAGGGTACATTTTTATTATGAAAATGTGCTGAAGTCACGTGGGGTTTTGAGCCCTTTCCGCTCGTGGACACTATGCCTACCCACACAAGAGAGGGACCATTTTTATCAGGAGACTTAGGGTAATTCAGATTTGTAAAGCAACTGTTATTACCTATTGAGTTTTCATGCATTTCTGCCCTCCAAATGAAAGAAGTTGTGTAAAAAAAAGTCATTTTGAAAAATGACCAATAATTCTCATGCTAGTATGAGTATTCCCAATTTTGAAAATGTGGAAATATGTACTGTTTCTAAACTCTATAACTTGTACCCATTTCAGAAATACATAGGTGTCTTTCATACTGATTTTTCCATGTATAAATGTGTGCACAATAATTGCTATATACCCGGTACATAATAAAAAGCTATTGCAAATTGCTACTCAGTTTTTTACTCTGGGTTCATCTGCTTCTTGGTGAACCTACAAGTCCTATATATCCCCACAACCAGTATGGCCCAGTGGATGTAATGATATATTGCTTTCAAAGAGCTGTCATATTTTCAAGACGTTACAGGTGAAAACGTTGACAAAAAATGTTATTTTTTTAACTAATTCTCAATTTGTCCAATATTTAACTGTTAGTTTCTATAAAGAGACCTTGATGAATGTACACAAATCACCCCTTTCTGAATTCATAATTCTGTCTACTTTTTTAAAATGTATAGCTTTTCAGGATCCATTATTGCTTTTGTACTCATTTTTATCATTAACTGGAAGGAGGTTGAAAGGACTAAAAATAGCAAAAATAGGCAATGTCCAAGAAAAATGCCAAGAATATGTAAAGAATGTTGGTTCTCTGACAAAAGACTGCCATTCCCTAAAAGCTGGGAAAATGGTGATTTCAGTCCCATAAACCCTTTTTTGATAACATTTGTAGGGAAAAACCCAGAGGCTTTCATTTGTAGCCCGTTTTTCCCATTTTTCTGATAAAAACAAAACTTTTAATGTATTTTGGCTAATTTCTGGGACCCCTCCAAGGGAATCCACAAACCCTGGGTACCTTTAGAATCCCCAACATGTTGGAAGAAAAGGACGCAAAATTGGCATAGATACCTTATGTGGTCAATACGTTACAGGGGCCTAAGCGCGCACTACCCCAAATAGCCAAAAAAGGCTTAGCACAGGATGGGAAAAGGACTAACAGCAAAGGGGATAGCATCCATCTTGTGGCCCCAGTTTTGGCTGGAGGTGAGACAACACCACCACCACCAAAAGTTCAACCAGGACTCAGTGGAAGTGGGCACATTGGCTCAAGGCCACAGGTATGTTGGTGTAGGGGTTGTGGGAGGGATCCTGTGGCCCATCATTGTGAGGCCACTAGGCGGTAAGTGTCACCCAGGCCACTATCAAACAAGTATTGGCAACCTGTCATCAGTCCCATGAGAGGATGGACCAGGTCTTTGTAGAGTTCCAAGACAAGCAGTTGCAGAAGGAGCACATTGTTCAAATGGAAGAACATTTTCCCCATTTGTGCAGGGCTTTTCTTATGCAATTGCCCCCTTGCTGTGGTCCAAGTACATCTTGCCCTACATCTGCATCAGCTACAGACAAGGAGGCCTTCCCACAACAGGAAACACCTGCACCCACCTCAGACCCTGCAACTGTTGATCTACCTGCCCCCACAGGGCCACACATTCATCCAGATCACGAGGGTTAGGATGGCAATACCGCCACCACCACGAAGAGACTCTAAACCTAATTTCATCCAGTGTGTGACGACCATTCACTCTGTGGACAATTTTCTGGACTCATTGGCCTTTCTGAAGCCACTTGTATTTTGAACATTGAAACTCAAACAATTATGAACCAAAAATGATGTTTTCATTGACTGACTTTTGCTTATTTTGTTTGGTTATATCCACTTTTTCTTTATTTGATTCTGTTTAATTAAAAATTTAAAAAGCCAAACGATTATTTATTCATAAATAAATTGCAAGTAGGTAATGTTCCTCAAATATTTCTACCATGACAACAAAATACAAATACAGATTAAAGGGGCACTATTTTAATGGTTTATGTCATCAATGAGAGCCAGATATCTGCCTCACAATTGTAATTTCACAACAATAACACCAATAGTTCTGGCAGTACTCAATTTGGTGGCCTATACAAGTTTGCAGTTTCTGGGGAAATATCATAACCTACTTTAAGTAGTGTGCTACAAGATAATCTTTCTACAATGATGAGACATATCAACATATTCAAAAACTTAACACAAAATGTGCATTTGGCCAATGTGAAGGGGTATGGCTATGCTTTTGGTTGACTACCTCACGTGGTTAGAGAAAATCAAGCAACACACATTGGCTTGGTGTCAACAATCAACAGAAAACTAGTCAAATGCCATCTTAACAACTTACATTCAATCACTGGTTAAGTTGTCTCAGTGCAAGATATATGCACACAAAGTCTGTATGTGTCTTCCACATGACAACCCACTGTAGTTTGAAACAGCACTAGTCAACTACAAATGTCACAACTTTGACACGTCCAAATGAAGAAGACATGGTCAAGATACCTAACACAAAGCAAATCAAAAAGATGGTTAATGAAACATGATAACATTACAAAGTCATGTTTGTGAGGACACATTTTTAATACACAATCATATATAAACAATCAAAACAAACACAAAAGTCAATGTATCAGAACTTTAATCAACAAAGACCTGTGTCCTGGATTTCCCTGAACTTGCCCTTCCTAAAAAATATCCAGCACATACTTTTTCATCATTACATCAATAGTTGGTTTAAAAGTTAATGGATAATATGTAGAGAGATACTTACACTCATGTGAAGAAGTTGTAAATTATATCCTGATGTAACCCAACTCCTTCCTCCTTCCCACTATCAATTTAATTTGGTGTTCTTATTCAAGATCCTCACTTGGTGGCTCTTCATGGTCTCCACCATCTGCGATGTAATGATGTTACATGGCAGGGCTATTTTGTGCAGCATGCAGCAGGCTATGGTAATTTGGCACACCTTATCGAGTGAGTAGAGGAGAGCGCCACCAATCTTGCCAGACAGTGAAATCCAACCTTTAGGAGCCCAAAAGCATGCTCCACTGGCCTCTGTGTTCTCCCATGGGCCTCATTGAAGCAGACTTACCCAGGCATTGTTGGATTTCTCAGCAGTGCCAACCATGGGAAGTTAGGATAAGCTGAGTTTCCTAAATGGAACAAAAAGAGAAAAGCCAAGATATGTAACACAATTCCAGATGACGCACCTTGAAATAACCCAAAAAATATTATGTCAGACTGTACTTACCAACAGGCCAGACCCTCTCATGTCAATGTTATGACATTTGCAGGGGTGTGCTGCTGTTCCGTAGAACAAAGGAGTCATGGGCTAATCTGGGGAAATGAGTACAGAAGCTTGTGATGTATAAATCAGCTAAGCAGACAACTTGCACATTGAATGGAATTGCTTCTGATTCTGGTAGACCTGTTCCCTCGAGTATGGTGGCTCTAAGGCCGTATGTATGCTATCAATTGCTCTAGCCACATGTGGTAGGTGACCCAAAGAATAGAAATTGCCATTCACATTTGCAAAATCCTCATGTTGTGGAAACTGGGTGATGCTGTTGATATGTTTCATCATTAACAAAATACCTTCTCACAACACATCAATGAAAGTTGGTTTTGACATTCTAAAAGATGTTACCATAGTGTAGTGGAACGATCCTATTGACACAAAATAAAGTACTGCCATCAGTTTGACCATTAGTTCACAATATATGTGGGATTTCTGTGTGAGGCACAAGATCTGGCTCCAGCTGATGACATAAATCTAGTATAGTTTGCCTATTCAATCGGAACTTCAGATAATATCTCCTTCTTCCATGGTGAAAAGGTCTGGAAATGGGCAGTTCACTTGAGGCTGCCATCTCCTGTTCTCCCAGGGTTCAAACATCTGCATTAGAAGATGTTTGAACATTTTAAAACATTTACACATAAACATATTTTATTATTAACACAAATGCAATGTAATGCTAAACATGTATATTGTTTTAAAACATATTTAAAATGTATTTATTATTTTTGGTAATTTTTACATCACAAATGTCATTTTGTAGATGAAAATATTTTAAATATTAAAGATTGTGTAAAGATTACATTGCTGAAGGATTTCTTACACACATTTTGTTTTCTATATTTTGTCAAACAAAATACAGGCATTGCTGGTGTAAACAACTCTGCACGAATATTGCATTTAACCACAGTAACTAACTAAAAACAGTAGTCACCTTTTTGAGTGGTCGGTTGAAGCACTTAACAGTCACAAGCACACTATTTGCCCTTCTAAAATGCTGGCCGCTTGACCTCACCGTCAGGACATTTGTAATCAGACATCTGCAGCAGAAGTTGACCGTGTAGTGGTTGTTCAACTCCATGACAAACAGAGCCATAGGCTAAGATGTGAGAAATCAACTTACAAAGGCCAATGGCTGTGTCCGTGTCGACTGACGATCACATATATCACTTACAAGTACATGTCTGTTTGAAAAAAGCTCACATGTCTAACTTCAGCTTTCAGGACCTCCTTCACTTTTTCTGCTGTTACAGACTTCTGGGAGCAGTGATGGTAGGTTGAACAAGTGAGAGGGCCACTGCCATCTTGCCAGAGGAGCTGGAGATGCTGGAACATGAGGTCCTCTAAGCAAACACCAAGAACAGCTGATGGACAGAGCGCTGAAACTTTTAATTCATTCACCCACAGTCACTATAAGATCTGGCTTTAATCCACCATCGTTCTTTATCTCACTTCAGCACCCCAGTCCAGAACTAGCCATATGCAAATCAGTCTTGACCATGTGCCTCATGGGATCAGTCCAGCCCAAACTGCCAAGCAAGGTTTTTCCTGTACCAGAATCAAGCATCCTGGCACCAGTTTAGGCGTAACACCCCTCATCAGCCAGACTACATTGGATCCAGTGGCAAAGTGAGCAAAGGACCCTTGTCTGGGCATACACTACCAACTTAGGGTGAACAATACAAACACAAAGAGATGGTGGACAGAGCACTGAAACTTTTCAGACACTCACCCCAGTCAATATTAGATCTGGGTTGAATCCAGGAGGTCCTCTGCCTGTATGGCCAGCTCTTTGGCTCACCAGAGGAACAGGTACAATCCTGAAATGTATATGGGAATCTGTCTAACTGGTCTGTTCATATTAACAAAGGCTACAATGTCCCTTTGAGTTCCTGAATGAAGTGTAATGATTGACGTGAAGTGTAATATATGTTGTTCCTTACATAGGAGAAGGATGTTGGGGTATTTCTAAAACCAAAGGTTAAAGGGACATTATAGTTAGGAGATGGAATTTAAAAAAACCTAAGAAATTCACAGAAAAAACCAAAGGCTGCAGAGACGTTATAGTTAGGCTCAGGTGTAACTCGTACAAAACCAGAGACATTCAGCCATTATAGTTAGTCAGCTAACTATAGCACGTGCCCCCGCAATACACTGCTTATGACCTTACATATTACATCACTCATGACATGGTCAGTGATATCACTGATGACATCGCTGATGACATCGCTGATGACATCTTAAATTACATCACACATGACATCCCCCAATGTTTTTAAAAAGTTCCTGTGTTAAATTATATATCAAGGTGTCAAGGTGAATCTGTGGGTGTATGATACCTGATTTGATGATTCAGTGGGTGTGTGAATAAGGCCTAGATGTATCATCGTTCCTATTTGCGATTTCTCAATAGCGATTTTTAACGAATCGCTATTTAGAAATCGCAAAATAGGGTGTATGTTTAAAATCCCAATTTTTTTGCAATTTCTTATTATTCTTTATTTGCGAATTCGCAAGTTGCCAATTCGCAAATAAGGAATAATTTCCCAATAATTCCTATGGGCCAGGAGGCCAATAGGAATTATTGTGAAATACATCTCATTTTGTGATTCGCAATTTGCTAATCGCAAAATGAGAATGATTTCAAGGGTGCAGGGGTGTCTCAAGGACACCCTGCTGTACCCCTGAAATCAGCATTTGTGTGCATATGGCACACATACATGCCCTATGGGCATGTATGTGCGTCATATGCCACCTTTAAAAATGCAACATTTGGGATTATTTTAAGATTTCGCAAATTACCACCAACTTCAAGTTGGTGGTAATTTGCGATTTCTTAACCCAAAATCGCAAAATGTAAAAGTTTCTTACATAGCATTTAAGGAATCGCAAAATTGTGATTCCTTAAATGCTATAGCAAAATAAGGAATCGCAAATTTTTCCGATTCTTTATTTTGCGATGTTTTTAATGCGTGTCAAAACATGCAAAAAGACTGTTTACGATTCGCAAAGGCCGAAATTCTGCGAAGGGTGGAGAAAGGGGTGTGACCTCCAAAGACTTCTTAGTAATCTTGCTGTGTGGGATTTACTGGAGTAACCAGAGGGGTAGTTGGCCTGCAAGGACGGTCTTTAAAGCCAACTATTTCTCCTATTACCTCCAGTAAGTCCCACCAGCAGGATTGCTGAGAGGTTGTCGGAGGTTGTCGGAGGCTGCCCCTCATTTCTTTAACACTCTGCAAACGCTTCTCCTGGTACATTACTAATAGGGAGGTGAAGTCCTTGGGGGCCAACTTCCCCTCTTGTTAACTTGAAGGACTGGGTTCTTTAAGACCCAGCGGTGCCAGGGCACAACACCTGAAACCTTCGTGGGTAACCTGCTCCGGCGTACGAATGACAGAGACACGGGACACTTCCTTCGGCGTCAAAGATTCAAGGTTTATTTACTGCAGGGAACACAGAAGTCACGACAAGTACAACACGTGCAACTTGGGGAGACTGCTTCAAATTGGTTCTGTGGATCGCTCCTTTTATACAGATTTTACCCATAGGACAACATGATACACAAAGGTTTACAACCCGGTTCCCATAATTATCCCCCAGAGGGGTCGCTTTGGTCACTTCGATACACATAAGGTCCGGAACATAAGTGCGGAAACATTTGGCGGTTCCCAACTGTAAAAACCCATCTTCACAACATTAGTGCATTCCAATCGGCAGTAAAACAGATCGAAATAGGAACAAAGACAGGTGCAGAGGAAGACGGAGACAGTGGGGAAATCGGAAAGGGTGTAAAAGGGGAGGTATCGGGAAACACGAGATACAGGCATCAAAAGGGACGTGCCTAATGAGATGCACGGCTGAGACAATAAACCGGCACGGCAAGATGAGCCTCGAGCGGGGCCATCTGCCTTACAGTATCATCCCCCTCGTCATAAAGACACTTACAAAGAACATGTGTCTTCCGCAAATATCTTGGGAGTCCCAGGGTCGCGAAGCGGACAGCGTCCGTTCGCTGGCTACTTGAGGGCAAGAGACAAAATGGATGCCGTATCTAAGATGGAACCCGTGGGTACAGACGAAAAACCCACATAACAAACGAACGGTTTAAGTTAGCACAGCGAAACTGCGCACACTTACCAAACTCGTCATTTGCGGTTCATAGATACCAGACTCGACCATATTCGTGCGAGTCGAAAACACCACTTACAATTGTCACGGAACCTCAGACGCTCCTTTTGCCCTCATGTAGGCAAGCACTAGTCGGAATCATATTCGATATTCATCAGACCATCGAGATGTTGCTGTAGCATAGCTCTGTCCAACCGAGTCCCCTTGGTAACAGGTGGCTGTCTCATACACGTTGTAGCACAGAGGCCACATAAGGCAGGACCGCACTGCACACAAAGGCAACACGTGAACAGGAACGCCACAACGACTCCGATGATCATCAGAATCTTCCAACCCCAAGTCGACATCAGGCCCCAAAACCACCCAAGTAGCGTCCAATCCCCTACATCCACGTGTATGGATTCGGAGATCTTATGTAACTTCGAGATGGCTTGATAGACAGTCGGAGCGTTATCAGGAATGAAAATACAGCAGCTCGAATGGATCACCTTACATACCCCACCTCGATCTGCTAAGATCACGTCTAAAACCATACGGTTTTGTAACGTCATAAGTCTATCCGCCTGAAGTTCAGTGGTGATGTTACCAAGGGCACTGGCAGTAATATTAGCTGTCGATTCTACCACTCGAGTCAACTGTCTCAGGTTCCTACTGTTAACCATAGGTCCCCAAAACGGGAGGAAACCCTTGAAAAAGTCTCCTGCCTCTTGACCGGCAGTATCCTCTTCGCTAATTACGCCTCTCACAACTCTAGTCTTATGATAATCGGCATCTACAGTGAACGTCGGAGGCAGCAAGTTTGCGATGAAGCATGAGCCCATGAAGTCAGAGGGCAACCATGCATATGCACGATCATGACAGATAAAGTATGTACCCTTGGCGGCCAGGAACACAGGGGACGAGACCATCGGCAGAATGTAATTTTCAGTGCAAGCACTCTCTCCAAGTCGGGCTTTCGATCTTCGGCCGCGACCTATGAGACAAAAATTACCAATGTGGGGTACGACCCATATCGGAGGCGAGCTTTTAAGCTGCTTTTCACTAGTGAACACACTATATTTGCCTCTACTTAGGACCCTATAGGCTTGTACCTCTTCTTCAGGAATAAGCGAGGGATCATAGATATCACTATCTAAATCCTCTATTGCTATCGACAAAGGTTTTTGATACGAGGTAGGACCAGAGTAGGGGGAACGTGGTTCTCGAATGGGGTGGAAACCCAGTGCGCTTCGAAACATTGTCTGAAATGCTCGAGCAGACCCTTGGGAACTATACGGTAACACCAGATATGGAATTCCCTTATCCGTAGTATGTGGCATCAACCCACACACCCAACAATTAGTAGTGTTAACCACTAACTGATGCTGATGGAGGAGCTGAATAAAGGAATTATTGCGGAATTCTGCACGTCTAGCCTGCTTGTGTTCAGGTAAGATATGAAAAGAGTGAGGAGAAGCAGTAGAGGTAAGTTTAGGGTCAGGGGTAGGAGTAGGTGTAGCAGAAGGTAAGAAGTAAAACATCGTGTAATACACCCCACCCGCTAATAATGCAGAAACAGTCAAAAACAACACGAATATTTGGAATATAAAACATTTGGTACGACTGAGTTGCTGCAGCTTGAATCTATGAGCCTGAGACAGTTCCAAATCCGTCAGCTTCGAAAATGGCATTCCCTATGACCGTCCGCAACGTTTCTTGACGCACTTCGTTCTGTGTAGCAATAGTCAATCCCTAGGAGTTCCCAGGAACCGACGGTCTTTAACCTAGCGTCAAGACCTACTAACCAGAAGGAAGTACGCGCGCGGCCCTACGGCCTTTATTTCACAAGTGTATATGCAAAAACAATGTCTCTCAGCTGTGGAAGCAAAAAGTGTAAGGAACGAAGCTCAATGAATATGTACAAAATAATTACAGTGATACGAATGTTCAAACTGATCGTGGAAAATGGGATAATGCAATTATCAGGGGACAGAACATGATCTTTTATTAGTCTTTAGTGCTGGATCGCAAAAAGTATCGGGTTTTCCCAGGACGTGTCTGTTCGTCAAACAAAGGATCCGTTGAAGGGACCACGTCCTGTTGATCAGCTGAATGTTTTGGTCTTGAGTCTTTTGCTGACAAATGTTCAACAATGTCTTTCTGCTGCACTGAGGATTCTCCGACAGGTTGTGCGTCGCTGAAAGGTACAAACGCCGGCAATCCTTCGGTTTCAGTTGATGCAATGCCTTTCCTCACCCACGAGTCTGCTGGCAACGGGATAGGGACTTTTTTGGTATGGGTGGCGTGCACCCAATTCTTCCGCCCCTCAAGACGAACTGCAGTTCTCGTGGCAAGGAGGACCTGGTAGGGTCCAGTGAACCTCGGGTCCAAGTCGTTCTTGCGCGAGAAGTTGCGCGTCACCACCCAATCTCCGGGCTGGAGCTGGTGGCCTGGACCCTCCGTCTGCGTTGGCAATGCCTCGTGAACCTGTTGGTGAATTAACCTCAGTTTAGCAGTCAAGTCATGAAGATAATCGATCAACATTGGATACTCAAGATCACAGAAAATACCTGGCCTAGGAACCCCCCAAACATTCGCAGGACGACCGAACACTATTTCGTAGGGACTAAGCCCTACTCGGGAGTGTACAGTCGCCCTAGTTGACAGTAATGCTAAAGGTAAAGCGTCAGGCCACGAAAGACCAGTCGTAGCCTGAATCTTTGCTAGTTTTAGTTTAAGGGTGCCGTTATACCCTTCAACCAAACCAGCTGACTGGGGATGATTGGCACTATGGAATTTCTGATTAATTCCAAGGCCCTTGCATACACTCTTCATCACACTCCCCACAAACTCACTTCCGTTATCTGACCACACAATTCTAGGCATTCCATACCGAGGAAAGTATTCCTTCAGTAGGATTTTCGCAGTAGACAAAGCAGTATTGTCTTTGAGAGGATAGGCCTCGATCCGTCGGGAGAATGCGCAAACCACAACTAAGACGTATTTCAGGTTATTGCATCTCTCCATATGGATAAAGTCCAATTGAATCACCTCAAAGGGACATGAAGGGGGAGCAAAACTGCCAGGAGGAGTTGGGGTTCCCTTGCCAGGATTGTACAACATACACACCATACAGTTCTTAACCAAGCGTTCAGCACATTTCGTGATACCATCATTCTTCCACACAGGGGACAGCAACTTGCAAATACCTTTCGCGCTAATATGTGCTAACCCATGCGCCATTGTCACAACGGCCAGCACATACGCATCCGGTAACATCCATCTTTTCTGATCCGACAAATCAATCCAACAACCATTCGCATCCAACTTTCCCGTACTTTCTTTCCACTTCGTCTTTTCAGTCTCGGTGGCCTCATTCTGAATTGCCTTCACACTCTCAATAGTGTCTTCACACATGCTCGACTCTGTAGGCCACCTAACCGAACTCGTCACATACATTCGAGTGCTAAGGTTCCGGGCAGTCTCCTTAGCAGTCTCATCCGCAAACGCATTACCACGACCAACATCATCCGTCACCTTACGATGCGCACTACATTTGACAATCGCCACTTGCTTAGGCAACGTAAGTGCATCCAAAAGATCATTCACAAGCTGGCCATGCTGAATCTTCGTACCATGCGATGTTAGAAAACCTCTCTCTCTCCACAAACGTCCAAAACTATGGGCGACGCCAAATGCATATTGGCTGTCGGTAAACACATTCACACGTTTCCCTTTCGCTAACACACACGCTCTAGTGAGAGCGATCAGCTCTGCCGCTTGGGCAGAATTCTGATTTAATCTTGCAGTCTCAACAACAGTATTCAACGTTACAACAGCATAAGCAGTAGTCACATCACCATTCGGCAACTTGAAACATGAACCATCCACATACAGTGTACCATCTGGTTCTTCCAATGGGGTGTTTTTAAGGTCCACTCGACCTTTTGTTTCCTCCTCTGTCCTCAAATAACAATCGTGTTCTGTTATTTCATCTGACTCTGAGCTAATTGGTAACAAAGTTGCCGGGTTCAGAACATTACAACGTTTTATTTGAATGTGGCTTGCCAACAGCGTCAACTCGTACCCAGACAACCTCGCACTCGTCAAGTGCTGAGTTTTCGTACGATTCAAAAGAGTATCGACTGCATGCGGAACCATCACTGTAAGCATATTATCCATGACCAATCCTGCTGATTGTCGGATGGAGACCGCGGCTGCCGCTGTTGCTCTCAAACAACTCGGCAATGCTCTAGCTACCGGGTCCAAGGTCGAGGAAAAATATGCACATGGACGTTGCTTACCACCAAAAGGTTGCGTTAAGACGCTCAAAGCACAACCTTCCCTCTCGTGAACATATAATGTAAACGGCTTACTATAGTCAGGAGTACCTAACACAGGAGCCGAACACAATGAATCACGTAATTCAGAAAAACTTTTCTGACATTCTTCCGTCCATGGTAAAGGAGTCGAAACATCCTTGCACGTAAGAGCCACCAATGGTTTCGCTAGCAATGAAAAATTCGGAATCCTTTGCCTGCAGTACGACGTGATACCTAAAAAGGCACGCACATCTCTTTGGGTTGTTGGCACAGCCATTCGCGCAATTGCTGCAATTCTCTCTGGGGTCAACCGCCTTCCCTCCTTTGACAATAAGTGACCTAGATAGGTTACTTCTTGACAACAATATTGGAGTTTAGAAGGTGACACCTTGTGATTTAACTCGCAGAGATGTTGCAGCAGCGATACCGTAGCAATTTTGCAAATGTCCTGAGTATCTGCAGCTACCAATAGGTCGTCAACGTATTGGATTAAGGCCGCACCAGCCGGCAACCTAAACGCATCCAGTTGACCCTTCAAGGCTTGACTGTAAATCGATGGACTTTCACAGTAGCCCTGAGGAGCGCGTTTGAACCGGAAGCTGCGTCCACCAAGAGAGAAACCGAAAAGGTCTCTGCTCTCTTCTGCAATCGGGATGCTGAAGAACGCATTCTTCAAGTCAATCACCGAAAACCACGATGCAGAAGCTGGAATCAGAGTCAGTAGCGCCGTGATGTCAGGCACAACGGGGAACTGAGGAATCACAATTTTATTCACCTCCCGTAAATCGATAACAAAACGATAAACAGGTGGTTTCGAAGGATCAGTACGTTTTAGAATGGGTAGTACAGGGCTGTTGCACACGTTTCCCCGTGTTTCCTCAATAACGTCTTTCTCGATCAAATCATAGATGATCGCCAACAATGCTCGTTCACCATCAAGAGAGATACGATATTGGGGAATACGTGGCAACCGCACATTGGATTTCAGCTGAACAACATAAGGTGAGATATCAAGTAGGCCCACATCATTGGGACCTGTTGCCCACAAAGACGCAGGAAGAGAACTCAATTCCGGTGGAAGCTTATCGAGAGACAAGTACATGGGAGAGACAACCCTCTCTCCCAACGTAAGCTTTACACCCGCAGGAGAACAATACAAAGTTGCATACAAACGTTTAAGCAAATCCAGGCCCAAAAGATTTTCACCACAACCCGTGGTGAAAATCAACGGAGCTTCTAGCTCACGAGGCCCAATTGTAAGGGGCAAAGGGCACGAAACTGGATTGCTAACGGGGGCGCCAGAGAATCCAACAGAAACATTTGTTAAGCCAGACAAAGGTGCGCCAGGGAGTCTCGAATGCTTAATGGAACTTTTCGCTGCACCAGTGTCCAACAGAAAAGGCTCAACGACGCCCGATGTAGCAACTGCGACGTAAGGCCCTCTCTGATCAACCGGAACTGATACCACTCCCTCTCCTTGTCTATGGCTGTCCTAGTAATTACTGTCGTCAGTTCCCTGATCGACGTAATAATCGTCTACATTGTACTGCGCAGATCGTCCTTGCGACGATCCACGTTGATCAAAACAATTATCGGAATTTGATGAGTTATCTGAGCGATCGTTCTGGGCACCACGACCTCTACCACATGGTGCCTGCTGCGAACCACCACGACCTCCTCTAGATGAGTTACCACTATTACGTTCGTTTAGAACAGGACAATTGAATTTAATGTGACCCTCTTGTCTACAATAAGCACGTTGATTGTACCCTAACGAGGATCTTTGGGAAGAGGAGTCATTACGAGTTTGGGATCGGTTCGACTGCGGCTGCGATCTATTTTGTTGCGAATTATTCTGATTCGAACGTGGAGGATACGCTTGCTGAAGCAGCACTTTAGTTTTAAGCTCTTTCGTCTTTTTATCGGCACGGTCGTTCTCTTCTTTCTCTCTGTTCTCATAATATTGTGCCGTAGCCAATATCTGAGCTGAAGTAGAAACGGCCCACGCACTTTCTGAATTCTTTAATTTATTGCTCAAATCGGGCAATAAGTTCGAAACAAATTTATCCACGAACAACCTTTGACCACCCTCAGTGCTCATATCCTGACCACTATGATCGATGAATGCCTCCTCAAACCTCGTAAAGAAGTCGGAGACACTCTCGTCCTTTTTCTGCTTACAAGCTGACAATTTGTCCCAATTTACCCTCATAGCTGGCATAAGAGTTGTCATTAATGTTATTATTCTTTGAGGGAGAGCAGCAATCAACTGTTCAGGCTTAGCACCACCAACTTGCAACCCATCCGCCGCTATAATGGCCGCCCAATCACCACCTAATTCGTTTGCGTGATTTTCCTGACGAATCTTAGCCCATACCGGTTGCGGTACAACATTGCCAAACAGCATGTCAATATCGGCAAGATTCATTATCGTAGCATCTACAAGCTGCGATAACTCTTTGTAATACCCTGCAGGATTTTTGCGAGGGTCAGGCAAAGATTGCTTCACCTGCAACACTTCTGAGCGTTTCCATGGGAGATGTATCCATACTCTCTGAAAATACGGCAGGATAGGTGGAACGTGAGCAGCATCACCTGGCATCAAAACGGGTGGAACTTCACGCATAGGAAACTGACCAGACTCATCTGGCTGTCTTTCAATATCCTCAACAAACAAGGCTTGAGGTATAGGAGTGGGACGAAAAGACCGCTCAACGGCTCGTCGAACGTTGGTATCCACTATCAGTCCAGCCGAGAACTGAAGCTGTAGATCGGACAAAGCGGTCAGCACCTCGTCAGGTGCGTCGGCCGATATCTGATCGCGAAGGACCTTACACATTTCCTCGAACACAAATCTCTGGGTTGGTATATTGAACTGACAAAATGTGTCGAGTACAACACGTGGTGGATTTCTAAGGGGGTGCATCATCCAACCCATCGCCATATTATATAGCGAAGCACGTTCTCTATTACCAGGAAGCTGACTACGTCTCTGAGGACCATCGGAACCAGCGGACCCAAGAACAGGTCCGAGCGAATGAAAGAAGCTAGCCGCAAGAGGAGAATTACGACTACGAGTAGAGGGAGAAGTATAGGACACAGGACTAACAAGTGAAGGGGTAGAGACAGAAACAACAGCAGGGGTTAACAAAGCAGGAGCAGTAGCGTGAGCAGGAGTATGTGGAAGCGGAGGAGCAGTAGGAATAGCAACAGCCGAAGGAGCAGGAACAGTCGGAAGAACGGGTACAGGTTGAGGAACAGGCAAAGGAAGAATAGGTGCAGGAACAGGTACAGGGGGAATCACAGGGGCTGTGGTACCCTGTACGTACGGAGGTGGCGATTTCATAAGATAGGACATTAAAGGATCCTCAACTGACTCATCCTTCTTTTCCGACTCCGTAGGCAAAGCAGGATAGCATTTATCTATAGTCATACGCTGTAATCTGTCAAACACTTCCTTTTCCTTAACCTCCTTATCATGCTGAAACTGCTCTGCTTTCTTTACAATGGTAGCAGCAATATCTCTCTGATTTCGCTTAGTCTGTCTGATTTCTTTCTGCCGGGCTTCTTTACGCCACAACCGAAAGGCATCAATCATGGCCGGCCTTGACTTTTTCGCGAACAATTTAACCTCTAGATTATCTAAGATCGGGGCCTCGAAGCTACCATGTGGTGGCCAGCGAAGGTCACCGTCCTTCTTCGTGTATTTGATCCAGTATTCATTAAAAGTAATCGGGCCTAGCCCATGTTTACTGTACAGTTCATAAGTCGGAGTTCCAACCGGAGGTATCGGACACGAGTCCTCCAGTCGGGAATCCACACCACAAGGTCTGAAACAACTGAACAAAGTACTACGACCACGCATCTCGCACACTAGCCGAGTTTCACAAACTTCAAGGGTTACGGGATTTTACCAAGTCCCAGCAAAGAACAAAAACCCTCGGTTTTTGGCGGCTGCAGTCGTCAAATAACACAACAAAGTACGCTAGTAAAGTGTCACCGACAAAAACACTCACACAGCGTCAACAACAAAAACACTCGCTAAAGTGTCAACAACCAAGAACTCTGGGAGCGACCCACAAATACTTAACTCAAAGATCGATGGCGTCTCCAGGAAGGCCCGTCAATCGTCTCGCTATACCAAGGTCTACGCCAGGCGCCAAAACAGGTCTACAGTCAGGGCAGCAGTCCGTCGCAGCCGTCAGGAGGCGGGAATCTTCGCGGGAAAAGTCTTCGGGCCACTTGTTTCGACAACAGGATCAATGAAGCGGAGTGCACCTTCCCTCGGAGATTTCACACGAAGTTCCTCACGATCGTCGGGCTTGGACCGGTACCACTGATGCAGCCCCACGTTGGGCGCCAACTGAAGGACTGGGTTCTTTAAGACCCAGCGGTGCCAGGGCACAACACCTGAAACCTTCGTGGGTAACCTGCTCCGGCGTACGAATGACAGAGACACGGGACACTTCCTTCGGCGTCAAAGATTCAAGGTTTATTTACTGCAGGGAACACAGAAGTCACGACAAGTACAACACGTGCAACTTGGGGAGACTGCTTCAAATTGGTTCTGTGGATCGCTCCTTTTATACAGATTTTACCCATAGGACAACATGATACACAAAGGTTTACAACCCGGTTCCCATAATTATCCCCCAGAGGGGTCGCTTTGGTCACTTCGATACACATAAGGTCCGGAACATAAGTGCGGAAACATTTGGCGGTTCCCAACTGTAAAAACCCATCTTCCCAACATTAGTGCATTCCAATCGGCAGTAAAACAGATCGAAATAGGAACAAAGACAGGTGCAGAGGAAGACGGAGACAGTGGGGAAATCGGAAAGGGTGTAAAAGGGGAGGTATCGGGAAACACGAGATACAGGCATCAAAAGGGACGTGCCTAATGAGATGCACGGCTGAGACAATAAACCGGCACGGCAAGATGAGCCTCGAGCGGGGCCATCTGCCTTACAGTATCATCCCCCTCGTCATAAAGACACTTACAAAGAACATGTGTCTTCCGCAAATATCTTGGGAGTCCCAGGGTCGCGAAGCGGACAGCGTCCGTTCGCTGGCTACTTGAGGGCAAGAGACAAAATGGATGCCGTATCTAAGATGGAACCCGTGGGTACAGACGAAAAACCCACATAACAAACGAACGGTTTAAGTTAGCACAGCGAAACTGCGCACACTTACCAAACTCGTCATTTGCGGTTCATAGATACCAGACTCGACCATATTCGTGCGAGTCGAAAACACCACTTACAATTGTCACGGAACCTCAAACTCCAGTAAGTCCCACAAAGTGGGTTTGCTGAGAAGTGTTTTGTGGCCATGCCCCCTTTCTTCACCAATCTGCAAACGTGGTATACTATTGGTTGGGGGAAATAGTCCTTTTTAATCTGAGACCCTCAGAAGAAAAGTGGTATTTATTCCTGAACCAGTAGCCCACCAGGTAGTGTATTTGCAGAGTTGTGGAAAAAGAGTGCATGGCCTCTAATTCCTCCCAGAAATCCTGCTGTCTGTGGCTTGCTTGAGTTAACAGAAGGGGTTCCTGGATGCCAAGGACCCTCAGCATCTAAGGGTACTTCGTACCCCAACCACCACTGTGCCAAGAGGTGCATTTACAGAGTGGTGGTAAAGGAGGCGTGGCCTCCAGCGACTTGCTGGGGTTTTATTCTATTTTATTATTTTTAGGGAAGGGGGCTGCGTTGTCCTCCTTTCCTGGGCCATTTTCGTTCCAAGGTACCTAATCCCCGGGCCTGGTCTTTTTACAATGAGTGAGGGGGGCCACACAGCCCCCTTCCCAGGGCAACTCCGGCTCCAGGGACCCGATCCCCCGGGGTCTGGAATTTTTTATTTTTTTATCTATTTTCTGATTTTAAAGGAGGGGGCCGGGCCCCACTGCCAGGCTTTTCTCAGCTCTGGGGTCCCCGGGGCATGGCCTTTTGTTTTTCTTTTTTATTCTACAGGGATAGGCTGATTTTGGCCCAGGGGACCTATCCCCTGAGGCATAGCCATTGCCATTTTTTTATTACATTTTTCTTTAATAGGGTAGGGGGGCCACGCGGCCCTCCTTCCTGGGATGATTTCAGCCCTTGAGACCAGGCTCGACTTTTAACAGATGGGAAAGGGCCTGCATGGCCCCTTTCCCTGGGCCAAATTAAGGCCCCTGGCACCCCATTCCCCGGGCCTGCCCATTTAAAGTGGGTATCGCCAGGGTACCCACTCACCAATGGAACCACGGGGAGCATGAAGGCCCATGTAGTCCTTGCTGGCTCCCCACAGTTTTAGAACAATAACCAATATTTATCTTTTCATACAAGACCAAAAGATAAAAGATCAATATACAGTAATCAAAAATAGGCACTTTGCAAGTGTGACTTAAAAATGCAGTTCCTTGAAATCAGTAACTCCGCCCGGTGCTACTGCGGTGCTGAAAACCACAAAATCCAACAGTTATGGCCAACAGTGTCAGTGCAGGCTAGCGTTAGTGTCAGCAGTCTCGTAAACAGTTCGTTTCATTCTGGCTGACCAAGTCAATGAGGGCCTATTGTGGCAACCATTGTGGTTGCGATGTGAAGTGTAGTGATGTGGTGTGCGGTGCCTTCAAGTTGCGATGCGAGCAGCAGCTCAGTGATGGTCGTCCAGGGGAGACACTGAGACCAGTGCTGCAGTGCGGGGTGAGGCGGTGCTCCTAATGGTGCTAACAGGTCACAGTGCCAGTTGATGGGAGCTGGCGTCAAAGTGTGGGACGGGGCAGTGCATTGTGTAACTTATAAGCGGTACCTCCAAACCATGGAGCTGTCCCTGGTTTCGTGGTCAGCATGCAGCATCGTTGCCAGTGAGCCCAGGGCAGCAGAGTGAAGTGAGGCGGTGCAGAGAACAATACCCACATGCCACAGTGCAAGCAGCGCCTCATGGCGGTGGTGGTCATCATCTTCAATGAGACCAGGAGTGCAGGGCAAAGTGCGGTGTTGTCCTCTGTGGTCCCTTCAGGACATGGAGCCCACAGCTGTGTTTGGTGGCAATATCAGCTTCTTTCCCCCTCTGTGGCGACTGAAACCGCGGTTCCAGAGGCGGTACTCAGAGGTAGGGGAAGTCTTTGCTGTCCCTGAGACTTCTTGTACAGGAGGTAAGATCTATTTCAAGCCCGTGGAGATACTCTGCATCAAGTAAAGAAAGTTCAGTCCACTCCTTTCACTGCCCAAGCAGAAGAGGCAACCACAGGCCAACCCAGCAAAGCAACAACACAGTTCTTCTTCTTGGCAGGTTCCTTGATCCAAGCGAGTTCTAACATTCTGGGGTCTGGGCCCCAATATTTATACTACATTTCTCTTTGTTCTCTTGGGCAGAGTGTGTCTGTGCTTAGTCCAAACCAGTTTGGTCCTCTCTGGCCCAGCTTCCCAGCAGAAGGTGGAGACAGCATTGTCCAAGGCAGTCCAGGCCTATTCAGGTGCAAGGAAATCTCCTCCTAATACTCTAAATTAAGCCCAGGTCTATTTAGCACAGCCCTGACTCATCCACAAAAGGCAGGACACACCTCAACTCCCGCACCCTAGTGACTGTCTGAAGAGATTGATTACTCACACTAGGTACAGTCTCAATCAAATTAAAGGAAGAAAATGTACATAATCAGCACTTGTCCCTCCAAAGCCAGACAGTCAATCTGCAACACAGCAGAGGCACAGAGGATGGTTAAGCAAGAAAATACCTACTTTGTAAAAGTGGTATTTTCAAACACAGAACATAAAAATCATCTTCACTAAAAGATGCATTTCTACATTCTGAGTTCAGGCATACAAAACTCAATTTCTCCATCTTGTCCTAATGGGAAGATTTACTCGTAAAATGTTAAAGATTATTCCCCATTCTGTCCTATAGGACGGATAGCCTTTCAACAGTGAAAAACAAATTAAACTGTAGGTCGCTATCAGGACATGGCACACACACCAGTACATGCCCTACCTTTCAAATACACTACGCCATGCCAATAGGGGTACCTTGGGCCTACACGAGGGGTGACTCACATGTATTAAAAGGGAAGGTTTGGGCTTGGCATGTGGGTGCACTTGCCAAGTCGACATTGCTGTAAAAACTAAGCGCAGATACTGCAGTGGCAGGTTTGAGAACCCTTTGAAAGGCAGCTCATGTGAGTGGCACAATCGGTGCTGTAGGCCCACTAGCAGCATTTGATTCACAGGCCCTGGCACTCTTAATGCACTTTACTAGGGACTTACCAGTAAATCAAATACACCAATCATGGAAACACCAATCCATAATTCAATTTACAGTCGGAGCCCTTGCACTTTATTACTGAACAGCAGTGAGAAAGTGTGCAGAGACACTAAAACAGCAAAAACAGATTCAGAACTGAGAAGTCAGAGCCCAAAAAGACAGGGCAAGTACTCCAAAAAATGCCAGGTCTAACACTGCCACTCTCTCTACCTCCCAAACCCAACACCTACCTATTTTCTCATAGAAGATGTCCTTTTTACCCTTACAATAACCCCTCGGAAATCCAAACCCAGGCTTAGCAAATGCAAATCTACCCCTTCAATATCCCAAACACTCCACTTCCACATCCCAACCTACCCCTACCAAATGCAAATCTACGCCTTCCACACTGCAACCCACCCCTTCCATATCCTAACCCACCCCTACCAAACACAAACCTACCCTACCAAGAGTACGCATTCCAAAACCAACTCCCCTCCTAAACTCAAATCCCCACATGTAAGATCTTTGAGGTGCCTGCTCTGCCCTCTAGATGCTTCTTTCTGATGAGGTTCCCCTTGGCAGTGGCTTGAATATTATTTTGAAAGCCGTATCTCAATTTTTTAAATAAATCCATATTTTTGATTACATCAAATTAATCTTGGCATTACTTTTCCTTAGCAATTGTTTGATTGCTAGCAATGTTTCAGAGTAAAATGTGAAGTACTTAGTTTTCTTTAGCATCATGGCAGGTAATAAAACTGATTTTTTTAATGGTTTCTTTGTTAAGTGCGTACACTTGTTAACATAGTATGTGATGGTCATTGGGATGTTACAAATTTTATTGATATGTGTTCCTACATTTGTGTTTATTTCACTTTCAATACAGATCAGTCTGAAAAAAATTATGACTAATGAAATTGAATGCAGTACAGGACTTGCACTAGACACGAAGAAATGTTACATGGATATGTATATGTTGAATACTTCCAATTTGTGACTGACATTGATTTTACTGTTAGGGTCTAAGGCAATTTCTACATCAAGGTACATTGTACTTATCAGTATGATATATGTTGAATATGTTTTAAGGTTGGAATTTGAGAAATTTCTTTAAACACAACTGTATGGCGAGTTTCTGATTTTTATTTTGATATCCGTTTTTGTGCATGTGCCCATTTTTTGAAGGCACCTTGCATTGATAAATACAATATGATCATGCAGGTGTGTTTTATAATGTTTCTTAAACTTCAACATTACAGACCTATGTATTGCACATTGGCATGCTATTGCTTGTAAGAGAGATTTATAAATGCACAAGTCCTGTGCAAATGTTAACAGACAAGTCAATAGGTAACAGGCAAAAGTGGAGCTTACCATCGATTGCGTCCATGACCATGTTGGTTTTGTACTACACCAAGCAGCATCAGCAGCATTTGGAAGATCGGAATCATGGTGGAACAGGAAGTGTGAAAGTGAGAAAAGGCGAGTTTCTGCCTTATTTCCCTTCCATTACACAAACTCAAGTGTGGAGGTTTTAATGCCACAGTCACATCGGCAGGAAGGTACATCCTGATTGGGCCGTCATTGCGGTTGAGATTACTGGTGGTGACGGCAGGACCATTGCAGTCTTTCATCTATGTAATCGCAACAACTAAATTTGGTGGGCAGATAGTCAAACTGGCAGGTGGGAAGTCTACTGAAAAGTGACAGTGGCCCTCCAAATACCAAGATCTAAATCAGTCCATTAGACTTGCTTTTAAGGCAATCCCACTGCATCAATACCTGCTCTGAGGCTACATCTTCCCTTAGGCCCTGGTCCGCATTCAATCTATCCAGAAGGGCACTTAACCAGTGAGGAGTATTAAGTAGAAGTGTCTTGTAAATGTATGACACAACTCTATTTGGCAGTGTCTCTGTTGAAACTTTCCTTTCAACTGGGGATGCTCAAATGCCCTTGTTGTGGGCATTTGAGGCAGAAGTATGTTTGCGGTTTGTATGCATGCATTCCTGTGATTTTGTCAATTCATGTATATTTGCCTTCTATTTGTGCAACAATTTATTTTAGTTTTCGTCACCTCGCTTAGAAATAGTAATCAGGTCCCATTGGTGCAATCCATTGAGTGGCCCTTGTCTGTTTTGCCAGTGTTCCATTATATAAAGTTTTTTTGTGTAAATAAAGAGGCACCACCCCAAATCATTGCTGTTGTCCTAAATGCTTCCATTATTGCTCTTGCAGGCGGTAGTAGATCGATGCAGGCATGTCATTCCTTTATTGGCAGTTTCCTACTCCTGATTTGATCGCTTTTTTCCTTATTCAATGTTTACCCTGCCAAAGCATTTAGGCCCCTCAGTGGTTTGATGTATCCTATTGCCAATGTCAGACCTTGCATTGCAGTGCACGGGGGGTTATTTTATTTACCCTCTTTCTCCCTGATATCTCTACTATCTCGTTTTTCTGCCCCACCCTCTAGTTTTAGGTCCGTGAGAGTCTGATGCCCAGTAAGCATACCCAGTCATTCAGGTCTGAGACAATTTATATACACCCAGTCATGCAAGACCTGGTGCTGGCCAGCCCAGCAATAATGCAGGATATTAGGGAGCCCCACCTATCCTTTAGTAAAGTATGCATTATCCCTTTTATCTGTTGAAATAGAGACCAAGAACCAAGTACTGAGTGGTTTGTAGAACATACATACATTTTGGTTGTGTAATAATTTTAAAATAGATGGCTTCAGAATAGTGGGAAGGGGAAGACCTCTCCACTTCTTCTTGCCGTCCTATAGTTCTACCAGGCCCCAGGTTATGTGTGAAGAATGTATCCCTTCCCAATATGACACTGAAACTAGGGCATTTAAATCCATATCTGCTTATGCTTATACCAGGTTGTTACAGACATTCATGTTTCTAGTCATTTATTTGCGGGACTATGAATTGGGACCAATTGGGCGAATCAATATATACTGCATGCAACAACAAAAAATAAGCAATACTTCTTTTTTCCCTGGGTGCATGTAATCTTTTCTAGATCATATTTTGGCTTTGCTACTTCTAATGAAGAAGCATACAAAAATAATGTGGAATATATAGCTGGTGAAATATCAGATTACTCCTCCCTCATGGTAACAATGGGCAGTTGAAGCCGTCCTACAGCATTTGCCTGGAAACGAAAAGCCTGAGAATTAAAAGGTAAGGAGTTAATGGCAGCAGTATCAAAGACCAAAGAACAATACTTCCTCAAGCATAAAGATTCAGTACAATTGATCATTACTGAGAGGAAGTGCACAAAGAGTTATCAGAGGAGAAAATACAGGTGAAGATCAAAATGATTCAGAACTTGGAAGAAACAATGCCGGTAAACGAAAGAACCATAGGACAACTTAACAGCACTAGAGGTTAGCAAATTGTTGTGGCCTGTAAAGTCTACAATGACGAGGCAAGGAAGCCTGTCAAGGTACACTACATCAATGTACAGAAAAGCCTACGGAATAGAAATGAAGTGGGCATCATAAAGCATGGCAGTGTAGGAGGAGAGAAAAAGGGAAATTGATGGTGATGATAATGGACAAAATAGAAGCAAAGATGACTGCATGGGAGTTTGGAAACTAGTTTTGCAATCTATATGAAGACAAATACTTTGCACTGGACATGGACTTTTGGACATTTCCTGAGGTGCTAGGGCTATTAAATTAATGCTCAAGCAGATAGCTCTCCTGGTTACAGAAAAAACAATAAAACAAATCACAGAGATGATAGTGTATCTCCATAGTGGGAGACCACTATGCCCAAATGGGTTCCTAGTGGAGTGATTCAAAGACACAGCATCCCAGATTCGTTATTTTCCTTTACGTTGGCACCTGGGAGGAAGGTTAATGGCCCCTAGGTTTTGCCTTCAGGTTCAAAACTCCCTAGACACAACGGTCTGTCTAAATACGATTTCACATCCTTAATTTCACATTCACACTGTTGGCACCACAAACATTATTTCCCTTTCTTTAATAATTTTCTCATGCATGTACTTTTCTCAGCACATCTGGGAAAAAAATCCTTTAGTATTCTGCCATTCCAAGAATCTTTACCAGATTATTCTTGTTCTGAGGGGAAGGCAAGTTCTTGATGGCTTTAACAAGCTCCTCTTTTGGGCGAATGCCAGATGCTTTTACCAAATGACCAAGATACTCTATTTGCATCATGATTTCCCATTACATTTACAGTTCTCAGATTTCAAAGTTAGACCACTCTTATGTTATATCCTTAGTACCTCCTGCAGTCTCCCATCCTGTTCACCAAGATTAGTGCTATACACCAAAACATCTTGCTGATAGACTCTTTCTCCCTATATCACTTTTAATATCCTTTCTGCTGCCCTCTCGAAATTCGAGGAGGTGAACAGCAATCCAAACAGCATCCTCAAAAACTCATACATGACAAAAGGTGTTACAAAGGCTGTCAATCCTCGAGATATGGGATGCAATTTTATCTGGTGATAGGTGAAAAATGGTTAGCCCTATAGAAAGAACATTACATCACATTGAAGTTCTGAAGAATATAATCAACCACAACTGATTTAAGTTTGCACAGGTCAATACATATTCTAGTCTCACCATTGTCTTTGCATGACATCAGCACAGGCGCTAGCCACTCAGTGGCTTTGATTGAATGGCTAATACCACCTTCAATCAATTTGTGCAACTCCCTTCTCATGCTATCCCTCACATGTAAAGGAAGATTTCTTACCTTTGCCACCTTGGGCTGAGAATTGGATTTGCGTTTGGTCAAATGCAGATAGTCCTTGAGACACCCCAGTCCCTTTTTAAACACCTTTCACTCTGACTGAGGGAGTTTCATTGGGATCCTGATAAACAAACAAGGCCCTCTGATGAAATCAAGTTATTATTAAACCACCTTTGATTGATTTTTTTTTTTTTTTTTAAATATATTTTTATTGCAGGAATTGGTAAACCGTTACAATATCGACCAGCTTTGTATCATAGGCAGTATCAACAGTATAAGACCCACTGGCCCCCCACCTTCAATCCCGAACACAGCCATCCGGCCCACAACCCTGGGGTCGGGCGGTGAAACACAGAGGGGGATCAGTAGGATGCTTGAGCTGGTCCGGATGATACACTGTCCGTCATCTGCTTTTCTAAACAAGCCTATAAACCTAAAAGAAAGGAAAAGAAAACCCCCACCCACAAAGGACTACTAAGCAAAGAAACCCCACCCCACCCCACCACCAGCGCCAGGGAGCCACCTATACAGGATCTGCCTTGGGACCCACGGGGAAAGCAATAGGACCATCAGTACAAACGTTTACCGGGACTCGGGGCGAGTCGCTTCTTCACTTTCAGAGTCGCTGGGGGCACAATAATCCCTGAGGGCCTGAACCAACATTTCCCATTCCAACGCGGCCTCCTGCGCCTTCTCGTTACGCTGCCTCCAAGCTAGTTGATATCTCAGCGCGCTCTCACCCGCCGCCCATTTCAAAAGCTCACCGTGCCATCTGCTGCCTGTCAGACCAACCCGTGCCTTCCAGTTCCTGGTCACCTCTCGCTTAGCCAGGAGGAGCCCTAGGTCGATAAATTTACTAGAAATTTTATTTCTGGGGGTATGGGGGAACCAGTGCAGGAGCCCCACCGCCGCATCAAATGATAGGGCTCTCCCCGTCACCTCCTCCAGGGTCGTCTCTACTTCCCTCCAGTAAGATGACAGACCTGGACAGGCCCATAACATATGTAGGAGGTCCGCTTCCGGAGCTGGACACCTAGGGCATGCCGCCGAATTCGTGGCAAAATATCGCCTGATCTTCACCGGGGTCAGGTACGCTCTATGGAGAACGTAATAGTGTACCAACTGAAAACGGGCGTTGCGTGTACCCTTCCAGGCTCGTCTCACCAGCTGGGACCAAGTCGTCTCCGGGATCTCCCTACCAATGTCCTCTTCCCAACGGCTTCTGAGAGTGGTGAGAGGAGCTAACCCTTCGTTAATCAGCCTACCGTAGAGGCAAGTGACCGCCTTCACTGTGCCAGCCGACATCATCACGTACTGGCACACCTGAGATAAGGGGGGTTCCTCCTGCCCGTTCCTCCAGTGCGCCTGGATCGCTCTCAAAATGGCCGAGTGTAGCAGAAAGTCACCACGGGGGATCTCGAAGCGGTCAAGAAGATCTTGAAAGGACAAGAGCGCTCCGTCCTCGTATAAATCCCCAACCAGCTGTAAACCAGCATCCTCCCAGGCCGCCAAGCGTGACCAATCCCCTCCGTGGGGGAGGGCCGTCAACATCCCTAACGGTATTTCAGGCGCGTACGGGATCCTCAGCTGGCCCCGGGCGTGGGCCCGGTTCCAACATAGGCGGATAGTCCGCTCTTCCATCGACAAGTCCCGAAGGGCCAATCGCTGTCGCAGCGCGATAAAGGATAGAACATGCCTGGCCATGCCCGTTCCCCTCCCGTCCTCCGGGCCCCGGAATTCCCTGGCGACCTCCTGGGTGAAGGTCTGGAGCTGCGCCGCCAGATAATACTTTTCAAAGTCCGGCACCGCAAGCCCCCCCTCGTCCTTCGGTCTCAGCAGGGTCTTGAGGGCCACCCGCCGGCGGCCCGACCCCCAGAGGAATCCGACCACCATGGAGCGTAACAGTCGAAACGTGGCCGGTGGGACCCAGATCGGTAGAGTCCGGAAATAGTACAGTAGCCGGGGAAGCGCCACCATTTTAAGCAGGGCGATCCGTCCCGCCACCGAAAGCGGCAGCGTGGCCCAAAAGGCCATGCAGCCTCGGAGGGCCCGAATGCTGCGAGCGATGTTCCCATCTAGGAGGTCAGGTTGGTCGTGATAAACAAATACCCCGAGGTACTTAAAGCAGTCGGGTTCCCACCTAATCTCCCTACTCAGGGTAGGGGCAGGAGTGCCCCTGCGCACCGGAAAAAGACAGGTCTTGGGCCAATTCACACGGAGACCCGAGACCTCCCCGAACTCTGTAAGCGCCCCCGCCGCTCCACGTAAAGCGTCGATCGGGTCCTCCAGAAAAAGCAACAGGTCGTCCGCATACAGTGAAACATAATGCGGGCCCGCAGGCGTCCTCAAGCCCGTATAATGGGCTCCCGATCGAAGGTGCAGCGCGAGTGGCTCCACCGCCAGCGCAAAGAGAAGTGGGGACAGTGAACACCCCTGCCGCGTGCCTCGTTCTACCGGGTACCGCGAGGAGATCAGCGGTCCCGCCCGGACCCTGGCCGACGCGGAGGCATATAGAACCGCGGTCCACCTGACAAAGCCCTCCCCGAGGCCGAATCTCCGCAGTACCGTGTAGAGGTAGTCCCACTCCAGGCTATCAAAAGCCTTCTCTAAGTCCACCGACAGGACGACCGGGGACGGGGCATCTACGAATGGTTCCCCTAACAAACGGAACAATCTGTGGATATTCATAGTCGTGTTCCGTCGTGGGATGAAACCAGCTTGGTCCACATGCACCAGGGAACTCATGTGTCCCAGCAGCCTCGAGGCCAGGATGCTGCTCAATATTTTATAGTCCACCGTCAGCATCGATAGGGGACGGTAAGACCCCGGGTCGGACGATTCACGGCCTGGCTTAAGGAGAGGAACCACCAACGCCTCACACATCGAGCTCGGGAGTCGCCCCAGCCTCTTCGCCTCCCTGTAGACCACCAACAGTCGAGGGGCTAGGAGGTCAGCGTAAGCTGCATAAAACTCCACCGGCAGGCCATCTAGGCCTGGGGTCTTGTTTCTCGCCATCCGTTTGATGGCCCCACGGATCTCCCCCAGCTCAATGTCGGATCCCAGGGCCTTCGCCACGTCCTGCTCCACCGTGCGGAGCTCTAGTGGACGTAAATAATCCTCAAGTCGGTCAGGGTCTCGTGCGGAGCGACTACGGTATAAACATTCGTAATAATGCCGGAAACAGCTAAGAATCTCCGGTTGGGTATGTACCTCGGTGCCGTCCGCCTGTTGCATACTTGTCGTCGATTGGGATTGGCGCGTAGGATTCGCCAACCACGCCAACAACGCGCTCGATCTGTCCCCCTCTGCGATAGATCGGACCGTGTAGGCCTTATAGTCAAAACAGCGGAGCCGTTCGACCTCTGCTGCTACCTTTTCCCTCGCCTCCGCCGTTGGGACTTGCAATTCCGGGTGCCCGGGGCGCCGAAGTTCAAGCTCGCGGAGTTTCCGATCCGCTGCATCCAAGTCAGCTAGGATAACACGCCTCATGCCCACCTTCTTAGAGATACAGTAACCCCTCACCACTACCTTAAAAGCATCCCACTCTAACGCCCTGGTACTCGCGGTGCCGCCGTTGGACGCAAAAAATTCTACCACCTTGTCCCCCAGGTCCGCCCTGAAAACACTGTCCTCAAGGGTCTCGGGTTGCAGCTTCCAGGTGGGCACCGCCGGCCTCCCGGGGAACCAACGAAGGTCCAGCAGAAGGGGGTTATGGTCCGAGATGGTCCTGGATAAGTACTCGGATCGGACCGCCGCTGAGACCAGTTCGGGCGACCCTAGAAAGCCATCTAGTCTGACATGCAGTTCATGAAGGCTCGAGAAATATGAATAATCCCGAGCTGCGGGGTGATGCGCTCTCCAGATGTCCGTCAAACCCCAGCGAGTCTGCCAATCCTGACGACCCTTAGCTGTGGGACGAACCGGAGAATCAGAAAGCGGTGGATGCGAGCGATCAATGTCTACGTCCACTACGGAATTGAAGTCTCCGCCAAGCAGAAGGGGCCCGGAGAAAAAGTGGGCCAACGAGCCCGATAACCTGGAAAGGAAGGCAGTCTGGTCCATGTTAGGAGCATACACACAGCAAACGTTCAAGTCCCTCCCTCCCAGTGTTCCCGAGATGGCCACGTAGCGCCCCTCCGGATCTACCACTGTTCTCGTGACCTGGAAGGGGACCCCCGCCCTGATCCATATTAGCGCCCCTCTGGCATAAGCGGAGTATGAGGTGGAAAAGACCTGCCCCCGCCATCTACGCTGTAGCGCCGCCCCTTCCGCCTTGTTCAGATGAGTTTCCTGCAGCAGCGCCATTTGCACTCCCCTACGCACTAAATAAGCGTGGACCTTGTGGCGCCTGGACATAGTATGAAGCCCCCTTACGTTCCAAGTGATACATTTCAAGTTAGCAACATCAGCCATTGTCCCATAGCGTTCTCGCACAATCTCCCCATCCGGGTCCCCACAAAAAAAGACATCATTCCTCCCAGCACTGATGGCGGCCATTTCCCCCAACCAAAACCAAACCCCCCAAGAACGAACCAAACCCTCACCCACCCACCCCAGAACAGGACCCAAACTACACCATCTAGATCCCATCCAAACCTCGCCTTCCAGCAACCCAATAACCCCAACTAATCCCACGGTCGCCACCGTGGGAAGGCCTTAAGGGCCAGGTGCGGGCTAGGCGGAGGCAGTGGGCCCTCGACGCTTAGGCCACCAGGACCATTGCAAGCCCCAAACAGTGTCGACAACCTCTCCCGGGGCAGAATCAGGGCCACCACCCCCTCTTTGTCAGCAGCTTATGGACGGCAACCGCCTCCCCCCTGCCGGGCCCCCACCCAAAATAAGGCAGCACACCCCGTTACCCTTGTCCATCCAAAAGGTCCTCCACCGATTTCGGTGTGATCACCGGTGTATGGGCACTCTCAGTCACTGAGTCCTCCGAGTCCGATGGTGCCACCTCCTCACCCAGGTTTTCCTCCTCCTCGACGGCCTCGTCCCGTGCACCCGACAACTCCGACAACACTTCCAGCACTCCCCTCCGCTCCGACGATGTCTCTGCAGTGGAGGGCCCTCCCGTGCGGCCGCGGCGATTCCTGATCCTCCTGGATCGCCGCCTCTGTTCCGGCTCATCTGCCTGTTGGGACGAGGAGCCGAAACCATCTTTCCCTGCCCTATAGAGCTCGAGCCAGGCACAGACATCCTCCGGGGTGTCGAAGAACTGAGTCTTGTCGTCGACTATGATGCGGAGCCTTGCAGGGTAGAGAAGCGAGTACTGGATGCCCTCGCTCCTGAGCTCGCGCTTGACCGCCAGGAAGGAGAAACGCTTGCGTTGGGTCTCGTAGGTGTAATCCGGAAAGATGTTCACCTGACTGTTCGCTACCTTGAATGGACCCTTACTCCTGGCGGCGTTGAGGATTAAATCCCTGTCCCGAAAGTGCAACAATCGCGCCACCACCGGCCTCGGGGGGCGTCCCTGTTGCGGCGGCCGCGCCGGGACTCTGTGGGCACGCTCCAGAGTGTAGAAGGAGGACAGCCCCTCCGGGGCTACCGTGTCACGGAGCCAGGCCTCCAAGTATGTCACCATGTCGCCATCCTCGATTTTTTCCGGGAGGCCCACGACACGAATGTTGTTCCGCCTGTTGCGGCCTTCCGCGTCCTCCGCCCTCTGCTCCAGGGACGCAATTCGGGACAGGGCATCCTTCATCGTCGCAGCCAAGGTTCGCTGCGCCGGCTCCATGGTTTTCACCGAGCTCTCCACTTCTTTAACCCGGTCCGAGAGTTTACCATGGTCCGCTCTGAGGAGACCTAGGCTCGTCGCCACCTGAGCAATGTCTTGTTGGAGGGCCGATCTTGTGGTCGTTATCGCCTCCAGGACGCGGTCGAACTGCCGTTGCATCGAGGCGCCATCAGAACTCTTTGGGTCCCCAGTCTCTTCTTTGTCCTGGGCTTCCGAGTCCGAGGCGGTCGGGGTGGGCCCCTTGGCTCCTCTAGGTTTCCCCATGTCGCCGGGGGCACTCCGTGAAGGTCTCGGAGTAGGTGTCTCCGGGCGCTGGCGTTGACCACGACCCTCCCGGCTGCTGGTCCTCAGATCGAATACAGGAGATATCCGTCTCCAGGGCCTGTGGAGACTTCTCCGCTTCGACTCACGCCACCGCCACGGCGTCCGAGGGCACCGATGAGGGGGCGGAGACAACCGTCGCCGTGCCAGGCAGGCCCGCTCACCCGCTAGAGATCCAGGGTGAGGGTCTCCAACTCCACTGGACGATGCGTAGCGCCGAGGTGTCGCGCCTCCCATGGAAGTGGGCTGGCCGGGAAGACTAGGCTAGGTGCGGAGTCGCGAGACGGGCCACCGCCCGGATCACAGGGCGTCCGCTCCCGGGGTCTCCTATAACGTGGGCATCCGCCCTGCCACCCAGCCGAGTGCAAACTCGTCGTGAAAAATCCGATCCAATAGACAGCCAGTGCACAGAGCAGTCGGGGATGGCGAAGTCGGGCGCCAGTCGCCGCTCGCGACGCTCCTCCAAGTCAGTGGGTCCAGCCAGGGGGACAAAGAAGTCCGGGCGCCATGTTGGGTCGCACTTCCGCGACTCCGCAAACTTCGGTTGCACTCCGGAGCAGCCCTCATCCGAGCCCCACCAAGGGCCCCGGCAGGTCTCCGTCGGTCCGCTCAGCCGAATGCGGGGTCTGGGGTGCCCCGCAGCCTCCGATTTACAGGATAAATCCGGGCTCAGTCCCGGAGCCGAGCTCTCAGGCGACCATCGCCATCGGCGTCCAAGCCACGCCCCCATCCACCTTTGATTGATACATATATTTTCCTAGGTATAGCACCCTAATAACTTGATGGACACTCCATCATAACCCCTAGGTTTTATATGTGGTTTTTAACAATTTTACCTTGCTTTTCAGGATCCCCTCAAAATGAATCCTGGGATTCAATGCAACTTTGCCACCTGAATCAAATAACATCCTGACGGGTTCACAATTAATCTGCACAACTACGAATATCCCTTCTCCTGATTTCTCTTTAATATGTAAAATTGCAGTCTCACAACAATACTCATCCTACTTATGCTTAACTTCTTTCAATTTCTTAAAGTCACATTTGCAAAGTGTTCTTTTCTCCCACAGCTTTTACAAACTACCTTCCACCCCAGACAATCAGTGGATGCAACAAAATTACAAGTTGAAGCTAACTCATGCGATTCAGTAAATGTATTGCTCCACTGACTCTCCTGGGCATTGCATTCTTTTCTCAAAGTAATAAAGTTTGCGAATAGTGCTCATATTAGGGAGATAATGCTGGTGCAATATCTTTAAGAAAATCTCATATTCAGTTAAATTTGTAGTCTCTTCATCAGACAAGTTGCGGAGGTGATAAAAGACATCCTGTAAATATGGACCTGCAACAATGCATCAATAATGACATTTTCCTCCCAGCACTAAGAGCTATATGTATCCTTCCAAATTGTGATCGCAAATGCCGAAATTTGCAGTTTGGGCATTTGCGATCGCAATTGGGCTCTGTAGTATGTATGAAAGAAAAACTGACTCGCAAAATAAAGAATCGCAAAATTTGCGATTCCCTATTTTGCGATTGCATTTAAGGAATCACAAATTGCTATTCCTTAAATGCAATGTAAGAAGCGCAGAAAAAGTGCAATTTGGCCTTAAGAAATAGCAAATTACCACCAAATTCAAGTTGGTGGTAATTTAGCGATTTCTCTGAAAAATACACTTTTTTGCATTTTTCAAAGTGCCAGGTGGCGCACATACATGCCCTGAGGGCATGTATGTTTGCCACATATGCACACATGCACCTTTCAGGAGTGCAACAGGGTGTCCTTTTGACACCCTGGCACCCTTGAAATTGCAGTCTCGATTTGCGATTCTGTAATTGAGAATCGCAAATTGGAATGTCTTCAGATTCATTCCTATGGGTCTCTAGGCCCATAGGATTGAATGGGGAGGTATTCCTTGATTGCAAATCCCAATTTGCAATTTGCAATTAAGGAATATGTAGGATTTGCTAAATTATTTGCAAATCCTACATACATAGCGTTTTGTGATTCTCAAATAGTGATTGGCAAAAAATCGCAATTTGAGAATCGCAAAATCAGAGTTTGATACATATGGCCCTTGGAGACAGCTCCTTGGTTACACATAAATAATACACGGACCACAAAAGCTAATCAAATGTAAACTCATTGCAACATAAAGTATGTCCAAGAGTGATTAAGCCACTAATTATTAATGGATGTATAAAATTGTTAATCTATATCTCTCTTAACTTCTGGTCAGATTGAGAGCCTGAACCACTTCCTGGAGGTGAAAAAGGTGGTCCTTCCACCTGCCACTGAAGACAGGTATATCATCCAGGTAGGCAGCTGAGACGGCCACCATACCAACAAGAACCTGCTTCACCAATGTCTGGAAGGTGGCGAGGCATTCTTGACTACAAAGGGCATCACACAAAATTGGTAGTGGCCATCTGAAGTGGAGATGGCTGACCTTTTCTTGGCACCTCCTTTTAGGGCAATCTGCCAGTACCCTGATGTAAGTTCAAGGGCATTTAAGTAGTGGGCAGCCTCTAACCTGTCAAAAAGCTCATTAGCCCGGGGGATGGGACAAGCATTTGTCTTTGTCACTGAGTTTAGCCCTCTATCGTTAACACAAAACATCAGTTCAGATGCAGAGACCCGTGGGGCAGCTTTTGGCATCAGAACTACAGGACTTGACATGGGGCTGCTGGAGGATTTTATTACCCCTCAGTTCCAGCATGTTAGAGACTTCACTCTTAATGCTGACCTTCACCTTATCCGACAACCTGTGAGACTTATTCCTAACAGGGAGTTTGGCCCCTATGTCCAAAACATGGGTACACAGGTGGGTAGTCCCAGAAATAAGGGAGAACAGAGAGAAGTACTGTCTCAACACTCAGGGCTAGATGTAGGTAATCACAAATTACTGATTCTTAAATACCAAAATTTACCGATTCGGTATTTAAGAATCTGTAATTGTGATGTAGTAAATAATTTGGTAAATTTTACTGATTCGGTAATAAGGAATCACCTTCCCATTCATTCCTATGGGCCTGGAGGCCCATAGGAATGAATGGGAAGCCATTCACTATTACCAATTCAGTAAATACCGATTTGGTAATAGGGGGAGCATATTCAAGTGTAGCAGGGTGTCACATTGCCACCCTGTTGCACCCTGAATGGTGCATGTGTGCACATGTGGCGCGCATACATGCCCTAAAGGCTACTAAACTGTCTCTCTGAATTGGCTGAATGGATGCATAAGCACTGCCTTAAACTAAACACAGACAAATCAGAGATACTGCTGTTCGGAGGTCACACTCAACTGTGAAACGATAGCTGGTGGCCAGAAGCCCTGGGCACTCCACCTGCTCCGACACCAACAGCAAATAATCTTCGAATAACAATTGACACCTCCCTGTCCATGCAAACCCATGTAGCCGCCATATGCGATAAAGGCTTTGCAATACTAATAATGCTTAAGAGAGTCTTTCCCTGGATTCCAATAGAGTGCAGAAAGATCCTAGTCCAGTCTCTCTTGATGAGTAGGTTGAACTATGGAAACTCCCTGTTCGTAGGCATGGCAGAGTATCTCTTCACCAAGCTCCAAATGGTGCAAAACGCAGCGGCCAAGGCCATCTGTATGAAACGAAAATTTGACTCGGCCAAGAGCTGTCTGCGTGATCTCCATTGGTTGCCAGTGAAGCAAAGAGCAACTTTTAAAATGATGTGTATCACACATAGAGCACTGCACAAGACAGGCCCTCTCATCCTCAGAAACAGGATTCAGTTATACGGACCCACCAGGAACCTTCGCTCTCAATTCTCGGCACAGGCAAGAACCCTTCGGGTAAAGAGAGCAAAGATGGGTGAGCGAGCCTTTTCCCACATCGCTGCAATCAAGTGGAACGAACTGCCTTTGGCCCTCCGACTCACAGAATGCCACTTGGCATTTAGGAAACAACTTAAAACTTTCCTCTTCCCCCATCCAGACTAATCCAACTCGACCTATGCCAACTGTACATGCACTTTAGTAATCATAGCTCCGTGATATCCCACTGGGATGATTGTTAGGGCTCTACAAGTAAATAAAATAAATAAATAAATAAATAAGGGCATGTAGGTCTGCCACATGGCACTTGTAAAAAAGCACAAAATTGATTTTTAAAAGGTACTCGGTATCTACCACCAACTTGTAGTTGGTGGTAAATAACGAATTCTTAAACCAAAAATGCTTTCCCTTTAGTGCTCCCTACATAGGATTTAAATATTCGGTAATTTACCAATTCCTTAATTTAAGGAATCTGTAAAAACTGAATCCTTAAATCCAGCCTCCTACATCGCAAAGGGCTAAATACCGGTCGGTAACGGCAAATTTACCATTTTCGGCCGTTAGTCCACCTGCATCTAGCCCTTAGTGAGAGTCTCTCTGCTGTTCAGAAGTTACACTGGGGGAAAGAATTACTCCCTCCACAGACCCATCTTTCTCCTTGGAGTTTAAGAGGTCAGGGAGAGGTTTACTCTCCTCCTCCTCTTCTCCATCTGTCGCCATTAGCATGGTGAGCTCAGATCTCTCAAATTGGGGTTTGAGGTGATTGATATGGTGAACCCTGTGAGGTTGCCTGGTGGGCTTGAGGCCCTTCATGGAGGTAGCCTTAACCTTCATCTCAATCACCCCGTAGGGCCCAGTCCAATGGTCCTTGAGGGCCCTGGGTTCCACAGGTTCCATAACCACACTTTCCGCCAATGCTGCAATTCCACAGTGGTAAAGATTTGGTCATTTCACTCTTTCATTACAACCTACGTGGCGTCTTTGTTGTCTGAAGCTTGCTTCCACAAGTTAGCCCTTGGACTTCTGAAGATTAGCATGTAGCTTACTATATCCTGTGAAATATTCTTGGGAGCTTGATCCCACCCTTCCTTCACCAAACTCAAAGGTTCCCTAACAGAGTACCTCTACAGAAGCTCAAAGACGGTGAAGCCCAGTAAGTTCTGTGGTACCTCCCTGGAAACAAACAACAGGCATGGCAACAGGATGTCCCACTTATTCCTTAGTGTCTCAGATAGGCCTCTATTCATGCCCTTCAGGGTGTTGTTGGATCTCTCAACTCACCCATTTGTTTGAGGATGGTAAGGGGTGGAAAACTTTTACGTTACCAAACACTCCATCCCGATTCACTACATATACATATATGCAGGTATGAAGGGCCCGATTCACAAAGGTACACTTAGACGGAAAGGCGAAGTTTACAACTCTCATTATTGACAAAGGTAAACTTGGACCAAAAGCCCAAGTTTATGACTTACAGTATTCATAAAGGTAAGTTATGAGTAGAATATATATGTGCCCACTCAGGGAGTGCAGGGATTCCACTTTGCACCATGATTAGAATCTCCATACTCGGGGTGGGGGTGGAGATTCCACTCTGGGTGTGGAGTGGAATCTCTTCACTCAGTGAAAAGATTCCACCCAAATGCGGAAACTCCCCCCCAAATGTGGATGTATACTTACTACTCGTAACTTACCTATGTGAACACTGACAGTCATAAACTTTCACTTTTGGTTTAACTTTACCTTTGTGAATCAGGCCCGAAGTTTGCATACCTATCAGACACAACTTCCTTGGGGGAAGCCACTCAGATAAAAATCCCTATTAGGACCTTTGCCACTGCATGTGAAGTCATGCTCCTCACAGGGATTGTCTCTGAGTATCTAGTGGCATGATCAACCAGAACCAGGGGAAACTTGTTGCCTGATGCATTCTGGGGATTAAGGTGGTCTATCAGCCTCCATCTGTTTTCCCATTGACCTAGCATGTTACACAAGTCCTAAAAAATGCATCTGAGGATTTTTTGATCCTAGGCCACTAAAAGTAGGAGACATGCCTTGCAACGATCTTGCTTTGGCCCAGGTTTCCTTTCAGGTAGTGTGCTCAATGTAATTACCAAGCAAACAGTGTACATGTATGGCAGGGCTCAGAGCAAAGTTCAGAAGACCTGAATCCCCCCTCCCACTCAAATGGAGCAAGGGCCACTGGATAGTGACCCTCTCTGTTGTTGGCCACCATAACCTGGTGGAATACATTGGGAATCTCCTGCCCGGGGGACACCTGCTGACTCTTTACCATAATCATGCTGGTATCTGCATCCCTCAGAGCCTCAACACCATGCCCATTGATAGTGACCCATTGCCTATACTTTGTAGTATTGTAGGGCACATGGATCTTTGAAACCATCTCACTGCCACCCAGGGACACTAGGGTGACTTACTTAAACTTCCCTCCATTAACTGGGACTAACTCTTCCCCAGCACTATACTAGCCGCACCTGGAATCTTTCTTCCATTGTGAAGCAGTACATTCTTTGGACATTTGGGATCTCCCTTGTAGTGTCCATAGTCAAAGCACTCATAGCACCTGGGAGTCTTGGACTGCTAACTTTTTTCAGGGTAGTATTTCTTCTTGTGCCTGATTGGGAATGAGGTTATTTCCCCTGTGAGTTGTTTTGGGGGCCTTTAGAGAACTCTGCCTTTTTATTTCACCACTTCATCAGGTGGAAACCCTAACCACCCTTTTGGAAGTCCCCCCAGATGCCTTCTTGGATATTCATTTCATTTCATGAAGCTTTATTCGGATCATGTAAAAAATTACCATAAAAGCACATAATACAAATCGCCATTAAATAGATTATAAAATACATAAAAGAATACCAGCAAAACGGGCAGGGAATTTAAAATAACATGCCGTTGCGTACACTAATTGATTGATTTAAAAACCTAGTAGTATGAAAGAAGAT
This sequence comes from Lissotriton vulgaris, assembly GCF_964263255.1. NCBI lineage: Eukaryota > Metazoa > Chordata > Amphibia > Caudata > Salamandridae > Lissotriton > Lissotriton vulgaris. The sequence goes on from NC_141691.1 coordinate 1,571,044,465, forward strand.
GTCAGCAGATCTCAGGTTAAATATAAGATTCATAGCCTCATCAACTGTACGTACACCATATTTAATAAACAGAGGTTTCAAATAAGTGATACAAAAATTCATGTACAGTTTGCATATCAATAAAAAGTGCAAAGTGCTCTGTTTTGAGATGCCATCACACAAACACGGGTCGTTAGGGTGTTTTTCAAGATTTGGTAAGGCAACTAAATGGTGTGCTACTCCAAACCTCAATCTAGTTAATACATACTTGTGGGATGGTCTGGTCACCATGGCTAAGTATAATGGAAAACCTTCAGTAGAGGAATATCTATTAAAAAACTTAACGGTTGACATAGACCCACTGCCTAAAGCTCGCTTACTCGCCTTATAAGCCAGAAATGTTGCTTTCAGCTCACTTTTAGGTATCATGGAGGCAGCATTAGTCAAAACATTTAGATTAAATATTTCCAGAAAAGAATTGACAACATATTTTATCCAGGAAATTTTCCTGTACCTATCCAAAGAAAGGCAATCTTCAATAATGAGTCTATTAAAAGACTTTTCGTCCTTGAGCCAAATGGAACACCATAACATAAGGGGTCTTAAGGAAATTAAATCAGTCAAGAAATCAGTGTCTAGTTCCCGGTCAATCAGCTCGGTGGGGGCGGACTGAGGTAAACACAGAAGCTTTTTTAAAAAGTTGTTTTCCTCCAGCTGTAGATCATGGTTACAACTGTGACCCCAGACAGCCGCTCCATACAGTGCGATTGAGACACATCTTGCTTGATAGATTTGCAACATGTCCCTAGTTCTTCTATCCCCCACTTTGGCCGCAAATCTGAAAACACCATGGGCGCTTTTTGCCATTTTTTGTCTGATATTTTTAAATTCAGTGGACCATTTACCATCATGTGAAAAGGTAATGCCAAGGTAACAAAATGTATCTACTGACTGCACCTTGTCAGAATCAATAAAAAAGGTATTAGGTTTCCTTTTAGCTCCACAGGTCATAACATGCGTTCTCCCCTTGTTAATGGTCAGTTTTCTATCCTTAATAAAGGTAGAAAATCTGTCAATTAGACGTTGAAGACCAAGGGGAGTTCTAGAGAGAAGCACGGCGTTATCGGCGTATAATAACACCGGCACAGAGACGCCCTTGATCCGGGGGGCATCGGCTATGACACTCTTTAAAATTGCATCTATTTCATTAATGAATAAAATGAACAATAACGGGGCCAAAACACAGCCCTGCCTAATACCTTGTTGGACGCCAAACTTGGGGGTACATTCGCCCTTGGCGCCATAACGCACGCAAGTTTGAAGTTTTTGGTACAGTCTGGAAACGAAAAAGATAATAGCCTCAGGGGCTCCCAGCTGTAACAAAATTGGCCACAGTAAAATATGATCAACCATGACAAAGGCGCTGCTTAAATCTGCAAAGCAGAGATATAAGCAACCGCCTTTGGCTTCATTATATTTACCGATTATAAGATCGAGATTGATGCACTGGTCTAATGTTCCTCTTCCGTTCCTGAATCCATACTGACCATCAGCCAGAATGCCCTTTTGTTCAACCCACTCTTCAAGCCTAACCAGCATAACTCTACTCATAATCTTTAGAGAGGAGTTGAGGAGGGAGATAGGGCGATAATTTGTGACATCAGACCTGCTACCCTTCTTAAAAATCGGAATAATAATAGATTCCCCCCAGGTTTTGGGGGGTTCCGAACACACAGCTGCGTTAAAAATTATTGCCAGAAGGGGGCTCCAAATCTCAGGGGCTGCTTTGTATACGTCAATAGGGACCCCATCAGGTCCCTGGGCTTTCCCCCCCTTGCTTGCACTAATTCCATACTCCACCTCAGTCACAGTGATGTCCAGAGGTAAGACAGGTCACCTACTAGAGGTATCGGCCCCGCAGTTGTCAGACGCAAAAATTTTGGAAAAATGGGAAACTCAACCTTCGCTAGGGACATTAGAAGTTAATTCAGGTAGATTTCCCACTTTGAGGAACGGAGAGTTAACCGTAGCCCAGAATAATGTATTGTTATGTAACTCTGCTGCTTGGTTAAGGGAGTCCCAAGCTTCTTGTTGTAACTCGCCCTTCCCCCTTTTCAGGGCTTACTTATAATCCACTCTTAATTTATGTATTAGAGTATTGTCCCTGGGTTTTTTGGCAAGTTCAAGTTTCAGCTCGGTCAATAAAACAGTACACGCGTGGTCAAACCAGCCTGGATTTGTTCTACACTTGTCTCTAATTGGTCTGGTAAACCTGGCATCGATAGAAGTATTGATATCTATAAATACAGATAAAACCCGTTCGTATTCAGTATTATTTTCGAGGATAAGGGTAATATCGGTCAAGCATTCGCTAACGGTAGAGCTTGATAAATCGTTAGCTTTTCCCCAACCCATCTAATCCATTTGATCTGTGTTGTTCCACATTGGTAAGAATATTTCCTATTGCTACAGGTCTCTCACCCCAAAGTGTACATTCTAAAATAATATAATTGTGGTCACTTAAGGAGGTGACTTCAATCCTAGGAGATGCACAGTAAGGGGTGATATTAGAGGAGACAATCACATGGTCAATCACAGAGCTAGTTCTCCAGTTCTCAAAAGTAGGGATAGACAGCCCGTTCTCGTCTTTTGCAAAATCCAAAATTTCCAGATCATAACTGCCCATAAAGCTATATAAATGGTCTCCATAGCTATTATGCCTAAAGTGCAGATCATCAGAACCAGCATTATTTAAAACCCAACAGACTTTTTGGGTTGAAAGGTCACATAACGGGATATTAAAATCACCCACCCAAATGAAATCAAAAGCAACATTATTTTGATCATTAAGATTATTAATGGTGCTAGCTTAATCTTTGACTACAAATGTCCTACTGTCGTCAAAAACAGTTATAGTAGGTAAGTAATATTACGTTCCGTCCATGGTCATCAAGAAGCCAAAGAATTTGAACATATGCACCCACAGTCATGTACCTTTTAACAACAATCCGCTGATTAATTGAAACTAAGATCAAAAGGCCACCTTTAGCTCTCCCAGAATTAGAAGCTTGCGCTGGCAGGTTATAGGAGACAAACCCCTCATAGTTAACTTCCTCCCTGCTCCATGTTTCCTGGAAACATAGAATATCATGGGTATTGATAAAGTAATTCCAGCCCAAGACATCCCCCTTAGTTTTCAGCCCTGCAATGTTCCAGCTAATAATGGTAATTCCCTTGGGATCCCTAGTTCTATTAATATTTTCAAGCAGGGTTGCCGGCTTCTATGTTGGCATTCCCATTAGCTAAGTTCCCAATGCCACTGGGCAGATTGTTGTCGGCCGCCATGGTCGGCGCCGGCATCAATATGCCTTTCTCTTATACCCGACCCCTGGACATTCATGGTCACACATGAAGCTGGTCCACATGACTGGATTTGTCAATCATTAAAATCCAGGGTGCTTAAGGCTTGGAATCTGTTCTGCATCGTGATCCCAAATGCCGGGCAACTGTTGGGGGTAAAAAGACTATTTCTGTTGGAGTCAGGGGGCAATTTAATAAGATGACTATAAAAATAGCCAAGAGGGCGGACACAAATACTATTCTCGCCAGGAATTAAGGAAGCCTTCTTGGATAGTTTGGTGATGACCCAGGTGTCTGTCTCCTCAGAAAGCTTCCTCGGTAAGTAGGCTTGCTATCAACTAGGTGTTGGTGCAGCTCTGTAAACAAATATCAAGCAAGCATATGCTCCTTTAAAATTAGGTTGTAGAGCCCTGAATAATCATCAACCTTGCTACCCCTCACCCAGCCCTTCAGCACCTTGCTGGCATAATCCAAGAAGTCTACCGATGTTTGTGATAAGATCTTGCGGCTGTCCCTAAATGTTAGTTCATATCTCCTAGGGATCAGTCCACACTTACTGACTAGGATTGCCGTCATAGAAGTGTAGCACGTCTGGTTACCTCTAGTGTAAGGAGTTTGTCCCTTCCCACTGTGCGCATATACCCCAATACATTGCCACCCATTAACTCCTTTGAGGAATGTATGAATAAACAACTACCACTTACATAACGAGTGCCTAAACAGCGAAGGCTAACCAACGACCAAAACCAAACACTCTGTATTGAACCACGATTTACTGAACCACGAAAATGAATCTGACCTATAATCCGAATCTTCAAGTATGTTTAAAACAAAGCATGTTTGAAACACGAACAACAATGTTTACTTAAATTAAACAACCCTGTCTGACTGTGGTGGCTTTAATTTTTCTTCCCTCTGCAGGCTGCTCAAATGAAATGGGATCATAGAAAGTGAAAATATCCTCACTTGATTGTTTAAAAATATTAACAGGTTAAGGTTGACAGGTGGGGCGGCTAGTGGCCACGAGAGGTTACGTAGACATTCTTATACGTGTCTCGTAAATATTGGTGATCTTTATATTTCTTTTTCTATTTCTTTTTGTACTTTCCTCTATGTAAAGAACATAGTGTTCATGCTTCATAATATTACAATTAATGCAAATATGTATCTGATTCTGGACCGATATAAACTTTTCATTTGCTATTTTGTAATTTTTCCATTCCTCTATCAGGTTTTCCTCTTCATCATCTTGTTGTGAACAAGTGAAACATATAAAGACTTTAGAGAACCTTAAATATGACATTTACATCAGGAAATAATTTAAGTGGAAACAGCGAGGTTCATAGGTGGCGCTGTGGATTAGTTGGTTAAAGCATCTTACTAATAATCAGGAAATCCTCAGTTCGAATCTCAGCAGTGCTTTGTATGTTCCAGACAGATTAAAGAAAACAAATTGTCTAAAAATTAAATTAATTACATCAAACCCACGCTGTTTATATAAAAATTATGCAGTACACGATAATTCTCCCTTGCAACTAAAAAAATGTTTTTGATGTTAAATTCTACTTGCACTTAACCCGTGTTGCTTACGGCAGCAATTAGGTTTGAGTGGGCAACAGTGGGGTTAATGCTGCTATCTGTAACAAAAGCATCTATTTCACAGACACGGACATGTCTTAAATAATGGGCTCTTTTATTGCTTAATAAGTTAATAAGTTCTAAGTTTGCACAACATCATATGCGCTTAAACTGTTGAACGACTGTAACCAATTTAACTAACTGGTCGTGGTTCAGGTACAGTAGTGGTTAAGGAGGTTGTGGTTCATGTACAAGTCGTTGCTTAGGATTCGTTTTTAAGCCCACTCGTTGTTAGATATTCGTTATTAAGGTTGTTTCCCTCCTATGAGATGTTGAACACTCTTAGAGCCACTTATTTGTCTGTATCATCCTCCACCAGATAACTGGGCACCAAATCCTTGGGAATCCTAAGTCTGGCCTCCCTGTGGGCACTGCCACCCTTGCTTTTGCTGGACCCCACGTGTAGGACTCTTATTTCCAGCTCTCTCCTGCTGAGCTCATGGGCCATTTTCCTCTCCTACATGGCTAGCTTTTTCTCGTCTAGAGCTTGCTCTTTTGCATTTTAGCAAGGACCTGCTGTTTCTCTAGCTTGGAAAGGGCCTGCGCCTTCTCCAATTTCAGTTTTGCAAGCTATAGCTTTCTCTCCTCCTTCCTGTTCTCCAGCTTCTCTGGGGACAGGCTCCTTGAAGACACACTGCTTATTGGTCTACTACAGACCTCCAGTCCTGGGAGGATGTTACCCCTCACATCAGTAGACTGTATGACAAGACCTCCAGACAGGTCCTGCTCCAATTCCTCCTCAGAATCTGGCCCCTCCTGCTCATCCTCTGTGTTGGTCCGGTGGGCGCTGACCATGCTCTTAAGGTTTTCTGAAGCTTTGCCTTCTTGGTGTTTCCTTTAATGGACACCCTTCTTTCCTGGTAGAACCCCTTGAGATAGGCAACTGTGTAGGTTTCCAGATTGACCAGCCTGAATTCTATATTACCAGACACGGTCACATACATTGCAGATAAAAAATGAGTATTGGGCAAAAATACTTTTGGAAAATCAAAGATGCCAATTAAGGAGAATTGAAACAGGTTCTAATTGGCCTTAGTATAAAGTTGAAGTGAACAATGATTTACTATTTGGTATTGCACAAAAACAAGTCCTAACATCATCACTGATCACCAATGTAAGAACTGGGATTACTGGTTGGCAGAGGTATGCACCCTCTCCAAGAAAGAACTACCACTCTAGTCAGGGTAACCTAGATAAACACTAAAAGATAACCCAAGCTTACCCTCTGGTAACTTAGTACAGAGCAGCCTGGCCTATCTAAAGAGGCAATGTGTAAAGTATTTGTGCAATACACATACACACAGTAACACAAAAATATTCCACACAGGGCTAGAAAGATAGATAATATTTTTATGAGTGAAACAAAACAAAAACAACAAAAATCCAATAAGTAGAACCAAAATGATTAATTTTAAAAGAATAAATCAAAGGGTTACTTGAGTATGTGCTGAACCAGGGTAAATACAAAGTTCAGGCCTACCACCATGGTGGACAGGCTGGCTTGAAGACTCATGCAGGTCCCACTGAAAAAGAACTTTGGATGTCAACATTAATGTGTCGGTTCCCATCAGCGCAGTCAATGAAGGTTTCATCGCCGAACCCCTTTAAGATGCAGATACTGCATAATCATTGAGCCATGCAGTCCATCGAAGAAATATCATTGATCAGCTTCTGCAGTAGTGGCGAAGAGCAATGTTTCGGTTCTGATTGGTGCAAAGTCATCACTGCATCAGTTTTGATGATTCTCAACAGCAGAATTCACCTTTGAAGGGCCAAATACTGTATTGGCACTACTTGGCAGGGCAGGACCCACAGATGGCAGAGTCTAGGTGCTGTTGCAGAGTTGAAGGAATTCTTTGATGGCCCTGAGTCTTCAGTACAGGGGGCAAGCCAGCAAGCCCTTGGAGTCACTCTGGGTCCAATCGAGATGGATCCTGGCCTTGTCCTCAGCAGTGCAGATATCAAGAGGCAACAGGGCAGCACAGCAAAGCATAAAATCAGTTCTTCCAGATCAGCACTCAAATAAAGTGGCAATCCTAGTAGTGCAGCTGTATTTCCTCCTGGAAGAGTTCTTCCCAGGTCCAGTAGTGTACTGTCTTGGTAGGGGCCGATACCCAGTACTTGTACTCAGTTGTGCCTATAAAGTAGGCTTGACTTCAAAGCAGGCCCTAGAAGTGCAGAAGTCCCCCATTCATCTCATCCCTGGCACAAGACTATCAGTAGGGGTAATCAGTCCTTTGTGTAGAAACAGGACACTGCCTTCTCAGGTGTGTCAACTCGCCATCCCTCTTCCTGCCCAGGAAGAGCGATCAGAATGCAGATGAATTCTCAGTCACACCCACCTAACCAGTGTTTGTGACTGTCTAGAGGGAATGTACAAAGTGCAGCTGTCACCCACTCCAGACGTGTACTGGAGACAGTCTGCATGGCACACAGAGCAGTGAGAGAAGAGAAATGCCCACTTTCTAAAAGTGACATTTCTAAAACAGTAATGTTAAATCCAACTTTACCATTAAATAGGGTTTATCATTACTATTCCAAAAGTATGAAACATGATGCATCTACTCCTTTCTAATCAGGAATTGCAGCTTAAAATTGTTTTAAGGTATTACTAATGCTAGCCCCTGAGAGGCCTCACAGTAGTGAATAATGAATGTAGTTATTCGTCATGACCAGGACATGCATAACTTAAAAGTACATGTCCTACCTTCTAGTTACACAGCACCATGCCATTTTGGCTCCCTTGGACCTACAGTAGGGGTGATTGGTGTTTAATAAAATGGGAGTGTAAGGCTTGGCAAGGGGTTTTAAATGGCAAGTCAAAGTGGCAATAAACTGCACACACAGGCCTTGCAATGGTAGGCCTGAAACACGTTTGAAAGGCTACTAGTGTGGGTGGCACAATCAGTGCGGAAGGCCTACTAGTAGCATTTAATTTACATGCTCTGGGCTATTGGTATACCACATTGCAAGGGGCTCCAAGCAAACTAAATATATTAATTGAGTTGACCTCAATGTTTAGCTGAGATGTACATGCACTTTAGCACTGGTCAGCAGTGGTAAAGCGCTCCGAGTCCTAAGGCCAACAAATAGACACAGAAAAAACTGAAGTAAGCAGGCAAAAGGTTTGGTGGAAGACGACCCTAAGGATGACAGCTCTAACAATGTGCAAATCAAAATCACTGAAATTACATGAATTATGCCAGTATGATTTAAATATCAGGCTCACCAATATTTGGTAGTTCTGACAATTATTATTATTATTATTAAATTAGTTTTGTATCGGCGCAGCTACCGAAAAAGAGTTTCCGTTCCCATCGCCTAGCACACAAATTGCTAGAAAAGGAGCAGTCAACAACCATTTGCTACTAAAAGAGCCAAGTTTTAAGATTTCTTCAAAAGCTGAAATAGGATGGGTCATTCTTCAAGACACCGAAAGAGAATTCCAGATTTTGGGGCCAAAACAAGAAAAGGAGCGGCCTCCCATTCTTGCAAGTTTAAATCTGGGAATCACAAAGTCTCCGTGGGCTGTAGAGCGCAGGGGATGAGAAGGAAGGTAAGGATGGATGAGCTCTTGCAGATACGCTGGTGCCACACCTTGTTTGATTTTAAAGATGTAACACAGGGTTTTAAATTTAATTCTTTGATCAATTCGCAACCAGTGAAGGTCACGTAATACGGCTAGATGGAAGCCTGTCTAGGAACTTGACAAAGAAGGCGTACTGCAAAAAATAAAAAGTATCTATCAGGGCCGGTGATATTGCTCCATATGCAAAAAATGATAGATTCGAGGGAAATTTGTATTGTGTAGCTCAAAATTGATGTTAAGGAGTCTCCGACTTCGCTCCAAAATTCCACAAGAGATGGACAGGCCCAGAACATATGTATTTCTGGAGCGATTTCCAGATTGCATTTTTTGCACTTTACCGGAGGGCCTTTGGACATTTTAGAGAGCCTTGCCGGGGAGAAGTAAGCTGCATGTGCTGTAAAATAGTGGTTTCTACTCAACCAAGCTGGATTCACTACCGAAAAAAGGATATTATAAGAAGTCTGCCAGAGGTCCTCCCAATCAGCATCCGGAATAGCCTCCCACCCATAACTGCTCGGCCAGCTTGTATTCACCGTCAATAGCCTCTTCAACAGCCAACTAAAAAAAGGAAATTTCTTTCTTCCTTACTGGTTTATTAACCAGATGATCTTCCAGGGGTTTCCCTCGGCCTAATGGAATCTTCAAATTCTGAGACCAGCTCAGTAGCTGCAAATACTTAAACCTGGACATACCGCCCACCGGCTTGTCATTTAACGTAACCCATGGCAAAAGAGATCCATCTACCGCAAGGTCCCCCCATGCTGCTACCCCCGATGTTTTCAAAGGGGCTGCCAACCAATTTTTTAGGCAACTGGAGGTTCCTGGGCTGTCCCACATGGGGGCAGGCCTTGAGTAATATTCAAGACCTATTAGTTTTCTTATCCTGGCCCAGTTTTGAGCCATACCACACAGGACTTTCAGTCTGACATTCTTTAAAAAAATGTGTCCCCATATTTGAACATAAAGCCTTCTCGAGGAAGCCCCAGTTGTTCCAACATGGCCAGAAACATTTTACCTCTTCCTCATGAGTCGGGGGATTTTAGCAGCATTCTAGAATACGATAACTGAAAGGCCCAAGCATAATATTGAATATCAGGAAGAGCCAGGCCTCGTTTCTCAGCTTCTTCCATGATATTTTAACAGCTTTTGATGCCCAAACAAAAGAATTTATGGATTTCTGAAATGTATCGATTAGTGCTTTCTCAAAGTTCAAAGGCATGGTATTAAACAGGAACGTTATTTTCGGCAAGATAGACATCTTTATAAGGTTTACTCCGCCCAAAATAGACAGTGGTAGATGTATCCAAGATTTCATAAGGGCTTGAAATTCCTTCAAAATATTAATAAGATTAACTTTTGATATTCGGTCTTTTTTGTAATTCTTTAAGCTAGATGGGAAATTTGTAAGAGATGCGCTGAATTAACACCTCTCACACATTCGGAGTGGCTATCTTCCTTATTTAAAATCTCTAAAACAGATTTGGCTCGATTAAAAAATTCTAAGAAAAAGAATATTTGGAACAAACTACTAAATTGGACCTCAGTCTGAGTTTTTTTTGTGGGGGGGGGGGTTGTCCTATGATTAAGCCTCAAGGAAGCTCTCAGACTGTGTCAGACTGTGTCTAAGCTAACGACGGCCATTGACACCAGCTTCGGTTTACCCCTGAAGAGAGTGTAACCACCTTCCCTTGTAACAACGGGAGGGCAGCAACTAGAATGAAGTGGGTATGCTGCTGGTAGTGCTGAAGGGCGGGAACAATTCTCAGGGCCTACTTTTCCTTTTGGAGTAACATCAGCAACCTATGGATTTCATGTTAGCTGTGGTTGGAGGCGAATGAGGAAAAAAAAGATTGAAAAATTAAAAATTAAAAATATATATATATATATATATATATATATTTTAATATAAATAAAAAAAATAAGAGGGCGTACTGCAGAGTTCTGAACTACCTGTAGCTTTCTCAGTACCATTTGGCAGCTACTGAGATACAGAACATTGCCGTAATCGAGGCGAGAGGTGATGAGTGCCTGGACTACCGTGCGTTGGGTTGAGGCAGGAGCAGCCAAATGATCGTACGAAGATGGCAGCAACACTCACCACCTGTTGTCTCATAGAGAGACTATCATCAATAAGGATGCCAAGATTACGGACTTGGGTGACAGGTAGGGGAAAGGAACCCATTTCCTGAGGCCAATGGTGAGGGCCCCGTAGGTCCTTGTGCTTGCCCAGGATAAGGACCTCAGTCTTATCCCCATTTAACTTCACAAAGTTAAGGCGCATCCACTCTGTCACTTGCCGTAGGCCGCACTGAAGGGCAGATGTCGTAGCGTCTTTAGTGGTGGAAAGCGAAAAGACAATCTGCGTATCATCCGCATATGAATATAGGGAAAGACCCGCCTCTTCCACAATCTTTGCCAGAGGTCTGACATAGATGTTGAAGAGCAGGGGGCTTAAAATGGATCCCTGTGAGACTCCATGTGCTGATACGCAGATCTTGGATGATGTCTTAGCAGAAAAGACTTGACAAGTGCCACCATCAAGGAATGAAGCAAACCAGGATAGGGCAATGCCGTCCAGCCCAAGAGACCTAAGGGCGTTAAGCAAGATGTTATGCGACACAGTGTCGAATGCAGCACTCAAATCTAGTAGAATGAGTGTCACAGTTTCCCCTTGACCTAAATGCTGGCGCAGTTTCTCAGTAACCCCAAGCAGAGCGGTTTCAGTTGAAAAGTTGGCTCTGAACCCGGATTGCGAATAATGAAGAAAGCCAACTTTGTCTATGTGTTGTGTCAGTTGAGTATTGATATGTTTCTCCAAAATTTTGGAGAAAGCAGGAAGCAGAGATATAGGTCTAAAGTTAGATAGTACTGAAGGATCTGCTCCGGCCTTTTTCAACAAAGGGATGACCATGGCTCGCTTCCACTCGGGGGGTACCAAGGCCTCCCGCATAGAGGCGTTAAGAAGATCGATAAGGACGCCTTTAGATGAGAGCTGATAAAGGATGTTAATATGCAATGGATCGAGAAGAGACCCAGATTTAATACTGTTTAAACAATTTCGGAAAGACGCCTCTTCAAATGGGTGCCAGGAAGAAATCTTGGCTATCTGGTCACAATTACTGTGATATGTAGGGTCAAATGCAGAAGCCATACTACACAAGGAAGGGGAAGGAGCAGTGAGTGACTTGTAGATAAGTTCAACCTTCTGAATAAAGAAGTCAGCAATGTTGTTACATTGATTTTCGTCAAGGACAGGAGGAGGAGGGATGGTATCAGAGTCAGCTAACGTCTGCACTATCGAAAAACTCTTATGTTCATTTTATAGAATCTGCTTATTGTCTTTGACCAAGGGAAAGCTTGTATTTCAATCTTCTTGGAGAAGACAGAGGAATTCACTTGCTCTGCCACAAAATACCAGGGGCTGAATTACAAGTGACATGCATGTGCATCGGCTTTTTGCGCCCCCAGGGCACTAAGTTATTCAGAAGGGTCAGAAGACGACTGTATGGCTTCTTCTGTATTGCTTATATTTCTGGCCCACATGAAGCACTAGCATTACCTTCAGAGGTGTTTTCCTCATTAGCATGGAGATATGGCCTTATGAAAATCAGGGAAACACTTTGATTCTTTGCCCACGCTCTATTAACATGTCTTTACGAGACACACAGAAAGTCCTTTCAGGTGACCTCAAGCTTCATCACTGCCTTGCATTTACAATACATACAATTAAAAGAATTTAGAGGCTCAATTGTAATTAGTAAGTGTTAGTTTCTGGTAAGAAGTCAACAACCAGGATAGAAACTGTGAAGCTGACGATGTAATTATTTGGGGAAAATTTCATGTAGAGTTAGATATAATGGTAGCATTGCTTTATTTTTGCCTTATAATTGGCCAAGTATGGGTTGACATGTTTCACGTCAAAGTTGGATATTGATGCTACATTACTTTATAAATTCAATATTGTGATTAAATATTTCATAATTAAATGATAAATATTTTTAATTTTAGCTGTTACATTTTTTTATTTTGTTAACATTAAATTATATTTATTTATACTGTTAACTTTTTAAAATAATTTAGTTAATTTTAACATTATTGCCTATAGGGTTTAATTTTATATCTGTAACTCTAATATTTTTTATGGCATGGTGTTGCAGTACCATTGGTTGGCCATGTGTGGTGCTGGACTTACTACTGTTTCTTTTTGGCAGTAGCAACTAACACTTGAAAATTTGGCTACACCCACTGTTTGAGGGGGAGGAGACGTATGAGTGTACACTTTCCAGTAACTTTACACTGAGAATTTGTGAACAGTTAAATTTAGTAATGCTATTCAACAGTATAAGATGAAATGCATGTTTAAATTTCTTACAAGGGTAAGTTAAATTTGTTAATATCCCCATATGTCTATCCAGCTATAATACATAGTAATAGGTGACCATAGAGCATGCGTAAGGTCAAGGTGTGTCACTATGCATCTCCAGCAAAGACCACTTATATGCAATTTCACTTTGAATAAATCGGGTGGTGCCTGGCATTAGTTTTGTATTATCTATTGTATGAACCTAAGTCTGCCTTTCCTCAATTAATTGTTGTGAGTTCAGTAGAGAGACTCATTTATCCTCATTATAGTCCAAATGCAACTGTGTTTTCCAGTCCCATCATGTTCACAACTCAATCAATCAATCAAATCAAGCTTTATTCAGGTGTATGAGAAACAGCCATAAAAGCACAATACAAATCATGTACAAAGACATTTTTCAATGGGGTTCTTCTTCATTAAAAAAGCCAACTGATAAAAAACAAGGATAGACAAACTACAAAAGTTAAAATGTCATGGTGTACATCAAATATTTTCGATTACATATTAAATACGGTTTCACCCGGAGTCAGCTGTATAAACAGAATAAAAAAGTAGAGGTTTAAAAATGTCTAAAAGTTTTTTCCTTGTGAAGAAATTACAATACTGACAGTCATTAAAAGAAGCTAGTTAAGTAGGGTGTACAGTCCTAGTTCAACCCAGATTTTGCCTGCGTTTGATGACTAGCTTCAGGAAAGTCGCTACCCTTCTAGCAAAGAATTCGACGTCTAGGAATTGAAGAGCAAGGTAAGCCGGGCAGCACCTATGCAGGCCCATGATCCTAAAAATTGGCAGAAGCCAATGGTGCCTCAGTTCCTGATAGAATTCATAGAAGAGTGTGATATGAATTGTTGATTGGGGTGAGCTGTCAACACAAGGACAAGCTTGAAGAGGTTTTTTCCAGATGTTAATGTGAGGATAGGTAGCCAGATGGTGAAAGCTGTCTAGTCTGAACCTGGTTAGTAAGAATCTCTCATAGCCCGTGAGGTTGAATGTTAAATAGGGCTGGACCTTAGGTGTAGTTTGGATCTGGAGTGAGTGCTGGGTCGTAACTTTACTTTCGAGACTTCACTGACAAGTCGGAGGGATTCTAGGTGTGCCAGACAGATCTTTTTAAACTTCTTGCGGGGGATTACAGCTATTGTGGTGGGAGATTGAAAGTATTGGGTCATGCCTAGGTCACTAAAGAATTTTCTGATATAAGCAATCCAGTTGATCTTTTGTGACCTATCGAGGGAGATGCAATCCTCTATAATTTCCCTGCAGAGGGTCGTCTCACATTCTGACCAAATGCGATGCCACAGGAGAAGGGGTTGAATCTGGATCAAGTCTGATAAATAGGGGATGCCCTGTGGTAAATTTAAATTACCTATACTTAATTTATGCGGTAAAGTTCAATAAGAAAAACTCAGTCAAAATTAAGAGGCAGAATCCGGGGTATCTGAGTTTTTGAAGGGTTTTATTCCTTAGAAAGGAATTAGTTCGAACCAGGTATCATGTTCCATCACCACAAGGGTTCAGGAAGGGAATGGACATGAACATGTACAATGCTTTAATAACAGAACATCATATATATAGTCAATGCATTACAGTAGAGATAGATGCAGAAGGCGTAACAGCTGAGAGAAACGAGATAAGAATACATGTACGTAACAGGAGGCGTGCACGAGGGCGTACACGGAGGTGTGTGCTAGACAACGTCACTTGGAACGTATCACAGGTGGGTGGATCCATAGAAGAATCCTGCAGTGTCAGCAGAAATATGTGGCAGAGATGCGCGCGCAGCAGCATGACGTGTAATTGACGTGGAACCGGAGGGTGAAGGGGACTTGACATTTAGCCCTACATGAGGAGACAGAAGTCTGGGGTGTCAGAACAACCTAATCCCAAATCATATCTAATATCTTGTGTTTGAGGAACTGTATTATCTAGAAGGAAAGGTCTCTCGGGCAGAGGCTGTTCTATACTGACTGCTAGTGCGTGCATATGCGACTACGTGTCTACATGAGATGCGAGGGGCCATGGGCCTACCATGGTAACAGGAGCTATGAATTACTTGCATGGAGACAGTGAGGCCGGGCCCTTTGCTCTGCAGCTGGGAAGGATGTTTTCCTAAACTACTAGACAGGAATGTATTTTCGAGGAGCGGAGCAGATAACTTGAAGGCTGAATACAGTCTTGGCAGGCAAGCAGGCCGAGCCTGGCACCGCTCGCCACACAGGGAGTAAGGTAGAGGTCAGGAAGCAGCAGACTGTAGCTTTCAGAAACAGAAGTCAGAAAGGGCTCGATGGCAGGAATCAGGGCCTAACTCACCAGAGCTAGAAAACATGAAAAGTGCACCATGTAAAGACATTGGCAAGGCACACTTAGGAACCGAATATCCGACCCATTCATGGTGGATCTGAAAGAGGACATGTTAACGTTGGACGCAAATGTATTTGCGTCTTCATAGCTGGAAGTGGAGGGAACATACATGTACTTAAAGCACGTACATGGAGCCGTTGGGGTCTACGATAGGGGACACAATTGACTATGAAAATTCATATTACCTCATTCCCTCCTTGTCCCCTACGGACCCTTCATGTTATATCAATCCTCATTAATCTATCAATCTGTTCATGTAACATCATTTGCTCTTCTTTCTTCTTACGGTGTTTTGAATGAGGACTTGAATGAGGAATACATGATGTGGCGCACAAGCCGCAAATCGCTGGCCCACATTGCAGACATAGGCAGCAACTGAATACTATGAGAAGGGCTATACCTAGGAAGGATAGAACCTTCCATCCCCAGGCTGACAACACGCTCCAGAACCAACCGGACCAAGCCCAGGTGCCTGGATTCTGGTGTATCTGACTTGCAATCTTGTGAAGACGGGTTATGGCTCTATAGACTGATGGCGCGTTTTCTGGAATGAAAACACAGCAGCTCGATCCGATGACTCTACAGGCTCCGCCCCTATCGGCCAGGATGACGTCAAGGACGAGACGATTTTGAAGAACAACAATCCGCATAGCAGACTGCTCCTCTGTTAGGTTACCTAGGGCGGAAGTAGTTTCATTCACTACTGCTTCGAGGGTTCTGGTTAATTTTCGTATCAATTTACTATTAAAGACAGCACCTAAGTAGGGAAAGAAACCTTTATTGAAGTCTGTGTATTGCTCCCATGCCGTTTCAGTGTAGTCGACAATCGGGAGATCTCTCTGTGGTTTATTGTGTACTAGATGGGTATCCCTATGATAATCAGGAGGGGCTAGGAAAACAGGTGGCAGAAGGAATGCAATGTAACAGGTGCCATCCCAATCTAGAGGTAAGCGTATATATGCGGTATGACCACAAATGAAGTAGGAATGACGGGAAGCTATAAACGCAGACTTGCCCTTATCACTGAATTCGATCACAGTAGTACATTTACTATGACCCAGGTGTACTGAACCATTCTTTCTGACACATAATTCACCTTTGACTGGTAGTACGGACATAGCAGGCAAGACTGGTTCGGTTTCGGATTCAACATTCAGAATCATGAGGTTAAGTGTAAAATTACCTAATCCATATACTTCATTTTCTAGATCAGTTCCTGTCCTTTTTGGAAGACCCTCCTTGTCAGGGAAACATACTCTATGCAGAACTGTGTTCAGATTTCCCCATACCCAGTTGCCCTGGTAAACTACGGAATTGGAATCTAAAGAATTCATTAAACTAAACCATGCCCCACAGGAACCATTGTGTGTGAACGGGTACGGGAAGAGGGGCAGAACTCCCTTGTATTTCTGATAGGGAGGGAGTCGGCCACATATCCAACAATTTGTAGCATTGCTGGTCTGATGGGAATGATGTAACATACTAATGAATGTATTGTTGCGCAGCGCAAGTCGGTAAGACAATTCATGCGGGGGCAGTTCACTGAAAGAGTGCTCGGCAGTGACATTGAAGGAAGAATGTGCACGTTTGAAAATAGGGTAATATACATGCAACAGTACACTTGCAGCAATAATCAAAAGACTTAGAAAAAACATAATCAAAAGTGTCACTATACAGTGGCTGCGAAGAGATTTACAATATTCACGTTTCTTGAGCTGTTTCTGTCTATCTCTCTCTCTGTTGGGGTCTAGGGGATACATGTCAGAAACTCGTCTAACCGATTCACCTAGGGGAGGACTTAAACAATTAAACTGTCTGACTTGCTAGACCTCAATTTTAATTTATATTCTTGCGACGAAGTTTTCTCGGCCAAAGGGAGTTTTGAGTCAGTCTGTGGAGGAGGACAGGGCTGGGAGTTCAGATCTGGCGGTAGTCCATGGTATTTTTTTATATGACTCGAGTGAAGCCAGCCCTTGCGGCCCTCCACTTTTATTGCTGTCCTGGTTGTTAGAAGTACGAGCTTCGGTGCTTGCCAGCGGGGCTCCAGCGGACTTCTCCTGTCGAAGTTCCTTATAAAAACGAGGTCTCCCGGAACCACTTCATGCGGCTTCACCTCGGTGTTGTCGGGAAAGGCAGCAGCAACCTGTGAACGACATGATTGTAGTGCAGACATCAAAGAAGCAAGGTAATCTGTCAGCATATTACAGTCAACATCGGAAATTTTGCGAGGCAGAGGCGTCCCCCACATATTCGGTGGCCTACCAAAGACCACCTCATACCGGGATAGCCCGGTTCTGGAATGTGCGACCATTCTCATGTAAAAGAGTGCGACTGGTAAAGCTACTATCCAGTCGACACCTTTCTCTCTACAGATCTTGGCAAGGCGAATTTTCAGAGTCTGATTATGACGCTCCACGAGGCCTGCTGCCTCGGGATGTCGGACACAATGAAACTACCATTGAAAGCCGAGCAGGAGAGATACCTGCTTCATTAGCTCGGACGAGAATGGCTGACCGTTATCGGAGTATACGATGCGGGGCAAACCATATCTGGGGAAGAATTCACGAACCAGCTGCTTGGCAGTGGTCGGATCAGTGTAATCTGGGACTGGATATGCTTCTGTCCAACGGGAGAGTGCACATACAACTACGAGGACATATTTGAATCCTCGACAACGTTCCATCTGGATATAATCCATCTGGAGGACTTCAAAAGGGTGATCGGGAGGATGAAATCCACCTTGCTCTACGGGAATGCTTTTACCTGGGTTGAACTGACAACAAATCATGCAAGTACGCACTTTCTGTTTGGCTGCTGCTCGTAAATGTTTATTGAACCAGAGGTGTTGAATTCTGTCTAACATGGCTTTTTCTCCTAAATATGCAGGACTGTGTACTGTGTTAAAGATTACTTGGACCATAGAGTCAGGGAGAAACCATGTAGATTTTCCCTTCGTCATCCATCCCTGTTCTGTCTGGACCCCTCCTAGTTCAATCCATTTCTTGATTTCGTCTGGTGTAGCATGTGTCTGTATGTCAATTACATCTAGGGCGGGATCCTTAACTGTCATACAATGTGTCGGTGTCTGGACTATTGTCTTTGTCAGATCAGTTGCGTGAGTCTGAGTCTGAGCTGTATGCTTGGCTGTTCGGTCTGCCAGGTCGTTACCCTGGGAAATTGTATCTGTGACTTTTGTATGTGCCTTGCACTTCATGATGGATATTGCTGTAGGTAGATGTATTGCATCCAACAGAGTTTGAATGAGGGGGCCGTGTTGAATTTTGGCTTCGTGAGAGGTCAAGAAACCTCTCTCTTGCCACAGGACACCGAAGTTGTGTACGACTCCGAATGCATAGCGTGAATCTGTGTATATGTTAACTCTCTTGTTCTTTGCTTGAATACAGGCTTGAGTCAGAGCAATGAGCTCTGCTGCTTGGGCTGACAGGGTGTCAATACAATTCGTTTCTATGACTTCAGTTTCTGTCGTGACTGCGTAGGCGGCCACTAATTCTCCTGTACTTGTTCTCATGCATGAACCATCCACATAAAGTGTCAGGTCTGGATCTGGTAATGCGGTATCTGTCAAGTCTTGTCTGGGTTTCGTCGTAATAGTAATGACTTCAATACAATCATGTGCCAATGGGTCTGTCTCACTTAATGGCAATAGTGTAGCAGGGTTCAATGTATTGCAACGTCTGATTTCTATGTGTGGTTGAAACAATGTCAATTCATAACCTGTCAATCTGGCTATAGTCAAGTGCTGGGTCTGTGTTTGGTTTAAAAGAACTTCCACGGAGTGTGGAACTTGTACTGTCAATTGCTGTCCTAACACTATGGAATCACTTTGTCTGATTGCTAGAGCTGTTGCTGCTACTGATTTCAAGCACGCAGGCAGAGCCTGGGCTACTGGATCCAATGTACTAGAAAAATAAGCACACGGTTTGTGTGAACCTGCTTGATCTTGAGTGAGTACTGACAATGCGGTACCTTCACGTTCTGTGACAAAAAGTGTAAAAGGCTTGCTGTAACATGCTGTGAACGACATGATTGTAGTGCAGACATCAAAGAAGCAAGGTAATCTGTCAGCATATTACAGTCAACATCGGAAATTTTGCGAGGCAGAGGCGTCCCCCACATATTCGGTGGCCTACCAAAGACCACCTCATACCGGGATAGCCCGGTTCTGGAATGTGCGACCATTCTCATGTAAAAGAGTGCGACTGGTAAAGCTACTATCCAGTCGACACCTTTCTCTCTACAGATCTTGGCAAGGCGAATTTTCAGAGTCTGATTATGACGCTCCACGAGGCCTGCTGCCTCGGGATGTCGGACACAATGAAACTACCATTGAAAGCCGAGCAGGAGAGATACCTGCTTCATTAGCTCGGACGAGAATGGCTGACCGTTATCGGAGTATACGATGCGGGGCAAACCATATATGGGGAAGAATTCACGAACCAGCTGCTTGGCAGTGGTCGGATCAGTGTAATCTGGGACTGGATATGCTTCTGTCCAACGGGAGAGTGCACATACAACTACGAGGACATATTTGAATCCTCGACAACGTTCCATCTGGATATAATCCATCTGGAGGACTTCAAAAGGGTGATCGGGAGGATTCATAACCTGTCAATCTGGCTATAGTCAAGTGCTGGGTCTGTGTTTGGTTTAAAAGAACTTCCACGGAGTGTGGAACTTGTACTGTCAATTGGTGTCCTAACACTATGGAATCACTTTGTCTGATTGCTAGAGCTGTTGCTGCTACTGATTTCAAGCACGCAGGCAGAGCCTGGGCTACTGGATCCAATGTACTAGAAAAATAAGCACACGGTTTGTGTGAACCTGCTTGATCTTGAGTGAGTACTGACAATGCGGTACCTTCACGTTCTGTGACAAAAAGTGTAAAAGGCTTGCTGTAACATGGTGTCGCTAAAACTGGTGCTTGGCATAAGGCTTTCTTTAAGTCGTCAAAAGCTTGCGTGTGTTCCTGAGTCCAAGGGAGGGCAGTCGATGTCGCTGCCTCCTGGGTTGTCAACTGTATGAGTGGTTTCGCTAGAAATGCATACTGAGGGATCCATTGTCTACAGTAAGAAGTGAGGCCTATAAAGGCTCGTACCTCCTTTTGTGTCTTGGGTTGTGACATGTTTACAATTAACTGAATGCGGTCAGGTGTTAGCTGTCTCCCCCCTTTGGACAGCAAGTGCCCAAGGTAAACCACTTGCTGAACACAGAATTGCAGCTTCGAAGGGGACACCTTGTGTCCCTTGTCAGCCAGAAAATGTAAAACCGTCAGTGACGCTTGCTCACATTCAGGTTCGCTGCGGGCGGTGATCAGTAGATCATCGACGTACTGTAACAGGGCAGTGTTGTCAGGCATGTGTATACTGTCTAGTTGTCTTTTCAGTGCTTGGCTGTAGATGCTGGGGCTTTCTGTGAATCCTTGAGGTGCGCGTGCAAATTTGAAGCTTCGACCATTTAAACAGAATCCGAAAAGGTATTGGCTTTCCGAATCAATGGGGACACTAAAGAAGGCGTTCTTCAGATCAATTACAGTAAAGAACGTTGCTTCGGAATCAATGGCAGTCAATAGAGACGAGATGTCTGGGACCACAGGATATTGTGGTACGATGCATTTATTCAATTCGCGCAAATCGATAACTAATCGATAAACTGGAGGTGCATTTGGATCAGTACGTTTAAGAATTGGAATGATGGGGGAATTACATAGATTCGAGTCGGTTTCTACAACCACTCCTTGTGCAATGAGCTCGTCAATGATTTTCAGTAAAACCGCTACAGCATCTGGAGGTAACTTGTATTGTCGGATTCGTGGTAAGACTACTCCTGGCCTGAGTGTGACTCGATATGGTGTGATGTGCATACAACCTACATCAGTGGGGCCTTGTGCCCATAAATGTGCAGGAACATTCTGTAATCTGGGATCAATATCTCTCAACACATAGTGACCCTTAAAGTCACGCAAGAACAATCTTACTCCTTCCGGAGAACAGCAAATAACAGCTCCTAGAGCTTTCAGTGTCTTGATACCTAACAATTTTTCTGGACATGATTTCGTTAATAACAAATCTGTAGTGCGAGACAACGGACCAACTAAAAGAGGTACTGGTTTCGATACTTCATTTACAATAGGTTTGCCTGAAAATCCAAGGGAAACATTCTGGGAGCCTGAGAGGGGTGCCCCTGGAACCTCGTCATGACTTATCGTTGTTCTGCTTGCCCCTGTATCAATCCAAAACTTTCTATCTTTTCCTAACACTTGGCTATGTACGTAAGGACCCTCTTGATCTACAGGAACCTCAATAGGAGGCAAGCCAACTTCCCTCTCTAGGCTATTTCATGTGTATCGCTGATAATCGGGATAATCTGTTTGTGCATACTGGTACATCTGTTGCGTTGCATGTTGTGTTGCGGCAATGGACTGTGGCTGTGGTACTGCTACGGTCTGTACTGTCTGTTGTGAAGCTTGCATAGGCTGGATATTCTGTGGTACTTGTTGTTGGACCTGGTCCTGTCTAGGGGGACGCGGTCTTTCTTTAGTTTTACCTGTGGCTATATTGTGTTTCAAAACTGCACAATCGTTTATATAGTGACCTGGCTGTTTACAATAGTTGCATATCCCTTTAACAGGAGCTGCTGAATTATTGGACTGTGTCATACCCTTTTTCTGTCCGTCAGCTGGAACTGACTGAGCAACTAACATTTTCATTTTTGTGTCTTTCATACGTCTTTGTTCGTGATCATGTTCTTCTCTAATTCTGTTCTGGTGGTACTGTAACATTTGTAACATTTGTGAAGGCGTGTTAGCTTGCCATGTGCTCTCGACTTTCAGAACACGATTCTTAACTTGGGGCAAAGAATTTTCAACCAATTTGGAAACAAAAAGGTGTGGATATGACTCACTACTTGGTTTCAGGCCACTATTAATAACAAAACATTTCTCAAATCGGGAATAAAAATCACTAGTGTCTTCATCGGGTTTCTGTTTGCAGGCTGAGATTGCATCCCAGTCCTCCTTTTTCGTTGCTAACAAACGTGGCAATACTTGTACTAGCAATCCTGGTAACGCTTTAGTTTGATCCCCAAGCCCTAGGCCTGGGGTTCGAGTATTTTCTTCGTTTTCTAATGCAGCCCAATCAATCTTTTTCTCTCCCACCTCCCATTCTTTTTCTTTCAGTTTCTCATAAATACCGGCAGGCAATAATACTTTCAGGATTTTCATAATGTCGGGATAGGTATAATCACCCATGAGTAACATGTCTTTTATTTCACGGTGGAAACCTGCTGGGTCTTTGTCATGACTAGGCACTAATTTCTTCATTTCTAACAGTTCCATTTTAGTTATGGGCGTATACACAAACACACGTCTAAAGGTATTATCATCATTCCTAACTGGATGCACTTCTCGCAAAGGATTCTGTCTGTCTATATAATACATTTTTCTTTCTGGAGGTGGAGCTGGAACAAACTGTGTATTCAGGAAAGCATTATACCTGTGTCGATGTTCTAGAATTACTTTAATTAAGTCGGTACCTAGACCTCTCCATCTATTCGAGAGTAGCTCTATTAAAATATCAGGTAGGGGACCTGGATCAGAATGTTGGCCTTTGAACAACGTAATGAGATGCTGAATCATGTATATTCCAGCTAATTTCTGTTCATCAGGGGAAAGGTTCAAAAAGGTCTGCGCTAAGCCGTCATCACTATATTTATCATAACTGTCAGCCCATTGTACTGCTGACCTGGCCAATTCTTGTTCATCCATGGAATCGAGTACATGGTACCCCATTCGTTCTTGAAGTATTCTATCGGTAGCCTGGAATAGATGTTCCGGGGTCTTCGGGTTTGACATGGCAGCTTGAAAGAATCTCTTACTTTCTGGACGTACCGGACGTATTGAATTATTAAAGGGTCTTCCCTTATCTAGATATGCTATCATTTCTCTAGCTGGTAATTGCAATGCTCCTGTTGTCGTTTCTGGTTGTTCCTCCTCCTCCGAGGATTCATTCTTGTCTGTATCTATTTCTCTTTCAGGCTGTCTTCTTTCATGTATTTGTTCTACTGCTTTTCGGATCCTTCGGTACATATTTTCTATACAACTCTGTTTATCATGTTTTCCGTCTGCTATATTCTGACCCATTTGTTCAGTGCTTTCATTTCTTCCTGGTCTACACCAGGCCTATCTTGGTCTCTTATCAAGCAGTTTATGAAGAAACGTAATATCATTCTTTGAGTGTCAACCTTCTGAAGTGCCATGGCCTCGCCAATACTTTCAGGGCCTTGCCCCGTTTGAACAAAAAGATATATTCTGTCTAGATGATCAATCATTCCTGGTAGTAACATTAAATAGTTTGCAACTCGTCGTAGACGTACTGATGATAGCATCATTCTGTCGTCTTTACCGGGTACTGGATCATATCTACAGTCTGTAAGGGGCTCTTTAAGTATGTCGTAACTCGCTGTTTGAGGTGTACGTTGTTGTGCTAAATCCCTATAAGTCAATCGATGTGTTTGTGGCGGCGTTTGAAAACCTCCTGCTGCACCTCCCGAGGTGCCAGGTCCAAAAGGATTTAGTGGGTTAATGGTAGGGAGAATAGGTGCAGGAAGGGGTGGGGGAACAGGCGGAGGATGTGGAACGGGAGGAGGAGTTTGTTGTTCCGGAAGTGGGTGTAGATTATCTCGGGGTGGAGTGCCGTCAGCGGGTGGTACAGGGACACGTGGATTTGTGTATGCGGGAGCTACGTCGTTTAAATAGGAAGAAAGGAATATGTCTTTTGTGGTCTTGTGACGTACTTTAGTCGGGAGCAATGGAGGGGGCAGATCCTTCGGTATTTCCGGAGTGGCCTTAGGTAAACCCTCGGCCAGAAGAGGATACATACCATTCATAAGAGTGTTTTGTTGTCGGTCTACTTGTTCTGCTTTTACTCGTATCCCCTCCTCAACTAGTACGTTTTCTCGGGCTTTGTCTGAATCCTCTCTACTTTTCTCTGCTTTTCTGAGTGCTTTCTCTGTACGCCTGTGTGATTCTTTACGCCATAATTCAATGGCATCTTTCTGTGACTGTCTGGCTTTCTTTTTCCATAACGCTTCTTCTACTCTCATGATGCAATCGGCATCCCATGTCCTAGCAGCGGGCCATCTCTGATTCTCTGCTAAATCTTTGGTGTAATCCACCCACAAATCGAGATATAAAACAGCATCTAGGCCGTGTTTGTGGTACATAAAGTACCCTGGAGTGTCCCTGGGTGGAATGGGAACAGCTTCCTCTAGTATCCCTTTTCTAGTTCCTATTTGTCTTAGTTTAGAGAACAGCGGCATGTTTCAGCTATACTACTTGGTACTTGATACTTACTCGGACTTGGACACAATTAATACAACATACACAATAATGTAGATCGAACAATCACTCATACCACGACATTAAAACACATTTAAACATTTTGAAAAACGAACAACAATAACTAGAATAAAACTAGCTACCTGCATACTCGATATACTGCTAAACAGTACAGATACACCGCTAAACAGTGCAGACCGGGTCTGTGTACCCAAACCCGTCTTGACCGAGCACAAACTAATGCACTCGTCTAGATGCAACCCCAGCAACGGTACTCACCGGGAAGCACGGAACGGAAGGCCTCGGAAACTCGACACTGGACTGGGCCGGACTGGACTGGACTCGACTCGTGACGTAGGCACTTCGGAACTTCGGAACTGGTGGGCCTCTGAACACCTCGGACTCTGCTCTCTCAGCTAGGCTCTGGTCGGGATCCTCCGCACTCCTCACCGCCTCGTCTGGGTGTCGATCGCAGCCTCAGTCACCTCCGTTGGCCTGAGGGAGATACAGGAAATCCTGCGGGTACGCGTAGTTGTCCGTCCGGCTGTGGCAGGGGACCGGGCCTGCAACGCACCGCCGGCGCGTGGGGTGGGGGAGGGTCCCTGTTCGGGCGCCAATTATGTGGTAAATTTAAATTACCTATACTTAATTTATGCGGTAAAGTTCAATAAGAATAACTCAGTCAAAATTAAGAGGCAGAATCCGGGGTATCTGAGTTTTGGAAGGGTTTTATTCCTTAGAAAGGAATTGGTTCGAACCAGGTATCATGTTCCATCACCACAAGGGTTCAGGAAGGGAATTGACATGAACATGTACAATGCTTTAATAACAGAACATCATATATATAGTCAATGCATTACAGTAGAGATAGATGCAGAAGGCGTAACAGCTGAGAGAAACGAGATAAGAATACATGTACGTAACAGGAGGCGTGCACGAGGGCGTACACGGAGGTGTGTGCTAGACAACGTCACTTGGAACGTATCACAGGTGGGTGGATCCATAGAAGAATCCTGCAGTGTCAGCAGACATATGTGGCAGAGATGCGCACGCAGCAGCATGACGTGTAATTGACGTGGAACCGGAGGGTGAAGGGGACTTGACATTTAGCCCTACATGAGGAGACAGAAGTCTGGGGTGTCAGAACAACCTAATCCCAAATCATATCTAATATCTTGTGTTTGAGGAACTGTATTATCTAGAAGGAAAGGTCTCTCGGGCAGAGGCTGTTCTATACTGACTGCTAGTGCGTGCATATGCGACTACGTGTCTACATGAGATGCGAGGGGCCATGGGCCTACCATGGTAACAGGAGCTATGAATTACTTGCATGGAGACAGTGAGGCCGGGCCCTTTGCTCTGCAGCTGGGAAGGATGTTTTCCTAAACTACTAGACAGGAATGTATTTTCGAGGAGCAGAGCAGATAACTTGAAGGCTGAATACAGTCTTGGCAGGCAAGCAGGCCGAGCCTGGCACCGCTCGCCACACAGGGAGTAAGGTAGAGGTCAGGAAGGAGCAGACTGTAGCTTTCAGAAACAGAAGTCAGAAAGGCCTCGATGGCAGGAATCAGGGCCTAACTCACCAGAGCTAGAAAACATGAAAAGTGCACCATGTAAAGACGTTGGCAAGGCACACTTAGGAACCGAATATCCGACCCATTCATGGTGGATCTGAAAGAGGACATGTTAACGTTGGACGCAAATGTATTTGCGTCTTCATAGCTGGAAGTGGAGGGAACATACATGTACTTAAAGCACGTACATGGAGCCGTTGGGGTCTACGATAGGGGACACAATTGACTATGAAAATTCATATTACCTCAGCCCAATTCCAAGTGGCAAGCACATGTGGATGTACCCTGCGGTACTGCCAGAAGGAAACGTAGAAAGATGTTTTCCACCTTTTGCACCTCATCAATTTTGGCATGCCCCCAAACACCTGCCCCGTAGAGTGCACTTGATGTCCACTTGGCTCTGTAAATTTCTAATAGTTCTACTGTAGGGCGCATGCCCAGTTTATTCGCGAACTTAACCAATGCAGCAGTTGTCCTAATAAAGGAGAGTTTCCTGGATTCTATGGCGGGCTTCCAAGAGCTTTTCTGATCAAATATTATTCCCAGATAAGGATACGTGGGAGTGTTCTCAATCTTTTCTGAATCTACTAACACTGGCTTGATGTTATGAATCCTCGATCCTGCAGCCATAACAAAGGTTTTCTTGATATTAATCTTTAGGTCGAGACTAGCCATGTGTGTGCTGTACCTAATAACAGCACGCTGTAGTTCCATGGGAGTGCGAGACAGAATTACTGCGTCGTCCGCATAGAGTAAGACCGGGATTGGGGGATTTTTTATTATAGGGAGGTCCCGGCTACCCGTCAACATTGCCTTTTCAAGGTCATTTGTGTACAGATTGAATAAAAACGGGGCCAGGACACAGCCCTGCCTTACCCCACGGTCCACTCTGAACGACTTTGTTAGTTCTCCCTCCGTGCCGTATCTAACTTTGGCAGTTGCATCTGAGTATAGTTCGCGGAGGAACATTAAAATAGGAGACTCTATACCCATATCTGCCATGATTGACCAGAGCTTATTGTGGTTGACGCAGTCAAAAGCTGCGGAGAGGTAAACATATGCCATATAAAGGGCCCCTCCTAAGGCATTAACGTATTTCCCTATTAATAGGGAAAGGTTAAGTGCTTGCTCAGTAGTTCCTAACCCCTCGCGGAACCCAAATTGCAGGTCCGAAAGGACTTTGTTTCCTGAGGCCCACGATTGGAGGCGGTGTAAGATGACCCGTCCTGCCACTTTCCATAGTGAGTTCAGGAGGGAGATTGGGCGATAACAGTATGGAGATTGCCGATCTCCCTTCTTGAAAATAGGTACTAGGATTGACTGGGACCAGGAATCTATGAGCCCCAAATCGCAAGTATCCTGCAGGACCCTTGTTATAATGGGGGACCATAGGTCCAAATTGGACTTAAAAAGATCAATTGGGGCCCCGTCGGGGCCTGGGGCTTTACCATTTTTACTAGCCTTAAAGGCAAATTCCACCTCCTTGTGAAGTATGTGAATAGGCAGCGGGAAGTACGTCTGACCCATCCCAGGTGCGGTAGGTTGGTTTGCAGTTGACGAAGAGCCAAATACCCGCTCGAAATGCTCGACTCAAACCTGCTCGTCAATCGCTACGTCCATACTGGGCTTGTCTGTTAAAAAGGGAGACTTCACCACCTTCCAAAAAACGGCACTGTCCTGCATAGTGCAGGATTTATGAAGTTGCGTCCAGAGTTCTTGTTTAAGGATCTTTTTCCTGGTCTTTAGGGGCTGATTATAGGTCTTTCTAAGAACTGCGATATCCTTGGGGTTTCTGTTTTTGTTGTTTAAAGATACTTTTAGGTTCTGGTATGCTTTAGTGCATGAACTATTAAACCACCCCTTAATTCTAGATTTTCCTACTTTCACTTTTAAATTTGTGAACAGTTAAATTTAGTAATGCTATTCAACAGTGTAAGATGAAATGCATGTTTAAATTTCTTACAAGGGTAAGTTAAATTTGTTAATATCCCCATATGTCTATCCAGCTATAATACATAGTAATAGGTGACCATAGAGCATGCATAAGGTCAAGGTGTGTCACTATGCATCTCCAGCAAAGACCACTTATATGCAATTTCACTTTAAATAAATCGGGTGGTGCCTGGCATTAGTTTTGTATTATCTTTCATTGTATGAACCTAAGTTTGCCTTTCCTCAATTAATTGTTGTGAGTTCAGTAGAGAGACTCATTTATCCTCAGTATAGTCCAAATGCAACTGTGTTTTCCAGTCCCATCATGTTCACAACTCTAAAGGCTTAGAGAAAAGTTATGTAACCAATATAATCTAAATGCCCGAAACCACACCAATGTTCCAACTCCATTTTGTAATTTATAAGAGTATCATAGATTGACATGGTAATAATAGACAAGGCTGATCCTGTTTGAATTGCAGTGCTTGATTTGCTTGCATCTTTATCCCTAAGACTAAGGTGAACATAACTTAGAATGCCAAGCCTCGGAAGTATTTAAGGAGCTACCCCTGAATGACACTACTTCACGATTATCAGAACTCATAGCTATTATTTGGAAGTACATGTAGTTCATTTTCTGTCGTGATATTTGACCACTACATAGTAGATTCATGCAATGTTTCTGTAGAAGCTGTCCCAAGAACAAAAGACCTTCTGTATTAATCGTTGCATTGGATGTGATGTCAAGGTCCTCAATAAAGTATGTTATAAAAATAATGAGCTACCCCAGAACAGAAACCTGATTTACCTATTCAACAGTTCGACATGAGTAGCCATTTAAATGTAGCACACCTTAATTATAAGACCTGTGGTGAACTATAAATGGGCCACTACATGAATGTTCCTACATACTTTAAGTTTTGTAAGGGAAGGAGTCCAGAAGTCTAACATGACCTTAATGGTAAGCAGAAGGCATTGAAAAAAGGGAGATTTCCAAAGTACGAGCATTTGAAATTCATCCACATTGGAGGACCTGGCGAGCCTGGAGCCATGCATACCAACTGCAAGAGTTGATACAATAGGAGATTGAGGCCCACATTCAAGAGTTGCAGATCCCCTGAAACGTGATAGTATGTTAATTAGCAGGTATGGGGCTAGGTTGTCAACCTACCCAAATTAAAGGTTTATATATGCCTGTCCATGACCTGCAGTTTGGATCTATTGATGGGAAAGGAACGCATGCTTAGTAAATAGTTTTACCTCGGCAATACAATTATATTCACAACATGTATTCACCCATAAGGGGGAGTTGTTTGAAGGATCATTTGGCCAAGTTGGCAATGTTTGCAATTAGAGACTGTAGGTCACCAGATACAATACTAATTAATGCTCTACTGACTGGGTCACACAGGTATATTATTATACTGAACTCACAACAATTATGGAACTCAAAGTATCAATTTTGACAGACACATGCCATCCCATCGGGTCAAACCAGATCTTCTGGATTGTGTTTACCTGAAAAGTGTCACTACCAAATGCCTTATAGGAAGAAGAGGCTGACGAGGGCTCCGCAGAATTCATACTTTGGAAAAACACTGTTTTATACCAAATCTTTTTTCAGTTTATCAGATTCTGGTGGCAAGAGATGTGTTTTTTGTATAAGAGTAATATCTGTGGAATTTGTTTCCAAATGTACAAAACGTTCTTAAGTTTGATATGGTAAGTCGGTCCAATAATATTTAGGGAGGTCAAACTAAGAGGTTGATGTTGGATTTGTGGAGACATGAAATAAAGTGGAAAAATGTGGACAATCAGACAAGGTAATCTGCAACACCAAAGTCAGCTGCTGTGATAATGAGTAAAAGCAGAAATTTAGGGTTAATTGTAAGAATCACATAATTAATAAAATACTAACTTTTGTGTGCCATTGCTTATATGCGTTGAGACAGGCTCTCAACACCTACCCATTAAATCCGCTACACTTTCAGGAGCTTTGGAGAAAGCCGGACTACCACTTGGGCTACTGACAAGTTATGGCCCATAAATCTGTAAAGATGTCTCACAGAGCAGTAGGTGACTCTTTTGTTGATGCGAGGAGATGCGAAGCTGGAGGGTAGCCTACCACTGTGGGGGAGGCAGCGTATCATCACGAAACCATAGAAATGGTTTGTACTGGTAGAAAAAAGTCGATTTCATGTCTGTTGGTGACCGAGGAGTATTAAAGTAAAACACTACACAAGAGCTCCTAAGTGAATGCCGGGAAGACAGGTGCCTCATTGAAACTGGCACAGCAATGTTTAGCGCCCCTCTGTACAGCCTTCAGTACACCTCAGTATATGAACACAGGGAGGAAACTGCAGTTTGATCCTGGAAAGCAGCTGTGGACATTGATATGGACATCATTAATTCAGGATCAGAGGGAGCACCCACTAGACCACAGAGGCATGTTGGACCAAATCCCCTGGACCCCACTGGTATGGACATTAATCTAGACTAAGATATTGATGATTTACTGCCCAACATGCAGACTCGGGTACTTCCTTTATGGCACTTTGTCGCTAGATTAAATGCGACCAAAGATGATAAGGCCCAACTACATGCTTTTATCAGTAGTTCTCCTGGGAATATCATTGCGATGCTAGGGGAACACCAATAAAATGTAAGAAGAACCCTCATTCTGCAATCATTAGCCATCACGAAGTGTCGAAAAAATGATTTAACAGCCATAAAAAGCCAATTGGGGGACACAACTATAGCAACCAGAGATGCCTGTTCACGTACATATACTTTATTTTTAAAGACTTGGCGCAAAGGAACAGGATCACATCGGATGGCCCCCAAGGAGCAGGTTATCAAAAGAGCAAGAAAAATTATGAGATAGAATGAACAGTTTTTGTGATGGGCAGATCTATCAGGAAGCAGCAATGAAGATAAAACTGACAACAATGATTCATTCTTTTGGTACTCAGACAATCGTGCTCAGATGTTTCATTAAAAAAAGGAAATGCAATTAAGATGACCCTTCTGGTGCGATAGCATCCTTGAAATGCCACTACTTGGCAATTTATCCAACGTGACATAGGGTCTGGAAGATGGTATGGACAAACAGACAAGTTCATTTTCCGATGGTCAAAAATGGTCATTGATAGCCCAAAATGCTACTCGTACGCTGTAAGGGGCAGTGTGCAATCTGGCTAAAGTGTGCATGAATTTTGGGGAATGTTTAAAAGAACTATAGAAGCAGACTTAGGAGTTGGAATCTAAACTAAACATAAAGGTGTGCAATTTATCAAGCATGAGGGTCGAAACACTGAAATTCAGTGGAAAATAGAGGAGTTAGTTTGAGTATAGACAGTGAAAAAATAACCTCCATATTCTCAGGATTCACCATTGCATCGAAGTAAATGATATACGTGTTTACGTTGTGCCATTTTTAAACACGTTTTCCTTGAACTAAACACTCTGGCAGTGGGAGTATCAAATACAATTGCCTCATTGTAAGTAAGTAAGTAAGTAATTTTATTTGCACAGTTAATTAAAACCAATGCAATGCAATACAAAACATAAAAATTGAAGCACAATGTAAAATCACAT
Source organism: Lissotriton vulgaris (assembly GCF_964263255.1). Lineage (NCBI taxonomy): Eukaryota > Metazoa > Chordata > Amphibia > Caudata > Salamandridae > Lissotriton > Lissotriton vulgaris. Next base: position 1,571,076,213 of record NC_141691.1, read on the forward strand.
ATGTTTAAAACCATCATTGTATGAACATTTATGTTCTTTTCTTAGTAATTTTAAAATCATATCAGCCTCATTGGTTTCCCTTTAAGGTGAAACAGCACAGAACAAGTACAAATTAATGTTGGTATGTATTGGCAATTGTTTCCTGTGATAACATATCTTTGAGAAAACCCATCCTGAGAATCAAATTCAACTATATGACTATATGCTTTTGTAAGGCCAGACTATTGCCATGTCACGTTAGAAAGAAAATGGCACCTTCAGTAATTGACAAAACCTTTTCAGATAAAAAAACTGCCAAGCATACCTGCATGGGTCCGCACAGTGGAACGTTATAAAGAAGGGCACATTTCAAATTTTTTACTCGGAGATTAATGCACAGGCTTTTCTAGGTTCACTGAAATTACATGGTTTGACATTTGAGTATAAAGATAAGAAAAACTGACTAGTCGGATGAGATGTATTATAGCTCTTGTATAAAAGGCAACAGAGCTACACTAATTAAGAAACACCCATACTAGCCCTGCTACTCATATGCAGGGATGTTTCTCCCCTCACAGGTGGGATCTTTATGGTTAGGTAGTAGAACCCTGGCAAGGGTGGATATGTTAAGGGGCTGATGTGGTGCTTAGGGGACGGGCTGTGGACCTCAGGGGAGGGGAAGGTTGGGGTGATGGGGCGAAGGGTCTCATGAAAGCAAAAGAACTAATCGAGAATCGCACTATGGTTGTCAGAGAAGATCACAATGTAAAATATAGGACTGACATGAGGTGTGCAAATATATGGGATCATTTTAATAGCATAATACAATATCAGGGGTCTCAAAAGAAAAGAAACGGTAGAAACTATCATTTGAACTTGCCTGAATTAAATTGTATATTATACATCACCAAGAGACACATTTAGTATCTTAAGGTAGCAAGGGACTGAAATATACAGGTTATGAGGTAATGGCTAGCCCTGTCAGGGACTGTCAGGGGCTGTCTGGGACACAGTCAGGGACTTGGGCAAAGACTGGTAACTGGGTAGAAATTGAAGCGGAAAAATTAGTATAGCCCTGCCCAGGATCACACTGGATGTCAAAGGTTAAAAGGGATCCAAAGGATAAGCCTGCACAAAGGAACAAGATGGCTAAGACTCAGAAAGGACAGGCACTCATGAGGTGGTTCAGCATTCAGAATCACTACACCCAGGACAGATGTGCAATTCACTTATATATAAAACAACATTATCAATAAAGGGAAGTTGGGGTAAAGAACTCAGGATCTCCACACAGTAGGACTGAATCTCAGTAAGTACCTCACCAATATTTACTGTTACAGATACTGACTGCAAATACCCACATATAGGGTAAGCATGCAAAGGTAGGGTCTGTGGAGCTGATACCTATGGTGATGTTATAAATGTAACTCAAAGACAATATTCACAGTGAACCAGAAACATTACTGTGGTATTTCCCACCTTAATTCCCCCCGGCGTCTCTGCATGTAATGGAGCTGCTCGCGGTGACATCACTTAGAATGTCACAGCGACCAGCGTTCCAAGGCGAGCGCCGGCGGGCAGTGTGAAGCTGCCACCTGTTGTGGCCTGTGCTGTGGCTGGGGTCGTTGTTCTTCCCTTGACTTATTGAACCCAAATAATCTCCTAGGATAGGTGCATTTACTTTGCTGCATTACTGTCTAGAGTCTTATCATTACTGCTTATGACCTGTAGTCCCAGTACTTAATTCTTCCTCATTAACACTTAGGAGGGCTTCAAGTGACATTGCTAGCATGCAGAGTGTAACACCCCCACCCTTCTTTTTGACCAGCCCCGGGGAACCTACTATTCTGTGGAAAAAAGTGTTTTTGAATTATGCTACTGTGTGTGGCCCAAATCTTGGGCTAGAAAGGAAGGTAGCATTATTGGCATATTACCGAGGAGCGGAAGGGGAAGAGGTTTTAGATCACCTCCCAGATCTAGGGGCAGAGGAAGCAAGAGGTCTAAATGAGCTAGAAGTAAGCTTGAAGAAATTAGACTTACACTATCTCCCTAAGACGAGCACCATAATGGAAAGATACCATTTTGGGAAAAGAGTACAGAAGGAGGGGGAATCTATTGAAGATTTTGTGTCTGAACTAAGGAGACTGGCTTCTACATGCAAGTTTGGTGGTGCCAGTGAGGAAAGGATCGGGGACCAGTTTGTGTTAGCTTGTAGGATGGAGCGCGTGAGGGAGGAGTTGTGGCTTGAGGATGACCCACCCCTGAGGGAGGTTTTAATATTAGCCAAACAAGTAGAACATATGTTACTGTGCGTCAGTGAAATAAAACAGGACACCAGTGAGAAAAGAAGCGAAGACAAACCTAAAGTGAGCGAAGTTGTGACTGAATGTGAGGCTGTGTCTGTGATCAAGGGCCAGAAAATAGTGAGTAAAGAGCAGAAAGAGAACAAACCGGGAGGGTCATTCAAGGGCTCCTGTTATAGATGTGGGAAGCAAGGGCACATGGCCAATGACAAAGAGTGTCCTGCCCTCAAGTTCACGTGCAACAAGTGCAGAAGGAGAGGTCATTTTAGGCAGTTTTGCAAAAGTGGTCAGGGATTCAGCAGACAGGGCAAAGACAGGACCAACACTGTATGTGATGAAATAGTTGTGCGAGTGAGCGAAGAGCAGAGCTGCAGCCTCATAAACACCACAATTACCTATGTAGTCATTTGGGCCCACGGCTCCCGATGATCATACAGTAACACGCAAGGCAGTAACAGCAAGGGGGTAGAACTAAACACAAGCAAAATAGACAAAGAGCTAGCAAGGAGGAGTGCTTAACAGGAAAGGAAGAAATCACAGGGCACACTTGGCAGAAAGCAAGTAACAAACATACAAGGTAATAGAAGCAAGACAGCAGAATAGAAAGACAGAAAACTAGGAACTGGTACCAAGGAAATGGGAAGAAAGCCAGGGATTGGCAAATGATATACATAACGTAAGGCTACAAGGGTATACTTGAATAATGCTGGAGCAGGAGTCACACAATAAACTAGCACTGAAGGCTGTGCTGGAGCAAGAACAATCATTTAGCAAAAGCTCAAAAGTCAAGGTAGTACTGCAGGCAGTGCTAGTTCAGGAACAGGAAATTAATATAGCTCAGGAGTCAAGGTAGCATTGTAGGCAGTACTAGTACAAGGAAACATGAAATAGCTACAGTTCAGGAAACAAGGAGTCAATAGAGCACCAAAAGCAGTGCAAATCAGGAACAAGAAACAGATGAAGCTCAGGAACAGGAACAAAATATAACTATAGCTCAGGAACTCAGGAAACAAGCTAGCACTGCAGACAGTGCTAATTCAGGCACAAGGAATAGCTATAGCTCAGGAATCAAGGAGCAAGGATTAACTATGGCTCAGGAATTAAGGAAACAAGGATAATAAAAGTTCAAGAAAAGAGGGTTGGTCTCACCGGTACACAGCTACCATGACCAACACTGGACTGAAGGGAGCTGGGGCTTAAAAGAGCTCACGGTAATCACATGCATCAGGTGTGAGCAAGTTAGCAGCAGCCAGCCACAGGTGAGTCGAATTCCTCCACCCATCCTTGGCCTGCAGGGGTGGAGATAAAGCAGTGAGCAGGGTAATCTAGGTAATGGAGTTTCAGGCATGAGCAGGCTGGCTTCCACAAAATCCGGCATGGATTGGGAATGGATGCCTATTCCCAAATAGTGTCCAAAGGGCTGGAAATTAGTATATGCATGAACGGGAGGGTCCAGTAGCTTATTATGATCCTGGAGAGACACACAGGTCAACCCCCTCGTGGTGGACACACAAAAAATGCATTAAGCAAGTCGTGACAGCACCACATAGCAAGCCTCAGTTTGAGGTGTGGCGTTATTAATGAAACCCAGTTTACTTAACCGTAGTAGGAAAAACAATGATAGATCAGGAAGATGAGCTATTGTAGAAATATGTTCTACAACCATCCAATGTACCATATGTGGAATATATGGCCCCAATTTTGCTTAATTGGAGATGTACCATTTTTCAAGAACAAACACAATGGCACTCTACACTTATTTTCGGTGGGATCCTTAATTCTAATATGGAATGAATAATTCCATTACAACACCATGGGCCTAATTTTGATGCTGTTAGGAAGGCGTCCTAACAGCATTTGCTCCGTCCAAATTGGATCGGGAATGTATCTTTCCGACTGACTGAGTACCATGTGATTTAGACGTTAGGAATATTCAAATCCGAACCAGAGGGCATTCGGAATGACCATGCCATACGGAGCAGAATCGGACCACATTGCGGAACGATCAATTACTATGCTGGATTCAGACATCCTTTCTGAATTGTGCCGTCTGACTTGAGTCGGCAATCAGAATCGGACTTTGGGGACCTGTAGCGGACCCCCCTGCACCCAGGGCTTTCTCAATCGGGCCCATGGGGGTACCCATTAGTCCTCCTTTATCAGCAATGCACAGTGTGGGTCAGGCACCAGGGGGTGTCCACCACAGGGTGCCTGATTTTTCTCAGCCACCCCTTTCTTCAATGGAAGACAATGCAGTTTGTTGGAACATAAGTATCCATTGAAGTCAATCGGAGTCCAACCAAATCGTATCTGGAAGCATCCAGATGCTTTGTAATCAGTCAGTCTAAAACAGCCACACATAGGTCACAATTGACCTATTTGCCAGTAAAGGGGAGGGAGGGGGTGGGGTAGGCTGGGGGTGGCTGTCAGGGTGGGAAAGGGGGGCAGGTAGTAAGGGGGGAAAAAAACAAGTACGAAATGACATATGTTGTAAGGAGCAGCACAGAACAGGAGTCAGCAGTTTAAAGACAACACAACAAATGCAGTATGGCATGGTTTATTTATTTTCTGAAATTGTTACTATCTGCCAGTACAAGTATCAAGAAATGTTTTATGAACGGTTTTCCATGATGGGCAAGATCTTTGATGTGTTTTAAATGACGTGTAGGATAGCTACAATCAATGTCTGTGGTCTTAATGATTCAAACAAAAGACTTAGGGTCACTGCACTACTAAGAACACTTCGGCTGGATTTGGTTTGCCTGCAGGAAACACACATAGAGGCATCAAGGGGATATCTGATGGAACAACTGGGGTTTACAGTTCTGGCAAACTCTAAACAGACATTAAGAACCAGAGGGGTAGCAGTATTAGGGATAAGTAGGGACGTGGTGGTGATAAGAGAGAAAGAGGACTTATGGGGTAGATGGGTGCTATTGGAGATAGGATTTAAAGGAGAGGAATTAACACTTGCCACAATCTATGGGTCAATGGAGGATGACCCTGAGGTCTGCCAATATCTGGACACAGAGCTAGCAGAGTGGCCAGAGCCTATAGTATGCTGTGCCGATTTTAATATACATGACCCTAGTAGTATTTTTCTTTAGCCACAGGGTCAGTACACAGGGAGGAAGAAGAGGGTACACAGAGCACTTTCAGATATGGTGTTGCATAACTCTCTGGATGACCCGTGGGTCAAGACTCACCCCTATATGGATGGAAGTACTTTTTACTCTTTTCCCCATAAAGGTATGGTTAGGTTGGACTATTTTTTGATCACTAACTCCCTGATGACTGATGTACAAATAGAAAGGAAACCCCAAATTATCTCCGATCATAGCCAATTAATTTTAACAATTAGACTAGGGCAGACACAAAGAAGGGCTACTCAATGGACATTCGAAAGAGCACTATTAAAGGACGAGACATATAAAAAACACATGGAAGGGTGGATCAAGAGCTATTGGGAGATCAATAGGGAAGTGGTATGGGACGCCTTTAAGGCGGGGGTCAGGGGCGAGACATTGAGCTTTGTATTGTCCAGCCATATTCCTCCGCCGCTCATTACAGAGGAACAAAAGGAGGGGTTAGACTCTTCCTTTCATCTTGAGGAATTTATGTTAGCCTTGAATAGTCTCCCTTTGGGCAAGGCAGGCCCGGATCAGCTGCCAGTGGAGTTCTATAAGGTTTTCCAAGGAGTGATCGTTGAAGACATGTTTAATGTTATGCTTCAGGCACAAAAGGGTTAGTCGATACCTGAATCATGGGGGGAGCGGACATTATTTGATTTTAAAAAAAGGGAAACCTGCAACTACACCTGGCTCATACAGACCGATCACACTAATGAATGCTGACGCCAAAATGTACTCCAAAATGTTAGCTATGAGGATTGCTGGGATTATAGAGGGGGTTGTAAGTCCAACACACACGGGTTTATCCCTGGCAAGGGTACTACACAACATGTGAGGCAGATGATCACAATGTTCGATGCGGCAGGTACCCTGGGAGACCCTATGGCAGCGCTTTTTCTAGACGCTGAGAAGGCGTTCGATAGGGTCTCCTGGGACTACCTGTGGCAAACATTGAAATGGAGTGGCATAGGAGAGGGCCATATAAAAGCTATACAGACCCTATACAAAGAGCCAACGGCAAGAATTAGAGTCAATAGGGGATACTCGGCAGCAGTTAAGAGATGTAGAGGGACCGGGCAAGGCTGTCCTTCATCCCCCCTGCTGTTTACGCTATATCTGGACCCTTTTTTACAGAGGTTGGAAGGCAATCTTGAGATTCTCCCAATGAGAGAAAACGGCTGTGAGGTAAAGACGTTGGCCTACGCGGACGACGTGGTCATTTTGACACCTAGCCCATCTGAAGCTATTGGAGAAGTAGAAGGTGAGGTACAGCGGTTTGGGCAGGTATCGGGATACAGTTTGAACAGAACTAAGACTCAGATAGTAGGCAATAGGTTTGTAGTTTGTAATGATCAAAGGGTGGTAAGTTCGGCAATATATCTGGGAGTGGCAATCTCTTTGGATCTAGATACAGTGGTACAGAGTAATATGGCTCCCCTAATGGATAGGGTAAAGTTAGACCTAGAAAGAATGAACAATCTGCATTTATCTTTAGTGGGCTGTACTAACGTCATCAAGATGCTAATATTGCCAACATTTTTATACTTTTTTAGGTCGATCCCGTTATTCTTTGAAAATAGTTGGTACAATGCACTCAAGACAATCCTACACAGATTCATATGGGCACAGGGAAAGACACGAAGGGCCTATAGGTTCATATCCCTGCCGAGAGAGAGGGGTGGGTGGGGCGCACCAGATTTTAGACTATACTACTGGGCAGCTGCCATACAATATATGCAGGGGCTGTTGGGCGGTGGTGGTACCGACCAAAGAATTACGAGCTATTCCACCAAAATCTATGCTGCGGTTCTAGGGGCAGAGGCGGAAAATTGCTTTCTAAATTGTACTGACTTCCGATATTGCAAAAGGACAAAGTTCAAGACAGTAGGGGCAGCTATCAAAATCTGGAATGCTCTTCTAAAGAGATCTGGCCTGGGGAGATTCAATTGGTATACTAGGTTGTACAAAAATAGGTCCTTTCCAGTAGCAGTCTTTGCAGATATGGTAATTGCAGGATGAACAGAGAAGGGGATTCAACAGATTGGGGATGTGATGGATTCAGAGGGACTTGTGCAGTTTTCAGATTTGGTAAATAAATTTGGAGTCGATAGGCGGGACTTTTTTTAATATTTGCAAGTGAGGAGCTTCTTAAACACCAAACGGGGAGGGCCGGCGGGCTTCACCAAAATTGAAATACTGGAGAAAATTAGGCTAGGGGGGGATTGCACTATCCACAGTTTCTACGCAAGCCTTATAGAAGTGAAAGCGGACGATAGAGAGAAATACAGTAGGAAATGGGCAGAGAAACTGAACGGAGAAGTAGGATGGTTCGAGGAGTCCTTGGACTTGGGGCGTACAGTTCTTTGTTCTGCTCCCCTACAATCACAACATTATAAAACCCTATATTCACCGTATTTTACACCAGCAAGAATAGCAAAATGGGATGGCACTACGGGTACATTGTGTCCACGCTGTAATTCATTAGAGGCAGATATAATACATATGTTTGCTACCTGCCCCCAATTACACACTCTAATAAGAGATGTAGAGAAGTTCTTGGATCTATTCTTAGATATTCAAACAACGCTTAACCCTACGAGAATACTACTAGGGATAGGACCAGAGGCAAATGCACCGCAGAGAGAATTTATGTTCATCGCTATGGCAGTGTATAGATTAAGTATAGCCAGGGCGTGGCTGGATAAAACCCCCCCAGTAATACAAGTATGGTTGGCTAATCTTCTGGCAGCATACAATTTAGAAAAGCCTATCTATGCACGAAAAGGCAGGAAAGGGAGGCAGATAGGCTTAAGAATATCGGGGCCCATTTACAGATGGAAGCAGGGCTTGGAGTCACTTTGAGGACATAAAACAAGGAGGGAGCTAGATGCGATAAGCTCTCTTTCCTGATTTCCCTGTCCTACGTCTTAGGGGTTGTCTTTCAATATTGGTTATTTTTACTTTTATGTTTATTTTTTACTTCAACCAAGAGGCGGTGCCATAGCAAAATAAATTTGTTGTAATGAAATGTAATTGCAAACAAAATGATACTGCTTATTAACGGCTGAGAAAGTAGGATATTAAGTGCGTTATGATGTATAATCTGTGCAAACTTGAAAAACAAAAAATATATTTAAAAAAAAAAGGAATATTCAAATCCGAACCAGAGGGCATTCGGAATGACCAAGCCATACGGAGCAGAATCGGACCACATTGCTGAACGATCAATTACTATGCTGGATTCAGACATCCTTTCTGAATTGTGCCGCCCGACTTGAGTCGGCAATCAGAATCAGACTTTGGGGACCTGTAGCGGGCCCTCCTGCACCCAAGGATTTCTCAATTGGGCCCTTGGGGGTAGCCATTAGTCCTTCTTTATCAGCAATGCACAGTGTGGCAGGCACCAGGGGGTGTCCACCACAGGGTGCCTGATTTTTCTCAGCCACCCCTTTCTTCAATGGAAGACAATGCATTTGGTTGGAACATAGGCGTCCATTGAAGTCAATCGGAGTCCAACCAAATCGTATCTGGAAGCATCCAGATGCTTTGTAATCGGTCAGTCGGACTCTCCTGATCCGAGTCGGTTGGAAGCCATTCCCAAACTGATTCGGCTAGAATGATTTCCTAACCGCACCGGAATCGGGCACTATGAGGGAAAAACTCCAAATTGCATCAAGCGATTAGAGATTTAATATAGATACATTACATTAGTGATGCATGGTCTTGTACCATTGTTGATTCAGGATACACATTTCTATGATTTCATTAAATATTAATTGATGCTCAAATATATAAACTTTTGGAGAGTTTCTCAGATCATAATCCTATTGTACTGCACATTGTTGATCAGAATCTTATCAAAGAAAAAAAAGATGGATATTTAATAGAAAATTATTTAAGGATATGTATTTGGCTTGTGGAGCAGTCGATCTTGGAATGTATTCAAAGAAATATATGCTCAGCCAAATTGAACTCTGTTTGCAATACATTTAATGTGACAGTCCAGGATGTCACTCTTAGCTGTACTATAAATAAAATCTAAAGGACGCACAACAGGATTGAAAAAGTGCTATGAAAAATTAGAAAAATTAGAATTGAAACATCTGCAAGCAGTTTTAAAAATAGATTCTATCGAACAAGAAATACAGGACCTGATCATTAGTAAAACAGCGGAAATATACGAGTACTAAAGCAGGGAACAAGCTCGCAAATATGTGTCTAACAAAAATCTAAATTATGATATAAAGACTTAATTGGGAAAGTGCTTGCATTCATATTTTGTCAGTGGGCGAATAGATATTTCATAGTAGCCATTCTTGACAAAGACTGGAAATGGAAAGATAAAGCAGATGGTGGTGTACTCATGGTAATTTAAATAGGTGTCAGAACTGTGTAGTGGGGGTTGAAGGCACAAAATATAAACTGCAAGTGTCAGATGGGATAGCAATTATAATAAAGACCTAACAATCAAAGCTTCGCAAAAGAAGTACTACAGGTAAACTTACAAAAGCAGGGTGGACCTCACATCTCCCTACCTTGAATAATCTCATTGAAGAACAGAAGCAGAAGAAAATGCAGATGCTCCGTACATGGGTGAGAAATCGAAAATGAAATCAGCAGTACGCCTTTCTTTTCACTGAATCACTTATGAGCTAACCTCAATTGTGCAGGTCAGAAGAAAAGTGTATCTGTCATACCATAATTTATACAGAGAGAAAATGCACTTTAGCACTGATCAGCATTAGTAAAGTGCCCAGAATCCTATAGCTAACGAAAACAGGGTCAGAAAGACAGGAGGCAAAAATTTGGGGGCAGGTCTAACACACACCCCCCTACCAGCCTAAAGCCAGTGGAGACAAATCAACACCTTGACAGACTTCCCTGATTGGGGCGATAGAACATAGACCCGGGCCAGCAGCAACAGGGGGCCACTCTAGATCCACACCTTCTTGAACCCAGGTAGATTCCTCTGTCCATGCTTTGATGAAACACATTCCTCATGAGTTGTGCGAGAGTCTGCCTGGCACATGTCTCCATCCTTCTGTCTACCCAACAGTGCATGAAGACCCCCATGGATAGAAGTGGCCTCACCTGGGTCAGTCATGGGGTGCTCTGACCTCAGAGCTGCAAACCCATGACCCACTGGTCCTTCCACTTGGAACTGTCTGCCCCCTCACACCTTCCTCTGGACTCATGCAGACCCCCAACTGGAGTGGTGCTGACAGACACCAGAACTGCTGGGAAGCTTGTTACAGCAGTCCCCCCAAGCACAACTGACACCTTGGGACCCCCCTCAGGGAATCAACTCCCGGTAAGACTAGGCCCCCAACCAGGTGATCACTCATGGAACCAACCATGCTCTGGGACTGAGTTACAGACACCTTGGGATTCAGCCTATACACACTACCTCTACTCAGAGACAGGACAAGGAACTCCTCACTAATCACGCTACACTGGGACCTATCTGGGTTACTCCAAACCTCCCCTACCTCACCTGGTTAGGGGAAACCTGAGCTACCTCATTCAGGATCACTCCCAAAAGCCTCATCAGACCCTCTAGAATCCACCAAAGGTCTGCCTCCAGTGCAAGCTCCCTGGGATCAGAGGACGCCCACTCCACAGGGTGTTGGCTTAGCTCTGGAAAACAGGGACTTAAAATATGCTCTCAAACAATTGAGTCATACAGACCCTCAGATGTCTTAACCACGCTCCCGTTCACCATACAGTGCCTCACATCACCCTTTTGCAACTGGTAAGACAGCGTCTGACTGTTTCTGCCAAACGACCTACACTCTTCTGGGCGGTATCCACTCACACATACCAGGACTTCTACCATGAGGGAATCCCTCTCCCTGCACCTCTCATCTAGATTCAGTAGAGTGTCCCTCCCACTATTAGTCCTATGAACCTCTGTGCCATATCCCCAATCCACCTCAGGGACCCTGCGCACCACTGGAGCTATCTCATAACTTGAACCCCCTGATGCCAACCTCCTACTTCAAGTCAGGCGCCACATCTCCAGGTGTATGCACTTCTCTCTCAGCACAAGACATCACATTTTTGCTGCCAGCCTCTGGGACGGATTCTGCACTCACAGCTTCTATCTCCAGCCCAGCCAACCTTAGTTCCTGAGCAACACACATTCCCTTTTGCTTGTCTAAGACACTCAAGCCTCTCGAGCTCCTCATCAAGTTCTGTCTTTCTCAGCTCATGCTCCACATCAATCTCTCTCATGCTCGCCTCATGAGCCAGAATCATTTCCTTTTCTCTTATCTCCCATTTATATTGTACTAACTTCAACTCTTGATCCCTGGACCTCTGTCTGTCCTCCAGCTCCCCTGGGGACAATGTTCTTGAGCATACATTGCAGCCAGGCCTGGAGGTCTTTACCTTCACAGGCAGCTCCTGAGCTACTAAACCCCATGTTCCTCATCATACTCCTCAACCATCTGGTTTTTGGCTGTCGACTAGGTCAACAAGGCATCCCGCAGATCCACCTTCCTGGCGAAACGTCTCACATGACAACCAAGATCCTGACAGAAGTGCTTAGGTCTCTCACAGTGTAATAATACAACTTGTTAATGTTAAATGCAGTTCCTGCCACAGCAGCTGGATCACCCAGGTGGGACATGACTGACTTTCAAGGGGTGTCAAAAAATATAAGAACAAGAAAACACTATGTGGTCACTAAGTGGTCTAAGTGCAGAGGTTGTAGGACAACTGTGAGTTACTGTGGTACTGCACAAATGCCAGTCCTATTTCACTGCTGCCACCAATGTTAGACGTGGGGTTTCTGGTTGGCTAGGGTATGCACCTAAGCCAGGCGGAACCCACCACTTTAGTCAGGATAAGGGAGTTACACACCCAAGACAACCCCTGCTCACCCCCTTAGTAGCTTGTCAGAAAAGTCAGGCTTATCCCAGAGGCGATGTGAAAGCATTTGCGCAATACACCCACAGACACTAGTGGCACACTAGGCACACCACAAAAGAGACTCCACACAGGGTTATATACAAATATCATTTGTATTATACATATAACACATCAGACCACAATCACATAAATCACTGTGCCACTAGGCATTTGTCATAAAAATGTGCATAAAGCACATAGATAACTTTGGAAATACATGAGTATTGTCAATTAAGCAGCGGTAACATCATCTTTAGTGGTCACGAAAGGGAATAGGAAAGAAAAAGCTGCTAATTACCTTCAAAATTATATGAATCGCAATGAAACCATACAGGATTATTATGTTGTTGTCAGCACCACTCCGGTTCAAAGTTGATGTGGCAGGTAACCAGGGCACCTGCCTGTCCACCACACCAAGTGTGGCCAAATCAAGGAAAGGGCCCCCAATGAACTTGCCCAGGCGAGAAGCATGAGGTACCAATCCTGCACTGGTGCGTGGCTGGCGGAAAGGGCGGAGTCCCTCTTGGTGGACCCTGGCTGATGAGCGTCCTTCGCATATTTACCACTGGACTCCTCTTGGCAGAGCCAGCTAGCTGGGAAGCCACTTATGATGCCTCTGGGGGTGTTGCTCAGCAAAACAGGGAACTCTGGTGGGCGGCACCGGTTGCCAAACAATGCTGCAGACTCCCTCGAGCTAGTCTCACTGCCGTGCGGCCACTCTTGCACTTGTAGATCTTCCCTGACCTTGGGCTCTGCACACAACAGGGTGGGGGCTCAGCCCAGAATCCTAAAGCAAGATTAATGCTCACTTGGGCTCCAAGGAACGTAACATAGGGGGTTCTTTCATCAAAGTAAAAGCACCGGGCAATTCTTTACAGCGCCACGGAGCCTTCAAGTAAAAACAAAGCACATGTAGTCTTTTCAGCAAACACAGCCTCGGTAATTCTTTAGCAACGTGAAGGAAGGAACAGTGGAAGCTTTGATGACCTTCAGTTTCCCAGAACAGGAGGCCATCACACACAGACCCTTGGGGAGTCCTTCACAAGCAGTATACCACAGCAGGGTAAAAAGAGACAGTCCTTTTCCACCACTACAGACAGAACAGCAACTGCAAGCCAACCCACCCCTCATGCAGAAAAGGCAGCATTCCTCACACAGTTCTTCGGCTCTTCTTCTTGGCAGGGTCCTAATGTCCCTTTTTTTTAAGTTCAAAGAAATGTTATTGATTTTCCTTACAAACACGAAATACATAAAAGGAAGGGCAAAGTATTTTGTGTACATCACGTCAACCCTGTCTCCAACACTAGAAGACAGTAATCGGTGGATCAGACATTACATTACAATACAATAGGACACAACTTAGTGCGTTGGAATGTAGTAGGTTCTCGAAGAGACAGCATATACCCCAGTTTTACTTGGTAGTTCCATGTCAGGTCAATGTGCTTGAGTTGTGCATTCCTACGTAATGGTCCGTGAGGGGCAAACTGATTGAGAATAGTCGCCATGAACAGCATATTATCCTTGAAGTTGCTGAAACTCCTAGTTCCAGCATTGGACGAGTTATGGAAAATATATGCCCGCAGGAAAAGGCTAGAGAAGTGGATAGTAAAGCAAAGAGAGCAAGAGGTACAGAAGGAGTAAGGGTAACAGGAGAGAGGCTAGAGGCTAGAGCTCAGCACCAAAGTGGTAGAATTCGAGGTTGTGTATTAAAGTTAAATCAAAAGGAGAACCTTCAATTAAATCCAGCAGGAGGTCTCCATAGGCAGTGAGGGTCCTTAGGTGATATGGTGCGTGATCATCTTGGTCTAGCAACTCAGGGGGGTATAAAAACCATGGGACAGTGTCAAGCCCCTTCCAAGGTTTCCTGTGCCTGGGTTTCCAAGGGGAGGTATTTAAGACAGTATTGTCTGCTCCTCCATTCTTGCCATTTCATGAATGAGATTTTCTCAAGGCTTTTCCAATTACACAGGATTATTTTACACGCAAGTGTTAACATTAAATCAACCAGAAAGCGGTCATCCTCCCCTGACAAATCAGGATCCAAAAAGCCTGCCAATATATAAGATAGCTCTTTAACCAGGGAGATATTGGGTGTCTGTGAGATGTACTTGAAGATTTAATTCCAAAACTTTTCTAGCATTGGGCATAGCAGGAGCATGTCAGATAAGTCACCTGTGTGAGCACTGCAATTCCAGCATAATGGTGACTGGGTTAGATTTAATCTAAATTGTCTTGCAGGGGTCCAATATGACCTGTTTATGATCATAAATTTTGTTAGCGAAAGAGTAGGGGAGATTTTGTGTTTGAAAGGCATTAATGTATTTGCTTCCAGTTCAGTGCAATTGTTTTGCTGTTTGGTTCTGCCTCCCATTTTGCCACGTTATTCAAATGTTGTTTGCACGGTTCGCGGAGGAGTAGTTTGTAAATCCTTGAGACTGTGTGTCCTGCACTTAATAATTGGGTAAGTCTTGAGGGGAGTGAGGGGGGGTTAAAATTTGAGTTACGTTTCGAGATGTGGACTTTCAATTTCAGAACATCGTAGAAATCCAACTCGGTTAAACTCTTATCTTTTTTAAGTATGGAAAATGGAATAGGACCAGTCTCATTATATAGGTCTTGGAGGAACTTGATCCCTTTGTGTGACCAATCTTTCCAGAAAATGGTTTCTTTATTTATTTTTATTGCAGGGTTGTTCCAGATCGCCTGTAAATTTGAGGCATCCATTCTTGTTGCGTAGAGAGTGTCCTATCGTTTTAGGGCTTTTTTGTATTTGTCATCATGTATTTAGAATATTCCAGTTGGTTGGTCTGCATTGTCATAATTGCTTGAAGGGGAATTCTTTTAGTGAGGTGTAATTCCACATCTACCCATTGCGGATTGTAAATAGGGTTATCTATGAACCATGCAGCTCCCTGTTTGCAAAGGTATTCTATTTGATAATTAATAACTCCTCCCATGCTTTTCTTGAGTCTTAATTTACTTGTGGAGATCCTCGCTTTTTTTCCCTTTCCATAGGAAACGCTTTCTTTACCTTATTTACGAAGTTATCCGATAGCATCATGGGCAACATACTAACGAGATAGTTTATGAGAGGTGCAATGATAATTTTATTAGTTTCGACTCTTTCCCACCATGATAGGAATTTTGGAGACTACCCTTCTAAAAGATCTGTGATTTCTTTTTAAAGTGTTGTTTTCGTTCACCTCTAGAGTGGAGATGAAGTCGCTTGTGAATTCCAGGCCTAGATATTTTATTGGACCAGGTTGCCATGACAGTCCAGACTCGCCTAAAATCTCTCCGGAGCCACCTAAGTTGAGTAACTTTACTTCGGTCTTTTCCCTATTGAGTGTATAGCCTGAAACTCCCGCATAAACTTGGATCGACTTCATGAAGGCCGGAATGGCCTTTGCAGCATCCTTGGACATGACTAGTATGTCATCGGTGTATGCTCTTGTCCCTTGAAGTAATCTAAAGTCCTGGGGTTTTACCTGCAATACTTATACTCCATTTTGTTATTGTTCTCTGTGTGGCAAGGGTCTCTGAGCCCAGTATAAACCAGTCCTGTCCTCCATGGTGCAGTATGACCACAGGCGGCGGAAACAGCATTATGAAAATTAGACACAACCTATTAATGTGCAAACTCAACTCCTCCCACAACTCTAAATGGAGACCAGGTCTATTCAGTCCAGCAATGAGTCACCCAGGCAAGGCAGGGCACCGCAACCCCCCCAGTGACTGTCTAGAGTGAATGCACATCACCAGCTCCTGTCACTCCAACACCAGACACTGAATACACAAACAGTCAGAGGCACACAGGATGGTAAAGTAAGAATATGTCCACTTGTGTCATTTTCAAACACAGAATTTAAAAACCACCTTTACTAAAAGGTTTGTTATTAAGTTCTGAGTTCAGAGAGCCTAAACTCAATTTCTCCATCATATACCTATGGAACGTTGTACTAGTAAGATGTTACAAAGTAACTCCCATGTTAGCCTATGGGACAGAGAACCTTTCGATAGTGAAAAACTAAATTGGCAGCATTTCACTATCAGGACATGTCACACATAGCAGTACATGTCCAACCTTTCATAAATTAACTGCTCCCTGCCCAGGGTGTTACCTTGGGCCTACCATAGGGATGCCTTGAATGTAAGGAAAGCAAAGTTTGGGGCCTCACTTGCCAGGGCAACATGGCAGTTTACAACTTCGCACCCAGACACTACAGTGGTAGGTCTGAGACACATATACAGGGCTGATCATGTGGGTGGCACAACCAGTGCAGCAAGCCCACAAGTAGCATTTGATTTACAGGCTGTGTGCTATACTAGAGACTTACCAGTAAATCAAATATGCCAATATTGAATAACCAATCATATCACAATGTATACAGAGAGTATATGCACTTTAGCACTGATCAGCAGTGGTAAAGTGCCCAGAATCCTACAGCAAACGAAAACAGGGTCTGAAAAATAGGAGAGAATAGGCAAAACGTTTGGGGGTAAACCTGTCAAAAAGGCCTGGTCTAACCGTATGACATATAATAATTATCAGGAAGCTAGTAGGCTTGGGCAGAATTTTAAATTCTGCTCTTGGAATTGGAGGAATGTGGTGACTCCGTGTTACTCTTTTAATGTGGAGTTCCAACCAAAATCTGCCAATCGCCATGTCGCAAGCAAAAAATATTTCTGTTCAGGTAACGCGATAACAGCAGAAAAAATGCAAGGCTCCGAAAGTGGACTGGCAAGCGAGATTTGGCATCCCAAAGCGTGATGTTCGACTGCTAGGATGCCTTATTGCACTATTTCCTAATGTGAGAGGTCATGGTAAGAAGGCTGCTTTTCAAGTAGATTTTCTACTTGAGTGACAGCAAAATCAACTTGAATGCCAGTGCGCTTTTGAACACAGTGTTTTGCCATTCATGCTGATTTTTTCAGTGCAGAACATGGTACTGGCATTAAATCATATTGTGAACAGTGCAACTTGCATTTTTTCCATGCATTGAGAGAACTCTGCAGAATCCTACAGAGTTTTTATGTAACACTGTGGAATTCTTTGGAGTGAAATTTCACAAGTTTCTCCCACCCCTAAAAAAAAGTCTCAAGCACCCAATGATGATAGGTGTTAGAGCAGTACCAAGTACAGGCAAGTAATAGACTCTCCATGATGAGCATACAGAGTTGATTAGAGCATAATTACATTGTACCAAAAGTCTCTGGTTGGAATTGTGGATTACTGGAGAATCAATCACATATTCATTGCAGAGTTTCAGGCTGCTGCTTCCTTATGATTTGAAAATAAATGTATAATTGACATTGTCCCTGTGAGTCATTCCAATGTGGATCGGTATTTCTCAAAAAATATATTAGTGACATATTCAAATCTTTCACACACTTATAGTAGGGATCCTATGCTGGGGTCTGCACCTTGCACACAGATGAGAGGTTCTATAGCTGGTTCCTCACAAAGCAGCAGAATTTGCATAATGTTCACTGCAGTTAACTCCATTCTGTCTAAAGTCTCCAAGAACTCAGAATTCTTCACATCCATGCTGATTATCATGGTTGATGGTTCCAGCAGGCCATATGAGAACTTTCATTTGTAAAGTAGGAGATACAGAACCTGGTAAGTTTTCTATTTCTGATTGGCCTCTAGAGAAAAGTAGCAGATAAAAGATCCAGGGGTTCCTGTGGGCAAGTGGGCCATTAGGTTTTCTTGCTGGGAACACTTGCCAGGTAGCCTACTGAGAATGGAGGCTATGCAACCTTTAGAATTCTAAAGGAGAGTCAGGTCAAAGTGCTTGCTATTTTCAGGCTTGTCAAGGCTGTCAAGACATCAAACATTTTAGCCAATTTCCGAATTTTCTGGGACACCAGAGATTCTGATTTTATTCCTCTGATTTCTGTCTTCTATATCAATTGTCTTTTTATGTAGATACCTAAGTTCTTTTCCCAGGTCTCGTCTCAGGTGTATTCAGTCCAGTTGATATTCCATCGTGTCTGTTAGTTTGAGTTGGGTATGGAAAGCTTAGTGATTTCACTTCTACTACTGTCAAGATGATGTCCTCCAGAACTGATCCATTTGCTGATTTGATCGGCAGGTGCTCTGATCAGGAGCAGTGGTTTTGGGGGCACTTTATCTAATGGCTTCTGTGATGAGGAGTTGACAAAGCATTCAGTCTCAAATAAGGTGGGCAAACATGAGAGGTTAGCCCTATAGCAAGAGGACCCAATGTAATCACTCAATGTCTAGTTTAACCTTTTACATTCCGGATTTCACCATAAAATCTTGCATCAAACATACACAATTTTCTATAACATGAAACACATTTCTTTAAATTAATATTTAAACAGATAAACTATTAAAATATTCACAACTTGATCATGCAAATTGAACACTGATTAACAGACCTAACTAGTTTATCATCAGGAAAGAAACTGACAGAATCAAAATGGCATGTGGAATAATCTATCCTTCCTCCTGACATAAATCAGAAGATACATTTTAAAAATATATAAATCTATATATCCTGAACCCTTTCAATATCAACATTTACTTTTTTTGACTAAGCAGCCAAACATTTTAAAAAGTAGATATCAATATGCGACCTCTGGAGTAATCCTGAAAACTAGCCAGTCATGTAGACCTTCAAAGACGTGCAGGGACACATGATAAGACATTTAGGTATGGGAGCAAGTTTCCTGGAGATAGAAGTTTGAGCAATTGAAAGTGAAAGCAGTCACGGAGGGGCCTGAAGAAGCCAAAACTGAGAAGAGGAAGAGCAGTGGGCTGTACTAATGTTTTGACTAAAGTTAGTGAATTTGAAGAAGAAAACTAGTTTGAAGTAGATGGACAAAGTAAATGATGTCAGAAGTGCTAGTATGCAGGGTCGGTTAAGTATGTGCCACTTGGTGAATAGAAATAAAATAGTTGAGTACTTGAAGTTGTTGACATTTCCCTTCAGCTATTGTTCAGCTGTTCTTTTCTCTCTTAAATGTATATGGAGTTTGAGTGAGAGAAAATATTAGTATAAATAAGTTTGGCAAAGTGTAGGGAGCTGTTGAATTGTGAGAATTAGTGGTGCACACTGGCTCTTTATCTACCTTAATCCGAGATAGCCACCATAAGTTGTAGTTCCATTTCAAGTTCTTCCAAGAGTAGAGTATGGCAGACTCAGCTGGTCTCCTATGGGGTTTTATGTTCTTGGGCTGTAAGCTGCATCTATGATCTCCAACGAGTGCTGCTAACTTTCCATTGGTGCATTCCGTAACACTGTGAGCCAGCTGACAAGCACTGGACCAACTGTGGCCTAGGTTCTATTGGCTAGTTGGTGTCTCCAATACTGTGTTGGCAGATGATGGGGCTGAGCACAGCCAGTAATCATAGATCCAGTGGTAAGGAAAGCTGTTCTATGGATGTTTCTCTGGGCCCTTGGTATGTACTCTCTTTCGCTAATTCTTGGGTGGTTCATTGTGTGCTTATTCTAAGAGGAAGGAAGTGCCCACAGGGGTTCATTTGACCACATGCATCAATAAGAGGTTGGTAGTTCCGCAATTCCTCCATCAGGATGGCAGGATAGAAAAGGCTTCAACAGGAGCTGGCCATCTTGTTGGCAGCCAAGCCTCGCCTCCCATCTGGATTCATTGATGGGTTTTGGACAGGTAGAACATGATATACTTCAATATGATATTGCATGAACCCAAACATGTAGCAAGTATGTTCAGTAATGCCTGATGGCCATAAACAAATAATTCCCTATTGCATGTAGTAATAAGCCTCACAGGTTAGTGTCATTGCCGTAAACATTTGGAGACAATTCTTCAATGTGAATCGCCATAAACTGCCCACTGATGATGAGAGTGCATGCAACATTGAAACGTGGTTATCTGACTTCCTTCCACTACTCTCAACTGTGGTTTCGATTTGCAGGTTATTATTATGCTTAAAAGCAAATTCAAACCCCATTCATTTGCTAACCTTTCAAGAAGATAAAAAAACAATTACAAATGCAACCACCATCAGAGTCAGTAAGATGGAAGTTTGCAGAGCTCAACAGGTGGCGGTTGTTCCTGCCAGGAACTATTACCTGCAATTGTTACTTTGAAGTAAACGAAGCATCAAACTGGAGAATCCAAGCAAGAAATGTATACCACTCTGAATCTGGATGTGGCAAAAATATTTGCTTTTCAGTGATTACAAAACTCCCAGTATGTACAAAGTCCCCTTGGGATTATAAAAGCAGGGGTTGCTTGCTCATTGATATAATATTTCTCTCTAAGGGCCATATCAAGTACACTGTTAATGTATTCTAGGAGTGACCCCAACACCTTTCAAAATGCATATTTGCATTTAAATGATGTAGTTCTTTTTATCTATTATCGGAACATCTGAATTAGAAATGCTGCACATAGGTGTTGTAACATTAGAAAGTGGCAAAATGTGGAGATAACACAAACAGTATTCGAAAGAAATTGAGCGAGGAAACTGTGGTTCTAAAGGTAAAGGTTGTTTCCTGAATGAAAGCATGAACATTAAAGAAGTGGTTCTTTGTCTAAATCAATCTATTGTTTTCTCAAAGCGCACGAATGTGTCCAAAATCAGTAAATGACAATCACTGCTTAGGGCGACATAGTAAAGAAAGTGTGTATTTAAAATGTAAAAGATGAAATTATATGATGTAATTACATTTTGTATTTAATGTCTCGGTCATCCAAAATGCATGGATCAAAGACAAATTCATATCTAATTTAGACAAATAAGGTTTAATGATATTTCGTAAAAATATAAAACTATTAATAACGAGTAACTATGATTATAGTCGTGAAATAAGTATTCTATGAAGTTAATATTCGATAATGCAACAAGGCCCCAAGTTATCTCCGTTTATAAAATATTGGTCCAGAAATTAATTGTTTCCCTTTTCCTTTACATATGGTTTTGTAGTTGGCAGCTCCATTTCAAAGCTTTATTTTACGGGACACGAATTAGTGGCAAGCGGCGTTAATGTCCAAAATACACCTTATCATCTTCCTGCAGGTGTTTCTTTACTTCACAGAAAACACTGAATTTAAATTATGGTTTCATGTATCATGCATGTACAATACTTGTTTTCTCTGTCATATTGAGCCAGCGTCTGGAATTTAGGATTTGGAACAGGAAGAATGCTGAAAAAAAATCAACATTTTCCCTTGATGAAGGAAGTATGTGAAACCCTTTGGAAAATAATGTTTCCACGCAACACATGTAATTTTCTTTGATATATATACGAATGTGTTTTCTAATAATCTTGGTGTACAACACATGTAATTATCTTTGATATATATGAATGTGTTTTCTTTAGCATAAACACACTATAACAGGACAGATATTCAATAAAGAATTCTCATGAAGTTATTATTCCTGTCAGCGAGAAAGGGATTTGAATGTGTTGCCAGCGAGGTGCTTGGCCATATGTAAGGCTGTTTTTAGGTGAGTTTGTTGCAGTAAACGCTAAAGCAGTTAAGTGCAGCCTGGCAGCTCAAATATTTGCAGTAAAGCAACTGAGCAATATATAAAGCAAGGCATATAAGAACAATATCCAAGCAGCCAGTACGGATGCAGAAGTCAGCAGAGCTGCATAAAGTACCATTTTGACAAATTGACGTCAGTAGAAAGTAGCATAGTTGAAGGTAAAATTAATGAGTAAACCACTTTATGCAATGTGGTGACCATCTCGGAAACAAAGAAAATAACAATCCAAGAAGACAGCGACTACTATTGACTATTGACTTAAAAGTCAATAGAGGGAGCAACATCTGGCAGGCAACTAAGGCCTGGGTAGAGGGTGTGTGTGGGGGGGGGCAGATGCAGAGAGTGGGGAGCAAAAGAGACACCGAGCATTAGAGGTGCTTGAGGTCTGTAGAGGAAGGGGCAGAGGAATGGTGAGGTATGTGGGTACAGATGAGGGAATACTTGGATGACTAGAGAGAAAAGTGGGTGAGATATTGAAAGACAGAGAAGACAGAACAACACATGTGCTCCCATTGAGTGCTTACGTAGAAAATCCTGAAATTAAATCAGGAGCAAAGAATTGCAATAGAGGAGGAAGTCTTCCATGAATGAGCAAGTGACAGACCCAAAGCTGCCCACTCTAAGTATATGTTAACATATTGGTTACAATGCTGACTACAAAAGAAACTTGAAGATGTCTGCAGTATGGCATTACAAAGCACATAAAGAAGATACTGGCCAAACATTGCTGCATCTCGCTGACATATTTTCCAAATTACATGGTAGCTAGCTTCTGGTGAGGTTAGACTATTAAAGACAGAAAACTAATAGACCTCCTTTTCTTCAGACATGATTTAGCAATGGGTAAAGCAGTCTATATGAAATATTTACTATCTATTTCCGAAAGCCAATATTTTCATTAAGGAAGAGGTAGCTGCTTTGCTGTTTATATAGAAGTAAAAACAGTGTTCCATTAATAAAATGGTTGATACAGTAGCTAGACTTAGCAATAAGGGCCCCATATTTGAGCAACTTTGCATGAGTATATTCTGGTGTAAGAGGTAAGATCACGAAGAATTTAGCAGTCAGCCAGGCGAGTTGACAAGGCTATGTATAGGCCTTAACATTATTTGCTCACTTTGCCACTGGATTCAAGCAGACCTGGCTGAAGACGGCTGTAATGCCAGAAAACGGTCCTAGGAAGCTTGTTTCCGGTCCGGTCCAGGGGAAGCATGGCTTGGCATTTCGGGCTGGACTGTTCCCATGAGGCACAGGGTCAGACTGATTTGCATATGGCCATGTCTGAACTCGGGTGGCAAAGTCGGTTAAAGAACGGTGATAGATTAAACCCAGATCTGTTGACTGGGTGTGAGTGTTTGATTGGTTCAGATGCTCCGTCCATCACCACCCCCCTTTTGTACTGCTTTGTTCGCCATAAGTTGGCATGGTGTGCTCAGACGTGAGTCCCTTGCTCACTTTGCCACTGGATTCAAGCAAGCCTGGCTGAAGACGACTGTTATGCCAGAAACCGGTCCTAGGAAGCTTGTTTCCGGTCCAGGGAAGGCATGGCTTGGCAGTTCGAGCTGGACTGTTCCCATGAGGCACAGGGTCAGACTGATTTGCATATGGCCATGTCTGAACTGGGGTGGCAGAGCTGGCTGAAGAACGGTGATGGATTAAACCCAGATCTGTTGACTGGGTGTGAGTGTTTGATTGGTTCAGATGCTCCGTCCATCACCGCCCCCCTTTTGTACCTCTTTGTTCGCCATAAGTTGGCAGGGTATGCTCAGACATGAGTCCCTTGCTCACTTTGCCACTGGATTCAAGCAAGCCTGGCTGAAGATGGCTGTAATGCCAGAAACCGGTCCTAGGAAGCTTGTTTCCGATCCAGAGAAGGCATGGCTTGGCAGTTCGGGCTGGACTGTTCCCTATGAGGCACAGGGTCAGACTGATTTGCATATGGCCCTGTCTAAACTGGGGTGGCAGGGTGGGCTAAAGAACGGTGATGGATTAAACCCAGATCTGTTGACTGGGTGTGAGTGTTTGATTGGTTCAGATGCTCCGTCCATCACCACCCCCCTTTTGTACCGTTTTGTTCGCCATTAGCTGGCAGGGTATGCTCAGACGTGAGTCACTTGCTCACTTTGCCACTGGATTCAAGCAAGTCTGGCTGAAGACGGCTGTAATGCCAGAAACCGGTCCTAGGAAGCTTGTTTCCTGTCCAGGGAAGGCATGGCTTGGCAGTTCGGGCTGGACTGTTCCCATGAGGCACAGGGTCAGACTGATTTGCATATGGCCATGTTTGAACTGGGGTGGCAGGGTGGGCTAAAGAACGGTGATGGATTAGGCCCGGATCTGTGGACTGGGTGTGAGTGTTTGATTGGTTCAGATGCTCCGTCCATCACCACCCCCCTTTTGCACCTCTTTGTTCGTCATAAGTTGGCAGGGTATGCTCAGACATGAGTCCCTTGCTCACTTTGCCATGGGATTCAAGCAAGCCTGGCTGAAGATGGCTGTAATGCCAGAAACCGGTCCAAGGAAGCTTGTTTCCGGTCCAGGGAAGGCAAGGCTTGGCAGTTCGGGCTGGACTGTTTCCATGATGCACAGGGTCAGACTGATTTGCATATGGCCCTGTCTGAAATGGGGTGGCAGAGTGGGCTAAAGAACGGTGATGGATTAAACCCAGATCTGCTGACTGGGTGTGATTGTTTGATTGGTTCAGATGCTCCGTCCATCACCAACCCCCTTTTGTACCGCTTTGTTCGCCATAACTTGGCAGGATATGCTCAGACGTGAGTCCCTTGCTCACTTAGTCACTGGATTCAAGCTAGCCTGGCTGAAGACGGCTGTAATGCCAGAAACCGGTCCTAGGAAACTTGTTTCTGGTCCAGGGAAGGCATGGCTTGGCAGTTCGGGCTGGACTGTTTTCATGAGGCACAGGGTCAGACTGATTTGCATATGGCCATGTCTGAACTGGGGTGGCAGATTGGGCTAAAGAACGGTGATGGATTAAACCCAGATCTGTTGACTGGGTGTGAGTGTTTGATTGGTTCAGATGCTCCGTCTATCACCACCCCCCTTTTGTACCGCTTTGTTCGCCATAACTTGGCAGGATATGCTCAGACGTGAGTCCCTTGCTCACTTTGCCACTGGATTCAAGCAAGCCTGGCTGAAGATGGCTGTAATGCCAGAAAACGGTCCTAGGAAGCTTGTTTCCGGTCCAGGGAAGGCATGGCATGGCAGTTCGGGCTGGACTGTTCCCATGAGGCACAGGGTCAGACTGATTTGCATATGACCATGTCTGAACTCGGGTGGCAGAGTGGGCTAAAGAACGGTGATGGATTAAACCCAGATCTGTTGACTGGGTGTGAGTGTTTGATTGGTTCAGATGCTCCGTCCATCACCACCCCCCTTTTGTACTGTTTTGTTTGCCATAAGTTGGCAGCTTATGCTCAGACATGAGTCCCTTGCTCACTTTGCCACTGGATTCAAGCAAACCTGGCTGAAGACGGCTGTAATGTCAGAAACCGGTCCTAGGAAGCTTGTTTCCGGTCCAGGGAAGGAATGGCTTGGCAGTTCGGACTGGACTGTTCCCATGAGGCACAGGGTCAGACTGATTTGCATATGGCCATGTCTGAACTGGGGTGGCAGGGTGGGCTAAAGAACGGTGATGGATTAAACTCAGATCTGTTGACTGGGTGTGAGTGTTCGATTGGTTCAGATGCTCCGTCCATCACCACCCCCTTTTGTACCGCTTTGTTCGCTATAGGTTGGCAGGGTATGCTCAGACGTGAGTCCCTTGCTCACTTTGTCACTGGATTCAAGCAAGTCTGGCTGAAGACGGCTGTAATGCCAGAAACCGGTCCTAGGAAGCTTGTTTCCGGTCCAGGGAAGGCATGGCTTGGCAGTTTGGGCTGGACTGTTTCCATGATGCACAGGGTCAGACTGATTTGCATATGGCCATGTCTGAACTGGGGTGGTAGAGTGGGCTAAAGAACGGTGATGGATTAAACCCAGATCTGTTTACTGGGTGTGAGTGTTTGATTGGTTCAGATGCTCCGCCCATCACACTCCCCTTTTGTACCGTTAACATTATTTAAGCCATACCACAATGATGTAGCTGAACTACTCTAGTCCAGCTTTGACGCCCCATACCTATCAGGGAATTCTATTCCCATACCATTATTTACAGATGACAGAAATGTATTATCATACCTAAAAGTAGACTTATAGAACATTCTAAATAATTTTCATGTTCTGCGAATGTAAGTTTTGACTGTGAATCCTGCAAGGATAACGTTGATGCTGTATAGTGTGAAAAGAGTAGTTAAATGCTTGGTACTGTTAATGAACCCCCTTTGAAAGGAACCTGCTCTCATGATATTTGTGAATTAGGTTTGCTAATCATAGGAGAGAATTTCCACCTACGACAATATAATTGGTGCATGCTCATGAGGGGGGGAGGAGAGCAACACAGTTAAATTTCACCAGGAAGTTGTGGTGTAAAACAGTGAGACACATGTTTTCTTGCATTAGATTACAGGTGGTATCAACTACCCACTATTGGGCCATGGTTTGGAGCCATGCAAATTCAGAGGCCTTTGCTATTAGAGAGCAGACATTTCCAAAACTACAACTTAACTTATCTCAAGTGCCTTTATAAGCTCGCTTTTATTACAGCTCTGAATAAAAGGTACTAGTCATAAGTAGACCACTCGGGATAAGAATGTGGTCAAACCCATAATTAACCTATTACAGGGAGGCATGGAAGGAGATAGCAGGGTGATTCAGTGCATACTTTGAACAATGGGTAAGATTCTAACTAAGTTCAACTTCAAAGACCATTAAACAAATTCTAACCTAATTATCAGATCGAAAAGAAAAATAGTCAGGGATTATAAAGGGAACTGGGTCAAAACTAAGTGGATAGAGAGTGCAGTTTTGAGTCAGCTATGTGTAATACTGATGTGAAAACATGTGGGGGGTTGACACTATATTTAGAATGGCTTCTGCCATTCCGCTAGCTGTTAAAAATCGGAATATTACTGCTTGTATCTTTAGCCTACAATTGACACATGGCAAGAAGCCCCATAAAAAGTTCCACCCTGCCCAAAGAGGAACAAATCAATGGAATGTTTCTTGGTATTGTGACATTTCGATTCTGGCTTCAAAAGGTGCTTGTTAAAACCTCTTTTAATCAATGCGAAAGTGAACACCTAAGAATGATGGCCCCTGGGGGAAGTAGAGTTGCAGACTACTTTTTCCCCTCGGTGCTTCATGCAAAAAATAGGATAAAGCTAGGATAGTTGGTTGGAAGGGCTGGTTGTAGCGTCAGGCTTTATAAGAGCCAGGAAGTTCATGTATGGCCTTATCCTGACTTCAAGCATCGCCGGGTGGGGATAGGTTTTGAATAAAGGAAGTTTGTAGCAGTGTCCACGCAACATGCCCATGCTCACCTTGAACAGGTGAGGGCAGCGCTGCACACTTTATGAGCAGCTGACAGGGAAGACCTTCTCAGGCCTGGTGTCCTTGACCAGGACTGGGTCAGTTTGGCTCACCTGACTCATTCCGTTTCGGCCAAGGAGGTCAAGGCCGTTGCGGCCTGTTTGTCTCTGTGGGGAACAGGAGGGAGAAGAAGGCCCCACGGGGGCACAGTAGGAGCACAAGGTGCTCTACTGGTGAGTGAAGGCAGGCCGGGAGGCGTTGCAGCCCTCCGGCTAGGTTAAAGGGCTCCACCTCCACCGATGAGCAGGACAGCTCTGAGGAGCCTGAGGGACAAGGCCTAGTACCGATGCACTGATTCTGCCAGTGGGAGTGTCCCTAAGGGTATGATTGACACAGCGCTGATGGGGCAGGAAGGGTCCTTGGACTTGTGTGTGGGAACAGCCCCATTTACAAGCACCAGGGCAGTGGCTGGGTCAAATGGCCCAGCCACCAAAAAAGCATAAGAATGATGCCAGAGGTGCGGTAAGCACAGTGGTTGAGGGAGGACATAGGGATGGGTCAGCTCTGAATGGTCAGGGGAATGCAGTTAGAGGGGCCATGCCTGGTAGATGGCAGGGAGTTCATAAAGAGGTGCAGGTTAGGGAGCAGCACTGCTTGGTCCAGGAGACTGAGGAACACCGGGAGTGAATGTGCAGGGCTAGGGAAGAGGAGACGGGCGCTGGTAAGTATGCAGCTGGGAGTGTCTCCATGGACATGGATGGGGATGAAAAAGTAGCCTGCAGCTTTGGGGTTAAGGCAGGATGTTGGCTCTGGGTGCCTGAAGGGGGGACATGAGCTCTGGTAGGCAGGGAGCTGTTGCGGCTTGGACCCGATGGTGCTCGGGACCTGCCAGTTTGGTGTAGCCTGGAGGGGTAAATGCTGATGAAGCCCTTGGCAGAGGCTGGCAGACAGATGGCGAAGCCAACAGAGCACACGTCGGTCCCGGGACATTGATCCAAAGAGTTGGGGAGGTCCGTGGCTGTCGCTCCTACAACAAGGGCTCATGCATTAAACCCTAGACAGGACTGTTGGGCCCAGCGTGGCAAGAATGCAAGTGTGCTTAAATGTGGCAGTGTGGCTCATTGGAGTGAGTTTGAGGAGGGTGAGTGTGATGATGCATTGGTGCTGGATTATGACGAAGGTAGCGATGATTGGGTAAAAGGTAAGCAGCAAGATGAGGATTAAGTGGAGACGCCTGAGGTGCACAACTAGGCAAAGGGGTGCAAAACAAGTGGTGCAGCTAGTGTTTTGAAAAATGCAAGTGAGGACCGAAGGGGCACCTAGGTCAGGGCATCAAAGCCAAGCGGTGGAAGGAACAGGGAGAAGAAAAACATGGAGCCTGTCTGTAGGTACAGGGGATTGAGGTCAGTTTGGGACAGCAGGGAATGTAAGAAGGGGGTTGTCACTTGCAGGTCAGTGGGTGTTGGGGACGGGGTCATAAACACTGGGGCGGGGAAGGCTAAGAGTACCTTGAAGGAGATAGGGACACCCAAGCGGTCTGGTGGCAAGAACGCTTCTGAAGGAAAGAGGTGTCAGATGGATAGCTCAGGGGAATGAGAGGAAGCAGGGGGCAACAAGGCCTCCAATGGCAACAAACATAATAAGAGGCTGCCTTGCATGGGTTTGGTGAATCCTTTGTGGTCCCATCTGTCTAAACAAACTAAGAACAGGATTTGGAAGCACAAATATGTAGAAGTTTTAAAGCTTTTGTACAGGGATATTCTGCTCCCATCACCCATGTATATTCAAGAATGAATGGTCCAAGTGCAGGAGGAGACAGCCTATCACATAGTGTTTCACATTCACCAACAACTCCCTCCCCATTCACCTCTGGATCAAGGATATTACAGCTCTCAATTGCCTCCTCTCCCCCTCGAATATTATCAAATCCCTAGGCATCAGCATTGACCATAACATGAATCTCATCCCACACATCAAAAATGCCGCCAAGGGTGCCATCTTCACCTCCACCACCTCAAAAAACTCAAACCTTTCATACCAGCAGACGACTTTAAAACCGTTGTCCAATCGCTTGTCCTTTCCCGTATTGACTATGGTAACGCCACACTCGTTGGCACCCCTAAAGCCCACCTAGCACCGCTCAAATCTGTCCTCAACCTTGCCGCCAGACTTATTTCCAATTGTAAAAAATTCGACCACATCTCTCCGGTCTTAAAAAACCTCAATTGGCTCCCAGTAGAAAGTAGATCCACCTACAAAATTGCATGTATCACGCACAAAGCCCTTCACCTAAACACCCCCTCCTACCTGGCTGAGAAACTGCAAAAAGCTAGATACTCCAGGTCCCTGAGGAGCACCAACTCCCTTGTCCTAATCCCTCCCAGACTCAAGCACAAAAAACCCCAATCTCGTGCTTTTTCCGGGAATGCACCCACGATCTGGAACTCTCTCCCCAAAGATCTTCGATGCAACCCCTCCTGCCCTCTCTTCAAAAAAAGACTGAAAATACTCCTTCACAACAAATATTGGGGAACCTAACCTCACTGATGTCTGACTCTCTACACTCCTTTCTACCTGATTCTCGTCTCCTCCTCAACCCCTTCCCCGCCTCTCAATCTGCCTCTCCCCTTTTCTTCACTCCCTTCTCCCTCTGAACATCAACACCCCCTCCCCCTATTGATCTCCATCGCCCCTAAACACCCAGCACATTCTATTACCCTATTTTATGTAACTCATGTTTTAATGCACATTGTTTTACTTTATTGTAATTGTTTACCTATCTTGTAAAGTCCTCTGTGGTACCCCTGGGTCCAGTAGGGCTATATAAAACCTTGGAAATAAATAAATAAATCAGTGGAAGGCTTCCAGGGGCCAAAGTCAGCAGGGACAGTCTGGACAGAAAGGAGCATACTCCCATTACGGCAGATGCCCAGTGCACTTAGCTGTCAGTGCATCCTGACAGGGAGGCAGCTTTGCGGCTGGAATGGGGTTTTGCAGAAGCTTTTAGGATCGGGTACTAGGGGCCTAAAGGGCATAGGTGGGTGGACAAAGTGCGGTCTGACAAGGAATTTCCTGAGGTAGTGGCAGCGAAGTTGGACATAGAAGTCTTGGAAAGAGAATAGCGGGACCCTATTTTGAAGGGTCCATCTCTGACATGATTGTTTCTCCTTGTGGTTTGTGCCCAAGAAGGTGGCAGGGGAATTTCAGTTGATCCATCACTTGTTGTGGCTAGATGGACCTTCTGAGAATGCCTTTATTGTGGAGGAGGACTCTAGGGTGCTGTATGCGTCACTGGACGATGCTGTTCGTCTGTTGATACAGTGTGGCCAAGGAGTGAAATTGGCAAAATGTGACATTAAGCCAACTTTTCGGTTGCTGCCGATACACTCTGTTCATTTTTCACTACTGGGTATGCAGTTCGGGGGGGCCATCTACATTGACAAGGTTTTGCCGATGGGCTGTGCCATTTCTTGTTGTTGCCTTTAGTACGTTCCTGCAATGGGTTTTCACCAAATCTGGTGGTCATTGGGAGGTGACTCACTACCTGGATAATTTCCTGATTGTAGACAGGAAGTACTCAGTAAAAGTGTCAGGGCTCTGCAGCCTTTTCAATTCATGACCGGGTGTTTCAGGGAGCCTTTGGCTCTGGAAAAGATGGAAGGCCCTTTTGAGGTTTTGAACTGGATACGGGACAGATGGTGGGTGAGGTTGCTGCAAATGAAGGTGGAAGAGATTCAAAGATTCCTGTTGAAGCTGATGGGTGAATGCAAAATTCAGTTGCAGTGTCTACAAAAGTTACTTGGTTTCTTGAACTTTGCATGTCGAGTGGTGTGGGCTGAACAGATATTTTGTTGGTGTCTGGGCATGGTCATGTCCGGGGCGGTTTTTACTAATCACACAGTGCAAATCTCTTTGGCTGTCAGGGCACATTTGGGTGTTTGGAGGATGTTTTTGGATGACTTCAATGGAGTATCCATGTGTTTCTTGGATGAGAACACAGTTTGGCAAGTACACATATTTTTAGATGCGGCAGGTGCTCAAGTTGTTGGACTGTTTTGGGACGCAAGGTGGTGTGCAGAACGCTAGCCAGCTCATTGGTTAATTGCCAAAAACACACTTGATGGACAGAATGCAGAACAATGTCTTACATTCACCCCAGTACAAAGATCTGGGCCTAAATCCATAGTTTCTTTGCACTACACATCAACCTAGGTCACACAATGGCTATATGCAAATCAGCCTTGACCCTGTGCCTCATGGGAACAGTCCAGCCCGAACTACCAAGCCATGTCTTTCCTAGACCGAAATCAAGCATCCAAAGACCGGGGTCTGGCTATCAGCCTTCTTCAGCCTGGATTGCTTGACTCCAGTGATGTGGAGAGCCTGGGACTCACGTATGAGCATACCCAGCCAACTTGTGGTGAAAATTGCAAAAAGCACAGTTGATGGACAGAATGCAGAACAATGTCTTACATTCACCCAGGTACAAAGATCTGGGCTTAAATCCATCATTTTTTTGCACTCCACACCACCCTAGGTCAGACAATGGCTATATGCAAATTAGCCTTGACTCTGTGCCTCATGGGAACAGTCCAGCCCGAACTACCAAGCCATGTCTTTCCTAGACCGGAATCCAGCATCCAAGGGCCGGTTTCTGGCTATCAGCCTTCTTCAACCTGGATAGCTTGACTCCAGTGATGTGGAGAGCCTGGGACTCATGTCTGAGCATCCCTGCCCTGACCGCCAAAGAGATTTGCACTCTGTGATTAGTAAAAACCTCCCCGGACATGACCATGCCCAGACACCGGCAAAATGTCTGGTCAGCCACACCACTCGACATGCAAAGTTCAAGAAATCAAGTAACTTTTGTAGACACTGCAACTCAATTTTGCATTCACCCATCATCTTCAACAGGAAACTTTGAATCTCTTCCACCTTCATTTGCAGCAACCTCACCCACCATCTGTACCGTATCCAGTTCAATGCCTCAAAAGGACCTTCCATCTTCTCCAGAACCAAAGGTTCCCTGAAACACCCGGCCATAAATTGAAAAGGCTGCAGAGCCCTGACACTTTTACTGAGTACTTCCTGCCTACTAACAGGAAATTATCCAGGTAGTGAGTCACCTCCCATTGACCACCAGATTTGGTGAAAACCCATTGCAAGAAAGTACTAAAGGCAACAATAGGAAGAGGACAGATGTCTTTTTCGGGATGACTGAGTGCATCTTTTACAAATGAGGAATGCATACTACATGATGGAGGTGCTGGATAAGGTTAGCTGACTGTGGGAGGAGATTATTTGGTTCAGGCGAGATCAGTGTTGAAAGGTTTGTTGGAAAAGTGGGGGGGAGTCAGAAAATGCCCTCTATGTTTTTTCGGGGTGGTGGCATTTCTGGAGGTGACGAGTCACATGCTGTCATATCCACCCCCTCAGGGGGTAGAAGAACGAAGTACAAGTGACAAAAGACAGTGTGCGGTACGTTGTCAAGCGAGGAAAGAGTTTCAGTGGAGGGTGTTTGGATAGAAAATGAAGGAGAGTCTGGATATATGGCAGGAGCCCAGTGAGTGGAACAGGGAAGTATGAAATAAGGTATGAGGGCTTGGGAAGTGAAAGTACTTGCAAAAGTTAATGTTGTTTATATGTTGATTCAAGTTCAAAAGAAGTGCTTATAACTGTGATCTGATAAATGGTTTTTACACTAAATTGTGTTTTTATTGCACAAAGAGCAATTTTAATCTGCACAGCAACTGCAAAGAAATCAACGTTAAATGCTGTCTTCCTGTGAAAAATGATTCATTCAGAAAAAAGGGTATCTGGATGAATCAGAAATTATAAGAAATGTAGGAATCCACATTCCCCACCTGGACAGTTCAGTAGATACTAGTTCTTAGTTTAATACTGTGAGGCATTGCTGTGGGTGTGCTTACCACTAATGTGCCTGTGGTGCAGTTCTTGGGTCTCAGGCTGTTGTATGACGTTACAACGCATTCAATTGCAACGTATGCCTTTACAACGCATGCATTACAATGCGAATGCCATTACCACGTATAATCTTTACCACGATAAAGCCTTTACCACAAAGACTTTTACAACAACTTTCATTGCAAAATTATACATAGTAAGGGCATATTCATGGTAAAGGTTATCTCAGGTCCCTGCCCCAAGTCCCATAACTGGTTCTTTGCACCCTCCCAACCCCAGCTCTCTGATCGTTTTTATTAAAAAATACCCCTCCCCTGTACCCCTGCATGACCCCCTTCCTCTATCCATCCCTCAATCCTTCTAAGATATACCCCTCCCCTGAACCCTAAAAATGGACCTCTGCATGATTCCCAAATCCCCAAAGCCTTCTAACAAATACCCCTCCCCTCCCATGCCCTGAATTCTAGAAACAGCACCCTTCGTGACCCAACCACCAGCACTTTATTTAGTCAAATAATAACTTTATTTATAAAGTAAAATCCCCCTTACTTCTCCAGGACATCTCCTCTCCAAGTTTTTCTGAGGCGTGGATGGTGCATGTAGTAAAGAGGAAGCACCTTTCTGTTTCCTCTAACGACGCCGATAGCCTCCACCACCCTTACCACACTCATACCTTTATCACACGTCTTTACTACATATCTCATTGTAATGACATGGGTGATAAAAGCTGTGCATGGTAATGGTGTTTACCCGTCACACACTTACCTTAACCATACACACCTTTACAACTTAATTTGTTGTAAAAGTATGCATGGTAAAGGCTATATGTGGTAATCACGCATGTGTTGTAACGCATGTGTGGTTAAGGGTATTCGTGAAAGCAGGCCAGATTTATGTTGGTGAATGGTTAGCTTCACTGTTATCTATCCCCACATATTATGTCAATATCCTTCTTATAATCAGTACAACACTTCAGGTGTGTAATGCAGTCGCAGCCAGCATGACTAGTGAGTGGGGGAGTGGAGGGGCATGCAGGGGGGGGTTTATTTCAAATAAATGTTTTACTTTGTTTTTTCTTACCTTATGTATTTATTTATTTATTTAATTTGTATAGCGCGTTATAACCACCGGGGTCTCTAAGCGCTGTTTGTCCAGATTACGTAGTGGGGTTCGGTATTTACTTGATCTTAACACAACGCCTAGAGGCTGCTCCATGCTTGCTTGAACAGTACAGTTTTTAACTTTTTTCTGAAGGATAACAGATTGCATTCCTTCCTTAGTTCTGGGGCCAGTTTGTTCCACAAAGCTGGGAGTGTGTTGGAGGAAGCACGTCCCCCACCGTGGCCAGTTTAAAACGGGATTGGGACAAGAGGGTAGCGTCCGACGAGCGCAAAGTCCTGCTCGGTGTATATATGGGGATAGGCGGGATTTCAAGTATCTTGGTGCATTACCATACAGCGCCTTATGTACGATACACAATCCTTTGAATACAACCCTCTGCCGAATCGGGAGCCAATGTAGCTCCTGCATCAGGGGGGAAGAGTGGGTAGTCCTAGGTTTCTTGTAAATCAGCCGGGCTGCGTCATTCATAACCCCCTGTAGCTTATCCAGCAGCCGCTGGGGTAGACCAATATACAGGGAGTTTCCGTAGTCCAGCCTAGCCAGGATTGTGGCTGAGACCACATGTCTCAAGGTGGAAAATGAGAGTAGTGCAGAGATCTTCCTCAGTTGTCGCATCAGGCCTATACAGGTGCCCACTACCATGGTGACTTGTTTTTTCATGGAGAGTTTATCATCCACGTACAGGCCCAGACTTTTGACTGCAGTCGCCGGTTCCGGTGGCACACCCAGCTCCACAGGCCAGAATTTCTCGCTCCAGGGGTTGCCCGTGATGGAAATAGGCAACACTTCCGTCTTGTCCGGGTTGATTTTTAAGGAGTTCTCAGACATCCAATTAACCGTGGCTTTGAGTATGTCCTGCAACCTGGTAGACGCTCCCGGGCCATCATCCAGCCGGATGATTATCTGGGTGTCATCGGCGTAGTTGTATACTAGGCAGTCCATCCTATTCAGGAGTGCAATTAATGGCTGCAAGTAAATATTAAAGAGTAGGGGTGACAGGGCAGAACCCTGTGGAACCCCACAAGTAATGGGAGCAGAGGTGGAAAGGAAGTCCCCCAACTGTACTCTTTGTGTCCTGCCCTGTAAGAATGATGTAAGCCATGCATGTGCCGTACCCCTGATACCAGAAGACCTCAACCGCGACAATAGTTGTTCATGACACACGGTATCAAAGGCCGCGG
This sequence comes from Lissotriton vulgaris, assembly GCF_964263255.1. NCBI lineage: Eukaryota > Metazoa > Chordata > Amphibia > Caudata > Salamandridae > Lissotriton > Lissotriton vulgaris. The sequence goes on from NC_141691.1 coordinate 1,571,111,698, forward strand.
AGAGATCCAGTAATACCAGGGCGCTCGGTGTTTTTATACCAGCTCGACTCCTCAATTCATCCAGGATTGATAGCATGACTAATTCCGTGCTATGGATAGCCCGCTCCGGTCATGTCTGGCATTGCTTCCTCTCCATATAGGAATCAGCCAAGCAGGCAGTGTCCCTCCCCTTCCCTAAGCCAATCACTATGCTGCAATAGCAGGGTTGTGATTGGCTAGGCCGCCAACCGTACAGAGGTCTACGGGGAGGCCGTTTTCTCCATGTAGGCTGCATACAGCTGACATCGGGAAAACGGAGAGTGTGCATGACTGGATTGGTCAGCCTTGGGACTGACCAAACAGTCAGCGCCCACAACAATGGGTGACCCACTCATCCCTTGCCTGGAGCAGGACCACCCTCCCACCGGCCCCAACCAAACCCATCTGCTTCTCGCAGTGTGAAAAGCAGAGACATTAAATGGTATTCATAATACCTTTTTAAGTTTCTGCTTTTCGCTCTGTGAGAAAGCAGTGGGGCGCCCTCTTCCACCCACATGGAGGATTCGCCCCTGGTGTAAGAGTGGGCGTGTATCAGGGAGGTGCCCATGGTCACGTTGCACTAGGCCTCAGCTAAGGTGACCGGTCCTTAGAGAGATAAATGTTATGATTAATCAGTCTACACCAGGCCCTCGATGCCATTTACATGGCCTCAAGATCTTAACAGAGCTGCGCCATTAAGCATAGAACACAACATTCAATACTTTTGTTCACTACCTCCCGAAGAAATTAGAGTCCGTTATAAACTGATTTACAAGTATTAGTTCAGGGCACGTAGGTAGATTACAGAGTCAAGAATCTCATTATAAACAGAAATTTGCCGAACTCACCATGCATTTACATCCGTAAGCTCACTGAACACATTGAATCCTTTGAAATAACTGTTTAACCATATTCTGGAATAATGAACAAATAATAGTGGTATGTTGCCTGCGTGCCTACCATACAGTTCTGTACCACGTGTGGGGTTTTACACTAAAGGGTTAGAAAAGCCATTAATGTGCCCTCGCTTGCCAAGAATCTTCAAATCTAAATAACATGGACTGGAAATCTCTTATGCAACGTGGCGTGTGATTGGAAAGCCCAGTAAGCTGACGTCTATTCATAGTAATGTCAGGATCAGATTAAGTTAATGTGAAGACCTGGGTCCGGACAGAACTGCAAATCCACGTCCTTTAATCCTGTCCAATCCCATAGACTGAGTTCCTTTGCCTGACCTGTCTGACTGGTACACTCTTGCAAGGTAACGTACAGCCAAGCAAGGTGATGTGCAAACAAATGGATGATGTCTGCAAAAACCCTAACAGTACTACAGGTTTATGAAGCGTGTTGACGTATTCAAGTATGTTTACAACTTCGACAGTAAATCATTCACAAATCTATTTTTAAACTATGTATTTTTTTTCTTTAAATATATCTTTATTGGCATTTATAAACATAATTTTAAACTATCTATTGTACAGTGGCTGTGTGTATTTTACCAATCTTCATGTACTAAACGATCATCAGAAAAACTGAGTTTTTGTAAAATTGCTACAGAGGCTCTATTCTTATCATCTCTATTAAGAGCATATATACAAGCCCCTATCGCCACCGCAATGTCACTTTTGGTGACGTTGTGATGGCGATAGGAGCTTCATCTTATTTACAAGGCAGTGTTAAGACACTTAACGTGGTTTAACGCTGCCTTCGGCCCCCTTTCACGCTACAGTTAGCGTGAAAGGAGCGAACAATGGGTGTTGTGGTGGTTGCGCCACCGCAACACCCACTGATTTTGACGTTGCACCCTATTTACAAGAGCAGTGTAAATAAGAGGCAGCGCCACAATTAAGACCACAAAAAATCTGGTCTCCAACAGGCGAAACGAGGAGAAATGCTTTATTTCTCTGCATGTTTGCTGTTTCCATGTGAGCTGCCTTGGGCAGCACACATAGGAACAGCAAAAGGCCAATGATTGTTTATGTGCAGGAAGGTCCCCCTTCCTGCACATTAACAATCATTTTGAAAAATGCAGTTTGCAACTTCTATGTGTGCTGCATTAAGCAGCACACACAGAAGGGACAGCTTCCTGCACATAAACAATCTTCCCCTCAATGTTGACAATCTTGCACTATGGTGCAAGGGTGCCTGCGTTGACGCTAGGCAGGTAACATTTAGTGCCAATGCAGGGGGAATCACAGGACTGCACCATATTCTAGTAAATATGGCGCAGTCCTGTGGTTCTAAAGTGATGAAGTGTGTTGTTAGTCTTCTTGGCTTAACAACACTATTTGCCACTTTCTTGTAAATATGCCCCTCAGTGTATTGAGGTCATGTGACCTCACTTTTACCTTCAAACCAGGCTCTCATATACCACCATCCCTAACAGAGCAGTGCAATGCAGGAACGATTTGGGCAGATTTAGGTGGTTCCAAGTGCTTTTAAATGGGTCGCACTGTTTGGTACTCAGTACCTGTTCTTCTTTAACACCTTCCAAGCGTCGAACGTTCAGCGCCCAGTGCTGAACGTTCGAATAACGAATGCTGACCCGTCGGCCAAAGGTCGTGCGCAGCACTGACAAGGTAGTGCTCGTGACGACCGTTGGCCGACGGCAGCACTTAAAGGGTTAATTTGAAGGGGAGAGTGCATGCATAGCAGCCAACCATTCCTATTTTTGCATGGACAGTCCTGGCAAGTTGGAAACTGGCCCGGGTAATTCACTATCCCAGGACAGTCCCAGCAATTGCCCTTCCAACCATGCCAAGTGTCTTGCAGGGAATTTTGATGGAAATTTCAAACTTGAGGCCAAAGTAGCCGATTTGGAAAAATTCCAATGCAGCGAATTGGGAGAATATTTCCGAATCAGCTAGTTTGGCCTTAAGTTTGAAATTTCCGTCTCAATTCACTGCAATTCTCTCTTTATTGAAAATACCCTATAATCTGCTTAATGATAAGTAGGCATAGTTAAATTATGCTAAATATGTGGATTGGGTGGAGTGGGCAGAATTTTGGGGTAGTAGGTGGGGTACAATTTCAAGTAAGTAATTTATAGCTGTGCTGCAAAGCCTCCCTGAAATTATTTTTTTAATGTTCGCCACTATGGTGCATGCACTTCTCATCACTGTTGTATATATTTAACGGGAGAGTACTGGCACTTCTCAGAAGTAAACAGATATTTTAAATGGTTTGTATCTGTACTTCTATATTTCCATTTAAAGCACTAGATTTCACCCGAAAGGCAAAATGCACTACATAATTACATATGAAATAGTAGTGTCACATACCTCAATTTCGAGCAATGTGCCATTTGGATGATCAGTCCTTCTCGATCTAAAGCTCAGTTACCTTCAGTATCCTATCTTTCTTGCAAGGTATTAATATAAATGGTGCTTCTCACTTGTGCTATTAGTGAATGTTTTTTTTCTCAATACGGGAAGTATTTGTGCTTGAAGAGTATTACATTACCAAACTCTGCTGCAGCACTGCAGCGAAATTTGCAAGCTTGCTGAACACATCAAAAGTGACAAACTCGACAGTCATTCTTTTCAGTTGTTTGTAGAAGCCAAGTATCTCTCCCTCTCACAAGGTAATATTTACGGTATTGATCGAGAGTGCAGCTGTCGCCAGACTATTATGTTAGCATTACCAGAGAGGGACATTGGCTCCACCCAAATGCTGGGAACTAGTAGTATATGTTTTGATTGAGCAGACGTTGTATGCTTCCACAGAAAAATGTGCTTGCCCTCCATACAGCTCTGATAATTATTTAGTTTATTTATCAAGCTGCCTGAGCTTGACCTTTCAGGGCCACACACATCATTGTAAAGCTATAAAGGTGGCTTAAATATCTAGATAACTTATGGTGTTTTTCTCTGTCAGCAGCACAGATGGGAGGACGGCCTCCAGTGACCTACATGGATTTTTGGGTCTGGCTCGACAGTGCAACTGTCACTTGACATTTTAACCTACAGCAATATCTTTCTCCTGTTTTTTGCTTCCACTCAAATACATGTTTATTCCCATGCTATTTACTTATAGTTCTTCACATTTCCATATATTGTTCTTTTGACCGCATCGCTGCAGCGGTTATTTTTCCGCTGTGCGGCTTTTTTCAAAAAGCCGCGTTAGATGACGAGCTCAGCTCGTCATCTGCACACGACCACCGTGGCTGATGACGAGCTGAGCTCGTCATCAGCAGCGAAGGGGTTAAAGCGAGACCTATTGGCATTGCCAAAGCTTCTATCACCATGCTAAGATCTTCATCCTCGGGCATGGCACGCAGGTTTGACTCACTCAGAGGCATATTTTCAAAAACTTAACGCTGCTGTAGCATCAATATTTTGATATTACGGCTGCTTTTTTTTAATCGTCATATTTACAAGTTGCTGCTAACTGGATTTAGCTGCACTTTTCCGGCAAAAGAGTGAATTTTAAAGATCGCCACTTCTGTTAGCGAAAGTTAAAGAGAATGAGATGCAAGGTGGGCGTTCCTGTGAAAAAACTGCTGCTAACTCCACTTTGTGATATTTACAGGGAATTCCTTGTATGGTGCAAAACCCCAAAAACTGCCTCTAAGTTCAGTTAGAGGCAGTTTTTTAAGATCAGAAAATAGCTGGTCTTAAAATTGGTGCAAAAATTTGGAGCCTCATTTTAGAGGTTTTGGTGCTGGACAGCACAGCAAAGAATATTTCTATGCTGACTTGTGCCAAAACAAAAGCTCAGAATTGCCCCCCACAGTAAGACAGGGTGCAGCCCTAGGCCTCTTTCATGAAAACTGTTGCATCACTGCAACAAAACAGTGTTGGCACATTTTTCACTGCGCCCTCCTTGCGACACCATTGATTCGCCGTATTTACTTTATGGCGCTCCATGTCGTAAGGATTTACAGATATGTCAGTATTCCTGACGTTTCTGTCTGTGCTAAAGTCATTCATTGCTGGATTTTTGTTGCCAGCATGACACAACTCCAGCAATGCATGAGTGTAGGAAGGTGGCTACCTGACTATGGTCACCCCAGATTTTTTGCCTTGTGTTTAGCTGGTTTTCGACTTAGTTGGCCTGGTTCCCTGCTAATTAGGGCCCCAGGCTATCTGCTCTCTCTGTAAAATGGATTCCATGTACCCTAGGTGCATAACTAAATTGGCTTGGGTCACCTTATCAGCCCCTGTACAGAGCACTATAGGTGCCCAGGGCATAGGTGCATCCAAGGCCTACCAGGGGCTACAGCATATCTTTTGCCACCCCTGGCTGGCTATCCAAAATTGACACAACTGGCTGATCACTCAGCTGGGGCAAGGTGGTGTAATCACCCCTTGCTTAGATATAGTATGCCTTTATCAAAACCTAACTGGACACATATATACCAATAAGTCACTCCTATGGCAGGCCTTAACATTCCTGGAGGCAGTGCTTGGTTTTATGTGAGATGGTGCTCTAGCATGAGCCGAGCCTGTCTGCAGCTGTCGGGACCAATTCCCTAAGCTGTTCCGGGATAATGCCATACCATATACTATTAAGTGCATTATAATCCATTGTGGTTATGTGCTAACTTTGGTTTGACATTATCAAAACATGTTGTGTTTGGTGTCATACGTTTTGGAATACTACCCCCTCGCCAGTCCTGGTGACGGGGGTAGCATTCCACCCTTCTAGAGGGATAAGACATGTTACTTTACTGAAACGCGGTTGATTTTTAAAAGAGCCTCAGCATCACAAAATGGACGCTTCTGCCACAGACACAAGTCTGACCTCCTGTTGCTGACCAAAACTCAGTCGAGGAGGCCTGGACTAAGGCTTTCCTGTCGCGGGGAGGTGTCACACCACCCCAGACAGGAGATAGTGGATTGTAGCAGGGAGGTTTGAATGAAACCAGACAGTGCCTGGGGAGCACAAGGCTTCCCCATGCATAATCCGGTCAAACCGGTTCTGGGGCACCCCAGCCCCAGTCCCAGCGTGACCCTAGACAAAGGGAAAGGGGTGTAACCACCCCCTTCCTGGGTCCCACCCATAGGAGGGACCTAGCAGGTAATCCAGCCCACCAGATTGGTATAAGAGTGGGAGCAATGCCCAAGCATTCAGATTATCCTGACTGAAACTTATGAAACAAAACTCTGGACCCTTCGACATCCTACTCGACGTAGAAGACTGAAGAATCTCCCTTGTGGTTAAAGAGTGACCACCCTTTTCCAAACAGGCACCATCCAGCACCTCAACATTTGCTTTGTTGCAGTTCCCGCCGGAACTCGAGCAACAGAGATTGACAAGACCCAGTTTTCCTGCCTTTTAACAGCCCGATTCACAGTCCCTGCAAAGCTGAGACCCGTGGATGCGACCTGAAGCGTGGGGCCGGCCATCTTGGAAAGACCTTGAGGCGCTGACCGTGCAGCTTCTGAGGCATCCTTGAAGCTGTGCATTGAATTTTGAGAAGCCCCAGCCCTGAGCCACTCCTGCACTGAAGCTCACCCCTCTACACTCACCGAGTGCTGCGTGGGGCCCTTCTGCAACTTTTGGCTCAACACGTTGGTCTGGTCACTTGCCCATTGGCTTGTGGCCCCAGAACCGATGAACCTTCAAATTTACAGTGCAAGTCTGGTTGCTATGGACTGGCCCTCGCTCCCCTGAAAAGGAGCACCCTCTCTGGCTTTGCTAGTCCGAGAAAAAAGCAATCTTCCAGTCCTGCATGGATTGCTCTTGCCAAGAGTTGTTTGCTCCAATCTGGAAGCCGACACTGCCGACAGCGAGAGACTTTCTGGGACAGCTCGTGATCCCCTCCTAGACATCCTCGGTGCCCCAGAGTCCACGTGGCAGCGGAGAGAAGCTTCTCAACAACCACCTGATTGCGCCCGACATTGCCTGGTTCCTTCCTCGTTCCACCCTGGTCACTGCTGAGTGACCCAGACTCTGTCCCCTCTGCTTTCAGGTACTCTACAACTTCGATCCACCCTTGTATCACACCGGACACTTCTCCTTCCCGACGCCTGCAGCATTTTCATCTTCAGGCACCATCGACCTGCGTGACGAAACCCGACACTACTTCGCACCCGTGCACCCGCTTCCTGTGGGTGAGGTAACTCAGCAACGCCGGTGTTCCCACACTGGTACACACCTCTAGTGCATGTGTCTTAAGTTTTGTCCTTATAGGTCAATCGGAAGGTTCCTAAAACAGTAACTTTATAACTGTTATGCACCATTGACTTTGCATTGGTGCATGCGTGTGCTTTAAGCGCTGCACCCGAGTCCCGCTGGCTTTTCCCGACTTCAGCATTGCTAGTCCCGATTGGTCCCAGCGATTCCCTAGGCCCTAGGCCTAACAACTGTTCGATTGCTATCTCTTATACCACTTTTTTAATATATGGTCTGAGTGGCCACCAGGCCTCATCCATAATTGTGCAACTTTCATATGTTTAACTGTGCTTTTGTTTAAAAGCTTGTGCCTCTAGACTCATAAAGAGTATAGAGGATTATTTTAGTAATAAATACATATATTTTTATAATATATAACTTGTGTGGTGTCCTTTCATTTGATATTACAGGATTGTGATTGGTAAAACAGCTCGCTTAACACGACCTCTTGAGTTAAGCCTTTAAGGCTGCTTAGTCCATTCTACCATTAGGATAGCTTGTTTAATAAGGTTGACTTACAACCAGACACCATAAGGGTTGTTTGTACTGATACAAGGTGCCCCCAGAATTGGAGACATCATATATCAGGCAATCTTCTGACAATGGGGCAGGCCTATCCCTATGGCATTGAGTCAACTGTGTACCTGCCATGAGGCAAGCACAATGTTTTGACGCAGGGGCGTCCTAGAATTGTCACAGTGAAATCTCATAGACTTCACTGTGCCACTCTTACGAGGTTTTGTTGAGTGAGAATGGCCACTCTGCATACATCCTAGCTGACACAGGTTTAATGTGGCATAGGGGTTCACAAGGTCACGCATATGCCTAGATGTGTCACTTTGTACAGAGCCTAGTTTGGTATCCAGGGTGTCTGCTGTAACCTTCCCCGGCAGTCAGCAACCTCCAGATGCTTGGTCCACTGACAAGGAGGAGCTGCCAGGGTGTCGGTGCAGTTCGAGCTCCATTGGTGGAGTTTGCACGCTATGGTGTTGGCGTCTGTAAGCGTTGGGGGAGTGGTGGTGCTGAGGGAGTTGCCGAAAAGTTCTTTGAGGGCCTAGATCCAGCTTTGGCTGGGGGGGGGGGGGGGGGGGGGGCGGTGATGGCGGTGGTGTACCGTGGGCGTGGTGAAGGCATGATGTATACTCTGATGGTTCCCACTGGTGGAGAAGATGGGATAGAGCATGTGTCTGGCTATGAGGGTTGGTGCAGTGAGGTTTGCCAAGAGGGTGGTGGTGTTCTGGTCACTGGGGTTGTCCAGTTGGAAGTTGAGGTCTCCGACTAAGATGTAGTCAGTGAATGGGAGAGACTGGGTTGCGATGAGGTCTACAATGGCATCAGTGAATGGGATGTGGATGCCTACAATGGCATCAGTGAATGGAATGTGGATGCCGTGGAGGGTCGGGTTAGGATTGGTCCAGATCTTGAAGTGGAGGCGTTCCATGGTAGCCTCAGGTCATTAGAGTGCGTCATCAGTCGGAGTGTGCCTTTTAGACAATGGCAATGCCTCCTCCTCAGCGCATGGGGATGTCCGTGCGGTTGAATTTGTAGCCATCGGGGATGGTGATGGCAATGTCTGGTCTGGAGCAGAAGTTGGTCTAGGTTTTGGTGAACAAGGCAATGTCTAAAGAGGTGGCATCAAGGAGTACCAGATTTCTGTTGGGTGTTTGTTGAGGGACCACATTTTGAGGAGTATGTAGTTGAGCCGGTCAGCTGTGTGGTTGGTCCGCTGGGCGGCAGGAGGCGCTGGTGTGCTGATGTGGCAGAAGGTGCATTTGCAGTTTTGGCAGGCACAGGGTGAAAGGTAATTCTACAGTGATGCTAGATGACAGGCAGGTGGTCCTGGGTTGATGGCGAGGAGTGTGCTGGTGTCATAGGGGTGGAGTGTTCAAGAGGAAGGGTCCTTGGCCCTGGGCATGGTGCAGGGGTGGATGGATGCAGACAGACTTCCTTTGGCACACCAGTGGTACACCCACTGCACATGTCTGCAAAGCGGCCACCATTAAGTAGTGCTGCGGGGGACTAGACAGCTGGGAGGCAGTCAACTTGGGGAAGTACACTGGAGGGTGCAGGGACGTGGTGGGGGAGCGAGGGTTGTAAATATATTAAAATACATTCTTATCTTGAAGCCTTGTCCCGCATCTTCTGTGCTCCTACTCTCCTCAGTCTGCTTCCAGGAACAGGAAGCAGGCTGCCAGGCTCCCTCCCCATAGCCAATCACAACTCTGCAATGCGGCATTATGATTGTTCTTGAGCACCATGACAAGGCGTTCAGCCAGGGGCTGGAGTAGTGGGCATGTTCTCCATGCAGACTGTAATGCAGCCTGCATTGCGAACATTGACGTTCGCATGACTGCTTTGGGTGGCCTGAGAGGGCCGACCAAACAGTAATTGAGCACTTGAATGGGCATACCAATTTGCCACTGCCCTGCTCCGAGAGTAGAGCAGCATCAATCACCCTACCGCCCGCAAAGGAAACATAGCTTGAGAATATTCAAAAGTTATCATCATGTTACGTTTTCTCTTCTTGCACTGCTTGAAAGCAGTGGGGTGATGCTCTTCTGCCATAGCGGATGAGCCGCCACTGGGGGTGCTTCACCCACAGGTGCAAGGTCTGAGCTCAACTCGACCCCCGGGCCTGCTCTGCTACGCGTCCCACCTTCTCCTCACCTCGACATTGACACTGTGGCGCAATGTGCTGCACTCTCTCCAAATCTGTGACTCAGCCAGCAGGATCCTCAATCAGGCGGGATTTCATAAGCCTGGGTTCAGCATTCGCCGCCAAGTCTGCTGGAGAACCTCCCGATGCAGGTGATGCAACAGAGCCATCTTATGCGTGAAGTTGCAGTGCTCCTGTCACACAAGTTTGGTGCAGTTCAGGGGCCTCAAGCTCCACAGCATCTGGCCAGCGCAGCATCCTCCGGTCTGTGATTGAGAGAGGCACGGCCCACCATTGGTAATCTCCTCTGTACACCCCAGTGTAGTGGTGGAGCGTACTACGAGATGCAGATCTCCCTGGGTGGGGAACGTCGTTTACGACGCAACTTTTAGCACGCAGTGCTATTACAACGCGGTTTTTAAATCGCATTCTATTACAACGCATGACTCTGGGGGGCGCTCAAGGATAGGGAATACTTTTAATTTACTATCCAACACCTTCCCTAGTGTCAACGGGGACTGGTGTTGGAATAGTAAATTAAAATATTCACTATCCAACACCCCTTTCTGTTATGCGTTGTAAAAGAATGCGTTATAAAAACCGCGTTGTTACAGCATGCGTGCTAAAAGCATGCGTTGTAACAACGTACATCCCCCTACCGTTCACAGCTCCAAGGGAAATCAGGCAATCTTCTCACGCAGGTCAGCAACGAGTCTCCATGCAACCTGGCAGACTTCACCACCAGGTAAGGGCAATCGCCGATGCCTCAATGTCTACCCCCACCACCCAGCAACTCCACAGCACCTTTACATACTACTCCGGGTCCCACACGCAGGCCCAGCGAGGCTCCCTGGCCCCGGGAACTGTCCACACTTTCAAGGTTTTGGCTGCCATAGTTTTGCAAGGAGGGCGCTATGAAAAGTGATGCATCACAGGTTTTCCCCAGCGATGCGCATCTTTCCATATATGTAACCCGGAATCTGCATTCCTCTTCCCCTGGGACTCTGGCTGGTCCTCCCGGCTGTTCGGGGGTATGGGGAGGTTGTTGACCTGTGCTGCACTTATCCCTGGCTGCTCCATTCGGCATTCCATTGTTTTTCTTTTTTATTCATTAGCGGTAGACTTATTGGCTATTTTTGGTTCTAGAAGTAAAAATGGTGAAGTTCTGCTGGCTAACGTGAGTTTTTTTTACCGCAAACTGTTCTTTTGTCAGTTTTCGCCCACAGACGTCAGAATTTACATCACCTTCATGCTAGTGTTTGCAGCAGTTTCCACTGCGGATACCTGAAAATATTGTTATGTAGCGACATATTGTAAATACATGGCTAACAAGGCTATAGTTTTCGGCGATATGCTACGTTAAGAAAACTGCCGCCAACTAACCATAGCGTTAGTTAGCAGCAGTTCTTGTAAATATACCCCTCAGAGTTTTCAATCACAGAATATACTATAAGTGATTCCTTATATCAACCGTATCTGGCCCCTAGTAGGCCCACAGTGGATTTTGTGTTCAATTACTCTTTCTATGTATAAAAGTAAAATACTTTAGTGGACCAAACCTCCAACCTGTAACTGGCTGCAGATGCTCAAAGTTAGATACAAGTGATGCGCCATTCCTGATAATCACTCTGAAGAATACTTAGGCATCTGTTCAGAATGTTTCACTATTTCTGATGGTTTAACATTTTTAAGACGGCATTTTTTTATTTATTTTATTTGCTTTATCCTAAGCTAACTTTGAACTTGATCTTAATATTATTGATTTTAAATTCCATTAAAATGTAACAATTTTTGTTGCTAATATTTATGTTAGGCATCTTTTAATTCGGAGTATCCATTGGATTCTTGTACATCATCTTTGCCATTGGCCTTTGTACTTTTAACTTTTTTCATGATCATTTTCCACTGATTTTGAAATAAAGTGTTTCACTATTGAAAGTTCACTTTTGATATGTTTTCTTTTACCGCTCCTCTATCCATTGTTTGTCTTTATTGTTTGCAGTTTTCCTAATAAATATGCATAGTTCAAATTTAAATAACATTTCAGATGCATGCCCTTTCTCTGAAGATCACCTCTGCTCAGGCGAAGCTTTCAACCTTTAGCCAAGTTTGTAATCATGGAGACATCTTTACCTCTGTGGACTGTATTACTCTGCGTACCAATAATGTAGGTACATTTCTCAGTCGTATTAATTGTGTGTATACTGCAAAACATGTCTAGAAAGTGTTTTTACAGGTTAAATAACCTAATCATACTTATTTAAATGTCATTTATACAAGACACATGTACAGTCTATTATGAATGTGACATGCACCAATCCACGACGAGTCGGATTAAATATGAGAAATTGATTTAAATCCCATTAGTATCCTAAATATTAAGCACCGTATTTGAATATTCATTGACGAATAAAAAGACAAGAAGTAACTACCAAGGAAAATCAACCATTACTTTACTCAAAAACCACGTACCTCCCATAGTTATTCCCTGAATTCTAACGGATCCTAACCAAACAACCATATGCAAAAAAACAAAATGAAATGCAAAAAAATTAACCAATAAACAAGAGGTCAGACGGAGGTGGGACACTACCTCCTCCACTGGTGACATCAAGTGTGTTCACCAATATCCACTTATGTAAACATGTGGCTTTGCTCAGCTGGGGATTTGTCTACCCCATGCACCTTATTAATGTTTCAATGCCTGTGACAATGAGTGAGTCTAAGTGCAGCAAACATATGCTGAAACATATGACTGATGAATAAATTATATTTCTGCTTATAGGGATTGAAGTCATTCACACAGTTTAGAAGAACCTAGAGCAGTGGCAAGCCACAAGGTTTACCTATCATTTTATTTTCTACATAGCTAGAAATTACTATGGTTTGCATGGCATTTCCCCAGATACTTTTCTTTCTTTTGCTGAACCAGTTTTTGCTGGCCATGGGACTCTACGCATTTTACTAATGCTGACCAGCGTTAAAGGTCTTTTGTTCACCTTGCTAAACCTGTGAAAATTAAAGTGTCCCTAATTGCCACATTGAATTTACTTGTAAGTCCCTTATATATGCTACCATAGTTACCCAGGCCTGTAAATTAAATGCTGCTAGTAATCTGCAGCACTCATTGTGCCACCTAAAAAAGTAGCACTGTGAAACAAGTCTCCAGGCTTAAACTTCTCTTTCTGCTATTTATAGATCACCCTAAGTTAGGGCGTCAGAACTCACATGACAGTGTGCATGGTATTTACGAAGTAGGATACATATATTTAATGTTTTACATGTCCTAGGAGTGAAAAGCTTTCACAGTTATTTTTGACAGTGTCAAGGCTGGCTCACCCATAGATGAACACTGGTTACACTATTACGTTTAGTAAGTACTGAATTCAGTTTGAGAGTAGCTCGAAAAATGGTTCAGGAACTATTTTAATAGTCACTTAAAATCCAATTTAAAGGCTAAGTCAGATTTTAAATTACTATTTTGGAAATTAGAATTTTAGAAACTTTAAATTTTCCTGTCTAAAAACCAAAGGTTTTCTTGCCAGTGTCCAGCTGTCACCTGACTCCTTATGGCTTCCCAGTGGTGAGATGCGTATTGCTCTTAGACAATGGACAAAGGGTGCTGGGTATGGGATGAGGGACTCCTTCCTTGACAGAATGGCATTAGTGGCTGTGCCAATCCCCTTCCATGGATTCAAAGGAAGTCTGCCTTGTCACTGGCAGATGAAGCTCACACCGAGGCCTGCCCCCCTTTGTCTCTGTAGTCAGGCTGGCACCAAACCAAGGAGCATTGGAACTGAACATAACTGGTTTAGGGAGTGGATTACCCTCCCCCACAGGCTGGCACTGGGTATAAAAGTGGCATTCCCAGAACTTCTCAGCAAAAACACTCCTGGACTTGTGAAGATTGTAAGAAGGACTGCCTTGCTGTCAAAAACCCCATGAAAGAGTCAGCCTGCTTGCTTTGAACCCAAGGTCCCAGAAGTGACTCCAAGGGTCAGTTGGTAGGACTCTTGTATGAGCTACAGGGACACAACACACTAACAGAGTTTGCTCTTCAGAAACTCTTCGTCGTTCAGCCCATCCTCATATCCTGCTTCCAGCCTTCCCTGCCAACGACTTGTCAATGACCACTTTTTCTCCATATAATTCAGAAGGTAAACTTTCCACTGGGATGCATCTGGTTGCTGTACCCAACCAGCGACCCATCTCGGTCAGCCAAAACCTTTGCCTTTGTGATCTAGAGTGACCATATAACCACAATTGGTGGTTTGTGCTTTTTGACTATATTTTTAGTTCATATCCTTGGTTGTACTTATTGCATTTTTGCCTTTTTGATGTAATTTTATTTATTTAAGCATATTTTAATTTTCGAAATTAATTTGGGATTATTCTTGCATTGTATTTTTACTCTATTGCTGTTTTAGTACTGTATAAATCACATTGCCTCTACATTAAGCCAGACTGTACTTAACCACGCTACCAGATGGCAAAGCACAGGCTTATTAAGTGACTTTGGTGGTTCAGACTCACAAGAATTGTGATTATTATTTGAGGAGGCTTCTCTCCCCCCAACTAATACTCCAGTTTATAACAGAAATAAAATACATCCCTCCAAACCTGTTAAATTTTGAATATTAGCACTACATTTCTGTGAAGGCCATGTCTCTCTTGTGCATTGTGAAGTAATTTTTAACATTGAGTAGTAAACAAAATTTCCACCAGTCTTCAGTGTAATAAGAGCATTATGCAGATTATTGCTCATAGCGTATATACTATTACTCAATTTTTAGGTCTTGTATTTGAGAGAGAAGCTGCCAAATACACATTCTGCTAGCCTCGTATATAGAGTGGACTTGGTGTCAACTCTAAGTACCACTGGCTTTCTCTGACCAGTGTCTTTCAGTCATTGGCTTGAGACTTTGTCAATCACATTTTGTGTCTGCACATTGCATTATTCATCGTTCACTTAATGCTGCTGGCTTATTAGATGTATCCTTCCGCCCTGACTAGAGTGCTTGCATTAAACTGCATGAAGGACTACTTCACAATGATATTTGGACAAAAAATCGAGTTGTAAATATTGTGATCCAAAAACATTCTGATGCAGAAATATCGCTGTAAAATGTTTTGCTTTTTTCTGGGAAGTGATATAGCTGTCAAGAATATAGTTGTTGCTAATATCGTTTTCAATAATATAGTTGTAAAAAATATCATTTTTAAATGAATTTAATATGTTTTAGTTCATATATTAATTTTATGTGTTATTTGTATAATTGTTTTTTTTAAATACAGTTTGGAATTGTAATTGATTTGGAATTTTTAATGTAATTGCTAATAGTAATTTATAGTGTCATAGTGGGTTGTTGAGTTTGTAGAGGGATAGGATGGGAAGTTAATTAAGTATTAATTAATTAATAATTAATTATTAATTTTTAATTAAGTATGTGTTTGATATTAATTATGTATATTATGTAATACTGATTTATTTTACGTGTATATTGGGTGAGGGTTGCTAGGTTTTTCGGGGCATATCGTGGGAAGTTATTTAGGAACTAATGAATTAAAAGTGATTTATAATGTATTAATATTTAACTAATGTAATACGGCTGTCACCACAAGTACCAGAAGGCAACAGCAACTGCCACGCCCACTTAGGCAAGGTACGGGGAATTATTTAAGGTGCCGCCAAAACTGTTCTGCTGCTGCAGGCGAGTTCCGAACCCCTGATGAAGTGAAAATGAAATGCGTTGGGAATGGACATTGAACTGTGAAGACTGGGAGTGTCTATGTTGCCGCTGTTCCCAATAAACAGATGTCGGCAGATACTTACCCGCGTTGTGGCATCTTCCTCAACAGGCAAACTCTATATATATATATATACATATATATATATATATATATATATATATATATATATATATATATATATATATATATATATATATATATATATATACATACATATAAATGTATATAAGTAAATATACAAATAGATATAGATATACACACATATATGTGTATATGTATATATATATATATATATATATATATATATACACATATATGTGTATATGTATATATATATATATATTCAATGAAAAAACCATAGGTTATAGTCCATATATAGTTAGGAATTAGCATTTACAAAACCTTATTTTACTCGCATAAAACCATTGAAATTCCATATATAGTTAGATGCGCTAACTATATATCGCGCACCCGCAATCCACTGCTGATGATGTCACATATTACATCATTCATGACATGGTCAGTGACATCACTGATGACATCACTGATAACAACTCAAATGACATCACTGATGACATCTCAAATGACATCACTGATGACATCACTGATGACAACTCAAATGACATCACTGACAACATCACAGATGACATCATTCATGTGTTAATACGATGAACCTCTACAGACTCTGATATATCCTTAGATACACTCAGTGAAAACAGACACTCACAGATTGTCACTCATCCATGGAGTTACTCATACACCTAGACAGTCATGCAAAGAATCAATCACACCTCCAATTCCTCAACTATACAGTTATACACACCTTACTTATTGAAGCATATTCTAACACATATTTACTCTCTTATATAATCCCTAATAAAAGTTCACAATGATCCATACAGCCATTCACACATTCACTGGCTCTAATGCACAGTTATTTATATATGTTAACTCTCACATGTACTGTGTTTTACATATGTACTTACTTTGACATGTAGCACTGAGATATCCATTCACTCACCAATACACTCATGCACACAGTCAACCGCCCATACAGCTGTTTCCACATGCACTTTTGAAACCATACATCTAGTGAATCAACTGCTCACACATCTATGCACAGAGTCACACACCTCCCAGCCACTCACACATATACTCAGTCTCCCATACAAATACTTGAGCAACCAATCAATAACCCATATAGTTATTCATATAGCTACTGATCAACACATGCAGCAGTTTACAGAACAACAGATATAATGATGCACAAAGTAATATAGTTTATTCACTAACCCATGCACTCAGTGAGACACATTTAATCACTCCCTCATACAATCAGTCATGCACCTACTAAATCCTTCATCCAGACATTTATACATCCACTCATTCTTCAATATGTAAGACATATTTTAACTTTACAGAAACATACAGTCACTGGATGTTGTGATCAGTGATGTCATCAGTGATGTCACTGACCATGTCATGAATGATGTAATATGTGACATCATCAGCAGTGGATTGCGGGTGCGCGATATATAGTTAGCGCATCTAACTATATATGGAATTTCAATGGTTTTATGCGAGTAAAATAAGGTTTTGTAAATGCTAATTCCTAACTATATATGGACTATAACCTATGGTTTTTTCATTGAATTTCAATGGTTTTTTGAAAGCTAATATTTGTATCTGTAAAATGTATTCTTCTTTAAATCATAAAATATATTGTACATGTTTTTTATACATTTAAAAAAAAAAAAAAATTGTTCCGCTCCTAGTCCGCGAACTGGTCAGCTTCCCGTTAGCTGAATTCAAAGCCGCGACTTGGTGCGCGAGCCGGTAATCGTTCCTTAAGCGTAACTGTTACGTTATCATGACGTTTTGCGTTGTCGCGTAATACGTTATCCGACGCGCCAAGTTAGCGGACCCGGAAGCGGATTGGATAGTGGCGCAAAGCGCGAAACGTAAAGACAGCAGGTCATGTGACTCGATAATAACACTTTTCATTAGTTCATTTCACTTTTGGTTTCCTAATGATGTAATACTAGGTCATGTGACCTAAAAATAACACTTTTCATTGGTTCAGAACTTTTGCTTTTCCCAAATCATATAAACCCCTCCTTCTTTCCTCACTCTGACTTTCATCTTGGTGAGAGAAAGACCATTTACCTGAAGTTCAACAATGGCTTCCATTCTTGCTGCAGCTGGTGCACCCCCACCACCACCTCCACCTCCTCATAAGAAGAGAGGACCACCAAGTCAATTTACCTCCAACAGAGAGCAGGAAGAGGAGGAAGAAGAAGAAGAGGATCCAGATCAACAACAATTTATCCCAGAGTTGCCCCGTGTTTCAAAGAGAAAAACTAGTTTCATCTGGCAGTTTTTTTCCATCCCTCCAGGGGAGAAGAAGGTGAATGCGAAATATGTCACCTGCCTCATCTGTGATTACAGATTGTCAAGAGGCACAGAGAAGAAATATAGTATGGGCAACTATACTATGCATCGACATATGACCAGGTGGCATCCCTTGAACTACAGCCGGGCTGAGTTAAGGGACCTACAAGACAATCCCCCGACAACTCCTGTGGCCAGATCTACCTCATCAATGTCTTTGTCAGGAAGAGAGGCACAGGAAACTGTGCCAAATATTCAACCAAATTTCCAACATATGAGGTTTACTTGTATATATTGCGGTGCAATGTTGTCGTATGGGAACATGAGCATCAATTTGATTAATATGGTGTTCGAAAACCATAAGTGCCCTAATGCACCCAAGAAGTAATTTTTTTTTTGCTCCTGTTGAGCCGTTTTCAATGCCTGTTTTTTTGTTGTTTCCCCTCCATAAAAAACACAAAAAAAACATAAAACTGTTCTAAAAATACAAAAAAATCAAAAAATGTTCAGAAAAAAAAAAAAATATATAAAACAACAAAAACAAAAAAAAAAGTTCTTTTCAGAACTACCTCCCCTTTCAAATAAAATTGCTAGAATGTTTATCACTCTAGCAAGCTCTATTTCTTTTGGTTCGCTTCAAGTTCGCTGACCGGTTCGCGAACTTTAAGCGAACTAAAAAAATATTTTTTTTAAAAAAAGAAGAGTTAGTATAAGGGAAGTAAACAGAGAATAATGTAAAAAGAAAGACAGCTATAGAGAGTAAATGAGAGATAGTGTCAGTGACATCATCAGCAGTGCATTGCGGGTAAAAAGAGTAGAAAACATTTACCTTATAATTCTTGTTACCTTTTTAAAATATTTTTTCATACTTTCATGCACTGTACGCATTAAAATTGATACTTACAGAAGACTCAGCTTACCCATATGTACCTCACATTTCTAAATGTATATCATAAGTACAAAAAGCATAACATTAATTATACATGTTAAATGGTTTATTTTTGCTGTTCTCAGAATGTATCAAATTTCACTTAAATCAGTGACTTGAAGGTATTCATCATGTAACAGCGGGGAAAAAAAACACAATCAAAATGACTGTGTTTAAAAAACCCATACAACCTAAGAAATCTGATTTCAAAACTCCTTAAAATTAACTTACTTTCTATGACGTCGAAGGATCTCCTATGAACAGCATCCACTCTGTTGTGCTATAAATATTTTCAGCCCGCCACTTTCTGAAAGAAAACCTCCATCGATACGAAAAATATGTTACATAGAAAAAAAGACTTCTCTCATTCTATCACATGTTTCCACTAGGCCAAATCATGTTGCCGCGATTCGCAAGTCTTGTAATTCTTCCAATCAAATCCCGACATTTTCTATTTTCGCAACTTGCAAAAAGAAAACATTTGAGATTATTTTCACAATCCTGGACTACTAATATCTTACTCTTCTTTGTCACTCATGTTCTCCTTTTCCTATGACACTGATACTGCTTACTATGAAGCAGACTTACTTGCATCAGGTTTATATAGTCGGATTTTACAAAATAACATTATAATTAAAAGTTTTGGACCAATAATCTAGACAGCATTGCAGACTTACATTCCCTCAACTTGATGAACCTTTTCCAATTCTTCACAGGAAATCTCGAGATTCTTTCTTTAAAATTTTGGTTTTAAAAACACCAGGTAAGAATTTTTAAGGTCAAACGGCAATTTTTTTTTGAAACTTACAACGGAATCATTGCAGAATGACCAGCCGTTTCGAGACTTTAAATAAGCTGTATAATGTCCTGAAGTTGTTGAAGGACCATCGTGATAGATAATTGCTACAGTTACAAAAGTCCTTCCTGATATTGAAAGCTGAGAAGCCACAAATTTTTTTATTAAAGTTGACAATTTTGATCCATCAGGCCTACATCGTTGGATCATTAAAATGACATACTGTCCATATCTACGTATAAGTAATGTTGACATCATTTCAGATTTACATTGGCTACACTCCATGTTGTGATCCGCTGCATTTACTAGCTTATTAAAGGAGACTGATTTACTGTCTGGCAAAGTTAAATATATAAATCTTTCTGAGTCTACACTAGTAGTACTTGATACCCTACAATTCTCGCAGTCATGCTGCCATTGATAAGAAAGCCCAAACAGGTGATCTACATCTACACCCTCAACTTGCAATATATCAAGCATATACATTAAAAACTCCTGACAATCTTGCTGATTATTTTCAGAGAAGTCTGTTTGACCTGAACATTCATCTAACAGATAACGAACTTCAGACACACTTTCTACTTTTGTTCGATCAGTGCTACATTTCTCGAAAACAGAATTCAACAAACAGCATAAAATTTGTTCAGAATTCAACAGAATCTGTTCTTTTAAACTCTCTAGTGAAAAGAGAACATTAACCACTACATTTGCATAGCAGTTGACACCAGAACTGTTTTCAAATTGAAAACCGACAACATCTTCAACAGAATCCACTTTCTTTCTGCTAACAATTTTCGGTTCATTGACTTTTAGTCTTTTTGCAACAACCTCCCTACTATTACTGCTATTTCTACGTTTGCGGCCTACCACACGTTTCTCAAACAAAGGATATTGAGGCAAATGTGGCGCATACTCTCTTCTTAACCTATTGTATTCCTTAACACAATCTAGATCCGCACAAATGTTTGTGACATCACAGTCAATCAAGTACAATCCCGATAAAGTTCTAACTCGTGACAATGCCACATATGCCATACCCTCCTTGAACACAGAACTGCCAATATTCACCAATGCACAGTCTACACTTAAACCTTGCGATTTATGGATTGTCACCGCATATGCCAAGCAAACAGGAAACTGTTTACGGCGAACATATAAATCTTTAACAAGCAAAAACCTAGCAGAACAACGACCAATTTGCTGTACTTCCTCAATGCCATCAAATGTAATTCTTAAAAATTCTATTCCATCTCTATTTCTGTATTTCTCAAAATCAACAACATTACCCATTGATCCATTTACCAGACCTCTTTCTACATGTAAATTCCTTCTCAAAATAATTCGGCAATTTAAACACACATTCAAAGTCTTTTCAAAACCCGCTGTTTTAGATATAGTCTTCTCTAATGAATCCAATTTTGATTTCAAATTGTCTGACAAAATAATTGTTGATCCCATATGCTCTAATTTGTCGATAGCTTCAAGTTTCACAATCTCTTGCTTTTCTAAATTCAACATTTTGTTGTTGAAGATGGCACATTCTGCAAGAGTTGGCATGAGACATATCCCGGATTTCTTCTCAGTAATTTTCTGAAAAATATTCTCAGGCACAATCTCTTGTTTGGGATATAAATTTGACAGTAATTCTAATATCTTGTAGAATATTCTTGTAATCTTCATCCTTTGCCTGACGCATATTTTGATGCAGTTCTGCATAATTGAAGTTTAACCATATATTGACGTTGCCAATGCTCCCTAGGCACTTCCTGGTATCTTCATGCGTGAGTATTTTGAACACAGGTTGACCTTTTACTGGTGTCAGCTGCAGAAGATCTCCGAAAACAATGATGTGTTTCCCACCAAATAACACATCATATTCAGTTTTAAGTACTTCTTGCATTCTCAAATGCACAAAGGCAAGCATGACATTGGAAACCATGCTTACTTCGTCAATGATAAGTAGTTTCATTTTCCTCAAGACTCTTGAAACTTCACAGCAAGCATCTCCAGATAACTTGTTGTATTGTAATTTGTTGTCATGCTCCACCGGCAGCATCAGTAGACGATGCAAAGTAATACCTTTAATGTTATGTGCTGCCAGTCCAGTAGGAGCGGTGACAACACAAGACAGCGATGACTCAGTCCTTTCCTGCAAATAACAAGAGATTGCTTTAATGAGGAAACTTTTTCCAGTTCCCGCTTCTCCACTCACGTACAGTCGGACAGGCTTCAACGATGTACATGAGCACTTGTTCTTCTCATGACTTAATCCGTGCTCAATTTCCGTGGTAACTTCATCATATATTTTCCTCTGCTCAACGTTGAGTTGTTTTTCCAAGTCTTCTAAGTTAACTGAATCCTCCTGAGCATGTGCCATGGCTCTTTCCACTTCATTCATAGCAGTGGCAGCTTCATTTTCGATAATAGGTCCTCCAAGTGGATCTTGACTCAATGAAACAGAACTCTGACTGTCCTGAGAACTGTCTCTGGCAATCTCGGCTGCAATCGTTGCTTCCTGCTCAATTTCCAAAGTTAGCATTTCTTGATATTTAGAAAAAGCAGGACATTCTATGGACTCCTTGGCTGCATTGAAAGAGTCTTCGTAACAGAGGAAATCTCCAAGCAGTTCCTCTTCTGCACGCCAAGGCTTGAAAAGTTGCAAAAGTGCTAAATAAAAAAACTCCTTTTTTGCTGGAGATTCACCACTCAATTTTTGATGGTTTACTAATTGGCATTTTCTTTGCTTGACCAGGCATCCCTCACTTCCAATTACAGCATACACTCCTTTCTCAATATCTTCTTTGATGTTCCTCTTGAATATATAATTTTGGAGAACCTCATATAGACAAACATTCTCAAGGTGACTGCTTCGATTTGGATAATATGTATCCAACATGTTGGTCTTCAAAATGTCGGTACTGTTTGGTTCCTTTTCTGCCAAATACTCAATTTCCCGGACAGGTTTTAGAACTCGATTTCGCGTTGCAGCAAGACCAAGACTCGCCCAAACGAGACTCCTGGATTTGGCATAGAGACTTGCTGAAGACAACCGGTCAGAACATTCGTAAGCTCCGATTTCTCGATGCGACAACATCTTCAGACTGAAACTGTACAACTTCTTGCTGAGGCTCTTTTCATGAGAAATATCCTCCCACATATCCTTCAGTTCGGTCTTTTCTTTTTTGGTGATGTAAGATGTCACATACCGAGCCACAGCCATACAGTTGTCAGCCACAAACTGTATATCCATGTTAGCATTCCACATGGACAAAATCACTGAGTTGTAGTCATTGATGTACTTGGACTCTTCGTTCCTTTTCAAATTGTATGTATTCTTGGGTGATTTCCTCGTCACATTATGTCGCAGCGAAGACATCAAACTGTTCACTCTTCCTTTAGAAATCACCGGTCGTGGAAAGTTGAAACGACATTTGGTGTAGAACTTGTCCTTGTTTCTGAATTTACGACGACAGTACTTTCCACAACGATGGCTTTGGAAACGTAGAACTTGTTCTCTTAGACTTTTCTTCTCCGTTGCATTTGGAACAGCACACGTAGAATACTGTTCGATGAAATTCATCACTAAGTCATCCGGATCTGTTCCAAATTTAGGTGCATCCTTGATCCACAACAACATATGTATATGAGGGGCACCTCTTGCTTGGTACTCCTTTCTCCAGAAGAAATCCAACACCTCTCCAAGAGGTGGATTCTTTTTATTTGTGATGAAAGACATCATAGCTTCAAATCTATGATTGAAGTACCTGCATACATTCACTGGATCCAAAGAACACAGTTCTCCAGGTGTCTTGAATTCAATGTTTTCAATATTTCCATTTGCCTCTCGTAGAAATTCAAGTAAGTCTTCCCAGCCATACTCGGCACAGCTCAGAGTGAGGAACCATGTTGGAGTTCCTAAGTTCCTCAGCATACATTTTAAATCACCATGACGACGGTACCAGTACTCATTAGTACCACGCTGACACGCCATGAGATTAATTAAGTGAGAATCCAAAATACTGTCTTGGACATTGACTTTATGCATAAAGTCACTTGCCGAGATGTTTCGCATCTGTATACCACTTTTTAAGATGTGGTTCACTGCATATGACAGTCCAGACAGATCGCTTTCAAACAGGAGATGAAACAAATAGGGAATGCATTGCCGAAACCTAGGATCTGCTGCATACAATCGTAAAGTCCGGTATTCAGACGCAGGAATTTGATGAGGTCGCTCATCATATCTTCCTCCTTGACCTGTGGGAAATAGCTGTGGGAAACACCGAGCTTCCAAACTTTCCTCCCAAACACTAATGGGACTCCCTTTGGCTTGTTTCATTTGAAACAACTCAATAGCATTCCCCATGACTTCCTTGGAATGCAAAGGATGAACACTATAATGTTCATATATTTCTTCACTTTTAGAGGCCTCTACTTTCTCAATTTGGCCAGCACACAAATCGCTATCCTCTTCATCACTTACTTCCTCTTCTGCAACATATACATTCTTATAGTACTTATTATTTTTCTTCAAATACACTGTTGCCTTTTTGACTTTCCTAACATCCACTAAATCTTGCCATATTTTCTTATTCTTTGTCGGAACCCCATTAACCAAGATAACCAGAGGTTCCTCTTCCACTTCTTCTATTCCAATTGTATTAATGTTTTTGTTCAAATCTAGAGGCAAATAAACAACTCTTCCCTTTAATCCTCTCTGTAAATCTGCTGGAGGCAACTTCCCTGTCTTTGGCTCCATTCTTACAATAGCCTGAAAGGGATGGATACTTTGAATCAAAATAGATTCATAAGTATTTAAATCCTTCAATTCAGAAGGAATCTCAACCAATTCCAGATTATTATGAACTGCCCTAGCAGGCATCTGGTTTTGGTTTAATTTATTACAACAATAAGTACACACACGTTGATCCGATCCCAAATCAAAATAATTTTCTACCATCAAGTATGTGGCAAAATCCTTCCATTCACTATTATTTTCCCTTTCACTTTTTGCATATAAATCCACTACCTTAGTCTGATTCTTATAATAAGTGCGTCGACAACATACACAAGTGAAATTAGGCCTCTCACTTGATTTCATCTGAAACGTGGCAATTTCCTTCTGAAAATTATCTGTACTGGAAACCTGTACATTATCTTCCACATTACCCTCTACTTCTGGGTCAATTTGAACATTCTCATCTTTACTACCAAAGTAACAAAACTCAATTTCTTCACAAATATTCTTCACATCTATTTCAGAACCATGCAAAAGAGCAGCACATAATTGTTTAAGCATAATTGCTGGACTCTTAGCATAATACAACATTCTCACTAATTTTCTCACTTTATTATGATGCACTGCTAGCATCCTGAAATGATGAAAAACACTCTGGCATACTCTCCTGGAAAGACAAGCCAGTGAATGACCACGCAAACCTGTCATTTGTCTCACTCTGCAAGGATCTAAATCTTGCAACAACTTCATTTTCTGCTTCAAACTTTTCTTATTAAATGTCCGTATAAAATCACAAAGCAAATTGATGGAAACCTGTCGCACACTGCAAATAGAACTACACTTCCAAATGTACACAGGACCCTTAGGACGTCTTCCTAAAACCTCATCACTTAGCGCCTCTTCTGTCTCTGTTGTCACAAGTTGTTCTTTTTCAACTGGACAACCATCCTTCACTTCATAAGCTCGACCACTGATGTCAACTGCATGCACCAAATCATTATCCTGAAAATAAGTCTCCTCATTAAAAAATGCCTCAGAACTTGAACTATGCATCCATTCTCCGGAAAAAACTTCACAAAAGTTAGTACGATTTACTACTCTCTTCCATCTACTTTTTGTTTTGAAATCAGAAATTACCTTGCTTAGTTTCCTAATTCTATTGATTACCAAAATAAACAACTTTCGCTTAATTTCAAAAGCATGATCAATAATTTTCTCTACATTTTTCTTCTTCTTATAAAATGCCGCTTTCTGTTGGCCTTTCTTTTTAATATTTTTCAATAAATTAACTAATATCCTATTACGGAACATTCGATTTCGAATGTCCCTAAACTGTTGTTTCCTTCTACTATCATGCACAGAGTTATCTCTTCCTCTACCAGTAACATTTGTGATGGGTCTCTCCTTTCCATTTAAATTACTTTTCTTTTTGTGAACTGAAACATTTTTTTGAGCAAAACTTTTTTTACTACAAATATTTCTTAAGAATGATTTCGTGCTCTTACCCGGACCTTTCTTGGTGTTTTGACAAGTATTTGGGGAAGAGGACTGCTGCAATAAAACATCATCCTGCTGTCTTTGACGTTTTCTAGCCTTTCTTATTCTACTTTTGGAAGGCATTTTACAAACTATGAAAGAATCTGCAGTTGAATCTGTGGAAAAATATAATATAAAATGTTATTAACCACTATTACCAAACAGTAAATAAATAACAGTCATCTAAAACTTAATGCCGTACTAATTATTTAACATAGCAAATATTTTCCACCAGCACTGCATCACAAAAATGACACTCAATGGTACAAAACAGGCATACAACACTCATAAATCACTCCCTAATATTTTAAATCATTAATTCAGGATGACGATAAGATGTAGCCTATCTAAAGATTTGTTTAGGCCCAGATCTTTAGACTGGGGTGAATGTGTGTCATTGATCCACATTCAGTCCATCACCTGTTTTGTTTATTTGAGGTGAGGCCAACACATGGTTGCAGATAAGATTATCACTGAAAAAAAACAAGGTAAAAAAACATGTGAAGGCCTACCAATGAAGTAAATCATTAAATGAAAACCAATACATTTCTAGAAATATGCACTACTAGTGCTTCATAAGATGTTTTGGGTCATATTTATAAGGCATTTGAGTGTCTAGTATGCTATTTTACGTTGTTCATGGTGCAAATTTATTGTAAATACGCTCCCACCTGCGGTTGGCAAATTTAGATTTTGATTATGGGAGTTAGATAGGCATGTTAATAATTTCCCAAAAATGGTGTATAACCCCAAACAACCTTTGAAGCAAATGCTCTTAGCCATGTTATCCACCTCCCATTGGATAACATGGCTAAGAAGTGCTTGCGAATGTGAAAAAAAACGGCCGCAATGCATGAATATCGCAGAAAAATCAGCGATATTCATACATTTTCCAGCAAATGCTCTTAGCCATGTTATCCACTTCCTATTAAATAACATGGCTAAGAACTGCTCAGGGCCCCATGAGGAACGCTTTCCATTTAAAAAGGGAAAAATAACATCAAAGACACTAAAATGCCTTCTAAATATGACCCCAAACAACCTATGAAGCTCTAACAGTACATATCCTGAAATTTAATTGATTTCAAAATTCGTTTTTAAACACAGCATATAAATCAATTGTATACCTGCATTCATGAAGAAATGACTAAAAATGTCCTTGAGACACATGAAAGTGTTTTCTGGAATGCCCTAGCACCATTTTTGGGACACTATTAACATGGCTAGGTAACTCCCATAATCAAAATCTAAATTTGCCAAGCGCAAATGGGAGCGTATTTACAAGACACTTGCCCCAAGAGGAACACTTTCCATTTAAAAAGGTAAACATAACATCGCAGAAAAGTCAGCAATATTCATGCATTATCCAGCAAATGCTCTTAGCCATGTTATCCACCTTCCATTGGATAACAGAAAGCTGATTGGCTCTCCGGTGTCTGTCAACATTCTAAATAGTCCGGAGCGGCCGCCATCTTATCTCTCGGTAGGATCGAGAGAGAAGAAGAGGTGAAAAACGAAGGGGGAATTTATTGAAAGGGGGCAAGGTATACCCCTCTTGACCCCCTAGGAATGTTGTTGGGGTTATTAAAGGGTCCCGTGGGGAAAATAAAAAAAAAATGATTTTTCACGGTAGAAGCGCTTCACGGGCCGCAAACTGGGCCGCAAACTGGTAGCGAAACGGGAATTCGCCATTTTGTGCTTCGTTTTAATTGTTTAGAGACAAAAATTATCGCCGCACATCGGCCACAATGCATGAATATCGCTGAAAAGTCAGCGATATTCATGCATTATCCAGCAAATGCTCTTAGCCATGTTATCCACCTTCCATTGGATAACATGGCTAAAAACCGCTCTGTGCGTGAGCTTTTTTTTTTTTTTTTTTTGCTGCGTGACGTTTGTTAACGTTCGATTCGATGGAAATCAGGAAGTGTTGAACACCATTTTGTCACTGCGAGTAAATATTTTATTATAAATGAATCCTTATTGATAAACATTGTCTGCGCCATCTTGCGTTTTTGTCCAATGCCACAATTTTGTCGTGCACGGCAGCCATTTTAGATGCCTTGACCAGGGCCACTCTCTGCACGCCGCCGATTCTCAGCATGGCTCCCCACCCTCGCACGCATCTCCCCCACGCAATGGTCACCCCCGCTCTCTCTCTCATGCATGGGCCATATACTTCCCCCATCTGCGCTGCTCTTCTCTGAGAATCACACCCTGTGCCCGCTCGACACCTCCCTTTCACCCTATTCACTACCGCACCCTCTGACACTTCTCTTCCTCTGTGTCCGATTGTCCAGGCCGGACCTAGGCTATCACCTAGCCCTGCGGATGTAGTTTATGGCTCCAGCTGTAGAGTATTCAGACATGCCAACCCTCCCGATTCAGGTGTGAGACTACTGATTTCAGTGCTAGTCTTTCGCTTCCCGATTCCTGCAAGGAAAAACCCGGGGGCATATTTCCAACAACTAGCGGTAATTTTTGTCTCTAACTTGTTTAGAGACAATAATTATCGCCGCACTTCGGCGAATTTTATCGCACATAAATTGATTTCTTAAATCGTTTTTAAAAACAACATATCTGTTTCAGCTTACATAACAAACCATGGAATGGGCTCCATGTACCACAATAACTTGTGTTACTGCATGCCAGAATGTTACACCAAATATGCAATTACAATTTCTCTATAAAACTAATTCTATTACTATATCACTAGAGACAAAACCACATTTTAAAAACACAGCTTTCTTCATCATTTTCTCCTTAAATCATACTATTCTCTATCTAAATTAAATAAATCTTTTCTCACCTTAGCAAATATTGTTTGAGTTTTGAAAACAGTCTCAGAAATACACCAAATTGTCTTCAGCAGAAGAAAAAGGATGCACTCCAAAGGCTGCAGCTATTGAAAGCACAGAAATACAGATATTCATTTCACATATCTCTCATATTAGCCAATCATACCTCTTCCCTCACTTTTTTCAAATCAAAACCCTTCCCCCCTCTGCCCTCTCTCCCTTGTTTCCATAGCAACCACCTCCTGGAAGACCTCTCATGTTTGCAAATTCACACAACAATGTTTCAATTGAACTCTGAACTCTCAGTGCACTTGCGTATCCAGAGCAATCTTTCAATAAATGTTTCTTCCTTGACCATTCAAATTACATCTTTCAAAGAACACATCCATGCACCCTAACTTTCTGTTTTCAGAAATGGAAATGCACCAATCACTGCTAATGAATCATTAGCATTGTAAATCCACAGTTTTTTTTCTTTAGAAACTCCTACAGTTTCAACTGCCCTTTCATTACCACACTTCATCTGACTGCAGAACAACCTTCTCCCACCATGTTTAAGGTCTGGATTGTTGGACATAGTTACATCCACTGGGCTCAAAGGTATGCTGAGAGCAGAAATTTACCTAACCTCAATTTACAAGATGTGGAAATTAAGTGGTTGGGCCAAAGAGGATTAAAATGTCACCAATTGATACCATTGGTGAAAACCTTTATGCATTTGCCAAAACCTGACCTGTTAATAGTGCACTGTGGAGGTAATGATTTGGGCACTTTGACAGGGGTAGGTCTGGAAATGCTTTTAAAGGACACCTTTGAGCAATTAATGGCACTTTTTCCTCAAACTGCCTTGGTATATTCCAATATATGCCAAAGACAGAAATGGAGGTGGTCCAACCAATTTTGTCCACAAATTGAGAAAGCGAGGAAGCATGTAAACAAATCTGTTTCAGCTTACATGAGAGACCATGGAATGGGCTCTCTGTACAACAATAACTTGCGTTACTACATGCAAGATATCTACAGAGGAGATGGAGTTCACTTCTCAGATGAGGGCAACAGAATTTTCATTCTGAATTTAAGACTGTGCATTGGTACCTACTTATAAGTACCTAAATGTACCATAAACCCAAAAGCTCTTCTCAGAGCTACCCTACATCTGATCACTCACAATTATTATTTTCCTCTAACTTTTTTCACTAATTTTCCACAAAATTCGCTCCCCGGAGCGCTACCCGGTTCGCTAACCGAAAGCTAACCTCGCGGATTTTTTAAAAAAAAGTTTTTTTTCCGCACATATAAGCCTCCTCAGCCACGCTCAGAAAACCTAGGGGGTCAAGATAAGTCTACCATGACCCCTTCTACCCATTCTAAACATTATTTGCCCTCCATCTTGTATCTTAATGCGACCGAAACACAAAATGGTGGACTCCCGTGACGCTTAAGGTTCGCTAACCGGGCCGCTTTCCGGAAAGCGGTCCTAAAAAAAGGCGGGAAAGTAATTTACAGAAAAACGACTAGAGACACTCTCACCAAATATAGATTAGCTCATACTACATAACAATCCCTTCCATTCTCACAAATTTCATTGAAATTCCATTTAGCCATTTAGCCTGTAGACCTCTCCAAGTACCGTGAGGTAAATTACTTCACAAAACACATCTGAATTGTTGGCATTGACAACCAATGAAAATGTTACTTTCATTTTCTACTTTTATTACCTGACATTTGATTGGTTATATACCTGTATATATATAAAGGGAGAGAAGGAAACACAGCCATTTTGACTACTACTTCTTGTTGTACCTCCTATTTCAATAGCTTCAAAAAACTTCAACTTCTTTGTGAAGGTAAGTTATAATTTAATATATTGTGCACTATGACTTAATATAGTAGACTTTTTTTGCTAGATATACACTATCCCTCTGTAGTAGTAATGTATTTAGATAGACTTCTCTGTTATAGTTATCAATGGAGTAAGGCTTGTCTTGGTTAAATCACATACACTTTTTTATAGTCCTATTTCCACTCTCATACTATACACTGCCAAAAGATAAATTCACTGATAAAAACTGCCTATCTAAAATTAATCCCAACAGTGCCCTATCTCTACTAATATATATTTTTTTAATCCAAATTTCAGGCAAAATTATAGTCCTATTTCCACTCTCATACTATACACTGCCAAAAGATAAATTCACTGATAAAAACTGCCTATCTAAAATTAATCCCAACAGTGCCCTATCTCTACTAATATATATTTTTTTAATCCAAATTTCAGGCAAAATGGAAGGCGAGCAGCAAGTTTCTTTTGAGATGGACCTGCAAGAGAGCAGCCAGGAATTAATTGAACAAATTGACATGGAATTTATGGATGAAAGCTTGGATAATGAACTGCTGCAATGTGTCCAAGCAGTAGATGTCCTCCTTGCAAATGAGGACATTTTGCAACCTCACAGATTGCAAACAATATATCAAGAAAATAATGACATTTCAGACACTGAAATGTTAGAAAGTTTAATAAATTATGAAAAAGAATCAAAATAAAAAAAACACTTTAAAAAAAAGAAAACAAAAAAAAACAGGAAAAACAACAAACAATTAACATACAGCATTAGAAAAGTCTTTCATTCTTTTATCCATAAAGTTCGCTGCCCAGAACGCTTTCCGGTTCGCGAACTTGGCGCTTATCACGCAAAAAAAATTTTTTTTTTTTTTTTTGGACCCTCCTAGGCCCTTTTAAAACCTCCACATAAAACCTAGGGGGTCAACGAGGATCTACTATGCCCCCTTATGGTAATTTCCCCCTTTGTTTTGCCCTCCTCTTGTCTCTCGATCCTACCGAGAGACAAGATGGCGGCCGCTCCGGACTGTTTAGAATGTTGACAGACACCGGAGGGCCAATCAGCTTCTCATCGCAAAGTTCCGTTACGCGAAAGGTTCGCTAACCGGATAGCTGCCCAGAGCGCTGTTACAGATATATATCTTGATTTAAACGTTAATTTCTCAAAATCCACTGAAGCACATATATTGAGACCTAGCAAAGGCACATCGGGCTAACAGTCCCTACAATTTTGCCAAGTTTCGTGAAAATCCATTCAGCCGTTCGGGCTAAAAGTGAGTCCAACCGCCCTATGGAAATTAACATGGGAAAAACGCGTTTTGGGACCCCCCTTTTTTCTCGGCCCCCCCTCCACAAAACCCCCCCAAATTTTCAAGGGCTGCTCAGAAACAAAATGTGCCATTTTCCTGAAAATTTCAGCCAATTCCGTCCACAAACGCCAAAGTTATTAGGCATAGAATTTTCAGAAATCCCATAGGGAAAAAATCCTAACTATATATACCTACTGGCGACCGCCAGTAGGTAATATATATATATATATATATATATATTTTTTTTTTTTAAATAAAATATATATATATATATATATATACATATATATATATATATATATATATATATATATATATATATATATATATATATATATATATATATATATATATATATATATATATATATATATATATATATATATATATATATATATATATATATATATATATAAGCTCAAATCGTTTCCTTTTTCCAACAAACGATAACACACTCACGGGGGTTATGCAGCAATAGTTTAAAAAAACACCACAGTAACCGTGAGTTACTCCAATATTTCGGTCTAGACCATGTACCATCTAATCCCAGAGGGGGAGATAGATTGTTATGCCTGCGTAGACTTTAGTCGCGACATATAATAGACATGCAGACCAAACAACCGGGTGGGATCAACATTGGGGAGGAACTTACAGTGCATTTGGGAAGGTGATGGGATAGGTTGGTACAACGTTATATTCCATGTTCACAAAGGATCAATAGAAATGCGATGAGAATCCTTATAGAGAGATGTATTGTTACTGTGATCAGCTCAATCTGCTCTCTCTCTCTCTCTCTGTGTTTTCCCTTTTCTTCTTCTTATATCTCTGTAACTTTTCTTATACTTTTTAATCTTTCTTCTCTCACCTCTCCAATTTATCAATACATGTAACGGAATATCATAGTACTTTGACCTATGTATAAAACTAGGTTTATTAACCAACTCACCAAGATGAATTTGAAGGGGAGTTTAAGGTCAAATGTGGTTGTATTAGCCGATTTATGGCTAATTTATGAGATTTATAAACGTTGCATTTTGTTGAAATGAGATAACAAATGGGTGTTTAGTTAAGACATTGCGGTCCTGCTGTCATTACATTAGTCGGTGACGTGCCGATACACGACGAGATTACCTCTTTGTTCACCGACAGGGGAAGTGATATCCCATTGATGGGTTTAAGTACATGAGTGCCCAGCACAGTTAACACGAAAAGAGCCCCATGTAATTGATAGATGACTGCACTGTCTTAATATGGTATTTTTATGGTGTTGATACAATCGAATTACAAATCGATTGCAAAATCGTAATTTGTGGCAAAGAACTTGCCGGTGATAAGCTGATACACAGCAAGATCGAGCCTAGTTAGACCAGCAATGATACAATGTAACACTTGAAATTGTGCTATTGTTTGTGAAGAAACCTCTACTAAATGGCCGCCGTTTGCGATGTTATTGAAGTGTCCATCATTCATTTCATTGTCAGGAAGTAAGGTGTATATAATGTGTCGGAAAGACACGGAAATGTAAACACTGACGAAGGACTCTTAGGTCTGAAACGCGTCTGTTTTTTGTCCGTGGCTGATTAAACTGTTGCTGCATAACCCACTTGAGTGCGTTATCGTTTGTTGGAAATAGGAAACGATTTGAGCTGCTATTAACACGCGTTAGTACTGACGCGTAACAGCACCCGCCCGGGAGTGCCTCGGGATTTTGGTACACCAGGAGCTGGAGATATATATATATATATATATTGTGCTTTTTATAGTAGTAAATTTAAAGAATCAAAACAAATATAATGTCTGTCAGTCATAAACAGTTTTCGGCATTTTCCCAGGAGCATTTGTAATAGTATGCAGGGGGCTCCATGGCCCCTGCTGCCCCGGGCCTAAATATTATATAATGGACGGGGTCCTTTGTGACTACCGGACCGGGGACCATCACCTCCCCGGGGGTATGGTAAAGATTGGAGGGGGGCCATGCAGCCTCCCTCCTGGATCCATACATGGCCCTTGGGTACTGCCATTCCCCATTACCAGCTCCTGCTATGTCCCGGGGTGCCCACCACGGGAAATAGCTGTTTGATTTGGCTTGGTGGGAACTTTACTGTTCCCTTCAAGCCATAGAAAACTGTGCTCCACTTTTATCAAGCAAGAACACAAACATTGATCTTGCTTTACAGAAGCAGGGCACCATTGCTTTTACAGAGAGGGAGCTGCATGTTAACAGCTCCTTTTCTGTCAAAGCAATGCTGGCTCTTGCAGGAGGTGGAGAGCCGCCAGGGACCACGGGGCCTTGAGATTCACCTTCAGTCCCTAACATTTCTAAGTGGGTGCCCTGAGTGGACCAGAACACCCAAAGTAGAGGCCGGGCCCTGGGGGATAGGGTCCCCAGGACCCAAGTTGCCCCTGGAGTGGGACTGAATGGTCCAGCTCTCCTTGTTTTTTCTAAAAAGAATAAGAATAAGGTTGAAATATGCTTGGAGGGGGATTGCATGATCCATTTCTTTTATTAAAAAAAGGCCTAGGCACTGGTGATAGGATCCCCAGGCCCAAATCAGAGCAGGGAAAAGAGCTACGCAACCCTCCTCCTGTAAAAAAAATAATGCGGGAGCAGCAAGTCGTGGGAAGTCCCACATCCTTTCTTCACTACTCTGAAAACAACTCACCTGGTGTCACACTGCTGGTTGGGTGATGATGTTCCCTTGGATGCTTAGGTTCCTTGGGGGCCAGGTACTCCTTCTTTAGCCTTCAGTAAGTCTCTGACAGTGGGATTACAGAGAGGTTTTTGGAGTCATGCCCCTTTTCTCCTCCACTCTGCAAATACGCCTCTTGGCACACTAATGTTTGGGAAATGAAGTCCACTTTACTCTTTGAGGGTCCTTGGGGGCCAACTACCCCTCCTGTTACCCAATCGCAGCTAGCATGGATTGGGGGTGGCGGGTGGACAGGGGTAAATATAAATAAAATAAATCTTACCTCCTCACATCTCTCTTCATTCTCCCTTGTCGTCATCCCTCTGCTCCAGCTGAAAGAGGAACCAGCCGGGCTTCCCTGGCCTATCACATTGCTGCAATGCAGTGTTGTGATTGGTAAGTAACGAATGTTCCCCTGACCAATCACAACACTGCAATGTAGTGTTGTGATTGGTCTTAGCGCTGTGGTTTGGCGTTCAGATGAGGAATGGGGGCCTGGGCTGATCTTTATGCAGTCTGTAATTCAGCCTGCATGGAGACCAGGCAAAGTGCGCATGAGTGTTTGGACGGCCAGAGAGGGCTGGTCAAACAATCATGCACACTTTACAGAGTGCCACCACTCCTTCACCTGGTCTGAGAGCAGCGCAGCCCCGCCTGCAAAGATGCAGGAACAAATAAAATGATAAAAATGTCCAGTTATTATCATTTTATTTTTTCTTCATTTCCACTGCTAAAAGCAGTGGGAAGGCTCTACTCTTACTCAGCTTAGGACCCACCTCAGCTGTTGTCTCCAGTCAGATCCACGGATTTGGATTTCTGAGAGGCTGTCGATGGCCATGCCCCCATTGTCACAACTCTGCAAACACAGCTCCTGGAGCCCTACTAGTTGGGGGATGAAGTCACCTTAGCTACTGAGGGTCCTTGGGGGTGAACAACCCCTCCTATTACCTCCAGTAAGTTCCAGAAAGTGGGATTGCTGAGAGGAGTTTGGAGGCCATACCCTCTTTCTCCACCACTCTGAAAATGCACCTCCTGGTGCACTGCTGGTTGGGGAATGAAGTCTTCCTGGATGCTCAAGTACCTTGCGGCCAAGGATCCCTCTTGGTACCTCCAATTAGTCCTGCACAGTGGGATTCCTGACAGCTGGTCGGAGGCCCCATACTCTTTCTCCACCACTCTGCAAATGTTACTACTTCTTAAAAAACCATAGAACTTCCCAGAAAAAAACAAAGGTTACAGGGATGATTTCCTTAGTAATTAGCATTTAAAAAGCCTTAGAAATTCACTGAAACAACAAAGGTTACAGGGCCATTACAGTTAGGAAATGGATTTTGAAAAAAAAGTAGAAATTTACTTAAAAATAAATAAGGTTACAGGGACATTGTTTTCGCCTCAAGTTTCATTCATACAAAACCAGTGAATTTCAGCAGTAATAGTTAGCTGAGCTAACTATAACGTGCAGCCCCGCAAGGCAATGCTTATGACCTCATATATTACATCACTGATGACATCACTGTTGACATCTCAAATCACATCACTGATGACATCATCTACTGAATCACTGACACACCAACTCACTCCTCATAGAACCTTCCATATATCCACTATCACACAACTATTCAGAAATCCACCTTCCATATACCCACTATCACACAACTATTCAGAAACCCATACAGAGACTCATACCAGTACTTACACACCCACTCACTGATTCATAGATCTACACACACATCCACTCACTCACCCATTCAGCCACTCATACATTCACTCACTCACTCACTCACTAGTAAAAGCCCTGACATACCAACTCATACACCCATAGCACCAGTCACAGTCACACATAGAGCTACTCACATACCTACTAACTCTCCCATACAGTTGATCACAATTCCACGTACTCACTCATTTACTCATACAGTAACCAACACACACTCACCTATACAGTAATTAACACAAGCACACACTGACTCATACAGTCACTCTCACATTCACTCACTCACCCACAGTCACTCATATACCCCATCCCTCAACTCTACTGCCTTTCACATACCCAGTTACTCACCCATACACCACAGACACATCCATGCACTAACCCACACAGCCATACACACACTCACTCACCCATACAACCCCTCACACATGCACTCATTAAACCATACAGCCACAGACCCTCCTACTCATTCACACATACAGGAAGTGACACATCCCCTCTCCCACACAAAAGGCCACTCAGACACCAATACATGTACTCAGACAACCAATTACTCACCCAGACAGCCACTCCTGTACCCACTCTTACACCCGTACAGCCACTTAGACACCAAGTTACAGACTGATAAAGACATCTACACAACCGTTCACTCACCAATACATTCACTGAGACACCTAATCACTCACTTATACAGTCAGTCACACGCCCACTGAATCATCCATACAAGTAATCATAAACCCACTGATTCACCAATACACCTTGGTATAAATATTTAACACTAATGCACTTCTTAAAAACACTTGCAGCCACTGGATGATGTCATCAGTGATGTCATTTCAGATGTCATGAGTGTTGACACAGTGTCACTGACCATGTCATGAGTGATGTAATATGTGAGGTCATAAGCAGTGCATTGCGGGGATATAAGTTATAGTTAGCCCCCTCAATGAGCATCAAGGCCACTCCAGTCCTAGGTAGTTCCCCCCCATCTGCCCGCCATCTGCAGGAGTCGGCATTGCTCTCACACACAGTGAGCTGCTATAAATGCAGCTCCATGTGCGGAAGCAATCATTTCATCTGTTTCCCTGACGGCATGACAAGGGTCAAGGAATCAGATGAAAACTCTGATCCCCGCAACCGGGATTGGTTTGACAGCTCCTGCTTGCTGGGAGTGAAGTTATGTTTGCTCTCACTTACCTGGAGCTGTCAGGTCCCTCTAAGCAAAAGCAAAGTGCTGTCTACATACACTCACACATCCACTCACAGATTTGACAGCTCCCGCTTGAGTGGAGTGGAGTTATGTTTGCTCTCAGTTGGCCAGAGCTATCAGCTCCCGCTAAACAAAAGCAAAGTGCTATGTCCCAATGGTGGGAACCCTAGGACATAGCAGGAGCCGGTCCTGGGGTGTGGGGGTCCAGGGCCATTAATGGCTCCAGGAGGGGGGTCGCAAAGCCTCCATTTCTTTAGAATGCATTGGCCGGCACCAAGGAAGTGGTGGTCCCTTGGGCCTGGGAGGGTGTCTGCGCAGCCCCCCTTTGCTATTTTTTTACCCTGGGGGAAGTGGTGATCCGGATCTTGACGCCTAGCAGGTTGAGCAGGTCGTGTTCACGGTCCAGGAGGTCGGACCTCCAGTGCATGGCCTGGTTGCGCCGGAACCGAGAGTGTTTATACATGGCCCGGCACACCTTCTCCCACAGCTTCCGATGCTCCCGGAGCCTGTACCCACTAGCGATCCTGCCGCCTGCCGCGATGGTCTTGGGGAGGCGGTGCTGCACATAATAAACCAGTGCGCCCACCTCCTCCGTGCTGAAGATCTCCCGGGCTGTGACTTGCTTCCCCCACAATCGCCCGCATGGGAACCGGGTATGGGGTGCGGGACCCTTCCCTTTCTCCTTCTCGGCTCCCTTTGCCATGGTCCAGGACAGGAATGGAAATAATAAATAGGAAAAAGAATAGGAAAAAGTAAATAAAAGAAGAGGTACA
Organism: Lissotriton vulgaris; assembly: GCF_964263255.1. Lineage (NCBI taxonomy): Eukaryota > Metazoa > Chordata > Amphibia > Caudata > Salamandridae > Lissotriton > Lissotriton vulgaris. The sequence goes on from NC_141691.1 coordinate 1,571,149,963, forward strand.
AAAAGTAGTCTTAAAGTAACCAAAAGTAGAAGAAAACACAAAATATAGATCTAGAAAAATAGTTGGATAGATAATAAGTAAAAAAGATTAAAAAAAACTTCAAACAAACAAAGGATGGCAAAGATTGAAGCTGGATAGGAAAAGCATGCCCAAAACCATAGCAATGAATGAAAAACAAGATGGCCGCACCCATTGAGGACCGCGTGGGTGAGTTTGCACGATATTTTCCCCGCGAGTACGCAAAAACACACGAGAACTCGTAGTACCGCGCCGCACACAATGCGAGATTGCAAATAGCGCCCGGAAACGGAAATACGCAACGTGCACAAGATAGCCACGCTTATGTATGACCGCATGGGTAACTTCGTGGTCGGTTCGCTGCAAGCGACCTGCAAATACGCAAAAAACCCACGAACACGCAAAAGAAAATCGGCAAATTTGCACGAATTCGCGAACTTTACGGATCGCGAATTTGCTTTCGCCAGAATTCAAGGACCGCGAATTCGCAAATTTCGCCCATACTTAAAGTAACTGTGGCATTGATTCCGCTCCGGTAAAATGCGCTCCGAATCGTCGTACGGAGCAATTTTCCCCGTACGAATCGTACCCGTACACGTCCCCGTACGTACGACGAAGTACGATCCGTACCAGGAGCCAAAGACCGTACGAGTCGTACAGGACTCCGTACGACTAAAATATCTGTACGAGTCTCACTCGGAACCCGCTGTACGTGACATCGCAACAGTTCGCGGCTGGTTTTTACGACCCAGCAAGTACGATTCGTGTCGGGTACGCAACGTACAACCCTTTTTTTACGGGAGCTGGAAACAGCCGTAAACGCATAGTTCGGGCCGAAACAAGTACAGAAGGCCCTCCCCGGGGACGCCGCGTACCCCCCATGATCACCGGGGTATGCGCCGTACCCCTGCGATCATGTGGGGTATGTGGCGTACACCCAGCGTACATGGGGTACGCACCGTACCCCATGTACGGCGGGTGTACGGTGCGCACCCCGTGTACGCTGGGTGTACGGTGCGTACCCCACATGATCTCAGGGGTACGGCGCGTACCTCGGCAATCATGGGGGGTACACGGCGTACGGTGTGTATGTGATTGAGCGCTTTTCCGTACGAATCGCCCTTACCTGACGCAGACCGTACGAATAGCGTCCTGATCACCCGGTCCGGATCGTACTCGCCGGGTCGTACGGTGTGTTTACGAGTCGTACGGATTCGGCTACGAATACGATTCGTACGGGGGATTTTTTTTACGGGATCGGAATCGAGCCCTGAGTGTTAGTCAAAGGCCTTGCAACAGTGAAAAATGAGTTTAGGAGACTTTAACTGTCAGGGCATGCAAAACTTTAACACACATGGCCTACTTTTTAAATAAAATGCATCCTGCCCAAAGAAGCTTTTGGGCCCACCTTAGGGACAATTTATACATATTAAAAGAAGGTTTAGGCCTGACAAAAGATGTATTTTCATAGGGCGAAATGTAAGTTTAAAATTTCACTACATGCTGCAGTGACAAGCCTAGGACATGTTTTGAAATGCTACTTTAGAGGGTAGGAAAAGGAGTGTTGCAGGTACACTAATAGTATTTAATATACAGGCACAGGGTAGGTGCAGTACCAGGTGAAGACAAATATTTTGGGGGATAACATGCAAAGGATATCAGATCTAACACAACACGTTTATCAATATTATCAGAAAGAGTCAAGTTCATTGCAGCTATAAATAAGCAACCCATAAGGCAAGCTGCATAAGAGTCTCTTTTGAGACAATCTGGAAATTTCTGGTTAAATTCCTTCAGACAATACAATCCGGTAGTGTACATTTTTATAAGTTTGGATGTAAAAGAAGAGTTACTGAATCAAAAGGAAGATATCTTGAAAACACGTTAGATTCCTCTGACAATTAGGGCTTAGAAGGCTACTCATAACACACATTAGCACAGAGGTGTGCATTCATTTTTTTCTAGTACCTCCTATTTAATAAAATGACCCCTATATTCCAACCCAGGAGTGTCATCCTTATTAGGGGTGTGCGAAATTCATAAATTATGCTTCTGCGTAATGTCATGAAGTTTTGGCCAAATTTCACATACTTTATAAGAAAAGAGAATTAGTGCCAAATGTGTCCTGACATTAACTTTAGATGTGAGGAAACCTTCATGCTATAAAATAGTGCAAAAAACAAAGGCACTATGGGCAACGTTTTGTTGTTTGGGTGCGTTTGAGGTATGCATTTATTGTAATGACATGACGTGACGTAATGGCGTAATTTCAGGAAAAACATAAAAATCCTGATATTATGCAAAATATGCCACTATACTTAACATTTTGGCCAGATCTAATCATCATCATGAATTGGATAATTACCTCAAATATTTCCCTCTGAGGTTCCATGGATGGTTTAATGAGAAGAGACTGGGGTGGGAGGTGCTTATCTATAGCAGAAGAAACCATTTAATCAATCATGGATATTAACATGGCCATATCAAAGGAAGACATAGTAGACCTGGAGGAAGAGTGGCGCCCATGCTTTCTGTGATGTTTAGGATTATGAGAGCCTGGACTCTGCACAGCTTTGCTTCTGAGATGCTGGTAGCAAATGAGTTTGCTTTGGCTACAGTTCAAAATGAGCTCAGCAGACATGATCCAGTTATATTGGGCAGCTGCTTTTAATATAGTATCTCTCTTATAAATTGATTCTCAGACATCGGTTTTGGATACAAACGCCTTAGACTGGTTTATGGCATTTTTTTCTGAACATAGGAAAGCCATTAAACTTGAACAGTATGTTTCTTTGAAGGAAATAATTATATGTGTGGTTTTATAGGGCTCCTTTCTGAGTTGCACCCTTTTCAAAGTCTATGTAGCACCTTTAGCAAAGCTGATTTGGTTATTTGGATTTGTATTCAGAGGCTATTCTGACGAGGCACAGTTAGCCCTAAGCTTAATGGAAGTTAGAATCCCCTTAGGACTAATTATAAAAATAGTATGTTTGTTCTATTTAGTTGGATGACCAACAACCATCTTTAGATAAGACAGTGGGGAACCCCTTCAGCTCTGAAGGACAGATATATAGTATTGTGGTTCTACCTATGTCCATCAGGGTGGTGGAGGTTATTATTATGAGGAGAGAGGACTGCAATATTCTCTGTGTGTTCACAGTGTAGGCCCTGGAAGTATGGTGCATGGTGCCATCTTTTTGTGGTTCACAAAAAATTAACGGTAAACACCATAAATATTCGATTCAGAAATATCAACTTCCCAGAATATCGAATTAAAAATAGAGAGAGGACAGAATATCGAATTACCAAAATATAGTTGGTTAGAATATCGAAATTACGGTAAGAAATATGGATTTCCATAATATCGAATTTAAAATATCGTTTTCCATAATATCGATTTTTTTGGGCTATGTATGCTAGTATATGTGTTAAAAATATATCTTATATTTGCAATGTATGTTTAATTTTTTAAAATATTGAATGTTATGTTATTTAATGTTTGCGTAATTTAATTCCATAGCGGGTAGTGGATTTATAGAGGAATAGGGTGGGAAATAATTAATTATAGTAAATTAAATATTAGTTTTTATAAATTAATAATTATTTTTAATTTAATTTAGCGTTTTAGTTCTGTAGCAGCTGTGGGTTTATAGGGGAATAGGGTGGGAAGTAATTTAATTGTAATTGAGTAAATATGTCTTTTTATTTGTATGCATTGATAATGAATTAATTGTTAATGAATTATTAATTGGTAATTTTTTTTATTAATTAGTAATTAAGTTTTAAATATTTAATTAATTGATAATTATGTTAATTGTTTTCATTTATTATTTGGAGTGGGTTGTGGGTTATAGGGGAATAGGGTGGGATGTAATGTAATAGTAATTAAATATTTATTTAAATTATTTTTGTGTATTGATCAATATTTTATTGGTAATAAAATATTAATTGGTAATTTTTTTATCTTTTTACATTTTTGGTATTGAAAATCAATTTGTTGGTAATTAATTATTAATAGTTAATTATTTTTTAATAAATAACATTTATTGGTATTTATAATGAATTAATTGTTACATATTTTTTAATTGGTAATTAATTTTAATTTATTTTAAATTAGTATTGATAATTAATGTATTCTCATTTAAATATTAAATCATTACTTTCCCTACTGTTGCACTCTCTGGAGTGGGAATAGTAATTTTTTACCGTCCCGCTATCCAACGCTTTCCCTACTGTTGCACTCTCTGTGGCGGGAATAGTAATTTTTACCCTCCTGCTATCCAGCGCTTTCCCACTGTTGTGCAACAGTAGTGAAAGCGTTGGATAGCGTAGGGGTAAAAATTAATATTCCAAATCCAGTGAGTGCAACTCTCTGTGGTGGGAATAGTAATTTTTACCCTCCTGTTATCCAATGCTTCCCTACTGTTGCACTCTCTGGAGTGGTAACAGTAATTTTTACCCTCCCGCTATCCAACGCGTTCCCTACTGTTGAACTCTCTGGAGTGGGAATAGTAATTTTACCTCTACGCTATCCAACGCTTTCCCTACTGTTGCACTCTCTGGAGTGGGAATAGTAATTTTTACCCTCCCACTATCCAACGCTTTCCCTACTGTTGCATTTTCTGGAGTGGGAATAGTAATTTTTACCCTCCTGCTATCCAATGCTTTCCCTACTGTTATACTCTCTGGAGTGGGAATAGTAATTTTTACCCCTACGCTATCCAATGCTTTCCCTACTGTTGCACTCTCTGGAGTGGGAATAGCAATTTTTACCCTCCTGCTATCCAACGCTTTCCCTACTGTTGCCCTTTCCGGAGTGGGAATAGTAATTTTTACCATCCTGCTATCTAATGCTTTCCCTACTGTTGAACTCTCTGGAGTGGGAATAGTAATTTTTACCCCTACGCTATCCAACTCTTTCCCTACTGTTGCACTCACTGAAGTGGGAATAGTAATTTTTACCCCTACGCTATCCAACGCTTTCCCTACTGTTGCACTCACTGGAGTGGAAATAGTAATTTTTACCCTCCCGCTATCCAATACTTTCCCTGCGGTTGCACTCACTGGAGTGGGAATAGTAATTTTTACCCCTACGCTATCCAACGCTTTCACTACTGTTGCAATCATTGGAGTGGGAATTATAATTTGTACCCCTACGCTATCCAACGCTTTCCCTACTGTTCTACTCACTGAAGTGGGAATAGTAATTTATATATATATATATATATATATATATATATATATATATATATATATATATATATATATATATATATATATATATATATATATGTCAATATATTTTTAATAATGGTCTAATTATTTTTATAATATTATTAAGTAAATATATATTAAAACATTTTTTTCATTACATTTATTATTTTTACATTTGACTGTTTCTTACATTATTTTAACTATATTTTATTGAATTGTGTTTATTTTTTAATTACTTTTATAGTATTTTTAATACATTTAATTTTTGCGTAAATTTAATTCCGTAGCGGATAGTGGGTTTATAGAGGAATATGGTGGAAAGTAATTTAAATATAAAAAATTAATATTAGTTTTTATGAATTGATAATTATTTTAATTTAATTTTGCGTGTTAGTTCTGTAGCCGGTTGTCGGTTTATAGGGGAATAGGGTGGGAAGTAAGTTAATTGTAATTAAGTAAATATGTCTTTTTATTTGTATGTATTGATAATTATTTAATTGGTAATTATTTTTTATTAATTGGTAATTAAGTTTTAAATAATTGATTCATTGATAATTATGTTAATTGGTTTAATTTATTATTTGGAGTGGGTTGTGGGTTATAGGGGAATAGGGTGGGATGTAATGTAATTGTAATTAAATAATGATTTAAATTATTTTTGTGTATTCATAAACAATTTATTGTTAATTAAATATTAAGTGGTAATTTTATCTTTTTAAATTTTTGGTATTGAAAATTAATTTGTTGTTAATTAATTATTAATAGGTAAATATTTGTTAATAAATAACATTTATTGGTATTTATAATTATCTAAATATTAAATATTTTTAATTGGTAATTAATTTTAACTAATTTTAAATTAGTATTGATAATTAATTTATTCTTATTTAAATATTAAATCCTTACTTTCCCTACTGTTGCACTCTCTAGAGTGGAATTATAATTTTTACCCTCCCGCTATCCAATGCTTCCCTACTGTTTCACTCTCTGGAGTGGGAATAGTAAGTTTTTACCCCTACGCTATCCAACGCTTTCCCTACTGTTGCACTCTCTGTAGTGGTAACAGTAATCTTTACCCTCCCGCTATCCAACGCTTTCCCCACAGTTGCACTCTCTGGAGTGGGAATACTAATTTTACTCCTACGCTATCCAACGCTTTCCCTACTGTTGCACTCTCTGGAGTGGGAATAGTACATTTTTACCTTCCCACTATCCAACGCTTTCCCTACTGTTGCACTTCCTGGAGTGGGAATAGTAATTGTTACCCTTCGCCATCCAACGCTTTCAGTACTGTTGCACTCTGGAGTGGGAATAGTAATTTTTACCCCTACGCTATCCAACTCTTTCCCTACTGTTGCGCTCACTGAAGTGGGAATAGTAATTTTTACCCCTACCCTATCCAACGCTTTCCCTACTGTTGCACTCAATAGAGTGGGAATAGTAATTTTTACCCTACCACTATCCAATGCTTTCCCTGCTGTGGCACTCACTGGAGTGGGAATAGTAATTATTACCCCTACGCTATCCAACGCTTTCCCTACTGTTGCACTCATTGGAGTCGGAATAATAAATTGTACCCCTACGCTATCCAACCCTTTCCCTACTGTTGTACTCACTGGAGTGGGAATAGTAATTTATATATATATATATGTCAATATATTTTTAATAATGGTCTAATTATTTTTATAATTTTATTAAGTAAATATATATTAAAAAAAAAATCATTACATTTATTATTTTTACATTTGACTGTTTTTTACATTATTTTAACAATATTTGATTGAATTGTGTTTATTGTTTAATTACTTTTATAGTATTTTTAATACATGTAATTTTTGCGTAATTTAATTCCGTAGCGGATAGTGGGTTTATAGAGGAATATGGTGGGAAGTAATTTAAATATAGTAAATTAAATATTAGTTTTTATGAATTAATAATTATTTTAATTTAATTTTGCGTTTTAGTTTTGTAGCCGGTTGTGGGTTTATAGGGGAATAGGGTGGGAAATAAGTTAATTGTAATTAAGTAAATATGTCTTTTTATTTGTATGTATTGATAATTAATTAATTTTTAATGAATTATTAATTGGCAATTATTTTTTAATAATTGGTAATTAAGTTTTAAATAATTGATTAATTGATAATTATGTTAATTGGTTTAATTTATTATTTGGAGTGGGTTGTGGGTTATAGGGGAATAGGGTGGGATGTAATGTAATTGTAATTAAATAATTATTTAAGTTATTTTGTGTATTGATAAACAATTTATTGTTAATTAAATATTCATTTGTCACTTTTTTTATCTTTTTACATATTTGGTATTGAAAATTAATTTGTTGTTAATTAATTATTAATAGGTAATTATTATTTAATAAATAACATTTATTGATATTTATAATGAATTACTTATTAAATATTGTTTACATGGTAATTAATTTTAATTAATTTTAAATTAGTATTGATAATAAATGTATTCTTATTTAAATAGTAAATCATTACTTTCCCTACTGTTGCACTCTCTAGAGTGGGAATAGTAATTTTTACCGTCCCACACTCTCTGCAGCGGGAATAGTAATTTTTTCCCTCCTGCTATCCAGCGCATTCCCACTGTTGCACTCTCTGGAGTGTGAATAGTAATTTTTACCCTACCGCTATCCAATTCTTCCCTACTGTTGCACTCTCTGGAGTGGGAATAGTAATTTTTACCCCTGCGCGATCCAAAGCTTTCCCTACTGTTGCACTCTCTGTAGTGGTAACAGTAATTTTTACCCTCTCGCTATCCAACGCTTACCCTACGGTTGCACTTTCTGGAGTGGGATTAGTAACTTTTACCCTCCCGCTATCCAATGCTTTCCCTGCTGTTGCACTCTCTGGAGTGGGAATAGTAATTTTTACCCCTACGCTATCCAATGCTTTCCCTACTGTTGCACTCTCTGGAGTGGGAATAGCAATTTTTACCCTCCTGCTATCCAACGCTTTCCCTACTGTTGCCCTTTCTGGAGTGGGAATAGTAATTTTTACCATCCTGCTATCTAATGCTTTCCCTACTGTTGAACTCTCTGGAGTGGGAATAGTAATTTTTACCCCTACGCTATCCAACTCTTTCCCTACTGTTGCACTCACTGAAGTGGGAATAGTAATTTTTACCCCTACGCTATCCAACGCTTTCCCTACTGTTGCACTCACTGGAGTGGAAATAGTAATTTTTACCCTCCCGCTATCCAATACTTTCCCTGCGGTTGCACTCACTGGAGTGGGAATAGTAATTTTTACCCCTACGCTATCCAACGCTTTCACTACTGTTGCAATCATTGGAGTGGGAATTATAATTTGTACCCCTACGCTATCCAACGCTTTCCCTACTGTTCTACTCACTGAAGTGGGAATAGTAATTTATATATATATATATATATATATATATGTCAATATATTTTTAATAATGGTCTAATTATTTTTATAATATTATTAAGTAAATATATATTAAAACATTTTTTTCATTACATTTATTATTTTTACATTTGACTGTTTCTTACATTATTTTAACTATATTTTATTGAATTGTGTTTATTTTTTAATTACTTTTATAGTATTTTTAATACATTTAATTTTTGCGTAAATTTAATTCCGTAGCGGATAGTGGGTTTATAGAGGAATATGGTGGAAAGTAATTTAAATATAAAAAATTAATATTAGTTTTTATGAATTGATAATTATTTTAATTTAATTTTGCGTGTTAGTTCTGTAGCCGGTTGTCGGTTTATAGGGGAATAGGGTGGGAAGTAAGTTAATTGTAATTAAGTAAATATGTCTTTTTATTTGTATGTATTGATAATTATTTAATTGGTAATTATTTTTTATTAATTGGTAATTAAGTTTTAAATAATTGATTCATTGATAATTATGTTAATTGGTTTAATTTATTATTTGGAGTGGGTTGTGGGTTATAGGGGAATAGGGTGGGATGTAATGTAATTGTAATTAAATAATGATTTAAATTATTTTTGTGTATTCATAAACAATTTATTGTTAATTAAATATTAAGTGGTAATTTTATCTTTTTACATTTTTGGTATTGAAAATTAATTTGTTGTTAATTAATTATTAATAGGTAATTATTTGTTAATAAATAACATTTATTGGTATTTATAATTATCTAAATATTAAATATTTTTAATTGGTAATTAATTTTAACTAATTTTAAATTAGTATTGATAATTAATTTATTCTTATTTAAATATTAAATCCTTACTTTTCCTACTGTTGCACTCTCTAGAGTGGAATTGTAATTTTTACCCTCCTGCTATCCAATGCTTCCCTACTGTTTCACTCTCTGGAGTGGGAATAGTAAGTTTTTACCCCTACGCTATCCAACGCTTTCCCTACTGTTGCACTCTTGGAGTGGGAATACTAATTTTACTCCTACGCTATCCAACGCTTTCCCTACTGTTGCACTCTCTGGAGTGGGAATAGTACATTTTTACCTTCCCACTATCCAACGCTTTCCCTACTGTTGCACTTCCTGGAGTGGGAATAGTAATTGTTACCCTTCGCCATCCAACGCTTTCAGTACTGTTGCACTCTGGAGTGGGAATAGTAATTTTTACCCCTACGCTATCCAACTCTTTCCCTACTGTTGCGCTCACTGAAGTGGGAATAGTAATTTTTACCCCTACCCTATCCAACGCTTTCCCTACTGTTGCACTCAATAGAGTGGGAATAGTAATTTTTACCCTACCACTATCCAATGCTTTCCCTGCTGTGGCACTCACTGGAGTGGGAATAGTAATTATTACCCCTACGCTATCCAACGCTTTCCCTACTGTTGCACTCATTGGAGTCGGAATAATAAATTGTACCCCTACGCTATCCAACCCTTTCCCTACTGTTGTACTCACTGGAGTGGGAATAGTAATTTATATATATATATATGTCAATATATTTTTAATAATGGTCTAATTATTTTTATAATTTTATTAAGTAAATATATATTAAAAAAAAAATCATTACATTTATTATTTTTACATTTGACTGTTTTTTACATTATTTTAACAATATTTGATTGAATTGTGTTTATTGTTTAATTACTTTTATAGTATTTTTAATACATGTAATTTTTGCGTAATTTAATTCCGTAGCGGATAGTGGGTTTATAGAGGAATATGGTGGGAAGTAATTTAAATATAGTAAATTAAATATTAGTTTTTATGAATTAATAATTATTTTAATTTAATTTTGCGTTTTAGTTTTGTAGCCGGTTGTGGGTTTATAGGGGAATAGGGTGGGAAATAAGTTAATTGTAATTAAGTAAATATGTCTTTTTATTTGTATGTATTGATAATTAATTAATTTTTAATGAATTATTAATTGGCAATTATTTTTTAATAATTGGTAATTAAGTTTTAAATAATTGATTAATTGATAATTATGTTAATTGGTTTAATTTATTATTTGGAGTGGGTTGTGGGTTATAGGGGAATAGGGTGGGATGTAATGTAATTGTAATTAAATAATTATTTAAGTTATTTTGTGTATTGATAAACAATTTATTGTTAATTAAATATTCATTGGTCACTTTTTTTATCTTTTTACATATTTGGTATTGAAAATTAATTTGTTGTTAATTAATTATTAATAGGTAATTATTATTTAATAAATAACATTTATTGATATTTATAATGAATTACTTATTAAATATTGTTTACATGGTAATTAATTTTAATTAATTTTAAATTAGTATTGATAATAAATGTATTCTTATTTAAATAGTAAATCATTACTTTCCCTACTGTTGCACTCTCTAGAGTGGGAATAGTAATTTTTACCGTCCCACACTCTCTGCAGCGGGAATAGTAATTTTTTCCCTCCTGCTATCCAGCGCATTCCCACTGTTGCACTCTCTGGAGTGTGAATAGTAATTTTTACCCTACCGCTATCCAATTCTTCCCTACTGTTGCACTCTCTGGAGTGGGAATAGTAATTTTTACCCCAGCGCGATCCAAAGCTTTCCCTACTGTTGCACTCTCTGTAGTGGTAACAGTAATTTTTACCCTCTCGCTATCCAACGCTTCCCTACGGTTGCACTTTCTGGAGTGGGATTAGTAACTTTTACCCTCCCGCTATCCAATGCTTTCCCTGCTGTTGCACTCTCTGGAGTGGGAATAGTAATTTTTACCCCTACGCTATCCAATGCTTTCCCTACTGTTGCACTCTCTGGAGTGGGAATAGCAATTTTTACCCTCCTGCTATCCAACGCTTTCCCTACTGTTGCCCTTTCTGGAGTGGGAATAGTAATTTTTACCATCCTGCTATCTAATGCTTTCCCTACTGTTGAACTCTCTGGAGTGGGAATAGTAATTTTTACCCCTACGCTATCCAACTCTTTCCCTACTGTTGCACTCACTGAAGTGGGAATAGTAATTTTTACCCCTACGCTATCCAACGCTTTCCCTACTGTTGCACTCACTGGAGTGGAAATAGTAATTTTTACCCTCCCGCTATCCAATACTTTCCCTGCGGTTGCACTCACTGGAGTGGGAATAGTAATTTTTACCCCTACGCTATCCAACGCTTTCACTACTGTTGCAATCATTGGAGTGGGAATTATAATTTGTACCCCTACGCTATCCAACGCTTTCCCTACTGTTCTACTCACTGAAGTGGGAATAGTAATTTATATATATATATATATATATATATATGTCAATATATTTTTAATAATGGTCTAATTATTTTTATAATATTATTAAGTAAATATATATTAAAACATTTTTTTCATTACATTTATTATTTTTACATTTGACTGTTTCTTACATTATTTTAACTATATTTTATTGAATTGTGTTTATTTTTTAATTACTTTTATAGTATTTTTAATACATTTAATTTTTGCGTAAATTTAATTCCGTAGCGGATAGTGGGTTTATAGAGGAATATGGTGGAAAGTAATTTAAATATAAAAAATTAATATTAGTTTTTATGAATTGATAATTATTTTAATTTAATTTTGCGTGTTAGTTCTGTAGCCGGTTGTCGGTTTATAGGGGAATAGGGTGGGAAGTAAGTTAATTGTAATTAAGTAAATATGTCTTTTTATTTGTATGTATTGATAATTATTTAATTGGTAATTATTTTTTATTAATTGGTAATTAAGTTTTAAATAATTGATTCATTGATAATTATGTTAATTGGTTTAATTTATTATTTGGAGTGGGTTGTGGGTTATAGGGGAATAGGGTGGGATGTAATGTAATTGTAATTAAATAATGATTTAAATTATTTTTGTGTATTCATAAACAATTTATTGTTAATTAAATATTAAGTGGTAATTTTATCTTTTTACATTTTTGGTATTGAAAATTAATTTGTTGTTAATTAATTATTAATAGGTAATTATTTGTTAATAAATAACATTTATTGGTATTTATAATTATCTAAATATTAAATATTTTTAATTGGTAATTAATTTTAACTAATTTTAAATTAGTATTGATAATTAATTTATTCTTATTTAAATATTAAATCCTTACTTTTCCTACTGTTGCACTCTCTAGAGTGGAATTGTAATTTTTACCCTCCCGCTATCCAATGCTTCCCTACTGTTTCACTCTCTGGAGTGGGAATAGTACGTTTTTACCCCTACGCTATCCAACGCTTTCCCTACTGTTGCACTCTTGGAGTGGGAATACTAATTTTACTCCTACGCTATCCAACGCTTTCCCTACTGTTGCACTCTCTGGAGTGGGAATAGTACATTTTTACCTTCCCACTATCCAACGCTTTCCCTACTGTTGCACTTCCTGGAGTGGGAATAGTAATTGTTACCCTTCGCCATCCAACGCTTTCAGTACTGTTGCACTCTGGAGTGGGAATAGTAATTTTTACCCCTACGCTATCCAACTCTTTCCCTACTGTTGCGCTCACTGAAGTGGGAATAGTAATTTTTACCCCTACCCTATCCAACGCTTTCCCTACTGTTGCACTCAATAGAGTGGGAATAGTAATTTTTACCCTACCACTATCCAATGCTTTCCCTGCTGTTGCACTCACTGGAGTGGGAATAGTAATTATTACCCCTACGCTATCCAACGCTTTCCCTACTGTTGCACTCATTGGAGTCGGAATAATAAATTGTACCCCCACGCTATCCAACCCTTTCCCTACTGTTGTACTCACTGGAGTGGGAATAGTAATTTATATATATATATATATATATGTCAATATATTTTTAATAATGGTCTAATTATTTTTATAATTTTATTAAGTAAATATATATTAAAAAAAAATTCATTACATTTATTATTTTTACATTTGACTGTTTTTTACATTATTTTAACAATATTTTATTGAATTGTGTTTATTGTTTAATTACTTTTATAGTATTTTTAATACATGTAAGTTTTTGCGTAATTTAATTCCGTAGCGGATAGTGGGTTTAGAGAGGAATATGGTGGGAAGTAATTTAAATATAGTAAATTAAATATTAGTTTTTATGAATTAATAATTATTTTAATTTAATTTTGCGTTTTAGTTTTGTAGCCGGTTGTGGGTTTATAGGGGAATAGGGTGGGAAGTAAGTTAATTGTAATTAAGTAAATATGTCTTTTTATTTGTATGTATTGATAATTAATTAATTTTTAATGAATTATTAATTGGCAATTATTTTTTAATAATTGGTAATTAAGTTTTAAATAATTGATTAATTGATAATTATGTTAATTGGTTTAATTTATTATTTGGAGTGGGTTGTGGGTTATAGGGGAATAGGGTGGGATGTAATGTAATTGTAATTAAATAATTATTTAAGTTATTTTGTGTATTGATAAACAATTTATTGTTAATTAAATATTCATTGGTCACTTTTTTTATCTTTTTACATATTTGGTATTGAAAATGAATTTGTTGTTAATTAATTATTAATAGGTAATTATTATTTAATAAATAACATTTATTGATATTTATAATGAATTACTTATTAAATATTTTTTAAATGGTAATTAATTTTAATTAATTTTAAATTAGTATTGATAATAAATGTATTCTTATTTAAATAGTAAATCATTACTTTCCCTACTGTTGCACTCTCTGCAGCGGGAATAGTAATTTTTTCCCTCCTGCTATCCAGCGCATTCCCACTGTTGCACTCTCTGGAGTGTGAATAGTAATTTTTACCCTACCGCTATCCAATTCTTCCCTACTGTTGCACTCTCTGGAGTGGGAATAGTAATTTTTACCCCTGCGCGATCCAAAGCTTTCCCTACTGTTGCACTCTCTGTAGTGGTAACAGTAATTTTTACCCTCTCGCTATCCAACGCTTACCCTACGGTTGCACTTTCTGGAGTGGGATTAGTAACTTTTACCCTCCCGCTATCCAATGCTTTCCCTGCTGTTGCACTCACTGGAGTTGGAATAATAATTTGTACCCCTACGCTAGCCAACGCTTTCTCTCCTGTTGTACTTACTGGAGTGGGAATAGTAATTTATTTACTTATGTCAATATATTTTTAATAATGTTCTAATTATTTTTATAATATTAGTAAGTAAATATATATTAAAAATATTTTACTTTACATTACATTTATTATTTTTACATTTATGCTTTTTTACATTATTTAAACTATGTTTTAGTGAAATGCGTTTATTATATAATTACTTTTATAGTATTTTTAATACATTTAAAAAATTCGATGTTTTTGTTAACAATATTTTAACTTTCTATATTTTGGAATCAATATTTTAGTACTTACCTGTTTGTAGATAGGCATTCTATATTCTGTCCCTCGATATTTTGGAGTCGATATTTTGGGAAGTCGATATTCGGTCCCTCAATATTTAGTCACGGAACCAAAGTAGCACAGCAGGAGTTTGTTTATGAAAGCAAAAACCTAATGGTCACCATGTTCTGGGAGATTTCTCCCAGAGACTGATGTCGATATTTCATTTTTTTCGGTTTGTAACTGCCAAAGTTTAACTGGAGGAGACAGATAGAACAAAAAGGCCATCAGATCTATTGTTTCTAAATTGGGTGTGCAGGTCTGCAGGGCCGGCTTTAGGGCAGTGCAACTGGTGCAGCCGCACTTGGCGCTGACCTGTGGAGGAGGCACCTACCTTAGTTGGGGCGCTGTGTTTAGCAATAACTTATGATTGGAGAGATGAGGGGCACTTTTGCCAGGTGGTAGTGAGATAATCCGAGGAGAAGTTTGTGGGGTGTGGAGATGCCAAAAATGATTGTCACACCGGGCACCTCCAGCTCTGAAGCCGGTCTTGCAGGTGTGGTCTGGTACCTTCACTCTTACAGTCTCTATTCCATTGGGCCATCGGAGTTTCGATGTTTGAGCCAATAGGGGCACTGCCAAAGGAAAACGGATGGTTGGCCTGACTCATGATTGAGCGGACAGACCAAGGATCTGGCGGACAGAGTGCACAATCAAATTTGTGATGGGAACCCTGTCTGCAAAATGCTAAGTCTGGTTTTAAGAATAATGCTTGGTTAAGAAATAGTGGTCATTTAAAATGGGGACTTGCCCTTCATCGGTTCTCTCTGCACATAATTGTGGCATCATTTTTGTTGATGTTGTTTCCTCTGCAAATCATGGGGCCAATTAGGATTGCTGTGATTCCGCATCCTCCGGGCCGGCGGAACCCACCGCCGGCCCAGAGGATGCGGAATCACCGCAGCAGTGCCTCCAAAGACCCCCTGGAAGATTAGGATGGCTGGGAGGTCATCGGCGGACGGGAAAACCGTCCGCCGCTTTTACGCCGCGGTCACCTTCCGACCGTCGCAGAAAAGCTCTAATATGGTGGCGGTGTCTATCAGACACCGCTAGCCATATTAGGATGGGGCAGGAAACATGCTTTTCCACGGTGGCTTTTCCGCCGTGTAAAAGCATGTGGTCTTTCAGTTTGGTGCCTGTTGCGGGCCCCCTAGATGTCAGGGGGTGTGGGGTGCACATGGGGGGTACCTATGGTACCCCCCTGCATTTACATGAACAAAGCGGCAGGCACCGCGCGGTGCCTGCCGCTTTGTGCATGTAAATGCAATACATGCATTTTTAACCTTGCGGCGGGTGCTGCTTCAAGCAGCACCCGCCGCAAGGTTAAAGATACGGTATGTGACTGCCAGGGTGGCAGTCACATCCTAATTTGCATAGAGGGATCGCCGCTGCCCATGCGGACGGTCCCTCTACCTCGGGGGTGGTAGATGGATGCAGGTCCGTCCGCCATCCTAATGATCCCCTATATTTCCAAAATATGAACCCACTGTTTCTCACTGATAAGAATCCCCTGTAAATGTTAACCTTTCTTTTATTTTAACCAAAGGAGACACATTTCTTTGCTATTCAAGCAGATAATCAATCCATATCTGGTGAATGCAATTGGCTATATTTTGGACTCCTCAAAGATTTCATTAATCGGCTTCAGAGTTTCCAAAAATGTGCTGCCTGAATTCTATTAAATATGCCTCCTGATTTCAGATTTCCCCACCACTTTTCACTGGTTACCCATTGGCAAAAGAGCAGCATTCAAATGCCTATGCCTGTTCCAGAAACAATATATATTCTTCTAGGGAAAGACCATTTTCTGAACTCTTCCAGTTTTACAAATTATTTTGTGTGCATCAGGTTGCTACCTCCTGCACCCTGATGATACCAAAGATTAAAAGAAGTCAATCGTAATCAGCTTAACCCGGATCTCTATGAGCTGTTTTCTTTAAGCTATGTTTTAGCTTTGTGATTCATATCCAAGCATTCATCATTTAAAAGGAGCAGTAAAACATTGCTGTCTGGCATATGGATGTAACTTGATCATCCTCTCTGTCTAAAGCAAATCATGTTTTAGATATGGACCAAGAAATCACATTGCAGCTCTTGGGATATTTTATGACATATTTATACTTTATCATACATTATTTCTGTTTTTTTTTCCTCATTTGCCGCAACCCTAGTGCAAGAAAACTCCTCCGACCACCACAGTGTTCCGCTATATCCATCCCTTAGATCTAATAATGTAGCTTGAACATAGGCACAAGGGACTCTATTGGCGGAAGAAGGCGATCAAGGCACTACAGGGAGACCTGCATCACTCCATCTAGGCGTATTATCACCACCTGTTGGACCAAGACGAAAACTAGAAAGGCCCTTGTTATAGGTCCATGGAGCAGGAAAAAGGCATAATCATGGGACCCAGGAAAAAAAACGGAAGTCCTACCTCCAATTTACTAGATAGTCCCAAAAGGCAAGCCTTTTCCTATTACAGGATCTAGCCAGGTCAACTCTGGAAACTTCATATAGTGATGACAACCAGCCCTCATAGGTTGGTGGAACTGCATCCGCCCAGAACCTGCAAATCTGTCTCTTGGCCAAGAGAATTGCATAAAACAAGAAGGATCTGGCATGTCCGGAAATATAGTCAACCGCTCCAAAAATGATCAAAGGAAGAGAGATGTGTAGAGTGATATTTAGAATAGAAGACAGAGCATCTATCACCTTCTCCCAGAAATCACTGATGGCGGGGCAGTCTTTAAACATATGGACATCCGAGGCCTCAAGCAGATCACATTTGTTGCATTTTTCCCAGGCTGATATTTGGCTAACTTCTGGGGGGAGAGGTATGCTCGATGTACCGTGAACAGATGGTTAGGTCTCAGCCATGTTGATTTCATGATGTTATATAGAAGACTAAATGAGTTCATTATTTCTGTTATGATACATAGTTTCAAGATATCCTCTGTTTTTCCATATTTCCAAAAGCATGCAATTAATTATAAAACCTCCCCCTATACGAATTTATTAGAGAGACATATGCAGAATATAAATGTAAAACAAGCATTTGCAATGCAATCGGTCTCGCCTTTGGGACCTTATATGTATATAGCTATGCAGCACAATAGCCTGGGTGCTGAAACCTCTACTGTTCTTTAAGATGGAGTGAACGTAAGCACCAAACTGCGTGACACGGCAGGTATGGGAACACATGGAGAGAAATTTTGTGTTCAGCAAGAAATGGTGTAGTCCAAAGCTCTGTTTTTAATATAAAATCAGGGCCTTTGGTTGTCATATCACTGAAAGTAAAAGATCTGAAAATAATATTATTGTCTATGGGAGCTCGTGGAAGACTATATCTATGGACTGGATTCTAGAGAATGCTAAAGATATTCTGGTATTTTACTGACATCTGCTGGTCGTTTTCTATCAAGAAAGTTCAATAGAGGCAGTTGCCAGAAAAATTAAAAAAAGAAAGTCCCTCAGCAGAAAGCAATTCTGGTATTTTACTGACCTCTACTGGTCTTTTTCTATCAAGACAGTTGAATAGAGGCAGTTGTCCAAGCAGAAAGCAATTCTGGTATTTTACTGACCTACAATGGTCGTTTTCTATCAAGGCAGTTGAAAAGAAAAAAGTCCCTAGGGGAAAGCAGACAAGTCCTAGGGCTGATCTCTAGAGCCCACAAATACATACACATATAAGTGTATACTTAAGTATATACAAGAGGTCTTGAATGCTCAACCTAAAAATAGTGGTGCCAGGAACATGCCCTGAGGCACTCCAAAGATAACCCTGAACATCATCACCCCTCGCACTGTTGTGGCCATTGTGACGTAAAATCCCTAGGGTCCAACTTTATCTTATGTAGGCCGCGACTCCATCTTAGTCCATGGAATTCACTATCTTCCTCAACTTAGACAAAGGACATTACAATATTCCTTGGTTTCTGCAGATTCATTGTCATGTCTGCCTTTTAATGCAGATGTTGCCGGACCTTATCTTTCTAAAGAACTGTGATATTGTCAAGTTCTTCGTTTAATGACATAGATACATCTACTGTGACATTTGTCTGAGTCAAATGTCTCCTCTTCACCATGTCATGGTTTAATAACATTACAAACAGACATATAACCAAATTAATGTATTCTGAATTGACATCTTTTTACCTTATAAGTTCACAAGGAAACGTCTAGGATACATACCTTGATGTAACTAACCTATGTCAGGATATAAGGGCTGCTACTCGACCACTTGACAACAGAGGTCCTACACATAGATTATCGCCCGGGAATCTGCAGGGTCAGTCGCACCTGCTGCCAGCACACTGAGCAAATGATGCATCTCGCCTAAAGACTGAAGCTGATAAAGCCAAGTCCCGGAGGAAGACTGATTGACTACTCACTGCTACCTCATTGGATGCTTGCCATTCCTGGGGAACACTGTCTTCACACCTCCACCGATAAAGAAAGCCTTTGCTGTCAACAAGATATGCAATGCATCTCTTCTCCTTATGAAACTTTATACTGTAAGCTGCTCTGCCTTTCAAGCTCTCATAGTATAGGCCATAGACATAGGCATTATGGTATTAGGTTCTAACTGACATTTTAATGACATTTCAACAGTTCTATAATGTTTATTTTATTCCCATTATTGATAACGTGCCTCGTTGCTGTTTTTATGATATTCTGTGTAGTTGTTTTAGGTGTATGAGAAACAGATTGTTCCTGTAGTATAAATACTTGTAACTTAAAAGTGTTCATTCTTCTTAGTACAGAACTCCCTCCAGTTTCATGGATCTAAGACAGAGGTTTTACATTGCTCACTGGACAAAATCCTGCGCCCTTTACCCAATGATTTTTGGCCTTCGACCACTAAGGACATTGTTGAATCAGCAGGCTCTGCTCGCAACTTGGGAGTAATTCTTGGTCATCACCTACAATTGGACAGCCATATAAATAATACAGTTAGTACCTGCTTGTTGTTACTAAGAATGTTGCTTAAAATTCTCCCTATGCTACCTTTGTCGGTGAGACCAGAGGTAGTGCGTAGTGTTATACTCAGTAGGTTAGACTACTGTAACGCATTACTCTTAGGAGGCCCTAGCTCCTTGATAAAACAACTGCAGAGGATCCAGAACATGGCAGCCAAGCTGGCTCTTTCGCCTGTGCGTTCTGCATCTTCATCTCTGGCTCTTAAAGATCTTCACTGGTTACCCATGCACCATTTGCTTTAAGACTTCCTGTATTGTCTTTATAGCACTTCACGGATTGGGACCCATTGCTCTTCAGAGCGAATTTCTGAAGCTAGGCCTTTGCGCTCCTCTTCCGCTTTTTTGGTTGGGGTACCTCGTATCCGTAGGTCACAGATGGGCGGTCGCTCCTTTAGCTTCACTGCCACTAAAATATGTAATGCTCTTCCACTTTTCTTAAGGAAGCTGATGGAGCTGACCTATTTTAAAAAGGGTTTGAAGTCTCATCTCTTTCCTAGAGATGTCTGATCCTCCCCTGCTTGTGTTGTGATTTTGGAGCCAAAGCGCCAGGATACCCTTTGGGTGACAGCATGCGCCATATAAGTTTACTATACATACATACATACATACAGTGTGTGTCTGATACTGTGAAAAATGAAATAAGGTTTATTGCTTTTTCCACAGTGCCCTGATCCCTATATGGGATTGTTAGTAACCCAAAAGCAATACCTCTATATCAATTATACATTGAGGAGTGTTTGTGGGGCTACACTAACTTGTCTTTCACATCCATCACTGGTGCATTGAACCAAGTCCATCTATATCACCTGTGGGTAGCTAAGCGCCCAATCGAGGGTTACATCAAAGTCATAACTTAAGCAACAATTAAAACGTGTGCCATTTCTGAAAGTATTTGGATATTATAGGAAGACTTAAATGAGGATGAACTTATCTTGTGAATGCCCATATGCCTTTTCTAAACACTGCATTCATGTCTACCCCTAACTGCCAAATCCATATTAGGATCTTCTATATTATTTCATTACTTAGTGATCCATTCCCATTCACCCTTTTCTCTTTGCAGCACTTTATTTAATACAAAGTAGTGAGTACATCCAGTATTTTTCTGTAAAATGTGGCCAGGTGTATTAAACTATTCGAGGACGCAAATTCTCCAATTTGGAGTTTGCAACAGCAAAAAAAGTTGTTCCCCCTGTACAAAACTCAGTTTAGGAGCTGGTAAAATTTAATGACATCTAAACTGGGTTTGTAACTGTATACTAAATCACGATTTAGATGTGGCGTGTTGTAGGAATCCAATTCAAATTCCCATTAGATACCAGATGTGTTAACGATTTCGAAATTGAATTGCAGTTGCAAACTGTGGAAAAGTTAGCGGCTCCCACAATGGGTTGGTAACTTAGTCACAAAGGAGAAAGGGTCCTATTTGGACCTATTCCCTTTGAGGTGCAAGTTTCAGCAGCAGTAGACCGTTATTAAGTCTCACTAAATTTTTGAAAAATTACACTTCTACATTTCTAGGTGCTCTAGTTAAGATGTGTTACTCTTTCCAAATGTAATGGTATTAATTTACTGGCCTCTGCGGGTTGGAAGCCTGAGTTAGTCTTACTGGGATTTGAATTTGTGACCTCCAAACAACCGCATACCTCAGCATCAAACGTTTCACTCGCTCTGCCATCCTGCAAGGATATATTACAAACAACTTTAATAATTAAGAGCTGTAGCCTTTGCAAAATCTGCATTTATAATACACTGATCTTAGCTACCAAAAATAATTGGCTTTTCTTGACAAATGTGTGAGCTAAGTCATAAATCATTTGATTGCCTGAGGTTCAAAGATCTTTTTTTAAATATTTTTTCACCTTTCCTCTATTTTGGATTTTGTTGACGAGAAATAGGTGGAGTGGAGGCCTAAGCATGTAAAGTAGTAAGGAAGGCCATTTGAAAGCGAAGTTATTTTGCCGATATTTTAGGTCATGAACTTCATGGCACGTTTTCCTCTTTTGCAGGTTGCTGTTCTCAGGAAGACAAGATTTGTAATAAAAAATGAGCCCTAATTTATTCTGTCCGTGACAAACATTTGTTATAAACTGTCCCTTGCAGCTCACTGTATGGCTAACTCTGCACTCACATCGAGCTCTGAAAGCCAACCAACAGGAAACAGTCCTACACAACAATATTATATTTATACTTTTTGTATATATGGGATAAAGTATATCTTGCTGTACATTAGTAGGATATTGCACGTCACTGAGGAATAGGAAGACGAGGAACAAGGCTGAAGGCCACGTTCTTTCATATGGTCATGAAACATGAGCTGACTTGCAATATCCTTTTAATGCAGAGGGCATTTTATTCCTTATAATACATGGTCACACCATTAAACTTCACACAAACCAGTTAAATCCTTGAAGTGTTGCTCGATCGTGTTCATTGCACACAAGAAGAATAAAAGCAAAATGTGTACTGTGAATTTAATTTAAACACAAGAAAAGGAAAGGATGGGAAGCCAAAAGTCCCCCTAACTACCCATTCCTTCTACCAGAACAAACTGCAACTACAAACAGGACGTTGATAGAAAGACACTTGAGATTGATAGACGGTAAAGGCTTAAAGGGTGGATTCATCAAGACCTGTAATACCAAAGGGAGATCCCAGGCAGGTCAGGACAATGAACCACTGGTCACTGAAGAAAAACTCATGAGAGAACAAGAGGCCAAAGTAGCAATGACAGCTCACCAAAAATAACCTGTATAGCTGCCCAGTGAGCCCTCACCTTGGAAGGTGCCAAACCCAGGTCAAAGCCATCATTTAGAAATTCTACAATTCTGAATGGATCAGATGGGGAAAGATTCTTGGTATTGCATGAAAATGCAAAATGCTTTCAATGACGGTCATATGGCTGCAAAGTAGAAGGTTTTCTTGACAACTGGAGATTGGAAGTTACTTCAGAAGAACAACCTTTAGCTACTAGAGCTAACGTCTCAAGTGCCAAACCCCCAGGTTGAGACGTTTGATATGTGGGAAACTTAGAGGAGAGGAGATGAGAGAAGAGAAAATTAATGAAAGGCAGAGAGTCACAGAGGAAGGGAAGATCCTGCTCATGGAGTGAAAATTGCCGATATTAGAATTCTTATTTTGGCGTTAAGCATGAATTAAACTTGTTCCTTGGTGTATACTGTTAAGCACAATAAGATAGGACCTGATGATGACTGTTATAGGAATCTGGCTTTCTATATAGTGTACTAAAAAGAAGTACACTGTGAGACCAGAGAATCCCTAAAATGGTACACAGAGCTAAAAGCAGATAATTCTAATGTTCTTTTTGTGGTAGTTAGGCTCATCATAGGGTAGTGCTAAGCATGTGTTGTACTCACAGAGGCAATACATGAGAGAGACACTAAAGGATAAATCTGAGACCAATTTGTAAAAATGAATATTTTTTTTAAGACCAAGAAAACAGTTCTAAGTTAAGTACTTTTGGAGTTATGATTTTTCAAATTTCTGAAAAAATATGACTTGTGCACAATTGTGCACCATAGGAACCAATGGGGAAACTGAAAAAATGCATATAAAGCCAGGCAATGTTTTCACAAAGCTCACCTTCTAGTGAAGAAGTGTGGCTCAATGATTAGAGCGGCAGACCCTGCTGCAGAGGTCTAGCCCGGGACCAGGGTTCAATTCCCCGCCTCAGCGGGTCTTGGGCTCAAAATTCCACGGACCTGATAATTCTTGCCTCGGTGCCTATTCCAATCATGGAGTCCCACTCTGCAACTCTGGGCAATAGCTTGCTTAATCTCCACAACGGCCCCCACAACGCTAAGGATGCCTGGCCTCCACCGTGGGGGTGCCCAGGAGTGGACGCCTCACATGGAAAGCCAGGATGGGTTCCACAGCGGTATTTGTACAAGCGCCTTGAGACCCTTGCGGGTGAGTAGTGCGCTATACAAGTATCAATTTACATTTACCTTCTCCTTTTAGGTCGAAGTCCGGACCAGGTCCAAAGTTCCAGCAGGAGAAGTTCAGGAGTGTTCCAGTTCGGGCGGGGGCAGAGTGCTAAGGGTCTTGGAAACCGGTTAGCAAAGATAAAGGAGGACACTTGAAAATGCACTGCACAGGCGGACTTACAGGTAAGTTTGTGGGTCTCCTTAGAGGGAGGAGGTCGCATGGGCACCCATGGAGCAGAGTTGGTTAGTAGAAGCTGGAGCAGTTGGGGCCAGGTGCAGAATGAACAGGTCAGCCGGGCTTCGTGCATCTTCAGAGTTCTCGCAGTCAGGAGCAGGCAACTGAGAGAGGCAATCTCTGGACAACAGGCCTCTCAGGTGCCTTGATGTTCTTTGATGGGTACTTGCTTCTGGTGCTTTGGAAGTCCACACTGAACTCTTCTTCTTCGTTCTTACAGTTGGGGATCTGGCACCCCAGGTATTGGTACGCCGTGGCTCCGGTAGGTCCTGGTGTCGCCAAACTTGGTGGGGAGGCAGATCTGATGCTCCAGAGCTGTTGTACCTCTTCTTGCTTTGGTGCTGCATCAAGGTTTATGGGGAGCAGAAAGTCGACAAACCTGACTTCATGAGATCGGTGTCTGCAGTGTGTAGGAGAGTGCTACCTTCACTCCAAGGAAGCTTCTCTGTGATTTCTCAAAGGTTGTAGGTGCTCTAGAGTTCCTGGAGTACTTGCAGGTTCAAGACAACATAGCAGGTAACCATTGTGGAGTCTTTGAAGCAACTGGCAGGATTTGGTGCCTTTTGTAGTAAAGGAAGATGCAGAGTCCATAGAGGACATATACTACACCTTTCTCTTCTGCAGCTGGACTTCAATTCTCATGTAGCAGGTCTTCTTTGTCCAGGTCTTCTTTGGTTTGGTGAAGCTGAGGTTCAGGTCTCAGGCAGCCACCTAAATAGTGGATTCAGGGGTGTTAAAAAAGGAGACAGGTAATATCAAATGGGCTATCTATCTTTAGGGTGCTTACACCCAATAGTGATCACTTCCTGTGGGAAGGGGCATTACCCTAGCCCTGATTGGAGGTTTTCCCACCATCTCGAAATGGTGGGAATTCAGGAGAGGGGTTCCCCTTGCCTGCCCTGCCCTAAGGGTGGTGTAGGCTGAGGGGGGACCCTCCTGCTCATCTAACTAAGTGTCCGTCCTTTCCTCCTAAAGTGGAGCAGGATGGGGGCTTGGCCTCCCCCACTATCTGGGGGTACCTGGGTTGGATTTCAAAGGTGGTTTTGCCTTTGAAACTTCCTGCCCCGGAATGCCATCCTGTCCTGGTGGAGGTGTGAAACAGCCCCACTCAGAGCAGGTGTTGTTTCTGTCCTCTGAGAGTGCTGGCTCTCCCCCATGAGGTCAGAAACATGTCTGGTGGTGGCAGGCTGTTGTAAAAACCATCCTGAGACCCCGCTAGTGTTTTTTTTAGGTTTCAGGTGATCCTCTAAAATGTACATGTATTTATATAGCGCAAATCACCAACCCGGTATCTAAGCGCTTGCTTAGGGAACCCGTCCTGGTATTCCCCTTTGAGATAACCCCGGCAGGGTATCCACAAGGTGAAAGCCAGGCATCCCACCGCGAGGGGCCGTTGTGGAGATTAAGCAAGCTATTGCCCAGAGTCGCAGAGTGTGAACCCATGAATCGAGTAGGCACCGGAGCGAGAATTGTCGAGTCCGTGGAATTTTTGAGCCCAAGACCAGCCGGGGCGGGGAATTGAACGCTGGTCCCGGGCTGACCTCTGCTTCCAGGTCTGCCTCCTCTAGCCAGTGAGCCACACTTCTCCACTAAAAGGGTCTCCTTTGTGAATTTATTAATAAATCCAACACTGACATTAGTGAGGATTTATTAAGACAAGATGTTTGGTACCAAACATCTTAGAAAACAGTGAAGCCATCATGGAGCTGGGAAATCTGTGCCGACAAGGATCCAGCCAATGTTCACTTTATGGCTTCCCTGTTCACGTACAACATCACAGAATGGTCTGTACATTGTAGGGGCATATCTGCTCATTCTGATATGGCCACACATAGGATATAGTACACCCTGCCTTAACACCAAAGGCCTGCAGTAGGTGTGACTTAGCTATATTTTAGGCAGTGTATGGTTGGCATGGCACATAGTGTGCCATGATGACTCTTCGGATTTCCCTAAGCCAAGATACGCAGCCTAAAATGCCAGAGTGCATATTATTGGTGAGGGGGCCCTGGGGTGACACAACCAGTGCTGCAGCCCCAGAGGACCCTCCTCAGTACCCATGCCCTAGGTACCAGGGGTACCACTTACTAGTGACTTACAGGTGTAACTGAAGTTGTGCCAATCGTGGTATAGTGTTTTGGGAAAAAAATCTGGGACTGGACACCTAGTTAGCAGGGACAAAGTGCACTTACAGTTCAAAATCACACCAGGCATCAGACAAAAAGGGGGGCTGACCATGCAAAAATAGGCACTTTCCTACAACTGAACATGCAGACTTGCGAGCAAGAGGGAAAAAAATCCATTTGTGCCCTTTTTTCCCCAAATAATTTGTTTTCATATATACATTGGCTGTAAATCAGGTGTAAAAAGTAGTGTGCTACCCAAAGCAAATGTTATTTGTGGTGTGAAGATTTTGCATTCGCTAATTGCTCTGGGACCTAATCACCTTCCTGTGGTGGCATGGCATGCACAGTCAGTAAATACATTCATATAGAACAACAGTCCACAATCTGCATTGGCATAGGCCTTAGTACTAGCTGTAATAATCTTTGATGTTCCTGGATGGTAGGCTCTCAAGCATTACCATAATTTAATATGGTGAATCTGCAGATGATGAATGATAATAGCTCAATGATGAGAGATGGTGATTCAGCCTCATTCTGCAGATGCCACATGGGCACGATAAGCTGCACTTTCTTCTGATGATGACGAATCTGCGTATTGCTATGACTGGCTTCATGATCTGGCCGCTGTACTGTTAACACTTACCATGACATGGACATGCTGTTTGGGCAACTCTGCCCACTTTCATCGGCTTGTGCAATGCTGTGAACCAAGGCTGAAGTGACTTTTAGAAAATGGGCCATGTTATTTTCTTTCACTGAAATTATGCTGTGTGTGAATTTTGAGAAGAATTTGTTCTGGTCTCTTAATGTGGTTGTTTATTTAATCATAAGCATCTGTGCCTTTACTGTTCCTTTCATATGTGTTCTGTTGGAGCACTGCCTTGGCGCCATTGTGTGACATCTGCGCAGAGTGTATTAACAGTTTGCTTCCTGCTAACTAGCTGTGCCTACATTGCATCTCTCTGGTGCTACCATACTAGCAGATGTGAAGTAATTCTTTAATGAGCATGTGTAAATTGTAGACACTGTGGTGCCGTTCCAAATGAAGATATCTATATATTTTTAAAATCCAGATGCTTAGTAGTTTGCCTTCGGAGGCAACCGCCTGTGCACATTCTGACACTACTATCATGAATAGACTTAGATGTCAACATTTTAACTCATTTGGTGCCAATGTGTGCAACTTCTATTCAAATGAACAAAGTAGTAGTAAGCAGGAATTCCAACTTTTCCAGCATTTCATCTATAGAGAGATTTAGGGTCTTAGTTGCACTTTAGCAGATGTGAAACTCCATCAACACCTAACAATTATCACATTTGCCCTATTATCAGGGGCCAAAGGCTATACTGCACTTGTAATACAGCAACCACGACATCTGCCAAGTTTATGACAGCATCTTTCTGCCAAACAATAAATACAGTCCTTAGAATTGTATTGGCAGTTCACATCCAATTCTCCTTGATAACTTATTGTGCAACGTTAGGGTATTTTAGAGTTTCCATTAGCTTGACCTTCAAATGGTTGTGTGATGGAACAATTTATGCCTCAACAATGCATGCCTGAACCAGGCGGTCTTAACCACAACCGCGTCTTTATCATGGATTGCCTTTGACCATGCAATTTCATGGTAAAGACATGATTGGTAAAGGGACATGTGTGATAAAGATCACACTCCAGCCGCTCTGCCAAGAGCCCTAAAATGTGGCCCTCCTGTGGTCTATTCTACCCGCTCTTCTCCTATAAACCTCCCGACCCCATATCCTGAACCTTAATACTCAACCTGAGCCCCTAAAAACTACTATGACCTCAGACCCTCTCCCTGTAAACTAAGACCAGCCCCCTTAACCCTATCTCCACTTCCACCCTGCCCCAGCCCAACTGCCCCTCAACCTAAAAATTGCCTCTTTCATGTACCTGCCCTGAGCCCTAAAACTCAGTCCCCTAAAATCTACTCTGACCCAAGCTCCCTTCCCTGAGCTCTAAAACCAGCCTCTACCCAATAAAGTTTATTTATTTATTCATGTACGTAACTCTGGTCGGCCGTATGCTGAGTTTTACTACCCCCCACCTTGCCCCTTCCCAGCCCGCCCCACCGCCCCGCAGCACTCCCTCCAGTAGCCTCGACTGGCTAAGTCAGCGGTGTTCTGACTGTTTCCCCCTTCAAATCCCTGTTCAGATGCAACTGCCCATCTGAGCCAGAGTTGGGATTCTGAGCGTTGTGGTAAATACTAGAAATCTGAATTATTTCAAGATATGTTACACCACAAAAAATCCTCGGACAATATGAAAGGGGAAAAATACTTGAAAAGAGACAAAACGTGATAAAATCGAGTGCACTAACTCTGGTTAAGCATTTAGGCCTAGATGTAGGTAATAGCAATTTACCGAATGGTAAATACCGAATTTTACAGATTCGGTATTCACTATTCGGTAATTGCTATGTAGGTAAAATATTCGGTAAAAATACTGAATCTGTAAGATTCGGAATTTGCCATTGATTCCTATGGGCCTTGAAGCCCATAGGAATCAAAGGCAAATACCGATTCTGTAATTACAGAATCGGTAAAATTACCGATTTTGCAAGGGTGACAGGGTGTCACTTTGACACCCTGTTGCACCCCTGTTTCTGGCTTGTGTGCGATGTGACACACAGACATGCCCTTAGGGCAAGTCTGTGTGCCACATGGCACAGGTGTACATGCACAGATGTGCATGTACACTGGAAATCGTTATTTACCATGGAATAGTATTCCATGGTAAATAACGATTCGGTAAGGGCCTGTGGCACTGATTACAGTGCCACCTACATTTTGATTTACAGAATCGGTAAATTTACCGATTCGGTATTTTACTGATTCTGTATATTTACCGAATCGGTAAATATACCGATTCTGTAAATGAAATGCCCCCTACATCTCAAAAGCCAATTACCGGTCGGAAACGGCCGAAAACGGCCGTTTCCGACCGGTATTAAGGCTCCTACATCTGGCCCTTAGTTTCATACTCAGATTAAGAACACTTGAATAATAGTGCAATGATGCTACCAGTAAATACTGAACCTATTAGAGTCAGTATTTACCAGGTGTGCAATTACCACATAGCCGATATAATGAGGCCCTATTATTGATACGGGCCATCATTGCGTAAAATAGTTACATTTGTGAGCTCTAACATATTGCAGCCCATTACTTAAGGCCTTTCTCCCCAGGGTTGAATCTTTGAAATTGTTGATTTCCCAGATGAAATGAGTAAAACTCACTTAGGGCCAGATGTAGGTAATCCTGTATTCCCGATTCTAAAATACCGAATTTTACTGATTCGGTATTTTAGAATTGGAAAATGGGATTTAGGAAAAAAATCGGTAAAAATTACTGATTCGGTAAAATTCAGAATCTCTGATTCGGTATTTACCTATTCGGTATTTACATTGCTGGGCTTTGTCCACTCCTGTAGCTGTGCACAGAAGCGCAAGACGCCGTAGGGTCCGGGAGGGAAGCACAAATGGCCAAGGTGACGGGGTCTTCTGCGGGCTGGAGGGCACGATGGTCAACATGCAGTGCCTGCAGGCAAAAGCAATTACTGCAGTACAAAGACAAATGCGCCACCTAAACAGTAACATGGACAACATGAACCGGGGCATCACCTCCATGGCGGAGAGCATGAGGGACATGGCAGATGGGATGAGGGACATGTCCCAGTGCATGATGTCACTTTGTGAAAAACTGCATGATGACTGCACACAGAGTTGCCGGGAGAGGCAGTGCATGTAACATCAGACAAAGACCATGAACCGTCTTGCAACAGCAACTTCCCTGCTATGTCGCCATTCTGTTGCGATGCAGGAGGGGCTGGTGCACTGCTGAACAGATCTTACCAGGGGGATGGGGAGAGTTACAACAGCAATGGAAGTGCTCCTGACAAACCAGTCAGCCAACGCTGGAGATGTAGGTGTAGGGGACACTGATGACACACCAGCAGGAGCAGCAGCAGCACCACTATACTGGACATTAGGAAGATCAGCAGACGCCAAACTACAGGTACTGGCTCAACAGCCAATGTTCAATCTCAACCTCAGGCATCATGCAGTGTTGTGCGTGGGCGCAGACAGTAATGCTACCCACACTCCAGAGGACATGTTAGGGTGAGGTAACCTGTGTCCGCCTAGTTAGGCTTGGCACAATTTGGACTAAAATGATGTGTCATTTGAAATTTACTGTAGTGCCCATTAAACTACTTCATTCACATTGAACCCCTGGCTGTGTCTCGTTACTTACTTAAAAATAGCTGCATGTGATCTCTGCCCGTCTCAGTCTCCCATCAGTAGCTGGCGCTACTCCTGCTGCATAGGGCTCTGGCTGTTCAGTTCCATCATCAATGTCCCCATGATGTGTTATTTCCACTTCCGTGCCTTTCTTAGTGGCCAGGTTGTGCAGCATGGCACAGGTCGCAATGATTTTACAGCAGATCATAGGAGTGTACTGCAGTGCACCTCCACTCTTGTGGAGGCAGCAGAACCTGCTTTTTAAAAGTCCAAATGTGCGTTCAACAACGTTGCGTGCTGCTCTGTGTGCCACATTGTAACGTCTCTCACTCCTTGTACATGGATTCAGGTAGGGGGTGAGGACAAAGGACCGCACAGCATAAGCGCTATCGCCTAGGTGGAAGAGAGAGTGCCATGAGTTACATACTCAAAATACATTCATGTGCATTATCTGATGATGTAAGATGTAATCCGGGACCGAACAGTCCCCAAGCACCTGATTGCCCCCAGGCCCCCGGAGACACCCCACAGATCCTTGAACCATGGGTTTCTTTCCAGCTGCCAGACGCACTGCCTCCAGCCCCACAGTCCTGATGATGATCCCAATTATTACGGATCGAAACGCCGTTGACTCCCCAGCGAGATTTTAGGCGCCCTTTACTCAGTGGCTTTCAATACCACTCTGTTTTCAGGCACTGTATATAATTGTTCACATTACACTTTGCGCCGTGAACGCTGTTTTCACTGTCACTTGCATCGCCGTAGTGCCACTCACCTTTGCACTCGTGCACCTAGTACAATTTTGGGCTGTCACTTGTTATTGATTAATTGCAGTGCTGATACCAACTGTAATTGAAATTGTCCTATACAATTTTTGATATGCTGATATAAATGATGCCTTGAGCACATACGATAATCAAGCTGAGTCTCCTTGCTCCTTTATGGATAATGCTGTATAGAGATCCTGTTTAATTGTCTATAAATAATACCAGTTGGGATATTGTCTATTGTATATATCTTTTCACCCCAATCCCAACAAGGTTGATGGGTTTTCGCTCCTGTTTACTTTAAATATGGCACATCTATGATGTTGCAAGGAGGGCGCACTGAGAAGTGTTGCATCGCTGCTTTGCCACAGTAATTTGACACTTCTCATAAATGAGGACCTACAGTTTTACATTCTACATTTATATTGCAAAATTGACAACAATATCACATAATTGCAGACCTGCAGAGAAGCCCTACATATGTTGTAAAACTTAGGTTCAGTCAGGGGCGGAGCTTTTCCTGGACTCAAGATGGCCGCAACCCAGGTGAGCTCCTGAGACCGTCACAGCAATCCTGCAGGAAAAAATGCAATCCATGGCCAGAATCACAATAAAGAAGAGGCCCAAGCATACCACTTGAAGTTTGCCATCCCACCGGCTGTGTGGCCTACCTGTTCTCCCTCATGGTGAGCCCCGAGTTGTTGTGAATGCAATGCAGGAGCCTGGCTGCGGCAGTGCTGGGTCTACATCTCCACCTGTCCCTGGACCTACCGGGGTTTGGCACACCCCCACACCCAATGATGATGTTAAGGGGACTCGTCCCACCCCTGGCTCCTGGGTGTGGTGCTGACTGGGCCCTGTGTGGGCCGGCCTCTTGACCTTGCTTGACCTGCTGCACAGGGTGCAGCTGCCCTGCTTCCATCTGCCACACCCATCAGGTGGCTCTGATATTCCTGGCAGCAATGTGGGAAAGCGATCACAGCTGCCCCTCGGGCAGCGGGAGTTCCAGCACGCTTCAGACCTCGGCAGCAGTACGGGAGGACCTGACGAGGAACAGCGTTTACAACGCTACTTTTACCACGCACTACCTTTACCAAGCAACTTTTACAACGCAAGTCGTTACAACGACTTGCGCTGGGGGGCGCTGTAGGATAGGGAATGGTTTAATTTACTATCCAAAACCTTCCCCACTATCCACGGGGACTGGAGTTGGAATAGTAAATTAAACTATCCACTATCCAGCGCCCCCCAACGCAAGTCGTTTTAACGACTTGCGTTGTAAAAGTTGTGTGGTAAAGGCATGCGTTTTAAAAGCATGCATAGTAACGACATACATCCGGACCTGACACGCCTTTGGACCCCTGAGGCACTGAAAATTGAGTCGAGAATGTGACGGACTGCTGATCCTGCCTCGCTCCTCGTGCAAAGTGTTGACGGCCTTTCTCCTCCTGCTCTGCCCCTCCGAGAGCACATAAGCTTTTTTTCTGGACTCCCAGACCAGCAAAACACTTGGAATTTAGTGGAGTGTGAACTGAACAGATTAAAACGCATTGCTGGAGCAAATCAAGGGTTGTAACTACAGCAGATTGTATAATGATCCTGAAGATGGTGAGTCCTATAGGCTAAGCACACATAAACCCCTGCAGGGCCAAGAGAGATATTAATCATTACCCTACCCTGTGCAAGACCCATGCACAGTCACTGTGGCGGAACTGATATAACACCTTAGCAGGGTGAATACAAGAACAGTTTGTCAGCATAACTAAGCAGGAACAAACCCGCTAATACCCTATAACTCACTGCAAATACAGGCACCACATCCAGGGCACATAACCTGCAATATAATAGGGAAGCCAGATACCAATAAGCTGAAACCGCAGTTTGAACAGCCAAATCCACCAGAATGAGACAGGATGATACAGAGACGGCAACAATGGAGCAGGGGGCCACTGTCACTGAGCTAGGGGGTGACCTATGCCAAGTATTAACAATGATGCAGCAAAGTTTCACTACAATAGATGGAAAGAGTCTCTCTCCTACCACATGGATTGCATATCAGAGCTTATAGAGAAGCACCCAGAGAAGCTAGATATGGTGGAGAGAAGGGTGTCGGAAGCCAAAGATTTATAGACAGAAACCACAGAAGTTCAGAAACAAATGGGGAAATTAATGGCAACACTGCAGAACTAGGCTGAAGACCTTGAAGCGAGATCAAGGCATAACAATCTATGCATAGTGGGACTGCCTGAATCCACTGTGACTGGGAATATGGAGCTCTTTGTGGAGCAGCTACTTACTACCTTGCTGGGCAGAGACACCTTCATGTCCTTGTTTGTAGTGGAGCATGAACATCGCTAGTGACCCCCTGGAGCCCACCCACACCCACTGATAGCGAGACTCCTTAATTATAGAGAGAGGGACACAGCACTCCACCATGCCAGAGAGCTTCAGACACTACGTTGCAAGGGTAATAAACTTTCTCTCTACCTTGACTTTAACCCCAGGTGCAGGGGCCACAGAGACAGTATGCGCCGCTGAAGCGGAAGATGTGGGAGCTCAGCATCGACTACGCAATGCTCTACCCAGCACATCTGCGAGTCACGTTGGATGGTAAATCGAAGATTTACACAGAACCTAACAATTCACAGCAGCCGCTTAAGGCCTACACTAAGAATAAGTCCAGCAGGCACGTGCAGGATCGCACCTAAGTAGACAACCCCACTCCCAGAGAATTGGACCAGCAGGACTGAAAGTCAAGCATCACTATTGTTATGTAACTACTCAAGTGGTAATTAACGTTGATAGGCCACTAATAATTACTTTTCTACAAGTCATTTAGAATCATGTAAACAGTAACAGTGTAGTTTGTTGCAGCTAACTTGCTGAAATACTCAATAAGGCCGCGCTGAGGGAGGGAGCACAGTTCATACACATTGAATTGTTCACTCTCTGAATTTATAAATTAAGCAGAATAAATAGTTAGTATATAGTAGCTTGGGTTAGAGCCCATTACTAGGCTAACAAATAACCATTGGATGCCATGGATATGTTATGCATGTTGATAGATGGTCAAACAGGTACATAGAGCAGCTTCGGGGTAATCACCAACGCACACCGTTTTGGGAGCTTATTTTGGACCGTTAAAAAGGGGAACCAATGGGTGGGGACTACAAAGCCATGTCATTTGTTGGGCGATGTGGCGAGGATAGGGGATGGGGGATTTCTATATAGGCAGTCATTCTTCATAAGCAGCCAAGATGATGGAAGCAGGAGGAGCTTGATTAGCATCATAGATATAGTCATTTGTAGATACATCCTATAAGCGAAGGTAACGATAATATTGCAAAACCTATACTAGGTGGCGCCTCAATACATTTTCTGTCATGGAATGTCAGGGGACTAAACGACCAATGGAAAATCTGCAAGGTGGGATTATATTTACAGAGACACCATATAGCTGTTGCCAAATTGCAGGAAACACATTTGGCATCCTACACCTGGCTGTTATCGCAATGCAGAATGAAAGGTACTTGTTTTGCAGTGGGATTCAAGATGCATACACAGGGGTTTTGGTGTGGGTGCACCAAGGAGCAGGCTTACATATTCATTAAGTAGATGTTGACCCTGGAGGAAGATATGTTGCTGCTGAAAAGATAACCTCGATGTGCTAGTGGTAGGGATTTATGGGCCTAATTATGACGACCCTCAATTCTATTGCTCCTTGCACTATAAATTCACCACATATACGAACATGGCAAAACTTTGGAGTGGCAATTTAAACTGTGTTCAATCCCCTGAGTTTGATAGATCTAGGGACCCTCCCAGGAGACCTTCAGTGGCAGTCAGAGCCATAGATCCAATAGCGGAAGTAGGCGGGCTACTAGATGTTTGGTACGATTGCTCACCTCCTGGCAGAAAGCATACTCACTACTCATCAGTACACAACATACACATTTGCATAGATTATTGGTTCTCCTAACAAGAGCCAATACCCCTTATAATAGAATGTGGGGATTCATGCCATTTAGTTTTGTTTACTGAACTAGGACTACATCTTCCAGAAGCCCAGGGCCCCAGAAACAGGCCCTGGCACCAGCTGTTACTCATTCATTGTGCGGGATTCTTGCCATTTCATTTTTTTTACTGAGTGAGGACTACACGTTCCAGAAGCCCAGGGCCCCAAGATGTGGTCTCTGACACCAGCTGTTCTTAACTCATTGCGCATTTTAATTTGCTCGGTGCTCCAGAGGCATGGGATACTTGCCATTTAGTTTTGTTTACTGAACAAGGACTACACGCTCCAGAAGCCTAGGGGCCCAGAAGGTGGTCCTTGACACCAGCTGTTCCTCATTCATTGCGCTATTTAAGGAGCATGTGCAACCGCAGTGCAAGATTCTTGACATTTCGTTTTGTTTACTGAACAAGTACTACACGTTCCAGAAGCCCCGGGCCCCAGGAGACGGTCTCTGACTCCAGCTGTACGAACTGTCTCTGTAAGGCCTACGTTCATGTTTATGTAAGGTCTGAACATCAAAAACTTGGTCATGGTAAAGAGGAAACACCGGGGAGGGGTGGCAGCTAAATCGCCTTACATACCTTGTCCCTCCTCCTCTATTATGAACTACATCACAGGCGCTATGGGGGTGATCGAAAAACAGATAATGAGTTTTGATGAGTTCCTAACCAAGTGTACTACCAGCAACTCTTGTTCAACTCCAATTGAGACAGGTTTAGGCCCCACTCCCAAACATGGTATTCCAACAAGCAGAGGGCAGCCCCTCTTTCAAGCCAACCAGTCACTCAACCTCCGAGAAAACACCCTAAAATACTGCCCACTACCTTGACCCAGATCTCCCCTGTTCCCCGGGGATGGGGATGGTGGCATTAAAAAAAAACTTCTCAGCAGGACCAAATTTTAAGTAAAAAAAACACTAAAGCACTAGCCAATCATCTGTCCTCTCTTCCTGAGGACCATGCTTCCCTGATGGCTATGGTACGGCCCCTCACAGATATGGTTAGTGTAGTAATCTAACATCTGTTTTCTATGTCTACAATGATGTATTACTTCATTATGTCATGACAGTACTATGGTTACAGAATCTTCATGTGAAGACCTGCTCTGTATTCTAATGTTTGACAGTTTCCTGGGAGCTGTTGTGACTGATGGTTAATAAATCACATCTGTCTCTACATTTGTGGTTGTGTGGGTTCACTTCAAATTGGCGACGAGGGTGGGATCATTGGTCACTTAACCCACGTGTGTGTTCATTCAACTGGACTGTCATTAGACTGGATTTGGAAAGGAAATATTTTAAAATTTGAATATTTCAACTTTAACGCTGATGGGATCAAGGATCTCAGCGTAAACCAGGAACACGGTACAAGAGGATTGGCTCTCCTGTTCAAGTGGATGCAGTTACAAAATTTGCTGTTAGGATTAATGGCAAAAACTGGTGGAATCTGGCTCGTGTATATAAACTTCCACAGAAGGTTGTATATCAGATGGGTTGTGGAAGAAACGAGGAAAAAACAGAGGTTGGTAATGCGGGAGGAAATGACTCAAAATTGCTTAATGTTCCTCCAAGGAGGGGTAGTAGGATTAGGGTTCCTACAAAACGTATGGATTTATAAATGAATATAGTTAAGGACAGTAGTACAACGTGATGAAAGGTTAAGGTTGGAAATGTAATGCTTTAACTTAGGAAATGAAATGATTTTCAATTTAATTCTTTATCTTGAAATGTAATTTTGCATTGAGTCTTCTTAAGAGGTGAAGCTATTTCTTTTTCATGTTTATGTTTTACAAATTAGTTATTTCTTCCTTTCTGTTTTGGCTATTTTTCATATTTCTTTATATCTTTTCTTGCATTTTTCCCTTATTGTTGCAATGGTGCTATATAATACTTTGTGTTATTTTATTCTGTTAAGGAAGGGAGATATTGTAGTAATCTAACATCTGTTTTCTATGTCTACAATGATGTATTACTTCATTATGTCATGACATTACTATGGTTACAGAATCTTCATGTGAAGACCTGCTCTGTATTCTAATGTTTGACAGTTTCCTGGGAGCTGTTGTGACTGATGGTTAATAAATCACATCTGTCTCTACATTTGTGGTTGTGTGGGTTCACTTCAGTTAGGCTTTCATTTAGCACCCTTACCGAGCAACTAAAAGTAATTGAGCGGAGTGTCTTAACTTACCTGGACACCTTACAAAAGGGCCACGCACCACCCGTATGTCTCCCCCAAGCGAGAGAAAATAAAACACCATCACAGCTTTCTTCATTTCCCAACACATCCCAAACAGTCCAACCTGAGCACCTCCCACCGCCTTTAGCTTCATTAGGGGCCGGGGCCCTGACCACTCTCTCCTCCATTATAAACCAATCAGGTCGTAGTCCCAACTCTTCCTCCCTGCTCCAACAGTCACAACTTGTTATCAGGAACCCTTTTTCCACAACATACAACTTTACTTCTAACCCACCTCCATTTAATAACGTCATTACTGACCCACCACGCTCTTTTCCTGTTTTAAAATTGGAACACTTGGAGCTTCTACCAGCCACCACACCTTACATGGTCCTAGTTAATGCGCCCCCCGCCTCCTCCTCTGCCCATGAGTCATGGGTGTCACTTAGTAAAAAATCCCTAAACTGGATGAATGCAAGGGTAGGGCTAGGTGGGGCACTTCAAAGCCGACCTGAAAAAGGATTAGGCGAGGTAAATGGGTTGGTCTGGGGAGAAAAACATTTGAGGGAGATTGTGTGGTGCTCTAATTTACATCCCCCAACTTAGTCAGACTCATAGTAGAGAGAGCCAACTCCCCATCCTTCACTACAAAGCAGAATGTAGTTTTACCTCTTGGCTTCTTATACCAGCCTCCTGCCCCTTCCCTAACTTTTCATCAACCAGTACATCCCTACCGGGAGCAACCCATTGCACCACCATTTTCACCTGAAACCTCTAACAGGTTTGATTGCCTTTCTACACTCAGTGGTGTGGATTGACTGAAGGCCTCTACTTGTCCAACTGAGGGTGCACAGTTTGGAATTTCCACTTCTTCAGCGCTCGATTCGGATATCTGTTTACATGTAGTGGTGGAATTTGAGGGGAAACAACCTTTACTACGCAGATTTTACACCGCAATACTATCACAACGGGGTTATTACATTGACCGTGTTGTTATAACGTAGTGCCTTTACAACGTTAAGTTGTTACAACGACTTGTGCTAGATAGTGCTCTGGACTATAGAATAGTATGATTTACTATTCCAACACCTT
This sequence comes from Lissotriton vulgaris, assembly GCF_964263255.1. Lineage (NCBI taxonomy): Eukaryota > Metazoa > Chordata > Amphibia > Caudata > Salamandridae > Lissotriton > Lissotriton vulgaris. Next base: position 1,571,188,564 of record NC_141691.1, read on the forward strand.
CCCTAGTGTTGCACAAACACTTAAATCTAATATTAATCTTTGAGGCCCCATTCTAACCCTGCTTTTCAGAGCCTCTCGGAGTGAAGGATTCCTGTCCACTTGGCCTGAGTCTCTCATCCTTCCCATATTTAGGATAGGAAACCGTACTAGTCCAGCACAATAGAGACCAATTTCTTTGCTGGAGTCTCTAGTTAAGCTAGCTGATGCATTCTTCCAGGTAGACTGCTGGACTGGGCAGAGCCCAACAATAATATCTCGGATCTGCAATATGGATTTCGCCAAGGCTCGGGGACTACAGAACAGGCCATTAATCTGAATTTACTTATTGGGAAATACGTGCATATCAAAAGAGGTAGTTTGTATTTAGTATTTGGAGACCTAACTTTGATTTTGTGGTACATGACAAATTATGGTCAATCATGATTAACATGGGTGTAGATTGCACTATTGTGAACTTTCTCAGAGACTTCTATGCTTGAGGCCGGGGCAGAGTACGTTACATCCTAAACAGCAATTTCATTCAGCCATTCAAAATAGAAAGAGGCGTACGGAGGGAAATGATGACTATCTATAATCCCAAATGCAGACCAACTGCCACGTACAGGTCGGAGCTTTGGTGATATGTGAATGCTGATTTACTTCAACTAGTAAAAAACGCATTCCTAAGGAATCTCCTTGTTCTCCTGAAAAGCTCCTCAATCTTCGTCTTCCACTCTGTATTGGGAGTTCCTTATTTAGCAGACGTGATCAAGATACATCCAGTTTTGCCCTGGGATAACATCTGGTCCTCTGATCACACTGCACTTAACTGCTCTATCATTGAAGACTGTCTTAGATCTACATCTGCACTAAAAATACCCCGGCTCAAATTCGTGCCTATCTTCTTGGTAGACATTGACCACCCTGAGTTTTCTGATCATCCTGAGCTCCTAATTACCATCCAAAGAAAGCCCTTAAATTGAAATGCCTATTATTAATTGAGGAATCGAGCTTAGAAAATCCTTTGTTTTGAAGACCCAGATGATTCTGCCTATCTACAATATGCAACCCTATTTAGCTAAGGGTACAATTTGCACCTTAAATTCGTGCTGACCCGGTTTTGGCTGGATATCTTCCATCATTTAACCGTCTTTCTTACTATTAATATCTGGTCACCCAATCTTGTGAAATGCCTCTACAATGATATCTCCACGCAGAACACCAATCATATTGTCCTTTTTTGTAAATATTATTCTGGCCTGAGATAACACCTTATTAAACCTCTGTTATTATTACTAGGTTTTGTACAATATCGACCAGCTTTTATGTATTTGTAATGGCTTCCGAGCTTGTATATATGTACTGTGTTGTCTCGGTTTCTACTGGCTGTTATAAAATGTAGGAAGCAGTATTAGAAACCTTATTGATCATTCAGAGGAAGTACGTTTTTATTCATGTTTGTTTTTAGATGCTGTGTTTTTATAATTTTTTAACTGATTTTTAATCTTGATATTGTCATATTCTGTAGCTTTTATGATTCACTATGTGATTTCGAATAAAGCTCATTTTGACTTGACTTGAATGCGAACATTTACCACACACATACTCAGATCATTCCAAAGTGAGACTGAAACTGAGGATTGGCAATATGCAACCCAAGGTTATCGCCTGGCGTTTCACGCAGTACAAACAACTAGACACAGTGTTCCGCAAGGAACTTGCACAAGCGATAGACCACTATTTTAGTACCAACCTAGGGAATGTCTCCAGTATGGCCACTATTTGGGAAGCGTTTAAGGCTTATATCTGGGGCATAACTATCTCAAAGAACGCAGGGGTGCTCAGCTGTATTAGAGTTCGCTCACAGAAATTGGAGACAGAGCCAGCCACACTAGAACATATGACACAGGGTGTGTCTGAGCCTGAGGTGCTAGCGCAGATCAGGGAAAAGATAGACAAATTCAATGAATTGTCCCAAGCCGAAATAACACACCGTCGGAGGGATGGAGGAAACAGAAGTGTGGAGGCCATATAGGATTAATAATGGTTCTTTTATTTCAGCTGTTCACTTGGCAGTTGCATGAAAGGGAAGGGGTGGGTTGGCTTAACACTAGAGTCCAGTAAGGGTTCATATGTTGTAAAGGGCCATATATTATACACAGTTGTGTTTTCACTGTCCTTTCTTCAAGTAGGGGACCCAGGTAGCTTGTCGTGAAGTGGTACAAGACAAAAGAAAAGAAGCAGTAAGTATGGTTAATGTACCTATCAGTATCCGTTCTCCACATCCGAGTGGAGGAATGTGTGCTAAAGGGAGTGAGTAAACAAAGGGAAAAAGGCAAATAAGAGCATGCATACCCACAGTAGTTATCAGTTCCCCCTCATGTCTTTTCTTCCTTATAGTATTGGTCTCCTAATACGTCTTAGGAGGCCCCATTTGATGGGAGAGGACAATAGATGAGTGTGACTCCAGGCAGTGAGAAAAAAAGGTGCACAAGAAAAGGTAGAGAGTAAAAGAAACAAAAGGGCAAAAACTCCCACATGGTAATACAGTATATGCATGTCCTAGAAGCAGATTCTAAACCATACTCTCTTGGTTTGACCCGGTGCCTGCCCCTTGCCCCTTCTCCCTTACCACGTACTGCGTTATGCTGCAACTCTCCAGAGTTGTGGCTGACTCCTCGCTTCCTCTGGGAACCACCACTCCTTGGACCACACATAAGAATGCTCCCCGTCCTCATCATCTTCAGTTGGGGCATCCTCTCTGTTGAGGTCTCCGTTACCGGCACCCTACTCCACTACTGTAGCATTGTGCTCCTCCCTGGCGACTTCCACCTGGTCGGCCCTCTCTCCCGCAGCGTCCTTCCCAGCCTCTTCTTCTTCCTGCTTGTCCTTCATCAGTGTCCTAGCCTCATTTTCTCCTCCCCTTCTCCCTTCTGATTGGCCCTGGCATATCACTTCCTTTGTGCGTGGTTGGTTCAGCCCTAGGGACGCTGTGGATCCTGCCAGCGAAAGTAAACAAGAGTCCTTCTTCAATATTTGTTTTATGTCCTGGCTCTCGTCAACGTCACCGGGTCGCAGGTCACATGGAAACCATGTAGATGGAGGGGGAGGTGAGTTACCGGTTATGGGGGGGTTGCGAAACAGATCCCCACACACACTTAGGGAGATACACTACCGCTAGAGCATACGGCGAGGTCGAATGGCCCAGAGCCACACTAGCAGCCCTGGCTCAGCCCGAAAGAGGTAGATATGAAGTGTTATTCCTGCACAACAATAGGGCATAGGTGTGCAATGCATCCCAGATAGTAGACATATTTCTAAATTATTATGCAGACCTGTATACCTGTTGAAACCCACACACACAAGAATCCACGGAAGTATATTTATCTGACATAATCATGAAGTGGCTGACCAACTCCCATAGGCAGTGGCTAATGGCCAAACTAAGGACACTGCAGCATTGAAGGACATGCCCAATGATAAAGCACCGGGCTCGGACGGCCTAACAGTTGCCTTCTACAAGGCCTATCAGGATCGACTAACTCCACACCTGCTCAATCTTGACGAAGAAATGGCTTGAGAAGGTATAATTCACTGACTACGCGGGAATCCATCTTGATTACTCTATTCAAACCCGGTAAATTTCTGGAGCAATGCTCCTCATGCAGGCCACTGTCCTACCTTAATATTGACTCTAAGCTGTTTGCCAACATTTTGGCAAACAGACCGGCCCCCTTACTCCCCATTGTGTTGGACTCAGAGCAGTCCGGGGTTCTACCTGGTTGTTCTCTCATTTGCAACCTATGCACACTGTTCTGCACCATTACATGCATTGACCTGAACATGCACATGGCTGCAGTCTTCTTGGATACATTCAACTCAGTAGAGTGGAACTTTCTAATGGTGGTGATAAGGCGTTTTGGGGTGGGGGAGATGTTCATTAAATTGGTTGAAGTACTATACACAGTGCCAGTAGCAGGTTCGAGTGAATGGTTGGCTGGCTACTCCATTTGTGATTGCTAGAAGCACAAGAAAAGGATGCTCGCTTTCTCCACTGCTATATGCATTAGTGGCAGAGCCCTTTGCTGGTGCCCTGCAAGAATACCACAGGCATAGCAAAATAGGATTCCCACACTACAATTTAATAATATCCGTGTATGCAGACAACATGCTACTATATCTGCTCAACCCAGAACAAAATGTATCGCAACGTTACAAGAGGTGGAAAGATTTTGCCGCCACTCAGGTATAAATTGGAGTAAGTCACTCAATAATCCCATCACTACTAATACCTCCCCTCTGCAAATGGAATATCTTATAAGGTGGACCACAGATCCAATACGTTTCCTAGGGGTCCAAATACATGCCGACACCGAAGTGGTTATCTGGGAGAATTATGGCTGTGCAGTGCAAATACTCTCAGAAGCCATTGAGAAATGGATCCGACGGCCACTATTGTTGCTGCGGCGTATTGCACGCATGAAAATCCTCCCACGCTTTCTGTTTTACATCATGAATATACCAATCCTATTACCGAAGACACTGTTTTGTACTCTTCACACTCTATTAATCAGATTTGCCTGGGCTGGGAAACAGCCCCTTGTACAATGGGAGACGTTGACAAAACATTACTTTCCGGGAAGTCTTAATGCCCCAGATCTAGAAAGATATTATAGTACAGCGCAGCACATACACGCATACTACTGGTTGCACGGCCCTCACGAACCCCGACACTTGTATATATATAGAGAGAGAGAGACAAAGTGAGTTCTCTCCTTCTACCACAGTTCTTGCTGACCAAGCCACAATGAAGAATCATAGACCCTGTAGGGAACACAAAATACCAATTATGAAAAGTGGCAGATATGCAAAAGATCACACTCTCTTACCGCCTGAAATTACCCGGTGAGTGGTGAAGCTGGGTTCCACTGCAAAAGGAGAAGGCTTTTATACAGGCAATGCACACACTAAATATAATATATATATGGGGGACTATTTCATAGATGAGACCTAGGACCAGTTGCAAATACAAAAACCAAAGAGACCATTGCTCATCAGGTATCACTATAACTGAGCAAGACAGTCACTGTATGTGCTACTGGGAGATGATATGACAGAACCGCAAGAAATCACTTCACTGACATATTTACTACAGGCCCAGACCCCGCAGTGTGGGATCTCAATATTACACACACTCTCAAGGACAGGAAACAACCTAATACTGATGAAGTCATATCAGGAGTCGTGAGACGAATTCGGTATATATAACCAAGGAGCAATGGTCATATTGCTGCTCGGGTACGAAATCTATTTCACAGAACAGAAGGCACTGGATAATACACTTCAAATATCTACATAGAGTATTCTATACTCCAGCCCAACTATATAAATACAAGCTGTGAGAAGATGACAAATGCTCAAGTTGTGGGGCTGCAGGGGAAAATTTCACACATCTAGCCTTCGATTTCCCAGGATCTGCAGGTACTAGAAAGCAGTCTTCATGCCACTACAGGACTTGGCTGAGACACTCGTGCCTGAAACACCATTAGTACCCCTTCTGGAAAACATCAAAGATGTGCCTAAAGTAACCCGTAGATCGTAGATTGATAGCACTTGGCATATTATTGGCAAAGAGGAGAATTGCCATACGCTGGATGACAGGCCCTCTATCCACATTGTCAGAATGGTGTGCTGACTTGTGCTATTGCAACACACATATTCAAAAAATTATGCAGGGTCAAGACTGATTTTCATATGGCTGGGTCCAAACTAGATTGGCATGGTGAGCAAAACCAATGGATTTAGGCCCAGACCTCTGTACCTGGGTGAATGTATGACAATGTTCTGCATTCAGTCCATCAATTGTTCATTTTGCATTTGTCACCCCGAGTGTGACGGGTATGCCCAGACGTGGGTCCGGTGCTCTCCATGCCACTGGAGTCAAGCTATCCTGGCTAATGAGGGCTGAAAGCCCGAAACAGCTCCTAGGATGCTTGTTTCCAGTCCAGGGAGGACCTGGCCTGGCAGTCCGGGCAGGACTGTTCCCATTGGGCACAGGGTCAAGACTGATTTGCATATGGCTGGGTCCAAACTGGAATGGCATGGTGAGCAAAAAAACAATGGATTTAGGGCCAGATCTCTGTACTGGGATGAATGTATGACATTGTTCTGCATTCTGTCCATCAATTGTTCTTTTAGAACACACAGTCAGGTAACTACAATGCCCTTATACCCATACATTACAGAACTAGGAACATTTGGGGACCATACCATGCATATGTTACCCATAAAGTTACGGAGGAAGCGGAAACGGAAAGTCACAACAAAACGGGGGTTGGTTAGACCAGGGAAAGAGCATATAAACACCACATATTACATGAAACCACAAGCTGAATAGTTCTAACCCAAAGAATAGTACCAAAGGGTGCTATACTGTTGATATTAACTAAGTATGGTCGAAATTTGCGAATTTGCGGTCCGCGAATTTGTGCAAAAGCGAATTCGTGGTCTGCATGATCCACACATTCATGCGAATTTGTGGATTTTTTTTGCGTGTTCGCGGGGCGCTTTGTGTGTTTGCAGGCCGCTCCCGAAGTTACCCATGCGGTCGTACATGGGTGCGGCCATCTTGTCCGCGTTGCGTATTTCCATTTTTGGGCGCAGTTGCATGCTCGCGTTGTGCGCGGGGTGCGATTGCGTGGGCGTGTTTGTTTTTGCGTGCCAATGGGGGAAATATCGCGCAAACGTACCCACACGATCCTCTATGGGCGCGGCCATCTTGTTTTTCATTCATTGCTATGGTTCTGGGCATGGTTTTTGAATCCTTCTCTAATCTTTGTAATCCTTTGTTTCTTTAACCTTTTTTATCTTTTTTGCTTATTATCTATCTCTCTATTTTTCTACGTCTATATTTTGTGTTTTTTTCTACTTTTGCTTACTTTAAAGCTACTTTTCTAAACTCTTTTCTTTTCTTTTTCCCTATTCTTTCCTATTTTTTGTTTCAGCTGTCCAGGACCATGGCAAAGGGAGCTGGGAAGAGGAAGGGGAAGGGTCCCGCACCCCGTACCCGGCTCCCATGCAGGAGATTGAGGGGGGAGGATGTAGTGGCCAGGGAGATTTTCACCACAGTGGAGATGGCTGCTCTTATAATTTTTGTTCTGGGCCACCTCCCTAAGACCGTGGCAGCAGGGGGCAAGCCCGGTCAAGGGTATGGCCTCCAGGAGAGTCGCCAGCAGTGGGATAAGGTGTGCCGGGCCATGCGTAGGGAGTCGGGGGTCCGGCGTACCTATGACCAAGCGACGCACCAGTGGGCCGACATTCTTGACCGGGAGCAGGACCTGCTCCACCTTCTAGGCGTGGAGATCCCTGGCCTTGGTGAGTAGCTATTTAAGAACTACTTTGTTTTCTTCTGCTCTGTGTTATGTTGCTAATATATGTTTTTCCCGAAGATCAAGAATGCTGCCGATTCGATTACATTGCAGGTAAATTAATGTTTAAATAGCTTCTGTGATTGAGGGTGCTTGCCTGCTCAGTGGCGTAGCTACTATGCTCACTTGTTTGCAACTTTGTGCTCATTTGGCCTGAATATGTATGAGTGTAGTACTTTACAGAACTGCGTAATGCTAGAGAGACTAGAGACTCAAGTCTAGTCCTTCCTTTGTACTCCTGCTGCCACTAAGAAGAAGAGATAGTGGTGGATTGATAGGTTGAGTATAGTATGACTTGTCATTAGTAGTAGGACATTTTTTAGTGGTCTGCAATCATGATGACGGACTGTGTCTGTCACGTCGCGTGCTGCTGAGTGGTGGCAGTCGTAGTAAAACCTTTTTGTTGTTGGTTTAGTTAGTGGTTTACATAACTTTCCAAGTAGACGGTCTGCAAATCCAGCAATACTGTAATAGTATCCTCCTAGTTGACCAGATCAGAAAGGTCAATACATGTAGTGTATTTGTTGCTAATTTGTTTCCCCAAGATAATTTTAGATTGTGGTCTAAGAAATCAAATATTTAACAAAAAAACAATCATCGATGTTTGTGTTTATTTCATGATCATCAGCACCTCCCAGGGGCAAGAAGACAGCAACACCCCAGACTCCGGCGGAACAGAGTGGGCAGGAACGGTCCTCTGCAGGCTCTTCTGCTGGCCCCAGTACTTTGTTCTGTTGTTAATATAATTATACTTCCCTAACTTTTACAGCTCCTATTCATTACAAACTGTTTCCTAATTCTATTTTTTTCAAAATAGACTTTGATCTTCTTGTAGACTGTTTCTACATTCTTATCCTGCATCTCTACCATTACTCTCTGTGCTACTACTATTTACTATTATTATGAGTCAGTCTGTGTAGGTAGCTAAGCTTGCCCAGTTGGCAAACGGTGTTAAACAAAACTCTGATACAGCAACAGTTCTAGAGGCACTCAGTGTAGTCCTCTGGGTTGCCCTTGCTGTCTATTCCAGTCTTCTTAATGTTAGTGCTTTGACAATTTCCAACAACAAAATGTCAATGTCCACCAAGAATAAGCTAGTAGTTGGCTTTTTGATTTGATAGTAGCACATACAATACCGCAAGTGTTTCAGAGACTATTCTGCACATACAGAAGTATGGACAAGAGAAATAGGGCATTGTTGATGATAGGTGCAGTTTGACTTTCCACATACCTCAGTCAGAAGTAACTGTGCGGGACTCGGGAGCCTTCACCTTGTTGGAACTTCAAGTCCTCCTGGTGGTGATGAGGAGTAGTTGGTTCTGTCTGTAATTATAAAAATGTTGCACGTTAAAGAGCAAGCATTCATCAGTTTTGCCAAAAAGAGTTGCATGTTATGGCTAAGAATATAAGTTAAGGGGGGCGTGGCTAGCAGCCAACGATGGCGGCCGCAGCTTAGGGAGGCTCCCGGGTAAAGGCGGCTTTCCGCAGCAATCCATACAATTATCCTGATCTACTCCGGCTACAAAGGGTGGACCGGACCCGGAGTCCGTGCAGCGAGCGACTCCAGAACTTTTTGGGTCGGCGATAGACCGCACAAGCACATTCCAGCTGGCCGGAGACGGAGGAGGAGCCGGGCCTGCACTCGACCGCGAAGCCGCGGAGCCGCAGTTTGGTCGGACCCGACCGGAATCGACCTGAGGCCGGGGCCGGGGGACAGGAAGTGTCGGCTCTCCAACTGCATCACTCCAAAGACCCGCGAACGTTCCCCACAACGACCCAAGCTCAAGAACACGCTTTACAGTCACCTGTTGACCCTCTCCGGGCGTGCAAAATTCTACCGAAGGCGCAGAGGACGTAGCGCACGTTGGGCACATTACCCGGCGGAGACGAACGGGAAGGCCGCTGAGCCGCCTCAACAGCAACTGCGATATGTCGCACAGGGGCCCCAAGAACACAACAACCCAGGCCAAGTTGGACAAATTCGCGTATGAGAGACGCTCACCCCCCCAGGACCAGCGAAAAACCGGTGGGAAAATGGCGGAAGCCGAGGTGGCGAGAAAGGCCACGCTGGACGATGTCCTGGTGGCGCTGGCGCAAGTACAAGAGACAGTGGGGGCCACGGTGACTGAAGTCACCTTAATCAGGGCGGATCTTCAAAAAATGAACGAGCGGGTCAAACAGGTTGAAGTGGTCACCAAATCGCTGGTCGAAGATGTGTCCGAACTGCAGATAGCTATGGAACGCCTGCAAACTGACAATAAACTACTCAGGGACAAGCTGGACGACCAGGAAGGTCGCTCACGACGCAATAATGTCCGCATTCTCGGGGTACCGGAATCGGAAGACACTGGGGCCCTGGATTTATATGTGGAAGATTTGATAAAAACTCGACTCCAGCCAAAAGGCCTGTCCAATTTTTTCTCGGTCGAAAGGGCCCACCGTGTCCCGGGGGGGAAACCCAGGACGGGGGGCGCGCCACGACCAATACTGGCGAGATTGTTCAATTTCCGTGATCGGGACGCCATTTTACAGGCCGCGAGAGTGGCGCCGGCCATTCAGATTCAGAACTCAAAAATTGCCTTCTTCCCGGACTATACAGCGGAGGTTTCTAGGAAGAGGCGAACGTTCCTAGAAGTGAAGAAAACCTTGAGAGAGAAAGAACTACCATACTCAATGGTATTCCCGGCCAAACTACGAGTGGTGGCGGACAAGAAAGTATGGTTTTTCGACTCTCCTGACACGGCCCGAGACTGGCTGGAGGGCTGGCACACCGTTGGACGACAGCGCAGGACGAATAGACCAGATCAAGATCGCAGAGGAGACAGCAGAAATGGCTCGCAGGCGTCTGGTCGTGTGGAGGGTGCAGAACGTTCGCCTTCCCATGGATTTGAAGGGGGAGGCGGAGATGAATGACTCCGGCTACGGACTCTGAACTGACCGAGATCGCCGATCATCAACCTAACTTGGTGCTCCATAGCTGCACGCTGACTCTGGCATGGCAACCCCGAGAGCCTACAGGGGAGCTGCCAACCCGGGGAGAAGCTCTCCCCCCTACACGCAAGTACTCTGGTTTTGGGATGGGTAAAGCAGTCTGCTCAGTTGGGGTGGCGGGCAGTTGGAGGTCCGTTAAGCTGGGGGGCAGGGAGGGGGGTTTGTTTTGAACTGTTTATGTTAGGAATGTGCACAAAGGGTCGAGGACAATTTTTCAGTACTTATGGGAATCAGGACACATTGCTGGGAACGGACAGTGACACTATGCCCCCATGATGCTTCTGAACGCCTTGCTGTAAGACGACGCAGCCGATAGCCCGGTTACATTTAACCACCCCCAGATGGCTAACAATTCCGTACCGACAGGGGGGGTGAATCCCTCTGACACACAATGCCCACCTATGACCTTGATGTCCTGGAATGTGAGAGGCTTGGGGGACAAGGTTAAGCGGGGATTGGTATTGACTGCTATTAAGCGTCTGCGGCCTACTGTGGCCCTGTTGCAAGAGACACACCTAGTGGGGGGGGCTACGAAGGCCTTGGATAGGCGAGGTTACAAAATGTGGGCCCACTTTGCTTTCACGTCCGGCTCCAGGGGGTCCGGCGTTCTAGTACAGAAGAACTCACGTTTCCTGCCCCTATCAATTAAAACTGACGACCAGGGCTGCTTCGCGGCCGTGCAGGGACAATGGGAGGGAAAACTCTTCAACTTGGTATCAGTGTATATTCCACCGGCATTGCATTCGGTCCACCTCCCGAGGCTAGGGGACTTCCTTTTAACTCTCCCCGAGGGTGAGACCATTCTAGGGGGGGACTTCAACGCGGTCATAGACCCACAGCTAGATAAACACCCCTCCCCCAACCAGACAGGGGGGGAAACGTATTTTCGACGATTTACCACGGCCATGGGCCTGACGGACATCTGGAGGCACTTACACCCGGGCATGCAACAATACACATTGCATTCCACGGTACATGCCAGCCTGTCTCGCATCGATTATTTCCTGTCACTGGGGGAAGCCCTTTGCCATGTAGATACCCTAGTGATACACCCTCGAGGTATTTCAGACCACTCACCGCTCACACTGAAACTTTCCCTACAGACGAGAGCACGTAAGCGCATTTACCCCATGCACGCATCGTATTTTAGAGTTCCACAGGTTCGTAAAGCACTCAAACACGCCACGAAACAATACTTTCTTGAAAATACACATTCAGTGCGTTCCCCGACAACGCTTTGGGAGGCCTATAAAACGGTTCTGCGGGGCCAAGCCATTAACACTATAACCGGACATAAAAGACAACAGTCACAGGAACTAGCCGACCTAGAGGTTACTTTGAGGGAACAAGTGTACACCCCGGCTCGTAATATTACACCTGAGAGAGCCAGGGCGCTCTTGGCACTGATTGAAGTTCAGACCCTCTCGCCGGAGGCGTTGAGCGAGCTGGAGACGGACATTACGGCCGATGAAATTCAGCTGGCCATTAAGGCTCTAAACCCGGGCAAGGCATTGGGACCGAATGGGATACCCATAGAATGGTATCAAATGATGCCGGACACCCTCAGCACGCATTTGTTGGGGATGTTCAAGGACAGTTTGGAGAGGGGTTCCCTTCCACCAGACCAGCGTGTGGCTACTATCGTAACAATCCCCAAGCCGGGCAAACCACCAGAAGACTGTTCCTCCTATCGACCCATTTCCTTATTGAACGCGGAAGTGAAAATCTTGGCCAAGCTTCTGGCACAAAGGATCCTGCCCCATCTGTCCTCGATTATACACCCGGATCAGTCCGGATTTATGCCGCATAGGAACACAGCGCTGAATTTGCGGCGACTGCATGGTATCCTGGCCAGAGCGGACACCATCAGCACGCCGGCAGTAATCCTAGCACTTGATGCCAAAATGGCATTTGACCTGGTGGAGTGGGGGTACCTTTTCGAAACGCTGACGCGTATGGGATTCGGGCCTCGCTTTCTAGCATGGGTCAAACTGCTGTACACAGCCCCAGTGGCTCACGTAGTGGCGAACGGCCACATTTCCCGCACTTTCCCGCTGGGACGGGGCACGCGACAGGGATGCTCTCTGTCATCCCTGTTGTTCGCCATCTCACTGGAGCCCCTTGCGACTCTCATACGAGCCTCTCCCCTCCTCAAGGGTATACCATGGGCCGGGGGTTGGGAAGACCGTCTGTTCTTATACGCAGACGACATGCTGCTGTATTTAACAGACCCAGAGGAGGGTGTACCGGCCTTGTTGCGCATTTGCGACACGTACGGCAGGATCTCCGGCTACACGCTAAACTGGTCCAAGTCAGAGATATATGTCTTACGAGGTCCGGCTCCGGATCTCGGCAATGATTGCCCGCTACGACTGGCGGGATCTTCTTTCAAATATCTAGGCATACACATCACTAGGGACCCGACTGAATTCATGGATAAGAATCTGAAGCCGCCCTTGGACAGACTCAAGCGGGATGTGGAGTTCTGGTCCGGCCTACCACTAACACTCCTCGGTAGGGCGGCACTTTACAAGATGATGGCGTTACTGCGCTTCTTGATCGTCCTTGATATTTCGCCCTACCCTGTGCCGCCCAAGTTTTTCCAGAAAGTGGCGGCTCTGGTCTCCAACCTATTATGGGGCAACCTCCCGGCGAGAGTGGCACAATCCAAGTTACACAGAGACTGGTATAGCGGGGGCATTGCACTACCGAATTTAAAGCTGTACTATTGGGCTGCACACCTAAAACCCATTAATCAATGGATCCACACACCGCATACAGAGCCAGCATTTCACTCAGACAGGGTGCAGTTGGGCGCTGATAGTCATTTGGGTCCACTGTATGATCACCGCAAGATGCGAACTCTGGTCGGCCCCACCAAGTTAACCGTGCAGATATGGCATGCAGCTACGGCAGCTCTGGGCTGGAAAGGGAGAATCACTAGGATGACTCCGCTGTGGGACTCTCGCACACTGGGCAACCTGAGGAACACCAAGGGGTTTGCACAATGGGACACAATAGGCATCTCCGTGGTGGGTGACCTATGGGAGAGGAATGAGGTTATCCCATTTACCCGACTGAAAGAACTCTATGAGCTCAACGACAGGGAACTCTACAGATACATTCAGGTCCGTCATGCACTATTGGCAGCCGTCCCAGCAGACACACCACTGCCAGAATCCTCACCCTTGGAGGATCGACTACTCACTGATTACATGTTAGAACGGGCGACATCCCTCACTTATCGCAAGTTACTCAATAACTCCCCTGAGCCCACATCACACCTGAAAGAGAAATGGGAAGGAGAGATTAACAACATGGATGAGCATGAGTGGAACGAGGCACTTGGGTCCCCTAAAGAAGTAGGCATCTCGGCACGCATGCGGCTGGTGCAATTTAAGATCTTGCACAGGGTCTATTATACAAGGACAATGCTACATCGCATACACAGGGTGCCCCATCCTTACTGTCTGCGTGGGTGCGGGGAGGAGGGCACGTTCTTCCATACCATTTGGGACTGCCCCAAGATCCAGGAATATTGGAAACAGGTGCTCCGCACACTCTCACAAGCATTAGATCACTCCATATTGCCTGACCCGAGAAGGTGCTTGCTTAATATATGGGGGCCTACCGACTTGACCCGATACGAGCAACTTTGGGTCACGGCGGGGCTAATGGTAGCGAAACGGGACATAGCACAGCACTGGGGGGCAGCAGAACTGCCAACCAAGTCCCAATGGTGCTTGAACATGGATCGAGTGATGTTAACCGAGCGAGCAGTGTACACCAACCGAGCCTGCCCCGGGAAATGGAATAAGATATGGCTGAAATGGAATGAGTACAGGGGGGACATCTGCGAACCCCTACAAGAGGATGAACAGGATGAATCTGACGATGAGGGAGAGGAGGGCTTAACCTAGACGGGATGTAGGAATGGGGAGGAGGCCTGGGCTGCTGTAGGAGGCTTCTTCTTAGAGCTTACCCTGATGAGTCAAGGGGGTGGGGGCGTGTGTAGTAAGTGGAGGCATGCGAGCACTGTGTAGGGGTGACGTATTTCCGTACTCCCAAGAGACACTGGAGACTTGAGATGCACTGATTCGTGTCCGACCATAATGTCATTCCTAACTGTTGTTGTTTTGAGTTTGTTATTTTTCGAAAAACGAGAAAACTCCATCAAAACCTCATTTCCTGCATCGAATAATTGCTCGACTGGCACTTTTGTTTTTTTCAGTACGCTCCATCACGCATTTATAATAACTGTGGCTTCATTATCCTTTGTGCTGAACATCATTGTATACAACGCTCCTCTGATAGCGGCCGACCCACAGGGTTGTAGGCATTCCGCTGTGTACTATGCAAAGTGCAATAAAGGTTTTGGAAAAAAAAAAAAAAAAAAAAAAGAATATAAGTTAACACCCTCCCCAAAACCGTGACTTCTTTTCAGTCCCAATAATTAAAAATTGTTTAACATTTTCTCTTCCATTATGAGACGAAATAGGGGTTGGTGTATGGCATCTAAAAATATGATTTGTATTTTCTAGGCGTCACAACATTGGATGCGGCACTTCCCACCACCAGTGCCGGGGCCAGCAGCGCGGAGGGGGTCCACTCCAGGGGCGGATGCGGCGGCGCCACAAGTGCCACCAGGAAGAGCTGAGGGGGATGGCTCAGCAGCGGCGGACGGCGGTAAGTTATTATTATACTCCTTACTTATTGACATTTTATAGTAGGCTTGCAAAGGAATGTATGCTGTACTGTACTGTACAGTAGACAGTACACTACTACAAGTACACTGTACTGTTAAGAACAGTTACTGATTTAGAACTACATTTTAGCCAATCACGGATAAGACAGTCACCCTTGACTTAGCAATAGCATTAACGGCGGTAGTTCTCGAGTAAGCAATGGCCCCCTCTATTTGACTTCAAATCAGCTGGGCAACTTTTATCATGAAGACAAGTCATATCAGATGAACTTGCGGGATGTGATGAACGAAAAGGGAAAGAACGTAGGGTCAATGGAAGGATGAGCGAGTCATAACATTTATGACTGTAAAGAATGATACGTGTTTTTGAATGCAGGCAGAGGTGGCTGATAGGAAGGAATCAGATGCATGGCTGCTTGAAGCAAGGATGGTTGGAGGAGAAAGAAAAATGACTGCCTGTGTAGGTGAATAAGAAAATTCATGTGTGGTGTGCATTGCAATATATCATTTGGGTGAAACTCAAATGCAAGTCAAGACGGTGGTTTACCAAATGAAATGAAAAGGATGTTATTTGATTGTGGAGAAAAAGTAAAGTTGTTACAATTGAGACATTAAGAAGAATGATAGACGTTTACTTTGGAAGCCTGGATGGTATCTTCTTCCGCATACATAGCAGAGGTGTATGTAGAGCAGATGCTCAGTGCATGAAGAGTGTTACTTTGTTCAAAAAGCATGTCCGTGCCAGAGTAGCAAAGCAGAGGAAATCCAAATACTACAAGTTGTGATTGTTCAGAAACTCTCCCTTGCCTAAAGTAACAGTACAGTAGTTTACTTTGCAAGCACAGCATATATTGTGTATGTATTGTATAGTTGACAATTATATAAAGTAAAGTCCCTTCCTCCAGCAATTATGGTTACCACACTCACTCCCTATGTTCATAATTGTCTTTCTGCTGTGTTAATCATGGGTGTACTATCACTGTTGTTCACTCAATCTATCACAACAAAGCACCTAAAGTCATCCATCATATAAGCAAAGAGATCATGTGATCAGCTGGATACATTATCAAAAATGAATAATATTCATTTTCCTTTTGTAGTACTGAAGGCCCAGGGGGGGGGGGCAGTGTGAAATATAAATTACATTGAGCAGTAGCCTTTGATGTAACCGAGTATGGCCAGTGCCACCCCTATACAAAAGTAAGAGCTTCCCTATCCCTACCTGCATGTACTGCTTAAAGTAATGCATGCAAGTCTGCGTCATCATGGCTTGTGTCTCTTTTTCTTGGGTGCTAGCTGACTGAGCTGGCATCATGCCGGCTACCACAAGTTCACGTACAAGTAATTTCTTTCGCAAAACTAGAGAAAAAAAGAAGAATACTGGTGTACTCTCTGGCTCTCTGACTATGTATTGAGTCCATAGTGCTGCCTCGTAGTAGAATTCCTGAAACTCCCTTTGTTACAGGCCTACAAAGACGGCGGAAAGATACATGCCAAAATGTTATACTGTGCTTGCAAGTTGCTAGTGTTACTGTGAGACAACTTTCTGTTGAATTATATTGTGTTATTGTTAAAGAGCATTGGTTACATTATTTTTTCTTTCTTTCTTCATATAGATGCTCCAAAAAAGCTCACCAGACAGGAGATGGCTGTCCGGGCCAGGGCCCGGAAGCTGGAGGCCATTTGTGTGGAATATCGCCGGCTGTGGGCTCGGGAACAGGAGGAGGGGGCGTCAACAACCTCCTCCAGTGCCCCCGTGTCCACCAGCCAGCACCCTCCAGCACGGCGATGTGCTCGGACAGCCTCCCTCCGCCACTCAGCTGCAACAACACCAGCAGCTGGCCCCCCAGAGCCTGGATGGCATGCCTGCACCGACTATGCCTCAGAGTGGACTACCTGGGGGGCAAGGTGGACAATCTTGAGCAACAGCTCTGGGACCTCCGCAAGGAGCGGCGGGACCGCCTGTCCACACACCGCCGTAAGGGACTGTGTCCCTTGCCCCTTTTTTAAAGACTGTTGGGGGGGGTGGGAATCAGGAGTTTGGGATTATTTGGGACTTTACAGAGGACTATTTGAAATGGACAATCCTTTGGGTTGGGGGGTGGGACTAGTTTATTTTTGTTAGGGTAAATATATAATTATTTATTTTACATACTTCAACATAGTGTATGCATTGATGTTATTTTGTGGGGTGGTGGGCGGGGTTACGGCACAATTGGTTTCCTCAAACTTACCAGCATGAATTATCTAAAAAGTCCAAAACCCCTTATTCTACCTCCCCAAAATGCTTATCTTACCTGTGATTCGTGTTTGAGAATAGAGCTAGACACAGCGCTGGCTGCATGACAAATGGCGATTACGCCACCCAGGACCGAAATTCCGTTGTTGTGGTGTTAGTAGGAGTGGTACCACACTAGCAGTAGCAGCATATGAAAAACAAAGTAAAAAAATGAGACATTGAGTGGCTTGAGAGGAGTATTAGAAGGAAAAGTAGCCTAAGCAATGCTGAAGATAAGTATGGGGAAAAAAGAATTGCATGGATGATTATGGCTACAACAAGAACAGTGACACAGCAGCGTGACAAGTCTTCTTGACATGTAGGAGGATGATGTTGACGATGGATCCAATCGATGGTGGGCATGAAATTCAGAATTTATTTTAAAATACTCATTGTTGTTTTTTAACCAGAATTACAATATCCTAGGATTCATCTAGCTGCCTTAAAATTGATTTGAGGAGGTTGCTTGCACCTTATCCTCCCCAGCAAGTGTGTGGAATTATTGTTGTGATTTACTCACACCACAATGAAAACCACACAGCCCGAGGGAAGAGGGTTAGGGTTTGAAACTTGGATGGGAATGGGGTTTGTGGGGAAAGATTTGTGGAGAGAGGGAAAAAAAACACAGCATGGACAAACAACAAATGAAGATAAACAAATCTTTGGATACAAAGCTATCCATTAATCTTTTAAGGGACATAAAGGAAGTGCATCCACTACTGCATGCATGAAGTTGTTTGCTAAATGGATAGGTTACTGAAAAGTAAGTAGTGCTTTCTACAATGTACTAACTATGAATAAACAATGTGACAATACAGGGCTGCAGTAATTACGCAATTTCACTTGCCTATCTGTCCTCAGAGAGAAGAACCACTTAGTACATTAAATTAGTTTAAAAAATAACAAATAAAAAAGTATACAATGGCTGGAGGGATGAATTGAAGCAGAGAGCAAATAAATGCACAGAGTCAAGCTCATGGAAGTTCACAGCAATAACATTACTTAAAAGATAAGTAGAAATGAAGATGGATACTGTAACTGTATGTTGTTGTAGTTGTCCTGTTGAATTTGGGAAGTTACATGCATCCAGCCATTCCTCTTTTTCGCGGTACTCCTCCATTCCATCTGACGCTCTGTCGATCAATGTTGGGGACCAGAAGACACCTTGTCCGCTGCATGCCTGGCGGATGCTTAATTGCGACTCGCTAATGGTAAGCCTGAGTTCATCCTTTTTCCCATTGCACAGGGTAAAAGCCGGCCTGTAAGTGTTGATGGAAAAACAGAAAGTGATATTAAAACACCACAGAGAAAAAAATATAAGGTACGCTCTATAGTGCAAAAATAAAACTTTCAGTTTTAGAGTCGACAGTATTACAATACATACAAGCATCATTTCGAAAGTGCGTACTCTGAGTCTCCTTTTGAAGGATAAATAAGCGTGGGCGAATATTGCGGATCTTTCCCCTCAAGCTAGGTGTAAACTGCGATTTTAGAACAAAATTTGACATTCCCAGCAGTGCTCCCAGACCCCTCAACCCACCCCCAAAAATCTAGAACACCCCCAAGTAGCCCCCCAAAAACATGCAGTACTGCGACCTGGCTGAGTCCTACTTGAAAATCATGCTAAAACGCACTCTGAAAGTAGGCCCAAAACACCCCTTTTCCACCATGGATTTTCTTCAAACCACTTGCAATCAAAATGAGACATTCCCAGGAGTGCTGCCAGACCCCTCAACCCACCCCCAAAAATATAGAACACCCCCAAACAGCCCGCCAAAAACATGCAATACTGCTAAAAAAAAACTTCACCACCATGGATTTTCTTCAAACCACTTGCAATCAAAATTAGACACGTTCCCAGCAGTGCTCCCAGACCCTTAAACCCAGTCGCAAAACTCTAGAACACCCCCAAACAGCCCCCAAAAACATACAATACTGCTAGGCCTAAGTTTAAAGATGCCAAAACGCCCCCTGCATCTAGGCCCAAACCCCCCTTTTCCACCATGGATTGTCTTCAAACCACTTGCAATCAAAATCAGACCTTCCCAGCAGTGCTCCCAGACCCTTAAACCCAGTCGCAAAACTCTAGAACACCCCCGAGTAGCCCCCGAAAAACATGCAATACTGCTACCTGGCACGAGCCCTAACTTAAAATCGTGCCCAAATGCTCTCTGCAACTAGGCCCAAAGCCCCATTTTCCACAATGGATTTTCTTTAAACCACTTGCAATCAAAATTAGACCTTCTCAGCAGTGCTCCCAGACCTTTAAACCCAGTCGCAAAACTCTAGAACACCCCCAAGTAGCCTAACAAAAACATGTAATAATGCTACCTGGCACGAGCCATAACTTAAAATCGTGCCCAAACTCTCTCTGCAACTAGGCCCAAACCCCTTTTCCACCATGGATTTTCTCCATACCACTTGCAATCAAAATTAGACCTTCCCAGAAGTGCTCCCAGACCCCTCAACCCACCCCAAAAATCTAGAACACCCCCAAGTAGCCCTCCAAAAACATGTGGTACTGCGACCTGGCTGAGGCCTACTTGAAAATCGTGCTAAAACGCACTCTGAAAGTAGGCCCAAAACACCCATTTTCCACCATGGATTTTTTTCAAACCACTTGCAATCAGATTAAGACATTCCAAGGAGTGCTGCCAGACCCCTCAACCCACCCTCAAAAATATAGAACACCCCCAAACAGCCCCCAAATACATGCAATACTGCTAAAAAAAAAAATTCCACCGTGGATTTTCTTCAAACCACTTGCAATCAAAATTAGACCTTCCCAGCAGTGCTCCCAGACCCCTCAAACCACCCCCAAAAATCTAGAACACCCCCAAGTAGCCCCTCAAAAACAGACAAAGCATATCTAATTGTATGCAGCAAGCCACATAGCCCCAATTTCACATGAACTGCTGTCTGGACTCTGCCTGGCATAACAACACTACACTGCCTCGACCACACCATACCACGACTAGACAGACATGTAGTTCTGCTGTAGTAATTGTTGTAGACTGGTTTACCTGTTTGCCACTCACGAATTGGCCATAGTTCTTCCGTAAACCGATGTTGATGATCCATCCATCCCAGTGAGTGACTGTAAAGAAAAAAGATATATTATTTAATCAGTCATCATGGTATATTGGCAAACAGTAAGTACAAGGACATTTTGCATATTGAAAAATGCAAAGTAGTGGCCCCTGCAGTTGAAGTACAATTTGAATTAAACAAGGTAAAAAAAGCAGAGTAGACTTGAGTTACATTTGGTGTGTAAAAGATTAAATAATAACAGAAGACATATGATTTGTTTCATGCACAACAAACAAACAGCAATTGCTTTCATCAGAGCCAGACAGCTATTGCTTTCCACTGCATGCCATCTTCTTCTCATTATTCATTACCTCTTTCACTTTTTGTCCGCATCTTCTTCTGAAAGTGAAGGCCCACAGGGTAGCCTCTCCTGTCAATTTCAGAAGTAACTGTCAGCAATCAGCATGTAGTCAGTAGTTTCAGTACCACTTGAGGGGACTCGTCTATGAAGACAAAGTTTCTTGATTCTGCGTAATCCAGCCATCTGCCTTGAGCGAAATGGATAGGGGGAGTTTGGAGGAGGAGGATAGAGGAGCATGATTGAGTTGTGAACTTGTAAACCTCAGGAATGCATACTGCGGCACCTTCAAATCAAAAAGGAAAGAAGATGAAGACAGTGCTGCTGATGGACTTGTTGTGATTAGGTGATTAGAGTTTTTTTGTGGTAAAAGTTGCAAAAGAAAGAAAGACACACAGGAATAAAAGAGAATAAGGGCGGAAAAAAAAGGAACTCATTTTCAGGCCTCAGTGTCAGGGAAGTAGAGCTCGTCCTCAAACTCTGTGAATTGAGACGGGAGTAGGTCAGCTAACAGAGAAGAACTTTCGTCACCTAAGTCGGTGTCCTCCTCTTCTTCCTGCGTGCATTCACGTATTTTGTAATCTGGTGGTATGAAGTGCTGATTTATCTTGATCATTGTTAACCTCTCCACATTTTTGGGCAAGAGGCGGGTCCTTTTTGAAGTTATAATGGCACCAGCAGCACTGAAAACACGTTCAGAAGACACGCTTGCGAGAGGGCAAGGAAAATAATTTAGAGACAGGTTGGTGACCAGTGGCCATCAATGCCTTTTCCTATACCAATACAGCAATGGGTTCTGATTAACGAAGACCTCTGTTGTGTCATCCAGATAGGCCTGCAACATCGACTCAAGGTTCCCCAGGGTTGCTCCACTTTGTGAACCATCTGTGGCCTTTGCATCACTGGAACGAGCAAACGCTTGATGAGTTAGCCAATCCGCTTCCGACAATATTATGGCTGGGCCTGTTGCAGGTGAGGATGATGATACGGCTGCTGGTGTCGTTAACGGCTGTGAGGGAAAGTGACTCCCTTCGGCCACAGATTCAGAAGTGGACCTTGACACCAGATGGCCTGCTGATTCAGTAGTACTTCTGATGGTTCCTTCTTCAATTTTCTGCTGCTCTTTTTCGAACCGAGTGGCTGACACAGCTAGCTAATGTTTGTACTTTGTAAGATCTGCTTCATCAAAAGGAATGAATGCTTCGCTGGCCACAGCCTTTTTGTACCGTGGATCCAGAATAGTGGCACAAATGTAATGTTGTTCTTTATGTATTTTTTTAAGCCTTTGATTGTCAACTAGGCGGCTTAATAAGCTCTCCACCAACTGATATGCGCCTTGCTTTTCAGCTTCATTTCGGAACGTTGAAGACACCGCCTTCGATTGGTGCTCTAGCATGCACAACAATGGGCTAGCTTTGCCCAAAATACAGTCCTCCCTGCTGACTTCACGCGTGAAGACCTCAAAAGGACGAAGCATGTCTGTCAGGCTTTTAACTAGCTTCCATTCCTCCAACTCTAGCCACATGTTTTTATTATTCGAACCCAGTTCATAGACATACTAATTGATTACCACCCACTGCTCAGACAGACGTTCAAGCATGTAGAAGGTTGAGTTCCGACGTGTTACCACCTCCTGGTTGAGTCCTTTGACTGGCAGTCTACGTTCGCTGCTTCTGGGCCTTAAAAGAATGGCTGAAATGTGTGTAGATTCTTCGGCAGGTGGTCAGTAACTTGCTGACTGTCTTTTCTTTTTTCAAGAAATCTTGCACAACGATGTTTATACTGTGCGCCAAACACGGCACTCTGAAATATTGACCGTCCTGCATGGGCTTAATTATATTAGTGCCATTATCCGTGGAAACATGACTAATCATGCGCTTTCTTGGATGCAGCTATTTAAAGACCTTACTTTCAAACTCATTCAAACTGTTTTCTGCAGTATGAGATTTCTCCATGGCAAACATGGCTACTGTTGCATGTTTCCGAGTAGCTTGAAAAACTGTGTCCTGGTCAACACCTGCACGTAACTTCTCTGTAACCCCTGCAAAAGAGACCCAGTATGCTGTGATGCACATGTAATCGAGGGCTTGGCAACTGGTCCACCTGTCTGTTGTCAGGTGGATAGTGTGAATAGCATTCTTCTGCAAAGCTGCCCCACTCACCTCCAGCACATCTTCATGTAGTGCTGGAACCGCAACTCGGGCAAAACAGGACCGGCTAGGAACCTTCCATTTAGGAAAGAGTGTTGCCACAAATTCTAGAAAACCCACCCCTTCCACAAAAGAAAAAGGGAGAAGGTCCAGCGCTAGCATTTTAGCCAGCTTTGTGTTATACAGACGTGTTATTGGGTGGTTGCGTTCAAATGTTGCCTCCGACTAAAACATGGGTCTAATGGTTGGCTGAAACATTTTACGGGATGGTGTTGATGCAGACTTCTTCAACCCAGGTAGGCTCATTGGTTTACTTTTTCGCATTTGTGTCTCTCCCAGACTCTTAGTGTGCCTCATACATGTTGCAGGGGTAGAGAGTGTGCTGTTGTCAGGGGTACTGGTTGTACCAGAAAAAATGTCTGTCGCTTCTTCACTCCCCCCCTTGCACAATATACCCATCGTCATCATCATCAGATGCATTGAATACATTTAGATTTGTTGTACTTTGGCTCCCTGGATCTTCCTTAGGTGCACATCCCAAATGATAGTGTGGTGTTTTTTGAGATGACCTCTCTGGCCTCTGGTGTCATAGTTGGCACCAAGCTTACCACAACTAACTGAAAGGTTACAAATAAAACAAATGACCATGTCTTCTGCCTTTGAGCTAACAGTAAAGAAGTCCCAAACTGGGGACTGGAGATGTCTGCTGGTGGTGGAGGTGCTACATTAAGTTTCAATGCCAGATGAAGTGGAGGATGGGCGTTGCTGAAATGTACTCTGTTGTGCACTTACAGCACCACTACTTGAGGTAATGGAGGAAGAGCTAGATGAAGGTCCCAGCCGGCCCTTCTAACGAGAAAATATGGAAGCTGTAGGGGGTGTTGGTGTACTAGTTAACTGCGTTGGTGGTGGTACCAGTGCCACGCCGCCCACATTCCGGTCAGCACCAATTTGGGATAGGGTAAAATGTCTGTCTGCTGTATGCCCGCTGGGGCTGGAGTGACTTCTGTGATGACTGAGTCGTCGTCAGATTGTTCATCAGCAGCGGACTACACAACTTCTTGTTTGTCATCCTCACTCATAATTGAAAGCTTTGCGGGAACCTTCCTTTTAGGCTCTGCTACCTTTGTCGGCTCATGGCGTGCTTCACTCTCAGACTCAGAATGCATTGTAGTTGGTGGTGGGTTCCAATCAACATCAAGATCATCAGAAGGAAGGGGGCTTGAAGAAGAACTTGTAGTAGCCCTCTTTGATCTTTTTCTTGCTGGGGATCTGGAAGAAAATGAATCATCAGGAGGAGTGGCTTCCTTGGATGATACCTCTGTTTGAATTTCGATTTCCTGATGTCCCCCTACCTCTGGAGGAACAAGCATTGTGGGCAGTTGTGCCGCTCCATGCGCTTCTAGTTGCGCCTCTCTATGCACCTCTCCATGCGCCTCTCCTTGCTCCTCTCCTTGCCCCTCTCCTTGCGCCTCTAATTGCGCCTCTAGTTGCGCCTCTCCTTACGCCTCTACTTGCACATGTACTTGGGCTTGTACTTGCTGCACCTGTGGTTGTTGTTGCAGCTGTGGTTGTTGAGCACTCGTCAGATGAGTTACAACCTGCGTTGATTGGATGCTACTTTCTTGCGATGAGCCAACATCACTGGTCGATGGTGATTGAACAAGTAAAGTGGCTGCCTCTGCAGCACTCATGGACTTGGACCTAACTTGGCGTGGTGGCACTGAGCCCAATGAAGCGGAGGTGCTGCTCCCAGCTTGGTCCCCGGCAGACCCCGCTGCTGCAGCGTAGTTTTTTTCCCGAAAAATGTGCTCCTTCTTACTGCCAACTTTCTTAGTAGAGGAGCTACAGCCACCTTTTTTTGGGCCCATCTTCTTCAGATGTCAGAGCAGCAGGCCGCCGTTGCACGAGTTGCAGAGTTGTCAGTGGCCACACGTTTTGTTGTGCAGCACACACCGCAGCAGGACCTCTTCCTGGCACTGATGATGAACGATGAGGCTGATTCGTCTTTGTGCACCTAAAAGCAAAAGAAGCCAGAGGAACATCAGTTAAATAAATGTTGCATATGTTGTGCTTTAATTAATAGTTTGCAACTAGGCATTTATTATTATTACAACACACCCCAAAAAGGAAAGACCAAAAATTAAAATTGCTAATTTATTTCTAATAAAAAATAGATTTTTAAATTATTAGAAGAGAGACCACACAGAGAGGGTTGTTTCATGCACCACTGAGTACCCCTGGGCATAATGGATGAAAGCAAGGCATACTGGGTACAGCAGGCCTATGGCACAAAGCACACTGCCTGGCTTCAAATTGGACCCTTGACCACCAGCCACATGGTCAGGCCCTGCCTGGACCAGGCCTCAAAATGGCCCCCACCCACAAGTCCAGGCCACAACAACACCCATAAAAGTAATAAAACACACAAAAATCACCACAGTCCAATGCAATCCATGCCCTCAATGATGTTTAAATTCAAGACACCCCACAGAAAGACTTGGTCCATGCACCACTGAGTACCCCTGGGCATAATGGTTGAAAGCATGGCAGACTGGGTGCAGGCCTATGGCACAAAGCACACTGCCTGGCTTCAAAATAGCCCCTAGACCCCACCCACATGGCCAGGCCCTGGACCAGGCCTCAAAATGGCCCCCACCCACATGGCCAGGCCCCAACAACACCCCAAAAAGTTGAAAAACACACATAAAATCCCCACAATCCAATGCCATCCATGCCCTCACTGATGTTTAAATTCAAGACACCCCACAGAAAGACTTCGTCCATGCACCACTGACTACCCCTGGGCATAATGGGTGAAAGCAAGGCAAACTGGGTGCAGGCCTGAGAACACTGCTGGGCATCAAAATGGCCCCTTGACCCTCAGCAACATGGCCAGACCCTGCCTGGACCAGGCCTCAAAATAGCCCCCACCCACATGGCCAGGCACCAACAACACCCCAAAAAGTCGAAAAACACACAAAAATCACCATAATCCAATGCCATTCATGCCCTCAATGATTTTTAAATTCAAGACACCCCAAAGAAAGACTTGGTACATGCACCACTGACTACCCCTGGGCATAACGGGTGAAAGCAAGGCAAACTGGGCACAGGCCTGAGCACACTGCCTGGCTTCAAAATGGACCCTTGACCCCCAGCAACATGGCCAGGCCCTGCTTGGACTGGGCCTCAAAATGGCCCCCACCCAATGGCCAGGCCCCAAAAACACCCCAAAAAGTCAAAAAACACACATAAATCACCACAATCCAATGCCATCCATGCCCTCAATGATGTTTACATTCAAGACACCCCACGGAAAGACTGTGTCCATGCACCAATGCGTACCCCTGGGCATAATGGATGAAAGCATGGCAGACTGGGTGCAGAACTATGGCACAAAGCACACTGCCTGGCTTCAAAATGGCCCCTAGACCCCCACTCACATGGCCAGGCCCTGGACCAGGCCTCAAAATGGCCCCCACCCATATGGCCAGGCCCCCAAAACACCCCAAAAAGTCATAAAACACACAAATATCACCACAATCCAATGCCATCCATGCCTGCAATGATGTTTAAATTCAAGACACCCCACAGAAAGACTTGGTCCATGCACCACTCACTACCCCTGGGCCTACTGGCTAGTGTGGCTTTACAGGCATCCCAAAATTAAAAAAAATCCACATATAGTGAGCTAAAATTCAATGACATAAATGTTATGTTATGTTATGTTAATCATTTTATAGAGCGCACAGCTGCCCCAGCAAAGGGGCGTCCCTGCGCTAGCCACGAAAGAGGCACAAAAATATGGACCAGACTGAAAAGTAGGAGAGAAGCTAAAAGGGACTAAGGTGACGGAAACAGAATAGGATTTAAGTTCAACAAAAATCTCAGAAACAGTTGTATCATGCACCTAAGAGTAACCCTGGGCCTACTGGATACTGTGGCTACCCACAATATATTTTTTTTAAAGTTGTGAAAAAGTTTTACAATTGTAGTTGCAGCAACTGCAATGACCTAAACAAACAACACCAACTTACTTTTAAAATCTCAAATCCAAAAGTGATCTAAAGTCCAAAAAGTACTCAAATACAAATATCCAGCAGCAGCCAGAAAGAGTAATCCTTCCAGCTACAGATCCAAATGAAAAGTGACCAGGACTTGGACAAAGCACTGGGAGGAGCCTGCTGGACAGGAACAGGAAGTTGGAGACTCTGGGGCACTTCCTACCTCCCACCTCCCCCCCAAAAAAAGGACTCCTTGCACCAAAAAGTGCAGCCAAATGTCAATCTGAGGAGATATTCTGATCAAAATCATCATTTTGAGAGGATTATGCTGCCTGCGGTGGATTTCTTGTCCAGAGTTGCAATTTTTGCAAGTTCAGGAAATCGAGCTGTTCAAATCTCCCGCCGGAAGTCAGCTGCGCGCCGTATCTACATGTTCGCAATTGTTTAGTCAACGCCGCGCGTGCAATATTTTATTGTTCAAGCGCGACCAAGCAAAATAATTCACCAGCTTACGAATTTGGGGATTTTTGGGCAAATTTGTGGGATTCGCGGGCCGCGAAAATACCAAAAATCCGCAAATTCCGCGAGCGGAATGGATTTTACGCCCACGCTTAATATTAACTAGTTGTTTGTCAATTTGCATTACCTTGCATAGCACATTGTAATTATTGAATGTACCTTACTGACATGCGCCTTACTGAAGTATTCAATGTACAAGTGAATGCAATATCTCACTCTATGATGCTCATTCCTACTAAAGACTGTAACACTGTCAGAAATATGCCTACTGTATTGTTTATATGCATATAAAAGGAAAAATAAATGTTAAAAAACATAGTCAGTCAATTACTGTTTAATTGATTCCCATCCTGTTACATTTTTTGTCATCGTCGCTAGACCACTTTGATCATTGCAATAAAATGTCAGCCTCAGTTTGAGTATACAAAAGAAAGCGAAGGATGGAATGCTTGAATTCATCTCAGCCACTAGTAATTACTTGGGCCGCATCACAATCCAGCATTATTTTGCACACCATGTCACCTCATTCTGGAGCCAGCCATATGCAAATCAATCTTGACCCTGCCCAAGTTGAAACAGTCCAGCCCGAACTGCTAAGCAAGGTCCTCTATGAACCAGAACACAAGCAACCCATTACCAGTTTCACTCTAGTTATGGGTTTATCAGCCAGCTACAGCTTTGTTACAGTTGCATTGTGAGCACATTACCCACATCTGAGCCCTAAATGTTCCTAGATCTGCAGAGTGTCAGTATAAGGACATTGTAGATATCTAACTGTGTGTTGCAATAGTACAAGTCAGTACACCATTATGGCAATGTAGGGAACAAGCATCAAAATTATTGGAAGGTTCCCCTGTGTGACGCGGGGGACCCCGATGAGGGCCCCCCAGGTATGCCTAGTAATGTGTTTACTTTGTCTTCCCAGAATACCGAGGCCTGGAATACCCCCGCCGTCGTCCTGAGACGGCCTGCAGCGGTGCACCTACAGGACTACACCTTTAAAGGGGCGGAGACGGACTGGAGACACGCCCGGCCTGCCGACGTAAAACCCATTCCGGAATCCAGCCAGAGGTGCGAGACACCCGGAGGTGGAGTCGGAGGTTGGTGGAGCGAGTGGAGAGACAGCGAAGCAGTGTGGACGGAGGAGGAAGACGACGAGCGGAGGACGGACGAAGATCAGGAGTGGACGAAGGAGGAAGAGTGCGAGCGGAGGACGGTGGAAGATCGGAGGTCGGAGGACGAGGACAGCGGAGAGAGAGGAGGTAGCTGGAGCCGGACGGAGTCGGAGAGGAGTCAGAGCTACGGGACGACTCCAAGCAGGAAGACGGCCGTCGGACCAGACAGCAGACCTGAGGTGGAATACCGCGGGAAGCCAGGGGGCTCTGCGGGACGCGCATCGCCCAGCCACACTAACACGGAAGTGTGGCTCACACAGGTACGGTCCGAGAACGCAACGTGGGGAGGTGGTAGACTAGGGAAGCCTGCCTAAAAACCAGCACCCCTGCACACCCTTGGGGGTTTCCCAAGGGTTCACGGCTCACAGTCTGGGTTAGAGGTTGCACGTGTGCTTTTTCCCTCACTCCCTTCCCTGAGAGACATTCATCCCAGCACTTTTACTGAGACGGATATTTTCTTTCTTTTCCTTCTCTTCTGGGATACCGGCGGGAAAGATCAGCAGGACGGCGGGGAAAAGGCCTTCGACCCCCAGAAGACCTTGGGACTGGAGAGTAACAACAAGACGCACCAGGACGGAGGAAGCGGATCCACCCCTACCCTATTATAGACTACCTGTACGAAAAAGGCGGTTGTACAAGTCAATAAATCCTGCCCTACCCAGTAACCCAGTGTCTGCGAATCTTTTCGAGAATCCCGGAATACAGACACAGCCCCGGTCTGAAAGCTCACACCCTGGTTATTAAACACAGGTAGGGGGAGAGTAATGCAGGAAAAAAGGGGACCGGTGGTTTGTACTTGACTGAATGGAGTCAGAAATACTGACTAGGACAAGACAATGTACGGGCAAAGCAAGTTTCTAGGAGGTCCTATATTAATCACATCACAGTGTAATGGCAATGAAAATATAAAACACTTTCCATCTTTGTATATCCAGAAAATTAAACAAATCTAACAGGTAAACAATCCACCAGAAATGTAAGAAGTATAAACACAATTTATTAAAATCCCTCCCTATTAGGGTTACAGTCTGAAATAAAATACAATAAAAAGAGTTTTCACATGAGTGAACAAATCTCTATTAAGAAAAGGTCAAAGGACAAAGGTCGACGCTGCGTTTCGGTGTTTGTTTGTAATATTTACACCTTCTTCAGGACACTTTGACAGTTCAGTGATAATCTAAAATTTAAACAACATTATTTTAGATATATATTCATTCAACATATAATCTTTAATACATATACAGTGTTTTCTATCCATTCTGGTGTTCGATTTGCCCTGTAGTTAATTCTGCCCTTTTTTTAAAAAAAAACGTTAATGCATAAGGACCTCCCTCTAATCCCACCCTTAGGTGTTATTATGTGCTGACGATAAAGCCCTTTCTTTAGACATTTGGAGAGTAAAGTAGAAATCTTCACTCTTAAGAAAAAAAATTTATTTAAAATAAAATAAGAGTGGATACCTGGTATTTCGAAGTTTCTCTTTTAACCATTTAGAAGACTTCTAAAACAACCGGATGTCTGTATTACATCTGTTCCTTCTGGTTATATAGTACCTTAATGAAGGAAATTAATATAATTTCAATGAGGATTGCATTAATCATCCTTCTACTGGTGCAGTCTCACTTTCATTCCTGTTAATTTACCTGTGATCAATTCACAGCATAGGGTAAAAAACACGGAGGAGCCACCGGACTTTTCTCTCAGGTTAAATCTAGAGGGGGTGGCTCTGAGTCCTTTCCTGAATTTAGGATCCCTGTAGAGTAGGACACATATGTGTAAGAGCACTACATGATAAGCCTTCCTGATGTAATCCACAATATGGGTCCACCACTTACCACAGCTATATATCCACTTTCATACCACTGTGTATATTTTGTTGATTGTATTTCATCACCTATTAAAATGAAGGGAACGTTTGTAAGTATCATACTGTTGGGACCATAGGTTTTTGCTTTCAAAGGAGCATATTCCGCTGTTTTATATAGACTTATTGAAGGATGTTCCCTATACTTAGATGATGGTAAGTTTATGCCTAATTATTCCCAGTCTTGTAGAAATAATGTAGAACCCCATGCAATATGTTATTAATAATATTCTAGTCACATATCCTTAGGTTTACTCAGACAATATTTTATGAAAGCCAAATTTAAAAAAGGATTACTCTGTTTTTGTTTTTTTGACTGCTTATTTGAAATGGGGCTCTACAGTTTAGCTATAGCCTGTTCCTTATTTCAAAATTAGCACAAGGGGCAGCGCTCTGTACCACGAGGGTCTTGCATAGTTTAAAAGTCCTAACACGCTTCAATTGACATACCTTCAAAATTGTAATCGGCCTCCCTGCTCCTCCGTGTTGCGAGTCATCCGGATAAGTGATTACCGAGATACGGGGTCTGTTTATATGCTGCCTCTTCCCTCAATAACCCGGAAGGGAAAGAATATGCCGAAATGCATATATGCATTCAAAATAATATCCTCCTTTTGTTTTTTGTTACTGATATTTCGAGGAAGTTTTAGCTACATAAGGCGACATAGGTTATACTTAGTATAAGTGGTTTTACTTATTTTACGAGGATCGCCGGTCTCGCGACCCGGAAGTCGTCACTGAAAGACGAATTATGATACTACCCCTAATTTGTTGTGGCTTTTGAGTGTGTCATTTATTTAATCCGGCAAAGTTGGGGCCAATTACAGTTTCTCTTATTGTGAGCGTTGTCTTACTATTTGTTTTTATGTGATTTATATACATATCGTGACCCTGGGTCGACCATGGCGGCCATTTAGGAATGGGGAGAGTTTACTTTCTTATAGATATTTCGATATCCATCTACCCCATTTATGTCAGTATGGATATTATTGGGCATAATGGTATGTGTCTTATTTAGGGATATTCTTATGTTCTTTGTGACACCATTGTGTTATACTTGTCCAGACCCATCTTAAATCCTGCCATAGTATTAACACACGCAGTATGTAGAACCACACGTTATTTGACAAATAATTATCATAAAACATTGTATTACTTTCAAATGGTAAGGTTAATACAATATGACACAGTATTTTTATAAAACTGAGTATGGGTAATTTGCCATATCAACAATTGAGATAATGTGGTTAAAATAAATTGTTCCACACCCCTTCGTTACAACAAAAGAAGAATATATATATGTCAAATTGCCTGACTGTTGTCTATAACAGGATATTTCTTTTTTAATATTTAGGGTCGGCATGATGATTGAGCAAACTATATCACATTTCTTGTTTAGCAAGCATAGATATTTGCGCCACACATATTATCACTGTAGAACAGCACATGATAATATGTGTGGCGCAAATATCTATGCTTGCTAAACAAGAAGTGTGATATAGTTTGCTCAATCATCATGCCGACCTTAAATAACAAAAAAGAAATATCCTGTTATAGACAACAGTTTGGCAATTTGACATATATATATTATTCTTTTGTTGTAATGAATGGGTGTGGAACAATTTATTTTAACCACATTATCTAAATTGTTGATATGGCAAATTACCCATACTCAGTTTTATAAAAATACTGTGTCATATTGTATTAACCTAACCATTTGAAAGTAATACAATGTTTTATGATAATTATTTGTCAAATAATGTGTGGTTCTACATACTACGTGTGTTAATACTATGGCAGGATTTAAGATGGGTCTGGACAAGTATAACACAATGGTGTCACAAAGTACATAAGAATATCCCTAAATAAGACACATACCATTATCCCCCATAATATCCATACTGACATAAATGGGGTAGATGGATATCGAAATATCTATAAGAAAGTAAACTCTCCCCATTCCAAAATGGCCGCCATGGTCGACCCAGGGTCACGATAAGTATATAAATCACATAAAAACAAATAGTAAGACAACGCTCACAATAAGAGAAACTGTAATTGGCCCCAACTTTGCCGGATTAATTAAATGACACACTCAAAAGCCACAACAAATTAGGGGTAGTATCATAATTCGTCTTTCAGTGACGACTTCCGGGTCGCGAGACCGGCGATCCTCGTAAAATAAGTAAAACCACTTATACTAAGTATAACCTATGTCGCCTTATGTAGCTAAAACTTCCTCGAAATATCAGTAACAAAAAACAAAAGGAGGATATTATTTTTAATGCATATATGCATTTCGGCATATTCTTTCCCTTCCGGGTTATTGAGGGAAGAGGCAGCATATAAACAGACCCCGTATCTCGGTAATCACTTATCCGGATGACTCGCAACACGGAGGAGCAGGGAGGCCGATTACAATTTTAAAGGTATGTCAATTGAAGCGTGTTAGAACTTTTAAACTATGCAAGACCCTCGTGGTACAGAGCGCTGCCCCTTGTGCTAATTTTGAAATAAGGAACAGGCTATAGCTAAACTGTAGAGACCCATTTCAAATAAGCAGGAAAAACAGCAACAGAGTAATCCTTTTTTAAATTTGGCTTTCATAAAATATTGTCTGAGTAAACCTAAGGATATGTGACTAGAATATTATTAATAACATATTGCATGGGGTTCTACATTATTTCTACAAGACTGGGAATAATTAGGCATAAACTTACCATCATCTAAGTATAGGGAACATCCTTCAAGAAGTCTATAGAAAACAGCGGAATATGCTCCTTTGAAAGCAAAAACTTATGGTCCCAACAGTATGATACTTACAAACGTTCCCTTCATTTTAATAGGGATGAAATACAATCAACAAAATATACACAGCGGTATGAAAGTGGATATATAGCTGTGGTAAGTGGTGGACCCATATTGTGGATAAAATCAGGAAGGCTTATCATGTAGTCCTCTTACAGGGATCCTAAATTCCTAAATTCAGGAAAGGACCCAGAGCCGCCCCCTCTAGATTTAACCTGAGAGAAAAGTCCGGTGGCTCCTCCGTGTTTTTTACCCTATGCTGTGAATTGATCACAGGTAAATTAACAGGAATGAAAGTGAGACTGCACCAGTAGAAGGATGATTAATGCAATCCTCATTGAAATTATATTAATTTCCTTCATTAAGGTACTATATAACCAGAAGGAACAGATGTAATACAGACATCCGGTTGTTTTAGAAGTCTTCTAAATGGTTAAAAGAGAAACTTCGAAATACCAGGTATCCACTCTTATTTTAATTTAAATAAAAAAAAATTCCTTAAGAGTGAAGATTTCTACTTTACTCTCCAAATGTCTAAAGAAAGGGCTTTATCGTCAGCACATAATAACACCCAAGGGTGGGATTAGAGGGAGGTCCTTATGCAATAACGTTTTTTTAAAAAAAAAGGGCAGAATTAACTACAGGGCAAATCGAACACCAGAATGGATAGAAAACACTGTATATGTATTAAAGATTATATGTTGAATGAATATATATCTAAAATAATGTTGTTTAAATTTTAGATTATCACTGAACTGTCAAAGTGTCCTGAAGAAGGTGTAAATATTACAAACAAACACCGAAACGCAGCGTCGACCTTTGTCCTTTGACCTTTTCTTAATAGAGATTTGTTCACTCATGTGAAAACTCTTTTTATTGTATTTTATTTCAGACTGTAACCCTAATAGGGAGGGATTTTAATAAATTGTGTTTATACTTCTTACATTTCTGGTGGATTTGTTTACCTGTTAGATTTGTTTAATTTTCTGGATATACAAAGATGGAAAGTGTTTTATATTTTCATTGCCATTACACTGTGATGTGATTAATATAGGACCTCCTAGAAACTTGCTTTGCCCGTACATTGTCTTGTCCTAGTCAGTATTTCTGACTCGATTCAGTCAAGTACAAACCACAGGTCCCCTTTTTTCCTGCAATGTGGGTACAAGGCCTTTCATCCAGCGCATGGCAATTCACCTCTTTGCCAATAATGTGTCAAGCGCTATCAATCTACGGGTTCAATTAGACACATCTTTGATGTATCCCAGAAGGGCTACTAATCGTGTTTCAGGCACGGGTGTCTGAGACAAGTCCTGTAGTGCCGTGAACAGTGCAGCCCAGTACCTGTGATCCCTGGACAATCCCAGGCTAGATGTGTGGAATTTGCTCAGGCAGCCCTACATCTTGTGCATTTGTCATCTTCTTGCAGCCCCTATTTATATAGTATGGCTGGAGTATAATATGCTCTGTGTAGATTTTTTAAGTGTATTAGCCAGTGCCTTCTGTTCTGTGGGATAGATTTCATACCCGAGCAACAATATGACAAATGCTCCTTTGTTATGTCTATACCAAATTCGTCTACCCATTCCTGATATGACTTCATAAGTGTTAAATGTTTTCCTGTCCTTGAGAATTTGTATAGTATTGAGATCCCATGCTGCTAGGTCTGGGCCTGCAGTAAATATGCCAGTGAGGTGAATGTTTGTGGTTCTGTCATAACATCCCCCAGCAGAGTGCACGGTGACTGTCTTGTTTGGTTATAGTGATACCTGATGAGCAATGGTCTCTCTGTTAAGTCAAGTCCTCTCTGACCCAGAACACAAGCCAACACCAGACCAGTTTCACTCTAGTTATGAGCTTATCAGCCAGCTCATCTTGGTTACAGTGGCATAGTGCGCACGGTACCAGTGTCTGGGCATTCCCGTCCCACTTAGGGTGACCCACTAAACAATAAAACAAATCGGTGCATGAAATGCTTGAATTCATTTAATACACTAGTAATTAACCGGGTCGCATCCCAATCCGTCACTATTTTGCACACCATATCACTTCAGATTAGACCCAGTCACATGCAAATTCGTTTTTGGTCTGGCTTCAATTGGAATAGTCCAGCCCGCCAGTTTGAGGCCATTTGTTCTATATTAGTAATACTACTAATAATACTATTCCTACTGCTGCTACTACTACTGCTATCAGTACTACTGCTACTAGTACTACTACTACTACTACTACTAGTAATAATAATAATAATATTAATAATAATAATAATAATAATAATAATAATAATAATAATAATAATAATAATAATAATAATATTCTTTATCTTTGAAATTTCACAGAGCCTGTAGCATATTTTAATGTGCGAGTCACTGTTGGTAGCTGTGCATAAAGTGTATCTTGCAGGTTTAAGCAGAGCGAACTCTGTCTTTCATATTTCTGGTGCCAACAAACTGTGCAGTATGATAGGTGCTGAAAGTAGCCTCCAGAACCTATTAAGGGTAATAAGAATAACATACTTCCTCCATTTGTTCACTTCGACTGTAATATGGATCAACACCAATATTGGTGCAGCAAATCTGAAACAAAAATTCATTTGAGAGTAATTTTATTCAGTCATCCACCATAAAAAGAGGCAACAATCAGTGCTTGTGCTAGGTGTATAAACAACGGGGGCAAGTTAGAAACGAAATTCTACTCAACATATGTTGTTTTACACCGGAGTAGAAATTGATACTTAGTAGAAGGAGTAGAAAAATTAACAGTAGCAACTTTATGGGTGTATTTCAGGTGTAAATCTGCCAAATATAATTCTATGTAGCCCAGCTGGAGCTCTCTACCTACACTATATACAATGACATATTAAGAAGAGTAGGGAAACTAACATCTCTTAAGTAAAATAACAGAAACCTAGGAATCATCACAAGTGGTAGCACATAAATATAGGCCACATCCTTGTGTCTCCCATCTTCCACTTCTGAGGCTAGACACTGCATAGCTAGGCATCAGCACATCAAATATAGTTGAGTCACCTGTGTGTGTGTGTACGTGTGTTGGGGTTACGTGTGTGTGTATTTGAGTGTGTGCATAAATATGAGATGATTGTTTTTTATAATTCTTTAACAAGTTACATATTTAAAATTTTCCAAGTATGTGTGTATGTTATGTTTACAAATGTACATTATGATTTATATGGGTGTTTGCAAAGGCTTAAGTTATTACACAGTTTTTTTAGAATTAATGTTATTTCTTAATATTTAAAAAAATATAATGAGATTTATTTGAATGTCTGCATAGAGTAATTTATGATGGTGGATTAGTATTTGGTGTGGGTGGCTGCCCGGCTCAAGAAATAATCACAATACTTCTCCGGGTGAACCCACAAAGTCACTAAACTACCTTGAGCTAAACCTCCGTGGCAGCTATGTCACAGACCAGACTGTTTTAACTTAGGACAAACATATAGTAGTCATGCAATAGCAAACTAGTAATAAAGTCAAAATGGAAAGCTGTACAAATCCCAAATGGAATTAGAAATTAATGATTGTGGCAGAACAGGTCTAAGGTGCAATTTCAGACTTACTGGCTTGGGTCAAACGCATAAAGTTGATTGGTCCCTGTAAAAGTCTAAAATTCAGAAAATTTAAAATGGCTTTAAGTCCTACTGGTCTGGAGGATAACATTACAAAGTTGTCCACAATTTCTTTTGGTTCCCAAACAACCAAAGGAGTACTACCTTTCTAAAGATTCCTAGAACCTGATTGGGGCACTTAGAGGCTCACAGGGTGTCAAGCAGACGGCAACAGTGATAGCCATATCCTAATACAGTTTTGCCACTGGTCAACTGGGTATTTCCAGGAAAAGCGTCTTACAGCTTGTGTCTCTGTGTAGACACACAGGAGCCAGCCAATTGACCCTTAGAATCTACTTCTTTATCTTGAGTACATGAGAAAGCAAGTCCAGTCTTTCAGGGCTCCTCTCAGATCACAGACAGCTAGTCCAGTCCTCTTTTGATTATCCACATGTCCAGAAAGTGTTCTAAAGTGGGTACCTAAAAATGCAACATTTACGCCTGGTGCCAGTAAGTGGGTTGGGTTGGTTTGGGTTGGGTTGCATTCAGTGCACTCTCTAACCAATGGTGTAAAAGGTGCCATGGGAAAATACATCCACTTTTTCAGTAGCCCGTTTAACTAATTGTAAACAGGCCCAAAGTGCGACGTGTCAGGCCATTTTTAAGATGATGAAAGTCTTCTGCCACACTGAACTTGGGGTCATAGGGCTGGGAGGTATATGGTTGAGCGTAATAGGGAAATTCACCTGTGTCCTTCCACATCTAACACTAAATTACAGCTTGAAGCAGGCACTATAACCACAACAAAAGCAGAGACAGACATCTGCTAAAACAAAAGCAGGGCCCTTCAGTAACTTGACAGGTGATTCACAAATACAGATCAGTCAAGCAGGATTTGTCAGTGTGTTGTCACAGAAAGCCCAAAGCCCCAACACTGAATATTCTGTGGAGTTCAAAGGAGTCATCTCTACCCTTTCTGGTCATCTTACTGGTTTCTTCTGGGAAGCACTTCACACCTCTTAAACACCAATTCACAGGCTAAGAACAGGCTGGGAATTCCAAAACAGTTCATTAACCTTTAGGAGCTTCACATAGGAAAAAAGGCCTTTTTAAAAGTTTAGTTTGCTGGATATTTATTAAAAATATGATTTCACTTTTGAATTGAATTTCTCAAACTGTAAACAAAAAAGTGGTTTAATAATTTTTCTGACAAGTCCCCTTCACAAGTTAGCAATTTCAATATTTACATCTGCTCTGTGATTTCCTGCATACAACAGCTCTGCCTGCCACACTGAAAATAGCATTGTGAGTCTGAAAAATGTAGAAACATGCAATAATAATTTTCTACACGTTTCACTCTTAAATAAAATGCACCTTACCCAGTTAGCTACAAGATATAAATAGGGGTAACTTACAAACTGTTAAAGGGGTGTTTTTACACATCAAAAAGGATGATTTTACAGGACATTTTGCAGGTTTTATACTGCAGAAATCAGAATACACAGGGTAGAACTATAGCCATATTTGCACTGCCACTGTAGTTGATGGTACAAGAGTTGCAGCAGTCTACAAGTGGCATTTAACTTCCAAGCCTTGGATGCACTTTTTGCACCATATTGTATGTATGTATCGCATACTTTTATAGTGCAGACTGTCACCCAGAGGGTATCCTGGCGCTTTGACTCTACCTGACCAATACACAAACGCAAAGTTACCCTTCCCTGGGGAAAAGATAAGTCTTTAAACCCTTTTTAAAGGGTGCAAGTTCCCCCAAACACCTTAGAGACAGAGGAAGGGAATTCCAAAGCTTGGCGGCTGTGAAACCTCATGAACGGCCACCCATCCGTAGCCTCTGGATTCTAGGGACTACCACCAGACATGCCAAAGAAGAACGTAGAGGTCTAGCTGTGGAATACCATGAAAAAAGCTTTTGCAGCAAAACCGGCCCCTGCCCATGAAGGGCCTTGAAGACTAGGCAGGATGCTTCAAACAAGATGTGTTGCTGGACAGGCAGCCAATGGAGATCTTTTAACGCCAGAGAGGAGGAGGCTGAGCGCAATCGAGAGAGGGCAAGCTTAGCTGCCATATTTTGTATGCGCTGCAGCTTGCTAATTAAAGTACTAGGGGCACCCAGAAGCAGTGCGTTGCAGTAATCTAGCCTGCTAAGGATAATACTACGCACTACCTCTGGTCTGGTCTGTGCCGGGAGCATAGGAAGAATCTTGCGCAAAGTGCAAAGCAACATCATACATATGGTAATCGTCTTATTGACGAAACCATCCAGTTGTAAATTAGGGCCAAACATAACCCCCAAGTTGCGAGCATAGTCCGCCGCCGCCACAGTGCCCAAAGAAGATGTAGGCCTAAAGTCTTCCGGCAGAGGGCGTGGGGTGCGGTCGGTTGAACAGTACAGCACCTCCGTCTTAGAGCCATTAAACTGGAGGGAATTGTGTCGCAACCAATCCGCAGTGGCTGTCATGCAGCGATGAAAAGTCTCTTTAGACACAGCATCTTTGCCTTCAAAAGAGAAGACAAGCTGCGTATCGTCGGCATAGTTGATTACCGAGATACCGAAGGATTTGATCAAGCTAATCAGAGGACAAAGGTACAGGTTAAATAGAATAGGGCTGATTGCCGAGCCCTGGGGCATGCCCTGCCCTACTCCTCTGATGTCTGATCTAAAAGGCGGCAAAGCCACCACCTGGTGTCTGTTGTAGAGGTAGGAGACTAGCCAATCCCGCGGCAACCCGAATACCCCAATCTCTTCCAGTCTGCTGATGAGAGTGGCATGGCTGACCGTGTCGAACGCGGCCGACATGTCGAGCAGTACTAAAAAAGCTGCCCGACCAGTGTCGACCCGCGAACGAAGATCGTCCAAGACGACCACCAGCGCAGATTCCATGCCATGGGCTGGCCAGAAGCCGAATTGAGCCACGTCCAGACAGGTGTTAGTTTCCAAGAAGCTGTACAGAGACCGGGTAACGAGTTTCTCCATGATTGGCCGATAGTTCGCCGGGCAGGTAGGGTCCAATGTGGGCTTCTTCAAATAAGGAGAGACCACTGCTAGTTTCCAGCATTCCGGAACCGTGGCAGTACTAAAGGACTGGTGACAGACAGAATAGAGTTGGAGGAAGAGTTCCTCATGGAACAGCTTCCAAAATTTATGGGACAGCGGATCCAGCGCAGAGCCCGAAGACACCACTTTACAGAAATCCTCAAAGGAAGGGAGAGTAAAACTGTCCAGCCTAGGTTGACCTGCCTTTTCTAATAAATCACCTAGAATGGATAGAGGTGCTGAGACTGCCAAAGGCTGTAGGCAGGGAATGCCTGCGCTGGAAAGTCCGCTCAGAATGGTAGTAATCGTGTCCTCCAATGCAGCTGCCAAGGAATCGCATAGGGACTGAGAAGCTGGGGTGTTATTTGTCGCACAGGCTGGGTGAGAAAGATCGTTAACAATTTTAAACAGAGTCTGCGACTAGTTTGATGCCTGCATCAGCATATCCTCGAGATACTTGGCTTTGGCGCACTTGATCTATGCTTTATAATCCGAAAACAATTGTTTAAAGAGGGCTTTATCTGACTCTGTATAACGCTTCCTCCAGGCTCTTTCTGCCTGTTTACACCGCAGCTTCAGCTGAAGAAGGTCATTGGAATACCAAGGCATGGCAAGTCTATGCCGATATCTAGCTTTCCGCAAGGGAACTACTATGTCCAAGGAATTAGTAATTTGTTGGCACAAGCTTAAATAGCTCTCTTCCACATCTCCCCCCAAAGAAAAGCCCCCTGTAGCAGAGTTGGTAAACCAGGTTTTTTCAAAAGTCTAGACCATTGCCTACTGAGTTTGGTAGAACCTGAGCTGGTATCTCTCAGAGGGTCAGCAGGAAGGTATAGGGAAAAATGGACAAGAGCATGATCCGTCCAGCATTGGGCAATTATGTCCTTGATGGTGACCTGGGTGACATACGCAAAGACTAAGTCCAAGGCATGACCCTTCAGATGAGTCTGGGCGAGTACCAGCTACTGCAGTTGTATATTGCTGCAGGCCTGGCACAGATCTCTATAGGCTGTATCAGATAGCCCATTTGGCCACAGATTAAAATCCCCAAGACTATTAACCTGGCATGTGTATTAGAGAGATCATAAATAAGATCAATCAGCTCAGGTAAAGTAGATAGTGCGTTACCAGGTGGTCTATAACATAGCAGCCCAGAGTACAAAACTCCTTTTTGCCCTTCAATAGAGACGCCCATGAGTTCAAAACCCTGAACCTCCTTAATCTCAAACTGAGACATGGCCAGTGTATCTCTGAAGATGAACCCTATGCCTCCACCTCTGCTCCCCGATCGAGGATTATGCCTGATTTTATAGCCCGGGGGGCAGGCCAATCCGAGCTCTACCTCACTATCCACTCGAGTCCATGTCTCTGTGAGAAAGAGCACATCCAACCCACAGGATTCGATAAGGAGTACTAATTCCACATGATGTTGACAGAGGGACCGAACGTTAAGTAGGCCGCAGGATAACACCCCGAGGCCGCTGGTAATGGTGTCCGGGGGGCTGCTCACCTTGTGGTGCTGCCCGAGCTGCATAAGCTCTGCCCTGGAGTACACTTGACGGGGAGAGACGAGAGAAGCAGAATAACTAGCGCTAGTCGCGACCGGTGCGCGAACGGGTGCAACCCTTTTTTCCTACCTACCCTAGTGGGTTGCATGTTCGTTAGTTGTGCCAATCAGGAATTTAACCATGGTTAAACAGAAAACACAGGCAATTTACTACTGGTTAACAGCAGTAAAGTGCACAGAGTTCTAAAGTCAGCAAAGAAATCTGGTCCTGCTTTAACATTCTTCGCATGCTCAAAAAAACATTTCGCTGGATCCCCACCGAAACCAGAAAAACAGTCACCCATGCTCTGGTCACGAGCCGACTGGACTACGGAAACACCCTCTACGCAGGTACTACCGCTAAACTCCAGAAGAAACTCCAACGAATCCAAAACGCCTCAGCCAGGATCATATTAGACATCCCACGCAACGAACACATTTATGGCCACCTGAAAGACCTCCAATGGCTACCCGTCAATAAGAGGATCACTTTACGACTGCTAACCCACGCACACAAATCACTCTACGACATCGGCCCAGAATGCCTCAACTCACGACTGTCCTTCTACACCCCTTCCCGCCAACTACGTTCTTCCAGCCAAGCCCTCGCCACTGTTCCCCACATCAACAAGACCACCATGGGAGGCAGATCCTTCTCATACCTGGCAGCTAAATAATGGAACTCACTCCCCACCTACCTTCGCCTTACCCAGAACCACCTAGCTTTTAGAAAGCAACTTAAAACTTGGATATTTGACAAGTAAGCGTCCTCCCCTCCCTAAGCGCCTTGAGACCCTCTGGGTATGT
Organism: Lissotriton vulgaris; assembly: GCF_964263255.1. Lineage (NCBI taxonomy): Eukaryota > Metazoa > Chordata > Amphibia > Caudata > Salamandridae > Lissotriton > Lissotriton vulgaris. Next base: position 1,571,230,831 of record NC_141691.1, read on the forward strand.
AGTGCGCTATATAAATTCTCTGACTTGACTTGACTTACTGTAATGGCATTAATTTTCCTTTTTTTAAAATGTATTTTGATATATTTTTACATGTAGCACATTCTATTGGGTTTGTTATTCACTCACTCCATTGTTTAATAGTTTGATTCCCTTTCAGTAACCCTGAGTGGACATGTGTAGTGTGCAACTTATTCCTTGGATTGGCTGGAGTAGATGTGAGCCTGCTTGGGTTGTAGTATTACTGGAGTAGATTTAGTAGTAAGTTTTGTGAAATGCAGAAAGCTCACTATTTTGTATGCATGCTGCAACTCTGTCCTGCCCATTCAGTACGCCTGGATTTGTCTGCTTTTTGGGTCACCTAGTTTTGGACATTTTACTGTGGGTGAATCTTATTACCTGTGTCTCACCTATGGTAATCACATGGTAAATTTACTGCTAGTGCTTAACACCAGTGTCCTTCTCGCGAGAAATGCGCATGCACGGGCGGCAGCGCATGCGCATTAGTATCCGAAACGGCGGCGCGATTACAAGAGGGAGCCCCGGGGATGCAGCGGACAGGTAAGGGTTTTTTATTCATTTTAAAAAGGTAATTTAAGTATTTAGGAAGAGCGGGAGGGAGGCGGGTGGTGGGAAATTTGCTACGCCCACGGAGTGGGAAAAGTGTTGCCTGCTACGCCTACTTTGCCAAGGGTGAAGTAGGCACTACTACGCCCACTCCGTGGGCGTAGCGAAGTACTTAGCCCAGGGTTAGTGTTTTATGGTTTTGTATGTAATGACACTTTATTACACACCGAGCAAGCTAGCTGCTTTAAAATGTAGTTTTGCTTCTTTTTGTCCTACATTGACCAGTGATGTATCAAAATTGGGTGAAGCATGTGTGGGAAAATCAATTCTACAAGCTCCAAAGAGATATCTGTACCATTTATACATCATCCAGAAATGTCATATTTCTCTGGCTCAGAGCCCAGGACGTTTGTCACCGTGCTGTCTCAGGTTACTTACATTTCTTTCCAGAAGCTGGAAAAAAGGCCTCCCCACATAAAGGGAGCAATTAACAGTGCTTCATTCCACTCCTGAGGAGGAAAGGGGTGGGGTGGATGGATCTGTATCAAAGAATCAGCTGTAACATTGTGCCAGGGATGGGCCTGCCCAACCCTGCAAAATAAAAGGCGGTAGCCCAGACCTCTGGAGCCAACACTGGAGGGGCTCCCCTTTGAAAACTTAGTGAGAAAGGCCCAGGCAGTGATGTCCGCAAGAGGCGGACCTAAAGCCCCAAAAAGGATGTGAGTAGTGACTCCTGGATGATGCCATCCTGAAGTCTCCCACATGCTTTGCAGGAGGGCTGGGGCATGGGTAAAGAGGAGATGTGGCAGCCTAGGATTGGCCAGAGGGGGCTGACCTCTGGAATCTCCTGCTCCCCTTTAAAAAGTCTTATAAAAGGGGGAGACTCTCCTTTGCTTGGTATTTTTCTGTGCTTCACTGCTGTCCTGGGGCTGCCATGGAGAACTGGAAGGAAGAACCCCTTGATGCCCACAAAGGACTAAGCTCTGCCCAATTGGCCCCAGGATCATCGCGTCTCCCTAAGGGCCAGTGAGGCTGGCCCCTTAGACTCCTTGAGGTCCAGTTGGAATAAATCCCTCGACATCTGCACCTAGTGACAGAGACCATGAGGAAGGCTGGGGCAGAGTACCAGGAGAACCAGCTCTATGGTCTGCTGAAATTGCCTTTGGTGACTAGGGCTCACCTCCAGGAGTACAATGAGCCCATGTTTGTCAAAATCAGCCCAGCATGGACCCGGGGTATGGCATTTTAAAGTATGGTGACCTCTAAGTGCATGGGGCTCCGGTGCTTTATTACCAAACATATCCCCAGGATAGGCCAGGAGGAAAGCATAAGCTCTAATATGGGCCCCCCACTCAGACTCTGGATTGGTCCAGCGACACCATTCCCAGTCTGTATATTCTAAAAAGGCGGAGGGGACCACATCCCGACCCCCAAAGACAAAGAGTGTGAGGGAGCACCGGTATGCAGCATCAATTCTGGTCTCCTCGCATCCGCTTCCCATGTCCATGTCCACGGTAACAGGGAGCCACCACAGGACTCTGCACCCTGTCCACATGGGTGGGCAGGGAAAGGAAGACTATCAGTTCTAGCGTCCAGTGAGAATGATGCCAGTCCTGTGAGGAGAAAGATGGACCTCATAGGAGTGGGCTCCCAGCATGACCTCAACAGATAGGACATTTGGGGTGTCATGGTAGGGTGTCACACACACCTGAAAAACATAAACAAAGGGAAAAAAACAGAAGGTAAGCTTTGTGGCTCTCCCAGCACAGCAGGAGAACTGCTGTTAAAATATTAACTTTTTTCCTGACAGAAGCGCCCCACAATTCCCAGTAGGGCCTCTTTAATTGCAAATTTTCTCCGCTTGTAGTGGCCTCAGGATGGCACGGGCACCACCCACAAAGTCAAGGAGGTGTGGGGGCAACTGCAGGAGTGCAGCAGCTTTCCCTTAAAGAGTGGCTTTCAAGTAACTCACGCTAAGTATTCAGGGTAATCAAATCCAGGACCCCTCTGAAACTTTACCTGATGTTTTCAAAGCACTCCCAAGGCTGGAGGGATTGCTCTACAGATGAAAGTGCTGTGAACTCTAGGTGTTTATTTTAGGTTGCATTTATTATGGCCTAAATTTGTTGTATGAAAGTACATGCTGTTCAGTGCTCTTTAGGTGCTAAATCTGTGGTTGCATGTAATGTAATCATAATGTGAAGTCCTCTAGGGGTTGCTTTTATGATTGCATTTCATGGTTGGAAAGTTTATAAAAAGCACACAGTCACATGTTTTGATAATTTTAAATGTTTTAATCAGTTAATAATGTTGACAATGGATATTAGTCACAGTGAATATGATCTATTATTAGTAATACGTGTATTTACACCTGATGATTACTAATTAATATTGTATTTAAATACGAAATGATGTCTTTCACATGTGGCTTGTTGATCAGGAACCTCTGACCAAAACAGTAGGCTTACCCTATATGCTTTCATGAGCCCCCTAGGCTAAAGTGATTATGTAATGTCCTCTATAGTGATTTTCATCTGCCTATGTATATTTTTGCAAATTTCTATGTAGTATTTTGTAGTGTGTGTGTAATAAATGTACTTCTCAATTTTCAAAAGAAAAAGCACTGATTGGACAATCATTTATTGAGTGTTGTTATTGTATACCAATAAACAGTGATTACTAGCCCACACCACCTCTCCTGAGTAGGCCTTGGACTGCTCTGCTTTGCTATCCTGAGAGAGTCAAGCCACATAATGTGGTGCTTGGGTCCCAGTAAGGAGAATTGTTGAACTATTACTTGCGCAGGCCACACAACTAATAACCCAATTCCCTACAAGGTGTAGGTCCATCCTGTGTCCCTCCTTGATTTTTTAATTCCTTCACTCGCTTCATAGTAGATTTCCCCATTTATTTTCCAGGAGCTTCCTCTTGCCACTCCCACATTTACACCTATGCTCTATACACTCATGGTGGAGAAATCCACACATGAAAGATACGACAGCTACAAACTGAGATCTCTGTCTGCACCTCTAAGAATTATAGTTCTGAGCGATAGCACTACTGATCATTCTCCTAAATGCCTTTCTACATTAAGACCAACGTTTATAAGGGTTGGAAGTGACCCCTCAGAAACAGGAAGAATGTAATTTGGGAGTTAAAAAATCTAAAAATGTTGATTTTCACATTTAGGAAAATAGTATTGGATGTTTACAGGAAAGCTGCTGATATGAATAGAAACTTATTTTCTTTTGGCTTCTACACAAAATGAGTAAACAGTGGATAGTCAGTTAGCCCTTTATTGAGATTGAAAAGAAATTAATGTGAGAATCTGATCTATAGGAAACCTGGTGAAGAGCTGCAGATGAAAATCATCAGAGAGCTGGGTGATGAGGAGCATCAATTAAACGAGGTCAATTTGAAAGTGATAACTTTGCATAGAAAGCTTTACTGAAAGTGTTAGAAGGGAAAGTCAACACTGATAAGATTGTGCTTGTTAATAAGTACATAACACAATTATGAGTAAACAGATAAAGACAATGATGTGGTGATTTTAATCATTTCACTATAACAAACATGTAAAAGGAGATTTATTGAACTATCCCACTTTGAAGATACCAGAGGGACACATATGATAGATCTATAGGTGAAGGTAAATATGTTACAGCTAAAGGATACACAAACATATCTGGGTAACACAAAAGAGAAAAATATAAATTCTTAAGTTGTCACACTGAAATAATATGACAAATGATAAAAAAATACCACTCGGGATCAGTAAACTTTAATAAAACATAACGTTTTGCAAAACAAAGCAGCTAGGCTGACTTTGTTAAAGTCATGGTTTGCAAAAATCTGGGTGAAACAGCAAAAAATGAGATGAGACTGGACAAGCATAACTATCATTATAACAGGCTAAGTAAAATTGTCAATTAAAGATGTTTCACAGAATACCAGAGACCACCACCTAGACCTGGCAAAGTTTGTGAAGTTCTTATGCAGAACTCCATGAAGTGACAAAAAAAAGTCCAACGCACTATGTCTAGTTCCAAAAGTGGTGGAGTGCATTACCTCATTTGTGCTAAATTCTAGAGCCGGGCGTTTGCTCCGTGCTGTAGAGTGTACAGCATGATTGACGTCGCACGCAGCGCAAGAGGGTGCTGCTTCTTTCTGCCGTACAACTAGAAGTTCGAGTACCAACTTCCTCAATGCCAATGGAAGGTTTCTCAAAGCTAGTGGTAGCAACCGTCCGATTTTGCTGGAAAGTGGTCTAGATTTGGATTTTCCTCGCTCGCGCATTCCAAGCAAATGTTGGCAAGCACGAGCAGGGAAAAACTCTGCTATGCGGATTTTTTCAGAACATTGCAAGTTCTGCGGAATGCGAAAAACTCCTCAAACTCTGCGAACTGAGTGGAGTTCACCAGCCAGGCCAACCATCACCTCCCCGGGGGATCATTGCTAAAATAATTTGAGGGACCTCATGGACCCCTTTGTCCAGAGGACCACCACCTCTCAGAGGCTTATTTATTTTTAAATGGGGCCCTGAAGCCCCCCACCACAAACTGATTCATTGCCCCAGGGAGGTTGTGGTCCCCAGAGTCATAACCAGATTGTGGAGGGGTGGTCCAGGCCCCCCCCTGGGCTTCAGGGACCACCACCTCCCTAGGGCCAATTTCGTTTTGAAAAGATGGGAGGGGGCTGCACAACCCCCCTCCCAGACTTTTTTCTGCCCTGGGTCTGCCACCTTCCCTGGGCAGGCCCAACATCAAGAGTGGGGGGCCACGCAGCTCCCCTCCTGGAGGCATAAATGGCCCTGGGAACTGCTAACCCCAGTACCAGCTCCTGCTATGTTCCGAGGGCCCACTCCAGGGACAAAGCTGCTTGTGTTTTCATTGCAGGAGCTTTACCACTCTGGCCAAGCCACAACAAACACTCTGCTCCCAGTAAGTGAGAGAATTAAAAATGCTTTTGTTTGCTTTTGTTTGCGTGAAGCGGAGCAGAACTGCTTTCACAGATAGGGAGCTGCCTTTCCAGCAGCTACCTTTGTGCAAAAGCAATGCTGGCTCCCGAAGGACAAAGGGAGAAGGCAGGGACAAGATGGCTGACAATTGGTCCTGGTTTGAAGTATTGGCACCCAATCAGATCTCAAGCACGAGATAGGGAGGGGGTTGCATATCCTCCTCATCCCCAGTTGTACATCTTAAAAAATGTTTACATTTCTCTGCAACTACTGAACAGATTTACACCATTTTACAGAAATGTTTCTTTCTGGATCAACAGCTAATAGCAACAACTTAGGTGTAGTTCTGCTCAGCAGCTTGAGCTTTAGCCATGTCTAAAGTTTTCTATGGAAATTAACATGAAAAAAAACTTTTTGGTAGCCACTCTTTTTCTCGGCCCTCGCTTGACGGATCACAACAGAATTTTCAAGATAGCATCTAAATTGAGATGCAAATTAGTTTTGAAAATATCGCAGAAATTCCACAAATGATGCCATAATTATTGGCAATTGAATAAACGCTCTTCCTATGGAAATTACATCCTATCCTTAACTACCTACTGAAGACCGCTAGTAGGTTATATATGTATATATATATATATATATGTCCAAGGCTTCCTTTCCCAGTTAGAAAAAGATGAGGGGACGCGGCAGGGCTTCACGGGATTCTTCTATTGGTGTACGGCATGACACGTTTCGGAGGTAGCCTCATCAGATGCCTCCGTTGTTGTGCTCCCAAGAATGTCTTCTCTTGTTTTATTCGTTATGCCCCTCCTCTGAAGTAGTGAGGGGCTCACCTGCACCACATCTCGTACCTGAGCGCTCCTCCCAGTTCATGGTTAAAGTCTGCATGCTCCAGCATGCAGTTGGTTCTCAGCATCGGTGATGTCATTAGTGATGTCACTGACCATGTCATGAATGATGTAATATTTGACATCATCAGCAGTGGATTGCGCGCGTGCGAGTTATAGTGAGTCCAACTAACTATAACGTGGGAATTTCAATGGTTTTTTATGAGTAAACTGTTCAGCTAACTATAACTGGTGTGAAACCTATGGTTTTTTCAGTGAATTTCAAAGGTTTTTTAACTGCTAATTCCTAGCTATAACGAGTGTGAAACCTATGGTTTTTTCAGTGAATTTCAAAGGTTTTTTAAAAGCTAATTCCTAACTATAACGATTGTGAAACCTATGTTTTTTTGTGAATTTCAAAGGTTTATTAAAAGCTAATTCCTTTCTATATCGAGTTTGTAATCTACGATTTTTTTTAATTTGCTGTTTTGTGTAAGTATTAATTATTAAGAATTTTTTTTTATAATAATATTTTTCCAATGTTTTTACTTTTTTGTAATCATTTTTTCCTGGGGCGCTCAGGGTGCGCGCACCGGTAAGCTCTCCCGAGAGCGCACCGAGAGCGCTAGTTCTGCGTTCGTTTAAAAAAATATGTATGAAAAGTAAATGTTAACACAAGACATTTAGTACCATACTTATAAAAGCAATATTTATAATTTACTAAATGAAAATGAATTTTCATTTCCGTAAAGCTATCAAAACGTCACTCTTGCGCGCCAGGTAAGCGCCCCCGGAAGCGCCTACGTTCACACCGCGTTAGCGCCCCCGGAAGTGCCTACGTTCGCGCCGCGTAATCGCTCCCGGAAGCGCCCCCGGAAGCGCTCCGGTGTGCGTACTGTAAGCGCGTCAAATCATGTGACCTTAAAAGAACTCTTTTCATTGGTTGCTAACAGTTTTTTTTACAACTAATGAAAACCCCACCCTTTTCCTTCACTTCTTCTTTCACTTTGGTGAGAGCAAGACCTCTATTTTTCTGTGCTAAGAATTTGTGGAGAGAATGGCTGCCAGACCATCCAGCAGCAGTGAGGACTTAAATGAATTCATCGATGAAGAGCCTCCTCAGCCGAAGGTGAAAGAACATTTCATCTGGAAATTTTTTTCTATACCTGACGGGCATAAAAAAGTAAATGCACCAAAAGTTGAATGCAAAATCTGCCAAACTGTACTTTCCCGTGGAGACCCCCGAAAGAAGTACAATTTTGGTAATTCAACTATGATTCACCACGTAGAAAGGAGGCACCCCCAGAACTATGCCTGGAAGAGTTTTAGGGCTCCAGCACAAGAGGCTCCCAGAGATGGGGCCTCTACATCAACCGGAGGACCAACAACTTGGTGAGGGGGCGATCGCAAGAGGTGATTCCGAACATTCAGCATGCTTTTAACAAAGGCGTTCTTAAATGCAGAGACTGTGATCAGCTACTTTGCTATGGGGAACAAAATCTTCTGCTCATGGTTCGAGCATTGGAGAACCATCGCTGCCGTTCCCAGCCCTAAATTTGTTTTTTTTGTTTTTGCTCCTGTTGAGCAGTTTCCCATTCCCTGTTTTTGTTCCTGTTCTGAAAAAGGAAAAAAGAAGAAAACAAAAAGTTCTTTTCAGAACGAACTCCAATTCTCATCAAAGAGCTGTGTTCTTAAAAAAATGAAAAAGAGTAAGTGAAGTGGAGTGCATTGATAAAGGAGAGGAAAATGAGTAAGAAAGCACAGAAAGGGACGAGAGGAGAAGGGATGTGAAGTAGGGGGAGTGAAAGAAGGTGAGTGTGGGGAAGGAGAGTGAGGAGAAGGAGAGTGAACATGGGGCATGTGGATATGCGAAGAAAATGTAGTAAAGGAACGGGGTGTGGAAGGGTAAGAAAATAGCAGTGATGTTTTGGAAAGAGTGGAGATACAGACTGGATAAAGACAAGTAAGTGTGAGACCAGGTAAGTAAGGCAGTGAAGAAACAGAGAAAGTGAAAGAAAAAATAAGAGTAGAAGACTGAAGGCCTCATTTATGAGGCCATGCGTCACTTTTACGCCACCGGTACGTCACTTTTGGTGACGCACCAGTGCTGTAAATAATGCACCTTATTGAGTCATACTTACAAAGTGACGCATCTAGGTAGATGCGTCACTTTGTAAACCCCTGTGCCACATTATACCTACGTCAGGTGTATTGTATACAAAAGGGGTGTATTGACGCAAGAAAGGGTCGTAGAGGTGACGCAGTGAAATCTAAGAGATATCACTGCGTCACTTTTACGCCTGTATCACAGCAGGCATAAGACTGATGCAGGCCCTTTCACATGGGCCTGGCCCCATGTGAAAGGATGCATTGCTGGAGTTGCATCATTTTTGTGACACACTCCAGCAATGCATCACTTTCCTCTCAACACTCAACATTTTTTTTTTACTCTATTTTTTTACACTGTTTTTCCCCGTGGTGCACTCAGGGTGCGCGTACCGGAGAGCGTACCGGGGAGCACCGCCAGCGCTTACCCCGTGAAAAATAAAAAAAAATAAAAAACTTTTTTAGCCCTTCAAGGTCCTTCTAGGCCCCCCTCAGAAAACCTATGGGGTAAGGGGGTGTCTACACTGCCCCCTTTTAATTATTTCCCCCTTTCTTTTTTCACCTCTTGTGTCTCGATTCTACCGAGACACAAGATGGCGGACTCTCCGGACTGTTTAGAATGTTGACAGACACCCGGCAGCCAATCAGCTTTCGCTCGCGCACTACCGTAGCGCGCCGGGTGCGCTCCCCGGTACGCGCACCGGTGAGCGCCCGCAGCGCGCCTATAGATATATATGTGTTTTTAAACTTAATTTTCATAAAAACCACTGGAGCAATTTTCACCAAACATAGCAGAGGCACATCTGCGTACCATTCCCTACAATTTTGCCAAGTTTGGGGTAATTCCGTTCAGCGGTTCGGGCTGTAGACTTGTCAGACCGTCCAATGGAAATTAACATGGAGAAAACACGTTTTGGGACCCCCCTTTTTTCTCAGCCCCCACTTCACGAATCCCCCCGAAACTTTCAGGGAAGGAGCAGAGCGCAGCGAGACCATTTTAAGGAAAATTACAGGCAGATCCCTCAATCGGCGCCAAAGTTAATCCCAATAGAATGTTCGGAATTTCCTATGGTAGCCAATACTAACTATAACTACCTACTGGCGACCGCCAGTAGGTAATATATATATATATTCCCAACACAGTCTCCAAGCACAAGAAGCACCCAACCCTTCAGGGCGGCCTCATGGAACAGTGAGCATGGAGCAGCTCACCAGAAGTCATCACGACAAGGCAACAGAAATTAGGCCCATTTCTGAGACAGATTTGCGTAGGAGGCTGTATAGAGGGACAGTCCTCTCTCGCTAGACCTCTGTTTCCGGTTACACATGTGCTAGAGGGACTTACCTCGTCACTGAGATCCCTCTCTTGGATGATAGATGGGCTTAGTACAGTATAGGGAGGGAATGGTCTCTCTGCCCAAACCCCTCTCTGACATGACAGGTGTGAATAGTAGGGCCTGGGGAGGAATGGCCTTTTTTGCTGAAACCTCTGTCTCAGATGATGTTTGTGCATACTAGGGTGTCTCCACTAACACCCCTTCATAGGGTGATAATCATGCATAGTAGTGTGTGGTAAGGAACTAGCCTCACCGCTGAAACCTTTCTCTCAGATGACTTGTATCAATAGTAGGGTTTGAGGAGGGACTGGCCTCTCTGCTGAGACCTCTCTTTCGGATGACGGGTGTACATAGTAGGGTATGGGGAGAGACTTCCTGTTCCTCTAATGAGACCCCTAACTTCTATCACAGCTTTGCAGAGTAGGGTATCATGAGAGACTGACCGCTCTACTAGCAGCTATGGACTATATGATGGGTGTACATAGTAGGGTGTGTGGAGGACTGGTATCTATACTAATGCCTCTCTCTTATATGAAAGATGTATGTAGTAGGGTATGAGAAGGGAATAGCCTCTCTGCCGAGAAGTCTCTCTTTGATGACAGATCTGCATACTAGGATATGGGGAAAGACTGCTTTCTTCGCTTCTATCTCTCTTTTGGATGACAGCTGTGCATTGGAGGTTATATAATGGGACTGACCTCTTCAGTGAAATCTCTGTCTTGGGTGACAAATGTGCATAGTAGGGTGTCTGGAGGGACTCGCTTCTCTACTGAGATCTCTCTCTTGGATGATAGATGTGTGTAGTGCAGTTTAGACAGGTGAGAATAGTAGGTTATGGGGAGGGACTTGCCTTTTCATTGAGATGTCTGTCTCAGATGATGGGTGTGCATAGTAGGGTGTGTGGAAGGGCTAACGTTTACACTAACACCCCTCCACAGGGTGATAACCATATGTAGTAGTGTGTGGGCAGGGCTAGCCTCACCACTGAAACCTCTCTCGTAGATGACAGGTGTCCATAGTAGGGTGTGGAGAAAAAGTGCCCTCTCCTCTAATGAGACTCCTCTCTTCAATGATAGATGGGCATAGTAGGATATTAGGAGATACTGGCCTCTCCACTGACACCCATGGATCAGATGATGAGTGTGCATAGTAGGGTGTGGGAAGGACTGACTTCCATACTAATATCTCTCTCTGAAAAAGGGAACCATTTTAGCATGGTGCCGGAGAGGCCCATCCTATGTTCTAGAAGCTCAAGTAGGATAGCATGGTTGATGGTGTCAAAGGCTGCAGACATATCCAACAAGATCAGGAGGCAAGATTAATTTTGTTTGACAACGTCGCCTACGTGGATCAGGCAGTTTCAGTGCTATGACACAAACTGAAGCCGAATTAACAGTGGTCGAGGAGTGGGCATTGTTCAATGTGATTGTGGAGCTGCAAATCTTTACCTTTCCCTAGGGATTTAGACAGAGTGGGGACGTTTGAAATGGAATGGACGTTGTTGTGGTCTGACTGGTCAGAGTTGGCTTTTTAAAGGATGGGTGTAACCTGACCAATTTTAAAACAGTCAGGTAGGGAGCCTTAAGTGAGAGAGGCCTTGATTATTATGGTCCTTGTTCAGAGTGTGAGGTGAATGGACTCATTGTGGCATTTGGGGGGAAGGGGAACAGTAAAGTCGTTTGATAATTTCTAGGGGATCTAAAGGTTGAGAGTACCAATCTCATTGAGGATTAAGAAGCTAAACCAAGAGGCATTTTTTTGTGTGAGATCGTACAACTATACAGGAATAGTTCATTATTTATTGTGGAAAGGTGTTGGAAGGTTTGGATGTCATTAGTGATTTGCTATGTTTTCATGACAAAAAGGAAGGCAAAGGTCTCACAGTCAGGGGGTGCTATATAGTTAATAGAAGCAACGTCGCTCCTTCAAGACAATTAGTTTCTGAAAATATTGAACAGTTTCTTGGGCCTATTGGAGTCAGTGTTTAGTTGGATTTGAAGGAAGGCAGCTGGAGAGTACCTAATGTATGTGCTGTAGGAGCTGCACCTGTGATGCAGGATTGAGAGGTTGGCCAGGGAGGTAGTATGTATCCATGCTCTTTTAGCAAGTCTGAGGTGCCTTTGTTCTTTGTTAAGGTTACTGTTGAACCAGATGTTGGATCATTTGGAGGGGATTCTTTTTAGTTGCTTAGGGGTTATGGTGTCCATGATTTTGGACATGGATATGAAATGGTGATCCATGAGGTCCTGGGCATGGTCATGGTGGGAGTGGGACTAGGGCCTCGCTACTGATCATTGAGAAAGTGTGTGAGTTAATTTTTCTGGTGTCACGGATGAAGTGTTTGCATTCTTTGGTTGATCTTTACATGTGATTGCCACTATTTAAGCAGAAGGTGGCACTGTGGTGGTCAGTCCATTCGCATGGGGGAATATAATCAACTTGTAGGGTGTTCTCTTTAGCAATGATTAGGTCAAGGGTGGCTCCTTTCTTATGTGTGGAGTATTTCAGACTTGTATGAGGTTGAGAACGTGGAGGAAGAATTTAAAGAAGTTCACAAGCAGGTCAGTGGGATTTTTCTAGTGAATGTTGAAGTATGATTGTCAATGTTGTAGTAGATAACCTCCATGGCCTTTTCAGTGAACAAGCGATTACTGACAGGAGCGTGATGTAATGTGTGGAGGGAGCACTTTGAGTTGTTAGTTGTGGAGACCTCGATGTGGAGACATCGATCACCCTACTGGACAAAAGAGAAACAGTAGCCCTCATCCTCCTAGACCTATCAGCGGTGTTCAACACAGTCTCCCACTGCACCCTAATACGCAGACTCTACGACGCAGGAATCCAGGACAAGGCCCTCGACTGGATCTGCTCCTTCCTCTCCAGCAGGGTGCAACGGGTCAGACTCCCCCCTTTCCTCTCAGACCCCACACCTACCTCCTGCGGAGTCCCCCAGGGCTCCTCCCTCAGCCCGACGCTCTTCAACGTCTACATGGCTCCACTCGCCCCCATCGTCAGAACCTACGGACTCAACATAGTGTTATACACAGATGACACCCAGCTCATCCTCTCCCTATCCAACGAGCCCAACACCGCCAGACGCAACTTTCAAGAAGGCATGGAAGCCGTCGCCAAATGGATGAAAAACAGCTGCCTACAACTAAACACCAACAAAACAGAAGTACTCATCATGGGCCCAAACCCCGATGCCTGGAGCGACACCTGGTGGCCCACCGCCCTCGGAAACCCGCCAACCCCCACAGACCACGCACGCAACCTGGGAATCATCCTGGACTCCGAGCTCAAAATGGACCGCCAGATCAACTCTGTCTCATCTTCCTGCTTCCACACCCTCTGCCTCCTTCGTAAGACCTTCAAATGGATCCCCCTCGAACACCGAAAGACAGTCACTCACGCCCTGGTCACCAGCAGACTCGACTACGGCAACGCACTCTACGCCGGAATAAACAAAAACCTCATCCGCAAGCTACAGAACATCCAGAACGCTGCCGCAAGACTGGTCCTCAACCTGCCAAAACACTGCCACATCTCCCAGCACCTGCGCACACTCCACTGGCTCCTCGTCGAGGCGAGAATCACCTTTACACGCTCACAAGGCTCTCCACGGCAATGGACCAGCATACCTGAACAGCCGGCTCAAATTCCATGCACCCCAAAGGACCCTACGATCAGCCCAGCTCTTCTACGCCGAGGTCCCCCGCACCAGAAAGACCAGATCGGGAAGCCGCTCCTTCTCCTTCCTCGCGGCCAAAGCATGGAACGCCCTTCCGCTCCACCTCAGACAGACAACATCGCTCCCCATCTTCGCAAGAAACCTCAAAACCTGGCTCTTCGACAGACCCCCTCCGTAGGTTGTGATTTGACAGCTCTCTGACTAGTCTATTGTATTGAAAGGAGTGATTCTGGATGGCTGCAGTCAAGTAGCCAGGTTGTTTTCTCCATGAATGGGCAGGGACATAATCCAGTAGTGGCTGTAAATTCTGGGGGTGTTATTAGATAGGTGCTGAGAAAAGTGTGGGGACCACATGTGGTTAATGTTGGAGGTGATGCAAAACATTTTGTGAATGTCTGCATGGATCTGATGCAGTTCCGAGTTTACAGCGTCAGGCGTTATGTCAGGGGACGGGTTTCTAAGTACTCCCTGGTAGGTTGAGGCATCGGAGTGGGGGCAAAAAGCAATAAGGGGAGCTGGTGATAGTATGGTTCGGCGATGGAGCCTTAGAGGTGGGAAATTGTGGTTCCTAGGGCCGGGAGAATTCACCCGGCCCGCATAATATTAAGGTAGCCCCCGGAAGGCCATGGTCCCCAGGACATATGAAAGTCCCAGGAAGGGGGGAGTCTGTGTAGCCCTCATCCTTTAGTAAAAATAAAATCCTGGGGAGATGGAGGTCCCCCGGGCTCTTGTAGCTTTGTGAAGGGGTCCCTGCGTCCCCCTCCATAATATTAGTAAAGTTCTGGGGAGGTAGTTGTTCCCGTAGCTTTTAAGTGGAAACACAGAGGGCAGAAAAAGAAGCAGGAAAGGCAAAACAAAGCAGAAGAGGGCAACACATCAAGCACTCAGACACACACACCCACTCAGAGAATCACAAATCCCCTCACAGACCCAATTAGACACTCATTCACCCACTCACAAACCCACTCAGAGATCATGCATTCATTCACAGACCCACTCAGAGGTTCCCACACCCACTCACATACCCACTATGAGACTCATGCACTCACTCACAGACCCACTCAGAGACTCATACACCCACTCACAGACCATCTGACACACATGTACCCACTCACAGACCCACTTTGAGTTAGGCTCACATTACAATTGTAGATTTTCTTTTTAATCAGGTACTTTGGTGAGACCTCCAGAAATACACTGTATTTAAAGGAGAATGCAGCAAATAGCCAATTTCCATTTCAAATTAAAAATATGTAAAATTGTAATTAATTCTTTGTTGCTGGATTAACAAATATCGTTGCAATTAAAACATTAAAATCTTGAATAAAAAAACACAATTCCCTCTTTGTTCAAACAATGTGTATCTGTAGAACACGAATGTTTCTATGGTTACATGCCGTACTACAACATTGATACCACATCAACATCTTTTTATAACAAACACACTGTAATAATAAAACTGATAACATATTATGGTTACAGTCCCAGGAATCTACAATCAAAATTATAAACATTATGTTACATTGTGAAAATATGCTATAAGGTGCCTGGGTTCACAAACTGTAACATTATTGACCATTGCGCAAATGAGCAATAAGGTGTCTCTATATACTTTGAAGCCTGCTATCTACCTGAGGGCCAGAGCTTTGAACAATGTATGCCAATGTGCAAACTAGCAATAAAAATGTTTCAGTGTTTTCATATATTCTTTAGAGCCTGATTACCATAGTAGCTTAGACACAAGATCATTCAAAGGGTCTGCAACCTAAAACAGCCACTATAATTTCTAATTCATTAAAACAACCCTTATGTTGCAGACACCCGCAATTTTACAGCATTAGCTAAAGAATTTATCATTTGACATAACAATGGATTCACTGGCCCGATAGACATGAAATTAGGGCCTGAAGGGCTGATCTTACCCCAGCCTTATGGAATAGAGGTTATAAAAGTGTGCAGCATATTTTAAGCAGTTCAGGACACACACATGGAATGTGCAATAAGGTTTCATGTGGCCACCCACACAGTTTACATTTAGTACTTGGCCATTGTTGGATCCAAGTCGGTGTATTCTCCCTGGTTGAATTTATACCCAATCTTATTTCTAAGAATGTTTCTTTCATTTATCAAAGAAATTGGCATTTAGATAATGCTGGATTTGCAGAGACTGGTGTGAATAAATCACAAACCATGCATGGGATGTTGCCGCTAATGCTATCTTATCCACATAAAAGGAGTTGGTTTTAATTCGTTTTTCTAGTATTTGTGTAAGACTGGACATTTTCAATCCTGAGAGCCCTAATGCAGACCAAAACTCTGGAGGAATGTCTATGTAGACAGAACTAATTATTTCATGCCAATGCCCCGGTTACTTGCCGGTAATCTTCATTACTCCGAGTATAGTCTTCCTCGCCACATGATTTACATAGTGAGCTTTAGCTCCACAACAGAACCCTCCAAAGCAAAAGAAAAACACCTCCCACCCCCTCCCAACATGGCCGACCAGTCCCACCTGACATCTATAAGAGGCGGACCGGCCCAACCAACAGCCTGATCTACCAAGCAAACAATGAAGCCGATAGCCAGACAGGGAGGGGGGGAGGGAACTCATGTGGCGAGGAAGACTATACTCGGAGTAATGAAGATTACCGGTAAGTAACCGGGGCATTACCTCCTCGTTAGTCTTCCTCGCCACATGATTTACATAGTGAGCAAATACCCAAGCCAACAAGGCTTCATTGACCACCATAAAAACAACACCACACGGTGATGCAGAGAAACCAACCCAAGGTTGAAGTCGAATAAATGACAAGAAACCAGGGATCACAGGAAACCTGAAATCAAGATATAAAGGAAAAGTAGGCCAGCCAGGAGCCGCAGCACCTGCCTTCCGAACGGCCCCAGCGAAGACCCCCTGGACCAAAAGAGTCCCATGAACAAGGCGGGGGACGACACCGCCGACGCCCGACAAATCTCCACAGAGGAGACACTTGAAGGGGGCCCAGGACGCCGGGCCACACCCCGTGGACCGACCCTGGACCTCCGCCGGATCCACCGAACCCAGCGAAGCGTAGGAAGGGATGATAGCCTGCGGAAGCCAGCGAACCAAGGTGGAAAGAGGGCTAGTGGCCCGAACGAACCGGGCCAAAAGACACAAACACAGGCCATCCCACCGGGAAAGGAACGACGTGCGGCCAAGAGAAGCCAAAACCGCACGCTGAACAACCAGCACGGACAAGAGAGGAACCTCGTCGGCAGGGAAAAGCGGTAAAGATACCACCCGAGTCCGCGGCCCCAGGGAAGGAACCCCGGGAAGGACACGGGGGACATGTCGGAGGAACAACCCCGTCCGGCAAAACCCGCAAGAAGGGCGGGGAGCGGAGGAACGACCCCCGCACGCCCATCCGCCCAGCAGACACCACTGCCACCCGGGAAAAACCCCCTGAAAGGTGCGGAACCGCAAAGCCACCGAGGGCCGGGGCCCAAAAGGGCGGACCCCGAAGAGCTCGTAGAACGAGAGAGAGAACTCATATGGAACGCCTCCCGAATGTGCGAGTCACCCTTGCGCAGGGGCCCTGCAAATCACCTCTGAATCGTTCCAATATCAGTATATGTGCTGCCGAAGCGAGCACCCAAGGGGGAGACCGGCAGAGCGTCCGAGGGCGAAGGATAAACAACATCGGAGCCAATCGAGCCACCCGGGAAACCAGGTCGTCGAACACCGGACTGTGGAAGGCCCGCAAGGCCGCCCACCGGGCCCACAGGGAAGAAGGGGCCACGCCCCAGGAAAACCCTCAGACCGGAAACCAAGACCCGCAAGGGGACCACGGATGCGGGGACAGCACCAAGCCGACCGCGCCAACGCGAGAAGGACGCCCAGCGCCGGGCACAGGCAGAGAACGTGGAAGACCTGCGGGAACCCAGCAGCAAAAGCCACAACCCCTGAGCAAGCCGCGTCCTCCGCACAAGAACCGGGCCTGCAGAAGGAGGCCGGCCAGCCGACAAGAGCCGGCTCAACACCGACGCCGAGAGCGGGGGACCCAACCACGGTACGGGAAGATCCGGGATCGGCCAGGAGGCTCGAACCCTCAACTCGCCATAGGAGATGGTACCCGGGGCGGTGGACCCCGCCGGGACTAAAAACAGGAACGCACCACGACTTGCGTGGCAACCACGCGCGGGTGCCAGGCACCTCTCCACTGTAACGTTCCAAACCAAGGCCATGCGCTGCCGAGTCGAGCACCCATGAGCACCCCGGCCCTGCCCAAGCGAATCCTGCCGAGGACCCGCGATCTCAGAGGGCACGGGGGAAACGCGTACATCAGACCGAAAGGCCACGCGAAAGACAGGCAATAAGGACCCGGAAGGAGGAGTAGAACCCGGGCCGGAGGGCCGAGTCCCCCTCCGTGAACAGAGACATCGGAGGCAGACCGAGCCGAGGCCCCAGGCGTCGAAACACCACCGGGGCAGGGCGAGACCAGGCAACGAAGGCCAGACCCGACTCCGTCGGACCCCGGGGGAAAGACAGCCCGAAGGGCCAGGACCGGTGACACCCCCACCAGGGCGCCCGACCCGGCCAAGACCTGGGGACCTAAGCACCGGTAAATGGAACGCCACACGAAAATGTGCAGGGGCCAAGCCAGTCACCTCATCCAATATAAGTAAATGTGCTGCCGAAGCGAGCACAGCAAAAAGACGGCCGGCCAGGAAGACATTCAGCAACCCACGAAGCACGAGGAGCCGAGCGGCCGCAGGAGAACCCAACGACCTCCAAACGACCCGGCGCCAAAGGACGCCCCCCCTGAAAGAACCGGAGGGAAGGACCGGGGCCAGGCACATGCCCCCCCGAAGGAGGACAAGCCCGAGACGAGGACCGAAGGGACCACCGTACATAGGTCAGGAAGCCGACGGATGAGAGACACCGCCAGATGTGAAGCCTCACCCACGGGGGGGGAACAAAAACGAGGCCTAGAGGAAGCACACGGCCAGACAGGGAACCCCAAGACCCACACCCGGCGAAGAAGATCCACCAGGCGGGCCAGGAGCACAGCTCCCCCCCCCCCCCTTTGGGCCAGAAGGCAAGCCCAACGGAAGCACCCGCAGTCACACGCAAGCCGGCCCCACAGGCCAATCCATGGTCCCAGAAAAACCTTCAGGTGAGACCAGGGAAGGAGCAGGGACCCCAACCCGTCGAGACGGTGGGTTTAAAATGGAAATCCAGTGTTTGTAAAGCGCTCAGCTACCCGAAGGCATTCCTGCACTGGGTGCCGTCGGGAAGAATAAGCAAGCTATTGCCCAGAGTCAAATGGTGCTGGGCTAATCTGCCTCCGGTGACGGGGATTGAACCTTGAATCCCAGACTCCAGCGTCCGTCGCCCTGGCCACGGCGCCACACCTCTTCCCCCGCGGAAAATCCGCAAGACTGGACAGCAAGCCCGAAGAGCCCAAGAACCGGGACAGCCACGTCCCAGGACGGTATGCAACGGAGGCAACCGCCCCCCCCCTCCCCCCCAGGGGACCCCCTGGAGTGAGAGAGCCGAAAGTCAGTCTCTAGGGGTGAGACAGGGAGCGGCAGAACCAGCACGAGACCGGTTACCGCCGAAACTCGGGCCTGGACCCGCCGAAGGACCCCACCCATGCAAGGGCGGGACGTCCTCACCTGAACTGCGCAGGGGCCAAGCCGGACTACACAGAAGCGCAACACGATGCGAAAATCGCGCACAACCCCCCCCGCAAGGGCACAAGGCGTAAGCACGAAAGCCGCTGTTTCATAACAAAACACATGTACATGCAAGGCGCCCATTCACCCCTACGGGAATCTTGGCGCTGAATAACAGATGTCAGTTGTTACCCAACGCAATGGAAATAATCTCATCGACCACAGATGGATGAAAGGCCGAGTGGACCAGCCGGTATTTGAACCTGCGACCACGAGGTCAAACACCAGCCCCTGCAGTAGACGCATCAATCCACTGAGTCACTAGCCCCGGTAGTCCCAACCCGGCCAAACCCCTGAGGCCCAAGGAGGAGTCCAGGCCACCAAAGCCCTGTGGGGCCGACGCGGAGAGAAAAAAACCAGCCATGCCCAGAGGCCATAACTGATCCCAGGGATATCGAGTCCAAGACCCGCCGAGGCGGGGAATCGAACCCAGGGCCTGGGCCAGACCTCTGCACCAGGGTCTGATTCGCTAACCCTAAAGCCACACATCTCCACAGCTGCAGAACGGGACACCACGAGTGGAACACTCGCGACCGGCGCAACCAGACGGCCCAGGGCGAGTCCCCCAGGGCGCCAGAATAGGGAACACGGACAAAAGGGATCTGTCCCCATGCAGCACCGCGCCCCCTCAGAGCGCGCCAGATAAGCACAGTCACTCTGTAAATGAGACAACGTCACAGGCCCTATGGCTGCACGTAGAAGGAACAAAACACTACCCCTTCACATCGTGTTGTATGCTAACAGCCCGGATTTACAGGGCACAAAAAAACCGTTAGAAAAGTTCCACGTGGGATACCGCTACAGCCTTGGCAGGATTCGAACCCTGGCCTGTGAGGACCGTCTGCACCGAAGGCACAAGACTCACCTGTGAGCTATGCACCTTCACGAAATGGTGCCCCGGACCCTCCGAGAAGGAGACAGACGCGCTGCCTACAGTCCCAGTACGCCGCGTCCCAACCGCTGCGGTAGCCGGAGAAATCCAAGACCGAAGAAGGACAACCTCGGTCGCACCTGGAGGCAACAAGAACCCCGCCCCCGAGAGGCGGGAGGCGCCCGGAGCCTACCACAGCGCGGCAAACCGCCGCGGCCCGTAGGGCAGCCACAATCCACGAAGGGAGGCAGAGGCGAGACACGGCAGCGACCAGCATCCCAGGCCCGCAGGAGGGGAGCACCCGGTCCGGACCGCCGATCGACAAAAAGGTAGGCACCTTTGTGTACCTGTGGGACACCCCTTCTAGAAGACGGACAAGCGGCCACACTACAAGCTGCGCGTCCACCGTGCAGAAGCGCCGCTGACCCAGGCAAGGCTCCAGCCCGCCGCGCCTACCGAAACAATGTGGAACATGTATCCAAGCCCATGCGTGTATCAAACCCCCTCGTGTGTCTATTGCTGCACCGGGAGAAGTTGAATTACACACGCAGGCAGTGTCACAGCGCCATCTGCTGCCTGAGGTTTTTAAAAAACTTGGCGCAAACCCCTGGCACACCTTCAATTTAAAAAACTGAAATACGAGTCACTCACCGGACTCGTCCTCATCAGCGCCAAATTTCATAAGAGCATTCACATTTATGACCATACAGAAAGCTCTAGTGAGTATGTCCGTAACCAGTGACAGATAGAGAACTCACTTATTAGAAGTGATCCGTCTCTGTGGGGCAGACAAATGTAAACACTCATACACTTGAGACGGCTGAAACTTTTGGCGAGAGTCAGCGCCCATGTCCACAACACGTGGCATGTAGTCAGAGCGCAATTCCAGGCGCATACCTAAACAGGGGAGCCAGGAACACAAGAAACACCTCAATTTGAGGGGTGTTACAACCACCAGCATGTACAACACACAGGAGAATGCGCAGAACCCAAAACGCCCACAGAAAGGCTAGGGCCCAACAGTAACGACCGGGGGAGACATGGGCATGTACAACCACTCCACACCCCCGGCCGCCCCCCCCCCCTGTAGACCCTTGGCATGCTATAGCAGCACCTAACCGGTCCCACAGGACCGGGGGAAGGAAGAGGGGGGGGGATTTTTAGGCATAAGGCACCAGAGACCGCTAGAGCAGGTTCACAACCCTAAAACCCCAGGGCCAGCTCACGCCGGCCCATCTTACCTGAACAGCGCTCTGGAGAGAATCGCGCAGAACAAAAAAAACAGGCTGTTGGTTGGGCCGGTCCGCCTCTTATAGAGGTCAGGTGGGACTGGTCGGCCATGTTGGGAGGGGGTGGGAGGTGTTTTTCTTTTGCTTTGGAGGGTTCTGTTGTGGAGCTAAAGCTCACTATGTAAATCATGTGGCGAGGAAGACTAACGAGGAGGTAATAGGTTTCATATAAAGAATCTGGGTAAGATGTAAATAAAGAGTACATACATTTTAGAAATGACCCTTGCAACACCTTGGACTGCCTTTAGAGGGCAAACTCCAGTCAAATTTCTGCTTGGCCATTTGACTTGGGAATCCCAAAGATTGATTTATGGTCCTTAATTACTAATAGGTCCAATCATTTTGCATCTTTCCCCTGATGTTATGCGACACATATTTAATAGTTGGCTGTAACTTTGCTCTCATAACTTTGAGGAGATGTTCGTATGATTGGCGTCTCAATGATTTATGTAAGCATTTAAATGCGTAAATATGTTGGGTCCTAGTCCTAGACTTTGTAAACCTATTGAAGTAAAAAGACACTTTGAGTTACTACTAGGCTTCCAATGTTACAAAAGGAGGAAAGGAAAATAAAGTCCCTGTCTGGGCTACTTAGAAAATCCATGCACTTGCGAGGGCACAAATTCGTATTTTGTGATGTCTTAAAAGAAATTTACAAAAAAAAGTATTTGATAAAAGCACTCTGACTTTTACAAAATGCATTCTATTTTGCGAAACTGACCTCTGTACCATTAGATCATTTCACAAAATACATAATCGTACTGGCTTGCAATTCTACTTAGCTTATTAATATGCATGAGGTTGGTCACAATTTGTGACCCTTTACGATTGGCGACATTCACAGGCAAGGTGGCTTGCTTGGGTTAGCAGACTACCATATCTGTGATTGTTTTTAAAAGCATTCCTTTTTTAAATGTAGCCTATTTTCATTAGAGGAAAACAGAATGCATTTAAAAAAAAGAAAACTTACACAAACCTTCAGCAGACACTAGTCCCATGAACCACTGACTGCTACTGAAAACGTTTTATTGAACATTTAAAAAGGGGAAAAGGTCTCTTGGAAACCTCTTCTCATTTTAGAATGGCTTACCACCTACTTTGATGAGTTGGTAAATATTAATGTTTTGTGACCAGATTTAAGTCACAAAACAGTAAAATCTCCCTAAAGGAATCAGTATTTGGACTAAACATGCTCCTTCCTAGCGAATCATTATGTATTCCCAAACCCAAATCGTTATCAGTAATGTTTTAACAAATTGCAAATTTGGTTTGGTGAATTCAAAAATGCCATTCTGTGGTCAGAAAGGCTCCTATCTTATGAATCAGAGCCCTACTGCCTGAAAAATAGCTAGATACATGAGAGCCTCTATGTCTAGAATACCCCTCCATAGCATACCATTATCCTCACCTGGGCTGGGCTCTTTATAGACCAAACCAAAAAATCTACAAGCTGATCTGTGACTTTTATTAAATTAATTTTAAACAGTTTACAGCTATAATTAATTTCACTGCATTTCAGTTTTGATAATCAAATGCAAACTACATGTCACGGTACAGAATACAATATTACATAAGATAATACAGTTACAAATAATTAAAGTAAAAAATAACATCAACACTTTAAACTTTTAACAGATAAGTTTTTAAAATGTAAATAATATATATCAATAACCAAATAGTAAGGTAAAAGCATTGAAATTAATCAATACCACAGTCAAACAAAATGGTCTAAAAAATGATTTTGAATCCAGCATATGGGGCCAGATGTCCAAAAAGTAGGAATTATGATTTCCTAATTGCATTTCCTACCAAATTGCAATTAGGAAATCTCAATTCCTAATGTAAGAAAATGTACAACTATCAAATAGCAATTCCTAGTGGGTCACGAATAGACCTACCTCATGAACATTAATGAGGTAGGTCGAAGTTTGTGACCCATTAGGAATGATCTCCACCACAGGCTGGGTGGCTTGCTATTTTCAGCAGACCAGTAATTCTGTGACTGCTTTTCAATAATGAAATATTATTTTTAAATACAGTCCATTTTCTTTAACGGGAAATGGAATGCATTTAAAAAAATTAAATGAAGCATTTAAGTTTCATTTTTTTAAGAGCAGGCAGTGATCTAACTGCTCATAAAAAATATTTATTTTAACATTCTCAAAGGTAAAGGGAGTCCCATGGGGATCCCTTCCCATTTGCAAATGGATTAACACCTACTTTGAGGTGTCTGTAAAATATTAATGCTTTGTGACCTGAATTTGTACACAAAACATTAATACACTCATTCAGATTTGGCATTAGGGAAGAATGTTCTAAACACAGCACTTCCATATACAGAATCCCTATGTAGTTGTAATTCTAAATTGTGGTTCGTTAACACGCTACCGATACGCAATATGGGATTCATACATATCAAAATGGGTTTTTGCATTTGCAAATGTTCCGATTTAGTGAACCAACCCGTTTGAGACCAATAAATAATTTTTTATATCTAGCCCAAGATTCTCAAATATTTTTTTAAAAAAATGAAAAAAGTATTCAGTGCACAATTACTGAGCTTCAACTAGTCTACACATGGGCATTGACTTGTGTGGCAGGTTGATAGCACAGCCTGGCCATTTTCCAGTCCCTGCTGCCAACACCCACTGCACACAGATAAAGGCTGTGGGCAGATGGGGGTTGGCCACTATAAACAGATTGGTTCCCTGAAACTAAACCTAGCTACATTCAGCTTTGCACAACAGAGGTTGACTGCACATTGCAATATGGATATAGAGCTGGCCGCCTGTGGCCAACCTCAACTTTGCATGGTTGAAGTCCAGGTGGAGAGCAGAGTTGGCATCCTGTAATGTGGCATGCACCAGGCCTGAACTCGGAGCAAGTGTGGTGTAGCACCTGCCGCGATATGTAGGGCCAAGGGTTATGCACAGTGGGGACAGGTCACTTATGGAGGGTTGGGTGCAGGGCCTGGTCAAAGGCCAATCCTTGCAGCCAACTACTTCTCAAAAGTTTGAAAGAGTTAGAGAGGGTACTCCAGTCTGGACTGGTGAACTAAATCCAGTAGGGAAAATGTCTAGGGGGCCAAGGAGGATACTGTGGACCGTTACCTCGCCTCCCGAGTATTTTTAGGGCTAATGCCAAACTTTACAGGACAACCGCAATAGACCGCAATAGAGTGGTCCTGATGCTGAGAATACAGGCAAACAATGCCCAAAGGAGGCTCTGGTTGTGGTGTGGTTGATGTAGATGTCTTTTTGGTGGTCCGTCATCCATGGGTGAAGAGGGGCGACTTTGGCCACAGAAATCGGGGTCCCTCGAAGTCCTCTACGTTGCAGTGGTGAGCCAGCCAGTGCTATGATATTTGCCTCCTTGCACCTCATTTGGGGTGAAATTCTAAGATGGAGGCTTATGTCTCTCAAGTGAGTATGGGCGAAATTTGCGAATTCGCGTTCCGCAAATTCACACGAAATCGCAAAAAACCTGTAAATTTGCAGATTTTCCAGTGAAATTGTGGATCTGTTTGCAATTTGCACTGGAGTACTTTCTACTAGCTAATCCAGTAAGTGCTCCCTCATTGGGCTTTTACTACACTGCAGCTGCGTAAAGGGCCAGAAGATGTGTCTCCAGTGACCATGTGGGCCTGTAACAAACACGCAGTTTGTTGCAGGCACACATGGTCACTGGAGAAACATCTGATCCGTGAGGCTCCCCGTAGGTGGCAATCACACAATGCTACAACCAGCCCTTCTGCTAATCACCCGCGTCGTGGGTTAACCCCTTCAGGCAACTCGGTGACTCCTATTACGCGAGCCACAATACGCCTAATCCGACTGCCAGCCCACTTGGAACCTTTAACCCTCGCAGGCTCCACATCGGGTAACCAGCTCTATCGTGATTCTGATACTGGCCCAATTTACCGTGCCTAGGCTCTCAGTTCAGGCAAGCACTGAATGTCCTGATGATGATCCACCAATTGTATTGGATCGAAACGCCGTCGACAAAATATGTGGTCCAAACACTAGCTCACTTTTATGTGTCAAAAATCAGGTGTTTTCTACATATGTGAAGCAAATAGATTGAAAAATTACCTTTTTGCTCCTGTACCTTCTAAATGCCTGAAAATCCTTTGTTAATTGTACTGTGTATTGTATGTCTAGTACTGTGGATACAGGACTGTGTCCCACTGCTTTATTGTTGTTTTGGTTAATTTAACTTATCTAGTCATCGAATAAATTCGGAAGTCCGGCTGGACTTTATGTTCATTATAGCGCATATTGTAGCCTATAATTATTGAAATGATTAATCTTCCTTGTCAAGGACCATTGTTTTTTGCTTAATTGATACCCCAGGTCATTGCTTACCTAGAGGGTTCCCTTGTCCTTTAGTAATAGTTAAATTTGACCAGGGCATCAAGATGGGTTTAAGATAATGATTCATTTGATACCTTACTTGACCCAATTAGGTAGTCCCATTTAGAGGTTAGCCAGACTGGGATGCCAGTCAGCAATCCTGTGTTAACCAATGGAGCTACTAACCTTTCCACAGAAAAGTTACAATTTGGAAGTGATGCTGTTAAGGCATAGGAAAAATATATTTATTTATTTATTTATTTATAAAGTGCCAGATTCGACCCCCGAAAGAGTATCTCTGCGCTTGAGATGAGCCACATGTGGAAAGACTGTCTGCTAAAAATCATAAGTGAAAAAGGAAGGTCTTCAGCTGTTTCCTAAAGTGGAGATGTTCCGTGCACTATCTTAGTTGCACAGGGAGCTTGTTCCAGTAACAAGGGCCAAGATAGGATAGTGCCTTCCCACCCTGTCTGGACCGTTTAATTCTAGGCACTCTAAGGAGGTATTTGGATTCTGAGTGGAGAGACCGCCGCGGTGCATAGGGGATGAATTTATCCACAAGATAGCTAGGGCCAGAATTGGATAAGGCCTTATGTATGGTACAGAAGACTTCAAACTGTACTCGTTCCTGTATTGGGAGCCAGTGGAGCTGATAGAGCAGAGGTCGGGAGACTATCCTTGGGGTTGCATTCAAGATCAGACGTGCCGCAGTGTCCTGGACAACCTGAAGTCTGTCAAGAGCAGCCTCATTGGCGGACAGCATTAAACTGTTACAGTAATCTAGGTCACTTAAAATAAGCGCCTGGGTTAACGTCTTGCTGGCTGAATCAGGAAGTAATAGAAGGATGCGACGAAGTAGGCCCAACACATGAAAGCAGAAGCCGGCTGTCTGTACGGCATGCTCCTTCATGGTAAGGGTCTGCTCAAGGCGAACACCTACATTTTTGACACAAGTTTTTGGGACAGGGGAGTACCTACATCTGTGAGCCACCAATCAGGGGTCCACAGTAGTTGAGCTTCCCTGAAAAGCATAATTTCCGTCTTTCCCACATTGCACTGAAGGAGGTTACTCCTCATCCACTGTGAGATATTTCTCATTCCCAAGGAGTAGGTGGCCTGCACTAAGGGAGTGAACTTTGCAAATGGAAAAAGCAGCTGGGTATCGTCAGCTTAGGAGACGAGGATAAACCCACTACTTCTCAACAGATTGGCCAAGGGAGCCACATAGATGTTAAACAAATTCGGCCTCAAACAAGAGCCCTGTGGTAGTCCCTTGAACAACTCTGTTGCAGCAGAGCGATAAGGACCAAGGTTGACCGCCTGTGAACGAGAAGATAGAAAACTCGTCAGCCACTGAAGGGCCAAATGTCTAAGTCCGATCTCCTCCAGTCTCCTGAGCAAACTCTTATGGGAAACCCTGTCGAACGCAGCGGATAGATCCAACAGCACCAGAATCGTGGATTGGCCTCTATCTAGGGTCATCCTGATGTTATTGGGTGACCGCTAGTAGGGATGATTCTGTGCTGTATTTAGGGTGAAAGCCTGATTGAGATGGATCAAGGCTACAAGTCCGTTCTACATGATGAGAGAGATGTGTATTTATGTGATTCTCCAATAGCTTGCCCAGTAAAGGAAGGAGTGAGATAGGATGGAGATTGGAGAACTCCGTTAGCAGGGCCTTGGTGTTCTTTCAGATAGGCATAACCTGTGCTGCTTTCCATTCCAAAGGGACCAGTCCTCCTCGCAGGGAGAGATTGAGGAGATGTGCAATGGAGGGGGACAGGTGACAGGCAAGAGAAGACGTAATTTTTGCCGGTATGTGATCTAAAGGTGATCCTGATTTTACTAATCGGATCAGTGACTCTACCTCCTCCTGCATCACCAGGGGAAAACTTCCCAACAATTGAGTGACTGCCTGCCCAGGTACTTCAGAAATCATAGTAGTGGAGGGGCGCTCTCCTGATTGGACTATTTTGTCATAGATAGTCTCATTTTTTGTATAAAGAAGGTGCCAATGTCATTGCACAATTTTTGTGTACTGGCCATTGTATTCTCACATGCTTTGGGATTAATGAAGGACTTTAATATGTGGTATAGCACCTTGGGGTCATTTTTGGCCTGAACTAATTGTAGAGCTATGGAAGCTTTACGTGCTGCCCTGATTTTCCCATGGTTGTCGGCCAGCGATGTATAAAACTGATCCTTATCCTCCTACTGTTTTTCATGCTTCCTACAGATTTGTTTCTGGACGCGAAGTTGAAGAGAATACCAGGCATTCTGAGGAAGTTTAGGCGTACTATGGAGGGGTTTCAAATGGGCTAACTGGTCCACAGCACTAGAGACTGCCAAATTGTACTTGGCAAGATCCTCTTCTATGTTATCGGATTCCAATATCCGTGGCTCTACAAAAGAGGTTTTAAAGCCCTCTAGGGTAATTTTCTTCCAGTGTCTGAAAAAAGAAGGGGTGCAATGAGTAGTATAGGTTCTCTTCCTAGGCGCCTGAATGCAAAATTCAATTGGCGAATGATCAGACCAAGGCAGGAACTGGGGAAATTTGCAGGAAACATTGTAGTAGTTGGAAAAAACAATGTCCAGGGTATGAGCAGCAATGTGTGTGTGCCCCTCATTAAGCTTGGTCAACCCTAGAGTAGCTAACTCCATCACAAGTGACCCTGTGTCTGCATTGGGGCCACACTCACTGTGTATATTGAAATCGCCCAGCAGCAAACAAGTGCTGTTCGCGATCACATGTGGAGCGATTAGTTTGGTGAGATGAAGAGGGAAAACATTTTGCCGTCCAGGAGGCCGATATACCAGGGCCCCCATCCACCTCATATGGGACGATAAGTCTATATGAAAAACCATCACTTCCATAGTCGGGTCGCTGTGTTGTTCCAGTGCGGTAATTTTAAGGCTGTCTCTATGCGCAACAGCAATATCGCCTCCTATTTTATTCTGTCTGTCCATGCGAATAAGTCTGTATCCCTTGGGCAGGGTGAGGGCAATGGAGTGAACCGAATGGGGCTTCAACCAAGTTTCGGTAAAAAACCCGAAGTCAGGCTGCACCGAGGAAAAAAGATCCCAACCCTGCTGCGGATTAGCAGGGGGATACCCATATTAGCTATGGGGGCACGAGGTAGTATGTTAGACATGGCATAGTTAATAGGTGTCTTCTCACCAATAGTGCCTTGAAAACGGCAATCAGCCCTGCTTAATAATATATAGCTCCTTGCCATAGGGCTCCATAGGCCTTCCTTAGAGAGACTTACATATAACATCAAGGGAAGTGGGGGTTTTGCCATTATTTGTAATGGCAAAGTCAAACTAGCAGTGTAAACACTGCCCTTTCAGTCTGCAGTGGCAGGCTGGGGTCTATTACATCCTTGTCACATTTAGGGTGACACAAACAGTGCTGAAGCCACTCTGGGTAAACTTTCAGCCGTACATGCATTTTTGGGAATTTGTCAAAAATCATGGCAATTTGATTTTCGATGAACAATTGAAAACATTCAATTTAAATCATAAAAAAGAAGATTTCATTAAAAAACGATGATTAAATCACAGAAGAAACAAATGAATTATTTCTTCAAATAAGATTTATTATTTTTGAATGGTGGGGGAGAAACTATTAGAGTTTCAGTGATAAAGCGCACACATCCATTGGGGATTGGTTCACAAGACCTGACATTCTTTCATTACATGCTATGAGTACCATATACTAGGGACTTATAAGTAATCATTACTTGCCAATTGGGTGCATCCAATCCAACATATCCTTTAAATAGGGTAAGAACACTAGCACTGAGGTCTGGCTAGCAGGCATCAGTGCACCCCCAGAGTCGAAAAACCAGCAGCATCCGTCCAAAAATGTAGGAGTGAACATGCCAAAAGAGGTACTTTTTCAGTTGGAAAATGACTGCTCATGGTTGCATGGATGCAGGGAACTGTTGCAAATGATATATGATAGAAAACGAAATAATTACTGAAAAGATCAAATGTTAAAGTGAAGTTATGGTTAGTGTGGGTTAGAACACATTACCATATGTTTAAAAAGAACTATAAATCACTTAAAAACAGAAAATCACATAAACATAGTTGAACTGCAGATATGGTTATGAAAAGACCGGGAACATTAGCAAGTTATGTTTAAGACCACTGACTATAACAAACACATCAGCCATTCAAACAATAAGTCGTACCCGAAATGCAATGCTTTTGACCTCACAAAGTTCATATCAATAAATGCAATCACACAATAACACAATCTCAAATCAATAAATAAGACCACATTCACAGTCATCTCTTTCAAAGAGGTAAGGGTAATGTTATATGTTATCTCAACTATGAAACAATTTAGGACATGTTCAAACGCATCGGTTGTATACATAGTCAGGAATTAGGTCATTATTTTGGCAGTTGAATGCCTCAAAATGTGTTTACTGAATGTGGTTATGACATCAGTGCCTGTTTAGATGATGCCAGTAATTATGTGGATTTTTAATCTGATATGCAGGTAGGTTGTAAACAACCTTCACAGGCCCCTGGAAAAAACTAATCAAGTAGGGAAGAGGGGGTTCGATCTCAAATGTTCAAAGTGTCACCATAATTTGATGACAGCATTAAAGCAAAAGCTCAGAGGTAGGGGTGAGATAACTATGATGAGGAAAATATATAAGCAAGCCCTGAAAGACATTAGGAAAGAAATTAAAGCGAGAGCATGGGAGTATCTCCTCCTGGCGAATGTTATGCATGACATTGGTATATTTTTGGGAGATAATTAACCAGCCTTTTTTGTTCATGGTCGACTTACAGTATGATAGATTGCACCACTGCCACAGCACATTTGGCTCACACTTTCAAAGTATCTATTGTAATGTTTCAGAAGAGCTACGGACTCCAGATGTGATATCTCCTGGAGGAGACTATGTCTTCACATTCACTGAGGAGGAGGTATTAGAGGCAATTGCAACTATGTCAAAAGATCAAACACCTGGCCCTGATGGGGTCCTGGTGGATTTATATAAAGCAGAGCAGGCGTCCCACTTGGAACAAAATTCTAAAAACATGTTTTTACTGATGCATGTATAAAAGGGCTTCCATACTCTTGGTTCATGTCCATAATCATGCCCATTTTTAAGAAGGGTTCTAGATCAGACCCAAAATGTTAATGACATATCTCCTTAAAGATGCCACTGCTAAGGCCATAGGTAGAGTGATCTTCTCTAGGCTAACGGAATGGTTGAATCAAATCAATGTTATTTCCAACTTACAATATAGGTTCAGGTCAGGGAAAGGTAAATTAGATCAATGCTTACATTCACAACTGATTATTGGAAAATATACAGTGGCTAATAGAGGCACATTACACCTGGCTTTCACGGATTTACCATCATTGCTTAATCGAGTAAACAGATCCAAACTCTGGTGTGTGTTACTCAATATGGGGGTGGAGCATAACTTAGTATATTTTTTACATGATCTCAATTTGAACCTGGTACTGATAGTGAGGTGTAATCAGTATGGGAGCCTGTTGGCCCCCTTAAATATGGATAAGGGGGGTAAGGCAAGGATGTATCTTGGCTCTGCTTTTGTTCACTTAATACAGTAATGATTTGGGGCCCAACTTATCTGCAGCATGCAGGGATATTTTCTGTGCAGATAGCAAGGTGATTGCCTTACTTTTGTAGGCATATGATATAGTTCTGATAGCAGGAACTGCAGCTAGATTGCACCTGTTGATCAATTCCTTTGTAGCCTTCATGACCTCATTAGATTTAAGTACCAACTTCTCCAAATCCCATACCATGGTTGTAGGCCACAAAATAAAATACCCCCAAAAATGTTTTCGAGGCAGCACAAATATATCTTTGGTCTCCAACTTTCCTTTTCTGGGGTTCCTTATAAATGAGGGGTCTCATGGGTTCCTCAAACCAAGGCTAAAAGAAATTTACTGTCGAGAGCAGCAGTTGCTATCCCTAAATTTGCAAAAAGGATTGGAGTCATACCTGTCCAAGCGCTTGTTTAGGTTTACCAAGCAAAGTGTATATCCATTGCCAGTTATGGGAGTGACATCTGGGGCTACAAGGATATCACAAATCTGCAACTAGCCTACAATAAATTCCTAAGACAGCTGTTAGCAGTCCCACAGTTCGCATCCTCATAAACTGTACATGAAAAAGTAGAAATAGGATATATTTCTTTCTTATTAGCCCTCACTCCTTTGTGGAGTTGGTTAAGGATTTGGTCTAACCTGGACCTAGACCTTAATCAGGTAGTTATAAAGGATTTTGTATGTCTATGGATAGGATGATTCCTATTCCTTGGCTCAAATAGATTAAGGACATAATGGTCAAAATGGGACTTCCAGAGTTGTTTGAAAATTCACAGGACATCATAAAGAGAGACCTGATTTGGGCGAAAAGGCATTAACTCTCAATTATGGAATCAGAGAGCGAGGCAAGGAATTAGGCAAACATTCTGTTAGGACCCACATGCTAAAAATGAACTTGTCCCTCACTAGAGCAGGACTTAGATATGGTTACAATACCTCACCATCGTTTTCTGCTGATGAGATTTTGATTAAACCTTTTACATTGGTTACTGGCTGCCTTGCAGGGTCGGCATTAGGTGGAGGAGCTGGGCTCCTGTCTCTTCTTGTGATAATTTGTCTTTGCAAGATACTGTGTACTTTATCATGTTCTGTGGCTTTTCTTATGCTCTGCGGCAAGACTACATAGTACCTTTGTTGAGAGAGAAAGATTTCAGTATGTAAGACCAGCTTTGGTGTATTTACAAATACTCTCGAGTCCTTTACTAGATTTTGATGTTGCAGGTTTTGTTAGTAGGAACACTTAGAATTAAGAAGAGGCAACTCAGTGAAATATTAAGCTGATGTTTACTGTTTGTGATATGTAGCTGTATCAGAACTGTTTTTTTTGTCTATGTTTGTAAAATATTTTGTTTAGTGAAAATTTAATATGAATTATTTTTAAGAATATATATGTGTGGTTTTATCATTTTAAGTAACCAAATAAAGTATTTCTGACTGACTGACCTCCAAAACCTCAATGATTCTGGTTGAGTCAAAATACAGCTCCAAGAAAGTCTGTGCTCAACCTCCAATAGCTATGGCACAAATTGCATGCAATCCTCAGAGAAATATGTATTAAGTTGTTGCAGTGACAGCAATTTTAAAGTAAAGAACACAACATAATAACATTTCCAAACCAATGAAGAAAAATGAGATGAGTAGAAGCATACCAAGTGCTTTAAAAAAGGTTTAGAGAAACCAGAAAATATATTTTGTAAGTTTTATGGTAAAAGCGCTTTAACATATAAAATGACTTTAAAAACCAACAGTTAGAGGTACACTTAGTTTCGATTTTAGGCTGATTGTCATTAAACAGATTTCAGAATCCTTAGGTGGGTCATCCCGGCCATGGATCTTGCTTTGTAATCCAGGCTGGACTGTTCCCATGGGAACCAGGGTTGAGACATGCTGAGCAAAAATAACAATGCATTAAACCCAGATCTGTGCCTGGGAGTGAGTGTTTGAATAGTTTCAGTACTCCGGCCATCATTTTATTTTGTGATGTTTCTACGTGGCTCCCTTGCTCACTGCACCATTGGATCCAAGCTAGCCTGGCTGATATGGGGTGGCACCCTAAAACTGGTCCCATAATGCTTGTTTCTTGTCCAGGGAGGACCTGGCTTGGCAGTTTGGGCTGGACTGTTCACATAGAGAGCATGGCCAAGACTGGTTTGCATACAGCTGGGTTCAAGCTTGGGTGACGTGGCGAGCAAAATAATGATGGATTAAATTGTTCACTGACAAAATATGGAGGTGAAAAATATTGAGGTAAAAACTATGGATGAAAAAATATAGAATGCAAAAATATAGACTCCTTATCCTTAAACAGATAAGTACAAAAATATTGGGAAAGAAAATCGTTGTAAAAAGAATAGTTAAATATCAAATTTTGTGTATATGTATATATATGTATATGTATATATATATAAATATATATGTGTGTGTGTATGTATGTATGTTTGTATGTATGCATGGCCCTAATCTACAGCTATCCCCACTCCCCCACGCCACCTGCCTTGCAGCGCCGGGACAGTGCCTGCTGGGACTTGGAGTTCATTGAACTTGGGATGAGCTCCTATTGGTGTGATGACGTCATTAGGGGGAGGGGACACAGTGACCAGCGAGTATTTTACACAGGATGAGCTCTATGGGGGTGTTTCCTAACAGTACAGGGCACTGAAGAAGGCGAGTGTGCCGAAATGCATCTGCCGCTGCTGAGAGGTCTGAAATAAAGGATTCCTGCACTGTTTCCCCCTGTTGGCCTCTGATCTTTTCTTTTGGAGGGATGTTTACCGGATATACAATTGCGCTTGCCAGATGCGCAATTCAGATGGCCCCGCAGCGATAAGAGTCACGGAGTTAACGCTGGCATCATGCTGCTTGCAGCTCATTGGGACTGAGGAATCAGTAAACTCTGTCGACCGCCAAGAACGACAGGACATCGGATGTGGAGTGAGGTATTATATCTCGAGGGGGCGTGTAGTCTCGCATTTGACTGCCCCCACACTCGATCTCTCCTGAAGGGACGGGCTGCTGCGGTCATGGGGTACTCAGGGAGGCTCCCGCTGTTTCAGTAATCTTCGAACAACCCGACTCACCTGGAGCTGGCCCTAATCTACAGTTATCCCCATATATATATATATATATATATATATATATATATATATATATATATATATATATATATTCACTGAAAAAACCATAGGTTTCAGGCCTTATCTAGTTAGGAATTCCTAACTATATAAGGCCTGAAACCTATGGTTTTTTAAGTGAATTTGCGAGGTTTTTCAAATGCTAATTCCTAACTATATAAGGCC
This sequence comes from Lissotriton vulgaris, assembly GCF_964263255.1. NCBI lineage: Eukaryota > Metazoa > Chordata > Amphibia > Caudata > Salamandridae > Lissotriton > Lissotriton vulgaris. The sequence continues at coordinate 1,571,265,453 of NC_141691.1, forward strand.
TGAAACCTATGGTTTTTTAAGTGAATTTGCAAGGTTTTTTAAATGCTAATTCCTAACTATATAAGTCCTGAAACCTATGGTTTTTTAAGTGAATTTGAAAGGTTTTTTAAATGCTAATTCCTAACTATATAAGGTTTGAAACTTATGTTTTTTTCAGTGAATTTGCAAGGTTTCTTAAATGCTAATTCCTAACTATATCAGGCATGAAACCTATATTTTTTTTCAATAAATTTCAAAGGTTTTGTAAATGCTAATTCTATTAGCGGATAACGCTTATATATGTTATTATCCTTCTGGGACCACCTGAGCAGCCATCTTGTTTCTCAGGAGAAAAGAGGCACAAGAGAGCACAAAACAAGAGTGGAAAACGCGAAAACGGGGCAGGGTTGAGACCCCCTGACCCCCTAGCCCTTTTCAGGGGGTCCAAGAAGGACCACCAAGTGCAAATAATGTTTTGTTTTTTTTAAATCGCAGGGTACGCGCACGGTATGCGTACCCTACGTGTATGGTGCACGTACCCCGAGATTTTTTTTTTTTTGCCCTTTCTTACCCTCGCGCACGTAAGGGTAAGCGCACGTACGCGTACGGTGAGCGCATATAGATATATAATTTGATCAAATTCAATTTTCTGAACAACTACTGGAGGGATTTTCACCAAATATAGAAAAGGCACTACTGCATACCTGTCCCTACCATTTTGCCATGTTTGGTGTAATTCCGTTAAGTCGTTCTGGCTGTAGCCGTGTCTAAAGGTCCCATAGAAAATGCCATTTGAAAAATTTGAAATTCAATTTTCTCAAGAACTACTGGAGGGATTTTCACCAAACATAGCAAAGGCACATCTGCATACCAGGCCCTACCATTTTGCCAAGTTTGGTGTAATTCCATTCAGACGTTCGGGCTGTAGCCAAGTCTAAAGGTCCCTATGGAAATAAACATGGGTAAAACACGTTTTGGGACCCCCCTTTTGGCCCCCGCTTGACGAATCCCCCGAAACTTTAAGGGAAGGAGCAGAGCGGAGCTGGCCAAAATTCTGGAAAATTACACACAGATTCCTCAATCGGTGCCAAATTTATTCCCAATAGAATGTTGAGCGCATATAGATATATAATTTGCTCAAATTCATTTTCTCAACAACTACTGGAGCTATTTTCACTAAATATAGAAAAGGCACTACTGCATACCTGTCCCTACCATTTTGCCAAGTTTGGTGTTATTCCGTTCAGCCGTTCGGGCTGTAGCCTTGTCTAAAGGTCCCATAGAAAATGCCATTTCAAAAATTTCAAATTCAATTTTCTCAAGAATTACTGGAGGGATTTACACCAAACATACAAAAGCCACTGCTGCATACCAGTCTCTACCATCAGCAGCTAAATTAGCGGACAAAGGGGACTCTAGGGAAGAGAATTCGGCACACTCCTCGGCAAGCTCAGATGAGCTGGAGGAATCACTGACAGAACGCCCTGTTCAAATCAGCCCAGGAGATAATTTTGGGATAGCGGAAACTGGGAAACTCAATATTGGAGAGGTGTCGACTAATCAATCTACTCATCACGATTTGAATATGGAAAAAAAGGTCAAGACACCCGGGCTCCCCCAGCCCTCAAAGCAATTTCCACTGTTTTATAAGAAATCAACTATGCTCCCTCCCAGTAGCTTGATTTCCTCGACTCCTGATTCTATATTAAGTCAGCTTCCAGATATGTTGGCTGGTACTGTGCCTTTAGACAATTCAAATTTAATACTGGCACCCAATACTATTTCTGCAAGTACCCCTCCCACGGAATAAAAAGTTCAGCCTCCACAGATCAAAAAACTGAAGATCCAGTGAGTACAATTAGTACTTCAGTAGTACATGATGCAAAATTTGGAAATGTGGTGGACCCTTTTAGCCCTATTCTAGATATGGACACTGAGACTGTGGGTGAAATGGGTGAAATGAGGATGTCCGTTAAGGATATGTTGAATTTAATTCTAGACGAGGTGAAGGAGATGGAGAGGTCCCAAAAACTGAACTGGCCTCTATACATCAGAGACTGGATAAAATGGATAAAATTGAAGAACTAGTTTCTACCTTTCCTGCTCGTTTATTAGAGGCTGAGGAGAGAATCTCTAGTATGGAGGACCAAATGACGGAGGTTAAAAAGGAGGCTAAAGGCGTGTTCAAGACAACAAGGGCATTGGAAGTTAAATTAGATGACCTGGAAAATTATAATCGAAGATCTAATCTTTGAATAGTGGGGGTCTCAGAAGGAATCGAGGGGTCTGATATGACTCTCTGGGTCACCTCATTCCTTCAGCAAGGAGTGATTCCTGAATTTAAAGGCGACTTAACTATTACCAGAGCCCATCGGGTTCCGGCTCAGCCATTTCCGAACTCTACCCTTCCTCGTGCAATTTTGTTACATTTTGCAGATGTTAGGATAAAGAACAAATTCTTTCTAAGGCTATTAAACAGAGGCAGTTTCCAGTAAATGCAACGGTGAAATGTCAAATCTTTTCCGACATGTCCGCCGCTGCGGCTAGACGAAGGAAGGAGTTTGTTAAAATTCTCCACCTGTTTAAAGCTAAGGGTGCTCAAGCTATTATAGCTCAGCAGTCTAAGTTGAGAGTTTTTATTAAGGGCAAGTATTATACGCTGTCCGATGTTGAGGAAGCACAGGAGTTGCTTAAGGAGATTGAGGATGGCTAGACATGTCGAAAGATTCCATTATTCTAATTTTGAATATCATCATCATGCTAAGAGATGCAGTCCTCCTTTTTTTCAGGGTTATTTTATTTTTATTTTTTGGGGGAGTATGGGTGGAAGGAGAAGTGAGGGGCACGGCCCTTGGGCTCCATGGCTAGCGTGGGGGAGGGAAGTAAGAGTAGGAGTAGGGCCACAGGCTGAGGGGGATGCTGGGGTTGGGCATATGGGTGCTGGGGGAAAAAAGAATAAAAAATGAAGTCCTTGATGGTATAAATTTCTCTTTTGCTAAGCACAGAGGACAAAGAAATGTTTTTTTGGCAGATACAGAATGTGGGTGCTCTTTGACTTGCTTAATGGGGAATAAAAAGGTGTTTCGTTAAGTTAAATGTCTACTAGAACTGGTTTGAAAATTGTTTCTTTTAATGTGAATGGCCTCAATAACAAGAAGAAAATGCGTGCTATAGAAACATGGATTATGACTGAGAACCCTGCAGTAATATTGTTACAGGAAATCCATATTCCAGTCTCAAAAGTTGAAGATTTTACTATGTTTAAAGCATGGGCCTCATATCGCGTCTTTTCCATAATTGCCGAGTCACGGAGAGGAGTTGCGCTCTTCGTAAAAAAGAATTTGCACGCTGAAATTATCCAAACTGAGGACGGCAGCCAAGGTCATTGTTGTTGAGCCACGTACAAAATTAAAAATAGACAAATACTTTTACCTTTTGTTAGCTTATATGCTCCTCTAAATGATAATTCAGTTATTTATGAGCACCTGTTTCAGTCTTTATGATTGGTGGAAGGGGATCGTGGCACCGAGGGGCCGATCACTTTGGCGGCCATATTGTGTAGGAGCAGGCTGCTGCTCTAGTGTTTGTTAAGAGGCGCCTGACACGTCGCACCCAAACACTTAAAAGCAGGAAATAGGAACGGCCGGGTAAGAACAGAGACCTGAGTTCCTAGTTGCTTCTGAGGCAAAAAGCTGGGAGCTAGTGTTACTGAGCTATTGTTATTTTTTAAATACTGAATTGCTTTTAAATACCGAGCTATTGCAATATATTAGGCCCTTAACCTGAACTGACATTTTCTCACCTCATAGTGTCTTTAAGTGGTATTCAAGCGCTTAGGCTCACTTGGATTTGCGCTACATCAAGACCCACTTCTCTCACATTATCAGCCAATTAGGAGCTGAATCGCGGCACCGAGGGGCCGATCACTTTGGCGGCCATATTGTGTAGGAGCAGGTTGCTGCTCTAGTGTTTGTTAAGAGGCGCCTGACATGTCGCGCCCAAAAACCTAAAAGCAGGAAATAGGAATGGCCGGGTAAGAACAGAGACCTGAGTTCCTAGTTGCTCCTGAGGCGAAAAGCAGGGAGCTAGTGTTGCTGAGCTATTGTTATTTTTAAAATACTGAATTGCTTTTAAATACCGAGCTATTGCAATATATTAGGCCCTTAACCTGAACTGAAATTTTCTCACCTCATAGTGTGTTTAAGTGGTATTCAAGCGCTTAGGCTCACTTGGATTTGCTCTACATCAAGACCCGCTTCTCTCACGTTATCAGCCGATTAGGAGCTGAATCGTGGGACCGAGGGGCCAATCACTTTGGCGGCCATATTGTGTAGGAGCAGGTTGCTGCTCTAGTGTTTGTGAAGAGGCGCCTGACGCGTCGCGCCCAAACACTTAAAAGCAGACGCCCTCCCTACGCGTCAGCGTACGCAACAGCGACGCGCCTTTCCGCGCCAAAGGAGCGCCTAAGGAAAGCCCGTCTGTGCCCATCCGTGCCAGACCGGGACAGGACGGGACAGGCAGGGCCTGGGACTTCAATGGTGGGATCCACAACCATGGAACTGCTGAAATACAGCAGTAAGCAGTTGCAGAAGCTTAGAGATAGGACAAAGATCTGCTGCCCTCCGAAAGCCCTGTTAGAGGAGATAAGGATACCCTGTCCCCTTTGTAAACATATAGGCGTAGGAGCTAGCAAAACAAAATCATACTCCTTTGCTCTGCTCAACTGTCGCTGCCTTCCGAGACACGCGATAGAAATCTGCTTACTTCTGGAGGAACTAGAACCGGATGCCCTTTTCCTCACTGAAACGTGGCTCAAAGAAACATCAGACCCCGATATAGTACGGGCGCTTCCCTGTGACTACTCCATCTGTAGGAAAGACCGTCAAGGGGGTCGAGGGGGGGGGGGGGAGTAGCAATTATTCATAAATCTATTTTTGACTGCCATACTTCAGAGAGCTTAGGTTTTTCCATCTCCCTCTTTCCCACTTGTACCTTCTCAGGTATCCTTGTTTATAGGCCCCCTGGAGATTATCATAGCTTTTGTAATAATCTCTTAGAGAAAATTTCACTTCCTATTAGTAGCTACTCCAATTACTCTATCTTGGGGGACCTTAACATTCAGCTAGACGAAATAGAGACACTCCCAGAGCAGTCTTTGACTGACACTTTGAGGGTAGTACAACTAGCACAAATAGTGTCAGGGTCCACCCACATAGCGGGCCATCTTCTGGACCATATCTTCCCTAACTTGGGTAATATTATCTGCAAACCGCCTAGCTTTGTTCCGTGGTCAGACCATGCCCTGCTCTCTTTTGCTTGGTCTCCTTCTGATCAAAACCACATACCCAACCTCTCCAAGAGATTGAGTCGAACATGGTCCAGGCTTTCGGCAGCGGAGTGGGAGGCGGCACTGATGAGATCCCCTCCGACTCCCTGTGATGACCCTGTCCAGGCCAATGAGGCCTTTAACAGATCTCTAGAATCCACCTTGGACGATATCCTCCCCAGAAAAGTTGTCCATCATAGGACTGGTCCTAATAAAAAACCCTGGTATTCGGGGGATTTAAAAGAATGTAAACAACGATGTAAACGGGCTAAGAGAAATTGGAGGAAAGATTTCTCTATATCAGCTAAAGTAGAATACAGGACTCAGATTAGATCTTATAAAAATCAGTTGAAAACTGTGCAAGCAGCCTACTTCCAGGATAAAATCTCAGAAGCAGCCAATAGGCCAAGGGAAATATTTAAAAATTTTCAACAATTGGTTAATCCTACCCTGGCCATTAGGGCTTCAGCTGATCCCCTGAAACGCTGTGAGGACCTGGCCTCCTTCTTTGTTGCAAAGGTTGAAAACATCTATGCTGGCTTTGGTGTTAGAGAGCAATCCGTCAGCATCAAGGAGATAGAGTTAACATCGGAGGAGGTCAGTTTGGACCCCGGTAATAGTCTTGAAGCTTTCCCCCCGTTGGATTTGGCCACCGTTGAACGCCTCCATGTAAATCTTAAGTCAGGCTCACCTTTGGATGTTGCTCCATCATCTGCTCTCAAACAGGTACTTGGGACGGTATGTCCCGCCATAATGCAGGTCATTAACACCTCCTTGGAGACGGGAGTAGTGCCCCCCACCTGGAAGTTGGCAAAAGTCAAGGCCCTCTTAAAAAAATCTAACCTTGACCCTGATGATTTTGCCAACTATAGGCCCATCTCTTTACTTCCTGTACTCAGCAAGATAGCTGAAAAACATGTGAATCATGTTTTATCCTCTTTCATAGAGACCACAGGAGCCCTCCATTCTTCCCAGACGGGGTTTAGAGCCAAACAAGGGACAGAGACTGCGCTGGTGGCGGTGGTGGAAGCAACTAGGAGCATCATTGCTGCCGGAGGCTGCGCTGCGGTGGTCCTGTTGAACCTCAGCGCAGCATTCAATATGGTCAACCATCCCCTCCTACTCCACCGGCTCCGCCTTGCAGGAGTTTCTGGAATGGCCCTTAAATGGCTCCATTCCTTCCTGTCGGAGAGATTCTTCTCAGTTTTTGAAGAGGAAGTGTCTTCAAGCCAACTTCAACTGTATCGCGGCGTTCCCCAGGGATCCTCACTCAGCCCTACCATGTTTAACATCTACATGAGACCATTGGCTGAAGTGGTGCTTCCCTGGGGTATTCAGCTTGTCACCTACGCTGATGATACACTGTTGGTCGGCTCTCTGACTAGGGATGAAATCACAGAACAAGGGACTTGCAATCTATCCCCCTGCCTCGCCATGGTGAAGGAGTGGATGACCTCATCGTTTCTAAACCTTAATGGGTCAAAAACAGACATCATGCTGCTGGGCCATAGAGCCCCTCTCAACCTGGATCCTTGGTGGCTTAACTGTCTTGGTCCTCCACCCCGCCCCCCCCCCAGACCAAATAAAGAGTCTGGGAGTATGGCTTGACTCTGCCCTTGACTTTTAAGTTCAGGCAAAGAAGGTGGCCGCGACCTGGTATGGACTGATTAGGATCCTCAGGAAGGTTCTGCCCCTCCTTCCTTTCGAGGCAAGACGCATACTGGTTCAGTCGTTGATCCTCTCACGGCTGGACTACGCAAACCCGGCTGCTGATGAATGTACCGAGACGTAGCTCGGCTAAGGCTGCTTTGCTGTTACTCCACTGGCTGCCGATTCAAGAGAGAATCACGTTCAAAATCATGTGTATGGCACATAAGTCCATCTGGAATGACGGTCCCACTATCCTGTACCCTCTGTTCCATCGTCATCACTCTTGCAGATCGTTAAGATCTAATCAGCGCAATCTGCTTGTAGTACCTAGGGTGAAGCGAGCCCGTATGGGAGGACGTCAGCTCGCCTTCCTGGCTGCCAAATGTTGGAACCAATTACCAGACAACATCAGGCATGTAGGTGACCACCTCGCTTTCAGGAAGCAATTGAAGACACTTTTATTCAACTGAGTGTCTTTGGTCAGTACTCTGGTCTTACAGCGCTGGGATGCCTAAGGGTAGCCATGCACCCTACAAAAGAGTATTCATTCATTCATATTGTTATCGGGGCGATTTCAATATTCTCATGAATCTAAAACTAGACTCCACTACTGATTTAAAAAAGCAGTCTAAACCCAAGTCATTTAGATCTATTACTAACAATGTGAAGACACTTGATCTTTGTGATCCATGGCGTGTGCAGAACCCCTCAAAAAAAGAGTTTACCTGCTGATCGGGAAGGTTCAAGTCCTCCTCTCGTATTGATTTTTTTCTTGCTTCTGCAAAACTTAAATTTCTGTACCAGAAGACTTTGCATAATGGCTTCTCTGACCATGCTATGGTAGTCATCGAGTTCTCTTTGGGGGAGAGTAAGAGAACTCCTAAACGATGGGTTTTTAATAAGATATATTTATCCGATGAATCATGGGTAATATCTCTTAAATTAGAGATAGGAGAATACATTGCACGCAATATCGGTACTGCTCCTCTTCACGTTGTTTGGGACTCCTTGAAGGCCTTTATTCGGGGGGTAGTTATAGGAAAAGATGCAATGGAATCGTCCATCACTAGGAATACAAAGAACATGCTGCAGCAAAAAATACAGGCTTTAAAAGAATAAATGTATCATAACCCCTCTGTTAGCGTACAGAAACAATTAAATGCTGCTAAGCGGGAGCTAAGTGTGCACTTTTTCGCAAGGAGTGAGGACATTTTTTGCAGGCAATCCCAAAAAATGTATGAAGATAGTAATTTTACAGTAAATCATGCACTTCTGTGCGGGTGTTTGCTACATAAAGGACAAATATTTCTGTACCGGATATAAGAGCAACCTCTTTTTGAGACAATAGCACTCGTATACCACTCATTTGGTTGACTCTGCTTTCAAGGTTGAAATCGACCGCCAGATGGAAACATCCAGCTTCCCATGCGGAGGAGTTAACACAACTTTTTCCTAATCAAACCACACGCTTAGTTGCCATAATCATGTAAGCGATGCCTGCTAACGTTGAACAACAATCTCCATTATTTCAAATAAATAACTCCTGTTTCCAGTAAACGGAACGTTGTTATGATAGCAGGTGTCGGACTACCTTTCAAAACTCAGTCCAAATCAGGCACATCTTGTATACAAGACCCATGCAATTGTATGTGTCTATAAATTAAGGAGTGATTTGGTACTAGTGTGCAATCCTCACCATTCACATAGACTTCTTTTCCCTCCCTCAGACACCCATATGTAAATGGTAATAACCAAGCTTCATGGACATAAGCGCTGCCAAAACATACATATCTGCCTATAGCATAGTATTTCATGCAAACCTCAAACTTAACAAGGTAAAAAAATAACGTTATTGTACTGTGGATAAGCCACTCACCTGAATTGGATCTCCAATGACTGACCACTTCTAACCATTCTCATAGCGCGCCCTGTGCTCTGATTTGACAGTGAGAGAGTGATCACACCATAGTTTGTACTGCTAATCATTCTCAGCATACGCTACGAATACGCTTCGAGGTTACGCGTCGTATCAAAGCCTCCGTGTGACGTCATGTACAAAAAAAAGCGAATGTTTTTAATTGTTTTAAAACATATATTCATGTATTTAATGAACATACTAACAAAAGACTTAATCTAAGATAATTAGAGAATATTTTTTTGTAAGTTTTAAAAATCCTATATTACTATAACCTATATTACCTCTATATTGTATGAGTCCAGCTGTGTGCCCCTCCGCCTGGTACCCTAGACTCCACCACGCCCAAACCCGGCTCATAAGCACGCCTGATTGTCAACACAAAACCATTAGCACGCATATCGCTTTTCCACACATGCTTTTACAACTAGTATACATTTACCACACATGATAAATGCATAATCTTAACAATGTTTTTTTGTTGACCAATACGTGTTGTAATGCTTGTGCCTTACGTCCTTCAAATTAGGTTCTAGGTATACGTGTGACCAACTCTCATAAGATCAGAGGCCAAGGACAAACACTGTGGTATCTGTGGCACCAAATAGATCACAGAGAAAATATACGCAGGGTAAAATGAAAGTAACAGGTATAATAAAAATAACGAAGGAAAACTACTAAAATGGAGGTTGGACGGAGTATGTAATCAACGTTTGGCGCCTCTACACTACATTTCAAATAAATATACATACAATATGTTTATTAATATATTACAAAAGTATAGCACCGGATAACACACATGACCCGGGAAAACAAAGCGGCAAATGTAATACCTAAAATCAGGAAAGGTTTGCTTGGCGAACTTGAAGAAAAAGAAAAAAAAGTGCACTTGCAAACAAGGCTGCGCATGTGTAGACAGTACAACTGATGCAGCAAAAAAAAAGAAAAGTTTCACATACTGTCATAGAAATATAGTTCTAAAATTACCCCCGTAATTTCCCCCCCGGGACCTAATAAACAAAACGGACTTCTAGTTTTTTTTCACCTTTTCCACCGTGTACAAGTACTGCATGAGTACCCCGCCATTATTTTATTTTTTTTAAATAAAAATTGTGCCTAAAGATCCATGTACCACCCCCCTGATCAAGACTATAGGGTCAGAATGTTTCTACCCTGCCCCCTTTCCTTATGTCTCAACTTTGCTTTACTGTTTTCTTGTGACTCGGCTCTCGTGACAAACAAGATGGCTGCCAACACTTCCTGTTTTGGAGTATTGACAACCAATCAGCATGCAGCTCTTGCTTGTAATTGTACGTCTTTCCAAACGCGTATGCCTCGATTTTCCTAAAAAAAAAAAAAAAAGCCAAAACTTCCTGGTTTCGAGTGTTGACAGACAGTTCACAGCCAATCAGCATACAGCTCGCGCTCGTAATTGAACAGATTTCCGTAAGCGTGCTAAACTCCGTCTCTAGATATTGTTATGATTTTACTTGCAATTTTCTCAGAAACTACTCAACGGATTTACACCATTTAAAAAAAAGCACAATCTGTGAACAGAACTCTACCTCTCTGCCAAATTTTGTGTAATTCCGTTCAGCCGTTCGGCTAAAGGTCCCTATGGAAAATTGCATGGAGAAAGCATGTTTTTGGACCCCCTTTTTTCTCAGCCCCCGCTTTACAAATCACCCCCAAACTTTCAGGGAAGGAGCGGAACCAAGCAAGCCATTTTCTTGGAGAAATTCACGAAGATTCGTCCACCGGTGCTAAAGTTATTCCAAATAGAATGTTGTGGATTTCTTAAGGAAAGTAGGTCCTAACTATAACCACCTACTGGCAACCGCCAGTAGGTAATATATATATATATATATATATATATATATATATATATATATATATACTGACCTCCAATTCCCGGTCATGGACGAAGCGCATACTGGGAGATACGTATTTGGGGGCAGATGTATCAACCAATTTTTTTATCACAAGCGCTGCGAATCGCAAAAAAACAGTGATCAAGCCTCGGCTGAGGTGAAACGCGTCATGGCGACTGGTGGGCTGTTTATTCTTCACGAATAAATGCACTAACAACGAGAGCACGGAGTCTGTGGCTTTACTCAAGTTTCCGGTTTGGTTGTTTGGCGTAGCGTGGCTGCGCTTGCTGCACTGTATCGGACTCAACGCTATATATATATATATATATATATATATATATATATATATATATATATATATATATATATATATATATATATATATATATACTGACCTCCAATTCCTGGTCATGGACGAAGCGCACACTGGGAGATACGTATTTGGGGGCAGATGTATCAACCAATTTTTTTATCGCAAGCGCTGCGAATCGCAAAAAAACAGCTTCGCGACTAAAAATATAGAGAAATTATATGTATGAAAGAATTTGCATCGCAGTATAAGGAATCCCAAAAATTGTAATTCCTTACGTTGCAAGAACGTCTTTTCTGCAAACATATTTGCGATTTCTAATTTTGCGAGTTTTCATGTTTGCGAAATTCGCAAACCAGAAATCACAAATTAAGAAATCGCAATGACATGTGTGAAAAATTCGCAAATTGCGAATTTGTGAAATTCGCAATTTTAGAAATCGTAATTAGCACCAAGTGCATCCAGGTGGTAACCAGATTGAAAGTATAAAAAAGAACCCACAATACAATTGAAAGTTCCAAAATGGCAGGACTATACCTGATAGCCAGGAGGCTGCGTATCCATGCCCTTGCACATAGGAGACAGAGACAGGAGCGAATATTCGGACTGCGCATCACGCTGTTCCAGCAGACTGAAGAGGACATCTATGATAAATACAGACTGCACCCACACACCATCTTGGACCTCATAAATGAAGTGAAACCTTTTTTGGAGCACCCAACAGGCAGGACACAATCAATTTCTACCCATGTGCAGGTATTGTGCTCACTGCACCTTCTGGCTTCAGGGTCTTTTCGAAGCGTCATAGCAGAGGTTGGTGGGGTGTCCCAGAGTGCTCTTTCGTGCTTTTTTCATGCCTTTTTGGATGCAATGCTGAACAGCCTTCAACATCACATCTACTTTCCAAACAAGCATTGCAAGAAACACAACTTGATTTTTACCAAATTGCACGTTTTCCCCATGTGATTGGCTGCATTTACGGCACCCATATTGCCATCACACCACCAGCAGCTACAGAATATGTCTTCAGGAATAGGAAAAGCTTCCATTCCCTGAACATCCAGATTGTGTGCAATGCCAAATACATAATCAATGATATTGTGGCTAAATACCCAGGCAGCACACATGACTCCTTCATTTTCCGACATAGTGGGATTCATGGACGTCTGAGTGCTGGACAGTTTTGAGGGGGATACCTGCTTGGTAAATATATCTCACACATCCATCCTTCCATACATTAGTAAATTGTCAGTGCAACAAACATTTACTTTTACTTTTCCTCAATGCAGGTGACAGTGCCTACGCAGTCCTAACGCCATAGTTAATTCCATCAAATGCAAGTGAGAGAACATACAACAGGGCACACCAGTCAATACGCAGCGTCATTGAACGCACATTTGGCATTTTAAAAAGCCGTTTCCGGTGCATACACAAAAGTGGAGGGGCATTGCAGTACATTCCTGAAACATGTTGTAAGATTGTAACAAGCTGCGCAATGCTACATAACATGGCAATGAGGAAAGGCACAGCCATTGAAGTGAGTGACTCTGACACATCTGATGATGATTGCATACCTCCCCCTGGCAGGGCAACTGCAGCAGTAGGAGCAGCAGCTGGATGGCAGAGACGGTCTGAGATAACACAAAATTACTTTTAGGTAAGAAAAGTAGTCTCACAACATATCTGTGTTTTGCAGGTGCTGTGTTTAATCACACTTCACACACCTTGTTTGTATAATAACCCATGACATGTTACAGCACAGTCATGGTACTGTTGCATAAAATATAATACCAGGCATGTGTCTAATCATAATAGGAAAAAGTAGTGCAATGTAGAAGTTCACTTTCTACGGTGGCGGCTAGGTGCAGGGCGGTGTTCGGATTCTGTGCTCTCCATTACACGTGTATTAGCAGCACCATGTCTGCCACTTCTGCGCTGCGTGACTTGCAATGTTGGAGTCGGAATGTTACTACTCCTGCTAAAAGTGTCATTACTGTCTGCAGAAGCCATTAGGGTGCTGGCACCAGAGTTGGCAGTTTCTAAGATTTCTACAACACTTGTCACTTGATCCAAGACTCTAGCAATGTTGTTGGTGCATTAACTCATCTCCCTCTACATGGTGATGCTGAGCCTGGTAAAGTTTGATGTCACTGTACAGAGTCGGTTAATAGCCTTTGTGTAACTATGCATTCTTCCATGAGCACGATGAGCAGCCCTGTTTCTAGATGTCTCTGTGTGCTCTAGTGTCATGCATAATTTGTCAATTGCAGCTGCCATCGACATCATGCCCTCACCCACGTTTTGCTGATTGTTGTTTAGTTTTGTGAGCTGTCTACTGATTGACCGCTGTGCCTTATGTTGCAGGCGCTGCACATCAAGCAGGTCCTGTTCCAGACCACCAAATACTGTTTGTGTCTCAAGATGAACACTGCTACTCCTGGATCTCTCAACACTGTATGCTTGTGTTCTTCTTTGGGGTTGCTGTTGGCCATGGCTCTCACCAGGGACCACTGTGTCTTGGCCACTGTCTCTTGTATCCCCATGAAGGTCAATATCATCCTCCAAAGGAGGCAGAGGGGGCACATGTATGTGCTTCCTGTGCACAATTGGTGTGGACACATGTTCCTCACTTCTTTCACCTTCTGTCCCAGATCCAACATGGACTTGTGATTCATCTCCCTCTGTGTGGTCCCTTGGTGCCATTGATTGTGCTGTGGATGTAGAGTGAGACATGTGAGTTTGTGTTTTGTTCAGCATCTTGGAACAAATAAAGCTTTCTGTTTTGAACTTACATCAATCCTGACACTCTCATTTTGACTACCAACAACACCACAATGTGGGCCTGTGTTTCATTGCTACCAAATACAAACTATCCTTGGTAAGACTACAACTAAGCATGGGCGCAAATCCGTTCCGCTCGCGGATTTTGCGGATTTTCTGTAAATTTGCAATCCGCGAACGCTCGCGAATTTACCGAAAATCCGCAAATTCGCACGCAGCAGATTTTTTTTTCTTGGTGATACAATTTTGCGGCGTGCGGCGTTCACTTACCGTCATTCAGTGTTTGCCGAGTTGTTTTTCTCGATATTTTGCGAGTGCTGCGCCATTTTGGATCTTGCTGCGGGATCATGCGGGAGTTTGGCGACCGCGATTACGTAATCGCGGCTTGCCACCTTGCACAGCACGTATCGCGAGAGTTCGCAATTGCGAACACGTAGGTGCCGCGAGCACCAACAATCTCGCACTCGCGAAATTACAAAATTTGAAATTCTGCACAAGAAATCCACCAGCAAGCAGCATAAACCTTCTGAAAATGATGATTTCTATCAGAATAACACCTCAGGTTGACATTTGCCTGCACTTTTTTTTGCAAGGAGTCCATTTTTTGGGGGGGGGGGGAGGAAGTGCCCCACAGTCTCCAACTTCCTGTTCCTGCCCAGCAGGCTCCTCCCAGTGCTTTCTTCATGTGCTGGTCACTTTCATTCGGATTCTTGACCTGGAAGGATTACTTTATGTGGATGCTGCTGGATGTTTGGATTTGAGGCCTTTTTGACTTTCTTTGGATCACTTTTGGATTAGAAATTTCACAAGTAAGTTTGTTTGGGGCATTACAGTTGCTGCAACTATAATTTTGGAATTTTCGATTTTTGGGCTGTTGTTGGGGCCTTTTGCCCAGGGGTAGTGAGTGGTGCATGGACTGAGTCTTTCTGTGGGGTCTCTTTAATGTAAACATAATGGAGGGCATGGATGGCATGGGATTGTGCTGATTTTTGTGTGTTTTTCGATTTTTTGGGCTGCTGTTGGGGCCTTTTGCCCAGGGGTAGTGAGGGGTGCATGGACTGAGTCTTTCTGTGGGGTCTCTTTAATGTAAACATCATGGAGGGCATGGATGGCATGGGATTGTGCTGATTTTTCTGTGTTTTTCGATTTTTTGGGCTGTTGTTGTGGCCTTTTGACCAGGGGTAGTGAGTGGTGCATGTGCCTAGTCTTTCTGTGGGGTGTCTTGAATTTAAACATCATGGAGGGCATGGATGGCATGGGATTGTGCTGATTTTTCTGTGTTTTTCGATGTTTTGGGGTGTTCATGGGGACAGGCCATGTGGGTGGGGGACATTTTGAGTGCTGGTACAGGCAGGCCCTGGCCATGTGCTGGGAGGCAGGGGGACATTTTGAATGCAGGCAGTGTTCTAAGGTCTGCAACCATTTTGCCTAGCTTTCAACCATTATGCCCAGGGGTAGTGAGTGGTGCATGGGCCTAATCTTTCTGTGGGGTGTCTTGAATTTAAACATCATGGAGGGCATGGATGGCATGGGATTGTGCTGATTTTTCTGTGTTTTTCGATTTTTTGGGCTGTTGTTGTGGCCTTTTGACCAGGGGTAGTGAGTGGTGCATGGGCCTAGTCTTTATGTGGGGTGTCTTGAATTTAAACATCATGGAGGGCATGGATGGCATGGGATTGTGCAGATTTTTCTGTGTTTTTCGATTTTTTGGGGTGTTCATGGGGACAGGCCATGTGGGTGGGGGCCATTTTGAGTGCTGGTACAGGCAGGCCCTGGCCATGTGCTGGGAGGCAGGGGGCTATTTTGAATGCAGGCAGTGTTCTTAGGTCTGCAACCATTTTGACTAGCTTTCAACCATTATGCCCAGGGGGAGTGAGTGGTGCATGGGCCTAGTCTTTCTGTGGGGTGTCTTGAATTTAAACATCATGGAGGGCATGGATGGCATGGGATTGTGCTGATTTTTCTGTGTTTTTCGATTTTTTTGGCTGTTGTTGTGGCCTTTTGACCAGGGGTAGTGAGTGGTGCATGGGCCTAGTCTTTCTGTGGGGTGTCTTGAATTTAAACATCATGGAGGGCATGGATGGCATGGGATTGTGCTGATTTTTCTGTGTTTTTCGATTTTTTGGGGTGTTCATTGGGACAGGCCATGTGGGTGGGGGCCATTTTGAGTGCTGGTACAGGCAGGCCCTGGCCATGTGCTGGGAGGCAGGGGGCCATTTTGAATGCAGGCAGTGTTCTTAGGTCTGCAACCATTTTGCCTAGCTTTCAACCATTATGCCCAAGGGTAGTGAGTGGTGCATGGGCCTAGACTTTCTGTGGGGTGTCTTGAATTTAAACATCATGGAGGGCATGGATGGCATGGGATTGTGCGGATTTGTTTGTGTTTTTCGATTTTTTGGGGTGTTCATGGGGACAGGCCATGTGGATGGGGGCAATTTTGAGTGCTGATACAGGCAGGCCCTGGACATGTGCTGGGAGGCAGGGGCCATTTTGAATGCAGGCAGTGTTCTTAGGTCTGCAACCATTTTGCCTAGCTTTCAACCATTATGCCCAGGGGTAGTGAGTGGTAGGTATGGGCGGAAAATCCGTTTCGCTCGCGGATTTTGCGGATTTTCGGGAAATCCGCAATCCGCGAGATTCGCGAATCTCCCGCAAAATCCGCAAATCCGCGAGCAGCGGATTTTGCTCGCACTGCTCGCACTGTTCGCGTGAGTTCGCGGCTTCCCAGTACAACTTCGCGCCCCGCGAATAAGTGCTAAATTGCAGAAATACGATCTTAGCAAAACTGAAACTACTTGCCAGGTTCAAAAGTTCAGGCTCATCATTAGTAGCCATTTCCTGTAGTGCTTCCTGAGGGGCCCCTCCAGAGTTCAGTTGCCAGTTGCAACTATTATGTGACCCTGCTCTGAACCTCAGAATAGTTACACATATGCCACAAAGGTCCTGAATTACAGCGAAGGGAGACAAGCAGGAGCCAGGCTGGAAGTTAAAATCCATTAATCAGCCCCTAATTCATTATTGTCAGTTGGGGCAGGGCAGGTGTTGTAACTAATTTTGCAACAATGAAAGCACTTAGCAAGTGCAAAAGATCACTAATCAGGGCGCACTAAGGAAGCAGGTGCCAGCTAAAAAAATATTCTGTGACACATTAATCAGCCCCAAATTAATTCAGGTCACTTGAGGCAGGGAAGGTGTGCTTTGCTTTGCCGAAAATAATGTACACTGGACAACCAGAGGGTGTGGTGATGAAACAGAGGGTGGCATGGGTGGGCCAGAGGGTGGCATGAGTAGTCAGAGAGTGGCAGTGGTGACAGAGAGTGGCAGTGATGAAGAAGAGTGTCCCAAACAGGCTGGACACGTAGAAACAACAAGTTCGCAAAACTTGCGACCCGACAGGTAAGTTCGCAAATTGCGAAATTGTAAAAACCCTCGCGAACTGGCAGAAACACGGGCGAACACAAAAAAAAAAAAATCCGCAAATTCGCGGGAATTCGCGGATTTTGCGGATTGCGAGTTCGCAAATCCGCAAAATTCGCGAACGCGAGATCCGCAAAATTCGCCCATGCTTAGTGAGTGGTGCATGGGCCTAGTCTTTCTGTGGGGTGTCTTGAATTTAAACATCATGGAAAGGCTTGAATGGCATGGGATTGTGCTGATTTTTATGTGGTTTTCGAGTTTTTGGGGTGTATAACTGAACTGATGTTCCTCTGTCTTCCATTGCTTTTAGGTGCACAAGACTCAAGAGAACCACCAGTGCCAGGAAGAAGTCCTGCAGCGGTGTGTGTGTGCAGCATAACGTCACGCAACGTCACATCTGGCCACAGACAACTCTGCAACTCGTGCAACTGCGGCCTGCTGTTCTGACCTCTGAAGAAGATGGCCCCAAAAAAGTTCCCCGTAGCTCCTCTAGCAAGAAAGTTGCCAGTAAGGAGCAGAAGAAGCAAGTTACCAAGGAGACTGGTGTGCCACCCGCCACATTTTTTGGGAGTAAAAAAAAGTACGCCTGCAGCAGCAGCGGGATCTGCTGGGGACCAAGCTGGGAGCAGCACCCCGCACCATTGGGCTCAGTGCCACCACCACCACGACCACGCCAACTTAAGTCCAAGCCCTTGAGTGCTGCAGAGGCACTTAGTCTAGTTGTTCAATCACCATCGACCAGTGATGTTGGCTCATCGCAAGAAAGTAGCAGCAATGTCCCTTAATCAACACAGGTTGTTGTAACTCATCTGACGAGTGTTGAACAACCACAGCCGCAACAACAACCACATGTGCAAGTACAAGCCCAAGTACTTGTGGAAATAGAGGCAGCGCAAGGAGATGCGCAAGCAGAGGTGCATGGAGGGTCACCAGTGCCCACAATTGTTGTTCCTCCAGAAGTAGGGGCACATCATGAAATCGACAATCAAGCTGAGGTATTATTTGAGGAAGCCACTCCTCTTGATGATCATTCATTGTCTTCCTCATCCCTAGCAAGAAAAAGATCAAGGGTGGTGTCTACATCTTCTTCAAGCCCACCTCCTTCTGATGATACGGATCAAACTTGGGAACCACCACTGCGGTCTGAGAGTGAGGCACACCATGATCTGACAAAGGTATTTAAGCGTAAAAGGAAGGTCGTCGAAAGTCTCATAGTTATGGAGTGTGATGAGGCTCAACAAGAAGTGGCGGATACTACTGCTGATGAAGACTCTCACGACGACGACCCAGTCATCATAAAGGTCACTGCAGCCCCAGCGGGCATGCAGCAAACAGACATGTTGACCCTAGCCCGAGAAGCTGCTGAGCGTGATGATGTTGTTGACGAGGAGGCAATGGAAACACCACAATCATTGGAGTTAACTAGTACACCAACACGTACCGCTTCCATATTTCTTCCTCGCCAGAAGGGACCTCCATCCACCTCGACCTCAATTAGAGGTGGTGAAAGTGCACAACGTACTAAAGTTCGGCAATCCACATCCTCCACTTCATCTGGCATTAGCAGCATGACCACCACCACCAGTATCGCCGCCTCCTCCGGCCCCCACAGACATTTCAAGTCCGCAGTTTGGGACTTCTTTAGTGTTTGCCCAAAAAAGGAAAACGTCGCCATTTGTAGCATTTGTAAGCATGCAGTTAGTCGTGGTAAGTTTGGTACCAACTATGGTACCGGAGGCCAGAGAGGTCATCTTGAGAGACAGCACGCTGTCCAATGGTTTGCGCACCTAAAGGAGATCAAGGAAGCCCGAATTGCAAGTCAAGAAAACGTTGATGTTTCATCTGATGATGACGAGGAGGAAGAAGTGTCCAACACTTTACTTACACCCAGTACCCCTGTCAGCAGCACACCCCCTGTGAGCCACACTAAGATTGTGGGAGAGAGTGAGACACCAATGCAAAAAAGTTCATCAGCGAGCATAACTGGGTCGAAGAAGTAATCATCATCATCATCATCCCGTAAAAGCATGGTCCAGGGCAACATTAGAACCATGTTGTTTTCAGCAGCGCCATATGATCGCAACCACCCACTGATGCGTCTGTAAAACCACTAAGCTGGCTAAAATGCTAGCTCTGGACCTTCTCCCTTTTTCTTTTGTAGGAGGGGTTGGTTTTCTAGAATTAGTGGCAGCGCTCAGCCCTAAATGGAAGGTTCCTAGCCGGTTCTATTTTGCTAGAGTTGCGGTTCCAGCACTACATGAAGATGTGCTGGAGGTGATTGGGGCAGCTTTGCAGAAGAGTGCTGTTCACACTATACATCTGACAACAGACATGTGGACCAGTGGCGCAGTGGCGCAGGCGCTGATTACATGTGCATCACTGCACACTGGGTCTCTTTTTCAGGGGTTAAAGCAAAGCTAAACGCAGATGTTGAACCGGACCAAGTTTTTAAAGCTGCTCGGAAACATGCAACACTAGCCATGTTTGGCTTGGAGAAACGTCACACAGCAGAAAACATTTTGAATGAGTTTAACACAAAGGTCTTTCACTGGCTGTCCTCCAAAAAATGCCAGATTGGTTATGTTTCCACGGATAATGTCGCCTATGTAGTTAAGGCCATGGAGCTGGGTCACTATTTCAGAGTGCCGTTTTTGGTGCACTGTATAAACCTGGTTGTTAAAAAATTCTTGAGTGATGAAGACAGTCTAGCGTGCGAGTTAGTGGCCACCTGCCGAAGAATGTGCAACCATTTCAGCCATTCTTTTAAGGCCCAGAAGCATCTGAGGGGCCTGCTACATGAACGTCGAATGCCAGTGAAAGCACTCATCCAGGAGGTGCCGACAAATTGGAACTCAACCTTCTACATGCTTGAGCGTCTGTATGAGCAGTATACGGTACTCGATCACTATTTCTTAACACTGGGTACAGCTCAGAAGGACCTGAGGCTAGATGCGGCGCAATGGAACCTAGTTAAAAGCCTGACAGACATGCTTCGTCCTTTTGAGGTCTTCACGCGTGCAGTCAGCAGGGAGGACTAATTTGGGAAAAGCTATCCCATTGTTGCGCATGCTGGAGCACCAACTGACGGCGGTGACTTCTATGTTTCAAAAAGATTAAAAAAAGCAAGACGCTTTTGTTTTGGCTGAGAAATTATTAGAGCGCCTACTTGGTGATGAACGTCTTAAAATGATCCACTCAGAACAGCATTACATTTGTGCTACTATTCTGGATCCACGCTACAAAAAGGCGCTGGCAGGCCGAGCATTCTTTCCTTTTGATGATGAAGATGTTACAAAGTACAAACGTTGGCTAGCCTTGTCAGCCAAGAGGTTTGAAAGAGAACGGCAGCAAATTGAAGGAAAAGGAAGTACATCAGCATCAGCAGGCCATCCCCAGTCAAAAGAATCCACTTCTGCACCTGTGGCTGTGGCACAAGTGACCTCTCAGCCATTAAAGACACCGGCAACCGGATCATCTGCACCAGACACAACAGTAACATTGGATGCAGAAGAGGATTGGCTAACTCGGCTTGGGTTTGGTTCTCAAAAGTTCACAGCAAAAAGTAAGCAAAGTGGAGGAACCTTGGAGGACCTTGAGTCGATGGTGCAGGACTATCTGAATGACTCAACAGAGGTCTATGTTAATGCTGACCCATTAGCGACTTGGCATGGGAAAAAAGAATTGTGGGCACAGATCTCAAACCTGGCTATAAACTACTTGTCTTTTCCACTCTTAAGTGTGTCTTCTGAATGTGTTTTCAGTGCTGCTGGTGGAATTGTAAATTCCAAACGGGCCCGCCTCTCGCCCAAAAATGTCGAGAGGTTAACAATGATCAAGATGAATCAGCACCTCATACCACCAGATTACAATGTACGAGAACAAACGCCGGATAAAGACGAGGAGGACAGCAATTTAGCTGATGGAATTTGTTCTCTGTTAGGTGACACTGACCTACTCCTGCCTGAATTTGCAGAGTATGAGGACAAATTCTTATTCTTATTCCCTGACTCCGAGCCCTGAAAATGAGCCAATGAATCAATAACTTTCTTTTTCGTCCTTTTTCACTTGTATTCCTGTGTGTCTGTCTTTCTTTGTTTTGCACAGTTAATATATTTAAAACTTTAATCACCTAATCACAAAAACAAGCCCATCAGCAGATCTGTCTTCACTTGTTTGCTTATTGATTTGAAGGTGCCGCAGTCTGCATTCCTCAGGTTCACAAGTTCACAAGAACATGCTCCTCTATCCTCCTCCTCCAGACTCCTATTTCCCTCAAAGCAGAGGGCTGGATTACGCCCAATGAAGAAAGACTCTGCACTTGTGGGGGTGTTCTACTTCTTTGCGGGTGAGTTGGCGGGTCTTGGGGCCATTGCTGGGAAGCTCTAATACCGGATAAAAGTGGTTTGGACCAAATCGGAGGCGAAAGTTATTTTTGCGTTTTTGCTGACTTGCTTGCCTTTGAGGTGCTTTTTGGGGGGGTTCCAGGTGTTTGTGGGTGGGTTTTGGGGTCTGGGAGCACTGCTGGGATAGTCTAATTTTGATTGCATTGCCTTTTCAGGAAATCCGTGGTGGAAAACGGGAGTTATGACCTAGCTGCACAGCGCGTTTGGACCGAAGGTCGATAAATATTGTAAGTATGAGATTTTCCTTTTTGGCTGTTTGGGGGAGTTGTGCTTTTTTGCGGGTGGGTTGGCGGGTCTTGGGGCATTGCTGGGAAGGTCTAATACCGGATAGAAGTGGTTTGGACAAAATCCATGAGGGAAAAGGTTTTGCTGTTTCTGACATTTTGCTCAATGTAGCATTTTTGGGGGCCTGTTTGGGAGGCTTCCTGGTGTTTGTGGGTGGGTTTCGGGGTCTGGGAGCACTGCTGGCTATGGATACTTTTGATTGCAAGAGGTTTGAAGCAAATTCATGGTGGCAGAGGGGAATTAGGGCCTAGCCACAGAGCGCGCGCGGAGTGATTTTGGAAATTGCCATGAAAATTACTTGGTCCCTATTTTTGTACTTTTACTTTTTTGCTGTTTGGGGGTCTTCTACTAGTTTTCGCCTGGGTTGACAGCTCTGGGGCCATTGCTGGGAAGATCTAATACCGGATAAAAGTGGTTTGGACCAAATCGGAGGCGAAATTTTGTTTGCACTTTTGCTGACTTGCTTGCCTTTGAGGTGCTTTTTGGGGGGGTTCCGGGTGTTTGTGGGTGGGTTTTGGGGTCTGGGAGCACTGCTGGGACAGTCTAATTTTGATTGCATTGCCTTTTCAGGAAATCCGTGGTGGAAAACGGGATTTATGACCTAGCTGCACAGCGCGTTTGGACCGAAGGCCGATAAATATTGTAAGTATGAGATTTTCCTTTTTGGCTGTTTGGGGGTGTTGTGCTTTTTTGCGTTTTGGTTGGCGGGTCTTGGGGCACTGCTGGGAAGGTCTAATACCAGATAGAAGTGGTTTGGACAAAATCCATGAGGGAAAAGGTTTAGCTGTTTCTGACATTTTGCTCAATGTAGCATTTTTGGGGGCCTGTTTGGGAGGCTTCCTGGTGTTTGTGGGTGGGTTTCGGGGTCTGGGAGCACTGCTGGCTATGGATACTTTTGATTGCAAGAGGTTTGAAGCAAATCCATGATGGCAGAGGGGAATTAGGGCCTAGCTACAGAGCGCGCGCGGAGTGATTTTGGAAATTGCCATGAAAATTACTTGGTCCCCATTTTTGTACTTTTGCTTTTTTGCTGTTTGGGGGTCTTCTACTAGTTTTCGCCTGGGTTGACAGCTCTGGGGCCATTGCTGGGAAGATCTAATACCGGATAAAAGTGGTTTGGACCAAATCGGAGGCAATTTTTTTTTTTGCATTTTTGCTGACTTGCTTGCCTTTGAGGCGCTCTTTGGGGGGGTTCCGGGTGTTTGTGGGTGGGTTTTGGGGTCTGGGAGCACTGCTGGGACAGTCTAATTTTGATTGCATTGTCTTTTCAGGAAATCCGTGGTGGAAAACGGGAGTTATGACCTAGCTGCACTGCACGTTTTGACCGAAGGCCGATAAATATTGTAAGGATGAGATTTTCTTTTTTGGCTGTTTGTGGGTGTTGTGCTTTTTTCCGGGTGGGTTGGCGGGTCTTTGGGCATTGCTGGGAAGGTCTAATACCGGATAAAAGTGGTTTGGACAAAATCCATGAGGGAAAAGTTTTTGTTGTTTCTGGCATTTCGCTCAATGTAGCATTTTCGGGGGCCTGTTTGGGGGGCTTCCTGGTGTTTGTGGTTGGGTTTCAGGGTCTGGGAGCACTGCTGGCTATGGATACTTTTGATTGCAAGAGGTTTGAAGCAAATCCATTATGGCAGAGGGAAGTTAGGGCCTAGCTGCAAAGCACGCGCGGAGTGATTTTGGAAATTGACATGAAAATGACTTGGTCCCCATTTTTGTACTTTTGCTTTTTTGCTGTTTGGGGGTCTTCTACTAGTTTTCGCATGGGTTGATGGCTCTGGGGCCATTGCTGGGAAGATCTAATACCGGATAAAAGTGGTTTGGACCAAATCGGAGGCAATTTTTTTTTTTGCATTTTTGCTGACTTGCTTGCCTTTGAGGCGCTCTTTGGGGGGGTTCCGGGTGTTTGTGGGTGAGTTTTGGGGTCTGGGAGCACTGCTGGGACAGTCTAATTTTGATTGCATTGTCTTTTCAGGAAATCCGTGGTGGAAAACGGGAGTTATGACCTAGCTGCACTGCACGTTTTGACCGAAGGCCGATAAATATTGTAAGTATGAGATTTTCCTTTTTGGCTGTTTGGGGGTGTTGTGCTTTTTTCCGGGTGGGTTGGCGGGTCTTGGGGCATTGCTGGGAAGGTCTAATACCAGATAGAAGTGGTTTGGACAAAATCCATGAGGGAAAAGTTTTTGCTGTTTCTGAAATTTTGCTCAATGTAGCATTTTCGGGGGCCTGTTTGGGGGGCTTCCTGGTGTTTGTGGGTGGGATTCGGGATCTGGGAGCACTGCTGGCTAAGGATACTTTTGATTGCAAGAGGTTTTAAGCAAATCCATGGAGGCAGAGGGGAGTTAGGGCCTAGCTGCAGAAGTGGTTTGGAAAAATCCATGCGGAAAAGCCTTTTGGCACTTTTTGTAACTTAGAGTTCGTTAGGGTTAGCCCTAGCAGCAGGATTGCATGTGTTTCGGGGTGTTCTAGATTTTTGCAACTGAGTTCTGGGGTCTTCTTAGAGCACTCGTGGGAATGTGTAATTTTGGATGCAAGTGATTTGAAGAAAATCCATGGTGGGAAAGGGGGGATTTGGCATAGTTAAAGAAAGCGTTTGCCACTATTCTTAACTTAGGGCTCGTTAGAGTTAGCAGTATATGTATTGCATGTGTTTGGGTGGGGGGCTGTTTGTGGGGGGGTTTGCGAGTCTTGGAGCGATGCTGGGTATGGATACTTTTGCTTGCTTGCAAGTGGTTTGAATACAATCCACGGTGGGTATGGGGTATTTGGGCCTACTTTTACTTTCAAAGTACGTTTTGTCACCAGTTTTCTACTCGGCCTCGTTTATTGAGATCTGATTGGGGGTCTTCTACATTTTGGCAACTGGCTTTAGTAAGGGTCTGTGTGGGAGCACTGCTGGGAAGTTCTAATTTTGTTCTAAAACACAGTTTACAGTACACCTAGCTTGAGGGGAAAGATCCGCTAAATTAATTTGCCCATACCTATTTATCCTTCAAAAAGAGACTCAGACAGAGTACGCACTTTCAAAAATAATGTACTGTCTATTAGGAAACTCAAAGTGTGACTTTTTGCACTACACAGCGTACATACCTTATATTTATTTGTCAGTGGTGTTCTAATATCACTTCCTGTTTTTCCATCAATAATTACAGGCCGGG
Organism: Lissotriton vulgaris; assembly: GCF_964263255.1. Lineage (NCBI taxonomy): Eukaryota > Metazoa > Chordata > Amphibia > Caudata > Salamandridae > Lissotriton > Lissotriton vulgaris. The sequence continues at coordinate 1,571,290,548 of NC_141691.1, forward strand.
TTTCTGCATGTGCAATGGGAAAAAAAGGATGAAGTCAGGCTTCACATTAGCGAGTCGCAATTCAGCATCCACCAGGCAGGCAGTGGACAGGGTGTCTTCTGGTCACCAACATTGATGGACGGAGCATCAGCTGTAATGGAGGAGTGCCGCTAATAAGAGGAATGGTTTGATGCGTGCAACTTACCAAATTCAACAGGACAACTACAACAACATACATTCTTTTGTAATGTTTTTTTAAGTAATGTTATTGCTGTGAACTTCTATGAGTGGACTCTGCATTTCTTGGATCTCTCTCTGCTTCTAAATTGATCCCTACAGCCATTCTATAGGTTTTACTTCGGCTATTTTTTAAACCTAATTTAATGTAAGAAGTGTTTCTCTGAGTGCAGAGATAGGCAAGTGAAAACGCTGCAGCCCTGTACTGTCGCATTCTGTCATTCACGGTTGTCCAAAGTACTACTTACTTTTCAGTAACAATGCATGCAGTAGTGCATGCACTTCCTTTATGTCACTTAAAAAATTTATGGTTAGCTTTGTACCCAAAGATTTCTTTATCTTCAATTATTGTTTGTCCATGCTGTGCTTTTTTTTCTTCTCTCAACAAAACCTACCCAAAAAGAAACCCCTGTTCCCTTCCATTTTCCAAACCCTAACCCTCTTCCCCGGGCTGTGTGGTTTTGATTGATGTGTGACTAAATGACATCAATAATTCCACACACTTGCTGGGGAGGATAAGGTCATAGCAACAGGCTGGTGAAGGAATCCGAGGATATATTCTAGACTCACTCAGCTTCAGTACTATTTCTTGTAGTAGTAGCCAATGTCAAAGAAATTCAACGCAAGTACTAGTTATACTTTCAATACTTTACCATTTGTTAGGCTACATTGTGGCACTGTTCTAGTGTACTGTCACCTGCTATATTCTCTATCGTACCGTTGTAATGCTCCAGTAAGGACAAACCAGGTTTCATTTTCTTTTTTTCCATAGGCATGCAACTGCCACTGTGTCACACCACTAGTACCACCGCAATGAGGACATTTCATCCGCCCAGGATTGCCAACCTTAATCGCCATTTCCCGTGGAGCCAGCCCTGGGCCTAGCCCTACTTTCAAGCCCAAATTACAGGTAAGATAAGCGTTTGGTGGGAGGTAGTATAATGGAGTATTAGGAGAGACGAGAGATTGACGGTAGTACTACTAAAGTCCTAGGACTCTTGAACTCACTTACTCTGTGAGAGGCACTTAGTGTTGAAAACATTTAGCCATTTACACTTAAAGGAAGAAAATGACACAGACTTAAGTTTCAGGAAAACAAACTTACTGTTAAACCCCCACCCACCAGACTCAAAAGCAGTAAAAAACAGGTATGCTCAGATAAAGTTTCAAAAAGTATATTTGTGTAGCCCTAACAAAATAATCTCCCGCATGACCCTCCCTAACCCCAACTATTGTCCTTCAAAAGTCCCAAAAACAACCCAACTCCAATTCCCACCCCCCAAAAGTCTCTAAAAAAGGGGCAAGGGACACTACGGCAGGATGCTGTTCACTTTAGCGGCCAGGGCATCATACTCCTTGCGGAGGGTGGAATGGTCGGAGCGGAGGCCCTCCACCAAGGTCTTATATGTTAGGACCTCCTGCTCCAGGTAGGACACTCTGAGGCATAAGCGGTGCTGGCGTGCCTTGCAACTCCTGTGGGGGGCAGCTGCTGTCTTTGCTGCTCGGCGGTGGCGGTTGGCTTTGGTCGCCCGGCTCTGTACCGCTGGAGCACTGCGCTGGCTGGCAGCCCGTGGGGGCACGGAGGAGGATGCAGCTGTCCCAGAGGATGTTGTACCAGTTGACTGCGTGTCCTCCTCCTCCAGGGCCACCAGCCGCCGATATTCGGTGACAGTGGCATCCAGCCTCCGTTGCCGGGGCATTCGAGCCCGCTCCTTCCTTGTTGGTTTTGTTGATTTGGAAGGAGCAACTATATGAAGAAAGAAAGACATAGTCTGTAACCAATGCTCCTTAAGATTAACACAAAATGATTGAGCAGAAAGTTGTGTCACAGTACAACTAGCAACTTGAAAGCACAGTACATAACTATTGAGGCCAGTATCTATCTAACCTCCCACTTCTTCATCCTTGCTCTAACATTAGTGGGAGTTTAAGGAACAAATTCTACAAGCACTATGGACTTCCATTATAGTCGACTATGACAGTACACCAGTCTTATTCTTCTTCTTCTCTCTTGTTTAGGAAAATTGGTACGTTATCTTATGCAAGCCGGCATAATGCCAGCGCAGTGAACTTGCACCCGAGAAAAACAGAAGCACACCATGATGAGTGAGACAGACTTGTGTTACTGTACAGGTCCAGTACATGCAGGTGGTGAAGCTCTTACTTTTCTATTATGGGTGGCACTGAGAATACTCTGTTAAAAAGGCTACTGCTTAATTAATTTAACTTTCGCCCTACAGTGCAAATGAGTACTAGAAAAGGAAAATAAAGAAGCTAAATCTGATTATCTATCACTTCACATGGGATGTATTTGATTACATATGGGATGAATTTAGGTGCTTTGCTTTTTATTGAGTGAACAGTGATACACCCACACATGAATGACGTACTACTACTAAACTAAAACTATTAAGAGAGGTAGGGAGTGTCCACCGTAATAACCGGATATATGCTGTGCTTGCAGTTGCAATACAAACTACTGCTACTATTCATGGTAGTATTTGGACAAAATTACAACTTCTTTTCCTTGCCTTTCCTACACTGGAACGGACGTGCGGGTGCGGTGTTACATGCTCTTCAAAGTAACACTTAGTTCATCCAGTGACCGTCTACTCTCTCTAGATACACATATGCTATCTAAGAGTCAGATAGTACCATGATCCAGGCATCCATCCATTCAAAGTATATGCACACATACAGCTTCTGGTTCACCCACCCAGGCTGTTCTCCTTCCACCCATCCTTGCTTCATCATTCACCCAGCCATGCACCATACCATATTCTTTCCTTCCCAGCCACCTCGGGGACCAAGCAAACACATATCATTCTTGTTTGCCAGTCATCATTAAATTTCTCATCCTTCCACACTTACTTACAGCCTTCTTTCGCTTTTCGTTCATCCCATCCATCAAGTTCATCTCAGATCTGATTGGGATTCTTCTCGCCAAAAACTTCACAGCTAAGTTGAAGCACATTTAGAGGAGGATACTACCTGGTTGATTTATAATACACCTGTGCAGATAGCACACTCTGCAGTCTTCAATCTCAATAAGTAAGGAATATATAGCTTACCTCTGCCTGCCACCACCGTGTGAACCCTCACAGGCACATTGGTGTCGTCCGGAACTTGCACCGCATCCTCCCCAGAAGTGTTCCCCTCATCCAACACCACCACCTCCACGCTGGCCCCGCCACCAGATGTTCCACCTACAAAGTACATTTAAGAATGATAGAATACACCACTCACTACTATACAATATTTGGTCTGGGAATAAAGAAATGTGAAAAAAACAGAAAACAATGTAATAATTTGTGACTGTCTACTCTAAAGTAAAAATGTCCCTTTTTCCAGGGAAGGCTGTTGTCTTGCTGCACTTTTTGGCACAACTGATGAATGCTTGCTTTTTATTTTTAACACGCACCACTTTTTCTCCTAACAGACAGAAGCTTGACTACTAAGAACACGAGCAAGATCAAGTTCAAACCAGGTGAGAGCTCGGCTCGACCACAAGAAATGTGTTCAATTAATCGTCAGCACTAAGCACTTTTCCATTTTCTTTTAAACGTTTAGTTTTATGACAAACTTGATTTTAATAAATGTGTTTACTTTTAATAAAGCTTTTAAACTTAAATAGACTCTGTGGTTTTTGGTCCTCCAGACTAGAGTGGCTGAGCTAAAGGTTTTGCAATTTTTGCAAGCATGAGTCCGTGCCTCTGACACTTCTTAACTCTGACTCCGTACTATTGTCTTGCGTTGGATAATCATCATTGGGGATCAATCATCGGTGACTTTGGGAGCTAAATGATTCTGCCACACTATCTAGTCAGTAAGGAGATTGGGGGTTCAACTACAAAGTCTGTTATCACTGAGGTATGGGGAAAGTCTAACAGCGCCTATTATAATTGATAAGCTAAGCAATACATTATTTAGTGTCCATAGTTCTGTTTGTGCAGATTTGTCCCTGCAACAGTAGTAGAATGGATTGTCCTCCTATCCAAACCAAAAGTAAAGTAGTATCCTATTCTTTCTTGGTGGTCATTCACCTTTTTATTGTGGCCAATTGTCAAAGCATAAACATTTAGAAGAATTGAAAAGACATTATGGACAATCCCAGAGGACTGCACTCAGTGCATTGAGCTATTGCTGACTAGAATGGGAGTCCAATGGAATTGCCAAATGTGCAATCTTAGTTAGCTACACAGACAGACTAATAAGAATAATCTAGTAATACCACAGGGAGTCATAGTCGAGGCAGGATAAGAATTTAGATACAGTCTACAAGAAGATCAAAGACGATTTAGAAAAAATCGAATGAGGAACGCTAGGAAAAAATAGGTACTCTATATTAAAACTTACCGGGGCCAGCAAAGGAGCCCTCGCCTGCCCGATCCTGGCCTGCATCCTGTTGAACAGCAGTCTCCTCCTCCTGTGTCCTCTTGCCCCTGGGGGGAGCTGATGTACAACATGAAAGAAAGAAAGACCAGAAAACATGGATGATATTTGCCAACCAAATCAAACATTTCAAAAGAACAATAACAAAATATTTTAGCAAAATAGCAAATAGACAACTATTCCACGGAATATATTGACTGATCTCATGTGATCTGCTACGTTATTAGTATTGCTTGATTTGCACGCGAAGTGACAGACAAAGTCCATCCTGATTGCAGATCAGCGACAACGCTAAAAAGTTTCCTACTACATTAACCAGTCATTAAAATACTCAAACTATCAATCCACCACCACTATTTCTTCTTGTCGCCATGTGTACAAAGGAAGGACTGGACTTGAGTCTGTAGGGGTTGATTTAGAAGCCCCTTGCGGCTCTTTTGCTCCATTGTTGCGTGACTTTTGTGATGTAGCGGCAGAACAAAAGAGACGCCATGGTGCGGCGTATATTAACAACGTGACGCATATGGGAGATGCATCACGTTGTAAAGCCCTGCGCCATCAGGGGGCGTTCCGGCGCAAGGGAGGGCGTTCCTGCGCAGGAACGCATCCTAAACGTGGCTGAGGGATATCTACAAGATTTCAATCAGTCACATTGAGGACAATGATGCGTGACTCAAACCCTGCGCCTGCTTGAAGCAGACGTACGGCTTGACGCAGCATTGGGGAGATAGGGCACCCCATTGCATTGCTGGAGCTGCGCCATCGTTGCGACGCAACTCCAGCAATGCGCCGCCTTTACGGCACAGATGCGTAACGCTTTGGTGACGTTTTGGGCCCATGGTGCGCTGCATTGTAAATACGGCGCACCATGGGTGGTGGTGGCGTGGCGCACAATTACCGGCGCATCCCTGCTACTTTTCAGTGATGCGCCGGTAATTAAAAATCTGACCCTTAGTGTCTAGCATTACACAGTTCTTTAAACTACACTCATACATAATTTCACAGGCCAATGAAATGAACACAAAATCGAAAACAAATAAGCATAGTAGCAACGCTACTGAGAAGGAGAGCAGTGCACCTGAAATGCACAGAACATTTTGAAATATAATTTACCTACAATGTAATCAGCAGCATTAATGCTCTTGGTAAAAAACAGAAATGGCAATATAATAACACACAAAGCAGGAGAAAACAGAGTAGTAAAGAAATAGCTACTACTACTCACCAAGCCCGGGGATCTCAAGGCCAAGCAGGTCGAGCAGATCGCGTTTCTGGTCCAGGAGGTCCGTCCAATGGTGGGTGGCCTGGTTGTAGGTGCGCCGGACCCAAGAGTGTTGGTATATGGCCCAGCACACCTTCTCCCACCGCTTCCGGTGCTCCTGGATCCCGTACCCGCGAGCGATCTTGCCGCCTGCCATGATGGTCCTGGGGAGGCGGCGCTGAACATAAAAAATTAGTGCGGCCACCTCCTCCGGCTGAAGATCTCCCGGGGTGCGACCTGCTCCCCCCTCAAACGCCCGCACGGGAGCCGGGCACGGGGTGCAGGACCCTTCTCCTTCTCTGGATGCTTCCCGGCTCCCTTTACCATGGTCTGTGCAGAAAGGAAGCTAAATAATAGAGAAAATAGAATAGTGAAGAAGAAAAGAAAATAGTTTTAAAAAGTAGTTTAAAATTAACCAAAAGTAGCAGAAAACACAAAAATATAGAGCTAGAAAAATAGAGGGATAGATATATCAAAAAAAACTAAGCATGGGCGAATTTTGCGAATCTCGCGTTCGCGAATTTTGCGGATTTGCGAACTCGCAATTCGCAAAATCCGCGAATTCTCGCGAATTTGCGGATTTTTTTTTTTTGGGTGTTTGCGCGGGTTTCTGCCAGTTCGCGAGGGTTTTGTACAATTTCGCAAACGCGAACTTACCTGTCGGGTCGCAAGTTTCGCGAGCTTGTTGTTTCTACGTGTCCAGCCTGTTTGGGACACTCTTCTTCATCACTGCCACTCTCTGTCACCACTGCCACTCTCTGACTACTCATGCCACCCTCTGGCCCACCCATGCCACCCTCTGTTTCATCACAGCACCCTCTGGTTGTCCAGTCAGTGTACATTATTGTGGCAAAGCAAGCACACCTTCCCTGCCTCAAGTGACCTGAATTAATTTGGGGCTGATTAATGTGTCACAGAATATTTTTTTTGCTGGCACCTGCTTCCTTAGTGCTTCCTGATTAGTGATCTTTTGCACTTGCTAAGTGCTTTCATTGTTGCAAAATTAGTTACAACACCTGCCCTGCCCCAACTGACAATAATGAATTAGGGGCTGATTAATGGATTTGAACTTCCAGCCTGGCTCCTGCTTGTCTCCCTTAGCTGTAATTCAGGACCTTTGTGGCATATGTGTAACTATTGTGAGGTTCAGAGCAGGGTCACATAATAGTTGCAACTGGCAACTGAACTCTGGAGGGGCCCCTCAGGAAGCACTACAGGAAACGGCTACTAATGATGAGCCTGAACTTTTGAACCTGGTAAGTAGTTTCAGTTTTGCTAAGATCGTATTTCTGCAATTTTGCGCTTATTCGCGGGTCGCGAAGTTGTACTGGGAAGCCGCGAACTCACGCGAACAGTGCGAGCAAGCCATAAAATCCGCTGCTCGCGGATTTGCGGATTTTGCGGGAGATTCGCGAATCTCGCGGATTGCGAATTTACCGAAAATCCGCAAAATCCGCGAGCGAAACGGATTTTCCGCCCATGCTTAAAAAAAACTTCAAACAAGCACAAGATGGCAGAGATTCAGAGAGGATACAAAAAGCATGCCCAGAAACATAGCAATGAATGAGAAACAAGATGGCCGTGCCCGTTCACGACCGTGTGGGTAAGTTCGCGCGAGATTTTCCTCGCGAACACACGCGAAATTGTACTAGCGAGCCGCACACTTTGCGAGATTACACATCGCGCCCGGAAACGGAAATACGTCATGCAAACAAGATGGCCGCGCCAGTGAACGACAGTGAGGGTAACTTCGCGCCATTGCGCTACAAGCGGCTCGCTAAAACGCACAAAACCTTGCGAACTAACACCCCGTAAAAAAACAAATCGCATATTCTCACGAATTCTCGGCTTCCAAATTCGATCTTGCGCGCGTTCGTGCCCCGCGAATCCCGCGAAATTGCAGAAAAACGAGTTTTGCAAAACTGAAAGCACTCAGCAGGTGCAAAAGTTAAAACTCATCATTAGTAACCATTCCCTGTAGTGCTTCCTGACTGGGGCCCCTACAGAGTTCAGTTGCTAGTTGCAACAATTGTATGACCCTGCTCTGACCCTGACAGCAGGCTCATACAATAGCTACAAGTAGGCCACAAAGGTCCTGGAAAAAAAATTGCACTGCAACAGAAAGCAAATTACAGATAAGGAACCAGGTGCCAGACTGGAATTTTAAAACAGTGACACATTAATAAATCAACCCCAAATTAATTCATGTCAGTTGAAGCAGGGCAGGTGTGCTTGCTTTTCCCCCCATAATCTACAGTGATGATGATGAACCAGAGGGTGGCATTGATGTACCAGAGGGTGGCATGTGAGAAACAGAGGGTGGCAGTGTTGAAACAGAGGGTGCTGTGAACCTGTGATGATGAACCAGACAGAGAAACAACATAGTCGCGACCGTTGCGTGCCGACAAGTAAGTTCGCAAATGCGAACTGGTACAAAACCCTCGCGAACTGGCAGAAACCCTTGCGAACACAAAAAAAAACAAAAAAGTCCGCAAATTTGCGAGAATTTGCGGATTTAGCAGATTGCGAGTTCGCAAATACGCAAATTCGCGAACGCCAGATTCGCAAAATTCTATCATGCTTAACTACAACTCCCATGATGCATTTCTATATGTATGTTATGAAGTGTACCTGGACTTCTAACTTCCATGCACAATGTACATCTATCTAAACTGTGTGCATACATCACCTACATATTTTTAACATTCTCACATGCATCTTACCTTGAGCACTTGGAGTAGGGTCAGAGCTGTCAATATGGGATACTCCACTGACACTCTCAGGCAGGAGAGTGGCCTCCACAAGTTCTTCATGGGGTGTTGGTTGCTCTGCTGTAGAAGTAACACCTCCTTTAACAGTTCATTGCAAAAAACACAGTTGATGGACAGAATGCAGAACAATGTCTTACATTCACCCCAGTACAAAGATCTGGGCCTAAATCCATCATTTTTTTGCACTCCACACCACCCTAGGTCAGACAATGGCTATATGCAAATCTGCCTTGACCCTGTGCCTCATGGGAACAGTCCAGCCCGAACTACCAAGCCATGTCTTTCCTAGACTGGAATCAAGCCTTTAACAGTTCAGCCACCCTTTCTTTGGATCTCTGGCGCATATCATACCATCTTTTCCTCAATTCTTCGATGGTACGTGTGGTGACTCCCACAGCATTCACCTTCTGTTGTATATTAAGCCAGATCTTCCTCTTTCTGGAGTCAGGAACTTTCAAAGCTTTTTTCCAAAAAGCAATTAATGGCTGCTCACCATTTCCTCTATTAAGACTTCCTGCTCCTTTTCTGAAAACTTATGTTTTCTTTTCCTCTTTTCACAATCCATGCCCTCCTGTGTTCTCTGGGACTCCATTTCAGAGCTAGCAGTCCTGTTCAGCCTCCAAACACAAGTGCCACTGGGAGTGGCTCAGGCAAGCAGGTGCAGGTGATCACTACCTCTTCCTGGTTCTGATGTCATCAACCTGCTCCTGCTTTGCAGATTCCCATTCTAGCGAATTATTAATTTGCAAATTTTGCAATTTAAGAAATCGCAAGGGATTCTGAGAATTTTTAGTGAAATTTAAGAAATCGCAACTAAAATGCGATTTTTACATTCCTCCCGTTTTGTGAATCTGCAACTGCGAATTGCAAAATTTTGCAATTACAGAATCGCAAAACGGATTCTTGATACATCTGCCCCTTACAGATTTATTTCGCCACACAACAAAACAACTGACAGATGCGTTTCGGCTACACGCCCTTGTCAATGTCGGTAAGGTCAACACAAACCATAATTTTTAAATGTCTTCATAAATATAAAAAAATGAAACAATTCATTCCGGCTATGTATCGAAAATTTAAACGAGATTCACTCAACTTTAGAGGGCACAGCATAATTTGATTTTCGTGGTGGACATTTTGGAGTGGTGCCTACAGTGTACATCATTACTTTGTTAAGTGCATGTTTAGTAATCACTCCACATTTGTATTCAGCCTTGGATAGGCAAGATTGTGTTAGGGCTTGCATAATACATTTGCATCCTTCAGTGGAAATTCATATGTTACAACATACTGCAGTCATGTATGTACATATTTTGTAAAGGTGTTTTCGAATTATTCTATATACATAAAATTATACCCTGAATGGGCAATCTACCCAAAACATTTTCACCAAAGAAGGACCCATAATTCATGGATGTACATTTAATATCAAAAGAAATTATCCAAAATGTTCCTACAATAACACATAATTTGTTCAATCATTTCAGTAATTAATGGTGTTCTATTTCATGTCCTACTCTCTTAAAGTGCCCATTAAAGTGCATTGGTGATCCTAATCAGTGATAGTTCATGGAATGTGCACCCACAATTTCTCTTCATTATTGAGGCCTGATGGAGTTTTTGTTTGTAACTCGAATATATATTTGGACTCCAACCTTCTGAGTTTTGGACTCTGTCCCCTCCCCTTTAGTCTTTGGGGATTTGGTCTATACAAAAGAATTTCAAACAATGTTAGTTGGATTTTTGTTTTTCGTGAAAATGGCGTGCCACAGGATATGTGGCATCCCGATTTTTTATGGCACGCATATGCTCAAGAACACCCTTTTTTGCTGGATAAATCGAGCTTCGAATGTAGTTCATATCACAAGGATAGTTCAAACACTATACTGTAAAATCGGTATTACAGTTCATGAGTTGGTTAATCTTTCTTTTCGTTGTTCTGCCTGGGATTGGACATTCTTTTACCTTCCTACTGTTCCTGCATGCTTTTCAGTTCATACAGGGATAAAATCCTGTTACAATATCTTTCTTTTTGGAAGTTTCTGAAAAATGACTCCTCACAAGTTCATCTTTGATAGCAGAGCCTTTCCAATATCTCATGAGGGGATTCTCTGAAATATGAGGCCCTATGATATTACCTGCTTTCAAAATTCTCCACTTTCTTCAGAAAATTTGAAAGACTTCAGGAGATCGGGTTGTGTATTCTCTTATCATCCTGATTGCCCCTTTTTTGTCTTGTTTTTGCTCTTGAGTTTCATTAGTCATTAACAACAGATTCTTTCTTTCTAGCTTTTCTGCTTTTGTATCTGCCTTTTTCAACACCCCCTCCGTATCGCCTCGTTCTCTGAATCTGTCGAATGCCTCGGTCTTAGATTTGAGAAACTCATTATCTGTTGAGCATTTGTGTTTTAGTCTTACTAGTTCCCCCTTGGGGGACCCCACTTATCACATTTTCAGGATGGAAGCTACCCGCATGTAAGGAGCCGTTTCCAGCTGTCGGCTTTCGATATAATGTGGGGTATTGTCTTTGATATAGACTAATAAATCCATGTATGGTACTTGGATGTCAATAATGCATTCAGTAAACTTCAGATTGCAATTGTTGTCGTTGAGGGCTGAAACTGAAAAAAACCAAAAACAAAAAAAAATATATATATATATATATTCACTAAAAAAACCATAGGTTTCACATCAGTTATAGTTAGCTGGAAATTTTACTGACATAAAACCAATGAATTTCCACGTTATAGTTAGTTGGACTCACTATAACTTGCGCGCCTGCAATGCACTGCTGATGACGTCACATATTACATCACTCATGACATGGTCAGTGACATCACTCATGACATGAAAATAACACTTTTCATTGGTTCATAACAGTTTTAGTTTCATAATGATGAAGCCCCTGGTCTTGTGACCTGAAAATACCACTTCTCATTGGTTCAGGACAGTTTTTTTTCAAAATGATGAAAGACCCCACCTTTTTTCCTTATTCTGACTTTGTCCTTTGACTGAGGAAGACCTGTTTGCACATCTCTGTACCTTTTTGATCTTAATAATGGCTTCAGTAGCAGCAGCAGCTAGTGCATCTGCCCCACCACCACCACCACCACCACCAACAGGATCAGCTCCAAATTATATTGGTGGTCAAGAAGAGGAGGAGGAGGAAGAGGAAGAGGAGGAGGGGAGGAGAAGATGGCTGCCTGAAGAAAATACCCCATACAAACCCAAGCCACACATTGTATGGGAGTTTTTTTCAATCCCAGAGGGCAAGAAAAAAGTGAATGCGGCCAAGGTAACTTGCCTAATCTGCAATGAAGAACTTTCACGAGGCAACCCAAACAAAAAATATTCATTTGGTAACTATACCATGATTCGTCATATGACCCGAAAGCACCCAAACAACTACTCTCGTGCAGAGTTCAGGGAACTGGCCAGTAACCTCCCCCAGTCGTCAAGGACCACCTCCCAAAGAAACCAACCCACTTCATCGGGACCAGAAACATCAGAGATGATGCCTTGTATTCAGCCAAGATTTGCTGATTTTAAAATCACTTGTTCTGCATGTGGCAAGCTTATCGCCTATGGTGAAAAAAGCGTAAAGCTCATCGTCCTTGCAGGTGATAATCACAAGTGCCCCAAAAAGAAGTAATTTTTTGTGTTTTTAGTTTTTTTGCTCCAGTTGAGCCAGTTTCAATTCCCTTTTTTTGTTTCTCCCCCTAAAAAAATACAAAAAAATATTAAACTGTTTTGAAAAGCCAAAAAAAGTACAAAATGTTCAAAAAACACAAAAAAAGTATAAAACAACAAAAAGAAGAAAAAAAAAAGTTCTTTTTAGAACTACCTCCAATTTCTAAATAAAGGCTTCTTTTTTTATAAACTCTGTCATATTTTTCCCTCATAGTACGCTCCCCGGGCCACTCCCCGGTGCGCGTACCGGGCGCTTCCCCCGTGCAAAACGAAAAAAATATATATTTTAAATGCCCCGCGGGGCCCTTTTATAGCCCCCACATCAAACCTAGGGGGTCAAGGGGGGGTCTACCCTGCCCCCTTATGGTCATTTCCCTCTTTGTTTTGCCCACATCTCGTGTCTCGATCCTACCGAGACACAAGATGGCAGCCGCTCCAGACTGTTTTGAATGTTTACAGACACCCGAGAGCCAATCAGCTTTCCGTGTGCACCTCGCGTGGCGTGCCTGGTACGCGTACCGGTGCACGTACCAGTGCGCGGCTATAGATATATATATTTTTTTGAACCTTAATTACTCAAAATCCACTGGAGCACATATCTTGAGACATAGCAAAGGCACATCGGGTTACCAGTCCCTACAATTTTGCCAAGTTTTTTGGAAATCCATTCAGCCGTTCGGGCTAAAAGGGAAATCGACCGCCCTATGGAAATTAACATGGGGAAACCGCGTTTTGGGACCCCCCTTTTATCTCGGCCCCCGCTTGACGAATCCCCCCCAAACTTTCAGGGAAGGACCGGAACGCCGCGAGGCCATTTTGAGGCAGATTCGTCAACCGGCGCCAAAGTTATTCCAAATAGAATTTTGAGATTTAACATTGAAAAAAATCCTAACTATAACTACCTACTGGCGACCGCCAGTAGGTAATATATATATATATATATATATATATATATATATATATATATATATATATATATATATATATATATATATATATATATATATATATATAGAGTTAGGATTTTTTTCAATGTTAAATCTCAAAATTCTATTTGGAATAACTTTGGCGCCTCTTTTCCTGTGCATAGTTCTGTGTATGTGCATAATCCCCGCAACAAAAACAAATAAAATATATATATATATATATATATATATATATATATATATATATATATATATATTTTATTTGTTTTTGTTGCGGGGATTATGCACATACACAGAACTATGCACAGGAAAAGAGGACCTCAGTGAATAGGTGGTGTACCAACCCACCACATCCATACCCAAAATCCCTTACCGACTAGCAATAGTGTCTCATTTGTTCTCCGTCTACAGCACGGCTACCAATTAATAGACAACCCAGAACACGTAACTCTATCTTGGGAATCGCAGGAGCCAGACACTTTTTTGCTTGCCACTCATACTTGTCTACAATATGAGTAAACAGAGACGCAGTATAGTTTAAAATGTTTATTTAGTAAATACAGGTTACACGATTAAAAGTCAAACTAAAGTTTTAATTATATTCAGCCAGACAACGAAGATCATGAGCCTCCAGGACTCAACAGTTTAAGCATTTTTCTAAACAATCTAATTCTACTCCTTCCTCGTAGAGTCTCCGAGGCACGAGAGCCTCCACGAGGACAGAGAAAAGAAAACACTACACATCTCCTTCTCTATAAACAATGAAACAAAAATAAATACAAAAATTCATTGCATATATAATCATTTAAAGCAGCTGGGCGTCTGATGATCCTTTTCATTTGGGTGTTAGAGTCTTCAATCTGTGATACATGATCTGAAACAATGACTTCCTTTCCTTGATCATGACAATCCTGTGGATGAACATAGGAATCATGCAAAACAGATGATTTCTTACCAACCAAATCAAATACAATTGGTGCTTGTTAGATCCCAAAATTTTCCGTCTTCTAAAACATTTTGTACTGTCATGTTTAAAAGAAAGATTGTTTTTTATGTCAGAAGAAGACCAACTCACTTCTCCTTTGTCTTTAAACCATCCAGGATACCACTTGGCTCTGGGTTTTCTACCCCTCAAAAGCTCAAAAGGGGAACATTTGGTGGAATCTGCTATTGAGACACGATAAGACCAAAGCGTTTTAACCATTTCTGTCTCCCAGGAAATGTTATTTCTGAAAGTCAATTGTATGGCTCCTTTCAAAACTCTGTTATACCTTTCGCACAAGACATTTTCCACTACGATTATACAAGGAAGTGGTTTTGTGTTGTATACCACATTTGGACAAGTAATATGTTATAATATCTGAAGTAAAGTGTACTCCATTATCGCTAATGATCACAGAAGGTGACCCCTCATTAAGGAAAACTTCATCAAAAAATGCTAACACCGTATCAGTATATAATTTTCTGATGACTTTGACAACTGGCCATTTAGAGAACATATCTATCATAGAAATGACATATTTTTCAGAACTGCCTACCGAACCCATAATGTCCACAGCAACATACTACAAAGAGATGAAACCGCTGCACTCCAATTTAAACAATGTAGATCAACTATATACAATTCTAGATGGTAAGGGTGCTCAAAGAGGTCACCTCCTGTCCAGTGAGTTCCAAATTGTAAGAGCTGCAGTGAACCTTACGGGTGTAAGGGTATAAGCTTGAGCACTCATATAGGCAAAATTAATTGCTGTTAGAACACAAAATAAGTCATCAAAAGTAATGAGATGTATATTCTCTGATTTTTAACTCAATCAGTAGGATGAGTCATATTTCCTCATATGATTCAAAGTTCCGTCCAATGAATAAATTGCAGTAGTGAACAGTACAATCACAGGTGTCGAAATTTGGTCAATTCATCAATTCATAGGAAAAAACCCCAAAGCATTTCGAGCCGTGGGCTCTTCTTCAGGGGACATGTATCTAGAAAGAAATAGTAATAAAAACAATGTAGCAAGAGTCCCGAAATGAGGTTGCATCTACATCTGAGAGAATGCAATGAAAAATGGTGCGACCAAAGTGAAAAAGGGTTAACCAGTGAAAATAAGGAAGTGAAAAAAAGTGAACGCGGTGTAATGAGAGAAGAAAAAATGAAAAAATAATGTGCTATATACAGGCTGTATAGTGAAAAACATAAACGCAAAGGTGAAAGAAGTGAATTTTCGATAACCATGTGTGGATAAAAAGATAAAGAAAGACGGTGTGAAGCCAGCTCATTCATATCACTGGTGTACCAGCTGGATCATATCGCATGTCAAGTATAAACAAACAAATACATTGTGCGATAACGCAAGGTGGTCGGTGACGTGAGTGCGGAAGAGAAGTATCCATGCACATTTCCGAACTACGGTGATGTGCGTAAAAGAAAGTCTGCGTGCATGCAATTAATCACAGACAGTGTGCCCGTCTGGGTACGAAGTATGAAGTAAAATAAAATAGAAGTTAAACGGAGTTTACCGTGCACGGAATTGTGAAATGCTTGCTCGAACGCCGTGATTTTAATTTCTGAATGTTGTTAGTAACGTGATGGGGCTTGAGCTTGCGTAATAAGGAATCTTGAAGCATCATGGAAAGAGGACTGAGTGTGTTGTTCGTCATTCAACATGACAATAAAGTTTTATGAAAAGCTCTGATAATAATAAGAGACACAAAAAACGATGAAAAATTAGTCTAATAGAGTGAACTGTGAATTACGTATAATGGCATGTCTGACCAAGCATTGGGTAAGAGAAAACGGGAAACAAAGGGACAGATTAACCAAGTGAGACATGAAAAAATGAAAAAATGAACCAAACGTAACTTAAGAATCAAGTGGAAAGTAACTGAAATAAGCAAAGAAAAGTGGATGGGCGTATAGATCGAGGACAAAAAGCAAACTAGTGGGCAAACCTCCAAAGAGGATATCCCAAAAACATAATTAAGGCCGCTGTTGACAGAGTTGAATCAATTGAACGCTCTCAATTGTTAACTAAAAAAATCAATAGAGATAATACAGAGACACGCAATGTATTTGTCTTGAAATATTCGACTCACTGCAAGAAAATCAAACAATCCATTGTGAAACATTGGCAACTGTTACAACTTGAAAACGATTCTAACAATATTTTCCAAAATCAGCCGATTTTTGCCTACCAGCGTTCAGAGAATCTACAACAAATGTTGAGATCATATAAAACACAACCCAACACATACAAAGGCACCATCCCATGCCACAATTGTGGGAACTGCAACAGTATCATACCGGGGATCACCGTCATGCATCCCACTCCTGAACGCTGCACCACGAGTTTGTATCACAGCGTCTGTTAACCGGCGCAATGTTGCAATTGAAGCCTCTGTAAATTCCTTGGACTAACCGCCCAGACGCTTCTTGCTGAACCCTCATTCTGGGGTCCCGACAAACACTTTTGATCTTCCGTCACCACACCTTGAGCTATGGCACGGCTGGCTCTGATACGGCAATTGAGTCTTTCTATTGTGAGGCATTCATTGTATGTCCTGATGATGATCCGCATATTGCTTTAAATGGATCGAAACGCCGTCGACGAAACTGTGCACCTTATACAGCTATTAAGTTAAATATCATTTGGATTGTAAAGGTGCTTTTTGTTGTTCTGTTCAGGCAATTTTTAACTGTATATATATAACAGAACCATAAGCTTTTGCCTAAAAGCCCTTTATGTTTTCACATTTTCTAATTGCACGTCGAATGTTTGTTGAGTAGGGTACAGGCTTGTGCCCCACTTTGTAATCTTGTGCTGTATTTGTTCATACATTGTTGAAAACTAAACACTAGACCTCTGTCCTGCTGGGCATGTCAAACCAATATAGTTACCACTGTGTCTATATTTATCGAACCTTATATTCTTGCTTGTAAGGGACCATTGTTGTTTTCAAATATATATGCATCCTATTCAAGGCACTCCTATTCACCTGCAAGTCAACGCTACATGTGACACGGCCAATGTCGTGTACTTACTGAAATGCCTGTGTGGCTTGCCCTATGTGGGGAAAATCGAGCGGAAAATCAAGGTTCGCCTAACAGAACACCACAGCAATATTCAGACCAAAAACCTAAAATCATGTGTAGCGGCACACTTCGTGATGGCTGCCCATAATGTTAGTCAAATTCGGTTTCAAATACTGGAGGTAGTCAAGAAAATTGAAGGCAAAGACCCTTCAAAGTTCCTCTTACAACGTGAATTATATTGGATGCACAAGTTGAACTCTCTTCATCCGATGGGACTTAATGAGAAACTTGAATATAGCAGCCTCCTGTGAACATTTTTGATTGTTCTCCATACTCCCAAGTTTGTTCTCTCTCTGGCTTTTTTACAGTCCCTCACCTCATCCCTTTTTATCTTCTGTTGCTTCTGTTTTTCTTCATCACTTTTTGCACAGCCTTTTTTCCCACATAGGTTCTTGTTACTTGCACCAAATCCTCTCTTTCCTCTGTTTTCCTGCCAGCGTCTGTTTACTACCCTATCTTATTTTATTTCATTTCCTTCCACATTGGTAATGGTTTCATCATTTTACTCATATTACAGTATATTTTCCCCCACTTATGTGTTTTTTCAGGTTTGCCCACTTGTTTGCTTTTTGTCCTCGATCTATATTCCCATCCAATTTTCTATGCTTATTTCAGTTACTTTCCACCTGATTCTTAAGTTACGTTTGGTCCATTTTTTCATGTCTCACTTGGTTAATCTGTCCCTTTGTTCCCCATTTTTTCTTACCCTATGATTGGTCAGACATGTCATTATACGTAATTCACAGTTCATTCTATTAGACAAGTTCAGTAGTCACATTCCATTGCATTTCTGCTATCACGTTGCATTCGCATATCCTTAGTTATTATTATTTTCATGTTTAAGTCTTATTACGTTCATGTTTTAGTGTTGTTCCCACTCATTCTTTGTCTGTTATTTTAACTCCTTTTTCATCGTTTTTTGTGTCTCTTATTATTATTGGAGCTTTCCATACAAATTTTTTGTCTTGTTGAATGACGAACAACACACGCAGTCCTCTTTCCATGATGCTTCAAGATTGCTTATTACGCATGCTCAAGCTCCATCACGTTACTAAAAACATTCAGAAGTGAAAATGACGGAGTTCGAGCGGGCATTTCACCATTCCATGCACGGTAAACTCCGTTTAACTTCTATTTTATTTTACTTCATACTTCGTACCCAGACAGGGTGATACTGTGATTAATTGCATGCACGCAGACTTTCTTTTACGCACATCACCGTAGTTCGGTAATGTGCATGGATACTTCTATTCCGCACTCACGTCGCAGACCACCTCGCTCTATCGCACGATCTATTTGGTTGTTTATACTTGACATGCGATATGATCCAGCTGGCACGGTAGTGATATAAATGAGCTGGCTTCACACCGTTTTCCTTTTTCTTTTTATCCACACATGGTTCTCGAAAACTCACTTCTTTCACCTTTGCGTTTATGTTTTTCACTATACAGCCTGTATATAGCACATTATTTTTTCATTTTTACTTCTCTCATTGCACCGCGTTCACTTTTTTTCACTTCCTTATTTTCACTGGTTACCCCTTTTTCACTTCGGTCGCACCATTTTTCATTGCATTCTCTCAGATGTAGATGCAACCTCATTTCGGGATTCTTGCTACATTGTTTTTATTACTATTTCTTTCTAGATACATGCCCCTGAAGAAGAGCCCACGACTCGAAATGCATTGGGGTTTTTTCCTATGAATTGATGAATTGACCAAATTTCGACACCTGTGATTGTACTGTTCACTACTACAATTTATTCATTGGACGGAACTTTGAATCATATGAGGAAATATGACTCGACCTACTGATTGAATTGAAAATCAGAGAATATACATCTCACTACTTTTGATGACTTATTTTGTGTTCTAACACAGCAATTAATTTTGCTTACAGGAGTGCTCAAGCTTATACCCTTACACCCGTATGGTTCACTGCAGCACAGCAACATACTCCCAGGGAGGATCCAGGCACATAAATTCACTCATAGATGGTCTTAACGTTTTTAATGTTTTATCTGCAGAAGAACACAAACCACAATCTCTAACGACTCTTTCTACTTCAATGTCTACCCCAGGCCTCCAATATCTGCTTCTAACAATTGACTTCGTTTTTACAATACCTAGATGTCCATCATGGCATAAAGAAATAATTTTATTTCTTAAATCAAAAGGAAGAACAATTTTATCTCCCCTCATAAGGTTACCATCAAAGGAAGATAATTGGTCTCTGACTTCCCAATAAGCTTTTAATAATTTAGAATTAGTTTTGTGAGGCCAACCATTGCACAAAAAGTCTAGCACTGACCTTATGTACTCATCTTTAGCTAAAGCCTCATACCACTCTTCTTTTTGTACTGAATCTAAACCATGATCCCACAACCAAGCAACTTGAATAGAGTCTATGAGATCATCCTGGTTCTCGACTATTTAAACAGGTAAGCGAGATAAGAAATCTGTGACAGCCTTTTTCTTACCATGTAAGTATTCAATTTTGTATAGAACATCTAACGAAAGCATAGATATACATGCTAACCTGGCAGAAACATTAATCATTCCAACATTCAACAAAATTTTAATCAGTGGTTTATGATCACACTTAACTGTAACTTCCTTACCCCAGACAAAAGGGTGAAAATGCTCTAACGCCCAAGCACAAGCGAGAGCTTCTTGCTCAATAACGACATACTTGCACTCTGCAGGAGACAGAGACCTAGATGCATCCGTCACAATGGATTCCAAACCTTTCACATCCACTTGTGATAAAACAGCGCAATACCACTACCACTGGCATCAGTTTTAATAATGTTTTTACCGCATGGGTCAAAACCTTGCAAAGCAGGAGCAGAAGAAATAGCATTCTTAATATATGAAAATTCATCCTGACACTAAGTAGACCACTCAAATTGGGAATTAGATTTAAGGAGTTGTCTAATTTGGAAAGTTGTATTGGAAAAGTGTTTAATACATTTTGAAAAAAACTCCACTAGTCCTTAAAAGGATTTTACTTCATCTTTACTCTTTACGCTGGGAGCGTCTAAAATAGCTAAAACCAATTTCTTCTTTGAATGAATGCCGACTCAGCTACTGTCTAGATAACTTACAATAGACACTGCAAACTAGCACTTAGAACATAACACAGTTAAGCCAAATTTTTTCAGAAGAGTAAGTACTTGGAGTAGTTTGTCTTTATGATCATCACTGTTTTTCCCCGTAACAAGAATATCATCTTGAAAAATGAGTACATAATCCAGATGACCAAAAATTCTGAACATTAAAAATACTGCAGCAGCAGATGCTAGGCCAAAAGGCATTCTAGTGTATTGAAAGCATCCTACATGTGAAATGAAAGCAGTAAGGTTTTTGCAATCTTTATAAAGGGAAATCTGGTGGTAAGCTTGAGAAAGATCAATGGTGGAGAAAATGTCCATACCTTTAGTTTTAGTAAGTATTTAATTCATTTTTGGCAAAGGAAACTGATCAATTAAAATATTCTCATTAAAATGGCGTAAATCAATGCATAGCCTGATTTTCCCATTGGCCTTCCTCGCGGTGACCAATGGAGAAATCCATTGAGAGGACTCAATAGGCTCAATCACACCATCTTTTACTAGTCTAGCCAATTCTTTTTCTACTTCAACTCTAACCGAAAAGGGATATTGTGAAGTTTGTGAATTTTGGGAGAAGAATTTTTCTTGAGGCGAATGTGGTGTTCAAAACCTTCTAATTTGCCTAAAGTACTTGAGAAAACCGGAGGGAATTTGTCACACAACATTTTACCTATACACTCGCACTCATCTACAACTAGGATTTGTTCCACACTATTAGGATCCAAAAGGATGTTGTTAGGTTTTCTCTGATCTTTCCATCCAAGAACAGAGGGACCTTTCTTGGAAACATACAGTTTACACAGTGCATTTCTATTCTTAAATCTAATCATAAGGTTCCTAAAACCAAGAAGATCAATTGGTTCACCGGTGAATCACTCAGGAGTGATATCAGCTTGAAGTAAATCAGGACCAAGTTTCTTTACAAATTTATCAGACCAAACAGTTTCATTGACAACGGTGAACGGAGATCCAGAGTTTGCTGCAATGCATATTTCAATACCTCCAATGAACATAGAACACATAGGTTTGTTAGAATCCTTGTTATGTGAAATATTTAGGACCACTTTATTAATAGAGCGTGACGCAGAACACACTTCATCATCACTCTCGTCATTATTGGAAGAAGTGTTGCCCTCCTCAATGTATTTACCTCTATCTTTGGCATATTTCTTAACATAGCAAACACTGCTGAAATTACCGATTTTTTTACAAACAGTACATCTTTGTCTTAGACAAATTGATTGCATATTAACATAGAGTAGTCCGCAGTGCACCCCCTGGATCGTTTTGACTGTTCTCTCCAGTTGGAGGTTTGGACGATTGCTGGTTGCATTGTCGCCCTTTTGGTATTATACATGATTATGTTTTTATTGAGGCTTCATGATGAGACGTCATTTGTTTTGAGTGGTTCCATGCAAGGTCAGGGGCTATGTGTTAATATGCCTGTCAGGGTGTATGTTGCTGGGCTGTACTTACTGTGCATGTATGTTGGGCTATCACAGATACAACTTTACTTGACACATTGTAGGAAATATGTCTACATTTAGGATAGGTACATGGAATGTGAGGGGTATGCATTTGCCAGCGCGTAGGTATCAGATATACTCGTACCTCAAGCGGCATCATATGCAAATTGCCCTGCTTCAAGAGAACCATGTGGCCAAATCAGAAATACAATGCTTACACCGTCGCTGGCGCGGCCAACTATTCGCCACGGGGTACTCAGCGTTCTCGAGAGGTGCATTAATATGGGTGAGGGTGGGTGTCCCACTCACGATCGCACAGTCGCTGGTCGACGCTGAGGGTAGGTATGCTATAGTCAGGGATGCCCTAGACGGCAGACAGATAGTGCTTGCATCAATATACGCTCCCAACACAGAACAGGCTGCGTTCCTCGACAAAATATCACACATTCTTGCGTCTTGGCATGACATCCCAATGCTTTTAGGGGTGATTATAATAGTGTCCTTGGAGTGTCACTAGATTGCTCCTTCCCGCCCTTTCCGGGCACGAACAAACACCATGCTATGAAGGCACTGACTAGCTGGGCTACACATTGGCACCTGAAGGGTGGCTGGAGACATAGACAACCCCAGGATAGGATATACTCTTATTATTCAGGTGCCAATGACCTGCATGTGCGACTGGACCGTTACATGCTCTTCGACGATCTGCTACCCCATGTATCGGAGGTCTATTATTTAGGCCGGACGCATTCTGACTATAACCAGTACGTTCTGGAGGTATCAAGGGAGCGCCCCGCCCGCCAATTCCAACCTGGCGGCTACAACCGGATCTTTTAATGGACGTGCCCTTCCGGGACCTGCTGGCTGCTGACATACCCAGGTATTTTGAGGTGAATGCTGGCACAGCCGCAACACCTTCGGTAGAGTGGGATGCGTTCAAAGTAGTGATGAGGGGAACCTGTCTTGGTACGCAGGCAGGTATGTGGCGACAGCTAGAGACAGATCTCACGTGTCTTGAAACTGATCTACTTCGTAGGGAAGAAGAGGCACTGGCGGGAAACACTGGTCCTTTGGAATGACTTAGAGATGAACACTCCAGATTACTGGACCGTCTCTCTAATTTAAATTATGCAGCGCACTCAGCACGCACCCATCACATGGGAGATAAACCTGGCAGGTTGCTATCGTGGCTGATACGGCAAGACATGACTGCGACGCCCGTGACGGTGATACAAAATGCGCAGGGAGTCATAGTGCACACCCAAACATATATACACTGCGCTTTTGAGGAACACTACTCCACAGTATACAGGTCCTATATGACAGCCACGGACATAGACATACAACATTTCCTGTCTACACTACTGTTGCTGCAGCTTACAGATCGTCAGCCGGAGGAAATAGGTGACCCTTTGCTGCCGGAGGAATTAAGGGATAGTATATACTCTCTCTCGAATGGCATAACACCGGGTCCAGGTGGACTACTGGCCGAATTTTACAAGGCATACTCGGATGTACTGGTGCCAGAACTGTTGCGGTATACGCGGCAGCACTGGAGTATTCAACGCTTACCCACACACAAAATGAGGCAATGCTGGTCTCTCTTTTGAAGCCCGGCAGGAAACCTGACCTCCTGATATTTTATTGCCCTTTGGCCCTGTTAAATACGGACTATAAAATTCTTGCTTCGGCCCTAGCTAAGCGTCTTGCCCGGTTTGTGCCGACCCTAATGCACTCCGACCAAAATGGATTCATACCGGCCAGAAATACCTCCCTAAATATTCGGCGACTGTTCCTTATCCAGAAATATGCCACGGACTGCTGGCCCAGATCTGGTTGCCTGGTACTGGACCTGGAGAAGGCTTTTGATTTGCTGGAGTGGCCTTATCTCGCAGCGGTCTTACTTAAGTATGAGCTGGGGCATGACTTTTTACAGCTGGTGCAATTACTGTATCAACAGCCCACGGTACGAGTTCGCACAGGCAAGCTCCTATCAGACGAAATCAGGGTGGGACGAGGGACCACACAGGGGTTTCCTCTCTGTCGCCGCTACTTATTTCCCTAGCTTTGGACCCATTAGCGGCTCTTCTTCAGGAGGCAGGGGCGGAGTGGGGCATCCCCTTAAGAGACGGACTACACACAGTGTCCCTATATTCGAATGACCTGTTATGGTATTTACGAGATCTACATGCTGTTCCAGCGGAAATATCAGCCCTGTTCTGTAGATTTGAGGCGGTTTTGGGCCTTAGGGTAAATTGGGCCAAATCAGGTGCCTACTCTTTGGGCGATGACGTAGCCGCAGCTGCTATAATCTTTATTGGAACTGCACTTAATTGGTATACAACCACGTTCAGATACCTAGGAATATATATTTATAGGTCCCAGGCAGACATACCGGAGGATAACTTGGTCCACGCAATCTCCTCAATCAGAGCACAGATGCAGTTCTGGAAGTCCTTGCCACTCAACGTAATGGGCCGTGTCACCTTATCCTTTGCGAACCTCCCTGTGTATATCCCAGTAAAGCTTTTCAGGGAACTGGAGGGGATGCTCTGAGGCTTGATCTGGAATGCTGGGTGACCAGGGTAGCACTGCAGAAGGCCCCCCGGAAAGTGGAGGATTAGCAGTCCTTCATCTAGAACTATATTATTTAGCGGCGCAACTACAATGGGATGCAAGGTGGCTCAGCAGCAGAAATCTAGCGGACACGGCACCAGAGATACAGACTGGATGCAGGCCCAGATCTGTGGACTGTTTCACCCCCTAGGGAAAACCCCTCGCCCGACACAAATATATGTCGATCTGGCTCACAGATGTTTCAAGAGGAGACTTCATTTAACAAAAGACGCACTCCCATATGCCCAGCTACTATCGCTCCTCGGGACATCCAGAGATAGAGACCCCATGACGGATACGGCACAGGCGCCCTGGGTTGCAGTGGGTGTGGAGACGCTTGGGGATCTATACGCAGATGGTGCCCTACTGCCTTTTGCAACCCTGATGGCCGAAACTGGGTTGCCAGCAGGTCAATTTCTTTTGCACGCAGCCATTGTGCGAACACTCGCACAAGGGTGGGGTGACATATCCAGCGAACCGCCGACACACCATTTAATACAGTACTTGCATGTAATGGGGAGAGATAACATGTAATACATTGGCTGGTACAAGCTTTGCTCGTTCATGTATTGAAACCGCTGGACAGACTCCGCACGTCCTGGACAGAGGACAGAGGCCGCCCCTGGATGGATAAAGAGTGGGAACATGTTCTAGCCAGCGCCACACACATACAGAGAAACTCACATTTCAAACTCATACAGGCTTATATATTACACAGGGTGTATCTTTCACCAGACAAAATAAATAAATATTTTATTGCCACCACTTCTGAATGCCCTAGGTGTCGTCTCTTGGGAGCTGATCTGCTTCACATGTTATGGTCCTGCCCCCTGCTTCTACCCTACTGGCGCACGGTATGGGAAACACTCTCTAGTTGCACGAGTATCGAGACGCCCTACACATGGGAGGTAAGTATGGGCAGAAAATCCATTCTGTTTGCGGAATTTGCGGATTTTTGGCAAATTTGCGGTCCGCGAATCGCGCAAATTTGCCCAAAAATCCGCAATTCGCAAGCTGGCGGATTTTTTTGCTTGGTGGCACTTGAAAAATACAATCTTACACGTACGGCGTTGACTTACCGTGATTCTGAGTTTGCCGAGTTGTTTTTCCTTCCGGTTTGCGTGTGCTGCACCATTTTGGATCTTGCTGCGTGATCCCGCGAGAGTTTTTTGACCGCGAGTACGTTATCACGGCCCGCCATCTTGCAGAGCGAGAGTTTGAGAACGTAAGTACGACATAAGGGCCTGCGATCATGCATGAATTGCGAACACAAAGATGCGGTGCGCAGCTGACTTCCGGCGGGAGATTTGAACAGCTCGCGTTCCCAAACTTGCAAAAATTGCAATTCTGCACAAGAAATCCACCGCAGGCAGCATAAACCTTCTGAAAATGATGATTTTGATCAGAATAACTCCGTTACATTTGGCTGCACTTTTTTGTTCAAGGAGTCTATTTTTGGGGGGGTGGGAGGAAGGAAGTGCCCCAGAGTCTCCAACTTCCTGTTCCTGTCCAGAAAGCTCCTCCAAAGACAAAGTGCTTTGTCCATGTCCTGGTCACTTTTTATTTGGATCTGGAGCTGGAAGGATTACATTTTGTGGCTGCTGATGGATATTTGTATTTGAGGACTTTTTGGACTTAGGATCACTTTTGGATTTGAGATTTTACAAGTAGGTAAGTTGGTGTTGTTTGTTTGGGGCATTGCAGTTGGTGCAACTACAGTTTTAAAACTTTTTCACAACTTTAAAAAATATATATTGTGGGTTGCCACAGTATCCAGTAGGCCCAGGGTTAGTCATGGGTGCATGATACAACTGTTTCTGTGAGTTTTGTTGAACTTAAATCTCATTTATGTCATGGAATTTTAGCTCACTGTTATATTTGTAATTTTTTCATTTATTTTGGGGTGCCTGTAAAGCCACACCAGCCAGTAGGCCCAGGGGTAGTGAGTGGTGCATGGACCACGTCTTTCTGTGGGTTGTCATAAATTTAAACATCATTGAGGGCATGAATGGCATTGGATTGTGGTGATTTATGTGTGTTTTTCGATTTTTTGGGGTGTTGTTGGGGCATGGCCATGTGGGTGGGGGCCATTTTGAAGCCTGGTCCAGGCAGGGTCTGACCAAGTGGCTGGGGGTCAAGGGGCCACTTTGAAGCCAGGCAGTGTGCTCAGGCCTGCACCCAGTTTGACTTGCTTTCATCCATTATGCCCAGGGGTACTCAGTGCTGCATGGACCAAGTCTTTCGGGGGGGTGTCTTGCATTTAAACATCATTGAGGGCATGGATGGGGTTGGATTGTGGTGATTTTTGTGTGTTTTTCGACTTTTTGGGGTGTTGTTGGGGCCTGGCCATGTGAGTGGGGGCCATTTTGAAGCCTGGTCCAGGCAGGGCCTGGTCATGTGGCTGGGGGTCAAGTGGCCACTTTGAAGCCAGGCAGTGTGCTGAGGCCTGCACCCAGTTTGACTTGCTTTCATCCATTATGCCGAGGGGCACTCAATGGTGCATGGACCAAGTCTTTCTGTGGGGTGTCTTGAATTTAAACATCATTGAGGGCATGGATGGCATTAGATGGTGGTGATTTTTGTGTGTTTTCTGACTTTTTGGGGTGTTGTTGGGGCCTGGCCATGTGGGTGGGGGCCATTGTGAGGCCTGGTCCAGGAAGAGCCTGGCCATGTGGCTGGGGGTCAAGGGGGCATTTTGAAGCCAGCCAGTGTGCTCAGGCCTGCACCCAGTTTGACTCCCTTTCATCCATTATGCCCAGGGGTACTCAGTGGTGCATGGACGAAGTCTTTCTGTGGGGTGTCTTGAATTTAAACATCATTGAGGGCATGGATGGCATTGGATTTTTGTGATTTTTGTGTGTTTTTTTTTTACTTTTTGGGGTGTTGTTGGGGCCTGGCCATGTGGGTGGGGGACATTTTGAGGCCGGGTCCAGACAGGGACTGGCCATGTGGCTGGGGGTCAAGGGGCCATTTTGAAGCAAGGCAGTGTGCTCAGGCCTGCACCCAGTTTGACTAGATTTCATCCATTATGCCCAGGGGTACTCAGTGGTGCATGGACCAAGTCTTTCTGTGTGGTCTCTCTTCTATTAATGTAAACATCCATTTTTGATTAGAATTGCAATTTTTGTTTTGGGTCTTTGGGTGTGTTTTAATAATAATAAATGCCTAGTTGCAAATATTAATTGAAGCACAACATATGCCATATTTATTTAACTGATGTTCCTCTGGCTTCCTTTGCTTTTAGGTGCACAAGAGAACCTCATCAGTCATAATTCATCATCAGTGCCAGGAAGAAGTCCTGCAGCAGTGTGTGCTGCACAATGTCACGTGACGTCACGTGTGGCCAAAGACAACTCTGCAACTCGTGCAACTGCGGCCTGCTGTTCTGACATCTGAAGAAGATGGGCCCAAAGAAAGGTGGCCGTAGTTCCTCTACCAAGAAAGTTGCCAGTGCCACTGCCAGTAAGAAGGAGCAGAAGAAGCAAGTGGCACCACTTACCGAGGAGACTGGTATGCTCAAAGACACTTTTTTTCGAGGAAATAAATACTACGCCTGCAGCAGCGAGGTCCGCCGGGGGACCAAGCTGGGAGCAGCACCTCTGCTTCATTGGGCTCAGTGCCATCACGCCAAGTTAGGTCCAAGGTCATGAGTGCTGCAGAGTGAAACAAAAGGGGATGATGGACGGAGCTTTTGAGCAAATCAAACACACACCCCCAGTCAAATGATCTGGGTTTAATCCATCACCATTCTTTTGCTCACTCAGCCACCCCAGTTCAGACATGGCCATATGCAAATCAGTCTGATCCTGTGCCTCATGGGAACAGTCCAGCCCGAACTGCCAAGCCATGTCTTCCCTGGACCGGAAGCAAGCATCTAGGGACCGGTTTCAGATTCATAATCCTCATCAGCCAGGCTATCTTGAATCCAGTGGCCAAGTGAGCAAGGGACTCACGTCTGAGCATACCCTGCCATCTTAGGGCGAACAAAGCACAACAAAAGTGGATGATGGACGGAGCGTTTGAGCAAATTAAACACTCACTCCTAGTCAACTGATCTGGGTTTAATCTATCACCATTCTTTAGCTCGCTCAGCCACCCCAGTTCAGACATTGCCATATGCAAATCAGTCTGACCCTATGCCTCATGGGAACAGTCCAGCCCGAACTGCCAAGCCATGTCTTCCCTGGACCGGAAACAAGCATCCTGGTACCGGTTTCGGATTCATAATCCTCATCAGCCAGGCTATCTTGAATCCAGTGGCAAAGTGAGCAAGGGACTCACGTCTGAGCATACCCTGCCAACTTAGGGCGAACAAAGCGAAACAAAAAGGGAGGCGCATGGAGCGGCACAACTGCCCACAATGCTTGTTCCTCCAGAAGTAGGGACACATCAGGAAATCGAGATTCAAGCGGAGGCATCATCCGAAGAAGCCACTCCTCCTGATGATGATTCATTGTCTTCCAGATCCCCAGCAAGAAAAAGGTCAAGGAGGGCTACTACAAGTTCTTCTTCAAGCCCCCTTCCTTCTGATGATCTTGATGTTGATTGGAACCCACCAATGCAGTCTGAGAGTGAGGCACGCCATGAGCCGACAAAGGTAGCTAAGCCTAAAAGGAAGTTTCCCGCAAAGCTTTCACTTATGGGTGATGACGATGAACACGAAGTGGTGTATTCTGCTGCTGATGAACAGTCTGGCGATGACCCAGTCATCACAGTCGTCACTCCAGTCACAGCGGTCATGCAGCAGACTGACATTGTTACCATATCCCGAATTGCTGCTGAGCGGGATGTGGGTGCCGTGGCACTGGTACCTCCACCAACGCAGTTAACTACGACACCAACACGACCTACAGCTTCCATATTTTCTCGTCAGAAGGGCCGGCAGGGACCTCCATCCATCTTGACCTCCATTACCTCAATAGTGGTGCTGTAAGTGCACAACAGAGTCACATTCAGCCACGCCCATCCTCCACTTCATCTGGCATTGAAAGTAGCACCTTCACCACCAGCAGACATCTCCAGTCCCCAGTTTGGGACTTCTTTTGTGTTAGCAAAAAGGCAGAAAACATGGTCGTTTGTTCGATTTGTAAAACTGTAGTTAGTTGGGGTAAGCTTGGTACCAACTATGGTACCGGAGGCCAAAGAGGTCATCTCCAAAAAGACCACACTATCATTTGGGAGGCACACCTAAGGAAGATCCGGGGAGCCAAAAGTACAACAAATCCAAATGTATCCATTCATATTGCATCTGATGATGACGAGGGGCTGATCGTACAGGGGGGGAAGTGAAGAAGCAACAGACATTTTTTTCTGGTACACTCAGTACCCCTGGCAGCAGCACTGCAGTGGTAGCACCCACATCCTCTACCACAGCAACATCTATGAGGCACATTAAGAGTCTGGGAGAGAAACCAATGCAAAAAAGTACCTCAATGAGCCTAACTGGGTTGAAGAAGTCTGCATCATCATCATCATCACGTATGAAAATGGTCCAGACCACCATTAAAAGCATGTTTTGGTCGGATGCGCCATTTGAACGCAACAACCCAACGGCACGTCTTTATAATGGAATGCTGGCTAAAATGTTAGCGCTGGACCTTCTCCCTTTTTCTTTCGTGGAAGAGGTGGGTTTTCTAGAATTTGTGGCAACAGTCTGCCCTAAATGGAAGGTTCCTAGCCGGTCCTATTTTGACAGAGTTGCGGTTCCAGCACTACATAAAGATGTGCTGGAGGTGATTGGGGCAGCTTTGCAGAAGAGTGCTGTTCACACTATTCACCTAACAACAGACATGTGGACCAGTTGCCAAGCCCTTGATTACATGTGCCAGTTGGTGTTGGCCATTAAGGGTGACGGACAGGAGGTGGCAGAAAGGTTCCAAAGTGGCATGAAAGCTATCGGTGAGTGGATGGCAGGAAACTGCCTGAAGCTCAACTCCGAGAAAACGGAGGTCGTAATCTTTGGCAGTCTCTTGCCGCCGTGGCCCGATATCTGGTGGCCATCAACATCTGGCACCCCACCTTGCCCGACCCCCAAGGTGAGGAATATAGGAGTCACCTTTGACAATCAGCTGAACTTCATGGCTCATGCCAATAAGGTAGCGTCCACGGCCCACTTTAAACTTAGAATAATTAGGAAAATCCTGCCTTTTTTGCCTGACACAGCCGCCAAGACCCTGGTCACGTCATTGGTTCTAAGTTCACTAGACTACTGCAACGGACTCTTTCTGAATGTACAATCTAGAGTCACAAAGAAGTTGCAGATGGTACAAAATGCGGCAGCACGCTTGCTGTCCAAAAAACCAAGATTCGCACCCATCTCAGATACTCTAAGGTCCTACCACTGGTTGTCCATTCAAAACAGGATAAAGTTTAAAGCGATGTGCATAATTTACAAAGTTATGCAGGATCAGGGGCCTCGCTTCCTTAAAGATCACCTAATACCCTACAGTCCGGCTAGAAAGCTACGATCCTCAGCACTTAACCAATTAGTGGTCCCACGTACCAGAACTGTGACTTGGGGTGACCGCCGTTTCCTGGTTGCGGCCCCCAAGATCTGGAACACCTTACCATATCACATTAAAACCAGTCCATCGCTCCTACAGTTTAGGAAAAAGCTGAAGACGTGGTTATTTAACCAATAAAAGTAGCACTCCAGCCGCATCCTTACCTCTAGGGAATGACATTACTGCAGTCCAGCGCCGAGACACCCAAGGGTAATTGTTCGCGCTCTATAAATGTCAGAAAATAAATAAATAAATAAATAAATAAATGTGCATCACTGCACACTGGGTTTCTTTTGCAGGGGTTAGAGAAAAGTTATATGCAGGTGTTGACAGGGACACAGTTTTTCAAGCTACTCGGAAACCATGCAACAGTAGCCATGTTTGCCATGGAGAAATCTCATACTGCAGTAAACTTTTTGGATGAGTTTCAGAGTAAGGTCTATGAATGGCTGCATCCAAGAAAGCGCATGATTGGTTATGTTTCCACAGATAATGGCAGTAATATAGTTAGGGCTATGTCTGATGGTGGCTATTTCAGAGTGCCGTGTTTGGCGCACAGTATTAACATTGTTGTTCAAGATTTCTTGAAAAAAGAAAACACAGTCAGCAAGTTACTGACCACCTGCCAAAGAATCTGCACACATTTAAGCCATTCTTCTAAGGCCCGGTAGCAGCTGAGGAACATGCAACATGACCGTAGAGTGCCAGTCAGAGGAATTATGCAGGAGGTGGTAACACGTTGGAACTCAACCTTCTACATGCTTGAGCGTCTGTCTGAGCAGTGCTTGGTAATCAATGAGTATGTCTTTGCACTGGGTTCTACTATGAAAGACATGAGGCTAGAGTTGGAGGAATGGAAGCTAGTTAAAAGTCTGACAGACATGCTTCGTCCTTTTGAGATCTTCATGCGTGAAGTCAGCAGAGAGGACTGTACATTGGGCAAAGCTATCCCATTGTTGTGTATGCTAGAGCACCAACTGAAGGCAGTGTCTTCAACGTTCAAAGGTGATACTGGTAAGCAAGACGCATAGCAGTTGACTGTGAGCTTATTAACCCGCCTAGTTGACAATGAAAGGCTTAAACAAATACATACACAACAACATTACATTTGTGCCACTATTCTGGATGCACAGTAAAAAAAGGCAGTGGCCAGCAAAGCATTCATTCCTTTTAATGAAGCAGGAGTTTCAAAGAGAAGTGGAGAAGTGGAGAAGTGTGGCTTAATGATTAGAGCGGCAGACCCTGATGCAGAGGTCTAGCCCGGGACCAGGGTTCAATTCCCCGCCTCGGCGGGTCTTGGGCTAAAAAATTCCACGGACCTGATAATTCTCGCCTCGGTGCCTATTCCAATCATAAAGTCCCACTCTGCAACTCTGGGCAATAGCTTGCTTAATCTCCACAGCGGCCCCCACAACTCTAAGGATGCCTAGCCTCCACCTCGGGGGTGCCCAGGAGTGGACGCCTCACAGGGAAAGCCAGGATGGGTTTCACAGCGGTATTGGTACAAGCGCCTTGAGACCCTTGCGGGTGAGCAGTGCGCTATACAAGTATCAATTTACAATTTACAATTTAAAGTACAAACATTGCCTAGCTCTGTCAGCCACTCGGTTAGAAAAAGAGCGGCAGGAAATTGAAGGACCCGGCAAAACTACTAGTGAATCAGCAGACCAGCCGGCGTCAAGGTCCACTTCTGTGGCCGAAGGCAGTCACTTTCCCTCACAGCTGTCACGGACACCAGCAACCGTATCATCATCCTCACCTGCACCAGGCCCAGCCATAATATTGTCAGAAGCGGATTGGCTAACTCATCAAGGGTTTGCTCGTTCTAGTGATACAAAGGCCACAGATGGTACGCAAAGTGGAGCACAACTGCATAACCTTGAGTGGATGTTGCAGGCCTATCTGGATGATCCAACAGAGGTCTTCTTTAATCAGAACCCATTGCTGTATTGGTATGGGAAAAGTGGTCAATGGCCAATGATCACCAAACTGGCAATAAATTATTTGTCTGGAACACTCGCAAGTGTGTCTTCTGAACGTGTTTTCAGTGCTGCTGGTGCCATTGTAACTTCAAAAAGGACCCGCCTCTCGCCCAAATATGTGGAGAGGTTAACAATGATCAAGATGAATCAGCACTTCATACCACTAGATTACAAAATACGTGAATGCACACAGGAAGAAGAGGAGAACACCGACTTAGGTGACAGGAGTTCTTCTCAGTTAGCTGACCTACTCCCGCCTCTATTCACAGAGTTTGAGGATGAGCTCTACTTCCCTGACACCGAGGCCTGAAAATGACTTCCTTTTTTTTTTGTCCTTAATCACTTTTATTCCTGTGTGTCTTTTTTTGTTTTACAACTTTTACCACAACAAAACTCTAATCAGCTTATCACAACAAATCCATCAGCAGCACTGTCTTCATCGTATTTCCTTATTGATTTGAAGGTGCCATTGTCTGCAATCCTGAGGTTCACAAGTTCACAACTCAGTCATGCTCCTCTATCCTCCTCCTACAGACTCCCCCTATCCATTTCCCTCAAGGCAGATGGCTGGATTACGCAGAATCAAGAAACTTTGGCTTCATAGACGAGTCCCCTCAAGTGGGACTGGAATTACTGACTACATGCTGATTGCTGACAGTTACTTCTGAAATTGACAGGAGAGGCTGCACTGTGGGCCTTGACTTTCAGAACAAGATGCAGACAAAAAGTGGAACAGGTAATGAATAATGAAAAGATGGCATGCAGTGGACAACAATGGCTGACTGGCTCTGATGAAAGCAATCGCTGTTTGTTTGTTGTGCATGAAATGAATCATATGTCTTCTGTTATTATTTAATCTTTTTACACACTAAATGTAACTCAAGTCTACTCTGCTTTTTTTTACCTTGTTTAATTCAAATTGTACTTCAACTGCAGGGGCCACTACGTTGCATTTTCCAATATGCAAAATGTCCTTGGACTCACTGTTTGCTAATATACCATGATGATGATGAGTGTTGATGATCAAAGTTAAATAGTATATATTTTTTCTTTACAGTCACTCACTGGGATGGATGGATCATCATTGTCGGTTTATGGAAGAACTATAGCCATTTTGGAGTGGCAAACAGGTAAACCAGTCAACAACAACTACTAAAGCAGAACTACATGTCTGTCTAGTCGTGGTATAGAGTGGTCAAGCCAGTGTAGTGTTGCTATGCCAGAGTTCAGACAGCAGTTCATGTAAAATTACGGCTATGTGGCTTGCTGCATACAATTAGATATGCTTTGTCTGTCTGTGTCAAAGAGGTATGCTACATCAGGTTGCTTCACTCAGTGGTGCCTGCCTTGACCGTCTGCATGGCCTTGGCCTGCTGTGTGCTAATTACTATCCTTAAAAAGGAGACTCAGAGTACGCACTTTAGAAATGATGCTTGTATGTCAGACTGTCGACTCTGAAACTGAAAGTGTTATTTTTGCACTACACAGCGTACCTTATATTTTTTTCTCTGTGGTGTTTTAATGTCACTTCCTGTTTTTCCATAAACAATTACAGGCTGGCTTTTACCCTGTGCGATGGGAAAAACAATTAGCTCAGGCTTACCATTACAGATCCGCAATTCCGCATCCACCACACAGGCAGTGGATAGTGTGTTTGGTCACCAAGATTGATCTACGGAGCGTCAGATGGAATGGAGGAGTACCGCGAATAGGAGGACTGGGTGGATGCTTGCAACTACCTAAATTCAACAACACAACTACAACATACAGTTACAGTATCCTCTTCACTTCTCCTTATCTTTTAAATAATGTTATTGTTGTGAACGTCTATGAGTGTAACTCTATGCATTTGTTTGCTCTCTGCTTCAAATTCATTCCTCCAGCCATTGTATACGTTTTTCTTTGCTATTTTTAAAACTAATTGAATGTACTAAGTGTTTATTCTCTCTGAGGGCAGATAGGCAAGTGAAATTGTGTAATTACTGCAGCCCTGTACTGTCACATTGTTTCTTCATAGTTAGTAAGTTGTAGAAAGTACTACTTAGTTTTCAGTAACCTAACCATCCATTTAGCAAACAACTTCATGCATGCAGTAGTGCATGCACTTCCTTTATGTCCCTTAAAAGATTTATGGATATCTTCGTATTTAAAGATTTGTTAATCTTCATTTGTTGTTTGTTCATGCTGTGTTTTTTTTTCCTCTCTCCTAAAACGTTCCCAAAAATCTCCATTCCCATCCGATTTTCAAACGCTAAGCCTCTTCCCCCGGGCTGTGTGGTTTTCATTGAGGTGTGACTAAATTACAACAAGAATTCCAAACACTTGCTGGGGGGATAAGGTCAAACCAACAGAAAAATCATTCAAATCAGAATTTCATGTGTGCCATCGTGGATTGATCATCAACAACATCCTCCTCCTACACGTGACGAATCGAATGCTTAATGCTTAAGCTGCTGTATCCTTCGCCTTCAATACTATTTCTTATAGTATCCATACTCCATGCAACTAGTACTTATATTTTGGATACTTTAGCACTGCTTAGGCTACAATTTATGGCACTGTTCTCTACCGTACTATCTATCGTACTGTTCTAATGCTACGCTCAGGCCACTCAATGTTTAATTTCCTTTTTTTTCATATGCTGCTACTGCCAGTGTGTACCACTACTACTATCAGCACAACAATGACATTTCATCCATCCAGGATTCCATACCCAACCTTAATCGCAATTTGCCATGCAGCCAGCCATGTGCTAGCCCTCTTCTCAAACACGAATCACAGGTAAGATAAGCATTTTGGGGAAGTAGAATAATGGGCTAGGACTCGAAGGAGAGGAGAGACTGACAGTAGTACTAGTAAAGTACTAGTAGAGCAATTGAATTCACTAACTCTGTTAGTGGCACTTTTGTACATTTCAGACGTTTAGATAATTCATGCTGGTAAGTTTGAGGAAACCAAACGTACAGTAACTCCAGCCCACCACCACACAAAATAATATGAACGCATATACTATGTTTAAGTATGTAAAATGAATAAATATATTTTCCCTAACAAAAATAAACTATTCAAAAAAGACCCAACTGACCTCCCTCCCTAACCCCAACCAATGTCCAAATGTCCTTCAAACCTCCCTTTGAACCCCCAATGCCCAATTCCCACCCCCCAACAGTCTTTAAAAAAGGGGCAAGGGGCAGTCACTTCTTCCGGCGGTGTCCTGTGGACAGGTGGTCCCGCATCTCTCTGCGGAGGTCCCGGAGCTGGCGCTGGAGCTTTTCTACCACGTGCTCCAGGGAGTCCACTCTCCTGCGGAGGCGGCGCTGACGTGCCATCCAGGCTCTGGGGGGGCAGCTGGTGTTTTACTTGCTGCTGCGCAGCGGCGGCGGGAGGCTGTCGGACCACGGCGCCATACTGGAGGCTGCTGGCTGATGGACCCGGAGGCACTGGAGGAGGATGCAGTTGTTGCCGCCGCCTCCTGCTCCCGAGTCCACAGCCACCGATATTCAGCACAAATGGCCTTTAGCTTCCAGGCCCTGGCCCGAACAGCCATCTCCTTCCTGGTGAGCGTTTGTGGAGCATCTATATGAAGAAAGAAAGAAACATACTGTATACAATACTCTTTAACATTAACACAAAATAATTCAACAGAAAGTTGTCTCACAGTAACACTAGCAACTTGCAAGCACAGTATAACATTTTGGAATGTATTTTTCCGCCGTCTTTGTAGGCCTGTAACATTAGTGGGAGTTTCAGGAATTCTACTAGCAGCACTATAGACTCACGACATAGTCAGAGAGTCAGAGAGTACACCAGTCTTCTTCTTTTTTTCTCTTGTTTTGCGAAAGAAATTACTTGTACGTGAACTTGTGGTAGCCGGCATAATGCCAGCTCACTCAGCTTGCACCCAAGAAAAACAGACACAAGCCATGATGACGCAGACTTGCATTACTTTAAGCAGTACATGCAGGTGGGGATAGGTAAGCTCTTACTTTTCTATAGGGGTGGCACTAGGTTACATCAAGGGCTACTGCTCAATGTAATTTATATTTGGCACTGCCTTGACTACTACAAAAGGAAAATGAAGATTATTAATTTCTGATCATATATCCTGCCGATCACATGATATTTGCTTATATGAGGGATGACTTTAGGTGCTTTGTTTTGATAGATTGAGTGAACAACAGCGATAGTCCACCCATGACACAGATGAAAAAAAATTAACATAGGGAGTGAGTGTGGTACCCATAATTGCCAGAGGAAGGGACTTGACTTGATATAACGTCAACTATACAATACATACACAATATATGCTGTGCTTGCAAAGTAAACTACTGTACTGTTAGTCAAGGGAGTATTTCTGAACAATCACAACTTCTAGTATTTGGATTTCCTCTGCTCTGCTACTCTTTCACGGCCTGCTGTTCAAAGTAACACTCTTCATCCACTGACCGTCTGCTCTACATACACCTCTGCTATCTATGAAGAAGAAGATACCATCCAGGCTTCCAAAGTAAACGTCTATCATTCTTCTTAATGTCTCAACTGTACCAACTTTACTTTTTCTCAACAACCAACTAACATTCTTTGGTAAACCACCGTCTTGACTTGCATTTGAGTTTCACCCAAATGATATTTTGCAATGCACACCACACATGCATTTTCTGATTCACCCACACAGGCAGTCATCTTTTCTTTCTCCTCCAACCATCTTTGCTTCAAGCAGCCATGCATCTGATTCCTTCCTATCAGCCACCTCTGCCTGCACTCAAAAACACGTATCATTCTTTACAGTCATAAATGTTACGACTCACTCGTCCTTCCTTTCTCCCTTCTTTCCCTTTTCGTTCATCACATCCTTCAAGTTCATCTGATATGACTTTGCTTCACGATAAAAGTTTGCCAGCTGAGTTGAAGTTAAATAGAGGGGCCCATTGCTTACTCGAGAACTTCCGCCGCTAATGCTATTGCTAAGTCAAGGGTGACTGTCTTCTCCGTGATTGGCAAAAATGTAATTCTAAATTAGTAACTGTTCTTAACAGTACAGTGTACTTGAACTAGTGTACTGTCTACTGTACAGTACACCATACACTCCTTTGCGAGCCTACTCTAAAATATCAATAAGTAAGGAGTATAATAACTTACCACTGTCCGCCGCTGCTGAGCCATTCCCCACAGCTTCTCCTGGTGTCACTTGTGGCGCCGCCGCATCACACTCTGGAGTAGTGGACGCCTCTGCACTGCGGGTCCCGGCACTGGTGGTGGGAGGTTCCGCATCCGATGTTGTGATGACGACTTGAAAAAACATGTCATATTTTTAGATGCCATACACCACCCCCTATTTCGTCGCGTAATGGAAGAAAATCTTATTACATAATCAATTTTTAATTATTGGGAATGAAAAAAAGTGGCGGTTTTGGGGAAGGTGCTAACCTTTTATATGCTTAGCCATTACATGCTACACTTTTTGGCACAACTGATGAATGCTTGCTTTTTAACGTGCACCATTTTCCTAATTACAGACAGAAGATTCAGGTGCTCGCCAGGAAGAATGCTTGAGGATAGGGGGATCATGGCTGCTGCTGAGTGAGGCGGTCGCAAGCTTTCTCTCTGGTCAGCAGGGGGCGTGGTTTGCTGGGAGCTAATGGCAGTGTCAGCAGCTTCGGCAGGATCGCTGGTGTGAGGAGTGCTATCGAGTGTCCGAGCGGGTAGCTCAGGTGCAGTTTCTTTTTTCCTAACGCAGCATATTTCAAACCTGAGAACCATCTCGACTTTAATCCGATTAGCAGTAGCCGCTTTTCA
Source organism: Lissotriton vulgaris (assembly GCF_964263255.1). Lineage (NCBI taxonomy): Eukaryota > Metazoa > Chordata > Amphibia > Caudata > Salamandridae > Lissotriton > Lissotriton vulgaris. The sequence continues at coordinate 1,571,329,368 of NC_141691.1, forward strand.
GCGCGGCTAAGAAAGGAACAACGGCGCTGGGGAGCGTCTGGAGGGAAGCAGCGGTACGTCTCAGGAGGAGCCGCTCTGCAGTCACAAGACCTGGGTTTCTGCCCTGGGTTTTACTGAGAGGAGCTTCGCACACAGAGGCTAGGCAGCAGTCCTGCTCTGTTTACTTTGTTCTTCATGAGGAGGATTTAAAAAGCTCCTCTCACCTGGGTCCTCGGCAGCTGTATGAAGCAGAATCAATAGTGACTGAGGCAGACAGAGGCTTTAATAATGCAAGACGCTCACAGCCTCCCATGATCCCGGTAAGGAGACAGAAGATGGGAGGTCAGAAAGACCCTAAAGGCACAAAGGAGGGGACGGAGGCCGGGGGTTAAGCAAGGTGTTAGGAAAGAAAGGTAGGACCAACGAAAAAAAAAGGAGAAGCAGGGGGAGGAAACATCAGCTGGACACAATTTAAGCCAGGATACAACACCAAAAAAGGTCTACAAAAGTCTTAGCAGTCAATAGATATACTCTAAGAAGTAGAGGAGTCTGGGGCGTAGAAGATCTGGTGGTTAGTGTAAAAGGAGTGAAGGGAAAACTGGTGGTTCAAGTAATTTCACCTAATGATCTAAAAGAGGCTAATGGGGATAAGTCATCTTCTCCAATATCTGAAATAGAAGGCACTATAACAAAAAGAAAGACAGGGAACTCGGAAAGTAAAGAGAAAGAACCCAGAGGGAAAAGTAAAAAGCTAACAATCACACCATCTCTACGGTCATATTTTAAAGTGAAATCCCTGCATTCACCTCCCAACTATTTAACTAGCTCTGTAGCACCAAAACATAGTGCAAATCTGTCAGCGTTAGCCTCAGAATTAAATGAGAAAATGAATTTAGATCTAAAAGCTGGACTTCAGGAGGATAATATTGCCCAAATACCATTAACAAATAGCTTTGGATTACTGGCAGGTCTGGGAGACTCTGCTCCAGTAGATACGGGTGACCATACTGTAAACCTCCTCCAAAGAACTCAGAGGGACCAAAGTTGTCTGTCCTTGGCAGATCTAACCTTTTGCCCCCCGGAGGATAGTACTGTGCCAACTCCAGGGCGGCTACAGGAATCTCCTCATGATTTGGGGAAACTAATGTTAACTATGTATGCAGAGATCAAACAAAGGTTCATTGTCGCTGAAGAAAACCCCCCAAAAATCCAAAGGCAATGTGAATCGATGGAAGAAAACAAAACAAAAAATACAAGGGCAATGTGAATCGTTGGAAGTCAAAATCAACTCCTTAGTTGAGAGGGTCGGAGTTAAGGAGCAAGCATTCGGTCAACTTGCAGCAAAGGTTGTCTCTAATCAGATGGGGATCAATAAATTGCAAAAGAATGAACAAGAACTGAGAGATAAATTTGAATTTCTTGAAAATAATGCGAGACGCAATAACATCAGAATTCTAAATGTTCCAGAAGGGGCAGAAGGGGGTAACATTAAATAATTTATTGTCTCACTTATTTTAGAAAAGAATAGTGATCTTGATCAAGCTTCTGTAGAAAAAAGACATACAGAGAGTTCATTGCGACCCCTTCGTTGCTCGCATCGACGGGAAGTCAGCTAGGAGGATTTTGGTAAATTTAAGAACATACACGTTGAAGGAAAAGATACTAACAGGAACGTTGAAAGCAGGATCATACAAAAAAAATGACTGGTCGTACCGTATCAGGTCGTACTTATCTCGCACCACGCTAGATCTCCAATGGGAACTTGGTAAATGTATTCCTGAGGATGTATGACGTTAGAACGCATACATTTACAACGCGTACCTTTACAACGCGTTCGTAACAACGAAAGTTGTTACCACGCATTGCGCTGGGGGGCGCAAAATTGAACAATTTCATTTACTATTCCAACACCAGTCCCCGTGGATAGTAGGGAAGGTGTTGGGATAGTAAATTAAATCATTTATTATCCTTGAGCGCCCCCCAGTGCAATGCGTGGTAACAACTTTCGTTGTTACGACCGCGTTGTAAAGGTATTCCGTTGTTATGCTTGCGTTCTAAACGCTGCATACCATTCCTGAGCTAAAAGAGTTAGGTGCAACAGCAACAATTAGATTTTCTGCTTCACTGAGAGTGATGCTAAATAACAAAATGCACAATTCCAGAGATCCTAGTGAATTAAGAGCCTTTATAGATGGCACTAAAGGATAACCACATCAGTAAGTAATCTGTACATAGATGCCCGTCGAAACAGGGAAAAGCTCAAAAGAGGTGTAAGATTATACCTCAGGAAGAATGGGAGGGTTCCCCAGGGTGGGTGAGGGGGGCACAGATAGGGAAATAAAATGTATAAAAAATCTTAGGAAAAAATTCACAAAGGGTGAGGGAGCATTTGGGGAAAAAAAAGTCCTCAATTGTCACAGCCGTAGTTTAGGTTTTTTAGGCTACCAAGCAACATGGAGTGTGTTTTACTTAAATTTTTGGAATGCCGGTACAAAATAAAACTAGTGGTCTGAAGATAATGGCATAGAACGTCAACGGATTAAGAGTCTTACCTAGAAGACAAAGAATTTTAGAGTATTTGAGACTCTGTGATTCGGATATTATTTTTGTTCAGGAATCACACTTGGCAAAAGAGGAATGGCCAGATATAATAAAATATATACCTTGGCTAGATTACTGTTTATATAAATCTCAATCAGTTACTATAAAAGGGGTATCAATTTTGAGTAAAATAACATGTCATAGTGTACTGGTAGATACACTGGTTGATCCATTAGGGAGGTGGATCATAGTTAAGCTTAAAGTACAGGGTCTCTGGATAGCTTTAGTGGGGTATTACAACCCCAATTTGGAGGGCGCAGAACCCCTTAAAACGTTCTTTTTACATTTACTTGAGGTGAATCTCCCTATCATCATGGGGAGCGATTTCACTATCACTTTGGATCCAATTCATGACTCTACATCTAAGAGGTCAGCAGCGGCAACCCCAAAAATGAGGGCGGTAGTGAAGCAAATAATGCAAGACCTAGGCTTGATAGATATTTGGGCTACAAAGGGCACCAAACTTCGACAAGCTGCAGGGAGGTACACTTTTTATAATAAAAAACATGGCCATAGGTCACGAGTAGATTTATTTTTAGTTTTGTCTTTGATTAGTCAGCAAATAAGTATGGTATTGCACATACCAGAACATTTGTCAGATCACTCCGCAGTTGTTTTACATCTCGAGATAAAATATAACAGAGGAAAGGAGATGGACAATGAATCGATCCTTATTGTTTGATTTAACAATAATAAGTACCCTGAAACATTCCACAAAGGAATTCTTCAATATTAACCTTGGGTCTGCACCTTTGGATACGGTCTGGAACGCTTTTAAAGCTTATCTCAGAGGTATATGAATTGGTCTCGGTACATCACATAAGAAAAAGGAAATAAAAGAACTTGAGGTATTAGAAGAGGCCGTCAAAAGAGCACAGAGGGTACTGGATGACTCCCATAATACAATTAACGAAGGGGAACTATCTAAAACTAAGGCTAATCTAGCTGATTATCTAGAGATTAAAATAAAACAAAAATGGGAGGCGAGTAAATTTGTAAATCATGATTATGGGGAAGGCTGCGGCAAATTTTTAGCATGGAAAACAAGGGCAGACCTAGCTAGGAATACCATTAAAGAAATCAAATGTCCGGAAACTGGGCTAGGGATAACAGAAGAGGGAGGGATTAAACAAGCATTTTCATTGTTTTTTCAACATCTTTATGCAGAGAATCTAAGTCCAGACACTGATCAAATAGCAGCCTTCTTTCAAGATATTGATCTCCCACGTATTAGTGAAAAACATAAGAATGAGCTATCAGCTCCCTTTACGATTGAGGAAATTTATGGAGGTATTAAAAGCTTGAAAAAAGGGAAGCTTCAGGACCCGACGCTCTACCTACCGAAATATATTTTACTTTAAAGGAAGAGTTAGCGCCCATTTTATTGGATATGTTCAACTCCATTTACATCTCACAATTGGCTTTACCTGTATCATGGCAAGCAGTCACCATAAATGTATTATTAAAACCTAACAAAGACCCAAAGATATGTGAGTCATATAGACCGATCTCCCTACTCAACTCAGATTATAAAACTTTTACTCAGTTAATCACAAAGAGATTGGAGATGGTGATTGGAGATTGGTGATCGGTCTTGTCATTCATGAGGACCAGAAGGACTTTATTAAGGGCAGACACCTTCACGATTTAACCCATGAAGTAATTGGCACAATTGACTTGGCCACCACAAACCTCAAACCGCTAACAATCATGACCTGTGACGCAGCTAAAGCGTTTGACAGGGTGAATTGGGTGTTTTTACAAGAAATAATTTGGCGTTTCAATCTAGGAGATAAGTTTTTGCAAGTTATTAAATCCTTATATAATAGCCCAGTTGCACGAGTATTGGTAAATGGATCCCTCTTACTGCAATTTAAAATAGGAAGAGGAACCAGGAAAGGGTAACCTCTTTCTCCATTGCTTTTTGATATGTTTATCGAGCCATTCGCTATTAAGCTAAGGAAATCTCAGGAAATAACTCCTTTTGTTTGTAATGATTGGAAAAAAAAATAAGCGTCTATGCGGATGACCTAATGATTTTTACGGGTCACTTACAAGATTCAATATCGACTATCTGGGAAATCGTAAAAAGATTTGGGGAAATATCTGGTTATGCAGTGAATCACGACAAAACTGAAATTATGCAATGGAGCACACTTTACAGTTGCGCACAAATTAAGCAAAACATCAGGTATTTGCCATAGAGGTGGTACAGAAAATGTAATCATTAGCAAGGGTTAATTTTGATAAAGTAACAGCGAAAGAAAGAACACAACTACAGAAATGGGACGCTATCTTTTTTAGGCTAATCTAATCTCGTAAAGATGTCTATCCTCCCAAAGTATACGTTTTTATTTAACTCTATTCCTCTGGAGTTCAAGAAGGAATGGATAAATGAGGTGCAAAGTCTTTTTATCAGTTTCATATGGGCAAAAAAAAGCCCCCGAATTGCTTGGCAAAAGCTTAGAGCTAAAAAAGAAAATGGTGGGATAGCAACTCCAGACCTTCTTCAGTATCAGAGGGCATTTCACCTAAAAAATTTCAGGCAGCTACTGGGTGACACCCCAGCATTTTCCCCACTATTTCAGGCCCTAACAGTTACTTATAAATCCCAAGCTAGGTTCTTCTTGTTTAAATTTGGCGAACCAAAATACTACAAGAAAGTGAAATTAAAAGTCTTATTAGCAGCCTGCAGGGGATGGCATCAAATTAGTATATCACAACGTATCCCTTATTACAGTATATTGGCCCAAATATGGAACTCACCGGGAACCCCAATTTGTCTACAAGACTCCCTAGCCAAAGCAATTCAAGACAATGGAATAGAAAGGTGGGGGGAGTTGTTGGAGGACGATGTATTAATATCATGGCCAAAACTTCAGGCTGCAACAAAGGGTGACATCTCTAAATTCAAGTATCTTCAGTTATTAAGCTGGGCTAAATCACTTAAAAAAACTGGAAATGGAAATGGGTGGTTTGAACAGAAGGAAACTACTTTTCCAGTGGGATGGAAGGAAATTGCCACATGGTACTGGAATATGATCTACTCCCATGAAGATTTGCAGCATTGGCCCGGATCTATTTGGAGGAAAGACCTGCGGTGCTACAATCGGGATACCTTATGGCAAGTATCTCTATCTCTCCTATGGCAAAGTGTTAAAGCTGCACCATTAAGAAAACAACATTTATTTACAGTTCATAAGGCTTATTGGACCCCGAGAAGATTATCCAAGATTGGTTCCAGGAGAAAGAAATGTCAAATGTGCGGGGAAATAGAGGCTGATGAAGCCCATATGTTTTGGAGATGCCCAGCAATTCAATAATTTTGGGAGAAAGTAGGTGAGACGATTTTCAGCACCATGGGGGTTGAAGAAAAGGTGAGTCTCCCACAGGTAATTTTTGGGGTAATACCATATGAGGACACATTAACTAGCCTCCCGAAGAAGTATAAACGTTTAATGTTTGTGTTAATTTTATTGGCACGTAGGGAACTGTGCATTAAATGGGTTATGCCCATTCCGCCGTCAGAGAGCGAATGGATCAATTCGGTCCATAGGGTTGCCAAATTAGATAGGGCAATACGCATAACAAACAAAATAGATTTTGTGATATTTGGGACAATTATTGTTAAACCAGATAGGAGCAGACGATGGGCTACATTAGTCATGGTGTAGCAAATACTTTCTCAATGTTTTTCTTCTTTTCTTCCTCTGAATTCTTGGTATATACGTTTTTCCTTTTCTTTCCTTTGTTTTCTTTTTTCTTCTTTTAGTAAATCGTAGGCGATTTCAGTCATATGATTAAGTTTAGCCATACAGGTTTGGGATAGTCCATTGGGTGTGGACTGATAATCCTAGAGCAGAACACTCTGCTGGACCTGTTATACCGGAGAGTGAGCCTGGGGGGTAGAGTGATAAACTAGGAGGATAAAGGTCGAGGCCAGGCGAAGACCCGAAGTGTTGTGAACATGCCTTCAGTGAATGAAGCGATCGGGAGTTCCCACTCTGGTGACCTAAGGCCATTAGACTTCGGGCCTCTTCCTCTGTGGGTTCTGTCTCTGCCTCTACATTTGATCTCTCAAATATATATTGGCTATGTACAAATGAGGAAAAAAATAAATAAATGAAGATTCCATTGCCCTTCTGCCAACAAGAGCTTTTAAATTCACCACCTACTCCTGTCCTCATCACCACCAGTACTTGAAGTTCAAACAAGGTGAGGGCTCCCGCACAGTTATTCTAATAATTAGATGTGTTAAGTTGAAGTATATTGATTCTAGGGAAGGGGGTTTAAACTTTAACGTCATCTATCACCACTGCTCCCTCGGAATACTGCGCTATTTAAAATAAAGAAATAGTTTTTTTTAATTTCTTATTTTAAAATAAAACATTAAAACTAAAAAACACTGTGGTTTTTGTTCACGAGTGAGTGAGCGGAAGGGTTTGCACTATTGCACTTTGCAGGCATGCTTCCGTGACTGTGATAGGTCGAGACTCGGCGGTAGTCTTCTTCTGTTCTTCTGGGTCGTATAATCATTGGTCAGACACACTAGATAGGCGGTCAGGGGATTGGGGGTTCAACTTCTTTTTGGACCGAGGTATGTGGAAAGTCGAACTGCACCTATCATCAACAATGTCCTATTTCTCTGGTCCATACTTCTGTATGTGCAGAATAGTCCCTGAAACACTAGTGATATGGTATGTGCTCCTATCAAATCAAAAAAGCCAACTACTAGCTTATTCTTGGTAAACACATTGACATTTTTGTTGGAAATTCTAAAGGCACTTAAGAAGACTGGAATATACAGCAAGGGCAACCCAGAGGACTGCACTCAGTGCCTAGAGCTATTGCTGGATCAGAGTTTTGTTTAACACAGTTTGCCGGCTGGGCTAGCTTAGCTACCTACACAGACTGAATCATAATAATAGTAAATAGTAACAGCACAGAGATTGATAGTAGAGGCAGGATAAGAATGTAGAAACAGTCTACAAGAAGATCAAAGACTACTTTGTAAAAAATAGAATTAGGGAACAGTTTGGAATGAATAGGTGCTGTAAAAGTTAGGGAAGTATACTTATTAATATTAACAACATAACAACTTACTGGGGCCAGCAGAAGAGCCCGCAGAGGACTGATTCTGCCCACCTTGTTCTCCCAGCGTCGCTGTCGTCCTCTTGCCCCTGGGAGTTGCTGATGATCATGAATAAACACAAATATGGATGAATGTTTTTTTGAAATATTTGATTTCTTTGACCACAATCTAAAATTGTCTCGGGGAAACAAATTACCAACAATTGCACTACATGTATTTACTTATCTGATCTGGTCAACTAGGAGGATAGTACAGTATTGCTGGATTCGCAGACTGTCTACTTGGAAAGTTATGTAAATCACTAACTAAACCAAGAACAAAAAGGTTCACTACAACTGCCACCACTCAGCAGCATGCGACGTGACAGACACAGTCCGTCATCATGATTGCAGACCACTAAAAAAAGTCCTACTATCAAGTCATAATATACTCAACCTATCAATCCACCACTATCTCTTGTTCTTAGAGGCAGCAGGAGCACAAAGGAAGGACTAGACTTGAGTCTCTAGTCTCTCTAGCATTACGCAGTTCTGTAAAGTACTACACTCATACATAATCAGGCCAAATGAGCACAAAGTTGCAAACAAGAAAGCATAGTAGCAACGCCACTGAGTAGGCGAGCACCTGCAATCGCAGAAGCTATAAAGTTAAACATTAATTTACCTGCAATGCAATCAAATCAGCAGCATTCTTGCTCTTCGGGAAAAACATACATTAGCAATATAATAACACAGAGCAGAAGAAAACAAAGTAGTTATTAAATAGCTACTCACCAAGCCCAGGGATCTCCATGCCTAGCAGGTCGAGCAGGTCCTGCTCCCGGTCAAGGAGGTCGGCCCTACGGTGCGTCGCGTGATGGTAGGTGCGCCGGACCCCGACTTCCTAAACATGCCCCAGCACACCTTATCCCAGAGCTGGCGACGCTCCCGGAGGCCATACCCTACACCTGGCCTGCCGCCTGCTGCGACGTTCTTCGGGAGGTGGTGCTGAACATAATAGATGAGTGCGCCCACCTCCACCTCGCTGAAAATCTCCCGGGCCAAGACATTCTCCCCCCTTAATCGCCCACAAGAGGGCCGGGGTGCGGGACCCTTCCCCTTGTTCTTCCCGGCTCCCTTTGCCATGGTCCTGGACAGGAATGGAAATAAATAGGAAAGAGAATAGGGAAAAAGCAAAAAAAAGAAAAGAGTTAAAAAAAAAGTAGTTTTAAAGTAAAAGTAGAAAAAAATATATATATAGATGTAGAAAAAGAGAGGGATAGATAATGAGTAAAAAAGTTCAAACAAACAAAGGATTGCAAAGATTAAAGCAGGATAGAAAAAGCATGCCCAGAACCATAGCAATGAATGAAAAACAAGATGGCCGCATCCATTGAGGACTGCGTGGGTAAGTTTGCGCGATATTTCCCCCGCGAGCACGCAAAAACAGATGCAATGACATAATTGCACCCCGCACATAGGAAATGCCCAACGCAAGCATGCAACTTGCGCCCGGAAACGAAAATACGCAACGCGAACACTGAAACCAAGATGGCCGCACCCATGTTCGACCGCATGGGTAACGTCGCGGTCGGTGTGCTGAAAAAAAGCCTGCAAACAGGTAAAGCGCCCCGCGAACAAGCAAAAATACAAAAATATTGCCCCCACGACCACGGAATCATACAGATAATTAGAATAACAGCTCACACACCATGCTCACACGCTTGTCTAGCGATACCTACACCCGGACGGCACTCTAGGCACTTGAAACACACACACACTCGCTCAACTGACGTCTCTCTTTTTTTGTTTTGAATTATTATTTATGGTAGTTGAATGAGGTTGTATTGTTATTATGTTGAACGGAAAAACACAAAAAATATCTGATGCACATAGTTGACATTGGCAGGTACATTGATATAACTATTTGTGACATGTAATTTTATACGAATCAAGAGTGAGATCTCACTGTGTTATTTACCCATCTGTGCGCACTGATGTTCTTACAACTTACCATCGCTGATAAGGAGAGGTGAATGTTGTACCTTTGCCCCGGCCCTCTACTGGAGACGATAGACTGTAGACTGTGCGGGCCTAAGGTGTCCAAGGAGACCTGGATATGTACATGGGACCCCCCCACCCAGAAGTGGTTGGCGAGACAGTAATGTGAAGGAACTGTTTGACCTGTATACATTATGTTATGTTACAAGTGATTCAATAGATGTGATGCCACGTACAGATGCTTGTGAATTAAAGCACCAGAAAAAGAAAAATGCAATAAAGATATTTAAAAAAAAAGAAAAATTGCCAGATGATGTTTGCTATCACACCGGTAACATCTGAGGTGTTTATCGGAGGAATAGCCACCTTTCTTAATAAAAGATTTAGAAGTGGATTCAGATTTATATTTGTGAGATATAATTTTGGCAACTGTTTCCTGTTGTATACTATCAGAGTTTTCATTTTTTAGGGCTTTTGCACATCTGCCCGATAATTCAGCTTTCCTATCTACGGCCAGGACATCATTAAGAGGATTATCTCCATTTACCCACAATCTGTCTTGTATAGAGGAATCAAATACATGCATGACCACTTGGTCTCTTATAAGTTCTTTTTCAATAATGCCAAATCTACAATCAATAGCAAATTTCTGTAGAGTAGTAAAAAAATCATCGAAAGATTCATTCTTAAGTTGTTTCCTTTGAAAAAATTTGAAACGTATAAAACCAATACAAACTTTAGGAGAAAAACAATTATCTAAATGTCTGATGGCTTGGTTAAAAATATTTTCATCATCAGATGCTGTGTCTTTACTAAGTTTGTTTTATATTCTAAGACCTTCAGGTCCTAAACTATGCATTAATAACCTTTTTTTCCTCTCAGCTGACAACTTGTTTGCATGGTCAATAGTAAATAAGTAATTGATAAAATACTCTTTCCACTGTATCCATGGAACAGGAGGATCACCTGGAACACACATGAATTCTTCGGGTAGATTTACAGTTATGTTAGTGGTTGGTGTAGACATGGCAAAGCTATTTCACAATTAAATGACGCAAGAGCTTTAATAAATTAGTATAGACCAGCCGCATCCAATTAAACCACAAAAGAGTTGCCCCCTAGGTGAAAGCCACACGACACCAGGTAAGTGGATTGCTTGTCAACAGTCATTCAAAGTAAATTAATTGGATGCGGCTGGTCCGGCCGCGGTGGAAGCCCTGCTGATCTTCGATCCTGTGTGCTGGCGCCACCCGACGCCGGCATTTGGAGGCAGTAGGAGTGGGGAGGAGAGGCGGATGGTGTCGCTGCCTTTTTGGAAACCCCCATCTACCCACTTGGGATCTTTTAATTTACTTTGAATGACTGTTGACAAGCAATCCACTTGGAAAATAACGCATGGGCACTACATCAACCAGCAGGCAGCGGGACTGTTTACGCCCACTGGGGCGTGTTGGTTTAATCAAATACAGGTGCCCTGACTCTGCTTGCACCATTCATCAAGTCAGCCTGTGAAGAAGTGCGTAACTCGCACGAAACGCATCGGCGAATGACTGTTACTTCCAGTTGGGTGTTTGCATGAGGCAACTGCAGCTCTCCCAATAAACCACTTACAACTTACCTGGTGTCGTGTGGCTTTCACCTAGGGGGCAACTCTTTTGTGGTTTAATTGGATGCGGCTGGTCTGGCCGCGGTGGAAGCCCTGCTGATCTTCGGTCCTGTGTGCTGGCGCCACCCGATGCCGGCATTTGGAGGCACTAGGAGTGGGGAGGAGAGGCGGATGGTGTCGCTGCCTTGTTGGAAACCCCCATCTACCCACTTGGGATCTTTTAATTTACTTTGAATGACTGTTGACAAGCAATCCACTTGGAAAATAACGCATGAGCACTACATCAACCAGCAGGCAGCGGGACTGTTTACGCCCACTGGGGCGTGTTGGTTTAATCAAATACAGGTGCCCTGACTCTGCTTGCACCATTCATCAAGTCAGCCTGTGAAGAAGTGCGTAAGTCGCACGAAACGCGTCGACGAATGACTGTTACTTCCAGTTGGGTGTTTGCACGAGGCAACTGCAGCTCTCCCAATAAACCACTTACAACTTACCTGGTGTCGTGTGGCTTTCACCTAGGGGGCAACTCTTTTGTGGTTTAATTGGATGCGGCTGGTCCGGCCGCGGTGGAAGCCCTGCTGATCTTCGGTCCTGTGTGCTGGCGCCACCCGACGCCGGCATTTGGAGGCACTAGGAGTGGGGAGGAGAGGCGGATGGTGTCGCTGCCTTGTTGGAAACCCCCATCTACCCACTTGGGATCTTTTAATTTACTTTGAATGACTGTTGACAAGCAATCCACTTGGAAAATAACGCATGGGCACTACATCAACCAGCAGGCAGCGGGACTGTTTACGCCCACTGGGGCGTGTTGGTTTAATCAAATACAGGTGCCCTGACTCTGCTTGCACCATTCATCAAGTCAGCCTGTGAAGAAGTGCGTAACTCGCACGAAACGCGTCGGCGAATGACTGTTACTTCCAGTTGGGTGTTTGCACGAGGCAACTGCAGCTCTCCCAATAAACCACTTACAACTTACCTGGTGTCGTGTGGCTTTCACCTAGGGGGCAACTCTTTTGTGGTTTAAATATATACATATATATATATATATATATATATATATATATATATATATATATATATATATATATATATATATATATATATATATATATATATATATATATATATACATATATACATATATATATATATATATATATATATATATATATATATATATATATATAAAATACCATAATAAATATGAAATATATTAAATAATAAAGCTAACATAAAAAATGAAGTATGTTTATTATGAATTAAAAAAAATATAATGCATTAGCTTAATTAAGAAAGGTTAAGCACACATGCATAATAATTCATCTATATTTACTTTGAAACAATTAATAAACTATTAATTGTAGTTTATTTTCTCATTTTAAATTTATATAAAATTACAATAACATAAAATCTATTTAAAAAACATTCTGTTACAAATTAAAATATTAAATTGATTAAAAATTGTCAATGTCTTTTGAGGACATTTAACTTCCCCCACTTTAGACCTGTAATCCCCACAACCCACAGCTAAAAATAAACTGTAAAAAAATGAATTACACAATTAAAAACCTATATTCAATTTAAAAACTAATAGTATTTAACAACTAATTATAAGGTAAATAAAATGAATTTACACCTCATACTGTACCTCTATTACAATAAAATCCACACACCAAAAAGATATACAAACACCTTAATTAAATATAAATTAATTCAATAATATTAATGATCAACTCATTTTTTATTAATTAAACATAAATTGCTTCCCACCCATTACTGCTCTAAACCCCACAACCTACACCTAAATTAATTACACAAATTCCTTATTCAAATTTCAATTAATTATTTAATATTAATGAACAACTAATTGTTAATTAAGTAACCGTAAATTACCACCCTTTAGCCCTATAAACCCCACAACCCACAACTAAAATTAACTACACAATTTCCATAATTAATTTTCAATCAATTAATTAATATAAATTAACAACTAATTATTAGGATTAATTAGACAATCAAATAAAATGGGAGGAGGACTGGCAGTATTCTATTGTAGTCAGTTTAAAACTACGTTTGAGACACTAACAACATCCGGTATTGAGGCCTTAGCCTTCTAGGTACAGCCAACAGGCTCGCTGGCTATTAAAGGAGTGCTAGTCTATTGCCCCCCGGGATCAAGATGTGGGTTTGCGGACACGTTTAGCATGTTAAAGGAATCACCCATCATCAACAAGCACTTTGTGGTATTGAGAGATTTAAATTTCCACTTGGAATAAGAAACAGATCCATATCCAAGCAAACTGATCGACATAATGAATGCCTTTGGATTGCGTTTAATCACAAAAGGTCAAACACACAAAGAAGGTCACATGTTAGATGGGATCTTTCATTACTATTCAGATATCACACTACTCCCATCTCTTCTGCTGACTTGGTCCGATCACTGGGTGGTCAAGTGGCAGATAGAGACCAAGAAATTCTCTAGGTCCAAGAATACCACTAAAACCTCCCTAAGCAGAGCCTGGAACAAAATACGTTCAGCCGACCGAATTAGGAGACACTATCACCCAGGCCTCTTGGTAACCAGGTACAACCTAGATCAGAGTGTTGAGAATTTTGCACTTTGGTTCAACTCAGCTCTGGACCTAGTTACCCCTAGAACTAAAATAAAACACAGTTAAGAAAATATCACAACCCTGGTATAATGAAAACCTCAGAATATCAAGAACGGACTGCCGTAGACAAGAGCAGAAATGGAGAAAAAGAGATGGAGGAGGAAAATAAGTTGGATAAAAGCTGCCTGTGATGCAAAGAAGACCCTTTTTTCAGTGATTCAAAATTGGTAACACCAGTTAGCCCAAATAATGCAGAATTAAATCAAGAGTTCTGTGACTCATTAAACTTTTTTTAAGAAAAAGTCACTAATATGTTTAATAAATTTACGGCAAATAGAGTAGCAAATTATCAGGAGGCAGACACAGCAGCTGGCCCACCAACAAAAGTCTGCTTCTCCTCCTTTAAAACCCCATCAGAAGAACAACTTAAAGAATTAATTCCACTCATCAAAACAGGTGCACCTCAAGACCCCTGCCCCCTAATATAATGCACATGATCCCTGCTCATATAGCACAACATCTAGGGCAGATCTTTGATAATATTTTCACAGAAGAGCTGTTTCCCTCTTCCTCGAAACGAGACTCAATTTTCCCCCTGCTAAAGAAAGATAGTCTGAACACCCAGGACCCGAATAACTATCGCCAATATCAAGACTCCCTTTTGCCGCTAAGCTGGTAGAAAAAAAATTAATCAGCAACTCCTGAATACTGCTGGATAACACACAACATGGTTTTAGAAAAAAACACAGCACAGAGAATGCTCTAATGTTAGAAACAGAGGACAAATGAGAAATACTCGATGGGGGGACAGAAGCATAGATTCTGCTAGACCTTTCTGCAACTTTTGATACGGTCAGCCATGAGATCCTGGCCCTATTTACAGCATGCGAATAGGGGGAACAGCCTTCGACCTCCTGCAATCTTTTCTGGCAAAAAGACAAAACAATGTGACAATGGGCAACTTTGTCTCCAGGTCTTTTGTCCCTGTCCTGCGGAGTTCCTCAGGGTTCGGCACTAAGCCCAACTCTTTTTAACCATTACGTTACACCACTTGTGCCAATCATCAAAAATTCTGGTTTTGCCCTGACATTATACGCTGATGATACCCACATTTTGGTTTCATTGGCAAATTCTGAAAGTAATATGGGTGTGGATTTCAGTCTATGTATGAGCAAAGTGAGTAACTGGATGGATCGTTATTGCCTTAAATTAAATGCCCGAAAAACTGAGGTCAACATTGTTAGTAATAATTCTTTCTGGACACCGGACTGGTGGCCACCAGAGCTAGATTCACCACCTAAACCTTTAAACAAAGTAAGAGACCTAGGTTTCTTGGTAGACAAAAAATTGAAATTTAAGGACCAAGTAAACAAAATAACGTTGTCCTCTTTTTGCTTTCTACGAATAATTAAAAAAATGGTTTGGTTGGTTCAAACATACTATTTGCACGCAACCTATCTTGCGTCATTGCACCTTCATCGCTCTGGGCTCTGGCCTCTGGCCTGATGCTTCCTGTCCCCGCTGTTGGTGCCCCCAAGCAGATTTTTATCATATGGTATGGCTCTGTCCCGATATCATGCATTACTGGGAATTAGTGACCACTGATCTTACGGAGGTACTGGGCTGGGAGGTCCAGTTGAACCCGATGAACATACTCTTGGGGATGACTGATGGTCTGGATGGGAATAGGGCTGAGAAGCTTTGTCTCACCACGGCCTTGATGGTGGCTAAACACGATATTGAAGCCCTTTGTTTGGACCTGGTGGCCCCTTCCATGACGAGGTGGCGCAGGGGGTTAGATTGGTGCGCAGCGCAAAACGTCCTATGTACGCTACCCCCGTTAGTCCTAAAACGTTCTGAAAAGTGTGGGGTAAATGGGTTGGGGTGGTAGAAGAATGAATTACTTGGATTTACTGTGGACATGGTTATGGACATTGTCGCCTGGTGTTCCTCGTCGGACTCCTCTAGGCTGGGGGCTTCTTTCCCCCTGTTTTTGTTTGTCGCTATTGTGTACTACTTATTGTGTGAAAAGCTGGTTATGTTTTCATTGATGAATATTTATTCATTGAAAATCAATAAAATTGATTATAAAAAAAAAAGTAAATCTTTTGCCTTCTGAACTCTTGAAAACTGTGACAATGACAGTAGTTCTCACAAGGATCGATTATTGCAACAGCTTCTACCTTACTCTTGCAACGGGTATTCTTAAGAGGCTCCAGACATTGCAGAATACTGTGGCCTGTTTCCTTTTTAAAATTCTGAAATTTGAGTCTGCCAGAGAGTCAATTAGGACGTTACCCTGGCTGCCAGATAAGCAAAGCAGCTGCTTCAAGGCCCTCTGTCTGGTGTATTAATCACTGCACAGACTTAGGCCAGACCATTTAAAGAAAAAACGTAAATGATATATTCCAGCAAGGATACTTCATTCAAGCTCAGCTAGGAATCTGCAGGTCCCCCCATTTAAGGAAATCCACCTGCGGTGAAAATAGCTTGTTTAGGGCAATGCCATGCTCTGGAACAACCTTCCACTGACACTAAAACCCGCTCCCTCGCTACTCTCCTTCAGAAAAGCCTTAAAAACTTGCCTTTTCACACAGGAGTAGAAAACATTGACGCACCCGACTGACCCCAGTAAAATATCATTTTGGCCTAAATCAGACTTCGATAGCTCCAAGATGCCTGAGGACATGAGTTTGCACACTATAAGTCAAATTACATTACATTACAATAATTATTCAAACATAGATTACTTCCCACCCTTTACCCCTATAAACCCCACAACCCGCACCTAAAAAAATACACAATTATGATAATTATCAATTAATTCATTATTATTAACAACCAATTATGAATTATTTGCAAATATATTACTTCCCACAATTAACACTATTACATCTAAATTAAATAAATAAAAAATAATCATTAATTTACTATAATAAATTACTTCCCACCCTATTCCCCTATAAACCCACAACCTGCTACGGAACAAAACAAATCCAAAATGTACCTAACATAAAATTCATAACTACTAAAAATGTAACACATATATTAAAAAACATAAACAATACTTATCCAAAAAAAGATACATCACATACAATTAAAATGTAAACTAAAATACATAACACTAATTAAAAATTCAATTTTTAAAAACTATGGTTGTCATTATTCTAAACAGAAGAGGTGACAGTTTACATGGAGCACACAGCGTGTATAAGTAAATTAAATCAACATGTAGGAAGGTGCTCAAAGTGAACAAGAGTCTGTCACCAAGACTCTCATAAATAGCTCTGCACGCGGTAATACGGAATGTTCGATACGCCAGGAGACTTCTAAATACAAGGTACAATTTCAGTGGATGACTACTTACATCGTGGGACTAAGAGTATTGGATTTATAAAAGCGGCATACAGATAGTTGCTGCCTTACTTTATGAGATTTGAGGCTACTACCCGTTACTCATACATGTGATGGTGATAATATTAAGACGTGCTACAAGAGATTTGTATACCCTCCCTTGTGGACAGATGAGGACGCGTTTATACTGAGGCTTGAGGAATATTTAAGTTATTCATATTAGTGCCCTGAAGAAGTCTATATGTCAAACAAAGACTAGACGAAACACGTGTTGGCTGTATTGCTGTTCAAGAATTCCCATTCAATTTGATGACCGATTAAAAAAGAAGGGATCTGAAGAAGCTTACTTATTTTGCGAATTTTAAAGTGGACTTGATTATTGAGTGCTTGGTGAATTAATGTATGGTTGTCATTATGATGGTTGAGGGCCGGCCACCACCAGCTGTGCGGTGGCGGGCCCTGCACCATCTTACTGCTGTTTTTCCCCAGCCTTATTACGATGGCGGGGGGAATTGTTGGTGAAGCGTGGCGGTCGTCAACACTTCCCGCTACTTTTGCGACCGCCTCGCGGAACAAAAATATTGCCCTACATTGTGGTGGTGCGTGCTAGGGATTACAAGAGTCCCTTCTGTCGGTCTTTTTACAGCTGTCAATCCGCCTAGAAAAGACAGGTGGAAACAGAGTTGGGGGCCTGTACCGGGCCCTCCTTCATCCCTGTGTCAAGAGCACTGGGGGGCACCTATAGTGCCACCGTACATATCCCTGCACCATATGGCAGGCACCACGTAGGGCAGGGATTTGCAAGTGCCTTCAGTTTTGCATTGTGGCCGGAGCTGCTGAATGCATAACCGCCACAATACAAAGTAGGGGTGGTGCGACCACCAGAGTGGTGGTCGCATCATAGGAGCAGGAGGTGTAGGAGCACCGCCTTACAGGTGGGCAGTCCAAGTACCCGCATTGATGGCGGGCGGAACCAAGTCCGCCCGCCATCATAATGACACCCTATATTGTTGCAAACAATATTATTGACTTGTATATTTTTAAAAACAACATTTCTTTCCTTAAATTAGATATTCTTGACCACAATATTCTTGCTGTCGATATTTCTGCACCATGATATTTCCAACTCGATATTTGTGTAAGTCGACATTTCCAACTCGATACACTGTCTCAACACTGGATTCAACCTTAATCTGTGATTGGAGATGAGTGCTTGAAAAGTTTCAAGACTCTGTCCATCATTTTTTTTTATTCTGTTGCAATGTGTAATGTTGCCTATTTTTGCATATCTATACCTTGGCCTGTGGACAAGGCACATTTTAGAAGTGACATGAATATTGAAAACTTGATTTTTCAACATGGCAAAAGCACTTTTCCTTGCAATGAATAAATGCAGTAAATTTAAAGTGAAGCCCAGCCAGGATACAGTGGTGCTCCTGGAAGGCATATAATTTTGTCACATGTTTGGGTTGTGTAAATGCACACTGAGTCTACACATGACATATAACCATCACTGCATTGGATTCATTTTATGCACAATTTCCAATAGACTCATAGTTCAAGTTCTGGCATTTATAAAGCGCACTACTCACCCATAGGGTCTCAAGGCGCTAGGGGAAGGGGTTCATTGTTTGTCGAAAAGCCAGGTTTTAAGTTCTTTTCTGAAGGAGATGTGGTTCTGAGTAAGGCGGAGGTGAGTGGGGAGTGAGTTCCATGTCTTTGCCGCCAGGAAGGAGAAGGATCTGCCACCCATGGTGGATTTCCGGATGCGCGGGACTGCAGCGAGGGCATGATTGGACGATCTAAGTTCACGGGTGAGTTTGTAGAAGGACAGTCGAGTGTTGAGGCATTCGGGTCCTAGATTGTAGAGGGCTTTGTGTGCGTGGGTGAGAAGGCGGAAAGTAATTCTTTTGTTAACTGGAAGCCAGTGGAGATCTTTTAGATGTCTGGTGAAGTGATCTTGGGGCGGGATGTCTAATATGAGTCTCGCTGATGTGTTTTGGATGCGCTGGAGTTTTTTCTGTAATTTTGCTGTGATTCCGGCGTAAAGTGTGTTCCCATAATCCAGTCGACTCGTGACCAGTGCGTGGGTGACAGTCTTTCTAGTTTCGAGAGGGATCCAGCGGAAGATCTTTTTGAGAATGCGAAGTACGTTGAAGCAGGAGGACGAGACGGCGTTGACTTGTCTGGACATCGAGAGAGAGGAGTCTAGGATGAAACCAAGGTTACGTGCATGGTCTGTGGGTGTGGGTGCTGCGCCCAGCGCGGAAGGCCACCAGGAGTCGTCCCAAGCTGAGGGGGAAGAACCTAGGATGAGTACCTCCGTTTTGTCTGAGTTGAGTTTTAGGCGGCTATGTTTCATCCATTCGGCTACTTCCTTCATGCCTTCGTGAAGATTGGTTTTGGCGGTGTTGGGGTCTTTGGTGAGGGAGAGGATTAACTGGGTGTCGGCGGCGTTAGAGATGATGTTGAGGTTGTGTTGATGCGCGATGGAGGCGAGAGGACTCATGTAGACGTTGAAGAGGGTGGGACTGAGTGAGGATCCTTGAGGTACGCCGCAGATGACTTCGGTGGCATCTGAGTAGAATGGGGGAAGTCGGACTCTTTGAGTTCTCCCAGCGAGGAATGAGATGATCCAGTCCAAGGCTGTTCCTTGAATGCCGATGTTGCTTAGTCGATGTATGAGGGTGCTGTGGCAGACAGTGTCAAAAGCGGCGGACAGGTCGAGTAGGATGAGGGCCACTGTTTCACCATTGTCCAGGAGTGCTCGGATGTCGTCGGTCGCAGCAATGAGGGTGGTTTCGGTGCTGTGTTTGGCTCGAAATCCAGATTGAGATGGATCAAGGGAGTTGTTGGATTCAAGGAAGGTTGCGAGCTGGCTGTTGACGGCTTTCTCGATGACTTTGGCCGGGAATGGGAGGAGGATATGGGTCGGTAGTTTTTAAGTTCAGAGGGGTCTGCTGTGGGTTTCTTCAGAAGGGCGCTGAGTTCGGCGTGTTTCCAGCTTTCTGGAAAGGTGGCAGAGTTGAACGAGCAATTGATGACATCACGGAGGTGGGGGGCGATGATGGAGTCAGCTTTGTTGAAGATGTGGTGGGGGCAGGGGTCAGTGGGCGAGCCAGAGTGGATTGAGTTCATGAGGCGAACGGTGTCTTCAGTGGTAATTGGGTTCCAGGCGCTGAGGATGTTAGTTGGCGGAGTAGGATCAGAGGGGGGTGGGGAGGATTGAACGCTGGGAGAAATCTCGAAGCTGTTGTGGATGTCGGCAATTTTGTTGTAGAAGAAGGAGGATAATGCGTTGCAAAGGTCTTGGGAGGGAGTGATGTTGTTAGACGCTGCGGTGGGGTTGGTGAATTCTTTGACGATATTGAAGAGTTCCTTGCTGTTATGAGTGTTGTTGTCGAGACGATCCTTGAATGCTGATTTCTTAGCGGATCGAATCAGTTGGTGGTGTTTGCAGTTGGCTGACTTGAGGGAGGCCATGTTGTCTGAGGTTGGGCTTTTTCTCCATGTCTTCTCCAGAGTGCGGCATAGTTTCTTGGATTTTTTAAGGTCATCATTGAACCAAGGGGCCTTTTTGCTGGTTAATTGATCTGGTGCTTTTTCAGGGGTGCTAATTCGTCAGCACTGTGGGTGATCCATTGTTTGAGTTTGGTGGCCGCTTGGTTTGGGTCCAATGAGAGGGTGGGAGGGTTTTGGTTGAGTGATGTGAGGAGTTGGTCGGAGGTGATTTTGTTCCAGTTTCTCCGAGGAATAGGTTGAGGGCGATTATGGGTTAGGGAGGTCTTGTAGCTGAAGTGAACGCAGCTGTGGTCCGTCCAGTGGAGAACTGTGGTGCGATCGAAGGAGTTGTGTTTGCTGGATGTGAAGATAGGGTCGAGCGTGTGTCCGGCTATGTGGGTGGGGGTGTCCATGAGTTGTTTGAGTCCGAGATTGGCCAGGTTGTCCAGAAGGGTGGTGGTGTTGCTGTCGTGTTTGTTTTCAAGGTGGTAGTTGAGGTCTCCTAGAAGAATGTAGTTCTCGGAGGCTAGGGCGTGTGGGCTGACGAAGTCCGTGATGTCATCGCTGAATTGGGTGCGGGTACCTGGAGGCCTGTAGATGAGGGTGCCTCTCAGTGTGGTCCTGGGGTCGGTGTGGACTTGAAAGTGGAGATGTTCGGCGGTTGCAAGATTGTCGACGGAGCTGGTTGTGATTTTGATGGTGTTCCTGTGGATGATGGCGATGCCTCCTCCTGTTTGATTGGTGCGGTCTTTGCGGATAATCTTGTAAGTGCCGGTATGGCTATGGCAATATCTGGAGCTGATGATGTGTTCATCCATGTTTCAGTAAGGAAGGCAATGTCAGGTGACGCAGTGTTGAATAGGTCCCAGAGTTCTGTTGCGTGTCTGTGGACCGAGCGGGTGTTGAGCAGGATGCACTTTAGGCGGTTTGAGTCGGAATTGTGTTTGGAGGACGTGGAGTTGGTGAGGGTCCTAAAGCAGTTAAATTTGCAGGAGAGGCAGGCGAAAGGGCCGTGAGTACGTCCTGGAGTAGCTTCGCAGCAAAGTGGTGTACGTCCGGGGTTGAGGGAGAGGAGAGTAGCGGCATCATATGTGATTCTAGAGGGTTGGTAGCAGCGGGGACCAGGGGGACAGGCGCTGGGCGCGGTCCAGGCGCGGACGGGCGTAGACGGGCTTACCTTTGGCGCACCTTCGGCGCGCATGGGGCACGACCGCTGCACGTAAACGCTGCACGTAGGTGCATCTGACATAAATGGAGAAGTGGAGGGGGGCGGAGCGTGGGAGGGGGAGCTGGGAGGCAGGAGCGTAGGGGGAGGGACGGGCTGCAGGCACAACAAAATGGATGATACAACAACAGGGCAACAGGACGCTGTGGGCACAATCAGGGGCAATGTGGGTAATGCGAGTTAACACACGGGCACAATTTAAATGAAATGAAATGTAAAAGCAATGCGGAGCGTACACAAGACAAATATGCAAAATAGGCAAGGCAATGCGGAGCTTTCACACTTTAGCTATTCAAATCACACAAAGCAATGCGGAGCGCTACGCAGCAGAGCGGGTGTTAATTCGATAAAAATAAATTACATTTAAGCTATGGCAGTGGTGGGGGATCAGCGCTACAATACCAGTTGCAGCGCTATGTGGGCTGGTCACAGTGTTTCCCAGCCGGGCCGTTCCTGGTGACTCGTGGGTGGGAGGGGGAGCTGGGAGGCGGGAGCGTAGGGGGAGGGACGGACTGCAGGCACAACAAAATGGATGATACAACAACAGGGCAACAGGACGCTGTAGGCACAATCAGGGGCAATGTGGGTAATGCGAGTTAACACACTGCCACAATCTAAATGAAATGAAATGTAAAAGCAACGCGGAGCGTACACAAGACAAATATGCAAAATAGGCAAGGCAATGCGGAGCTTTCACACTTTAGCTATTCAAATCACACAAAGCAATGCGGAGCGCTACGCAGCAGAGCGGGTGTTAATTTGATAAAAATAAATTAAATTTAAGCTATGGCAGTGGTGGGGGATCAGCGCTACGATACCAGTTGCAGCGCTATGTGATCAGGAGGAAGGGTGGAGCGACCGCTTCACACGGAGTCAGGCTGGTCACAGTGTTTCCCAGCCGGGCCGTTCCTGGCGACCATGCAGTAAAAGACATAAATTGATATATAGATAGATAGATAGATAGATAGATAGATAGATAGATAGATAGATAGATAGATAGATAGATAGATAGATAGATAGATAGATAGATAGATAGATAGACAGATCTTTTTTAAATCTTTATAAAATATATACATCATACTAATTGTAAATAAAAGAAAACAGAATACACATTTTTCTTTGCTTATATTAAAATTGTATTTGAATGAAATTTTCAATAATTGCTATATATGTATATATAAGAATATATTGAACATAATTGTATCAAATTTCAAATGTTTGGAATATTGGAGAGATTGGGGGGGACCTACTTTACTGCTCTAAGTTAAACTCCATATGTTTTGTGACAATAATTTGGGGTGAGTGTTAATGTATCTCTCTGATTTCATTCTGGAAAATATTTAGCAATATTGTTATATTTGAGTGGGTCTGATTTAGTCTTCTAACACTAATCCCACACATTTGAAGTATTTATTTGAGGGGGGGCTATAGATTTGGGAGGTACTAGGCTAATCTAACTACAGTCCCATAAACATAAGAGAAAGTGAATATAGTGGGAGGGTGAAGATTCACCATCTTAACTCCAAACCAATAAACACTGAGGAAAGTGCATGCACTTATGAGGTGGTTAGATTTACTATTCTAACTTCAGTCCCACAAACACTGAAAAGTGCATATGTTTGTAGGGTTGTGCAATAATTCACTAATGTCAATCACACAAACATCGGCAACAGGATCAAGACTGATTTGCATAGAGCTGGGTTTAAACTGGAATGATATGGGGAACAAAAAAACAATGGATTTAGGCCCAGATCTCTGTACTTAAGGGAATGTTTGATATTGTTCAGCATTCTGTCCATCACATGTTCTTTTTGCATTTGTCATCCCTAGTGGGACAGGTATTCCCAGATATGGGTACCATGCTCTCCATGCCACAGGAGTCAAGCTAGCCTGGCTGATGAGGGGTGAAACCCCGAAACCGGTCCCAGCATGCTTGTTTTCCAGTCCAGGAAGAACCTGGCCTGGCAGTTCGGGCTTGACTATTCCCATGGGGAACATGGTCAAGACTGATTTGCATATGGCTGGGTTTCAACTGGAATGGCATTAGGACCAAATAAATGATGGATTTATGCCCAAATCTCTGTACTAGGGTGAACGTTTGAGTGCTCAACATTTTGTCCATCACATGTTCTTTTTATATTTGAGGGGAGGGCATAGAGATTTACTATTCTAACTCCAGTTCAGAATACAGTGGGAAATGTACATACATGTGGGGAGGTCAGATATACTAATCTTTACTCCAGTCACACAAGCATTTAATCTTTTTGGGATGGTGGATATTTACAATGTTATCTCCGTTCTCACAAACAATGGGGAAAGTGCAAATAGTTGGGAGAGTCATTGTTCTAATTCAAATAACATCACCATTTGGAAATTGTATGCACTTGGTTGGTGTAAAAATAACTATTCTAACTTACGTCCCTCAAACATTGCGAAACATACATATATTTAGCTGGCATTAGAGGAAACAATAAGTTTTGTCTCAACTCCTCAAGCATTGTGAAATGTACATACACTTGTCGGGGAGAAATCAGATTGACTCTTCTAACTCCTTGTTAAAAACATTGTGGAAAGTGCATATGTTTGAAAGTGGATGGTAGATTTACTCTTCTAATCCCATTCTAAAACATTGAACTGTACATTTATTTTGGAAGGAATAACATTTTATTTTTTAACTCTCATCCCCAAACAATGGAGAACGTGCATATGGCTTGGCAGTTTGGGCTGGACTGTTCCCATCAGCACAGGGTCAATAGTGATTTGCATATGGCCGGGTCCAAACTGATGTGGCATGGGGAGCAAAAGAATATTGGATTTAACCCAGATCTCTTGACTGGGAATGAATGTTTTGATTTGCTCTGCATTCCGTCCACCAATTTTGGCGCAAAACTGCTTTTGACCCAAAAGGTTTCGCAAAACAGACAAGCTTGGCTGTGTTTGCCCTTTATTGGTGAAGCCCAGAAAATGGGAATCCCTAAGGTCGTACCTATAGTAGGATAGAATGTAAGAGGTTTTAGATGGGAAATACAGTGACAACACAACATTCTAAGATCAGTGCTGGCAAATAGTGTTAACTTGTCTGTTTTCTTCTTTTTAAAGGCAGTTTTGGCAGGAAATCCACAATCTGATATAAAGGAGATTGTTGCCCTTGAGGAGAGATTGTAAATTGAATCTAAATATGTTGATAATGGATTAAAATAAGTTTACCCATAGAACATTGGCCAGACATAACAAAAGCAACTTGGCACTCACAAGAAAAAGCACGCAAAATTATGGAAGAAGGAGCAACATTCCAGCAATGGGGGATCGAACTGAGGCTCGAACAGCGACCACGCTATCCGACACCTCTCCTACCATCGACAAGACAGTCGGTTCAAAAAATCACTAACTCCATACTCAAGGAAGCAAGGAGTAGTTCGCCGAAGCTGTTGCACTAGACATAAAAAGTTCTCGGCCTGGTCAAAACCAAACTGAAGGCAGCCATTTTTTACCAAAAACCATCCATAACTGGAAGTCAATACAACGTACAATCATCACAACGACTGTCGATAATTGACAAAAAAGGGAAGAATTCACCACCCATTCAGGCAAGCCCAGGGAACTCAGAATCTGCTCCTGGAACATCAACGGCTTAGCTAGTAAAAACAATGATCCCAAATTTCTGCAATACCTGAGTGCATTTGACCTTCTATCGCTCCAAGAAACTTGGGAAGAAAAAGCATTCGAGCTCCAAGGGTTCACTTCGTGCTGTATTCCGGCAAACAAAAACGTCATCTTTGGGCGAAGGTCAGGAGGCTTAATGTTCTTCACCTCAATACCTACAATAGGCAAATTTGAGATAATGGATTTTCACATAACTCCCCCAAGTGCCATACAGGTGGTAAAGATCATGTTTCGGTTAAAAAAGCAGGCTAAGGGAGTAATTATAATTAACTCATACATCCACCCCAAGCAGAAACAAAAAGCGTTGGAAGACTTGGCAAAAACACTGGAAAAAATAATGGAAGCAAGGGAGTTCGACTCATTCATCTTGGCTGGCGACTTCAACATGCACCTCATTAACAAAGATGAAGACAATGGCCTCATACAAGATCTGAATGCAGCATGGGGCGTACCAACACAAGGCCCAACAAAAAATCAGAAATCAACAAAGCACTCAAAAAACTTATTACGATCTTTAGAGCAACTTAACTTAAGGGCCTTAAACGGTTGCTACGTTGAGGATGATCCACCAGTAGCCACCTTCCACTCCACAAAAAAATCTTCTCATCTCGATTACATGTTTACATCTCTAAACATGTTTTGCTGGGTAACAACTTTTAGAATAGGGACGAGCGACCTCAGTGACCACTTGCCTCTAGAAGCCAAATTAGGATCTAACTGTCAACTGGTAACAGCACCATTAACAGGCCCCGACACAGAAGTTATCTCCAACGTAAAGCGGCTTCGGTGCAATGTCGACAATATTAACTCCGTAAGCTGCAAAGCGAAAACCCTCTTCAATGAAATTGCCAGCTCTTCAACCATGGTGTCGGATGTTTGGCAAAACTTTATTCATATAAATACAAAAGAGTAACTGTGGGTCTAGGCAAAAAAACTCTATAGTATGCCTAAATGTGTTCTGACTTATTACCTAAATGCGTCCAAATGTGTCAGTATGGTATGCAACAGGATACTCGCACAACGTGTCAGGTTACCATCAGTTAACCATCCTATACCTCCCTTTCCATCATTTGGGCCACTACACAGAGTGGAGAGTCCTTGTGGCAACCACTTCACTAGAGTCTAACTGTGAAGTGTTTGGGACTCACTAAGTTGTTGAGAAGGCAAGGATTGGTTACTAGAAACAGTGCATAAAGAAAAGTGAGTGAGAAAAAGTGCTCAGTTAAAATTGGAGAGTGGACGCAAAAATTACTTTATTCATGACCGTACACTTCCAATAGATAAAAACATAATTGGTGCAAAGTGTCAGTGGGTTCAACAAATAACTACTGACTAGAGGTTTAGGTCGACATGTTTCTGCAGTTTTATGATCCTCACAAGGTATCTACTGCTTCATCAGGACCAATTAGAACTCTGCTACTGTTTCAAAAGTATGTGTAAGTGAAAAAACGAAAATGAGAAGGATATCACCTGATTTGTCCTCTCAGTCCTCCTGTATAAAAGGAAGGTATCCAGACGCAGAAGACATCAGGTAAAAGGCACTCCATTCACATTTTTGTGGATTGCATTTATGGGTATATGAAATAGTACTAACAGTAATATCAAAAATACTCATAGAAGGTCCTTTTGTGTTTTCTCCACAATCTTCTTCAAACATTAAAAGAAGGCTAAAAACATTTTTCAATCGTCTTGCATTTATGGAATGTAAGACTAGAGAAATTGTGGCCAATTGAAATCCTTTGATTCTACCCAAAATACCATGTTAATACTGAACTACAAATTAAGAAATAATTCTTACAGTTATTTTATAAAACAAAAGTCAGGAAATTTGTGGCAAAAATCCTTCCAATCTCTGCTCCAACACTTCTCCCAATAAAACCAGTATCCCCATGTGTGGTTGGTTAATTTTTACTTGTCAGGAAAGGACCAAACTTCAAACATGGTAGGTGCCATTGAAAGGTGAAGAACTGAAAAATCTACAATGAAACTGGCTTTAATATTTGACCCCAGGGTCAGCCAACACAGGAAGCTGTGTCGAACCTTGTAATTTTTTTTAACCCTAGAGACCAGAAAAATTCAAAGGGGCCTATTACGATGTGGGTTGGAGTTCCCTCTGGCTGACACTGTGGCGGAAACGAGACCGACTGAGGTCCGGTTGGCGGTCCCGACCTCCTAATTATGAGACGACTGCACATGGTGTGGTCGCATTCTCCAATTTCTCAATGGGGGCTTGTATACGGTCATAAAACGGCAGTAACACAAGCTTCCATAGAGAAAGGGATATTGTGTTAATCCCCGCACCCGTGGCTGGCACCTCATGGTGACTGCCACAGGTGCAGGGATGAACAGGGGGGCACCATTGGTGCCCCCTCTCCGCCAACAGGATCCACAAGGAAAATGGGCCCTGCTAGTGGCCCCACAACATGCTATCTGACAGACTTTCCATGTCGAAATGCCCGGCATAGGAAGCTTTTCAGAAACCGTGCATCATATTCCGGACTGCATAAAATGCCATCCATATGGATTATGGGTTTGACTACCTGACGGGAATGCTGAGCCCGTAGGAAGCCAGCTGGAATACTTGGGCGGTTTCAATTCTGACCTGCTGTATTGTAATGAAGCCACTGAACTTTACGACCAACATCGTAATAGGCCCTGAAGTCTTTGAGCGCTTTCCTTTTGTTAGCAAAAATACACTGCAAATGCTATTCTATTTCGAAAAACTTTAACTCCATCACATTTAAGCATCTGAAAACTCTTGGCAAGTACCATCTTGTGTTCTTGATAAGAACAGTATCTCACATGCGTGGTTCAGACTATCATCTGGCATGGGGAATTGGCCAAAACCTCAAACATGTGAAGACAATTTTGACTTCACATAAGGGTGGCGGCAGCATTTGGGCCTGGGGTCCTACTCTTTTATGAGGTAAAGACAGATGACAGAAACATCCTCCTTTCCACTGCCATTTGGGGTGGGAGTGTATCAGTATGTACCAACCAAATATTCCTCCGCTAGTCAGGGAAACATTGATTGTGGCTTTGTGGACCCACGTCCAGTGAAAATGGTCTCATCACTCATTGAAAGTGTCTAAGCAATCTTCTTTGGGGTTGCAATACAACCAGAAGGCAGAGCAGAAATCCTTCGCAGTAGAGTCCTGAGGATTTTAAAGTCTGAGCAGCTACTTTTATCCCTCCTTCCTACCTTCCTCCTGTGTTTACCTATCATTCTAATGACCGTATTGTATCCTATCATCACTCATTGTATAGTGTTGAAAAACACAAAATATATAGAAGCAGACTGAAAAGATTGGCTCACCAATTCAGATGTGTGTGTGCAATAATTAGTGTGTTTTAAGCAATATGTCTAAAATTCTTTGCTGTAAAATGAAGAATTGCCCACTATTTGAGAAAACTCATTGTTGTGGTGAAACACTGTGCCTTCTTACCCCTCTCCCACCAAAATAATCCTCTTTAGAAGGTCTGATTAACTCGTTACACCTGATATTTTTCGATCCAAGTCCCACGTTGAATGATGAAGTTAGGTTTATTAATCGCAGTGATGAAAATGCATTCCTACATTTTCTTGTTTACAGAACATTTTAGACTTGTTTTTTATGTTGCTAATAATATAATACAGATAAACAGCCATTCACAAAAAGTGGCAAATCACGTTTTGTTTTAGATAAGATAGACCACGAGCAGTATAAGAGCTAGGGTCATGTCTGCTTAGAAGCAGATTTTGAAAGGCTGCAACAAACACATAGCTGAAATAGATGAGTAGTAAATGTCAGCATGCAGTGTTGGAATATAAAACAATGAGTTCGACTTAGTTCAACGTGTGCAACTGACCATCTGGCTCAATGACAACCAAATGTGGCACTAAATATTGTTCTACAATATGCAGTATACATAGAAAAAAGAAAAACAAAGAGAAATAATGATATTTCTTCTTGTTGTGCCTCCCCTAGCCCTCCCATGCGGAGGCGTAAATTTTTGTTGCTGCCTCAGATTTACAGTTTCTTTTAAATCTGGGGCAGTGTCAAAATGCCATGGATGTTGCTGGGAACACCCCCAGCAACACCATTGCATGCCACTCTAATGCAGAAAACTGGGTTAAAGGGGACAATAGTTTTGAGGCAGCATTAAGCCAAAAAAGGTGTCTCAGTGCTGCCTCGTAAAGATAGAGAAGACTCCTGCACTACAGAATGTCACAAAAAGTGACGTTCCGACGGCGCTGGGAGGCTTTTCAATGAGGCCGAGAATTTAGGATCAGACTTACAAGAAACTGACGCATCTCCGCGTTAGAGCAGGATGCATCAGTTTCCCTGCGCCCGAGTGCTAAACCCTTACGCTACCATAGATGCGTTGTATTTACAATACACTGCACCATGGCGCAAGGATTGATGGATGCATCAGAAATTCCGACGCATCTTTTGGTGCCAAAGTCATGCATTGCAGGAGTTTGGTCCCAAACACAACGTAACTTCAGCAATGCATGGGGGCCTATTCTTATTGTGCTGAGTCACTCCTTATGCCTGCTCTAAGCAGGCGTAAGGTTTTGACAAAGTGGCGTCGCAGAAGTGGCGCAGTGAAATCTTGTAGATTTCACTGTGTCACTTCTACAAGACTTTCCTGCGTGGGAATGCCCACAATGCATGCATTAGACCTGATGCAGGTATAATGTGGCGCAGGGCTTTACAAAGTGACATATCTCCCTAGATGCATCATGTTGTATATGGGACACAATATGTCACATTGTTTACACCTCCACTGCATCTCAAAAAGTGACACAATGGTGGCGCAAAAGTGAAGGGGCTTGTAAATCTGCCCCTAGTGTTTATACAGAAATGCTTATCTTGTCAGTCACATTTAGGGTCATTGGTGTAAAAGTGTGAGTCTCATTAAAGGTCGCCAAGCAAAATGCACAGAAAAATAACACACATCTAAATTTGTATTCATTCTTAGTCCTTTCCACGACCTGTCCTACCCGATAAACACTTGTGAAGGTCCTCTCAAAAATTTCGGGTTAATTGTGATTCTTAGATGAGAATGGTTTACAACCTTTCCTAATTTTAAAGTTGTGTAGGGGGTAAAAGTGCAAAAAGAAATGTGTAAAAAGTTAACTATGCACATAAAATGTATTGCCCTCCTAGTGGACAATCTTTTCACCAAGTGAAGAGGAAAAACAGTATTGTCTGACATCTTTGACTTTGGTAAAGTTCCAAGAGTACTCTTTGAGAATCCAGTGAATCCCCCTAGATTTGGAAACCTATTCTAAACACAGGACATAACCTATGGAAGTCAATCTTACTTTTTAAGATCAGCTTCGTTAATCAGGCACTTGAGATGTGAAGCTACATTGTATTTTTACAATATTCAAACACGGCAACTTTAAAAACACAGCAACTTCGAAATCACAGCAGCAGGCGATTCTGCAAATTGGCATCTGCTCTCATTCGAAATAACTGCGAGGATAGAAACTTTCTTCCCAAAAGCCAATATTAGCACTTTCTATTTTGCACATATGTTTGTGAATGATTTTTTTGGCATTTAAATTAAAATTTCTCCGCTTGGGTTCCTTTGAAGCCAACATTTATAACAATAACATCTATGAAATTATGGAAACACAAACTTCTCTAGAAGTGCCTGTAAAAACCCACACACAGTCTGTCGAGCAAGTCACTTAACTCACAAAAAATACAAATTTCTATTTATAGTGACATTTTGAAAGAAACAATACATACTATAACATGTAATGATATATTCATCCAGTTCTTGCAGTCAAACAAATGAGAAACATAATTGTTGATTATTTTATAATAGGTTCAGAACACAGTGCACTGGAATAAGAAGCATAACACACCAATGTAACGCATTACAATGGTGGTTCCCTGAGCACTGTACGGCCATTCTGATTCCATACTACCAGGAGAAGCCCCTGGGTATGTACCTCGGAGCAGTGTAATCCCTTACCAGTTTCAGAATGTGTGGCCATTGCTGTCCCTTGGTCGCAGGCACAGGCTTGTGTGGGGCCACATCCACATTTTGTGGCTTTCTATGGCCTCCCACCAGGGTGTTCTAGCATAGATTGTTTGAAAATTGGAAATAACTGACACATTTTTCAGGGAAGCCATATTTATGACCAGTGGCACCAGTCCATCACCCCCCTTTACAAAGCTCAGGTTGAATGCCTGCCTATGTGTTCTTGACTTTGGCAAAGCAACATGATTGACCCCTACTTTTTAAACAAACATTGCTCTCTTGAAGTCAGTAGGTTGTATTATTCGTACCTTTGGAGAAGCTGTAGTACACCCCACAGCGAGACAGCTGGCCGCGAAGAGTACTGCCAAAGTTGCCACTTCTCCGAGTCAGGTAACAAGGCTATCACTCTGGAGGATGATCTGCTGCTCTGAACAGCCTGTGAAGAAGATGAATCTGTACCATCCATTACATGTCCATGGAGCATACCCGAAATAGGAGGAAAAAAGTCAAAGCACAGATGAAGCCTGTGTGTGAGGTTATAACAAACAAATAAACTGCCCAGTGTCCATGATGATCCTGTTGACAGATGAGAAAAACAAACTTCAGTTTCAAGAGTCATTCTAAATCTATGATTGATGTCAGATGACATCTCCCTAGCTTGACTGAACAATTGAATGATATTGAGAATGGGGTTGAAAACTTTTACTATGACCATAAATTCATAAAATGAGGAGGAATACATTTCGTAACTCTGGAGGTCAGAGTTTGTTCTAGCCTATAGCCAGAAGCAATGGTACTTTGGTTTCTGACTTTGGATTTGGAGACCATATTGACTAATACTTGGGACTATATTAAAATGCGTGTATTGCCCCTTGTCACTGACCAATAGAGGCCAGCAGTCTCATTAAATACACATTACAACTTTGACATTGGGCTATTCTTTGGCACTATATAAACCAGTGGTGGGTACTGAGCCTTGGAGCTTTGAACAAAGGTGTGGCGATGGAAACGCTTAAATGTGTTAAGTGTATCATATATTTTAACAAGAAATAACGTTTTGAACACATTGCACTCACCAATGACCGATTGCATATCATTGGTCCCATTTCTGTAAGTGCAATGTTTTAGTTCATGTGATGGGCTGCTGGAGAGAGAATAAGAGTGGCTTGAGCACCAATAACATATAATGAAAATTCAGACCCCAAACAGGTGAGGGCACATGCAGTGGCTTACACAAACCTGCAGATTAGCAAACAGTCTCTATGAGAGTTTCAAGCATAATGTCTAATGCTCTTGTAGGGATGTATGACAAAACCTCTAAAATGTTGTATAAAGTCAGAAAACTGCCTTGTTTCACCACTGATGACATTTCTAAATTATGACTGTCTTCATGGGATACATTTCTAAATTTGTTACAGGGTGAATGCAAAGTTGAAGGTGGTAGGCAAATAATAAAAACATGCCAGGGGAGCAGGCCTAGATATAAAGGGTCTGATTTAAAGCAAAATATCCATAAAGAGTCCATCTAAATCGTCTCTATAATAATACCGCACAATTTGTGAAACAAAAATATTAATGAATTAAAAAAACAAGTTTAATGTCTGAAACAATAATAAAGCCATACCCCCAAGCCGGAAGGGAAGTCTGAATCAAGTTCCTGGCTCAGGATCAAAAGTTTGTGACCATCTAACAACAAAGTTAAAGTACTCCTCCAACCAGGAAGTTAATTGGCTGGCCATGGCAACACCATATACGCCACAGAGAGCAAGAAACACAGGGGTATCTGAGTAAACATGCATGGCACACACACTGGAAGATGGGACAGCAGGAGGCTGTGCGTATTGGGTTGAGGCAAATGAGATGTTAGACTTATTATCACAGATGTCATAAGGACACATAACTCCTGGACCTGTTCTGTAACTAAATCTCATAGTATCGGGACCTCTCCAAATAAGTTCTAGATTTCCCAAGAGATGGATTCTTGAACCTTGTTGGAGTGGAGGGCTTCAGGACCTCTTTGAAAATGTTCAGACACTCACCCCAGTCACAGATCTTGGATGAATCCATCATCGTTCTTTAGCACACTTACTCACCCGAGTTCAGACACAGCTATTTACAAATCAGTCTTGACACTGCCATGCCTTCCCTGGACCGGAAACAAGCATCCCGAGAACAGCTTTGGCCAGCCAGGCTGGCCTGAATCCAATGGCAAAGTGAGCAAGGGACCCACGTCTGGGCATACCCTGACAACTTAGGGTGAACAAAGCAAACACAAGGAGATGATGGACGGAGCCCTGAAACTTTTCAGACGCTCACCCCCAGTCACAGATCTGGGTTGAATCCATCATCGTTCTTTAGCTCACTTAGTCACCCCAGTTCAGACCCAGCTATATACAAATCAGGCTTTAACCCGTTGCCTCATGTGAACAGTCTATCCCAAACTGCCAAGCCATGTCTTCCCTGGACCAGAAACAAGCATCCTGAAACCTGTTTCGGGCTAAAAGCCCTAATCAGCCAGGCTTGCTTGAATCCAGCTACAAAGTGTGTAAATGACCAACGTCTGGGCAGACCCTGCAAACTTAGGGTGAACAAAGCAAACACAAGGAGATGATGGACAGAGCACTGAAACTTCCCCAGTCTCAGATATGGGTTTAATCTAACCCTGGGCTAAGTACTTCGCTACGCCTACGGAGTGGGCGTAGTGTTGCCTACTTCGCCCTTTGCGAAGTAGGCGTAGCAGGCAACACTACGCCCACTCCGTGGGCGTAGCGAAGTTGCCCGCCACCTGCCTCCCTCCCGCCCTCCCTAAACACTTAAATTAGGTTTTAAAAATGAATAAAAACCACTTACCTTATCCGCTGCGTCCCTGGGGCTCCCTCTTGTAATCGCGCCGCCGTCTCGGATACTAATGCGCATGCGCGGCCGCCCGCGCATGCGCATTTCACATGAGAAATGCGCATGCGCGGGCGGCCGCGTATGCGCATTAGTATCCAAGACGGCGGCACGATTACGAGAGGGAGCCCCGGGGGATGCAGCATAGAAGGTAAGTGGTTTTTATTCATTTTAAAATGGTAATTTAAGTATTTAGGGAGGGCGGGAGGGAGGCAGCTGGCGCATAGTGGAGCTACGCCAAGTGCATAGGTGGGCGTAGTTTCTTGCCCACTTCACGTAGCTTCGCGTAGCCCCACTACGCCCAGTGTTAGTTTAATCCATCATTGTTCTTTAGCTCACTTCGCCATCCCAGTTCAGACACAGCTATATACAAATTAGTCTTGACCTTGTGCCTCATGGGAACAGTCCAGACCGAACTGCCAAGCCATGTCTTCCCATGACCAGAAAGAAACATCTTGGGACTGGTTTCAGGCTTACAGCCCTCATTAGCCAGGCTACCTTGAATCCTCTGGCAAAGTGAGCAAGGGACACACGTCTGGGCATACCTTTCCAACTTAGGGCGAACAAAGCAAACACAAGGAGATAATGGATGGAGCACAGAAACTTTTCAGATACTCACCCCAAGTAAAAAATCTGGGTTGAATCCATCATCGTTCTTTAGCTCCCCTCGCCACCCCAGTTCAAACACAGCTATATACGAATCAGTCTTGACCCTGTGCCTCATGCAAACAGTCCAGCCCGAACTGCCAAGCCATGTCTTCCCTGGACCTGAAACAAGCATCCTGGGAATGGTTTCAGGATAACAGCCCTCAGCAGCCAGGCTAGCTTGAATCCAGTGGCAAAGTGAGGAAGAGACCCAAGTCTGGGCATACCCTGCCAACTTAGGGTGAACAAAGCAAACACAAGGAGATGATGGATGGAATACTGAAACGTTTCAGATACTCAAGCCCAGTCACAGATCTGGGATGAATCTATCATTGTTATTTAGTTCACTTTGCCACCCAAGTTTAAACGCAGCTATATACAAATTAGTCTTGAGCCTGCACCTCATGGGAACAGTCCAGCCTGAAATGCCAAGCCATGTCCTCCCTGGACCAGAAACAAGCATCCTGGGAATGGTTTTGGGCTAACAGCCATCATCAGCCAGGCTAGCTTGAATCCAGTGGCAAAGTGAGGAAGAGACCCAAGTCTGGGCATAGGGTGAACAAAGCAAACAGAAGGAGATGTTGGACCGAAAGCTGAACATTTTTAGACACTCACCCCCAGTCACAGATCTGGGTTGAATCCATCATCATTCTTTAGCTCACTTCGCCACCTCAGTTCAACCCCAGCTACATGCAACTCACTCTTGGCCCTGTGCCTCATGGGAACAGTCCAGCCCAATCTGCCATGCCATGTCTTCCCATGACCAGAAAGAAACATCTTGGGACTGGTTTCAGGCTTACAGCCCTCATTAGCCAGGCTACCTTGAATCCTCTGGCAAAGTGAGCAAGGGACACACGTCTGGGCATACCTTTCCAACATAGGGCAAACAAAGCAAACACAAGGAGATGATGGATGGAGCACATAAACTTTTCAGATACTCACCCCAAGTAAAAAATCTGGGTTGAATCCATCATCGTTCTTTAGCTCCCCTCGCCACCCCAGTTCAAACACAGCTATATACGAATCAGTCTTGACCCTGTGCCTCATGCAAACAGTCCAGCCCGAACTGCCAAGCCATGTCTTCCCTGGACCTGAAACAAGCATCCTGGGAATGGTGTCAGGATAACAGCCCTCAGCAGCCAGGCTACCTTGAATCCAGTGGCAAAGTGAGGAAGAGACCCAAGTCTGGGCATACCCTGCCAACTTAGGGTGAACAAAGCAAACACAAGGAGATGATGGATGGAATACTGAAACTTTTCAGATACTCAAGCCCAGTCACAGATCTGGGATGAATCTATCATTGTTCTTTAGCTCACTTTGCCACCCAAGTTTAAACACAGCTATATACAAATTAGTCTTGAGCCTGCGCCTCATGGGAACAGTCCAGCCTGAAATGCCAAGCCATGTCCTCCCTGGACCAGAAACAAGCATCCTGGGAATAGTTTTGGGCTAACAGCCATCATCAGCCAGGCTAGCTTGAATCCAGTGGCAAAGTGAGGAAGAGACCCAAGTCTGGGCATAGGGTGAACAAAGCAAACAGAAGGAGATGTTGGACCGAAAGCTGAACATTTTCAGACACTCACCCCCAGTCACAGATCTGGGTTGAATCCATCATCATTCTTTAGCTCACTTCGCCACCTCAGTTCAACCCCAGCTACATGCAACTCACTCTTGGCCCTGTGCCTCATGGGAACAGTCCAGCCCAATCTGCCATGCCATGTCTTCCCATGACTGGAAAGAAGCATTCTAGGACTGATTTCGGGCTAACAGCCCTCATCAGCCAGGCT
The DNA here is from genome assembly GCF_964263255.1 of Lissotriton vulgaris. Classification (NCBI taxonomy): domain Eukaryota; kingdom Metazoa; phylum Chordata; class Amphibia; order Caudata; family Salamandridae; genus Lissotriton; species Lissotriton vulgaris. The sequence continues at coordinate 1,571,366,289 of NC_141691.1, forward strand.
AGCTTGAATCCAGTGGCAACGTGAGCAAGAGACCCACATCTGGGCATACCCTTCCAATTAGGGTGAACAAAGCATACACAAGGAGATGATGGACGGAGCACTGAATTTTTTCAGACACTCACCCCAAGTCACAGATCTGGGTTGAATCCATCATTGTTCTTTAGCTGACTTCGCCACCCCAGTTCAGACACAGCTGTAAACAAATCAGTCTTGACCCTGTGCCTCATGAGAACAGCCCAGCCCAAATTGCCAAGCCATGTCTTCCCTGGACTGCAAAAAAGTATCCTGTGAATGATTTTGGGCTAACAGCCCTCAACATCCATGCTAGCTTGAATCCAGTGGAAAAGTGAGCAAGGGACCCACGTCTGGGCATACCCTGCCAACTTAGGTCGAACAAAGCAAACACAAGGAGATGATGGACGGAGCTCAGAAACTTTTCAGACACTACCCCAAGTCATCAATATGTGTTGAATTCATCATTGTTCTTTAGCTCACTTCACCACCCCAGTTCAGACACAGCAATATACAAATCAGTCTTGACCCTGTCCTTCATGGGAACAGTCCAGCCCGAACTGCCAAGTCATGGCTTCAATGGACGAGAAACAAGCATCCTAGGACCGGTTTCAGGCTAACAGCCCTCATCAGCCAGGCTAGCTTGAATCCAGTGGCAAAGTGAGCAAGGGACCCACGTCTGGGCATAACCTACCAGCTTAGGGCAAACAAAGCAAACACAAGGAGATGATGGATGGAGCGCTGAAAAAATTCAGACGCTCCTTACACCTCGGTTGGCTGCGCCTGAGCAGGCTGGAATTATCCCCAGCAGAAACTTGGTGTACAACATCCGCACAGTGCTAGGCACGATGTAACATGTTCGGCAAGATAGGAAGGCACTGGCGGTTTTCCTTGATATGAAAAAGGCCTTCGATTCAGTAGAATGGCCTTTCATGCGCCTAGTGTTGCAGCGGATGGGCCTAGGGCAGCCTTTCCTCCAAATGATGGGGGCCCTGTATAACAGCCCGCTTGCCAGGTTCCGTCTCGGTAATCTGGTCAACGACTCCTTCCCCATCGGTAGAGGCACCAGACAGGGGTGCCCGCTGTCGCCCCTCTTGTACGCCCTTGTTGCTGAACCATTAGCCTGTGCGCTACGAGAATACCAAGACAATGAAGGTATCGGTTTCCCTACATATAAGATACTGGTGTCCATGTACGCTGACGACACTTTGCTTTACGTCCGTGATCCGGCCAACAATTTATCCTTGGTATTGAGAGATGTGGTCCGCTTCGGAGCCCTGTCGGGCCTGAAGGTCAACTGGACGAAGTCGCTGGCCTTCCCGTTAACCCCTATCACGCAGAACATCGACATGGAATATCCACTACAGTGGACCACAGACCCTGTCGGATATCTGGGTGTAAAACTCCACACCGAGGCTGAAGTCCTGATCAGAGAAAATTATGGCACTGCCTTCAGCAAACTGGAGGATGATGTTGTAGCCTGGTGTAGGCTCCCTCTTTCCCTCCTGGGACGAATCTCCATTATGAAAATGGTTGTGCTGCCTAGATTCCTGTTTCTATTCATGACAATCCCAGTAATGCTTCCCAAGTCCTTTTTCCAACGTCTGACGCAGCTCATGATTAAGTTGGCATGGGCAGGGAAACAACCCTGTGCCAAATGGACGCTACTCACATTGCCGTATACCATGGGGGGACTTGGTGCCCCTGATTTAGAGCTTTATTACAGAGTTGCCCAGGCCGCACATCTGCACACCTGGCTCCACGGTGATCGCGATATCCCACATGTCCGCATGGAGACTATCTTTGCTAGCCCACTTTTGCTCCCGGCCACAATTTTTCACCCGGTAGACCGTAGGACTGGCATACTCGATTCAATCGCCGCAATAAATCATGAGTGGCACAATATCTTACAATTGCAGGGTGGTGTGCTATTATACTCTCCGATTATGGCGATAGATTGGGTGCGATGGCTGCCTCCCGTCACAGAGAAAGGGGTGATTCATGCGCTCCACAAGCTTAACATAAACACTGCTGGAGACCTCTTCCAGGATGGCGTGGCTAAAACGTGGGAGCAGGCAGCTACCAGCTGTGAGGGTATACTTCTCCTAACCCGCTTCCAGTTCCACAGGGTGCGCAGTGCTCTTACAGAGCTGCTGGGTGAGGACATGGCAGAACCGCCTGAAGTTCCGGAACTCACGTATGTCATTAAAACCAAGTCCCCCCCAAATTGCTATCTAATCTGTATAAGCTATCACAGGCGCATAGGGAACACACGTACACGAAAGCGAGGCGTGCATGGCAAACTGACCTGCAGATAGCTATTGATGATGAAATGTGGAGATACTGCTGTACTAATACTAGGAAGCTATCACTGAAAGGCAGACATAGGCTAGTGCACTTCAAGTTTCTCAACAGGGGGTACTATACACCGACACGACTGCACAGATATGGCCTCAGGGACAATGCGGACTGTGAGAGATGTTGCTCTTCGGGCGCAGGCTTTTTACACCTGGCATGGCAATGCCCAGGAGTGTGGGACTTCTGGAACAAGATTTTCACTGACATAAGTAAAGCGGTGGACATAGACCTCGCACTCGATCCCAGCCTAGCGCTCCTAGGACATACTAAGAAACTACCCAAAGCAGTACGGCAAATGGTGGACATGGGTCTGCTCATGGCCCGGAGGGTGGTAGCATGCTGCTGGATGAGAGGCCCGGCACCCACGCCTAAATACTGGGCACATGATATGTTATATTGCTGTACACAGTCAGAAAATTATAGGGAGCTGCTGCCTCCCACTAGTCGACCTAAAAACTACTGGGGGTTATACCAAATGTACCTAACGAATAAAAAAGACTCTCATACCACAGCGGGAGATCTGGGACATTAAAACACTGCTGAGGAAGGAGTGCTGGTTTATTGGTGCTATGTGCAGAGATGAACAATACACAATGAGATTGGGTAACCTTCTGCATGAAGGGAGTGATGCTACTCATTGACGCTCACAACAATAAAAGTTCCAGGTCTCCGCCTGCCCTGTCATGGGTTGTTGGCTGAATGGCTGTGTACTCACCTGAGAGGGGTATGTCGCATTGTTGTACGGACATGATTTGCATCTAAAGACAGAACGGTGGGAGGGGGGTTTGTTTGAATGAAATGATTTACGTGTTGTAAACTTAATAAAATATATTTAAAACATTTTTTTTTTCAACAGTCCAGCCGGAACTGCCGAGACATGTCTTCCCTGGACCAGAAACAGGCATCCCAGACCAGTTTCGGGCTAACAGCCCTCATCAGCCAGTCTAGCTTGAATGCAGTGGGAAAGTGAGCAAGGGACCCACATCTGGGCATACCCTGCCAACTTAGGTTGAACACAGCAAACACAAAGAGATGATGGACGGATAGCTGAAACTTTTCAGACACTCACCCCCAGTCACAAATCTGGGTTGAATCCATCAGCGCTCTTAAGCTCACTTCGGCACCTCTGTTCAGACACGGCTACATACAAATCAGTCTTGACCCTGTGCCTCATCATGGTAACAGTCCACTCTGACCTGCCAAGTCAGGTCTTCCCTGAACCGGAATCCGTTGCTAACTTTGCCACTGGATTCAAGCTAGCCTGGCTTATGAAGGGTGATACCCAGAAACCGGTCCCAGGACTCTTATTCAGGGAAGACCTGGCTTGGCAGTTCGGGCTGGACTGTTCTGATGTGGCACAGGGTCAAGCCTGATTTGCAGGTAACTGGGTCTGAACTGAGGTGGCGAAGTAAGCTAACGATTGATGATGGATTCAACCCAGATCTGTAACAGGGGGTGAGTGTCTGAAAAGTTTCAGAACTTTGTCCATCATTTCCTGGTGTTTGCTTTGTTCACCCTAAGTTGGCAGGGTGTGTCCAGATGTGGGACCCTTGCTCACTTTGACACTGGATTCAAGCTAGCCTGTCTGATGAATGGCGTTACCCACATACCGGTACCAGAAGGCTTGTTCCCGTTTCAGGGAAGACCTGGCTTGGAAGTTTTGGCTGGCCTATTCCCATGAGACACAGGGTCAAGGCTGATTTGCATATAGCTGGTTCTGAACTGATGTGGTGAAGTAAGCTAAAGAATGATGATGGATTCAACTCAGAACTGTGACTGGGGGTTAGTGTCTGAAAAGTTTCAGTGCTCCGTCCATCCTCTCCTTGTGTTTGCTTTGTTCACCCTAAATTGGCAGAGTATGCCCAGACGTGGGTCCCTTGCACCCTGTGCCCCTGGATTCAAGCTAGCCTGGCTGATGATGGGTGTACCCTGAAACTGGTCCTAGGATGCTTGTTTCTGGTTCAGGCAAGACCTGGCTTGGCAAATCGGTCTTGACTGTACCCATGGGGCACAGGGTCAAGACTAATTTGCAAATAGCTGGGTCTGAACTTAGGTGGTGAAGTGAGCTAAAGAATGATGATGGATTCATCCCAGATCTGTGACTGGGGGTTAGTGTCTGAAAAGTTTCAGTGCTCCATTCCTCATCTCCTTCTGTTTGCTTTGTTCATCCAAAGTTGGAAGGGTATTCCCAGACGTGGGTCCCTTGCTCACCTTGCCACTGGTCTTAAGCTGACCTGGTTGATGAAGGGTGTTACACAGAAACCCATCCCAGGATTCTTGTTTCCAATTAAGGGAAGACCTGGCTTGGCAGTTTGGGCTGGATTGTTGTTGTTCCCATGAGGCACAGGGTGAAGACTTATTTGCATATAGCTGGTTTGAATAGAGGTGATGAAGTAAGCTAAAGAATGATGATGGACATAACCCACATCTGTGACTGGGGTAGGTGTCTAAGAAGATGCAGCACTTCGTTCATAATCTCCTTGTGTTTGCTTTGTTCACCCTACGTTGGCAGGGTATGCCCAGAAGTGGGTCCCTTGCTCACCTTGCCACTGTATTCAAGCTAGCCTGGCTGATGAAGGGTGTTACCCAGAAACTGGTACCAGGATGCTTGTTCCCATTTCAGGGAAGACCTGGCTTGGAAGTTTTGACTAGCCTATTCCCACGAGACACAGGGTCAAGGCTGATTTGCATATAGCTGGATCTGAAGTGATGTAGCGAAGTGAGCTAAAGAATGATAATGTGTTCAACCCAGAACTGTGACTGGGGGTCAGTGTCTGAAACGTTTCATTGCTCCATCCATCATCTCCTTGGGTTTGCTTTGTTCACCCTAAATTGGTAGGGTATGCCCAGACGTGGGTCCCTTGCACCCTGTGCTCCTGGATTCAAGCTAGCCTTGCTGATGGTGGGTTTTACCCAGAAACCGGTCCTAGGAAGCTTTTTTCTGGTTCAGGCAATGCCTGGCTTGGCAAATTGGGCTTGACTGTTCCCATGAGGCTCAGGGTCACGAGTGAGTTGCATATAGCTGGGTCTGAACTGAAGTGGCAAAGTGAGCTAAAGAATGATGATGGATTCAACCTAGATCTGTGACTGGGGGTGAGTGTCTGAAAAGTTTCAGTGCTCCGTCCATCAACTCCTTGTGTTTGCTTAATTTAAGACTGCACTCACAGACACTGCAATGGCAGGTCAGAGACAAGTTTACATGGCTGCTCATGTGGGCGGCACAACCAGTGTTGCACACCCACTAGTAGTATTTGATTTACAGGCCCTTGTCACACACAGTGGACTTTTCTAGAGACTTACCAGTAAATCAAATATGCCACTCATAGATAACCAATCAGAGTCACTATTTACACTAGAGAACTTGCACTTTAGCACTGATCAGCAGTGCACAGTACCCAGAATATGCAAAAACAAAGTCCAGCATACAGTCAAAAATACAGGACATAGACGCAAGAAGTCAGAGGAAATCAAACCAGGATGCCAGGTCTAGCACAAATAAAAAATAACAAGTCATTACTTTAACACATAGGCACCATTACATTTCTAAAAGCTCATTTAACACCCTCTATGCTAATGGCATGCGGAGATGTTCAAACAAATATGAAACGTTTAAAAATTAAGATGTTCTCTAAATTAATAGATTAGTGATCCCAGCGTAGGGCAGTGAAAAAGACCTCGACAAACATTACAAGTCATAGAGAACATGGCAAAGTTAATCAAAATCAATGTAATCCTAACAGTAGAAATAAACTAATACATGTCAGCTTGACTGTGGTCTGCGGAGCCTGTGGGCAGCAAATGTGTGCATGGGGTAGGCAGGAGTGAGTGACAGAATTGGCATCCATCTTGTTTAAAATGGAGACACACAGACACATGGTGGCCTAACTAAAACACACTAATAACTTCATTTCTATACATTATGCAAAATGTATTTAAATTACAACTATATTAATCTAGTCTGTTTATGCAGAAACATGTATAGAACTGCATTTTGCACAATATTATAAGTGAAAAAATTTAGAAACTTAAGAAAATCACACAATAATCACCCTTTTATTTTTTTATAATCACTTCAACAATTAATAAGACCTCATTAATCAGGAATTCATTCAATCCATCTACATAATGTTTTGCTTCTTCCTGGAACTCTCCTCCACCATCTTCAATTGGCTGTAGACATGATCCTTGATATTCCAATCTTGTTATTTTAAAACCATTTCCTCTCTAACGATCCCTTCTAGTTTTTGTCTCAGCACATTTTATCAAACACTCAGATTTTCTTTTAATAAAAGAACAGAACAATTGCACATAGCATTACAAATAATATAGAGGTTAGTTAGATTCTCATAATTCTCCACCCAAATTATCAATCAATTCAACAACCATACAAAAAACCCTTGCCTACTTCTCTAATCCAGGAGCCTATAGTTTCACAGAAGCCATGCTCTTCTAGAACAGTTATTTGGAATAAAAGTACAAAACATTTTTTTTCTGCGATGGAGCATGGGCCAGTTATAGGGACATAATTTGGCCCACTGAGCAAAAGTACCTTAGTAAGGTTTGCGTCGACATCGAGGATCCTGTTGACGATGAGGATGCGGGGCTCAAACAAGGCAATGTGCCGATGTTGATCCACCTTATTTCAAAGGTTCAATCACCTGTCTGTATTTATTAGCTACCTCCTTAGAAGGAGAATGGTTAGGAGTTACTCTAGCTGGTTCTTCAGTTGGCCAAGGCCCAGCAATCTTACATTCGGACCACAAATAACTAGGGATTACAATCTCAAACAATGAATTCATGTCAGTCCACAGCATTTGTGAAATCATTGTCAGCCTATGAACCGCCTTGTAACACCTTACAGGTTCATCTTGCAATTTTAGAAAACTTGAAACAAAAGCATAAATATCATCTCACGTTCATGCACTAAATTACTTCCATGTACTTATCTCAATAGAAATTCCAAAACCGAACCTGATCACACTTCTGAATTGCTAGCTGATCCCTTCACCTTGATCTCTGCTTGCTTGACTTTCTTTTTACTTGCACATTCTTCAATCTTTTCCTCTATTTCTTCAAATCACCTGATTTACTTGCTTACTCATTGAAGTCTTTATTGTGAGTTCCTAAAGTCATCAAACACAATTCCTTTATTTCATCATCAGATATGTCCACTTTATAGTTCTTTCTCACATTCTTCATTTTGCTAACTTCAACTTCACAATCATCAGCTAATACCTCCAAATGTGTTATGTGCTTCAATTGCCCATCTAAGCTGCTTCTTTCTTCAAATGTCTCATTTAGTCAACATTGTATGACAATAATCTGATTGAATCATTATTTCTTTATTTCGGCAATTTGCCATAAAAGATTGCACAAATACATACATAAGAATAAAAAAGAAGAACATAAAAAAGGGAGAACATGCCAGTTTTGCTAATGTACAATCGTTTAAAATTTGACACACTGAATAAAATAATAACAACACATGCCTGCATGGTTGGATATGCTACCGTTGGATCGTGCAAGTAAATTGTAATGCATTTTTAGTTACAGTTTTAAACCTATTTTGCTCCTGGCAATATAAACAGAATTAAGGAATCTACTGACACTAAAAACAATGATCTGAGAAGTATCGGACTTAATTATTTTATATGCCAGATTACATGACCTAATTCCCAAAATGTTACACAAGGGTTTGATCCATTTTTTCCTGGCTTTGGAATATGTTTGACAGAAAAACAGTATATGAACCTCATCCTCCTTGTAATTTCCTTCACACATTAAGCAATTTCCACTTGCTACATGAGTTGCGTCTTTAATTTTCCTAGACCAGTGTTCCTTTGTATAATTGGACATAAGGTTTCCATACCTAAACTTCATAAATAGGGTCTTTGCAAGGGGGGGCTCAACTTCATTGAGGATGACCTCAAAAAGGGGTTCGGCCTTAAAAGTTACAAAGTTATTCACTAGAGTCGCACATCTGTTCCCATTGACTAATTGGTTATTTATAAAGGACCAAAAGACATTTTTCACCATGATTTTAGTGTTATGTGGTAGCCTTTTGGGGTGCTCCCATAATTGTGGGAGGCCTAAGATGGAAAACCATGTTTTAATATTTTTGAGCCAGAGAATAGAGTTCAGTAAGTCTAAGCCCATTATTTCTTGTAACCCTTTCCTATAATCATCCAAATCTGGTGTCAGCCACAATCTTACCCAGAACATTAAAGGCCTGAGAGTGGTGTAATGATCTGTCCTCTTAAAGTTCAGATCCAATTGAAGAGGCACTAAAGGGGTGCTTGTAGGAACCCTTACAGTGCTTCGCATAAATTTATTATCCATGGTGGAAAAGGTATCCTTCGCCAATGGCCCCCAGATCTCAGCAGTGGGAGACGGGATGCACACCTGTACTTTCACATTTTCAACATTTAAACCATCATTTACTCTATTTGTTCGCGTGCAGACTTCTAGAGTGCAATGCCCAAACGCACTTTTGTGAACAAAACACCATTTTGGAGTGCCATTTCGCGCCAATCCGTCGCACAGCATTATCGTGCCTCCTCTGGTAATTCATCTATTAACTATACACCTTCATTTAATCCATTTAGTTACTCTTTTCCCATAATTCATTATTGATTGTTCACTTATTTTGCATATTCCTCAAGCGGAGTGTTCATGCCATTATCCAGGTTTCTAGTGTTCCCACCGTGACCATCCGGACTTCTTAGTGAAAACACGACTAAAGCATTCTTCGTTCAGGGCATTGTTTATTATTAAAAAACCAATGCATTTCGTGCATCTTTGCACTTCTTCAGGGGTCACTATTGACAAAAACAATAATAAGCAATAATCAGTTGTGGAGTTCTTATCTTTTTCAAATATGCACAAAACAAACACTTCGTCACAGGAAACCACTCTAGACGCTCTTTCAATTAAACAGTTCTTTCCTCTTCAAATGCAAACTGCGTATAAATTACCCTCACTGTCATTTTATACTGTGCTTAATACAAGACTTGCTTGTTACGATCTCATAAAATTCCTGTTATCGAGGTAAACAGAACTCTAAGCTACCACTAAACATTTCCCAATAAACTCGGAAACCTTGCACTTGGCTTCTAGTGCTCCTTAACATGTTTAATTGTTTGTCTCGCATGTGTCAATACCTTTGAATGTTAAATAAATTCACCTTAAACGCTATGGTCATTACTCTATGGTCATTGCGCTCTGTACACATACCTGCTCTGAACACGTTTAAAAGCTCCTTGTTTCTCTCTAGCGGCTGCGGCTCTTGATAGTAATCCTCCCTAGGTTCTACTGCCTTAAAAACTACCTAATTAGCCCGCCCACTTCTCTCATCAATTTGAAGCTTCGCGCTTTTTCTGTGCAATGACTCACGCCCTGTTCCATTGTGCCGACAAACTCCATTTCCCACAAACCCATTTACAAAACACCATTTTGGAGCGGCATGGTTTTGTTCACAAAAGTGCGTTTGGGCATTGCACTCTAGAAGTCTGCACGCGAACAACTAGAGTAAATGATAGTTTAAATGTTGAAAATGTGAAAGTACAGGTGTGCATCCCGTCTCCCACTACTGTTTATTCACAAATAATGCCCTACCATCGGGATTGCACCCACAAGATTGAGTTTAAAAAAAACATAAAGAAGAAAAATGACTGCAGTATTCCTTCTGCTCGGACTTTACATCGTGATTCAGGAAGGACAGAGTTTATCTGATAAAGAAGAGGACACTTGACATTTTACGAAAATACCCGTTGATTACGCTATAACCAGAATATATTACTGCATATTGGAAGTGTTTGTAAATGGGTTTGTGGGAAATGGAGTTTGTCGGCACAATGGAACAGGGCGTGAGTCATTGCATGTATCATGTAATCAAGTATATAATATAAAATATATGCTTATAAATCAACGATTGACCCTTAGAGCATCAATAGGTTGCTATAATTAGACTTCCTTGTCTAATCAACCTTGTGTTGTCTGCTTGGACAGTAAATATACATGTATCTTTATAAAGTAGTGATATATATATTCTATGTGTTTTATCCTTATCTATATAGGAATTTGTTGTACACCTGTCTCTGTTAAAAACGAAATGACGGTCACCTGATGAAGGCCTCAGGCCGAAACGCGTTGTGTTCTATTCTACCGCATTTGCCTTCATAACATTTTCCAGCGACCGAACATATCGTACAGCACTGTTCTTGTACTTACATGTATATTGTTGTGTGTCTTTGTTTACAATAGATATTGCATGTTATTTATTGTTGTTTGTATTAACTATAATTGTTCTATGAATTTAATGAATATACATTTTATGGAAAAAATATAATAAATTTATTGCTCAAAATGGAAAAAAAGACATAAAAATGAAACAAATAACAAGAAAAATAAAATAATCATATATTTTTCATACATTGCTGTCCAAGCGAATTATTACTGTTAATGTAATGAATATGTAAAAATGAGGTTGCAATAAGGGCATTAATATTATCATTTGGTTTGCTATTTTTCTTCTCAACTCATGTCTGTCGCATTCCCTACGATTAGCAAGCCACTAGTTTGTAGGGGTCCCCTCTCTTTCCAATTTGTGCTCAATTATTTGAGCCAGAAGGCATCCTGGCATCCCAGCCTCGTCAAGGGACCTCCAAAGGAGATCCCGTGGCACTAAATCAAATGCCGCTCTCAAATTCACGAAAGCGACATATAGATGCCCTTTCCTGATTAAAACGTATTTCCAGTAAAGGCAGCAAAACCTAAAAACCTGGTCGATGGTACTGACCTTACTCCTGAACCCAGCTTGCAATTTTGTAAGTACCCTTTTCTCCTCTAGCCAATAATTTATACGGGTTAATATGTGCATTGAATATAATTTCTGCAGAATGTCCATTAGGCTAATCAGTCTATAATTAGAAGGTTCGGACCGATTGCCCTTTTTAAAAATTAAAACAATCTCGGCACCCCGCCAGCTATCTGGGAAGTTACAATTACTAGATAAGACATTAAATAAGTAGTTTACATAGTGTGCCCAGACCTTTATGTCGTGTTTATACAAGTCCCCGGGTATTTAATCACGACCCGGGGCTTTGCGCCATTTTTCAATGCACCAATTGCCATTTCTGTTTCATCAATAGAGAAGTCTAGGCGCTCAATCTGGGGAGGGGCCCATGATGCTATCTTGCTACACTTATCTATACCACTATCAAATTTTTGATATAGAGTCGTGAAGTGATTCACCCATGTGGATTCATCGAGATATACATCTTTCACTATTCTGCCTACATGGCTCCCGTTGGCGACTAGCCTCCAAAACCCTACAGTGTCCTTCACTTTGGCGGCAACCAACATTTCTGCCCAGCTCGCCTCCTCCCATGCCTTCTTTGAGGCCATCTGAATGCGCTTATACGCCTCCCTTGCTAGTTTAACATCATTTTGGCTTTTGTTTTTTATGGCAATCATAAGCTCCCCCTTGGCTAGCCTATAGGACTTGTCGTACCATGCTATGCCATGGGACAAGTTCCTTACATTTTGCTGCCTCTTCTTTGGCATTTTTGTTAATAGTGTTTTCAATGTCATAAAAAACTCCTTGTGTAATACCATAAATTGTTCTGTGGTGGTATCATGCCCTAACAGAATGCAAAGGTCGACTCAAACAGTGAGTATATTGCCGAGAGAGTGTCACCATGTTCTAGCACGTAAGGCCACTTTAAGGCTCGTCTATTGTTACTGACCAGTGTTTCATCGCATGGGACAGTATTATGTGCCTCTAGAGACAATGCATCACTAGACTTCTTAAACAAAAGTGCGTCTATAGTTAATTCCATAGGGTAGTGGTCACTCTCTGATCTATCCTTCACCTCAAGGTCAACCATATACTGCCAGATGGATAATGAGATCACTACAAAGTCTAGGTTGCTTTTAATGGCAATTCTTGAGGTAATGGCCTATTATAAACATTAAGTAAATAACACAGTCTCCCATCCACAGTTTTCATTTTAAGGGCCAAGATGTCCGGCGAGCTAGTATCCATAACTTCTATCCTAATCTTCAGGGTTACCTTAACCCAGATGATTAGGCCCCCAGAGTGAAGTACTGGGTTTTTAAGAACCCAGCGGTGCCAGGGAACACACCCTAAGACTTCGAGTCCTTCCTGTTTCAGACTACAGAAACTCAGAGTCTTCTTGGTGAAGTCAAAGATCGTATTTATTGGCTGAAGCCAGTGACAGGTATCCTAGAAGTACAACACGGTGTATGTTCTCAGGAGACTGCTTCCTCTTACAAAGCCAGCCTTCTATTTTTATACAAAAAATTATGCTTTAGGCAAACATTCCTTATTTTACAGTTGACCATTCACATATTTTCACTACAAAGAAAAAGCAGAGTCATGATGACAAGCCCAGCCCACAATCAATTACCCGGCAAGGCCCAGTATTTTCATCAGATATCGACGGACCCCCAATAAAAACGGGCACCTCCTCCTCGTAAAGCAAGTCATAAAGAAAGAAAAAGGGAGAGGTGTGTGTAAGATTAGGCATGGTTTGTGTGCGATGAAAGGTTTATGATATGTTGTGCCTTGATACTAATCTCATTCAGCCACTGGGAAAGGAACTGGCCAAACAGGTTTGGCTTCAGGCAGTGGAGTCAGCTTGCCAGGTCACAGAGGAGTCAGCAAAGGTGTACGTGTCCTTCAGTCTCGTTTTTGGCCTTAGTCATTTGGCCTATGTGAGGGCAATCACAAAATGGCTGCCCTTCACAAAATGGAACCCGAGGGTTCAGAACGGAAACTCTGATTTCAGGGTGATTTCGTCACCCGAATATGACGAAAATGCTTGTGCATAGTATTCTAATCATTCTCGGTCTGCTGATACCAAAATTGTCATGATATGACGATGTTTATAACACGGGTCCAGAATTTTCAGTACCACAGACCCTCCTTTTGCCCTTACATATGCAATAACCTATACTCACGCTAATCTGAGTCCAGGTCTATATTCATAAAGTCATTGAGATGTTGCTGTAGCATCATCCTATTACTTAGCTCGTTTCTTGATACAGGTTTCCGTACACACGATGTAGCACAGAGGCCACATATAGCAGGAGCACACTGTACACACAGACAGAACAGGAAAAGAATGGCTAAGATCATCCCAACGACTATCAGAATCTTCCATCCCCAGGCGGATATCAGTTCCCAGAACCACCCCATCAATGACCAATCTCCTTTATCCACGTGAATAGATTCAGAGATCTTATGCAGTTTGGAAATGGCCTGGTAGACTGTTGGAGCGTTATCTGGGATAAAAACACAGCAACTTGATTGGATCACTTTACATACCCCACCTCAGTCTGCAAGTATGACGTCTAATGCGACCCTGTTCTGAAGAGTCATAAGGCGATCTGACTGGAGCTCAGCCGTCAAATTACTAAGGGCACCGGCGGTTTCAACTACAGTGGATTCAACCACCCTTGTCAATTGCCTTATGTTCCTGCTGTTAACCATAGGTCCCCAAAACGTCAGAAAACCCTTTACGAAATCTCCAAATTCTTGTCCTGCAGTGTCTTCTTCCCTGATGACACCTCTAACTATCCTTGTCTTATGGTAATCTGCTGCGGTCGTGTAGGTGGGAGGCAACAGGAACTAAACAAAACATGTGCCCCAGAAGTCAGGGGGCAACCATCTATAGGCTCTATCATGGCAGATGAAATAGGTACCCTTAGCTGCTAGAAACGAAGGGGAAATCTGAGACGCAAAAACATATTTCACTGCAGATACTTTTCCCTAACTGAGCTCTGGGATTCTTGCCATTACCTTGCAGACATAGGTGACCCTGATGGGGTACAATCCAAATCGGGGAGGATCTCTTTGCTCGCTGGTTCTCATTCAGAGTAACTCCATATCCTGTTACATTCCATCTAGCGTAAGCTTGTAACTCATCTCTGGGAATCGTTCTATACGAGTCAATGTTTCTGCTCATATTTGTGATTCCCACTACCAATGCCTTGTTGCTCGAGTTACTTCTTGTGGAACGTGGGGGATATAGTTCGATGGCATATATGAACATCGTCTGAAATGCCCACAGAGAACCATTGTAACTAAATGGTAAGACCAAGTATGGGATACCCTTATCTGTTATATGTGGCATAAGACCACACACCCAACAATTAGTTGTGTTCACTACTAATTGGTGTTGGTGTAAGAGCTGAATGAAGGAGTTATTGATAAACTCTAATTTTCTAGTAGACTCATGCTCAGGCAGAGGGTGAAAAGAATGTGAGGAAACAGTAGAAGGAGGTATGGGCTGTGTAGTGGGAGCAAAGGTCACTTGAAAAGAGAATAAAACATATCCTATTAAAAACGTCATTACACTAAGCAACATGAAAATACATAATATCAAAAATCGTTTCTTTGTCATCAATATACACATTCGGGCTTTAAAGTCCATCTGTTTGGCAGGTCTCTCCATCTCGAAAAACTCCATCCTCTCTAATTGCTGCTCGCAGTGGTAGGGTGTTCTATGCTAAGGAATGCTTCTGTCAGTCCAGGGCAACTCCCTTAGACCGACCAGAACTGTCAACCTAACGTCTTCAGCTGCACTCCAAAGACTTGGGTAACCACGACCCTAACAGCTGAACCCGGATGGCGGTTCGAAAAACAAAAATAAGAAAGTTTCTCAGATGAGAGAGCTGCACTTTCAAAAATAGAAAAAAAAGAATTTTTTTATTTGTCCATAGTTCTCGGCCTCAAATTATAACGGCTTTTTCCAGGTACTGTCTGGTTCTGGAACAAGAGTTCAGGCTCTGTAGTGTTCAATCGAATTGACGGTGGCACAGCTTCTTGCAAAAGATTGTCACTTTCTCGTTCAGAAATTGTTCCTTTTACATGTGCATCGCTAAAAGGCAGAAAACGAGGCACAGTCTCAGTCTCAGAGTCAGCGATCCCCTCCTGGACTCACCGGTCGTACGGTAGAGGCAAAGGGACCCTCTTGCAGTGTACGCCGTGGATCCAGTTCTTTTTCCCTTCCACTCGAACAGCTGATCTTGTTGAGAGAAGGACGAGGTGAGGGCCGGTCCAACGGGGCTGGTCATTCTTTGTCCGTTGGAAGTTCTTGACCAGCACCCATGATCCAGGATCGATAGGATGTCCTGGAGCTTCAGAGACCTGAGGCAGAGTATCGTGAACCTGTTGGTGTAAAACACGCAATTTAGCCGTCAATTCATACAAATAATCAAGCAGTACAGGGTGTTCGATATCACTGAATTTTGTCGGCCTTGGCACTCCCCATATGTTGGCTGGGCGGCCGAACACAATTTCATAGGGACTAAGTCCCACTCGCGAATGCACAGTCATTCTTGTTGATAGGAGTGCTAAAACCCTCCAACAGGTGCAAAACGCAGCTGCGAGAATCCTTATGGATGTTCCCAGAAGGCAGTCTGCTGCTCCGGCCCTCAAAGCGCTTCACTGGCTCCCCGTGAAGGAGCGGGTGAAATTTAAAGCGCTATGTACAGCCCACAAAATTTTACATGGCAAAGGCCCCCCCATCCTTGCTAATATGGCCCGTCCTTATAAACCCCCACGTCTGCTGCGCTCGGACCAAAAACACCTTTTGCAGTCAGCGAAAGTAAGAAGAGCTCGTTCTGGGGGCAGGCATTTCTCTGTGCAGGTGGCGTCTCTTTGGAACTCTCTGCCCCTCAGGATTCGCTCAGAGCCCAAGATCCTACCATTTAGGAAACTTCTTAAGACCCACTTGTTTCCACAGTAGTGATTAGCTGAGTATCTCCTTCTGGTCTGTTGCACCGGGATGCCCCCAGGTAAGCTGAGCGCATTATAAATTTCATATTATTATTATTATTATTATTATTAAAGGCAGAGCGTCAGGCCATTTAAGACCAGAACTCGCTTGGATCTTGGCCAATTTCAGTTTTAGTGTGCCATTATAGCAATCTACTAGTCCAGCTGATTGGGGGTGATTTGCAGCATGGAACTTTTGTTGGATACCTAGCCCTTCACATACTTTCTTCATCACTCGACCGACAAATTCACTCCCATTATCACTCCAGACCATTCTCGGCATTCCAAACCTAGGGAAGAATTCTTTGACAAGGGCTTTAGCTGTGGATATGGCAGTGTTGTCTTTTAAGGGATATGCTTCTACCCATCTCGAAAAGGCACAAACAACAATGAGTACGTATTTCAAATTGTTGCACCTTTCCATGTGGATGAAATATAGCTGCAAAACCTCGAACGGATACGTTGGAGGCGCAAAATGACTAGCTGGAGTTGGGGTTCCCCTACCAGGATTGTATTTCAGACACACCATGCAATTCTTGACCACATTCTCTGCACACTTAGGAATTCCAGCATTTTGCCAGACTGGAGCTAACAACTTACAAATCCCTTTCACACTGATATGAGCCATTCCATGGGCCATTGTCACCACTGTAAGCACATATACATCAGGTAACAACCATCGCTGATGTTCTGACAGTTCAACCCAACAACCATTTGCATTAACCCTGGGCGTAGTTCGCGGAGTCGGACTCTGCGGAGCTACGCGAAGACGCACTTGCACTCCGCGAACTACGCGTAGCTCCGCAGCCATGCGTAGTTGCTTGCTAGGCCCGTTCGCGCGCCGTTTTTCGTCTTCGGGAGCGCGGTGCGCATGTTCGGGGCGTTGCCTGAATGCTCGGAATGGCTAGCGCGCTAAGTTACTCAAGAGGTTTGTCCCGCCCGCTTGCGTTCCCTTATTTCCTGTTCCGGGTCACAAGTAACGTGTTCACGTTGTGCAAGACATGTTCGGGAACTCATCTTCTCGTTCGCACTACAAAAGTGCGTGATCGCGCTAAATATCGCGCGAACCTACCCACGCGTTCGCGATGGGCGCAGCCATCTTGGATCACACACTCTGGCTATGGTTTTGGGCCTACTTTTGCATCTTGCTGATCTCTTCAATCCTGGTCTTTTTACCCACTTTTTCAAACTTTCTTTAGTTATTACCTATCTCTCTCTGTGCCTAGGTTTATATTTTTCAATTTATTTCCATTTTTACAACTTTTCTATTGTTTTATTTTACTTCCTTCTTTTACCTTGCTTCTTCTTTCCCCTACCTGTTTTTCTTGAACTTTTCTTCTCCCCTCCACCCAGAACCATGGTCAAGGGCGCCAGCAGCAGCGGCGGCTCAAAGGGCAAGGCGCCTGTGCCCCAAAAAACCCGGCTGCCTTGCAGCAGAATGCGCCCCCTAGGGGTGAGGCCCCGCCAACTTTTTGGGGAGGAGGAGGTGGCTGCCCTGGTCTTTTTTATCCAGCGCCACCTCCCCTTGATGTTGGCAGCAGGCGGCAGGCCCGGCTCTGGCTACCACCAGATTGAAGAGCATCTCCGGCGGTGGGCGAAGGTGCGCCGGGCAGTCTTCCGCTGTCCTGTATCCGGCGTACCCACCATCAGCTGACCCACCGCTGGGCAGACATTTTGGACCGGGAGCAGGACCTGTTGGACCTGCTTGGTGTCGAGGTCGTGGGTCTTGGTGAGTGGTTTCCCCCCAAATAAAGTGTGTTTATAATATATATCTATAGTAGTATAAGTATTGTTATTGTATCTTTGTAAATCTTGGCTGAATAAGTAACGTGATGACTGGTGCTCCTATTTACATTTCCGATGTATTCCGTTATATCTACTGTAATTGTATGACACTGGTCTGTGCTGCGCTTCTTCATCTTCACTGACTCTTGCGTGTTCAATTTGGCGCTAGCTTTTGCTGGTTATTGATGTGAGATTTTCTTTATTGTAGAGAACTGAAGTTAGTTAATGCTATTAATAGAGTCTTGTCCTTCCTTTGTCCGTCAGTGAAATAGCCGTTGATGGATAATTGTACGTGTTTGCATATTGTATCATTTTCTTTTCACGGCCTTCTCTTCTGCATGAATCCTCCTCTGGCAATGAATGCTAAAGTTACTTTGTTCTTCTTACCTCAGCCAGGGCCGGCTTTAGGCATGTGCAAGCTGTGCAACTGCACAGGGCCACCAAACGCCAGGGGCCACCACACCAATATATATCCTTAATTTATTAATCCTCAGAGGATGGATACATATTTGCGTGGCGGCCCCTGTCAGGGATTTGGTGCCTCCGGCTCTGTTCCACTTCCAAACACCCTGACTCCCCCCTCTTCACTGGCCTCCGTGCTCCGCCCCGACCTCCTCTTCCGGGCCCCCCTACCTACGCTCCCTGGCCAGGACCACCATGAGCCTAGAGCCGCCCCTGCCTCAGCCCTCCATAGAACTGATGTAGTTTGTTTAGTGAGTGGGTAGGGCAGCAGTAGCATTCAGTCAGTAGCAGAACAAAATATGATGCAATGAACGTACAATTTTGTGTTAGTATGCACAAAGTTAAGCATGTCTCCTCCTTGTGATCTATGCATTTTGCTGGCAAAAATAAAAAAGAAATGCCTACTTACAGATAATTGATTACCCCATTCTTGAATCGGTGGTGTTGTTCAGGTGTTACTGCCTCTGTGTTACTTAGTAATCTGCAATCAGAATGTTTATGGAACATTTGATTTGTTTTCTCCAAGTATATATACACTAGTCAGTGAATCATGCAAGGCAGTAGTCATTTGGTAGATCAATGTTTGTTTCTTTTAATGTTGTAGCAGTGGTTTTTGAAATGCTGTCTATGTTTCACAGCACTCAATGTTTTTCTCTTTCTTTATTATTTCTTACATGAACCACAGAACCCAGGGGCTAGCAGAAGGCTGGGACCGAGTCGGCGGGTGAACGTGAACCACAGGCACAGAGCTCCTCTACTGAGGATCCTGCTGCTGTCCCCAGTAAGTCCAACAGTGCTTTCTTTTGGAACAATGATATTTCCCTAACTTTCTAACGGAGCTTTTTTTCCAACCGATAAATGACATTTCACCTAACTAAATTTTGACAAATGCTTTTTTGATTTTGATTATGTTTTCAAAATTTTGGGTATCACTATCTGTCCCTGCCTTTCTGTTCCTTCAAAGAGCCTCTGCTATGACTCTCTGTGCTACTACTAGACTGTCTGTAGGTAAGCTTGCCCTGTTGCCCACTCTTTAGTTAGGGTATTAATCTTTTCAAAAAATCTGTGATAGAATAGCGGAAGGCACAGGGTCCACTCCTGTCTTATGCTTTTTCCTCTGTAATGTCTCTTCTTTGCCAATTGACACCAACCAAGTATGCATCCAGATTAAGCATGGGCGAATTTTGCGAATCTCGCGTTCGCGAATTTTGCGGATTTGCGAACTCGCAATCCGCAAAATCCGCGAATTCTAGCGAATTTGCGGATTTTTTTTTTTGTGTTCGCAAGGATTTCTGCCAGTTCGCGAGGCTTTCGTACCAGTTCGCAATTGCGAACTTACATTTCGGCACGCAACGGTCGCGATTATCTTGTTTCTACGTCTGGTTCATCATCACAGGTTCCCAGCACCCTCTGTTTCACCACTGCAACCCTCTGTTACATCAATGCCACCCTCTGGTTCATCATCACTGTAGATTATGGGGGGGGAAAGCAAGCACAACAGCCCTGCTTCAACTGACATGAATTAATTTGGGGTTAGTTTATTAATGTGTCACTGTTTTAAAATTCCAGTCTGGCACCTGCTTCCTTATCTGTAATTTTGCTTTCTGTTGCAGTGCATTTTTTTTCCCCAGGACCTTTGTGGCCTACTTGTAGCTATTCTATGAGCCTGCTGTGAGGGTCAGAGCAGGGTCATACAATTGTTGCAACTAGCAACTGAATTCTGGAGGGGCCCCAGTCAGGAAGCACTACAGGGAATTGTTACTAATGATGAGTTTGAACTCTTGCCCCTGCCGAGTGCTTTCAGTTTTGAAAAACTCGTTTTTCTGCAATTTCGCGGGATTCGCGGGGCGCGAACATGCGCGAGATCGGATTCGGAAGCCGCAAATTCGTGCGAATATGCAATTTGTTTTTTTGCGCCGTGTTAGTTGGCAAGGTTTTGTGCGTTTTTGCGAGCCGCTCGTAGCGCAAGGCGCGAAGTTACCCTCGCGGTCGTTCAAGGGCGCGGCCATCTTGTTTGCCTGACGTATTTCCGTTTCCGGGCGCGAAGTGTAATCTCGCAAAGTCTGCGGCTTGCCAGTACAGTTTCGCGCGTGTTCGCAAGGAAAATCTCGCGCGAACTTACCTGCGCGGTCGTGAACGGGCACGGCCATCTTGTTTCTCATTCATTGCTATGGTTCTGGGCATGGTCTTTGTATCCTCTCTAAATCTATGCCATCCTTTGCTTGTTTGTAGTTTTTTTGATCTATTTTACTTATTATCTATCCCTCTATTTTTCTAGCCCTAT
Organism: Lissotriton vulgaris; assembly: GCF_964263255.1. Lineage (NCBI taxonomy): Eukaryota > Metazoa > Chordata > Amphibia > Caudata > Salamandridae > Lissotriton > Lissotriton vulgaris. The sequence continues at coordinate 1,571,386,994 of NC_141691.1, forward strand.
ATTTTTGTGTTTACTGCTACTTTTGGTTAATTTTAAACTACTTTTTTAAACTCTTTTCTTTTCTTCTCTTCCCTATTCTATTTTCTTTATTCCTTTCCGCCCAGACCATGGTGAAGGGAGCCGGGAAGCATCCCGAGAAGGGGAAGGGTCCCGCACCCCGTGTCCGGCTCCCGTGCGGGCGTTTGAGGGGGGAGGAGGTCGTACCCAGGGTGATCTTTACCCCGGAGGAGGTGGGCCAACTAATTTTTTATGTTCAGCGCCGCCTCCCCAGGACCATCATGGGAGGCGGCAAGATCAGTGCCGGGTACGGGGTCCGGGAGCGCCGGAAGCGGTGGGAGAAGGTGTGCCAGGCCATTTACCACCACTCTCGGGTCTGGCGCACCTACAACCAGGCCACCCACCGCTGGACGGATGTCCTGACCTGTGAGCGAGATCTGCTCGACCTCCTTGGCCTTGAGATCCCTGGGCTTGGTGAGTAGTAGTAGCTATTTCTTTACTACTATGTTTTCTCCTGCTGTGTTATTATATTGCAAATTTTAGTTTTTTACCAAGAGCAATAATGCTGCTGATTACATTGTAGGTAAATTATATTTCAAAATCTTCTGTGCATTTCAGGTACACTGCTCTCCTTCTTCTCAGTAGTGTTGCTACTATGCTTATTTGTTTTCGATTTTGTGTTCATTTCATTGGCCTGTGAAATTATGTATGAGTGTAGTTTAAAGAACTGCGTAATGCTACACACTAAGGTTGAGATTTTTAATTACCGGCGCATCCCCGCAAAGTAGCAGGGATGCGCCAGTAATTGTGCGTCACGCCACCATCACCCATGGTGCGCCGTATTCACAATGCGGCGCACCATGGGCCCAAAACATCACGAAAGTGTTACGCATCTGTGCTGTAAAGGCGGGGCATTGCTGGAGTTGCGTCGCAACGATGGTGCAGCTCCATCAATGCTCTGGGGTGCCCTATCTCCCCAATGCTGCGCCAAGCCGTACGTCTGCTTCAAGCAGGCGCAGGGTTTGAGTCACGCATCATTGTCCTCAAAGTGACTGATTGAAATCTTGTAGATTTCCCTCAGCCACTTTTAGGATGCGTTCCTGCTCAGGAACGCCCTCCCTTGCGCCGGAACGCCCCCTATTGGCGCAGGGCTATACAACGTGATGCATCTCCCATATGCGTCACGTTGTTAATATACGCCGCACCATTGCGCCTCTTTTGTGCTGTCGCTGCGTCACAAAAGTCACGCAACAATGGAGCAAAAGAGCCGCAAGGGGCTTCTAAATCAGCCCCTACAGACTCAAGTCCAGTCCTTCCTTTGTACACATGGCGATAAGAAGAAATAGTGGTGGTGGATTAATAGTTTGAGTATTTTAATGACTGGTTAATGTAGTAGGAAACTTTAGTGTTGTCACTGATCTTCAATCACGATGGACTTTGGCTGTCACTTCGCGTGTTGCGGACTGCTGTCTGCCAATCCTAGGCAAACCTTTTTAGTACTTTGTTTAGTGAGTTACATAAGGTAATTTCCAATTCGACGGTCCGCAAATCAAGCAATACTAAAGTAATAACGTAGTCGACCACATGAGATTGGTCAATAATATATCCCGTGGAGTAGTTGTCTATTTGCTATTTCGCAAAAATATTTTGTTAGTTCTTTTGAAATGTTTGATTTGGTTGACAAATATCATCCATGTTTTCTGTTTTTCTTTCTTTCATGTTGTTTATCAGCTTCCCCCAGGGGCAAGAGGAGGACACAGGAGGAGGAGGGTGCTGTTGACGATGCAGGCCAGGACCGGGCAGGCGAGGGCTCCTTTGTTGGCCCCAGTAAGTTTTAATTTTAATATAGAGTACTTATTTTTTCCTAGCGTTCCTCATTCGATTTTTTCTAAATCGTCTTTGATCTTCTTGTAGACAGGATCTAAATTCTTATCCTGCCTCGACTATGACTCCGTGTAGTATTACTAGATTATTCTTATTAGTCTGTCTGTGTAGCTAACTAAGATTGCACATTTGGCATTTCCATTGGACTCCCATTCTAGTCAGCAATAGCTCTATGCACTGAGTGCAGTCCTCTGGGATTGTCCATAATGTCTTTTCAAGTATTCTAAATGTTTATGCTTTGACAATTGCCAACAATAAAAAGGTGAATGACCACCAAGAAAGAATAAGATACTACTTTACTTTTAGTTTGGATAGGAGGACAATCCATTCTACTACTGTTGCCTGGACAAATCTGCACAAACAGAACTATGGACACTAAATAATGCATTGCTTAGCTTATCAATTATAATAGGTGCTGTTAGACTTTCCACATACCTCAGTGATAACAGACTTTGTAGTTGAACCCCCAATCTCCTTACTGACTAGATAGTGTGGCAGAGTCATTTAGCTCCCAAAGTCACCGATGGCAGAGGCACGGACTCATGCTTGCAAAACTTCCAAAACCTTTAGCTCATCCACTCTAGTCTGGAGGACCAAAAACCACAGAGTCTATTTGAGTTTAAAAGCTTTATTAAAAGTAAACACATTTATTGAAATCAAGTTTGTCATAAAAGTAAACGTTTAACTGGAAATGGAAAAGTGCTTAGTGCTGACGATTAATTGGACACATTTCTTGTGGTCGAGCCGAGCTCTCACCTGGTTTGAACTTGATCCTGCTCGTGTTCTTAGAAGTCAAGCTTCTGTCTGTTAGGAGAAAAAGTGGTGGGTGTTAAAAATAAAAAGCAAGCATTCATCAGTTGTGCCAAAAAGTGCAGCAAGACAACAGCCTTCCATGGAAAAAGGGACATTTTTACTTTACAGTAGACAGTCACAAATTATTAAATTGTATACAGTTTTTTTCACATTTCTTTCTTCCTCCTAGACCAAATATTATATAGTAGTGAGTGGTGTATTCTAACATTATTAAATGTACTTTGTAGGTGGAACATCTGGAGGCGGGGCCAGCGTTGAGGTGGTTGTGGCATTGGACGAGGAGGACAACTCTGGGGAGGAGGCGGTGCAAGTGCCGGACAAATCTGTGGGGGATGACACGGTGGTGGCGGGCAGAGGTAAGCTATACATTCCTTACTCATTTGAGATTGAAGACTGCAGAGTGTGCTTTCTGCACGGGTGTATTATATAAATAAACCAGGTAGTAGGCTCCTCTAAATGTACTTCGACTTAGCTGTGAAGTTTTTGGCGAGAAGAATCCCAATCAGATCTGAGGTGAACTTGATGGAAGGGCTGAACGAAAAGCGAAAGAAGGGTGTAAGTAAGTGTGGAAGGACGAGAAATGTAATGATGACTGGCAAAGAAGAATGATATGTCTTTGCTTGGTCCCCGAGGTGGCTGGGAAGGAAAGAATATGGTATGGTGCATGGCTGGGTGAATGATGAAGCAAGGATGGGTGTAAGGAGAACAGCCTCGGTGGGTGAAACAGAAACTGTATGTGTGCATATACTTTGAATGGATGGATGCCTGGATCATTCATGGTACTATCTGACTCTTAGATAGCATATGTGTATCTAGAGAGAGTAGACGGTCACTGGATGAACTAAGTGTTACTTTGAAGAGCATGTAACACCGCACCCGCACGTCCGTTCCAGTGTAGGAAAGGCAAGGAAAAGAAGTTGTAATTTTGTCCAAATACTACCATGAATAGTAGCAGTAGTTTGTATTGCAACTGCAAGCACAGCATATATCCGGTTATTACGGTGGACACTCCCTACCTCTCTCAATAACTTTAGTTTAGTAGTAGTACGTCATTCATGTGTGGGGGTATCACTGTTCACTCCATAATAAGCAAAGCACCTAAAGTCATCCCATATGTCATCAAATACATCCCATGTGAAGTGATAGATAATCAGATTATTTAGCTTCTTTATTTTCCTTTTCTAATACTCATTTGCACTGTAGGGTGAAAGCTAAATTAATTAAGCAGTAGCCCTTTTAACAGAGTATTCTCAGTGCCACCCGTAATAGAAAAGTAAGCGCTTCACCACCTGCATGTACTGGACCGGTACAGTAACGCAAGTCTGTCTCACTCACCATGGTGTGCGTCTGTTTTTCTCGGGTGCAAGTTCACTGCGCTGGCATTATGCCGGCTTGCATAAGATAACGTACCAATTTTCCTAAACAAGAGAGAAGAAGAGGAATAAGACTGGTGTACTGTCATAGTCGACTGTAATGGAAGTCCATAGTGCTTGTAGAATTTGTCCCTTAAACTCCCACTAATGTTAGAGCAAGGATGAAGAAGTCGGAGGTTACATAGAGACTGTCCTCAATAGTTATGTACTGTGCTTTCAATTTGCTACTTGTACTGTGACAACTTTCTGCTCAATCATTTTGTGTTAATCTTAAGGAGCATTGGTTACAGACTATGTCTTTCTTTCTTCATGTAGTTGCTCCTTCCAAATCCAATACACCATCAAGGAGGAAGGAGATGGCTCGAATGGCCCGGCAACGGAGGCTGAATGCCACTGTCGCTGAATATCGGCGGCTGGTGGCCCTGGAGGAGGAGGAGACGCAGTCTGGTACAACAACAACGTCCACGGGGACAGCTGCATCCTCCTCCGTGCGGGCTGCCAGGCAGCGCAGTGCTCCAGCGGTACGGAGCCGGGCTACCAAAGCCCAACGCCAATGCCGAGCAGTAAAGACAGCAGCTGCCCCCCACAGGATTTGCAAGGCACACCGGCGCCGCTTATCCCTCAGACTGTCCTACCTGGAGCAGGAGGTCCTGAACTATAAGAACTTGGTGGAGGGCCTCCGCTTCGAACTTGCCACCCTCCGCAAGGAGCATGATGCCCTGGCTGCTAAAGGCAACAGCACCCTGCCATAGTGTCCCTTGCCCCTTTTTTAGAGACTTTTGGGGGGTGGGAATTGGGAGTTGGGTTTTTTGGGGACTTTTGAAGGACAATCGTTGGGGTTAGGGAGGGTCTTGCGGGAGATTATTTTGTTAGGGCTATAAAAATATAATTTTTTTAACTTTATCTGACCATACCTGTTTTTTACAGCTTTTGAGTCTGGTGGGTGGGGGTTTAACAGTAAGTTTGTTTTCCTGAATAGTCCTGTGACTTTAGTAGTACTACCGTCAATCTCTCGTCTCTCCTAATACTCCATTATACTACCTCCAACCAAACGCCTATCTTACCTGTAATTTCTGTTTGCAAGTAGGGCTAGGCCCAGGGCTGGCTCCACGGGAAACAGCGAATAAGGTTGGCAATCCTGGGCGGATAAAATTTCCTCATAGCGGTGGTACTATTGGTGTGACACAGTGGCAGTTGCATGCCTATGAAAAAAAAGAAAATGAAATCTGGTTTGTCCTCCTGAGCAATACAACGGTACAATAGAGAATATAGCAGGTGACAGTACACTAGAACAGTGCCACATTGTAGCCTAACAAATGGTAAAGTATAACTACTAATTCGGTTGAAGTTCTTTGACATTAGCCATGGGTGTTTGTCAAGCAGAGTAAGAATATATCCTCTGATTTCTTCACCAGCCTGTTGGTATCACCTTATCCTCCCCAGCAAGTGTGTGGATTTATTGCTGTAATTTAGTCACACATCAATCAAAACCACACAGCCCGGGGGAAGAGGGTTAGGGTTTGAAAAATGGATGGGTACGGGGGTTTTTGGGGAAGGTTTTGTGAGACAAGAAAAAAAAGCACAGCATGGACAAACAATTGTGAACATAAACAAATCTTTTTTTACAAACCTATCCGTCAATCTTTGAAAGTGCATGCACTACTGCATGCATGTCAGTGAAAAGTCAGTAGTACTTTCGACAACTGTGGAAGAAAGAATGCGACAGTACAGGGCGTGTGTGGAATTATTGATAACTACATTCAACATAAGGTCTCTGTTGCCAGATACCTGAGAGCCTTGCTGGTCACTATAAATCCATTCACAACACTCAATGGGGTTGGTCTGGAAGGTATAGTAGATAGAAAAGGAGAAATTGCTCTTTTTCTAGGTGTCCCCTCACTCACCAGGGTTGCCTCTTGGTGACATGCTTCATCATTGGGGCCATCCCAGTCCTCTACGGGCTGGGGCGTGCTGCGACTTGCGAATTACGTAGGAGCACTTACAAATGACTATGTGTGGTGCAGATGTGATAGCGGAGTGGACTAAGTGATGTGTTAAGGGATCAATTTAGAAGCAGAGAGAGATCCAAGAAATGCAGTCAGAGAAAAAGACAAAGGATACTGTATCTGTATGTTGTTGTAGTTGTCCTGTTGAATTTGGTAAGTAAGTTGCCTGCAGAAAAAAAATCCTCTTATTAGCGGCACTCCTCCATTGCAGCCGACGCTTCGTCCATCGATGTTGGTCACCAGAAGACACCCTGTAAAAAAAGCACAGCATGGACAAACAATTGAACATAAACAAATCTTTGGGTATAAACCTATCCATCAATCTTTGAAAGTGCATGCACTACTGCATGCATGTCAGTGAAAAGTAAGTAGTACTTTCGACAACTGTGGAAGAAAGAATGCGACAGTACAGGGCGTGTGTGGAATTATTGATAACTATATTCAACATAAGGTCTCTGTTGCCAGATACCTGAGAGCCTTGCTGGTCACTATAAATCCATTCACAACACTCAATGGGGTTGGTCTGGAAGGTATAGAAGATAGAAAAGGAGAAATTGCTCTTTTTCTAGGTGTCCCCTCACTCACCAGGGTTGCCCCTTGGTGACATGCTTCATCATTGGGGCCATCCCAGTCCTCTACGGGCTGGGGCGTGCTGCGACTTGCGAATTACGTAGGAGCACTTACAAATGACTATGTGTGGTGCAGATGTGATAGTGGAGTGGACTAATTGATGTGTTAAAGGATCAATTTAGAAGCAGAGAGAGATCCAGGAAATGCAGTCACAGTCCTAGAAAAACACAATGGATACTGTATCTGTATGTTGTTGTAGTTGTCCTGTTGAATTTGGTAAGTAAGTTGCATGCAGAAAAAAAATCCTCTTATTAGCGGCACTCCTCCATTGCAGCTGACGCTTCGTCCATCGATGTTGGTCACCACCAGAAGACACCCTGTAAAAAAAGCACAGCATGGACAAACAATTGAACATAAACAAATCTTTGGGTACAAACCTATCCATCAATCTTTGAAAGTGCATGCACTACTGCATGCATGTCAGTGAAAAGTCAGTAGTACTTTCGACAACTGTGGAAGAAAGAATGCGACAGTACAGGGCGTGTGTGGAATTATTGATAACTATATTCAACATAAGGTCTCTGTTGCCAGATACCTGAGAGCCTTGCTGGTCACTATAAATCCATTCACAACACTCAATGGGGTTGTTCTGGAAGGTGTAGTAGATAGAAAAGGAGAAATTGCTCTTTTTCTAGGTGTCCCCTCACTCACCAGGGTTGCCCCTTGGTGACATGCTTCATCATTGGGGCCATCCCAGTCCTCTACGGGCTGGGGCGTGCTGCGACTTGCGAATTACGTAGGAGCACTTACAAATGACTATGTGTGGTGCAGATGTGATAGTGGAGTGGACTAAGTGATGTGTTAAGGGATCAATTTAGAAGCAGAGAGAGATCCAAGAAATGCAGTCACAGTGGATACTGTATCTGTATGTTGTTGTAGTTGTCCTGTTGAATTTGGTAAGTAAGTTGCATGCAGAAAAAAAATCCTCTTATTAGCGGCACTCCTCCATTCCATCTCACGCTTCGTCCATCAATGTTGTTGACCAAAAGACGCCCTGTCCACTGCCTGCCTGGCGGATGCTGAATTGCGGCTCGCTAATGTGAAGCCTGACTCCATCCTTTTTTCCCCATTGCACAGACTGAAACCCGGCCTGTAATTATTCAACGAAAAACAGGAAGTGATATAATATTACAACACCACTGATAAATAAATATAAGGTATGTAGGCTGTGGAGTGCAAAAAGTCACACTTTGCTTTTCCTAGTAGACAGTACAATATTTTTGACAGTGCGTACTCTGTCTGAGTCACCTTTTGAAGGATAAATAAGTATGGGCAAATTAATGTAGCGGATCTTTCCCCTCAAGCTAGGTGTACTGTAAACTGTGTTTTAGAACAAAATTAGATCTTCCCAGCAGTGCTCCCACCAAGACCCTTACTAAAGCCAGTCGCAAAAATGTAGAAGACCCCCAATCAAATCGGAAAAAACGAGGCCTAGCAGAAAACTGGTGACAAAACGTACTTTGAAAGTAAAAGTAGGCCCAAATACCCCCTTACCCACCGTGGATTGCATTCAAACCACTTGCAAGCAACCAAGTAAAAGTATCCATAGCCAGCATCGCTCCAAGACTCGAAAACCCCCCCACCCAAACACATGCAATAGAAATACTGCTAACCCTAACGAACCCTAAGTTAAGAGTAGTGGCAAAGGCTTTCTTTAACTATGCCAAATCCCCCCTTTCCCACCCAGGATTTTCTCCAAATGACTTGCAACCAAAATTACACATTCTCACGAGTGCTCTAAGACCCCAGAACTCAGTTGCAAAAATGTACAACACCCCGAAACACATGCAATCCTGCTGCTAGGGCTAACGAACCCTAAGTTACAAAAAGTGCCAAAAGGCTTTTCGGCCTGGATTTTGTCCCAACCACTTCCACCCGGTATTAGACCTTCCCAGGAATGGCCCAAGACCCGCCAACCCACCCGCCAAAAAGCATAACACCCCCAAACAGGCCAAAAGCAACATCTCCTACTTACAATATTTCTCGGCCTTCAGTCCAAACGCGCTGCGTAGCTAGGCCATAAGTCAGGGTTGCCACCACGGATTTCCTGAAAAGCAAATGCAATCAAGATTAGAGTGTCCCAGCAGTGCTGACAAACCCCGAAACTCACCCACAAACAGACGGAACCTTCCCTAAGAGCACCTCAAAGGCAAGCAAGTCAGCAAAAACACTAAAAAATTTGCGCCTCGGATTTGGTCCAAACCACTTTTATCCGGTATTAGAGCTTCCCAACAATGGCCACTGAGCCGTCAACCCAAGAGAAAACGAGTAGAAGACCCCCAAACAGCCAAAGAGCAAAAGTACAAAAATGGGGACTTAGTCATTTTTTCCCAAATTTCCCAAATCACTCCGCGCGCGCTCTGCAGCTAGGCCCTAACTCCCCTCTGCCACCATGGATTTGCTTCAAACCTCTTGCAATGTAAAGTATCCATAGCCAGCAGTGCTCCCAGACCCCGAAACCCACCCACAAACACCAGGAAGCCCCCCAAACTGGCCCCCAAAAACGCTACATTGAGCAAAATGTCAGAAATAGCAAAAGAAAAATCGGCCTGGATTTTGTCCCAACCGCCTCCACCCGGTATTAGACCTTCCCAGGAATGGCCCAAGACCCGCCAACCCACCCGCCAAAAAGCATAACACCCCCAAACAGGCCAAAAGCAACATCTCCTACTTACAATATTCCTCTGCCTTCGGTCCAAACGCGCTGCGTAGCTAGGCCATAAGTCAGGGTTGCCACCACGGATTTCCTGAAAAGCAAATGCAATCAAGATTAGAGTGTCCCAGCAGTGCTGACAGACCCCGAAACTCACCCACAAACAGACGGAACCCCCGCTAAGAGCACCTCAAAGGCAACCAAGTCAGCAAAAACACTAAAGAATTTGCGCCTCGGATTTGGTCCAAACCACTTTTATCCGGTATTAGAGCTTCCCAACAATGGCCCCAGAGCCGTCAACCCAAGAGAAAACGAGTAGAAGACCCCCAAACAGCCAAAGAGCAAAAGTACAAAACTGGGGACTTAGTCATTTTTTCCCAAATTTCCCAAATCACTCCGTGCGCGCTCTGCAGCTAGGCCCTAACTCCCCTCTGCCACCATGGATTTGCTTCAAACCTCTTGCAATGTAAAGTATCCATAGCCAGCAGTGCTCCCAAACCCCGAACCCCACCCACAAACACCAGAAAACCCCCCAAACCGGCCCCCGAAAACGCTACATTGAGCAAAATGTCAGAAATAGCAAAAAAGAAATTGGCCTGGATTTTGTCCCAACCACTTCCACCCGGTATTAGACCTTCCCAGGAATGGCCCAAGACCCGCCAACCCACCCGCCAAAAAGCATAACACCCCCAAACAGGCCAAAAGCAACATCTCCTACTTACAATATTTCTCGGCCTTCGGTCCAAACGCGCTGCGTAGCTAGGCCATAAGTCAGGGTTGCCACCACGGATTTCCTGAAAAGCAAATGCAATCAAGATTAGAGTGTCCCAGCAGTGCTGACAGACCCCGAAACTCACCCACAAACAGACGGAACCACCCCTAAGAGCACCTCAAAGGCAAGCAAGTCAGCAAAAACACTAAAAAATGTGCGCCTCGGATTTGGTCCAAACCACTTTTATCCGGTATTAGAGCTTCCCAACAATGGCCCCAGAGCCGTCAACCCAAGAGAAAATGAGTAGAAGACCCCCAAACAGCCAAAGAGCAAAAGTACAAAAATGGGGACTTAGTCATTTTTTCCCAAATTTCCCAAATCACTCCGCGCGCGCTCTGCAGCTAGGCCCTAACTCCCCTCTGCCACCATGAATTTGCTTCAAACCTCTTGCAATGTAAAGTATCCATAGCCAGCAGTGCTCCCAGACCTCGAAACCCACCCACAAACACCAGGAAGCCCCCCAAACCGGCCCCCGAAAACGCTACATTGAGCAAAATGTCAGAAATAGCAAAAAAAAAATCGGCCTGGATTTTGTCCCAACCACTTCCACCCGGTATTAGACCTTCCCAGGAATGGCCCAAGACCCGCCAACCCACCCGCCAAAAAGCATAACACCCCCAAACAGGCCAAAAGCAACATCTCCTACTTACAATTTTTCTCGGCCTTCGGTCCAAACGCGCTGCGTAGCTAGGCCATAAGTCAGGGTTGCCACCACGGATTTCCTGAAAAGCAAATGCAATCAAGATTAGAGTGTCCCAGCAGTGCTGACAGACCCCGAAACTCACCCACAAACAGACGGAACCCCCCCTAAGAGCACCTCAAAGGCAAGCAAGTCAGCAAAAACACTAAAAAATGTGCGCCTCGGATTTGGTCCAAACCACTTTTAGAGCTTCCCAGCAATGGCCCCAGAGCCGTCAACTCACCTGCAAAGAGGTAGAACAACACCCCCACAAGTGCTGAGTCTTTCTTCATTGGGCGTAAACCAGCCCTCTGCTTTGATGGAAATAGGAGTCTGGAGGAGGAGGATAGAGGAGCATGTTCTTCTGAACTTGTGAACCTGAGGAATGCAGACTGCGGCACCTTCAAATCAATTAGCAAACAAGTGAAGACAGTTCTGCTGATGGGCTTGTTTTTGTGATTATCTGATTAAAGTTTGAATTATATTAACTGTGCACAACAAAGAAAGACAGACACACAGGAATAAAAGTGAATAAGGACGAAAAAGAAAGTTATTGATTCGTTGTCTCATTTTCAGGGCTCGGTATCACGGTCCAGGAATAAGAATAAGGCTTCGTCATCATACTCTGCGAATTCAGGCAGGGTGAGCTCAGTGTCACCTGACAGAGTAGAAATTCCCTCATCTATGTTGCTGGCCACCTCGTCTTCATCCGGCGCGCTTTCTCGTACTCTGAAATCTGGTGGTATGAGGTGCTGATTCATCTTGATCATTGTTAACCTCTCCACATTTTTGGGCGAGAGGCGGCTCCGTTTGGAAGTTACAATGCCACCAGCAGCACTGAAAACACGTTCAGAAGACACGCTTGCGAGTGGGCAAGACAAGTAGTTTAAAGCCAGGTTGGTGAGCTGTGGCCACAATTCTTTTTTCCCATGCCAATACGCCAATGGGTCAGCATTAACATAGACCTCTGTTGAGTCATTCAGATAGTCCTTCACCATCGACTCAAGGTCCTCATCCAAGGTTCCTCCACTTTGCTTAGCTGTTGCTGTGCCTGTGACCTTTTGAGAACCAAAACCCAAGCCGAGCTAGCCAATCCTCTTCAGCCTCCAATGTTTCTGTTGTGTCTGGTGCAGATGATCCGGTTGCCGGTGTCTTTAACGGCTGAGAGGTCAATTGTGCCACAGCCACAGGTGCAGAAGTGGATTGTTTTGACTGGGGATGGCCTGCTGATGCTGATGTACTGCCTTTTCCTTCATTTTTCTGCCGTTCTCTTTCAAACCTTCTGGCTGACAAGGCTAGCCAACGTTTGTACTTTGGAACATGTTCATCATCAAAAGGAAAGAATGCTTGGCCTGCCAGCGCCTTTTTGTAGCGTGGATTCCGAATAGTAGCACAAATGTAATGCTGTTCTGAGTGGATCATTTTAAGACGTTCATCACCTTGTAGAAGCTCTAATAATTTCTCAGCCAGAACAAAAGAGTCTTGGTTTTTTACATCTTTTTCAAACACAGAACACACCTCCTTCAGTTGGTGGTCCAGCATGTACAACAATGGGATAGCTTTTCTCAAATTACAGTCCTCCTTGCTGACTGCACGCGTGAAGAACTCAAAAGGACGAAGCATGCGTGTCAGGCTTTGAACTATGTTCCATTGCGCCGCACCCATCCTCAGGTCCTCCTTCTGAGCTGTACCCTCTGTTAAGAAATAGTGATCGAGTACCGTATACTGCTCATACAGACGCTCAAGCATGTAGAAGGTTGAGTTCCAACGTGTTACCACCTCCTGGATGAGTGCTTTCACTGGCATTTGACGTTGATATAGCAGGCTCCTCAGCTGCTTCCGGGCCTTAAAAGAATGGCTGAAATGGTTGCACATTTTTCGGCAGGTGTCCAATACTCTGTACGCTGCACTGTCTTTATTACCCAACAATTTTTCGACAACCAGGTTTATACAGTGCGCCAAACACGGCACTCTGAAATACTCACCCAGCCTCATTGCCTTAACTATATTGGCGCCATTGTCCGCGGAAACATAACCAACCTGGCGTTTTTTTGGGGACAGCCACTTAAGGACCTTTGTGTTAAAGACATCCAAAATGTTTTCTGCTGTGTGACGTTTCTCCAAACCAAACATGGCTAGTGTTGCATGTTTCTGAGCAGCTTTAAAAACAATGTCCGGGTCAACACCTGTGTTTAGCTTTGCTTTAGCCCCTGAAAAAGAGACCCAGTGTGCAGTGATGCACATGTAATCAGCGCCTGCACCACTGGTCCATATGTCTGTTGTCAGATGTATAGTGTGAACAGCACTCTTCTGCAAAGCTGCCCCAATCACCTCCAGAACATCTTCATGTAGTGCTGGAACCGCAACTCGGGCAAAATAGAACCGGCTGGGAACCTTCCATTTAGGGCAGAGCGCTGCCACTAATTCTAGAAAACCAACCCCTTCTACAAAAGAAAAAGGGAGAAGGTCCAGAGCTAGCATTTTAGCCTGCTTAGTGTTATACAGACGCGTCAGTGGGTGGTTGCGTTCATATTGCGCTTCTGTAAACAACATCTTTTTAATGTTGCCCTGGACCAAGGATTTACGGGATGATGATGATGATATCTTCGACCCAGTTACGCTCGCTGATGAACTTTTTCGCATTGGTGTCTCACTCTCTCCCACACTCTTAGTGTGGCTCACATGTGGTGTGCTGCTGACAGGGGTACTGGGTGTAAGTGAAGTGTTTGACACGTCTTCTTCCTCCTTGTCATCATCAGATGAAACATCAACGTTTTCATTTCGTGCAATTCGGGCTTCCTTGATCGCCTGTAGGTGCGCAAACCATTGGACAGCATGCTGTCTCTCAAGATGACCTCTCTGGCCTCCGGTGCCATAGTTGGTACCAAATTTACCACGACTAACTCGAAGCTTACAAATGCTACAAATGGCTACGTTTTCCTTTTTTGGGTAAACACTAAAGAAGTCCCAAACTGCAGACTTGAAATGTCTTTGGGGGCCGGAGGAGGCGGCGATACTGGTGGTGGTGGTCCTGCTGCTAATGCCAGATGAAGTGGAGGATATGGATTGCCGAACTTCAGTACGTTTTGCACTTTCACCACCACTAATTGAGGTCGAGGTGGATGGAGGTCCCTTCTTGCGAGGAAGAAATATGGAAGCGGTAGGTGTTGGTGTACTAGTTAACTCCAAATCCAATGATTGTTGTGTTTCCATTGACTCCTCGTCGACATCATCATCACGCTCAGCAGCTTCTCGGGATAGGGTCAAAATGTCTCTTTGCTGCATGCCCGCTGGGGCTGCAGTGACCATTATGATGACTGGATCGTCGTCGTGAAGGGCTTCATCAGCAGCAGTATGCGTCACTTCTTGTTGAGCCTCATCACACTCCATAGCTATGAGTTTTTCGACGACCTTCCTTTTACGCTTAGGTATCTTTGTCAGATCATGGTGTGCCTCACTCTCAGACAGCCTTGGTGGTTCCCAATCTTCATCCCGATCATCAGAAGGAGGTGTGCTTGAAGAAGATGTAGACCTCACCCTTGATCTCTTCCTTGCTAGGGGTGTGGAAGACAATGAATGATCATCAGGAGGAGTGGCTTCCTCAAATGATACCTCGCCTTGATTGTCGATTTCCTGATGTGCCCCTACGTCGGGAGGAACAACTATTGTGGGCACTTGTGACCCTCCATGCACCTCTGCTTGCGCATCTCCTCTCCTTCCACATGTACTTGGGCTTGTACAATCACATGGTGTTGTTGTTGCGGCTGTGGTTGTTCAACACTTGTCAGATGAGTTACAACAACCTGTGTTGATTCAGGGACATTGCTGCTACTTTCTTGCGATGAGCCAACATCACTGGTCGATGGCGATTGGAGAAGTACACTGACTGCCTCTGAAGCACTCAAGGGCTTTGACTTAAGTTGGCATGGTGGTGGAGGCACTGAACCCAATGGAGTGGGGGTGCTGCTCCCAGCTTGGTCCCCAGCAGATCCTGCTGCTGCTGCAGGCGTACTTTTTTTTTTGCTCCCAAAAAACGCGGCGGGCGGCACACCAGCCTCCTTGGTAACTTGCTTCTTCTGCTCCTTACTAGCAACTTTCTTGCTAGAGGAGCTACGGAGACCTTTTTTTGGGGCCATCTTCTTCAGAGCAGGTCAGACAGCAGGCCGCAGTTGCACGAATTGTAGAGTTGTCTGAGGCCAGACGTGACGTCGCGTGACGTTATGCTGCACACACACACCGCTGCAGGACTTCTTCCTGGCACTGGTGGTTCTCTTGAGTCTTGTGCACCGAAAAGCAATGGAAGACAGAGGAACATCAGTTCAGTTATACACCCCAAAAAAATCGAAAAAACACCAGAAAAATCAGCACAATCCCATTCCATCCATGCCCTCCATGATGTTTAAGTTCAAGACACCCCACAGAAAGACTAGGCCCATGCTAGACTCAATACCCCTGGTGAAAAGGCCACAAGTACAGCCCCAAAAAACGAAAATGACTGAAAAATCAGCACAATCCCATTCCATCCATGCCCTCCATGATGTTTAAATTCAAGACACCCCACAGAAAGAATAGGCCCATGCAAGACTCACTACCCCTGGGCATAAAGGTTGAAAAGTAGGCAAAATTGTTGCAGGCCTAACAACAATGCCTGCATTCAAAATGGCCACTTGCCTCCCAGCACATGGCCAGGGCCTTTAGCAGCACTCAAAATGGCCCCCAGCCACATAGCCTGTCCCTCCCCATGAACACCCCAGAAAAATCGAAAAACACTGAAAAATCAGCACAATCGCATTCCATCCATGCCCTCCATGATGTTTAAGTTCAAGACACCACCCAGAAAGACTAGGCCCATGCAAGACTCAATACCCCTGGTGAAAAGGCCACAAGTACAGCCCCGAAAAACGAAAATCACTGAAAAATCAGCACAATCCCATTCCATCCATGCCCTCCATGATGTTTAAATTCAAGACACCCCACAGAAATCCTAGGCCCATGCAAGACTCACTACCCCTGGGCATAAAGGTTGAAAAGAAGGCAAAATGGTTGCAGGCCTAACACAATGCCTACATTCAAAATGGCCACTTGCCTCCCTGCACATGGCCAGGGCCTGTAGCAGCACTCAAAATGGCCCCCAGCCACATGGCCTGTCCCTCCCCATGAACACCCCCAAAAATAGAAAAACACTGAAAAATCAGCACAATCCCATTCCATCCATGCCCTCCATGATGTTTAAGTTCAAGACACCCCACAGAAAGACTAGGCCCATGCTAGACTCAATACCCCTGGTGAAAAGGCCACAAGTACAGCCCCAAAAAACGAAAATCACTGAAAAATCAGCACAATCCCATTCCATCCATGCCCTCCATGATGTTTAAGTTCAAGACACCCCACAGAAAGACTAGGCCCATGCAAGACTCAATACCCCTGGTGAAAAGGCCACAAGTACAGCCCCAAAAAACGAAAATCTCTGAAAATCAGCACAATCCCATTCCATCCATGCCCTCCATGATGTTTAAGTTCAAGACACCCCACAGAAAGACTAGGCCCATGCTAGACTCAATACCCCTGGTGAAAAGGCCACAAGTACAGCCCCAAAAAACGAAAATCACTAAAAAATCAGCACAATCCCATTCCATCCATGCCCTCCATGATGTTTAAATTCAAGACACCCCACAGAAAGACTAGGCCCATGCAAGACTCACTACCCCTGGGCATAAAGGTTGAAAAGTAGGCAAAATGGTTGCAGGCCTAACAACAATGCCTGCATTCAAAATGGCCACTTGCCTCCCAGCACATGGCCAGGGCCTGTAGCAGAACTCAAAATGGCCCCCAGCCACATGGCCTGTCCCTCCCCATGAACACCCCCAAAAATCGAAAAACACTGAAAAATCAGCACAATCCCATTCCACCCATGCCCTCCATGATGTTTAAGTTCAAGACACCCCACAGAAAGACTAGGCCCATGCTAGACTCAATACCCCTGGTGAAAAGGCCACAAGTACAGCCCCAAAAAACGAAAATCACTGAAAAATCAGCACAATCCCATTCCATCCATGCCCTCCATGATGTTTAAATTCAAGACACCCCACAGAAAGACTCAGTCCACCCACCACTGAGTACCCCTGGGCAAAAGGCCCCAAAACAGCCCAAAAATCGAAAATTCCAAAATTGTAGTTGCAGCAACTGTAATGCTCCAAACAAACTTACTTGTGAAATTTCTAATCCAAAAGTGATCCAAAGAAAGTCAAAAAGGCCTCAAATCCAAATATCCAGCAGCATCCACAAAAAGTAATCCTTCCAGCTCCAGATCCAAATGAAAAGTGACCAGGAGATGGACAAAGCACTGGGAGGAGCCTGCTGGACAGGAACAGGAAGTTAAAGACTGTGGGGCACTTCCTTCCTCCCACCCCCCCCTCCCCAAAATGGACTCCTCGCAAAAAAAGTGCAGGCAAATGTCAACCTGAGGAGTTATTCAGATAAAAATCATCATTTCCAGAAGGTTTATGCTGCTTGCTGGTGGATTTCTTGTGCAGAATTGCAAATTTTATATTTTCGCGAATGCAAGATTGTTGCTGCTCGCCGCATCTCCAAGCTCGCAATTGTGAAGTCCCGCGATATGTGATCACGGCGTACTCGCGTTGACAAACTCTCGCTGTGCAAGTTGGCAAGCCGCGATTGCGTAATCGCGCTCGCCAAATTCTCGCGGGATCCCGCAGCAAGATCCAAAATGGCGCAGCACTCGCAAAATATCGAGAAAAACAACTCGGCAAACGCTGATGAACGCCGCGCGCCGCAAAAATTGTATCACCCAGAAAAAAAATCCGCTGCGTGCGAATTTAGCGGATTTTGCGGGAAATCCGCGAATCTCGCGGATTGCGAATTTCCCGAAAATCCGCAAAATCCGCGAGCGGAGCGGATTTTACGCCCATACTTAATCCAGATGTTGGTCTAGTATTTTGTAAGCGTTAGTATACCACTACTACTCTTGCGGGTATTCTTCTATGCAGTCACATACATAACTATGTATGCACCACAAAATTGGATGTTGGTGATAGGCAGGTTGGATCTTACTTACTTACAGTCTTACACCTCAGTCACAGAACTCTGAGGAACCCACAATTCACTGAACGACAACCTATATGGGCTCAGTCATTGGTCAATTATTCAATTATCCCACTCCTATACCAAGATGCCAAATGCTTTTATTACACAATCCATAACCTAAGTAACCCCCTTTTGCTCACTCTCTCGTGTAAGTCTACAAGACAACAGACACTGAAAATATACTTCCGAGTCAATGTGGTACTTCAAAACCTTTATTTTGTTAAAAGTAACTAAGTAAGTAACATCAATGTTTTTACGTTGTTCCGTGAAATACGTCAAGGGCCACCAGAAAAAATCCAGAGTTAAAAAAGGTCTGAATAAAGTAATCTACATTTGTACAGCTACCAGTGCACGATAGGGAAATGTGGGAAATGTCGGAGACCCCTCACCATTGAACGTATACTGGTTACATATGCCTCTTTTTGGTAAGCTCTGGAAATCTTTGCTTCGTAGAAGGAAATCTTCTCATCTGCCGAAAAATAATGACAAAAGTGGTGCACGTTAGACAGTATGAAAAAATTAAATACATTTATGCAAGTTTTTAGCAGTCATGCTAAAAAAAAGGTGTAACCTGAGGCTGTAATAAGCAAACTCGATTCCACAATCCACATTCAAAAAGTAAATACGGGCCTTTTTATTTTCCAAACTCTTCAGGTGTATGCTTTGAACAATCATGTGGCCTCAAAGGCGTCTTCTCGTACTGCGGAACAAGCTGCGAGGTAGCATGAGCAAAACTGTAGACATTGATGTACAAACTGGTTAGGTTACATGGTTCAGTCTAACTTTCCAAGGACTAGAGTAGCAGTAGAGATGAGATGAGCTTGGGTACCATACCATAACAAATGAATATTATGAGTATGATAAATATGTGTAGTGAGTTAGTTACTCTGCTGTACTAGGCAATGTGGACTACTACTGATTACGTTGTACTTAACTGTTTTGCAGAACTCCATTCTTGGTGAACAAGTACAATGGGGGCTGTGCATCCATCTAAAAAGGTGTACTTATTTTTATTTGTGCAGAACCGGTACCATCCACCAGTGCCGACGGGGACAGCGGCGCAGCGACGGCGTCAGCAGAGGCGATCCCGGAGGGGAATGGAGGATCAGAGGCACCTACACCAGCACCGGCAGCAGTGGGGGAGGAGCCAACAACGGTGGGCGATGGTAAGTTACATTCAATAGTGATCCGCATTACTTGGTGGGTGGGGAAAACTTCCTCACTGTACTCTGATATTTATAATGAACTTGAAGTTCTACTGGACAATATATGACGCCACCTTTGTCTTTACCAAGCTTAGCATTACCACCGGCGAGAATTGATAAAATAACAGGCCTCTTCTATCTGACTACAACTCAGCTGTGAAAGCTTGGTGGCAGACTAAAAAAGTCTTATCCACAACATTACATGACCGCGATGGATTAACAACACTAAGGAGATTGATTTTAAGTATGATGAAAGGAGCAAGGAAAAAGCACCAATCATCTAATATAGAAGGATACTTTGGAATCAGCAATGCAGGTGGCTGATAGCAGTCGGATGCATGGGTTGTTGTGGAAGCATAGAAAGGGGAAAACACAGCTGCCTGCGTGGGTGGGAGACACATCCAATATCGGTGGGTAGTGGATACTAGTGTCAGCAGCGGTGTTTTGGTTAAACCCAAAGGCAAGGGAAGGAGGGGACTACTGGATGCATTCCGGGCCGTTGCTGGCGAAACACAAACCACCTACGGTTTGTTGCGCGATATAAAGAATGATAGTCTCTACTAGACATTTACTAGTACTAGCTGGCCCCTGTTAATTAATGTTAGTTTGAGACTGTCACTGTTCCCGGAAG
The DNA here is from genome assembly GCF_964263255.1 of Lissotriton vulgaris. Classification (NCBI taxonomy): domain Eukaryota; kingdom Metazoa; phylum Chordata; class Amphibia; order Caudata; family Salamandridae; genus Lissotriton; species Lissotriton vulgaris. The sequence goes on from NC_141691.1 coordinate 1,571,406,741, forward strand.
CACAGAGTATATGATATAAAAAACGAGATATGAAAAAGACAGGCGTTCGTATGTGTGTGACCGTTGAAGTACACCCATGCTATGCTACTAGGGCAGGCATAATGCCGTGCCAAAAAGTCAAACAAATTAAGTATATAAGCCGTAGAATGTTCAAGATAGATAAAACACCATTTTTTGTACTCAGCTTGCTTGCTAGTGCTACTATACTGTGCCACTATGTGTTGAATAAATTTTGTGTTCTTGATTTGCTGGGATTTTGGATTACAACAATTCTGTCTCTTTCTTTATAGTTACTCCTTCAAAACCAACGAGAAAGGAGTTGGCAGTCCGGGCCCGGCAGCGGAAACTGCAGGCCATCGTTGTGGCCTACCGCCGGCTGGTGGCTCAGGCCGAGGAGGAGGAGGAGGAGGCGGCGGCAGCAGCTGCTGCCTCTTCCAATGCCCCAGCCCCCAAGCCTGCAGGAGTACGTCGCCGTGGTCAGGCAGCCGCCCGCCGCCAGAGTTTTTCAGCATCGGCCACCCCCCCACAACAACATGCATGCCAATGTAGGTGCCGCCAATTCCAAAGAAAGATTCTCCTCCGGGTAGCCAGGCTGGAGGGTCAGAGAAATACTCAAATAGAGGAGCGTGTGAAGATCCTTGTTGATAAACACTTAAAAGCCCGCCGGCTTTGAGATGGACCCTGTTTGTTGTTTGCCCCTTTTTCAATCCTTTTGTTGGTGGGTGGGAATTGGGTGTTGGGGTTTTTTACATTACATTGAACGTGGAAATTTGGTTGGGGTTAGGGGAGGCGGGTAGGGACAGCTGTGGGGTAAGATTTATATATATTTTATTTTTGTATCATCTTTATTTATATTATGTTAAAAATAAATGAGACACAAAGTTATGTTCAAAAGAAATCATTTGAAGTTCATTTGCGTTTCTTGGGGGGTTGGAGGGGGGACTGTTTCACCAAATAATGTACGTTGTGCAACATCGCAAGGTTTAATTGGCCATGCAGGTCGGCCGACAGTGCTTTCTAATAAAACAATATATTGCCCACATCTTTAACATGCAGACAGATAGATGCGGTAAACCCTCACCGAGTTATATTTGTAGTATTAGAATAACTACCAGTCTGTCTTGCGTTATACCTCACTGCAAACTTATCTTACCTGTGATTGCTGATGATGATTTATGATGAAGTGTGGCACTGCAAGGGCTGCATTTGTTTACCAAGACAATGGAGAAGAATCTGTGGTTCTGAACTTCTGTGATAGTACTAGTAGTAGACAGACCCTGCCAGTAGCATTTTGAGACAAAAAGAAAGAGGCAGTCATTTGCGTGACAGACAATGTGGGGGTAGTATAAGTAAGTACAGTACATTACACGACTGACCCAATATTGCAACTGCTAAACTGAAACAAAACAATGGATTTGGGGACTGGAAAGTAAGTGCAAGAGAAGATAAGAAGTTCAACTGTAGTTGTAGTACTCACGGCAACGTCAAACTTTTCTAAATCATAATGCTTTAAACTTAAACCCAAACAATTACGCCAATTCATTAGATGTATTCGTTGTTTGATGGTAATGGTAAATTAATTGCCATTAAACACAGAGCTTGATTTGGGAAGCCGAAGAAGATCCTGGCCATGCCTTATTGACATTTCACTATTGTTGCTTTCACCACATCTGCCCCAGCAAGCGCGTGATCAAATTGTTGGTGTATATTTAATGTAAGAAACATCACACCTCAATGAAACCACGCAGCCCGGGGGAAGAGGGTTAGGGTTTGTTGAATGGATGGGTACGGGGGTTTTGGGAAAGGTTCGAGAAAGAAAAACAGTACGCATGGAGACAACAAAAGCAAAACAATGAAGACGATGATTTATGATGTTGATCCACTACCCAATGAATGTAAGGATAACGTAAGAAAAGGACACGCTGAATATCATTCTTGGTTTCCCGCCATGCAATTGCTTGATGATGAGGATTAGTGGTAAGGGTGAGTTGATGCTCATAGTATAATAGCAGTGGGTGAAAAACGTCCAGCCTGAAAAAGAAAAGGCTAATACAAAAGAATGTGAATGACCTAAACAAATTGTAATACAGTAAAGATCAAAAAAATACTACAAGAGGAGTAGTCGTATGAGAGGACTTTCAGACTGAGGCGGCTTGGATACACTATGTATAAGTCTACTAGTTGCACATCATTATTAATCTAGAAGTACAAGAAAAGACAGGAGCCAGCACAGAACAGGCCCACGACGACGACACAGGGTCGCCCGTAATACACACTGCGTTTCCCTAAAAATTTCACAGAGCCACAGAAAGGCGAATAAAAAAGCAACCTACCATTTACAAAATTAATCAACAAAATCAATGCGTCATTCTCAGTCATCAATCATACCACTATTGTACTCTACCACTGCACAGTGCACACACATGTAGTAGCCTGGGTCTACTGTGCTGTGCCTCTTATTTGTATTTATTACCTTGTATTCCACTCCAAGAAACATCGTACATCATTCAGCTCAGATCCAACTGCCTGACAGCAAAGATATGGTGGTCACCATCATTATCAGGTGTGGCACGTCAAGTCCAACAGTAACAGCAACTCAGTCTGTAGTGAGTGATTACGATAAATTAAGTCCTGACTGCATCTGGGTAGTAGTAGGAACACAAGTGCGTAAATAATTTATATTATTAAATTAAATGGAAAAATAGGCTATCACGTGAGTCTGAAGTTACTAGTATACTTCAACTCCATGCACATTTGCTCAGAGTCAGCAAAACAATACATCCAATGCAATGCATTGCATCATTCATTTAATATACCTGTCTTGCTCTTCTCTTTCACTGTCAGATGATTGATCACAGATGCTGCCGAGCCTTTTAAAAGTAATGCGAGTCACAACAAGTTGACTTCAGTTGTGGATGCCTGCTCAAGTTTCTTTTGACACTGAAGAGTCGTCTATGAATGCCTGCTCAAGTTTCTTTTGACACTGAAGAGTCGTCTATGAATGCCTGCAGACAGAAGTGGTAGCCTTAAGACTCAGTAAGGCAGTGATGAGTTGCAGATTCCAAATGAAATAGAGGATGGCTGTAGTCATGTACGGTACACGTGTTATGAAGGGACTGTTAGAGGCTACATTCTTGTTATTGTACTATACTCCATCTACAACATCCAATGTATGGCTGGCAAGATGGAATTGTATTGACTTGAGTGGGAGTCAAGAAGATGGAGCAAGACTCTGAGGAGTGCGGTCAACATGGAACATAAATGCACAGGCGTGCAACTCCAGGAGGTAAATAAAAAGATACAGTGAAAATAAATGCACAGGCATGCAACTCCAGTAGGTACATAAAAAGAATCAGTGCTGGGGATGGATTTGGTAGCGGTTTTTATTAGCAGTTTTGCACCAGAAAGCCATTGTTAATAAGAAAATAAATAACACAAATAAATGAAGGGAGAAAGTAACAATTTAAAAGCCTATTTGTCAGGGAAGAGGAGCTCGTCCTCAAACTCAGGGGGTTCAGACAGAAGTAGGTCATGTAACACAGTAGTGATGATGTCTTCGGACTCGCTTTCTTCATCCAGCTCTGATTCACGTACAGTATAGTCTGGTGGTATGAAGTGTTGATTCATTTTTATCATTGTCAGCCGCTCCACGCTTTTGGGGGAGAGACTGGTCCTTTTCGATGTCACAATGGCACCAGCAGCACTGAAAACCCACTCAGAAGGGACACTGGCTACAGGACAAGCCAGATACTTTATCGCCAGCCTGCTCAGCACTGGCCACTGTCTCCTTCTTTCATACCAATAGACCAATGGGCTTTGCTCCATGAACACCTCTGTTGTGTCATCCAGATAGGCCTGAACCATCCGCTCAGTGTTCATTGGTGCTCGGCTTTGCTGGTCCTCTTTCCCCTTCGCAACAGCAACGGACTTACCCATCCCTTTTTGTAGAAAAAAAGCAGTTATGCTTTTGGTTGTGTCTGCTGAATCAGATCGTGTAGGTGCTGCTTTTGGTACTGTTGGTGCCTGCTGGGAAGCAGACGCACTGCTCTCACGCTCTGATGAACTTGCCTCAGGAGGATGGCCTGGAGTACTTTGACTGTCCTGGGCTGGCACTGACAGGCCTTTAAGTAACAGCCGTTCGGTTTCTAAAGCATTAGCTTCCACAGCTATGGAAGTTTTGTAATTGGCAACATCCCTATCTGAAAAAGGAATTACTGCGCTACTGCTGACAAACAATTTGTACCGTGGATCCAACATTGTTGCAGTTATGTAATGTTGATCTGACACAATCCCTTGAAGCCTTGCATTTACAGATAAGCGGTTGGCTAAGGCCTTGGCCAAGGTACATGCATCAACTTTTTCTTCGTCACCTTCGTATCTTTCACAGACCTCCTTCAGCTGTTGCTCGAGCATGTACAACAATGGGATGGCTTGGCCCATAGTACAGTCCTCCCTGCTAACTGCACGTGTGAAGACCTCAAAAGGTTGTAGCATCTCTGTCAAGCATTTAATGATGTCCCACTGCCACATCTCAACGGTCAGGGTTTTAAGATTAACAGTAGGATCCCCTAATCTTCTTGACATGACATAAGCATTCAGTGGTATGTACTGCTCAAAGAGACGCTCAAGCATGAAATAAGTAGAGTTCCAACGTGTTGGGACCTCCTGGATCAGTGCTTTGACTGGCAATCTATGCTCACGCTGAATGACGCGTAGCAGCTTCCGTGCTTTAAAAGAATGGTTAAAATGTGTGCATATTCTTCTGCAGATGGACAGTATGTTGCTGACTTTGGCTTCAGTTTTCAGAAAGTCTTGCACGACTAAGTTAATGCAGTGTGCCAAACAGGGTACCCTGAAATATTGTCCTTCTCTCATTGCCTTCACTACATTACTGCCATTGTCGGTGGCAACAAAACCAATCTTAAGGCCTCTTGGTTGCAGCCATTCAAAGACCTTGCTGTTAAACTCTGACAAAATGTTTTCAGCAGTATGATTTTCCTCCATACCAAACATGGCTACAGTTGCATGTCTGCGAGTATCATTAAAAATCCCAGCAACGTCAAGGCCTGAAGTTAACTTGTCTTTAACACCTGCAAAAGAGATCCAGTGTGCGGTGATGCACATGTAATCTGCTGTGGCTTCGCGACTGCTCCACATGTCTGTTGTCTGGTGGATACAATGGACAACACTCTGTTGTAAGGCTTTCCCAATCAATTTCAGCACGTCGTGGTGTAGTGCTGGAATAGCAACTCTTGCAAAATAGTAGCGACTGGGAACATCCCATTTTGGGGAGAGTGTTGCCACTAATTCCCGAAATCCCACTGCCTCAACAAATGAAAATGGGAGAAGGTCGAGTGCCAACATTTTTGCAAGTTTCGCATTATACAAACGTGCTATTGGGTGGTTCCGCTCGTACTTTCCCTCCTGCCTAAACATGCTAGTAATGGTAAGCTGCTTAGTATTTCTTTCTGGTATGCTAGACGGACCACCTTTTAACGCAGACTTTGCACTCCTTGGTGTCTCCGGCTGACTCTGGTGCCACTGAGAAGTTGCTGATGCGGAGGATGTGGACTGCACCACTCCAGTGCTGGCGACAGGGCTCATTTGTATGCCACTCCCAGATAGAAGGTCCTCGTCTCCCTCTTCTTCCTCCTGGTCAACCATGAGTGGACCTTGTAGTACTGTATCCCCACCAACACCAGTGCTGACATTTTTTAAGCTTGCAAGGTGTTTCTCCCACTGGATTAGGTGTGTTTTTTTCAAATGGGTCATTTGGCCTCCAGTACCATAGTTTGTACCAATCCTACCACGACTAACATTGGTATGACAAATGGTACATATAGCATTGTTCTCCTGATGGGGGTGAACCGTAAAAAAATCCCACACTGGGGACGTAAAATTTTGTCTCCTGCCATAGGAAGAGGACACACTTCCAATGCCGGATGAACTGGAGAATTTTTGTTGAATTTCCCTATGTGACAGCTCAGTACTAGTACTGCCACTACCTCCTTCTGTTGAGGTGGCGCTTGTGCTGGATGTCGGACGCTGCCGGGCCTTCGCTGATGAAAAAATGGGAGCTGGTGTTACTTTGGGTGCTGAGTGTGTAGGAGTTATACATGCTACCTGCTCATCACTAATCGCAGCCCTCTGGAATGGGTGAAAATGTTGGTCTCTACATCCTCTGCACCAGGAATAACGCTCGTGATGATAACAGTGTCAGACCCATCTTTAACACCAGCAGTATCCTGCTCACCTACATCGACCTCCATTTCAAGCCTTGGTGGATCCTTCCTTTTTCCTAGCCTGGTCTTGGGATGTCTCTCCTTTGAATGCTCAGATACTTTTGGATGCCACTCCTCATCAAGGTCATCTGAAGGGATGCTCATGCTTGGCGAAGAAGTCGATGCACTGCCACCACTAACCCTCCTTTTCCTTGGTAAATTGAAAGACAATAGATCACCTCCAGAAGTGGCTTCCTCTTCTTCTTCCTCGGAATGAGGCTCTACTTCCTGAACTGCCCCGACTTCAGGAGGAACAACTACTACTATTGGGTGCGGAGTTGGTGGTTGTTGTTTTTGAGGAAGTACTATAGTGGGCTGTGGTTCTTCAACAACTACTGTTGTGGGATTTGGTTGTTGTTGTTGAACAACTATTGCGGGCGGTGCTTGTGGTTGTTCAACAACTGTTGCGGGAAGTGGTTGTTGAACATCTAGTGCTGGCGGTGGTTGTTGAGCACTTTCATCTTGCAAGGATTGTGTACTACTTTGAGACAGCGATAAGTTTAGTTCAGGCTCAGTATCACTGCTTTGTAACACTAGGCTGGCTACCTCTTCGACCCTCATGTGCTTGGCCCTGGGTTGGTGGCTTGGCCCCGTTAATGCGGATGTGCTGGCCCCAGCTTGCACCCCGGACACCGCTGCTGCAGGCGTACCTTTTGGGGGCCCAAAAAAGGTTTTGGGGTCCATACCACACTTAAGTGACACTTCCTTCTTCTGTACCTTCTTCTCAGCAACTTTCTTGGTGGTGGAGGACCTGGTACCTGCTTTCTTAGGGCCCATCTTCTTCTGATGTCAGCACACAGCACCACTCAGTAGCACAAATTGCAGAGATGTGTGGTCAGATGAGTCACACACCACACGTGGCGTACAACTGAAGGACGTCCGTCTGGCAGTAGAACGGGCGATGGATGAAAACAAACAGCCCCTCCTCAGTCTTTCTTTGTGCACCTACAAGCAAAGAAGACAGAACAACATCAGTCAAACAAGCAGTAAGCCAACATGAACAATTGAAAGACACACAGGCCAATGTATAGAACACAAAACAGAAGACTAATACTACCAGCACCACAGCTCCCAGCCACATGAAGTCCAGAAAGAACCAATAAAGTCAAGTGGGCCTATATACCAATATGGACAGAAAAAGGAGGATGCATGCTACACATGACAGGTTAATGCAAGGAATAAAAAAAATAGTAATACCCCATGGCTAAGAGGTTGAAAACCTACACCGCAAAAACACATACAAGGCGCAAAAACACATACAAGGCATAACATTTATTACACACACAAAAAAAGTTACCTACACCCCTGCCCAGAAAACACATTTGGGAATGCAATGCCATACACACATGCACTAATGATGTTAATTGAATAGGCCAAATAGAAACAGCTACATAGAGCAGCCCCGCTAACTAGTACCTCTGGGACTCTGGCCTACTGTCAGATCAGACCAAAAGCAGGGAGGCCAATGACAAATTCACAAAGGAAGTACCTACAAAATGGCCGCCACCACATGGCCTGGCCACCAACAACAACATGGCAGAATCATCACAAAGGAAGTACACACAAAATGGCCCCCACCACATGGCCTGGCCACCCACAACAACATGAAAAGAAAGAGAAGACAGACAATAAAAGCCTATGGCAAAGGGACAATGCTTAGCTTCACAAAATGGACACACCACTGCCCAAATTGGTCACCCCACCCATAAACAAGAAATCATTACATAGAGGACAGAAAGAAAGTGGAAGAGGTCCATGCTCCAATAAGACAACACTACAACCAAATGACACATAAATGAGGACTTTTTGTAGCACAAGAAACAGATTAGACATTTTCGAGGAACTTTTATGCAACTCGGGACATATTGTTCGCGAGAATGCAAAATCGGCGTGTTCGGCAGCGCGAATTGAATGAAACGTCGTTATCGCATTCCCGAGCCAGTACATTGAGCGCGCGAACAAGACAAAAAATGTAAGGTCGCGTGTCCACACTGTGCGACGTTACCAAAAGTACGCGAGCTGTATTCCTAAGGTTACCTACTGGCAGGGAGAGCCCTATTAGTTACACACAAGCAACCAAAAGCTGAAAGTACCAACATAAAAAAATGTGAAGCAATCCAAAGCCATACACAATGTAATTAAAGATACAGCACAAAAAGAGTTGATTAACTTTAATGCACCTATGGCTGTGAGTAGTAGTACCGCTGCCCTACTGCCAGAATAGTCAAAATCTTTGGATGCCTATGGCAAAAGCACAAAGGAAGGACACACAAAATGGCCGCCACCATAAGGCCTGCCACCAACAACAACATGGAAAAATCACAAAGCATGTATATACCCAAAATGGCCTCCACCACATGGCCAGGCCACCAACAACATGGCAAAATCAGTCACTAAGGAAGCATACACAAAATGGCCGCCACCACATGGCCTGGCCACCAACAACAACATGGCAGAATCATCACAAAGGAAGTACACACAAAATGGCCCACACCACATGGAGAAGACAGACAATAAAAGCCTATGGCAAAGGGACAATGCTTAGCTTCACAAAATGGACACACCACTGCCCAAATTGGTCACCCCACCCATAAACAAGAAATCATTGCATAGAGGACAGACAGAAAGTGGAAGAGGTCCATGCTCCAAAAAGACAACACTACAACCAAATGACACATAAATTAGGACTTTTTGTAGCACAAGAAACAGATGAAACATTTTCGAGGAACTTTTATGCAACTCGGGACATATTGTTCGCGAGAATGCAAAATCGGCGTGTTCGGCAGCGCGAATTGAATGAAACGTCGTTATTGCGTTCCTGAGCCAGTACATTGAGCGCGCGAACAAAACAAAAAATGTAAGGTCACATTCTCACACTGTGCGAAGTTACCAAAACTACACAAGCTGTATTCCTAGGGTTACCTAATGGCAGAAATTGAGAGATTCGTTAAACACACCCAAAAAAACCTGACATACCCCACACATAAAAATAAGATTTTCTAAATCAAACCAAGCCATCCATGATTTTCTAATTAAGGGTACACCACAAAAACAGTTGATTAACTTTCATGACCCTATGACTAGTACCTCTGGCCTACTGGCAGAGTAGGCCACAAGGTTGGAGGCCTATGGCAAGAGCAAAGTGGCTGGGAATCATAAAATGGCCGCCAACACATGGCCAGGCCAACCACACAAAGTAATACAATGAACTCAAGCATGCCTACACACTAACTACATGGAGTACTAGGGTCAGCTATTGGCTTAAAAAAAATTAAAACCATTTAAATTACACAAACAGAAAATCCACAACAGACATTGGTATTGCATAATGACCATAATCCAATGCCTGCTATGATGTTTGTTTACAAACTTGAATAAAAATTTAAACACAGACCACAGAATTATGATTTTACCCATGGGTACCTCTCTCTGTAGCCTGGATGAAATTTAAAAAGAAATACAAGTTGGGACCTCATAAAAGTACAGGCCCCCATCAATAATTTAAATCCAGGAATGAATACTGTAGTTAAAAAAATCTCAAATCAAACAAACACAAGTCTACAACATCATACTCACTCATACATTACTGAAACTTACTTGAAAAAGAGAATTCAAAATCCAAAAGTCCTCAATAAAATCCAAGAAAAAGCAGTAATGCAGCCAACACACACAGAAAGTGATCCTTCCAGCTCAAAATCCAAATGAAAGTGAGCACCTCATGGACAAAGCACTGGGAGGAGCCTGGTGGACAGGAACAGGAAGTTGTAAACTCAAGAGCCCTTCCTCCTTAATCTTCAAAAATAGATTAGAAACAAAAAGAGGACTCCTTCCCCCCAAAAAAATACAGCCAAAAGTACAACTTTAAGGGGTTTATCACTTTTTGGCTAACCAAAATGGTAATTTATTATTATGGTTTAACTTTTAACATGCTCGCGAGTTATTCTGTGCAAGATTGCAGGTTCTGCGTGTTCGGCAACTCGATCTTACGAACAAGCATCCTCGCGCGTCCTTATGACGCTATCGCACATCCAAATGACGTTATCGCGTTCGCACAGTCGCACGGAATGGTGCGGGAGGGTTTACAAACATGGTGGAACACGCGACCGGGAAAAAGCGAACGCAGAACCAAGGTAAGCCATTGCCGCGCACGCGATAATGTTATTCGGCACACGAGAACTACGCTACGTACCGGATCGCGGAGTAATCGACAGTTACGCGTACTCCGTGGAACGCGGAGTTGCCAAAACTCCGCAAACTCCGCAAACGGAGCGTAATTCTTCGCCAAGGGTTAATTTACATCCAATTTACCCGTACTCTCTCTCCACACACTCAACTCTTTCTCTGAAGCTTCAGCTTGAATAGACTTCACACTCTCTATCGTATCTTCACACATTCCAACGTTACCAGCCCATCTTGCAGGGCCTGCAACATACATTCGATTCATTACATCTTTTGCTGTTTGTTTTGCGATTTCGTCAGCAAATGCATTTCCACGACCAACATCATCAGTAACCTTTTTGTGTGCACTGCATTTCACAATCGCAACTTGTAACGGCAAGGTCAGTGACTCAAGAAGCTCATTCACCAACTGACCATGTTGTATCTTAGCTTCATGCGAAGTCAGGAACCCACGTTCTTTCCACAATCGTCCAAAACTATGAGCCACACCAAAGGCATACTGGCTGTCAGTATATATGGTCACTCTCATTCCTTTCGACAACACACACGCTCTCGTAAGTGCAATCAATTCTGCTGCTTGAGCTGAATTATGTGGGATACGTGTAGTTTCAACAATCGTATGCAAAGTCGTGACAGCATATGCAAAGTCGTATCACCATTCGGAAGCTTGAAGCATGAACCATCCACCCATAAGGTTCCGTCACACTTCACAAGAGGAGTATCTTTTAGATCTACTCTCCCTTTCGTTTCTTCTTCTGTCCTGAGAAAACAATCGTGCTGTTCGACATCATCTGTCTCTACTGAAATCGGCAATAACGTGGCTGGATTCAACGTATTGTACCTCTTTATGTGCACATGACTCGCTAACAGTGTCAACTCGTAACCTGACAAACGAGCACTAGTTAAGTGCTGTGTCTTGGTCCTGTTTAACAAAGTGTCCACCGCATGTGGAACCATCACAATCAACATATTATTCATCACTAATCCAGCAGACTGTCGGATAGAAACAGCTGCTGCCGCTGTGGCCCTCAAGCAACTTGGCAACGCCTTAGCTACCGGATCCAAAGTCGACGAAAAATACACGCATGGACGCTGTTTGTCTCCGAAAGACTGTGTCAGCACTGACAATGCACAACCTTCTTTCTCATGGACATACAGTGTAAAGGGCTTACTGTAGTCGAGGGTACCCAACACAGGAGCCGAACACAATGCATCACGCAATTCGGAAAAACTTTTCTGACAATCTTCAGACCACGGAATGGGATTCGGTGTATCTTTACAAGTTAATGCCACCAAAGGTTTGGCCAACAAAGAAAAATGCGGTATCCATTGTCTGCAATATGATGTAATGCCCAAGAAAGCACGTACTTCTCTCTGTGTCCTTGGCACACTCAATTTTGCAATTGCCTGAATTCTTTCTGGGGTCAGTTTCCTTCCCTCCTTCGATAAGAGGTGACCTAAGTAGATTACTTCTTGTTGACAATATTGCAATTTTGAAAGAGACACTTTGTGATGCAAATCATGCAAATGACGCAACAACGACAAGGTGGCTTGTTTACAAATCTCCTCAGTATCTGCAGCGACTAGCAAATCGTCGACGTACTGAATAAGGGTAGCGCCATCAGGAAAAACAATCATATCAAGCTGTGTTTTTAAAGCCTGACTGTATATCGATGGACTTTCACAGTAGCCTTGAGGAGCCCGTTTGAAGCGGAAGCTTCGGCCTCCTAAACTGAAGCCAAAAGTATCCCTGCTCTCCTCGGCAATCGGGATGCTGAAGAAAGCATTCTTCAAGTCAATCACCAAGAACCAAGTGACTGAAGCTGGAACCATAGTCAATAGGGCAGTGATATCAGGGACAACGGGAAACTGTGGCACAACTATTTTATTTACCTCTCTAAGATCAATCACAAACCTGTAAACAGGTGGCTGGGAAGGGTCGGTACGCTTCAAAACAGGCAGAACAGGACTATTACAAACGTTGCCTCTTGTCTCTTCAATTACATCTTTTTCGATCAGATCATAAATGATCGCTAAAAACGCCTTTTCACCTTCGCTAGAGATCTTGTATTGGGGAATGCGCGACATTCTAACATTGGCTTTCAACGTTACAATATATGGCGGCATTTCCAAAAGACCCACGTCATTAGGACCTGTAGCCCAAAGAGCATCCGGAAGAGAAGACAATTCTGTCGGAAGTGTATCCTTCAACAAATACATCGGGAAGACCACTCTCTTGCCCAGTGTAAGTTGTACTCCCGAAGGAGAACAATACAACGTCGCATATAGTCTTTTCAACAGATCCAATCCTAGAAGGTTCTCCCCACAACCTGTCGTCAGAATAAGGGGTGCTTCAAATTCATAAGGTCCAACAGAAAGAGACATAGGACTAGAAATTGGAGTCCAAACCGGGGCACCAGAAAAACCTACTGAAACATTCATTTCGCCAGACAAAGGTGCGCCAGGGAGTTTTGAATGCATAACAGAACTCTTTGTAGCACCAGTATCCAACAGAAAAGGCTCTGACACACCTGATGTAATCACCTCAACATAAGGTCCACTCTGATCTACTGGAACTGAAACAACTCCCTCTCTTTGTCCATGGCTGTCCTAACAATCATTACCATTCATTTCCTCACCTTCATTGTAGTAATCGTCCGTATAGTACTGAGCGGTCTTACCAGATGAACCTTGCTGTTGATCAAAACTATTCATCGAGTTCTGTGGAGGCAAAGAAAGTACATTCTGTCCACAACCTCTACCTCTAGGCGCTTACACCAGAAACACCATTCGTACGCTGCAACAAAACCGGACAACTATTTTTGTAATGACCCTCTTCTTTGCAATACGCACACTGATTAGGACCATACGGAAAACGCTGTTGAGAAGACTCGTTTCTTTGTGATTTTCTCGAATACTGCTGATTCTGCTGATAATCACGTTGATTATTAGTACGGGGTGGATAAGCTTGCTGTAGAAGAACTTTAGTTTTCAATTCCTTAGTCTTCTTATCCGCTTTCTCTAACTCATCTTTGTGCCTATTTTCATAGTACTGGGCAGTAGCCAAAATTTGTGCTGACGTGGAAAAAGCCCAAGCACTTTCAGAATCCTTCAACTTATTGCACAATTCAGGAAGCAAATTATGTACAAATTTGTCAACAAACAATCTCTGACCGCCCTCAGTAGCCATATCCTGACCACTATGGTCGACGAAGGTCTCTTCGAACCTCGTGAAAAAGTCAGACACCGGTTTGTCTTTCTTCTGCTTACATGCAGACAACTTGTCCCAATTGACACGTAATTCGGGCATTAAAGTCTTCATATACGTAATAATCTTATCAGGAAGTTCAGTAATCAAATCCTCAGGCTTAGCACCGCCTACTTGCCTTTTGTCGGCATCTCTAAGATTAAACCATGTATCACCCAATTCAACCGCATGATCCGTATGACGCCAAATTCATAATACACGAACCCACAGTCTGAGTCAACTCTTTATAGTACCCTGCTGGATTTTTGTGTGGATCAGGCAAAGACTGCTTCATAGCTAAAACTTCAGCACGTTTCCATGGAACATGTTATGTTATGTTATGTTAAAAATGCTCTTTTATAGCGCACGGCTACTCCGAGGAGTGTGCCGGCGCTTTGGCAAAGAGCCTAAAGAATAGAGAGAAACATAGCACAACAGACATAAAAAGAAAGGAAGCGAAACCATTACTGAGTGAAAAGCCAGGTTTTAAGTCCTTTTCTAAAGGAAAGCAAGTCATCAGCTTTCCTGAGCAGGACAGGCAGGTCGTTCCAGCCTTGAGGCACTATAATTCGAAAGGAGCGACCTCTGATTCTAGTCAGGCGGATAGGGGGAATCAAGGCTTTGGATAAAGACGCCGATCGTAGCGTCCTGCTAGGCACATAAAAAGCCAAGCGTTTCTGAAGATATTTGGGGCCTATCCGATGAAGGGACTTGAAGGCAAAAATAAGCGCCTTGAAAGCGATCCTTTTAGCGACTGGAAGCCAGTGCAATTTCTTTAACAGCTCTGTAGCTCCAGCTCTGCACTGGAGGCCAAAAATGGCTCTAGCCGCAGAGTTCTGCACAATCTGCAGTCGGGCCAAAAGATATTTCGGCAGGCCAAGATAGAGAACGTTTGCGTAATCCAGACGCGAACCTATCAAGGCCTGCACGATAATCTTTCTATGCTTCAGCGAGAGCAGCGGAAGAAATTTCTGCAGCATCTTCAAGAGGTCGAAGCATTTGCCAGTCAGTCCAATGATCTGGGGGTCAAAGGTGAGGCCATCATCTACCACAACGCCTAAGTTTTTGGCTTTAGAAGAGGCAGCATCCGGTGGAAATATGTCTGAAGGCCACCTGGCCTTCCAGCCAGGATCTGGAGGACATCCAAAAAAAAAGCAATTCCGATTTATCAGAAGTGCATTTTAAGCTGTGATGCTGGAACCAGGCAAAGACAGCTCCCAAACAGTCTCTAATCCGCGGGCCGTCGAAGTCCTTGCCCTTATCAAATGTGAAGAGCAGCTGGGTGTCATCCGCATAGGTTATGATCTGGGCACCAAAAGATTCCGCAACCGCCACCAAGGGGGCCATGTAGACTCAGAATAGAACCCTGTGGCACCCCCACCTCCAGCGGCGGCTTTTCTGCGGAAAACGAAGGTGCCCAGACCACTTGCCGGTGGCTGGTCAGAAATGACTTACACCAATTCAACACCGTCCCTCGAAAACCGATCTCCTGGAGTCTTAAGAGAAGACCTTCATGGGGGACGGTGTCGCAAGCCGCCGACAGATCCAGCATAACCAAAATGGCCTTTCCTCCAGTATCCAAAACCTCTCTGATGGCATCGGTGACCTCGAGAAGGGCGGACTCAGTGCTAAAATTCGTGTGAAAGCCCGATTGAGAGTCATAGAGAATGTTATTGCTCTCAATAAAGTTGGAAATAGAGCTATGCACGTGCCTCTCGGTCACCTTAGCCAGAGCAGGGAGTAGAGAGATAGGTTGGTAGTTAGCATGTAAAAGAGGATCAAGGTTAGTCTTCTTGATCAGTGGAAGAATCAATGCCTGCTTCCACGCTTGAGGGACATTACCTGTGCTCAATGAAGCATTAAGCAGAGGATTAAGCAGCGCATTTAAAGCCGGCGCTACTCTACCTAAACATTTAGCCGGGCAAGGGTCAGACGGGGAGCCGGATTTAAGCCGAGACAAAAGATCAAGAGAGACCGTGGGAGACATCACCGGAAATTCCAACAGAAGTGGACCTTCTTCAATTGTAGATGTAAGCGAGCCAGATGTAAAGCCCGGCGGTGGTGAAAGGCATGGATGGCGAAAGGAATCGCGGATAACTTTAATCTTATCCATGAAAAAATCCGCTAACTGGCTAATCCAAACTTCAGTGTGTGTATGGGAAGGAGCACTGGAGGATGAAGAAGTAAACTCCTTAACTATCCTAAATATCTCTTTGCTAGTGCTCTCAGAGTCATCTATTCTACGCTCAAGGTAGACTTTTTTTCCTGCCAGGATATGCCTGTGATATAACTTAATGGCATTCCTATAGCTAGCCTTGAGATGAGGGTCGTACAGGCGTCTCCAGGCCCTTTCGGCTTTCTTACATTCCTGCCGCATCGCACCCAAAGATAAAGTAAACCACGGGGCCGAAGTACGCCTGTCAACCGACTTAGCCAGTTTCCCAGGAGCTAGCTCCTCAAAGATTCAGAAAAGGGGGGTGGTGATGAACAGAGTGTCTGAATTAAGCAGACCACTCTTACCCAGTCCAAAGATCAGGGCTTGATCCATCACCATTATTTATCTCACTGCACCATCCCAGCTCAGAACCTGGCTATATGCAAATCAGTCTGTCCCTGGCCCAGTGCATCATGGGAACAGGGCAGACTAAACTACCAAGCCAATTCTTCACCAGAAAGGAGACAAGCTACCGGGGACCGGTTTCTGGCATTTCAGCCGTCTTCGGCCCGGCTTGCTTGAATCCTGATGGTGCAGTGAGAAAGGGACTCATGTCTGAGTATACCCTGCCACACTTATAGTGGCCAAAAACGATTCAGAAAAGGGGGTGGTGATGAACAGAGTGTCTGAATTAAGCAGACCACTCTTACCCAGTCCAAAGATCAGGGCTTGATCCATCACCGTTATTTATCTCACTGCACCATCCCAGCTCAGAACCTGGCTATATGCAAATCAGTCTGTCCCTGGCCCAGTGCATCATGGGAACAGGGCAGACTAAACTACCAAGCCAATTCTTCACCAGAAAGGAGACAAGCTACCGGGGACCGGTTTCTGGCATTTCAGCCGTCTTTGGCCCGGCTTGCTTGAATCCTGATGGTGCAGTGAGAAAGGGACTCATGTCTGAGTATACCCTGCCACACTTATAGTGGCCAAAAACGATTCAGAAAAGGGGGTGGTGATGAACAGAGTGTCTGAATTAAGCAGACCACTCTTACCCAGTCCAAAGATCAGGGCTTGATCCATCACCGTTATTTATCTCACTGCACCATCCCAGCTCAGAACCTGGCTATATGCAAATCAGTCTGTCCCTGGCCCAGTGCATCATGGGAACAGGGCAGACTAAACTACCAAGCCAATTCTTCACCAGAAAGGAGACAAGCTACCGGGGACCGGTTTCTGGCATTTCAGCCGTCTTCGGCCCGGCTTGCGTGAATCCTGATGGTGCAGTGAGAAAGGGACTCATGTCTGAGTGTACCCTGCCACACTTATAGTGGCCAAAAACGATTCAGAAAAGGGGGTGGTGATGAACAGAGTGTCTGAATTAAGCAGACCACTCTTACCCAGTCCAAAGATCAGTGTTTGATCCATCACCGTTATTTATCTCACTGCACCATCCCAGCTCAGAACCTGGCTATATGCAAATCAGTCTGTCCCTGGCCCAGTGCATCATGGGAACAGGGCAGACTAAACTACCAAGCCAATTCTTCACCAGAAAGGAGACAAGCTACCGGGGACCGGTTTCTGGCATTTCAGCCGTCTTCTGCCCGGCTTGCTTGAATCCTGATGATAGCAAAGATAGCACTCATCCATTTAAGCACCAACTCAAGATTTTCCTCCAGACTGCCAGAGAGTGAACAGGGGTAACGACAGAGCGCCTCAGACACCATTTCGGCGGAGACCTGATGAAAAGCTTGTGTAATTCCTTTCTGATCTTTCAATGCTCTTGGTGCAGTCACAGAAATGAGAGGTATAGTAAACTTTATCAAAAAATGGTCGGACCATAAGACGGGAAGAGGCATGGATGCACTAATCGTTTTCGTGGAGAAAACTTGGTCGATGGATGCACCCAGACACGCTGAAAATGAGCCGGTACAGCTGGCGGATTATTACCTGCACCAGCAACCACTGCTTCTTTCCACACCGGAGAAACCTCTCTCATTGGATATTGTCGTGCTTTTCTCCCAACTGAAGAATCAGGCCAGAACAATTGTCGAGAAGGAGACTGACTCCTAAATGACAACAACATCGCGACCGCTTTCCCAACATCAGATGGACTTACAATAGTTCCTTTCGCAAATTCGGAACGTATGCTGTACAACTCGTCAGGAGCTTGCCCCACTTCCTCATCCCATTTTTCAACAAGAAAAGCACACATCGTATCGAAAACGTACCGTTGCTTCGGTGCTTCCCATTAAAGGAAAACATGCATAACACCCTCAAGATCATACTGTGTATCGTACATAATCCATTTACGCGCCATGTGGTCCAAAATCGTATGCTCATCCATATTCGGCAACTGACTACGTGACTGTCTACGCTCAGTAACAGGGGACATACCCAATTGTCCCAACAAAGGAGGAAAGAAACCAGTAACTGCATTAGTCATGCGTTGTCTAGCAGAAGGAGAAGGTGAAAGAATAAGAGAAGACGGAACAATAGCAGAAGAATTCGAAGTCGGAATGGAGGGAGCATTAGGGACAGGCGTAGGAGTAGCGGACAAAGAAGGAGGCAAAGGTGGCGGCCCCTGAGGAGGCCGCGCCAAAGGAATAGTAGCCAACGGAAAGGGAGCTGGCTGTGGTGGAATCACAGGTGGCACAACAACTGGGTGTTCTGCAACCACAGCTGGTGGCGGTGGTGCTGTAGCATTTTATGCATAAGGGGGTGGTGAACTCAAGAGATATGACATTAAAGGATCTTTCTCAAGATCTTTCTTTTCTTCCTGTTCTTTACGCGGCAAAACTGGGTAGCATCTATCTACCGCTAACTTCTTCACCCTAAGCATCTGTTCGCTTTCTTCCTCTTCCTCATTATCCCCAAACGCAACAGCAGCTTGTACCATTGACATACCTCGTTCTCGTTTATTTTTCTTCGCTAATTTCATTTCTCTCTGTTTGGCTTCTTTGCGTCATATGCGAAAAGAGTCAAACATTGCTGGCCGGGCTTTCTTCTTAAAAAGTTTAACCTCCAGATTATCCAAAATCTCCGCGACAAAACTACCATATTGGGGCCATTTTAAAACACCATCTTTCCTGGTGTATCGGATCCATACTTCATTATATGCAATGGGGCCTACGCCATGTTTCACATAAAGTTCATAGGTTGGAGTTCCAATCGGAGGAACCGGACACGAGTCCTCCAATCGGGAATCCCTATTACAACCAAGACAAAACATATTTCCGAATCTGCTAAGACCAGGCATCTTCGCTCTCTAGTCTAGCTTCAAACTTCAAAGGATTATGGAATACGATAGTCTCGTGAATACACGAGTCCCTCGGCTTTGGTACTTGCAAGTCTCAAATTAAAGGGATCCCAAGGGGATACCCAAAAACTAAGAACCAAACTAAGAACTGGGAGACGCTCCACTCATACTTAACTGAGGTATTGATGACGTCACCAGAAGACTCGTCTAACGTTTCGCTCTACCAATCATCAAGGGTCCAAAACAGGGCAATAGTCAGGGCCGCAGTCCTTCGTAGCCGTCGGGAAGCGGGGAACCTCGCAGCAAAGACTTTCGGACCACGTCGACATACAGGGGTCGATGAAGTGGCGGCCTTCCTCGAGAATTTTCACACGAAGCTCCTCACGAACCTCTGGCTTGGACCGGTACCGCTGATACCGTCCCACATTGGGCGCCAACTGAAGTACTGGGTTTTTAGGAACCCAGCGGTGCCAGGGAACACACCCTAAGACTTCGAGTCCTTCCTGTTTCAGACTACAGAAACACAGAGTCTTCTTGGTGAAGTCAAAGATCCTATTTATTGGCTGCAGCCAGTAACAGGTATCCTAGAAGTACAACACGGTGTATGTTCTCAGGAGACTGCTTCCTCTTACAAAGCCAGCCTTCTCTTTTTATACAAAATATTATGCTTTAGGCAAGCATTCCTTATTTTACAGTTGACCATTCACATATTTTCACTACAAAGAAAATGCAGAGTCATGATGACAAGCCCATATTTTAGTTTGTCCAGCCCACAATCAATTACCCGGCAAGGCTCAGTATTTTCATCAGATATCGACCAACCCCCAATAAAAACAGGCACCTCCTCCTCGTAAAGCAAGTAATAAAGAAAGAAACAGGGACAGGTGTGTGTAAGATTAGGCATGGTTTGTGTGCGATGAAAGGTTTATGGTATGTTGTGCCTTGATACTAATCTCATTCGGCCCCTGGGAAAGGAACTGGCCGAACAGGTTTGGCTTCAGGCAGTGGAGTCAGCTTGCCCAGGTCACAGAGGAGTCAGCAAAGGTGTACGTGTCCTTCAGGCTCGTTTTTGGCCTTAGTCATTTGGCCTATGTGAGGGCAGTCACAAAATGGCTGCCGTTCACAAAATGGAACCCGAGGGTTCAGGACGGAAACTCTGATTTCAGGGTGATTTTGTCACCCGAATATGACGAAAATGCTTGTGCATAGTATTCTAATCATTCTCGGTCTGCTGATACCAAAATTGTCATGATACGACGATGTTTATAACACGGGTCCAGAATTTTCAGTACCACAAGAGGGCCTAACCCTAACTGAAGGAACAGCTCCAATGCCATATGATTTATAACCAACCCTGTGTGGTGTACCAATTGCCCATGATTCCTGTAATAAACAGAGGTCACTGGAATCAATGTACTCCGCCCACTCGGGATCCCTTAAATTCTTAGTTACTCCCGCTATGTTCCATGAGATTAACGTCAATGGCGAATTGCTACTGCTACTAGAAAGTCCTACATTTGAAATAACTACATCCAGTGGTGGTGGCACCGGAAGAGTCAACACGTCTTGGGACAGTCTACATGCTTCATACTTCTCCCTTTGTGGGGCATGTCCCTTCACTCCCTGTTCAGCTGGTACTACCAGGCATCTCTCATATTGTGGGAACTTAGGGACTGCATCAATACCTAAACAGTGGGCAGCTCCCTCCCCCGTAATCATTCCTATACTTTCTTCTAGGTTACTTTCTTCTGGGTTACATGTAATCATCATAGGCACAGTGCAGGGTGTAGTGAGTGTACCATTGGAGCTAATTGTGCAACCTATCTTTGGGGTAAGTCAATCTACTCCTTCTAGACAACTGAACCTGTTGTAAGTTGGGGCCCCATTCCACCAACTGTGATTGCCCTGCCTGCCAATAACTGTCCCTCCCCGAACATAGTGTCTAGCCATTGACCAGTTCCCTTTGTAATTAGAACGAGTCTGCGGGGGATAAAAAAAGTGAGTGGTCTAGCTTCGATTGATGAGTTCCCACCATAGGTGTTCCATGAGCATATGTGGTGTACCGTGTTTGGCTCTTCAAATGAAACAACAATACAATTACCTGGGATGGATTTATATGAGGGGCCTATCCATGGCACCCTTCGCACCATTAAGATTTTGCTTTTTATATGGTTAGGTAAGGGTCTGTTTTCATTCAGCCAATGTGTTACTTTATTCTTCAGTGACCAAAAGGTTTCCTGATAGTGATTGCCTATTTCCGGTACCCCAGTTAACACTACTACATACGGCCTGGCATCTGGTGGAAGGTTTATAAAACCCCCCGATGTTTCTCTGTTGTTTGGATCCCCTGTTGATTAGATTGATGGGCCTTAGTTTCTTTGACCCTCAGGACTGCGGTATCTTTGTGAGCTGGTACAGGTTGTGCAGGCAATTGCTTAGATACATTAACTTTTGGGTTGCTAACATTAGTTACATGAACCTCGGATCGGGGTTTGGTTGTGTGTGTTTCTAGCGGTAATGCTGGAGAAATAGCAATAGGTGCTGGTATAATTTTAGCAGTATCAGTTGTACTATTTGATTTACTTCCCACTATGCTAAGGCTTGATAAAGTTATAATGCTCTTTTCCAACTCAATCAACTGGTTTTCTATACGTGATAATCTAGCTTCCAGAGGGGTTAGGAGTTTTTTTAGCGTTTCCCATACAGTTTTTAGAAATTCCTCATTTCTTCCCTCCACCTCGCAGACGGTCACCCCACCATTCTCGGCACCTCTTAGGGGATCTTGCTCCCCATCTACTACATCCAAATTAACCTCATCAACATTTGAACGATTTTTTACAACATTGGGGGACGCCTGATGGAACATACCACTCCCACCCCCTACATTAGACTTCCCACCATTAAAATACTGGGCCTTTGCTACTTTAGCCTTTTTCCTAGCATAGGCAGATGTAATGTTACATTTCCTTTTTTGTTTTGTACCCTCTTTACTTTCACACAAATTACTCACACACGCCCCATTTCCCTTGGGAATTGTCTCTGTGGGTACCCCCGGTACCAGATCCACCACATCCAAAGATAAACTCTGGTTAGTGGGTGGATGGAGTAACGCTGGACTAGGGGCTGACACGTGGGGGGTTATATCTGAAGTGTGGTGCACATCCGCCAATGTTATAAATGGTACTGGACCAGTCGAGCGCTCAGGGGTTTTCGCAGATGCTATGTGACCTAAAGATGATTTCTTGGCCATTGCAGAATCCTGGGACAATCTTCTTGCTGCTTCTAAATCCATTGATACTCTCTGTTGCATTTTGTTAATTTCTATGTCTAGGGCAGTATTGGTCCTGGTTATAAAGTCGTCAAGGGTCTCGGTTAACTGTTTCCCCCCTTTGGCAGCCCTGCTTCTACTTTCTCGCATGGACGTTATTCCTAGATTCCCTTGCAAAGAGTTATAGGCACAAAACAATTATAATGATATAATACAGAAAACTAAGAGAGATGGCCCGGTCCGGTCTTACACGGTCTCTAACGGGCTACAACGGGCCCGCTCTTGGCCCGGTCTTGGCCCGGTCTTCGCCTGGCCGCTCCCGCGCGCTTCTGCGCAGCGGCCAACTGGAATTGATAAATACACGCTGGGGGCGGGGCAAGCAGGGAGAGCGGTCCAGGTGGTGCCAGTCAGCTGAGCAGGGATTCCTGGGAATTGGAGTCCCTGTAGCACCACTCGCAGCCCTGCCTTTAGCCCACACACACCCCCAGCAAACTTCGATGTCAGGAGCAGGTGCGTGGGTACAAATGTCCTCCCCGGCGAAGCGGGAACCGCGCAGCGGGTCCGGCAAGCTGTGGCGTTGATCCTGGAGAAGGGATTATCAAGCGTTCTCGCTGGCAAGGTCAGTGGTCTAGAGATTGAATCAATTGTACCTTTTGTCATTTCTCCAAATACAGTTTTCAAACGGTCAGCATTAATAGTCCTCTTATTTGAACTCTCTTCAACCACACCTGTGCTAACAGGCGGAACGATATGGATTTGAGAAACAACTGGGGTCTCTCTTCTAGTACTCAGTAATGCTGCCATTGCAATTTCAGATGGGGTATTCACCATTGTACTAACAACTAAAGCTGTAGGTGGGCTCATTATCTGCATCACTGCACTATCTCCTCCCATGCCATACCAGATATCACACCACCACCATTTCCCTATGCCCTCTAGGTATCAAAGGAGGTATGGAAAAAATATAATTTTGAAAGTTATCCTCCTCTTCTGAATCATGATTTTATTGTTTTGCTTCCATATTTTTCTTTCTGTCTTCAGTTTCTTTATTTTTGCAAGAAAAACTCACACCGTCCATCTTAACCTCCCGCCTACAGTTCTCTTTTCAATCACACTTTCTCTATCCATTGTCTAAATTAACCCTTCACTTGATTTGCCATTTACTTTCTTTCCTCCTCTGTTGCCATTTGATTAACGCCTCAAACTGTGCATGTCTATGCAATAGCTTTCTCTCATTCATTGTTTGGCTCAGGAAATCCAGCTATCTAATGTTAAAAGTACGTTCTAAAGAAAACTGTAAGTTTTTATCAGAAGCAGCCGTGCCATTCAGGAACCAGGTACACAAATAGAACCCAATGTCTATCATTATTTCATGTGCAGGTGTTCCCTTAGCAGGTAATGTTTGACCCTTAATAGAAGGTACTTCATAAACTTTAGGCTCTTCAAAGATAGCACCCATTGTTTTCAATCAAATCAATCTCAAAATCACACAAACCTATCTAGAGAACAACAACCAATCCAAGCATGGTTCTGTCAAATGTCAACCTATGACAATGCGGCTCTGTCAGCAACCAACTACTGACAGTGCAGCTTTGTGGTGATATCTCACCAATTCCAAGCTGACTGACCAATCACAGAGCAACTTCTCCATGAATGAGAAAATTTATTTCAAAACCGTTTTCACTTAATTCTACACAGAAACAACCTTGCCTGCTGAGCCTGAAAAGAAGAAAATCAGAAAATTAGGGTTGGCAAATATCACAATCAACAAAGGCAAGAACAAAGAAACTTACCCTTCACTGTATCATTTTAAACTACATTCTATACTGGGTACACTCTCGCACAGCAGTAATCCAGTCTGGCAAATCCTCCTTCTCCCATGCACTTGGTAGCAAAGCACATCAACTCAAATTAAGCACATCACCTGGAAAAGGAAAACTTGTTAATTCAGAAATCGCTATCCATATGCATGCAGCACCCTGCACCACATGCTACCTTATGCAGACAAGTAAACCACCAAGATATTGGATTTCATTAAATCGGATAACAAAACCAAAACAGGCGTGTCTTTTTATGTTCAGAGTTCTTCAACCCAACTTCAGAGTCTCCGCTGTTGTAAACCAACTATTAACTCATACATTGTGAATACAAAAAAAAAAAGTACACAAAAGTCTAATTTTGCCTTTGTGAATCGGGCCCTGGAAAGGCAAGACATTGGCCTTTTTTAATTTTGCTGCTGGAAGTGTTGGTTTTGGTTCTGTCATTGGGACTATGTGGTGAGGGCAAAGGTGGCCTGTTGAATGTTAAAACTAGACTTCTTAAATTCAGATGAAAGGTTACATTATTTTTTAGAACTGTTGCTAATTTGTTTTAAATGTGAATGATAAATTGGTATAGGAGTTTTTTTTTTAAATAATCAGTGCTACTTAGTTTATCTCAAAGATTATTCTTTTATAATATTGGGATTTCTGATTAGCGGTTGAAAAACTACATTTGTGTATTGAAGTACCGAAAATGTATCACAACCCAATAGAGCTATACTTACAAGTAGCCCTGATATCATTTACCAATAATCAGTCAGTTGGCAGTGCAGAAGGTCCAATCGTTTATTATACAAACAAACTCTGTCAGAGGAGCTTCTTGCGACCTAACCCCTCGAGGTCCGCCGTGAAGACTGCTGGCACATTATCAACAGATCACATACTGTTACATTTCGAAACTGTTACCTAAGAAGGAAAAATACAAGTTGGTACAGGTTGATGCAAAGGAAAGACCACACATGGCACACAAAGCATCCTTAGTTTTAGCTCAGCTCGTTATAGCAAGGTCGAGGAGGGTGACTCCCTTCTGCCAGCTCTAGTAGAGTCCACACAGCGCCTCCTGGAATGTGCTTATCCAGCCTACCCCCACCTACAACCTTGACAGGCCTGATGTGCAGGAGAAGCAGCTTGTTACATTTGTCAGACTATTTCTCAAGAGAACGCCTCTAACTAAGTGTAATGGTAGGTTTCCACTAATACTGCAAGCGGACTAGGCTCCAAGATGGCGCCCGTCGGATCAAACTATATTGCTAATAAGAAGACGAAAAACTAAATAACGTGTATGTTAATCCCAACGATATTTCATATGTGAGCCTATTGATACTCGAACACCTACATTTAGTCTAATAGGTACATCACGCTAATTTCTAACCATAATTATGTGTTTTATCAGGACTAATTCAGATTTTGGTTCCTCAAACCCTCCTTTTAGCCTGATGTAGCTAACTAAGAGAAATATTAATCTTGGAAAACTTCCTCATCAATGGCCATTAACTCCCTAATCTCCTGTTGGAGCATCTGAGGCTTAGAAAGGGTAGGAGAGGGGACAAGCATGGCTGTCAATTTGGTGGCACAATAGGAGCAACAGGCTGGACCACATTGCATACAAAGGCAGCAAGTGAAGAGGATACCTGTGGCTCCAGCAACTATCATAATTTCCAACCCCAAGTAGATAGAAGCCCCCAAAACCAACTGGAGAGTGACCAGGATCCATTCTCAGTGTGCATTTCCGCAGCAATGCGATGCAATTTCTGAATAGCCAAATGAACCGTGGGGGCGGAGTCTGGAATGTAAACGAAGCAGGAGCTGCCGATCACCCTACATGCCCCTCCCCGATCCCGTTCAGCCAAGATAACATCAAGAACCATTCGGTTCTGAAGAGAAACAAGTCTCGTAGCCTGAAGCTCTACTGTAATATTTGTCATAATCTCAGTACTGATATTTATGACATTCTCTACTATCCTGGAAAATCGTCTTATTTCCCTACTATTGAATATCGGTCCCCAGAAAGGGACCGTTCCCTTTTGCAAAATCCGTAAACTGTTGGAAAGAAGTATCGGTTTGATCACCCTCAGTCATTCCAAGCTGTCTTCATTGTCTATTGGAAACTATTTTCGTGTGATGAAGTTGATGAGTTTTGTGATAATCTGATGGTGCTATGTATACGGGAGGATACAAGAAAGACAGGTAACATTGCCCAGCCCATCCCCGTGGTAACCAGGTGTAAGCATTTTCCCCACATACAAAATACACGTTCGATGGTGTCAACAATGGAGAACTGCTAAAAATGTTCATTCTATATGTGTAATTACAAACACTAATCCCACTTTGCACATGCCCAATTCCTTGTACACAGAAAGCAGAGGACGTATTTAAGATAGGGACGGGCATAATCTGTTCACTTGTAACGTTCCTGGCGACAAAGTGCTGGAAATACTGAGAATGATTAAAATGAGCAAAATCATAAAGTTCATCTTTCAACCAAGTACTGTTTTCATTAGTAGTACACAAATTCATACATGCATCTGGGTCTAGTGATCCCTCTCCCCTGTTTCCTGCTGGATCAAACCCCTGGTGTGTTTCAATGTAAGCCAGATAAGACCCGGAACAGGATGGACCTGCTCAAGTGTGCACTGTTCCTAATGAACTAACTGTTCACCGTTTTAAACATAAATCAATTTCAATTTCAAATCATACTCATTCTAGTTATACCACAACATCAGTTTGTTTTGTACTGTTATTTACTTTTTTTCAAAACATAATCATATGACTTTTGCTCATACAAATTCTTAATTATTTAACATACAAATGCTGTTTTCATTGTTTGCAGTGATTGTCCATATTATTTATACTCATACAGATTCACGCATTGAATTTCTATCATGATAGTTTGGCTACTAAACCATGATTAGTTACTGGCCCAATGCATTTCGGAACAGAGGTTCCTTCCTCAGGGGCTGTGTTCTCGGTAATACAAGGGAAAATTCTTCCTATGGTTGTTGCCTCAAAGGATATTCAAGCAAAGATTTTCACCTTCCCTGCAATCTGATGCGTGGAACTCAGCTTGTAGTAAAAGCCCCGCAGCAGCGCGAGTGAAAAGGCTTGTCATCCGATGCTGCACCTCTTTGCTACACCTCTTTGCGTTTTGTAAGCTGTCGTATAGTGTGCAGAATACGTCTCGGTTAGTGTTTGACACTCCGCATCAACGAAAATGGAAAGGCATGTAATCAGGTTCTGGTCTTCTTAAACGTTTTTTAGACTATCGCTTGTTGTCAACCTCATCCGTACGGTCCGCCGTCTACGGGAAAACTATCCTGTTGATAGCTATATAAAATGTTCATTCTATATGTGTAATTACAAACACTAATCCCAACTTGCACATGCCCAATTCCTTGTACACAGAAAGCAGAGAACGTATTTAAGATAGGGACGGGCATAATGTGTTCACTTGTAACGTTCCTGGCGACAAAGTGCTGGAAATACTGAGAATGATTAAAATGAGCAAAATCATAAAGTTCATCTTTCAACCAAGTACTGTTTTCATTAGTAGTACACAAATTCATACATGCATCTGGGTCTAGTGATCCCTCTCCCCTGTTTCCTGCTGTATCAAACCCCTGGTGTGTTTCAATGTAAGCCAGAATCATGTTATAATCTTTTTTCTGAGTACTGTTTGGGGTTTTCCATATAATGGTTATACATGGCGGAGAACATTTGGAACCATGCTTCACAGCTACCTAAGTAGGAGAAGGGCAGAGAGAGGAATAAGTCATGTTTATGCATAACTGATGGCAAGAGTCCACAAACCCAACAATCAGTCATATTAGTAGTACTATGGGTTTGGTGCAGCATTTCTTCGAATACATTCTTAGCATAAGTCTGGCGATGTCTTTCCTTATGCGGTGCTAAAGTGAACATCAAGTGCTCGGGCGGGGCAATGGTAGAAGGCATCATGGCTTGCATTGGAAATCTATTTTCTAAATATACGAATATAGTCATAAAAATGGCTAATATAACAGCTATCACTAACACAAAAGCTATTTTTACACGCATGGTCCAAGCAGAAAACATTGGCTCATAAAATGGCAAATATCATGGTGCAAAAGGACGTTCTTCTTCAGGTGTAATGCGACCAAAAGGGTACATTCCTAACTAAAAGTCCAAAGCTAAACTTGGGCACAGCAGTCCGTCCTGCCAAAGGGTTTCTTCTTCCTGTGTCCATCTACAGTCTCACAGGCAGACTCCTATCGTTCATCTCAAGAAAACAAAACGTTGTCATCAAGGAAATCCAATGTACAACCTGGCCGTCCACAAGTGACAGTCTTTCTTTCTGAACAGAGCACAAGACCAAAGTTCCGGCTCTCAACTAGTTCAGTCCAGTGTCTCGCTCAGTACCTCAGACTAGTAATCTAGTAAGCCCTACTTATTCAAGCCTTTCCTTATCTCCTAACCGTGGCATCTGAGGTACTGTGATGTTTTCTTGGCCGCAGGTTGTAGCGTACATGACCCGGAACCTCCTGATCAGAAAATTGCACCGAAGGTACGTTTCCTTCATCAGAGCCCCTGCTTACTGGGATATCAGTGACAGGTTGAAGGGCAATTGCGGATTCACAGGGGAGCGTTCCGCCCAATCTCGTCACTCCTTCTTCTTGCCTTTGCTCTATTTCACAGGCGTCGAAAAAAGGAACAAATGCAGTGGCTCTCTCACTTTCCTGGGTCAAAATTCCATTTGGATGCTGCTGATCATAAGGGAGCGGGAGTGGTAACCGCTTGAGATGGGAAACGTGAATCCAGTGTTTCTTCCCCTCCACCTTTACAGCCGTCCGCGTGGAAAGGAGGATTTGATGTGGCTTAGACCATCTTGGAACCAGGCTGGTGTCTCATTCGTACTTCTTGACCAGTACCCATTGACCAGGTTCCAATCGATGTCCTGGACCCTCTGGCAGGGGCTGATGTACAGATGCTACCTGCTGATGAATAGAACGGAGGTCTTTAATCAAAGTATACAGATAATCAATTAACATAGGATATTCAACATCTGTAAAGGACTGTGGTATGGGCACTCCCCATACATTGGCAGGCTGCCCAAAAATTACTTCGTAGGGAGAGAGACCAGAACGTGAATGAGGGGTAACTCGTAATGACATGAGGGCCAGGGGCAAGGTATCGGGCCACTTCAAACCAGTACTTTCCTGAATCTTAGCCATTTTTAGTTTCAGAATCCCATTATACTTTTCCACTAAACCTGCCGACTGAGGGTGTCGAGCTGCATGGAACTTCTGTCGTATCTGCAGTCCGTCACAGATATGTCTAACAAGAGCCCCATGAAATTATCCCCCGTTATCTTACCAAATCAAGCGGGGAAGCCCGTATCTAGGGATAAAATCTTTGATAAGAGCTTTTGCTGTAGCCAAAGCAGTGTTCTCCTTAGTCGGGTAGGCCTCAACCCATTTACTAAAGGCACAAACCACTACCAGAACATATTTTAGGTTGTTGACGCGCTCCATATGGATGTAATCCATCTGGAGTACTTCAAACGGCAAAACAGGGGGTGCAAAATTCCCACTCAAAACATTTTCTCCCTTTCCCGGATTGTATTGTAAACAGACCATACAATATTGAACCAAACGGACAGCCGTCCTTTGAATGTTTGGATTATTCCATACTGGGTCCAGCAAAACACAAATACCTTTAGCTCCAATATGGGCCGGACCGTGAGCCATAGTTACAACAGCTTGAACCAATGCATTGGGTAACAGCCATCTTTGTTTTTCTGTCCAATCAACCAGGCAGTTATTTTCTTCCAACCTTCCCACTTCCTGCTTCCATCGTGCCAGTTCAACCAGAGTGGCTTCCTTCTGTATTTCTCTCACACTCTCTAAGTATTATTGATCAAATCAGATTCTTCCACCCATCTTGCAGAAGAGGTTACAAACATAGCCGACAATGTGGACTGATCCGTCTGCTTAGCAATCTGGTCAGCAAAGGCATTCCCCTCACCTACTTCATTTACCACTGCCTTATGGGCACTGCATTTGATTATGGCTAGATTCTTGGGTATGGTTAGGGCAGCAAGTAATCGTAACACCAAGGGGCCATTCTGTATTTTCTGACCGTGAGAGGTGAGGAAGCCCCGCTGCCTCCACAGCCGCCCAAAGCTATGGGCCACACCAAAGGCGTATTGGCTGTCTGTATAAATGTTAACCTCAAGTCCTTCACTTACCTCACAGGCTCGTAATAATGCCAACAATTCACCCACTTGGGCTGATCGATAGGGAACTCGAGAAGTCTCAACTACCGTTTTTAGTGTGGTGATTGCATATGCAGCTGTTGTTGTGCCATCTGCTAACTTGTAACAAGACCCGTCCGCATATAATTCCCCTTGGGGGTCAAATAGAGGAATGTCAGTGAGGTAAATCCTACCCTTCGTTTCTTCCTCAGTTCGAAATATGCAATCATGTACATCGTTTGTAGTTTCAGCTGAAGGGAGAGGTAACAATGTGGCAGGGTTTAACGTGGCACATTGCATGATCATAATATGCGGAGCAAATAGTGTCAATTCATATCCAGTGAGGCGAGCGCTTGTAAGATGCTGTGTTTTAGTTTTATTTAGCAATGCATCTATAGCATGTGGCACCATCCCTGTCAGGCTAGAATTTAGAACGAGCCCCTCGGACTGTCGAATGGCCACCGCAATAGCTGCAGTGGCCCTCAGACAGGTAGGAAGCGCTCTGGCAACATTATCCAATGTGGCCAAGAAATAAGCGCAAGGTCTTTGCTTACCACCAAATCCTTGCGTTAACACTGAAAGCGAGCAACCTTCGACCTCATGCACGTATAGTGCAAAAGGTTTACGGTAATCAGGAGTACCCAAGACGGGTGCAGAACAAAGAGCAGATTTCAAAGGGTCAAAAGAATGCTGACATTCATCAGTCCAAGTAAGAGGTTCATGCACATCTTTAGTGGTTAAATGTAACAAAGGTTTAGCAAGGAGAGAAAAATTAGGTATCCATTGGCGACAGTAGGAAATGATGCCAAGAAAAGCACAAACTTCACGTTGGGTGCAAGGGACAGACATGTTAGAAATAGAAGTAATACGTTCAGGAGTCAAGCGCCTACCCTCCTTCGACAGTAGATGACCTAAGTAGGTCACCTCCTGTCGACAGTATTGAAACTTATACAGGGACACCTTATTACCTTTCGCTGCCAGATGGTGCAATAATTTAACAGTGGCCTCCTTACAGGCCTCCTCAGTGTCCGACGCTATCAACAGATCATCCACATATTGCAAGAGCACATTGCCTGAGGGTAACACTAAATCGTCCAACAGGGCCTTAAGGGCCTGACTATAGATGCTCGGGCTTTCAGTATAGCCTTGAGGTGCACGACAAAATCTAAAGCTTCGGCAAGATAACGAGAAGCCAAAGATCTGTCGGCTGTCTGGATGAATCGGGATGCTGAAGAAAGCATTCTTCAGATCAATGACTGAGAAATATCGCGCAGTTGGTAGGATCATTGTCAGTATAGTGGTGATATCAGTTACTACAGGGTACTGTGGTACTACAATCTTATTAACCTCCCGCAGGTCTATCACAAAACGATATGCATCGATATTCCCGGAATCAGAACATTTCTTCAAAATCGGGAGAATAGGACTGTTACAAATATTAGCAGCTGTTTCCTCAACCACCCCTTTATCAATTAAGTCCTGAATAATTGAGAGTAATGCTCGTTCGCCAGCCGGCGAAATTTTATACTGGGGTATACGTGGCAATTTCGCACCAAGTTTCAACGTAATTTGGACGGGAGGGATGTCTAATTTACTGACATCTGCGTTCCCCGTTGCCCATAAAGTAGTAGGGATGGCATCAAACTCAGGGGGAAGAGGTTCATTTTTGGCAAGGCATTGTATCTACTACTACTACTACTACTACATATTATCAGTGTGGGGCTGTATCGTTAAGTAAACACCATTGGGGAACAGTAAATTTTCGCATTCAACTTCTTCAACATATCTAAACCTAACAGGTTCTCACCACAATGTGGGGTCAACAAAAAGGGGGAATCAATAGTTGCAGGACCAATAGTTAATGGGAGGGGTTTAGAGATGGGGCTTACCACCGGAACTCCTGAAAATCTCACTGATACATTATTTTGCCCGGACAGAGCCACTCCTGGGACCAATGATCGAGCAACAGAACTATTCGTTGCTCCTGTGTCAATCAGAAAATTCGCGGAAGTCCCCATCAATTCCCCTTTCACATAAGGTCCTTGTTGATTGACTGGGATCGACACTTGGTCCCTACTCTGTCCCTGGCTGTCCTATGGATGATCATACCCATCCTGTTCTTCAAATGCGTAATTCTCATTATAGTATTGCCTACCTTGAGGGTTATCAAAATGGTTTCATTCAGGCTTGCTTTGAGCAACTTCCTCCTTCCGCATTACGCTCCGGTCTGGGCCACCTCGCCCACGTCCCTGTCCCTGGACATCTCCGTTCTGGGCAAGCAGTAGCAGACACTGAGCTTTCCAATGTCCTTCCTGTTTACAATAAGCACACTGATTTATCCCTAACGGCGTGGCTGCGCCACCGCTCCCTCCTGTCCCCACCCCTTGAGATACTGGCCCTCGGACTCCTCCCCCTCCTCCTTGTCCTCGAATGACTTGCTGCAGCAATACTCGGGTCTTAAGATCCTTTGCCTTTTTCTCCACTTTATCCTTGCTTTTGTTTTCTCTATGCTCATAGTATTGGGCCATACTTAATATCACGGAAGGAGTAGAGGTAGTCCAGGTACTCTCGGCGGCTTGCAGCCGAGCAGAGATTTCGGGTATCAAGTTGGTCACAAAACGGTTTACAAACAGCCGGACCCCAACTTCCGTGGCTAGGTCCTGCCGGCTAAAATCAATAAAAGTACCTTCGAATCGCGTGGAGAAATCGGGAATGCCCTCATCTTTCTTTTGTTTACAAGCGGTCAATTTATCCCAGTCAACTTTACGTGGGGGTATCAGGGTGTGCATGTAAGCAATTATCTTTGCGGGGAGGGTAGTAATTTCATCTCTGGGCTTGTCCCCAGGTTTGCGGTCTCGGTCCCAGTCTTTCAACTGAGTCCACGTCCCTCCTAGTTCCGCTGCGTGGTCAGTGTCATGAACCTGGCGCCATATGTCTAAGGGAACCAGCAATCCGAAAAACAGTTCGACATCTGCTAAGGTCATAACAGCCAATGCTGCAGCTTCTGTTAGTTCTTTATAGTAAGCAGTGGAGTTTTACGAGCGTCAGGCAGTTGCGATTTTAAAGCAAGGACATCGCTTCATTTCCATGGTGTTTATACCCATTGTTCCTGAAACCGTGCATCTACTCGGGCTCTTGTAACTTGGTTGTTATCATCGCGTGCTTCAGGCACTTCAGGATGGAAAATAGGGTGCACTTCCCTCATCGGATGTTGAAAATCACAGTTGGGACATTTCACAAACATTCTACCTCGGTATTTCACCAAGGTTTCTACGTTCTTGTACACTTCCACCGGGCTCAGATCGAACTTATAAGCTCTGTCCAGGATGTCATACAGTATTTGAGGGGCTAATCCCTCCTGAAAGCATTGTTCCTATGTGTCAATAAGATACCGGGACATTTGATGCAAAGCATGTTGCTGCATAACCGGTTTGAGGTCCTTTATGGTACTCCAGAGATCGGCTACTGTATATACATCCTTCCGCATCCATTTGACTGCCTGTTCTGCTATAGCCTCCCTCTCACTATAGCCCAAAGAGGCTCTCGTAAACAGTTGCCTAGCGTTCATTAAACCTGGATCCCCCAATGGAGTGCGCTCCCTCTCCTCAGGGGTCGCACTAGCTGATTGAGAGGTCCATATGGGACTCGGGTTGCCAGAACTATACGGGAAGTTCCTGGTGGTTGCCGTGTGTCAAGGATAAGGGTAGCCGTGTGTCTCAATGAGGTAGTGGTGGCACAAGTAGTACCTAGGGGGGTGAGAGGCACGGCTGCCTCTGGAGCGGAGGCTAAAGAGGCAGAAGCCGGATGAAGAGGCACAGCAGGGTATATGCGCTGAGGCGCATACAGTGGCGAAGGCCGAACATTCATTAAATCCTCTATCTCATCTTCCGCCTCATTTCGATTCACATAACTCTTGTCTACCTGTAACCTGAACTGTCTATCTAAACATTCGATATTTTGCTCGGTCTGATTTTTATCATGAGCAATGGCTTTCTGAGTCACAGTTTGTACTTGCTTTATCTTTATCAATTTCTCTGTCCTGATACGTCTCCACTTTGCCTCCTTTTGCCATTTATTGAGGGTATCGAACATGGCCTGCCTGCTGCGTTTAGCAAACAGACGGAGTTGCAAATACGGGATCTTTTTCTCATCGAAAGATCCTGTCAGTGGCCACTGTAGTTCCACATTATCTTTGGTGTAGTTATTCCAAAAAGTATTAAGTAGGAGTGGGCCAATCCAATGTTTACAATACATATCATGACTGGGACTTCCCTCTGGAGGGGCAGGTTGGCTGTCGTCCAGTCTCGTACCTCCCCGGCAAATACAGCCGAAGCATAACTTACTAAAACACGGCATTCCCCCTCCTCTAGAATCTAACTACTTCTAGCTGAAAAAAAGAAAAGGTTAATTTACAACGCTTTCACACACATGGCCATGTTTCAATCAAATTCAATTACACACAAATAGATTGACCACAATCTTCACATTGACATAAAGAACAAACAAACTTATATGAAACAGAAGGTGGAGCCCGTCAACTCCCACCTATGGAGAACTCTTTCCAATATTTCCAAAATGAAAAGACCCAAAACCAAGCATCAAAAATAAACAGTCTTGTCCCTAGACTGTTTAGAGCTAGCCACACAGGTTTCTTCAAACCACAGACCGACCTACGGACCATCCGGCAACCTTCATGGTTCACCTCCCAGACTATTCTGACTGAGCCCGCTTTTTCAAGCGCCGCTCCAGATGATCTGTCCGAGGGCTACCCAATCTCAGCTGTCGGCCTTTCCGAGAGCAGTCCGGCGGGGTGTACACTTCACAAGTTACACCAAGGCGTCTGGTTCCAATCTCTATTACTTCTCCCAAGACAGAAGCATCTGCCCATGCAGCCTCAATACTGCCCCGTCAGACCCCCTTCCGAGTTCTCCGTGGCCTGAAACCACCAAATACCAAATTCAAATCCAAAGGATATCCAACGCAAAACAAACAAGTCACTCACCTGGTGCACTCAGGTTTGATTGCGCGTTCTTCACTGCCAACTCCTGTGGACCAACGTGGTCTGTTCCCGGGTTATACACAGGGATCATGACTGAGAATGACCCTCTATAACATCTACATGGCCCACCTCACCTCCATCGTCCGACAAAACGGCCTCAACATCGTCTCCTACGCTGATGACACCCAGCTCATCCTCTTTCTCCCCAAAAACCCTGGCACCGTCAGACTCAACCTCCAGAATGGAATGCTGGAGGTCGCAGTTTGGATGACCAAAAGCTGCCTTAAGCTCAACACAGAGAAGACATAAGTCCTCGTCCTCAAAACCACCCCTTCAGCATGGACAACACATGGGGGCCGACAGCTCTCCGAGGCCCACCAACCCCTCAAACCACACCAAAAACCTCAGCCTCGTCCTCGACTCATCCCTCACCATGAACCGACAGATCAACTCTGTCACCTCCAGCTGCTTCAACACCCTCTGCATCCTTCGCATGACCTTCAAATGGATCCCCCGGAGTCAAGAAAGACACTCACCCACGCACTCATCATCAGTAAACTGGACTAAGGAAATGCACTAAACGGCGGTATAAACAAGTCCCCACTTCGAAAACTCCAGACGATACAGATTAAAGCCGCACGACTCATTCTTGGCACTCCTGGCATGAACACATCATCCAACACCTCCGGAGGCTCCACTGGCTTCCCGTGGAGAAAAGAGTCACCTTCAAATTCCTCACCCATGCCTACAAATGCCTACACAACACCGGACCCAAATACCTCAACGACAGAATCAACTTCCACTTACCCAAAAGAAACCTCCGATCTTCCAACCTCGCACTGACCAAAACCTGCACATCTGCAGAGCCAGAGCAGGTGGAAGATCCTTCTCTCACATTGCAGCCAAAACCTGGAACAAGCTCCTGGCAGACATCAGACTCGTCCCCTCCCTCCTGAACACCTTCAGAAAAGCCCTCAAGACCTGGCTCTTCGGCTAACGGATCTGAGAACCTCCTCCCTCCCCCAGCACCTTGAGACCTTCATAGGTGAGTAGCATGATTAATAATCCCTGATTGATTGATTATTACAGTCTACCTATGAAATAGTGAAAATCATGGGCAAAAAGGGGTTACATGCTGTCTGTCTTTTGTTTTGATGGCGTGGTGGTGATGGTTTTAGTCTAGCTAAGTTAAGAATGTGATGTATCATGGGTTGATCCAGATGTTAGTGGCACTACATGAATGGACTGATTACTTCCATAATCAGTTGGTGATCTTTTTGTGTGGTGGAATAAATTAATTTGCAACATTGTAAATGTGTCATGGAATTACAATTACTGAAGCAAGTTGTACTCATCTGTTGGAAGAATTACATCATATTTAGGGCAAAACATGTACCTGATGTACCTGTTAATATAGCAGATGCTTTGTTTTTCTTTAACTTGTAGGATTTTAGGCATTTTTTATCCAGTTGCTACCGGGAAAGCCACTCAATATCACACAAAAATCTTCAACCTTGATGCAAAGTATTGCCGGAACTTGTCTCTGTCTGATTAGCCACCAAGACCAGGAGAACTTGTGAAGGGGTATTTGGCCTCTACTTGAGCTTCATGTGGAGAATGGGAGGATAGAGGGCTTCCACGCTGGGTCCCAGGTTAATGTTCTACTGCATGCGTGGGCGAGAAGAGGTCAGCAGCATATGCAAGAAGGGACATCATCGTCTTGGCATTCTTTAACAATATTTTGGGGCACTGTCATTTTCTGACACCTTCACATCGAAATCTTCACAGGATTGGAGGGTGGCAAACCAGACAGCTGAATGTAAATTGACACTGAAAACCTAATGCATCTATTTGAATGAGTACCATTTGCACCTACTTCTTCCCATGATGCTAAGCTGTTTAAGGCAGCATTCTGCCTGGCATTTTACAATGCTTTTAGTGTTAGCGAGCTAGTAAAGAGGTCAAACAAAGACCTGGGTAATGGGTTCCAATGCACACAAATTCAGATTTGTGATAGCAATGTATGCATCACACTCTCATTCTCTAGGACCAATCAGCTGGGAAGGAGGGGTTGCGTAGCTTTAAGTATTTCTCAGGATTTTCCTTGCTTTCCAATTACTGTGTTAGCATTGTGTGGTAATTGATTTCTCCCCTATCGTTCTTCAGAGTGACCCCCTTCTTACGCTCCATCCTACGCATGTGTTCCATTTCTGAGTATAACCTCCTTGTAGTTTCCTGCCTGTCTGCTATCAGCTGCCTTGTAATTCTGAAATTGGCTGACACCTCATTTGATACATCACTACATCTCCTCTATAAAACCATATCCATTAACCTTGGGATCTGGAGTAGCATGGTGCTTGCCGTAAAGAGCTTCAACACCTTATCAAGGGTAGTAAGCGCTATATACATATAATTACAATTATAATAAAAGCCACCCAACCTGGAGTCCTGCAAATATTGCACAAGACACAAGATCTGCAGAACTGAAACTGATATATAAGGCAACGAAAATGGAGCACTATCAGCCATGAAGAAGACACGCCATCTGCAATGCAATGAGCCATATAAAACGCACCCAACCGTCAGCACTCAAAGCTCTAAACCTGAGTCAGTACTGTAGCCCACCAGTGGTGTGCCATACACAATTTATGGAAGCATCATCGAGGGGAAGCATGCCACTTAAATAACGTGTTGTAGTAAAACAACCCCTCCAGAATGCAGTGGCAGACGAAGGCTACCAACAGACACTTTTTTAAGAAAATTCATCATATAGATGATTCATGTCCTGTCCTCCAGGACGCTTGCAGACATTCAAGCAAGCAGAAATCCATAGCATGACTAGCTTTGGGAAATGTGTAAAATAGCAATTTTACTCTACGTTTCTGTAGCCCAGTGTGAACATTCTCAGAGAACAAATTGCTGAAAAGTATAACAAGCATGGCAATGACAGCTGGTATAGATTATATTTGAATCTGCCTCGTCAGTGACTAGTGAGTTAAATTACGCAATTAGCCATAATGATTCAAGTGCGTTGTCACACATTCTGGCACTCATTAATTCATTCATTCCATTGACTCATTCTTGCATTCAGCAGTAAAACAATGATACAATGTGCACAATACCAAGCCAAGATGACTGCTCTGTAAACATAACACTAAGTGGTCACCTATTGTGCCTAGTGTATCACTGTTGTAGAGATTCGAGATGGCTAACATAATGCTTCTAAGAAGCAGCCATCTTGTAATGGTAAAACAATGATGTTCTAGGGGCAAGATTTTCCAAAGAGGCCACTAGTTTAAAAGGAGTGGCCACATGGGATAGAATGTAGAGCAGCTGAAGTAGAAAACCAACAGCCCTTTAGATTTGTCAGGGGACCTACAAGAACCTCTAATGCCCCTTTTAAAGAGGTCCTAATAAGGATTACCACATTGCAAATGGTCTACCTTCAGGGCTATGTCAGATTAAATAATATAACCCATGGCCTCTTAGATAATTCTAGAACATTTCATGTGTCAAAACACCTGCCTACATGCTTTAATACCGTATAATAACAATCCACTCAGGATCATTTTGGCTACAGTGCATTTCGGTGGGCTGGCAGGGTGGGGCTGTTTTTTTTATGCTGGGGACCTGCCACCCACATTCCTACTTTCAGCGTTTCTAATGGTTCTAAAGCATGGTTAAAGCGTACATTAAAAATTTTATTTTTACATTGCTAATGGACCGGAATCAAGCATCCTAGGACCAGTTTCTGGCTATCGGCCGTCTTCAGCCAGGATAGCTTGACTCCAGTGGTGTGGAGAGCATAGGACTCACGTCTGAGCATACATCCTACTCGGGGTGATAATTGAAAAAACAACAGTTGATGGACAGAATGCAGAACAATGTCATACATTCACCCCAGTACAGAGATCTGGGCCTAAATCCATAATTTTTTTGCACTCCACACCATCCCAGTTCAGACATGGCCATATGCAAATCAGCCTTGACCCTGTGCCTCATGGGAACAGTCCAGCCCGAACTGCCAAGCCATGTCTTTCCTGGACCGAGATCAAGCATCCTAGGACCAGTTTCTGGCTATCAGCCGTCTTCAGCCAGGATAGCTTGACTCCAGTGGTGTGGAGAGCATGGGACTCATGTCTGAGCATACCCATCCCACTCGGGGTGATAATTGCAAAAATAACAGTTGATGGACAGAATGCAGAACAATGTCATACATTCACCCCAGTACAGAGATCTGGGCCTAAATCCATCATTTTTTTAGCACTCCACACCACCACAGTTCAGACAGGGCCATATGCAAATCAGCCTTGACCCTGTGCCTCATGGGAACAGTCCAGCCCGAACTGCCAAGCCATGTCTTTCCTGGACCGCAATCAAGCATCCTAGGACCGGTTTCTGGCTATCAGCCGTCTTCAGCCAGGAAAGCTTGACTCCAGTGGTGTGGAGAGCAACTCCCTGTCTTTTTTTTTTAAAAACAATTTTTATTGATACATTTTGCCAAACATTTCAATGATAGTAGCAGTAGCATGGTATGCAAATACAATTCTAACTTGACCAAACAATTATTTGTACATCTTTCATAAAACTAATCTTGTATACCTGTCCCTCATCTCCCTCCAACACCTGTGAATATGTACAGTAGCAGGTCACTCAGATGACATCGTTCAAACACTTTCATCAGAGTCAGAGTTCTCGGGTTGGAGGTTCACATATGCCAACCCCGGTAACTGTTCCAGCCTCCTAAGACCTTCTCCCACTTTCTCGGACAGCCTCTCTGTACATAAACTGATCGTTCTGTGACCATCACCAGGTCCACATCCCTGCACCACTGAGTGAGGGTGGGGTTAATCCTAGACCCCCAGCATTGTGCAATGTTCCGTTTTGCTACTGTCATACCCAATGTTACCCAGTCCTGGGCAATTCTGTTTAAGTCTGTTGGTTCCCATATATTGAGTAGGCAGCACCTCGGGTTTGGCAATATAATAACTTGTGTGACCTGAGAGAGAGTCCTCACCACTGCCATCCAATACCCCACAATGTTAGGGCAATTCCAAATGGTGTGGTAAAACATCCCCGTCTCACCGCACTGTCTGAGACAAAGCGGCGTGTCTGTTCTTCCTATTGTATGTAGGAGCGTCCTTGTACAGTATGTGCGATGTAGGATTTTTAATTGCACCAGCCTGAGCCTTGATGGAATAGCGGCTTCCTTGGGGGAAGCCAGCACCTCCCGCCAATCCGCCTCTTCAATGTCTCCCACCTCTCGATCCCATTTAGTCTTCAGGGTCCCTCTAGAGTCAGGTCTATTGTTAACTATTTTCTTATATGTCCGCGAGATTGCCTTTTTTTGCAGGTGATCTCTCAGGAGTCGATCCTCCAAACGGAGAGGACTCCCCAGGGTTCGTGTCAGGTGGTATCAGGGACTGTGATTTGTGTCTAACCTGTATGTAGCAGAACAGTTCTGTCTCAGCTAGACCTTAGGTGGCCTGTAATTGAGGAAAGGCAATCACCCCCCCTTCTGCCACAGGTCCCCAACCGTTGATATGCCTATGGAGTCCCAATTACCAAATCCCTTAGTATTGCCCAACATTCCAAGCTTTTTCGTATCCAATAGGGGCATTGCCTGTGTGACCACTCTGTCCCACCCAAGTGCCCACTGTGGTGCAAACCATGTACGTATAGTGTGCAAGGAGCGCCATCTGGTGCCCTAACGATGCCAGCTTACAGCTAACTTAGGGAGTTCCCGCAAAGTAACTGGAACTACTGGACCCAGAAATTAAATCAGGGTTGGACAAGGGTCCAATGAAGAACCCATCCACTGTGCAGTGCAGTGAGAACGTTCATGCCGAACTTCCACACTTCCCCTAGACTCTAGTAGGCGTGAAGTTAAGGAATAAACAAAACCATTTCTTCTTTTAATAGAACTTTGATTGGACAAAAAGTGGCAAAAACAGTCAGTATTCTATCTTAAAGTTGTACATATGGTTTTACTGGGAGACGGGCGGGCCGGGGGGGGAGTGATGTTCCTTGTGTTTTATACTGTAAAGATTTTAAGTAATTGCACAGTTTAATAAATTTGATGATCGTATCGTGTACAGTGTTGGACCAGTAATATTGTGCCTCTTTTTTTGTTGTACAAGGCGCTCATTTTCCGGGCCGGTGCTATAAGATGCCTATCCAGCCTGAACGCTGGGTCCTCCTGAGGAACCTGAAACCAGTGATTGATCGCAACCAGCTGTGAAGCCCAATAGTACGCTTTGATGCCGGGAAGGGCAATCCCTCCATTGTACCAGCCCCTCGTGAGTTTTTGCAATGCTACGCATGGTGTTTTCTCGTCCCAGAGCAGTGTTGTCACCTCCGCATTAATTGCTTCAAAATATGCCGATGAGACAGGGACCGGGGTATTCTGCATTGCGTATAAAAACCGTGGGAGTGCCATCATTTTAAAGAGTGCGGCCCGACCCAGGAGTGTCAGAGGAAGCATACGCCAGTGCTTGCGTCTTTTTAAAATCGCGCCAGGGGTTGAGTCAAGTTTAGCTCTGTGAATTGTGCATGGTCATCCGTCACGAATATCCCAAGGTACTTAAACCCATTTGAGACTATTTGGAGAGCGCACCTCCTCTACAGCTGTGGCGGAGGACCCTGAAGGACATATAG
Source organism: Lissotriton vulgaris (assembly GCF_964263255.1). Taxonomy (NCBI): domain Eukaryota; kingdom Metazoa; phylum Chordata; class Amphibia; order Caudata; family Salamandridae; genus Lissotriton; species Lissotriton vulgaris. Next base: position 1,571,448,835 of record NC_141691.1, read on the forward strand.
CAGTGACTTGTCCCAATTTATTGTGTATCCGGACTTCTGCCCATAGGCCGAACAGATTTCCAAAAGACGTGTAATGGAGCTCGCTGGGGACGTCAAGTATAATAAAATGTTATCTGCATAGAGCAAAATACGGTCCTCCCAGTCAATCACCCACCTGATTCCCCTTAAATTAAGGTCCTGTCTGATCCATACCGCGAGAGGCTCTAGTACTATTGCGAAAAGCAGGGGCGACAGTGGGCATCCCTGCCTCGTCTCTCTCCCCAGATGGAATTCTTTTGATAAATATCCATTACCACCACCTGCGCCATTGGTTGTGTGTACAACAATCGGACCCACGCAGAAAATTTGGGTCCGAAGCCCATGTGCTGGAGGACCGCGAAAAGGTAAGGCCACTCCACCAAGTCAAATGTCATTCGGGCGTCTAAGGTAAGTACGGCAGCATCCTCTCCTATGGTCGATTTTACGCTCTATTACACCGAATAGTCGTCGCAAAGTGACTGCTGGGTTACGCAAATCCCCAGTCTTGGTAATGTTTCTTAAAGCTCAGAGCTGCACTGTCAAGCCAGATCTAAAGAGTGAATAATTCGAGCAAGCAGCTAGCCTGATAAACAGGCAGCAGCTTTTCAAAAATAGGAGCACTGACAAAAGAAAATCAAGCGTGTATGCAGGTGCTGGTAGTCGAAGAAATGTAGGTGCTAGGGAGTCACACTGGAAATCGACAGAGGCATAGAGTGACAAGCAGGTAGGGGAATGCAGAGGCAAATATTGTTGCATGCTGGCAGAATTCTAAAATAACATTAGATTATGTTGTATTCAATGGTGCTCATTTTTATCGCAAACACAAGGAGATGATGGGCGGAACACTGAAACTTTTCAGACATTCAGTCCCAGTCACAGATCTGGGTTGAATCCATCATCGTTCTTTAGCTCACTTTGCCACCCCAGTTCAGACCCAGCTATATGCAAATCAGTCTTGACCCTGTTCCTCATGGGAAAAGTCCAGCCCGAACTGCCAAGCCAGGTCTTCCCTGGATGGGTAACAAGCATACTACGACCGGTTTCGGGGTTAGTCCCCTCATCAGCCAGGCTAGTGGAATCCAGTGGTAAGTGAGCAAGGGACCCACGCCTGCAGTGGCGGCTCGCCGAGGGAGTGCCGCAGGCGGTGGGCGGGGGGGGGGGGGGGGACGGGTGGGGGGGTACGGTGTGGGGGTAGTGGACTCCGACTTACGGGGAATGGATTTAAGCAAGTACATAAATAATACAATTTACATTGCGCACGCTGCATTGCGAAATCGGCGATGTAGCGCGCGCAATTTATATTGTTTTATTTATTTATTTACTTTCTTAACTCCGTTCCACTGTAAATCGGAGTCCACTTCCGCCCCCCCCCCCCCCACACACACACACACACACCCTGCCCCTCTCCCGCCTCACCGCCCCGCAGCACTCCCTTGGCGAGCCGCCACTGCACACCTGGGCATACCCTGCCAACTTGCCGACCTCGAAATGATGAAAGGCTGATTGGATAAACCTGGATTCAGATCTGTGACTGAAGGTCGCATACAGATGTCTACACCGATGGTTGAACGAGCTGAGACAGACTTTGGTGGGGAGAGGGAGGAGAAGGACTGCGTGCTTAAAGATAGACCGAAATGGGAGGTGTTTGGTGCATTTAAATATAATAGGTATTGACGAACTAACTACCATTATGCATTTGATGATTATGTTTCCCCGATCTTGCTACTGTGTCCAATTGACTCCCTGAGATGGTCTGCCTAAGCTAAAAAATGCTGCATACAGAAAGCCCACTCAATGAGCTATGTTTAGGAGACTAAAGAAAAAGCATGTCTACGTCACATACAATCAAGTACTCGCCACGACCCGACATTTTAATAAATAAGCGAGTTTAGTGGAATGGCTGCGTCTCCTCCCTGCTGCTCGTGTCCCTTTCTCTATTCTGTTAAACCCCTCTCTTCTATTTGCTTCTGCCCCTTCCCTTCCATGCCGCTCCCTTCTGCGCATCTCTTTTCTGTTCCACGCCCGTCTCCTTCTCTACAAGACTTCTTTGCCTCCTTCCATTCTACCCCCTTCTCTTCTCGTCATCAGCCCCTTTTCTTTCCCTGCTCTTCCCTGCCCTGCTTCCACACCCCATCTCTCCTTCTCTTCTCTGCTGCCCCTCTCCGTCGCTTCTCTGCTGCACAGTCCCCTCTCTCTCCGCCTTCCTTTGCAGCCCCTCTCTTCTCTACTGCTAACGGGGCCTCTGGTCAGCCTGATTAATAAGTGTTTCTGTTGTGATGGGTTGAATAATAGGAGGTGACCGGTGACCTGTCGGAGCCTAAAGCCTGCGCTGGTTTATTGTGGCAAGCTGGGAGCGGGGCATGGGGACAGCGCCCCCGAGCAGTGACCCGCGCGCACCCCGCAGAGCCCCATTCAAGCCGGCAGCCCCGCAGCCCCCACTGCCGCGAGGTACACAATGGCACCCCTGCAGCGAGAGTAAGCCCTCTGGAGAGTTCTCACTGATGCTTTGCATTTAACTAAAACTCCTTCCTCCCCAGTGTGTCTTTCCAACGGCTGTTAGCATGGAATGCCATACAGATGCCGCGAGCACTGTGAGAAAACCTTTCACTGAAAGAAGCCGTACTGTGTGGATGTTACACTGCCCACGGACGTGTCACTCCCCCCCCCCCTCCCTCCCCCCCTCAGTACAGTATCAGAGTGCACACTCCGAGGCACTGTGGATGCCTGTTTCTCTTCATTCGCGCACAAAAACATAAATACATTGCTATGGTCATACATAATGTATACATCTTCGCATATTTAACGTGTGTGTACTGAACGCCGTCACTTCTCCTGCGTACGCGTTAACACTTTTTTTAAATTTAGATTTATACTTAGAGAACACCGGCCACGTACAGAAGCACATACATGGAATTAATGTGTGCCTATGCACATGGAAGTAAATGCTTGCGTTTACATGCACATCTACAAAGATGTCTACGCAGAGCACATTCAGGACATATTTTGCACATATATCAGGGCATGTGCTTGACTGAGTCAGGTTTTCAATTATGCTCCCACAGTTGCTTTAAGTGAAGCATCCAGGGATATTCGGACGAGACTGCGCATTGCCACAGACCTTAATAGTAGCTCAAAGGCCACCCTCACTAGGAAAGCCCTGCAGTTCCGATCAACATAACACAATACATGTCATCAAAACCCAGGGTCACTAATTCAAATAATATACCTATCTTCCCCCTCCCTTAAGTCTCATGTAAAGTGCTAACTATCCTCAAAGCTCACACATACCCCAAACATCCCTTCTCCATCTTCCATCTCACACCCATTCTTTGCTAGATCGAGTTTTCCACACAAACCTCCAACATCTCAAACCATCCCCACCTTACCATGCTCAGAGTCCACAAACTAATGACGCATGTACCCTCACCTGTTTCCTCCTAGGTGTGGATATGTCTGCACGTGACTCGCCAGCCCTCCAAACTAACCCCAATCAGGAAAACACTAAGCAGATGTTTCATGCCCCACCACCACCTTCACCACCTCATCTATATAACGTTTCACCTAATAAACACGCCAACGTCTCCCTCAACTCCAACAAATAATGTGCTTTGCCCAACAATGTCATATGAACGTCACGATATAAATGGGAATCCTCCCGCTCGATGAGACTAATTCCTATGCACACACATTACAATCAAACAATTGGTAATACAATAGTATATTAGGTCAAAACAATGAAATTATTGTCCACATCTTCTCTTTGAGATTTTCTCTTTTTAATGCTGGAGCTACACCGCGCCAGCCGACACGTGTTTCGTCAAAGTATAGGTAGCTTTGACTCTTCAGGGCTGCCTTCTATTCTAGGTGAATGTTGTAATTCCACTAGACCGGTGATAATTCCAACCCGGTTAGGGTAGTCCTCCAGATGCTTCTGTCTCTCGAGTCTGCCCGGTAGTTCCACTGTTGTGTCCACTGTGTAAGTTGCAGGACTTCTGCCGGCCGTAAGGGATAAAGAGAGGAACAGGACTCTCAATTTACTGGATCAACTTGATCTAACTATAAATGTGGCCAATCCGCTTCTCCACTTCAGTAGTATTCACCAATTCAATCTTCAGTATATTTGTGGCATCTCCTGTTCCCACCTGCCGAGAATCCGGCCTCTGTCTCCAATGGTGTGTTCAAATCCGGTTCAAATCGTGTGTTCAAATCGCATGATATACAATAAATATCTAAAATATAGGCATTCATAATCATAAAATCATTTGTTTCTAATCCAATGGCCCTTTTCCTTTATTTATACTTCCTAATAGGATCCCTATATGACTTAATGGTGCTACAATTTCATCAGTACATGTTTAAAATCACAGTTCCAATATTCACAGTTCCCTATATGACTTAATGGTGCTACAATTTAATCAGTACAGGTTTAAAATCACAGTTTCAATATTCTGCAATTCAATCATAATGTGCATATATCAGCTTCGCAGTGTTATGTGCAAAATCGTAAAGTGCTGTGTGCAAGTTCAAAAAGTGTGTATTCAAATTTTGTTTGGATTATACCATTGATTGCCATAGTATCCACTATCAGAGCTTTCGACCAGCTTTAGCTCTTATAAGGCTTACATTAAATAAGTATCTACTTATGCTAAAGACAATTGGTTGCGATGTATCAGTTTTCAAAATTCTTTCTGCCTCCTTGCAGAACCTGGTATTCATATTTTTACAAATGGGTATAATCCGTTTCTTCCTAGGTTTGTCATGCAATGGGCAGATAAATAGTACATGCAAATAATTTTCTTTAGCTTCACTTTGGCATAATATACACAATTAATTATTTTCACTTCCATGGTTACTACTCCATCTGGATTTATTAGCGTTTGTTTGTAGCACACCATATTTGAACTTTATATATAAAGATTTAGCTAATTGTTTGGTGCATCTCATCCATGAATGGCTCAAAATCTGGTACATCTTTAAAAAGAAGGCACATAGAAGGTCATTAGGATGACGGGCGGACTTGGTCCGCCCGCCATCCTATCGGAAATCGGGACCACCCGCCATAAGGGCTGGGGTCTCGTGGGGGGTATTAGGATTTGCCCGCCACAGTGGCGGGTACATCCTGCATTTTTATCATTGTGGCGGGCGGTGCTCTCAGCACGCCCGCCACAATGATAAAAATGCACATTTGCATTTACATTAATAAAGCGGTAGGCACGCGGTGCCTGCCGCTTTGTTAATGTAAATGCAGGGGGGTACCACAGGTACCCCCTGTGTGCACCCCCCACCTGTCCTTCACTCCGGGGGCCCACAGGGGCCCCCCGAAGTGAAGACCACATGCCGATGCCGCCACGGAAAGGCATCTGTTTTGGGCAATGCTAATATGGCTGGCGGTGTCTAATAGACACCACCACCATATTAATCCTTTTCCGCCCAGCAGCAAGGCGACCGGGGCGGAAAAGCGGCGGACGGTCTTTCGTCCGCCGCAGTCATCCCGCCATGCTAATATGGCAGGGGGTGATTAAGGTTAGGGTGGTGGGCGGATCTCCCCCGCTAGGGCGGTGGTGGCTACCGCTAGCCTGGCGGGGGCGATCCGCCCGCCATCCTAATGGGCCCCCTAGTTGTTAATGTCCCTGTAGTAGAGCTATGTAACACGTTATTTTGGGTATGAGCCCAAAAGTTAATTTTAGCAGTTTCTTTGAGAGTGATACCAGCTTGGTCGGATCTTCCCAAAAAGAAGGTAGATCCAACTTCGTGAACCAAGAGGAAACATGCTTTAGCCATGGAATGTTCCTGCTCTGTTAATTCTTCAGAATCTCCTGTAGGCCTACCCTATAGAGCCTCACCACGAATAAGAGAGGTCTTAATAGGGCATAATGATCAGTGCGTTTGACATTCAGATCCATAATAATCGGAATTAGGGGAGTGCGTATTTAGGAGAATTAATATTTTCCTAAAAAAATAATTTTCTCCCGATTCAAAATTCTTTTTGCAGTGGGGCCCTCAAATTTCGGCCCCATAAAAAGAGGCTGATTGTGCTTTATGTTTAAATACCTCCAATGTGGTAGTGACAAAGCGGACATTACTATGATACCAAATACATATGTTTTCAGGCCTATAGTCTTTTTTGAGATACTAAAGAATTGACACTAGCAGGAATTCACAAAATGGTCGCACGCTCCATTTTCTGTGTCAGTCAGCTGCAACGTGCAAGCAACGCAAGGCTTTCCGAGAACAAGCATGCCAGCTTCCAGCTAGCTATTGCAAAACCTCACATTTTCAGTAAATCATGTTGATATGACCTGCAGGCCTAGCCGGTCAAGTACATGCCAAGTCCACGTATACCAGAGGCACAGATTTCACCTTTAGGGGAAAACCCAAATCTGCTCTTGTAGATGACACGTGGGCAGCAACACCAGGGTATAGACATATTTTGAGCCTTAAAAGGGTATCACACCACATTTGCACTTCACTGATTGGTCCAGCCGGACATAGTCTGATCCAGATTATGTATGCTATGATGCCCATCCTGTGGGGGCTTATACCTATAAAATGTCTCTGCACTGTCATACCAATTGGGGACTCAGCGAGCTTTGCTGAGGTCTCCGTGTGCACGTATATATGATTGCATTCTGATTGGGTTCCCAATAAACCTTGCAAACAAATGTGCTGAGAGCAAATTGTTTATTCCAGTGATTTATATTGATCTTTTATTTTCACAGTTAAATAACTGAGCTTCTACAGTAGAAACCGCTTTCGAGATACTACTTCCGTGTTTTTTAATTATCTGTGCTGTGTTTTGAAGCAGGATTATCGTATTTTTTTCCAACTGTGTCTTCCAATACAATTTTGTGTCTTAGGTTATACCCTAATAATTAAAACTCTGCACATACTCTAGTTTTTGATTGTTTAGTACTAAATTCTTTTTAAACAATCTATGCGGGTTTATCACCATATACTTGGTTTTGCTGGAATTTATTTTAAGGCCTTTCATAGTTCAATATGTAGCAAAACGATCCATTAGACATTGTAGTCCTTTGGGAGTCAGTGGTATTAGTATGGTGTCATCAGCAAATAATAATGCTGGCACCAAATCTCCCCCAGCTTAGGGGCATCATTCGCGCATCCATACAAAAACTCAGGGATATCATTTTTATATATAGAAAATAAGGTGGGTGCCAGTACACACCCCTGGCGCACACCATTTCTTACAGGGATTTGCTTGGTGAGTTCACCCCATGGGCCCCATCTCACTTTTGAAAAATTATCTTTATGCAATCCCATTATTTGCACGAGCAATTCGCCGGGCACTACTTGACATTTTAATGAATCTCAGAGTAAATTCTGAGGTATTGAGTCGAATGCTGCTTTCAGCTCTACAAAAGCGATGTACAAATGACCCTTTCTTAAATTTATATATTTCCAGCATAGGCATATAAATCTGAAGACCTGATCAATTGTGCTGGTTTTAATTCTAAATCCTGCCTGGAATTTTCAAAGCACATTTGTTCCTTCTATCCAGTCATGTAATCTGTGTAAAATATGCCTAGCATAAATCTTTTGTAAAATATCTATTAAACTGATTGGGCAATAGTTTACGGGGTCATAACGGTTGCCCTTTTTTAAAAATCGTCACGATTTCTGCCCCTTTCCATAACTCGAGTATTGGTGTTCCTGAGGCTATTGTGTTGCATAGACAATTTATATATGGACCCAGACACCAATATCGTGCTTCAACAAGTCTCCTGGTATTTTATCAGGACTGGGAGCCTTCCCTGGTTTTACTGCATCAATTGCCATAGTTGTTTCCTTCAAACTAAATTGAAGGTTGGCAGTCTTTGGGTTAAGAGCTAGGTCATCAAATAGTATAAGGCTGGTTAATTTCTGCCGATGCATAAAGACGAGTGAAATGGTCGACCCAGGTATTAGCATTGAGGAAAAGATCCTAAGTGTCCCTACCTAACCTATTCCCTTTTGCTATTAATCTCCAAAAGCCTAGCTGGTCCTTAGTTTTGGCAGCACTTATTAAATCTGACCAGATATCATCATCCCAAGTTTCTTTTGTATTAGCTAGGATTCTTTTATACCTAATCCTATTCTCCCTTATGGAAGTTACATTGCTGTTTTTTATTGCCACTAGTAGGTCAGCCTTTGCTTCACAGCACTCCTTGTTATACCAGGTATTAATTCCTTTATCCGCATCTTTCTTTCCTCCGTTGCCTTCCTTTGGTATATTACTCACAAATGGAGTTAATGCATCTATAAGTTCATTATGTAGCTCTAACATTTCTTGTTGCGCGTAATACCTCCTAAGGCGAAAAGCCGGGAGACTTGCTTTTTAATAATTGTATTTACTGTTTTTAACTCACTTGCTGCCAAGGACGTGTAATTTGGCATCGTCTTGGGTGTAGGACGCTCCTGTGACCGCGCTAATCTTGCTCGGGACTTCCTACAGCCGAGTTAGGTGCTGTTTTGGTAAGAGCTAGCTTTGGTCGCCATCTTAGGGGTAGCCCAGGATCGCCGCTCCAGCAGTTCGGCCACTCCCACCCCCAGCCTACATATGAGTGAGGCACCCTCCAGACCGTGCAGCGGACGCGCCAAAGGCAAGCCCGTATGCACCCGTCCACGGCCGGACAGGGCCTGGGGCCAGAACCCCTGTTCAGTGCGAGAACGGTGGGGTAGGTAGAGTTCAATACACTAGAGAACAACTAACTATTCTTCCTCCGCCCGAAGATTAAAGGGAGTTGTTGGCATAATCTGCAGGTGGATACACTACCTTTATGCTGTATGGATTGTACCTTTGACTCCCGGACCCTAATAGACATGGGACAGGAGGTAGATAAAGCTAGGATGATGCTGCTTAATTGCCGCTCAATGAAGAAACACAAGCTAGAAATCCACGAGCTTTTAATGGATCGCAAGCTTGATAAACTCTTTTTAACAGAGACATGGCTGGACGAAGAGTCATCGCCAGAAATCCTTCAGGCTATTTCTTTAGGATACTGTCTACTTAGAGTTGACAGGGGGCGCCAGAGAGGAGGAGGGTTGGGGCTGATTCATAAAAGCTAGCTGATATGTACTCTAGATCAAGTCAAATTGTTGAATAGTGAGGCAGGATTTTTCACGTTAAAAATTTCCCCAACAAGCATTATTAATGACTTTCTGATCTATCGCCCCCCGGGCGGAACTGCCCAGTTTTGTGACAACTTGGCAGAATTGGCCACTCAGCCGGCGCTCCGCTACAAGAAGCTCCTCATCTTGGGGGACTTAAATCTTCACTTTGAGGATGTTGATTGTAGGGAGGCGCAGGCAGTTGTGGAAACACTGAAATCCCTGATGCTGAAATAGCAGTTACTTGCACCCACACATCAACTGGTTCATCTCCTTGATCCTATTTTTGCAAACTGGGAAGGAATAAAGGTTGCCTCCCTGATCAGAATCCCCTGGTCGGATCATCATCTGATTCCGATTGAGGTGGAAGTGAGCCCTCGGAAATTGGAGGGAGAAAAACCAATGCCTCAAAAGCGAAGGGATTGGAAAAATTCAGTCAGGAAGCATATAGGCTTGCCCTGCTGAACGAGCCGCCCCCTCGGAGTGACACCTTGCAGGAGGCGTGGAAAGGATATGAAGAATGGATGTCGAATGCCTTAGATACAGTGGCACCGTGGACAAATAAGCCCCCGGTTAGGAGAACTAAAACGGCCCTGTGGTTTAACAAAGAGCTTATGGAGAATAAAGCTAAATGTAAAAATTTAAAACGCAACTGGCGAAAATATTGCAACTCAGAGTGTAAACTGCACTATAAAACTGAATTGAAAAAAATTCACAAACTAGTTAGAGCGGCAAAGGGAGCATTCCTTAAAGAAAGAATAGAAACGGCAGACAACCCAACCAAAGAACTATTTGCCATATATAGAGAACTTACTGTCCCCAAAAGATTAATGGCGCAATACATCTGCTCTAATGAACTGTGTGAGTCAATAGCTGACCACTTTGTTGACAAAGTGGAAAAAATCTACTCCTCTTTCACGGGTAGGACGGATGTGCTGCAAAATCAGGCCAAAAAGGGAAAGAGTCTAGCCATTAATTCTCATCTGAAGTGTTTTAAAATACCAGATAGGCAGACTATGTTGAGCATAGCTGACAGTATTCAGTCAGGATCCCCTAGTGATGCAGCTCCGCCCAACTGTTTTAAGGGTGTCCTTGAGGGCATAATAGATCACTTCAGTCACATGGCAACCCTATCTTTTCAGGAGTGCCATGTGCTAGACGTATGGAAAAGGGCTCAGGTAATACCAATGAAAAAGAAGTCCAATTTGCACATCTCCCAGTTACAGAACCTGCGTCCCATCTCTCTTCTCCCATTTTGTATGAAAGTGGTGGAGAAAATAGTTAATGTGCAGCTTATGGAACATCTTGAAGAAGGGCACCTCTTACACCCCACTCAGTTGGGGTTTAGAGCTAGCCATTCCACTGAATCAGCTGTCCTTTTCTCCACAGAACTTTTGAGACAGAAAGTGGATGAGGGGCAGACAGCAGCATTGATAATATTAGATCTACGTGCGGCATTTGATACCATATCGCACACCTTGCTGCCGTCTCGCCTCTCAGAAATGGGAGTGGAAGGATCGGCCCTCGAATGGATAAGATCTTTTCTCGAGAATAGAAGTTTCAAAGTGCACTGTCCCCCCTTCAAATCCTCCCCCCGGGGTGTGAGGCATGCGGTATGCGGTCCCACAGGGCTCAAGTCTGAGCCCGACATTATTTAATCTTTATATGGAACCCTTAGCTCATATTGTGGAATCATTCGGAGTAGACATCGTCACATAAGTCGATGATACTCAATTAATGATTACACTTACCCAGGGACAGAATGAAGCTGCAATTAATTTTTCCACCTGCCTCATGGCAGTAGCAAGCTGAATGAATGAGAATTGTTTACGTCTAAATGGTGACAAGACTGAGCTGTTGATAATCGGAAAAACTCCAACCATTTAGTCGCCCGCGTGGTCGCCGTCTGAACTAGATCCGACACCTTTTCCTTTGGAGACTGTGAAGAACTTAGGTGTCCTATTGGACGCAAACCTATCCTTTAAACAACATGTTGGTAAAGTGATAGGAAGATGCTATGGTATCCTAAAAACACTACGCAAAGTGTTAGATCTTTTGCCTATTAGTGCCATGAAAACTCTAATTCATGCTTTAGTCACGCCCCATCTTGACTATGGCAATTCCCTGCTCATAGGCCTAAGTAAGAAAGGGCTTTATCAGCTGCAGCGTGTTCAAAATGCTGCTGCTCGTCTGGTGCTGAACCTGCCTCGTAGAGCATCAGGGAAACAGGCCCTGTCAACACTTCACTGGCTTCCTATCAAGGAACGCATTAGGGTTAAAGTGTTGTGTATCGCGCATCGCATCGCCCAAGGGAAAGGCCCAGCGTATTTACATAAGCTTCTAACCATTCATTGTCCCAGACGCAATTTGAGATCACTGGGAACTATGCTGTTCATTTTACCTCGCATCCGAAAGGCTAAAATGGGAGGCAGCTCATTCAGGTACTTAGCGGGTAAATACTGGAATAACCTTCCCATTGAACTCCGTATGGAGCCATCAGAAGTAAGATTTTGCCTTAAACTTAAAACCTACCTTTTTCCACATACTCAATCTTCTGCTAGAATTTGCCAAGTCTCTTGGCCTGGTGGTAACAGCTACTTAGGGGGTTGACAGCAATCATAGCGCGGGGACACACTGTGCTAAGTGTAACCAGGCGCTTTAGAAATGGTTTTATTATTATTATTATTATTTCATTGGAATTGAATCTGGTAGTTTATCAATATAGGGCATGATTGTCTCCCCAAAGGTCTTATAAATATGCTCCAAAGAGTTACTATTCCCTAGAATATGGGGCTATTTAAGGGCTCGACAATTATTACTTACTAGGATATCATCCATGAGGGTATTATTTTCCTCGCTACACAAGGTGGTAGGGAGAAATAGCTGCGCTGATAATGTCAGTTGTATGGGTCTATGCTCACTCTCAGTTCTAAGATCTATTTTTAGATCAAGGACAATTGGCCAGAAGTCCAGCAATACCATTATTTAGTCTATGTTACTCCTAGAGTTACCTCTACAGAATGTATATGCACTCAGTCTATCAAAGGGTAGATGGCCATTACAAGCTCTTAGTCCATGCCCTGTGGTTAATTTAATAATTTGTGCAACTGCCACGGTACACCGCACTATCTTATCACTTTCTATACTAGGGATATTGTTTGCTACATCTTCATCCTTGAAGAGGTTATCAAACCCCACCACTTGTTCAAAGCTGCAATTAAGGTCCTCCCCCACAATTACCCATGCCTTCGGCTCTAGTGTATTTAGAAAATAATCTAGTTGTTCTATCACTAATGATTCCTTTGTTGCTGGGCTTGATCTATTATAGATGTTAATTAGATATATTTCCTTTCCATCCCTAGCAGCTATTTTAATCCGAATCATATCCTGTGATGGTAAACATATTTTGATTAAAAGAACTTCAAGGCTGATCCTTACGCATATAACTAGACCACCAGATGGCCTACCTCTATCCGATGGGATGGCATCCACGTTAAATGTCTTGTATCCTATTCTATGTGGAGTTTCTAATGCCCAAGTCTTTTCGAGGAAACAAATATTGCTCTGCTCTATATACTCATGCCATCCCATTTCTCTAAGATTCCTATTGAGCCCAGCTATGTTCCATGAAGTAAGTTGTACTTCCAACCGTTTACCTGGTCCAACATCTAGATGTAAACTATTTCTCGTGTTATAATTAGGTTTGTTAACTGTTGCACTATTAGTCAAAGAATCAGAGAAGGGCTCTGGGAAAGTACCTTGAGAGATGTGTATATCCTCCTCCCCTTGGTATTTTCTTTGTTCCCGTGTCCTAGTAAAATCTACGACATGCTGCAACACTTCTGGACTATGGACATTTGTTAGACAAGTTTGGGCCATTTTGCAGTTTGGCTGGGAAATCACAGGTAAAATATTTCCCTGATGTAGTATCTTTTGTTGTCAATCTAATGCATCTAGGCCTGATAATTCCAGGAACCTGTTTGAGAGTGATTCTTGGGTGCCATCATTATTAATAGAACTCTCAATTGGGGGTCTGTAAAAATATCCTAGAGGAAGGGAATAATACAGCTACTTTGGGGGGAGATCTTCTCATGCGTATTTAGTATCTTTCGGACCAACTGTGGTCGCCGAAAGTTTACTACTACGCAGTCACCTAGCATACTCTTTGGGGATTCCCTAACCCACCCTACCCTACGAACCATAAGGATGTCTTTCATATGTGAGGGGTGAAACTTTTTGTGTTTAGTTAACCAATCAACCGTCTTATTTCGCAAGTTATGCCATGATTCTTTTTGCTCTCTTTTAAGAGGTGGGACCCCAGCTAGAATTAACGCATTAGGACACAAGGCAGGCGGCAGATTTAAAACATCATTATTGGGTATAAGATCAGTACCTTTGGGACTTTATATTTAGCCTGAGCCGGTATGGGTTTCTGATGCATTGGGAGTTACATATGAGGTGTGACTATTTTGTAACCCTCCTAAGTTGTCAAATGTGTTCCGCATATTACCCCGTGTGCCTCTATCCTTATTAATCAACATTGGTGTATGGTTTACTATTAGTGCCTCCTTGCCCACATTACTCATTTTGGCTTGGTCTGTTGGAAAACCATCTGATTGTCCCTGTAGTTTTTTCAGTATAGATGTATTGCTATTACTTTTCAGTTGTTCTATTACAGTGTGCAGGTGCTCTAGCTTGATTTCCATTGCACTAAATTTCTTGTTCATAAGGTCATTGGTCTGCGTTAACATTAATCCAAGTGCAGATTCTAGTGTTAATGCTCCCTCCTAGTAGAAGTCGGTGCATACCGCAATCTGCTTCTGTCTGCGTGCTAACTGTTTTTTTCTGGGTTTCGACTTGTTCATTAGTATGGGGATTTAAATTTATCATGGGCCCTGATCCTCCTATTTTCTTTGTTTTTGTTTTCCTGGGGCCATTTATTTGTCTGTGCTTTGGTGGTAGCCCCTTCTCCTTTGACTCCTCAGTTGTCCTAGGAGCACGTAACCTAGTTGCCATACCCATTTTATTTGAGCCATCTGCCACATCACCCAAATGACCAAAGGGTGGCATTGGCGGGGTTAAAGATCTTTGCTCATTGTGAACAATTACTGTTGGGCTTAATCTGAGTAACTGTGGTTCGGCATCAATAGTAGGTGAGCATGTTCTAATGATAAAATTGTCCAGGGTGCAAGCAACCCCTTTATGTCTACTTGTGCTCATGCTTCTGTGGTTTTTAAATTATATAAAAGCTGGGATTAACACTTGGTAGTTCTCAAGTCCCAGTTTAGAGATGCTTAGTCCTGTATTATTTGCTTAACGCTTACCACATAGTCTGTTATGGATGTAGATTTCGGAGGGGTGGCCCAGCCCAGTCTCCTTCAGTTGCTGACGGGCGCAGAAGGGTCCGACCTTGGCCTGGGGTGCACCCGACACTTGCCCGCACATGTCCTGTGAAGCGGGTGCAGCGAGTCATTAAATGCACCCCCTGGCTGCACAGCAGTGGTGCCTCCAGGCGCATGCAGCAAGGTTCTCTGGGGCTTGGAGTCCCCGCAGTTAGTTGGCTTTTGCGGCGAAGCAGCTCCCCCGAAGCGGGTGCTGCGAGTCAGTAAATACGCCCCCCTGGGCACACAGCAGTGGTGTGAGCGTCTCCAGGTGCGTGCAGCAAGGTTCTCTGGGGCTTGGAGTCCCCACAGTTAGTTGGTTTTGGCAGCGAAGCGGCTCCAGTGAAGCTGGTGCTGCAAGTCATTAAATATGCCCCCCTGGGCACACAACAGTGGTGTCAGCGCCCTCAGGCACGTGCAGCAAGGTTCTCTGGGGCTTGGAGTCCCTGCAGTTAGTTGGCTTTGGCGGCGAAGCGGCTCCCGCAAAGCGGATACAGCGAGTCATTAAATACGTCCCACTGGGCGCACAGCAGTGTTGTCAGCACCTCCAGGCGAGTGCAGCAAGGCTCTCTGGGTCTTGGAGTCCTGGCAGTTAGTTGGGTTTGGCGGCGAGTCATTAAATATGCCTCCCTGGGCGCACAGCAGTGGTGTTAGCACCTCCAGGCGCATGCAGCAAAGCTCTCTGGGGCTTGGAGTCCCCGCAGTTAGTTGGCTTTGGCAGGAAAGCGGGTGCAGCGAGTCGTTAAAGACGCTCCCCCATGGCACACAACAGTGGTGTCAGCGCCCCCAAGGCGCATTCAGCAAGGTTCTATGCGGCTTGGAGTCCCTGCAGTAAGTTGGCTTTGGCGGCGAAGCGGCTCCCGCAAAGCGGGTGCAGCGAGTCGATAAATACGTCCCACTGGGTGCACAGCAGTGTTGTCAGCACCTCCAGGCGCATGCAGCAACGCTCTCTGAGGCTTGGAGTCCTCGCAGTTAGTTGGCTTTGGCGGCGAGTCATTAAATACACCCTCCTGGGCGCACAGCAGTGGTGTTAGCACCTCCAGGCGCATGCAGCAAGGCTCTCTGGGACTTGGAGTCCCCGCAGTTAGTTGGCTTTGGCGGCAAAGCGGGTGCCATGAGTCGTTAAAGACGCCCCCCACTGGGCGCACATCAATGGTGTCAGCACGCCAAGCACGTGCAGCAAGGCTCTCTGGGGCATGGAGTCCCTGCAGTTAGTTGGCTTTGGCGGCGGAGCTATGTTGAAATAAAAAGTATACAGAAGAACCTATGGACATTAGTTGTGTTCCTCGTTCTATCCTATACACCCCAGAGATGGGACATTGTTTTTACTGAAGTATAAAAGTTAATTCTAAGTTGATCACTAAGTTATTGGATTCTGGGAATCAATAATTCAAGGAGTTCTGGTCCACCCGGCCTAGATTATGCCTGGACAAACAGTCAACATTAGATGTGTCCATGGCAATGTTAAGAACTATCCTGTTGCAAGTGTATCAGTGACCACACCAAAAGGATAAAATACAGACGTAGTAGTAGGAGTATTGCATAATCTTCACGAAGATCTAATTTTGGGCACAGAGAACCCTGAATTCCTGGAGTAGGTCCTCACTAATATAAGACAGTATCAAACCTCTAGAGACTCTCCAGCACCTAAAAATATTACTAAGGGTGTTCTGTTAACTTCCAAACCCTGGAATTTAGATATAAATTTCAGACATGCACAAACAAATGTTGCTAGCCTCCAGAACACCTGGCAACAAGCCAAAGCTAAAGTACAAGCTTCCACTAACGCATACCTCCAATTTATAGAAAAGCAAGGATTACTGTATAGGGTGGGACAAAGCGGGAACGAAACACAACTGTTAGCACCCTCACTTTTTGTGAACAAATATTATTCTTTGTCTATGCCCATCTAATGACAGGACATTGCAGAACATTTAAAATAACCCAGAATATTCTCAGGAACTTCTATTGGACCGGTATCTATGCTGCAATAAAGACATATTGCCAAGAGTGCAGGATATGTAAATGAAGGAATCTCTACCAACCCCCTCCGGTCCCTTTACAACCTCACCCCAAAATAGGGACGGCCTTTGAATGAATTGGGATGGCTATTATAGGTCCATTCCCAAATCTAATGAGGGGAATCAGTATTAAGCATGGGCGAATTTTGCAAATCTCGCGTTCGCGAATTTTGCGGATTTGCGAACTCGCAATCCGCAAAATCCGCGAATTCTCGCGAATTTGCGGATTTTTTTTTTGTGTTTGCGCGGGTTTCTGCCAGTTCGCGAGGGTTTTGTACACTTTCGCAAATTGCGAACTTACCTGTCGGGTCGCAAGTTTCGCGAACTTGTTGTTTCTACGTGTCCAGCCTGTTTGGGACACTCTTCTTCATCACTGCCACTCTCTGTCACCACTGCCACTCTCTGACTACTCATGCCACCCTCTGGCCCACCCATGCCACCCTCTGTTTCATCACAGCACCCTCTGGTTGTCCAGTCAGTGTACATTATTGTGGCAACGCAAGCACACCTTCCCTGCCTCAAGTGACCTGAATTAATTTGGGGCTGATTAATGTGTCACAGAATATTTTTTTAGCTGGCACCTGCTTCCTTAGTGCTTCCTGATTAGTGATCTTTTGTACTTGCTAAGTGCTTTCATTGTTGCAAAATTAGTTACAACACCTGCCCTGCCCCAACTGACAATAATGAATTAGGGGCTGATTAATGGATTTGAACTTCCAGCCTGGCTCCTGCTTGTCTCCCTTAGATGTAATTCAGGACCTTTGTGGCATATGTGTAACTATTCTGAGGTTCAGAGCAGGGTCACATAATAGTTGCAACTGGCAACTGAACTCTGGAGGGGCCCCTCAGGAAGCACTACAGGAAATGGCTACTAATGATGAGCCTGAACTTTTGAACCTGGTAAGTAGTTTCAGTTTTGCTAAAATCGTATTTCTGCAATTTTGCACTTATTCGCGGGGCGCGAAGTTGTACTGGGAAGCCGCGAACTCACGCGAACAGTGCGAGCAGTGCGAGCAAAATCCGCTGCTCGCGGATTTGCGGATTTTGCGGGAGATTCGCGAATCTCGCGGATTGCGAATTTACTGAAAATCCGCAAAATCCGCGAGCGAAACGGATTTTCCGCCCATGCTTAATCAGTATGTCCTAGTTATAGTTATTTATATTACCATATATCCGGAAGCCTTCCTGTTAAGAAGCCCCACAACCAAGAACATAGTAAACTGTTTAATAGAATTGTTTTCCCGTGTGAGATCGCTGAAATAAATCTTAACAGACCAGGGTACACCCTTCTTATCCCAACTCATGAAACAAGTTTGCAACACACTCAAAATTACTCATATTAAAACGTCTGATACCATCCACAAACAGACGGCTAGGTAGAACGATATAACGGCAGCTTAATATGTACTCTTAAAAATGCTTAGCAGAGAGAGAAGAGACTGGTTCAAACTGCTACCACTAGCCCTATTTGTAATTAGATGACAAGTGCAAAGTAGCCTAGGCTGGTCATCCTTTGAACTCCTTTATGGCCGACAACCAAGCACTCTCTTGGAGATGATGAAAGAGGCCTTGGAAAAAGATAATAAAAATGATTCCGGGAACCTTTTGGATTATGCAAGACAATTAAAATCAAAAATAGGTAAACTCAGCGAGTTAGCCCATATCAATTTAGAGAAGATCAAGGAAAGCTGAGAAACTTTTATAATAAAGGAAAACAAATTGCATCATTTGTGTGTGAATGATTGGGCACTGGTCTTACTTCTAAGTACGACAAAAAAGTTATGATCTGAATGGAAGGGACCATATAAAATATTTGATAAAATAGGCAACATCACTTACAGCCTGCAAATGTTGCCTCGAAGCTAACAAAACAATCAAATAAATATGTTATAAAATGGCTCTGTCCACCTCCAGAGACAGCCAATGTAGTTCAACAGGTCTCTCCGGTCCTAGCACCGTAAACTAACTAGTTATTAATGACTCCCTCACCGAACCTTAAAATAATTCACTCCATCAAGTACTTCAAATCTATTCAACCAGGGGCCTCATTTATGACTTTTTGCCGTAGGGAAGCGCAGCAGGCCTTCCTGCTGCGCTTCCCTACGGCAAAAGAAAAGGGCAGAAATGCGCCGTATCTATAAGATACGGCGCATTTCTGTCCTTTTCCCCTCCGCCGGCGCACATTGGGCTGCCTGCGCCAGCGCAGGCACCCTTGCACAATGGTGCAAGGGTGCCTGCGTTGCGGGCAAGATTATTTTTGTACTGGAAGGGAAACCTTTCTGTACAATAATAATCACAAGAGGCTTTTCCTCTTTCTATGTGTGCTGTAGAATGCAGCACACATAGAAAATGGAAATACGAGGAGAAATAAAGACATTTCTCCCTGTTGCGCCTCCCTTACGCCTCCCCTGGGGAGGCGTAAGCTTTTGGCACTGCTTCAGAGTTACGATTTCTCGTAAATCTGGGGCAGTGTCAAAAGGCCATGGATGTTGCTGGGAACGCCCCCAGCAACACCCATTGCACACCCCTTTAACGCAGTACACTGCGTTAAAGGGACTGATATTTATCAGGCAGCAGTACGCCACAAAAACTGGCGTACTGCTGCCTGATAAATACCACGCTGGCTTCTGCGCCACGGAACTTCATGAAAAGTGAAGTTCCAATGGCGCCAGGGGCCTCATAAATGAGGCCCCATATTTTTTAATATCCCATGGAGAACCCAAATTACCGAGCGTACTATCTCCACAAAAAAGGAGGTAGTGGTAAACCAAAAGCCTTATCATACAACAAGAAATTGAAAAATGGTAACAATAGGAGTTATATAGCCCTCTCAGATCAATTGAACTTCACCAATAGTACTTGTCCCTAATCCAGACGGGTCAACCAGATTTTGTATTGACTTTAGGGCAGTGAATACTGTCTCTAAATTAAACGCTCCTCTGGATAGACGAGTTGATCAAGAAACATATTCAAACCAAATAGATTACCACACTAGACCTCACTTTGGAAGGAGGATCAGGAAAAAACAGCTTTTTCCACTCCACTCCAGACCCGAGAGCAGAGGACGGCCTGGGACCAGGGTTCGATTCCCGGCGCGGCAGGTTTCTGGACCAGGGTCAGTGGACTCGATAATTCTCTCGCCTCGGTGCCCACTCTGATCAGCGATCACACTCGGCAACTCTGGGCATTAGCTTGCCTCATCTTCACTAACGGCCCCACCAGACCGCCGGGGATGCCTGGTCTCACCCTGGAGATACCCATTAAGGGACCATCTCTCAGGGAAGCCAGGAAGGGTTTCGCAGCGGTCGAAGCGCCTTGGGACCCTACGGGTAAGTAGTGCGCTATATAAATGCCTATACATTTACATTTACATAGTCCTAACTTTTTGCCTTCATGGTGCCCTGGCAACGTTTCAAAGGTTGATGAATAAAGATCTGCAAAGGCACCAAGATTATCCCTCGACCTACCTATATGACATAGTTATCTTTAATGAAACATGGGAAAAACACCTAGAACACCTTCACAATGTCTTAAAAACCCTACAAGAAGCCAACTTACATGTCAATGCCAAAACGTCCTGAGTAGGACATGGCAAGGTCAAATACCTGGGATATGTCTTAGAGAATGGGATGATAGAACCTCAAGAAGAAAAGGCCAAGGCTATCCTAGATGTGCCTTTCCCTAGAAACAAGAAGGAAGTAAGGGCCTTCTTAGGACTGTTAGGGTACTATAGGCGTTTCATTCCCCAAATACTCTACCTTTTCGATCTCTTAAAAAAATAAAGAGAAAAATTAGCCTAGAAACCCTACCCCACAGGTTAAAGAAGCCTTTAAACTATTAATAACATACTTTACCAGAAGCCCCATTTTAGCCTTCCTGCTTTTTCAAAAACCTTTATATTACAGACTGAGGCCTCTGAAATAAGTACTGGCACTGTTCTTCCTCAGACTAATGACCATGGGTTTGAAGTTCCTGTGCTCTTTATTAGCCATAAACTTTTCCCTCAGGAACTCAAGTATCCATTGATCGAAAAGGAATGTCTTGCTATAAAATGGTCAATTGACAAATAAGATACTATCTAGAGGGTAACCCCTTTGTCTTGTTTACGGATCACGCCACATTGCTCTGTATGAGTCGCAATAAGTTGAACAATGTAAGAGTCTTATGGTTGTTCCTGTATTTACAGGAACGAGGTATATCACCGAAAAGGGACTAACAACTACAATGCTGACGTCCTATCTAGATTCCCTCTTTTTCCCATTCTGGAAAAGTGTGGCAGGAAGATATGTCAGAAGGTAGAGGAGGAAGACTCAGGGTGAGGAGATGACTGTAACAATGTTCCCTGGTATCCAGGAGTAGAAGACAATAAAACGGGTGTTCTGTAGTTACCGAATCACACCGGAACACAGACAGAAAGAGCAATGGTAGATGCCTTGCTAACTTATAGAAGCCTATGGGAGAAGGAACAAAATCAAGTGGAGGTGGCCTTTAAGACTTTTGAGCCTGAATGTGCTTGATGGGCCTCAAGTCCAATTAATGGCCCTTTCCAGGCATCTGGAGGGAGGAAGAAGCCTCGCCGGAGAAGAAAGTGAGAGAGAGAAAAGGGACCGGCTGGAGAAGTGCATCACAGGAAAAGAGCTTCTTCTCTCCACACAGAGTGGAGGCCCCCGGTGATCAGGAATCTTACTTAGAAGCAGCAAGCAGACCCAGCGATCACTGACATAATGTGAGCTTTCACAGGTACGCGAGTGGTGGACTGGGAGGACAGTATGAGTATTTTAGGGGTTAGAAAGTCTTGAGGGGACTCTGGTTTAAAGCAACATGTCCAGACAAAAAATATACCGAAAGAAACTGAGGAGGTTTTCTTTCCTTCTTTTTTTGTTCCATATCTACTTTCATGACACATATTTAATGAAGCCTAGTGTGGTTAAATAGGCAAGAATGCTACATGTAAAAGTAAATGATGTCTAGCCACTTGATGGTAGAGAGGTTGGTTGATCTTTTCCCTCACCAACCTTTTCCCTCCCTCTGAATAATTAAACAATTAGGACAAGATTCTTACCAGTTTTCTTCTCTGTCTGAGGGGCATTTTTTTATGGTGGTCCTGGCCTCTAAGACCAGCAGAGGAGAAGAAGGGATAATGAAGAAGCCATTTGAAAAGTCCCTGGAATTGAATAAAATAAATAAAAGAAGTTAAGATGAAACACCATAGTGTTACTCCTTCTATATCCTGTTGATATTTCACACACATACATCCATAAATGTATTTTTTTGCACCAGAGGACACTTCCAAAATCTTTGTTTCAATGGAGTTCAGAAATAAATAAATATATTATCTACTGGCAGTTGTCAATAGATAGTTATTGTTAGGACCGAGTTTCCATAGGAAAAGCATTTTTTCTTTTCCCAATAACTTTGGCGCCGTTTGATGAAACCTGGCAACATTTTCAAAACTAGTAGGGCGTTCCGGTCAGCTCCTGTCCTGAAAGTTTCGGGGTGCTTCGCCAAACCGGGGCCGAGAAAAAGGAGGGTCCCACAACATGTTTTCTTTTTTTTTTTCCAAAGGAAACTTTAGACCAGGCTACAGCCCAATCTGCTGAAAGGAATTACACCAAATTTGACAAAAAGGTAGCCCCTGGTTCAAAAAGAGACCTTTTTGTAAAATGGTGTAAATCCGTTCAGTAGTTCCTGAATTTTTTTTAAAAAAGAGGTCGGAAAATCAATTTCCCATAGGAAACTTTAGACACGGCTACAGCCCAAAATGCTGAACAGAATGACAGCTAATTTGTCAAAAAGGTAGTGCTTTGTTGAGAAAGCGTCCTTTTTTTAAATGGTGTAAATCCGTTCAGTACTTTTTGAGATATTAAAGGAAAAAAGTCTTTATATGTCTGGGCATGACCTAATCACACAAGCACAAGCTTGGCTCTAATTGGCTGCCAACACTTCAATCCAGGAAGTGTTGGCAGCCATCTTAGTGCAATGCTCTTTAGGTCTCGTATAGCAATGCAGCACATGCACTGCACACTACAGACACACCTCTGCACTACCCTAAACACTAAAACACGACCCCCTACACTACCCAAACACCACTGCACTACCCTTAACCCTAAAACACTACTCCCAGCATGACCCCCAACACTAAACAAACACAACTGCACTACCATAAACCCTAAAGCACGAAACCCTACACTACACACACACCACTGCACTACCCTAAAACACTACCCCCTACACTACACAAACACCACTGCACTACCCTAAACCCTAAAACACTACCAAAACATGAACCCCTACACTACCCAAACACCACTGCACTACCCTAAACCCTAAAACACTACTCCCAGCACGTACCACTACACTACACAAACACCACTGCACTACCCTAAACCCTAAATCTTCCCCAGAACGACCCCCTACACTGCCCAAACACCACTGCACTACACTAAACCCTAAAATACTACCCCTGCATGACCCCCTACACTACACAAACACCACTGTGTTACCCTAAACCTTAAAACACTACCACAGCACAACCCCCTACAGTACTCAAACAACACTTTGCTACCCTAAACCCTAAAACACTACCCCAGCATGACCCCCTACACTACCCAAACACCACTGTGCTACCCCTAACCCTAAAACACTACCCCTGCACGACCCCTACACTACCCAAACACCACTGCGCTACGCTAAACCCTAAAATACTACCCCTGCATGACCCCCTACACTACCCAAACACCACTGTGCTACCCCAAACCCTAAAACAGTACCCCAGCATGACCCCCTACACTACACAAACACCACTGCGCCACCCTAAACCTTAAAACACTACCCCCAGCACTACCCCCTGCTATATACAAACTCCTCTGCGCTACTCTAAACCCTAAAACACTACTTAGCACGACCCCCTACACTACCCAAACACCACTGCACTACCCTAAACCCTAAATTTACCCCCAGCACGACCCCCTATACTACCCAAACACCACTGCACTACCCTTAACCCTAGAACACTACCCCAGCACGACCTCCCACACTACCCAAACACCACTGCACTACCCTAAACCCTAAAACATTACCCCCAGCACAACCCCCTACACTACCCAATTCAGACAAACACTTAAAGGTGAACTTATATTTATAATCAATTTTAAGATATTTCATACTTTACAAATTACGCCGAAGTCATGACTTTTCAAAATGGTCCCGGAATGCTCGCAGCCATCGTGAAGGATTGGTGAAGGGTGCACAACTTCGGTATAATATAAAAAAAATGAATATAGTTTTCCTAACTAAAAATTATTCCATTTTTTAATAGATATATATATATATACATATATATATAGAAAATAAAAAAAAACATAGGATTGAGGTACATTAGACTTACACATTTTCATTTAGAAAACCTTTGTAATTCACTCAAAAAACCATAGGTTTTAGGCATGTTATAGTTAGAAATTAGCATTTAGAAAAAAAAGATAGAAATTATACTGGAAAAAACATAGGTTTCAGGAACGTTATAGATAGTTGGGAATTTCACTCGTACAAAACCATAGAAATTCCGGCGTTATAGTTAGTTCAGCTAACTATAACTCATGCCCCCGCAATGCACTGCTGATGATGTCACATATTACATCATTCATGACATGGTGAGTGACATCACTGATAGCATCACTGATGACATCATCCAGTGAATGTGGTTTTGTTTGAAATATAAATCTCTAATCTATATATACCAATCTGTATTGAAGATTGAGTGGCTATATAACTGTCTGGATGGAGGATTTAGTAGTTGTCTGACTGTCCGTTTAAGTGAGTAATTAAAAGTGTCTCTCTAAATACATGGGTTAGTAACTAAACTATGTAAATGTGTGCATCACTGTCTCTGTTGTTGCATAACCTGCTGCATCAGTTGGTCACTAACTACATGATTGTCTATATTAGTTATTGATTAGTTGGCTGAGTATTTGTATGGAAGACTGAGTGTATCTGTAGTTGGGTGGGAGGGTTGTAACTCTATGCATAGATGTGTGAGTGGTTGATTGTCTAGATGTATGGGTTTAAGTGTGTTTATGGAAACAGTTGTTTGGGTGTCTAAGTGTCTTTACTTGTGTGTTGGTAAGTGAATATATGTCTCAGTGGTACATCTCCAACAAAGTAGAAAAATAAAAGGCATTGTATATGAGAGTTGGTGTATATAAATAAGTATACGTAAGAGCCAGTGATTGTGGGAGTAACTGTATGACTGAGTGTATAATTGTAATAGTGATTTTTTAACATAGTAACTATGAGTTACTATGTGTATGAATAAATGAGGTATTGTGTGCATAACTGTTTGGTCAGTAAATGTAAGTGTGATTGATTCTTTTCATGAGTGAGGATGATCACTGCATAACTGACTAGAATGACTGTTGATGTGTGAATGTCTATATAGGTGTATGAGTGCATTTGATAGTGTTTTATTAATCAGTGACTGCCTGTATAAGTGATTCTGTGGGTAAATGGGCAGTTGTATGTGTAGACTTAGGAATTAGTAGGTGCCTATGTAATAACTGGTATGTGTGTGTCAATGGTTTCAAATATGGTACTCTGTATTTTAAAGTACGTGATCAAAGGTTATGCTAGTGTGTGATGAGGTGTATCAGAATTTCACGTGGAGGATGTCATCAGTTATGTCATCAGTGATGTAATTTGAGATGTCATTAGTGATGTCATCAGTGATGTCACTGACCATGTCATGAATGATATAATATGTGACATCATCAGCAGTGCATTGCGGTCTCGCAAGTTATAGGTAGCAGAACTAACTATAACGGAGGAATTTCTATTGTTTTGTACGAGTGAAATGTCCCGCTAACTATAACACCCATGAAACCTATGGTTTTTTCAGTGAATTTCAAAGGTTTTTTAAATGCACATTTTTAAGTGTAATAGTAGTTATACCTTATTTTTTGTACTGAATTTCTACAGTTATTAACTGTTTATTTATAAATATTTTATTTAATAAACAACATTATATATTTTTCTGAAAATTGCAAAAAATCATTTACATTTTTTTAAACTAAAATATTGTTTAATTACTTTGTTTTATTATTTATTTTAATGTATTTATATTATTTTATTTTTTATTTTATTTTTTTCCTACATTTTTTGGGAGTTGCGCACCCATAGGGTACCTATCACGGTGGGTGCGCATATTCCAGCCTCCATTTTGTAAAAGTCGTGAAGGCTCCATGTACAGTGTGCGACGGGTTCGTGTTTTTCAGTTATGTCATATATTTTTAATGTTACGTGGTGTGCGCGATTGGTATGCGACTCCTTCTCCTGTGCATTCGCGACACATGCGCATTTCGGTATGCGATGCTTGCATGGTGGCAGGCCCCGCATGATGTCATATACGTGCTGGGGCGCTCTGGGTGCGCGACTCCCGCAAAAAAATGTATATTCTAAAATGATATGTATGTGTCGTTAATGTACATATTAAGATAAGAGATTAATGCATTCATAAAAATCATATATTTCTACTTGAAATAAACTTATATTATTTTTAAATATATTTTTGCGGAGTTGTGTCGGATGCGTTCTTCATGTGCGCTGGGTGCGGGACTCCCATGTGACCTTAAAGAAAAGGATTTGATTGGTTCATAACATTTCCTACTGTAACTATTGAAGGACTCCACCCATTTCATTCATTCTTCTTGGAGCACCTTGAGAGGAGTATCTTTTGTCCAAAAAGAACATCTTTGGATTTTTTTTAGTGTTTTTCTAAAACTGAAAATAAAAATAGCAGCAGCACAGCAGCAGCATCAGGGAGTAAACACCAAAGCAGAGGCCCGGGTCTGTTGTGTGGAAATGTTTTCACTTTCCTACCTGGGGAAAAAAAAGTCAATGCCAGGAAGGTGACCTGCAAGATGTGTGAGAGGGTCCTTTCAAGAGGAAGTGATAAAAAGTACTCTTGAGGCACTGCTTCTATGTACAAGCATTTACGTACACTACATCCATGTAATCTTGGTCGGGAGGAGATGAGGAGAGCTGCTGTAATGCCAGAAACCGGTCCTCAGAAGCTTGTTCCCGGGTAAGGGAAGGCATGGCTTGGCGGTACGGGCTGGACTGTTCCCATGAGGCACAGGGTCAGACTGATTTGCATATAGCCATGTCTGAACTGGGGTGGCAGAGTGGGCTAAAGAACGGTGATGGATCAAACCCAGATCTTTTGACTGGGTGTGAGTGTTTGATTGGTTCAGATGCTCCGTCAATCATCACCCCCTTTTGTACCGCTAAATCCATCAGCAGCTGGAGTAACTACATCAGGAGCGTCAACATCTCAACCCCCTATAGATATATGGTCTGAATTTGCCTTTTTGGAGCAGCACTGCATCAAATGCAAAGAATTGTTTGCTATGGAGAGCAGTTGGTGGATGGTATTTGTGCTGCTCAACGCAACCAACGATGTTAATTTTTTTGTTTTTTTGTTGTTTTTGGAATGATCTTTAATTTCAAATGTTACCTGTTAAATTCTTTTATTTTATTGTTCAGTTTTTAGAAAAACACCCCCCAAAATAAAAAATTGTTAAAAAAGTACAAAAAAAAGACAAAACAAAAAAAGAAGTAAAAAAGTTCTTATCAGAACTACCTTATCTGGTTAAAAAACAAGAACTATAATTGCATGGTATTGACTGAAAATTTGGTTGAATATATGTGTAGAGCATGATTGACTGCAAGAATGCATTAGTAGTGTATGGTGAATTTATAGGTACAGATCTATGAGGAAGTGCTGCAGCGTGACACTGCAAGCCCTTTAGCTGCACCGCGCTGCGGCACTTCCGAAGTACAGGGATGTGACATATTTACATGAATATGTCGCAACTTTGTGCTTCACTCTGCACTGGCGCACAAACTGCAGCCATGCAGTGATGCAGACACCCTTGTGCCATGGTGCAAGGATGTCTGTGTCATGGGGAGATTGTTTTTGTGCAGGAAGGGACACCATCCAGCAAAAAAACAATCACTAAAGGCATTTTCCTCCTTCAATGTGTGTTGTGGAATGCAGCATGCTTTGAAAGAGGAAAAAACAAGTACAAATGAAAACATTTCTCTTCGTTGTGCCTCGCTACACCACCTCTAGAGTGGTACAGCGATCACATATATCTCCAGATTTACGATTTCTCGTAAATTCTGAGATGTGTCTTGTTTCATGGGTGTTGTGTGGGAACAGCAACACCCATGGAACGCTCCTTCAACGCAAAGTGCTGCGTTTGAATAGGTTGTATTTTTAAGGAGAGGAAAAGCCACGCAGGGTGGCTTTTCCTCTCCTTGTAAATATGGAGGAGTCCACGGTGCCATCACTACGGTACAAAAAAGTGACATATTGGTGGTGCAGGAGGTCTGTAAATCTGCCCCATAAGTGCTTAGGTATTGGCGGAGTGATACAATAAGAACATAGTGCTGGATGGGTGATTGATGAAGTGCATGAGACTGACAGGAGGTATCCCAGGCTGCATGGGTACTACTTCAGTATTTAATGGAGTGTGCCAATAGTATGTATCTGCTTAGAGGTTTGCAGGGATTGTGCACAGAATATTGTATGTGTACTTGTGTTGGTGCCTAGGTCATTCTATATGAACATAACTAGTAACTGGAATGATGACAGTGCTGCAAACAGAGTGCCCAGTTAATGTATACGTGCTTAGGAATTGGCGGAGTAATAGGATAAGTAGATAGTGGTAGATAACTGATTAAAGTTGTTTCATGTGACAGACTGGACGATTCCTAGACTGCATGGGTACTAACTGGATATTTAAAAGAGTGTATCAATAGTATGTAGCTAGTTAGAGGTCTGCATGGATAGTACACAAAATATTGTAGCTGTACTTGTGTTAGCAGCTAGGCCATTCCATAAGTTCATGACTAGTAACAAGAATAATTACAGTACTGCAAACAGAGTGTATAGTGATTTAAGTGCTTAGGTATTGGCGGAGTAATGGGATAATTAGATAGTGCTAGATGACTGATTTAAAAAGTGCATGGGACTGACAGGAAGATTTCTACACTGCATGGGTACTAACTGGGTATTTACAAGAGTGTATGAATAGAATGTAGCTGGTTAGAAGTCTGCATGCATAGTGCACAGAATATTGTAGCTGTACTAATGTTACTGGCTAGGACATTCCTTAAGTACATGACTAGTAACTAGAATGATTACAGTGCTACAAACAGAGTTTATGCTCAATTTATAAGTGGTTAGGTATTGGTGGAATCATAAGATAAGTAGATAGTCCTGGATGGGAGATTGGAGAAGTTCATAAGATTGACTGGAATATTCCTAGGGTTCATGGGTACTACTTGGACATTTAGTGCAGCGTAGCAATAGTATATTTGTAGTTAGACGTCTACATACATTCTGCACAGACTATTGTAGGCATATTTGTCTTAGTAGCTAGGCCATTACATAAGTACATGACTAATAAGTGGAATGATTACAGTGCTACAAAAAGGGTGTCTGGTGAATTTATAAGTGGATAGATATTGTCAAATTGAATATATAGGTACATAGTGCTGGACGGGTGATTGGAGAAGTACATGGAACTGACAAGAGAATTCCTAGGCAACATGGGTACTACCTTAGTATTTACTAGACTGTACCAATAGTATGTATGTGGTTAGAGGTCTGCATAGTGTGTAGAATGTTGTTTGTATACTTCTCATAGTACCTAGGACATTCCATAAGTACATCTCTGTTAACTGGAAAGATTACAGTGCTCAAAGAGACTGTAAGGCGATCTTAAAAATGCTTAGGTATTGGAGGAGTTTTAGGATAAGTAGATACTGCTGGATGGGTGATTGGAAAAGTACATGGGACAGACAGGAGGATTACTAGGCTACTTAGATAGTAACTTACTAGGTAACTGGTTAGAGGTTTATTTAGATACTGCAATGCTGAATGTAGTAGTACATGGATAGCATTTGGAGTACTTATTCTTTCCTTTACAGTAGTGGATATCAAAAAATTCTAAACATTGTTTTGCAGTTGTTTTTTATAATTTAAATGTTATTAAATATCGAACTTTAGAATTATGATCTGTAAAAGAGAAGAAAACATACAGGTATAATGTCTAACATTATAATTTTATAAACACAACCTAAATTAGGCATAATATAAAATATTTTGTTTTCCTTTTTTGCTGTTCTGAGAATATATTGAATTTCAATAAATATAGTGATTTCAATGTTGCTCATCACATAACAGTGGGCAAAAAAAAACCAATCAATAAGATTGTTTAAAAAAAACAAATCTGTGTCAAAAATGTTTTCAATATAGTCAACTATCTCTGCACATTCCATAAAAACAACATACACAATAACATACCATATAATACAAATCACACATAAATAAAA
Source organism: Lissotriton vulgaris (assembly GCF_964263255.1). Lineage (NCBI taxonomy): Eukaryota > Metazoa > Chordata > Amphibia > Caudata > Salamandridae > Lissotriton > Lissotriton vulgaris. The sequence goes on from NC_141691.1 coordinate 1,571,478,758, forward strand.
TGCATCTTTCTAAGAGAATATGCTACTTAAATATGAAAGAACCGAAACAATAATTCAATCAACAATTCTTTATAATTTCCATATACTCTAAATGATGTTCTTTAAAATATATGCTGTCAGAATATCCTGGAAAAATTGCTTATTTGATATAAATATCTTTCCTCTATGCCAAATGATATTCCTGAAATCTTTTATACTGAAATTGTCCAATAGTAATCGTATTAATACATTTTAACATATTCCCAATTGGCCTAATTATGTTCTTAGAACTTTGGCTTTAAAAATATTTGGTAGGAGTTTGGTAATTTGTTAAGCAAACCAAAGGAGCATCATTACAATATGTCCATCCTTAATGCATTTTAAATAGACAGTGTAATGTCCAGATGTTGTAGAAGGACCATTGTGAAAAATATTTGCTACCGCTACAAAAGTTCTTCCGGATATTGATAGTTGACTTGCTACAAAATGTTTAAATAAAGTTTCCAATTTTCTTCCAGCAGCTGTACAACGTTGTATAACCATAAAATGATATATTGTCCAAATCTTTGTATAAATAATGTTGATAACATTTCTGATTTGCATTGGCTACACTCCATGTTTGATTTGCTGCTTTAACTAGTTTGTTGAAAGACACTGTTTTACAGTCTGGTATTGTCAAATATATGAATCTTTCAGTGTCTGTAAGTAGTGGAAGAAAACGTACAATTTTCACATTCATGTTTCCATTTATAACGAAGTCCAAAAAGATTTTCAATTTTAATTTTAAATACTGCAAGCGTGTACATTAGAAGTTCCTGAGCATCTTGTAGGACATTCTGTGTATATTGTGTAGAACCAGAACATATATCCAGAATATTTCAAATATCAAAAACACCTTGCATTTTACTTATATCAGTTCTCAATTTTTTATCAATACAATGCAACAAGGAACAAAACCTTTTTTCTCAATTCTCCATAATGTGCTGTTACAGACTTTCTAGAAAAAATACCACATTGACCACTGCATTAGCAGAGCAGTTGATACCTAAACTATTTTCTAACTGATGTCCAACAATCTGTTCAATAGTGTCCTTTTTCTTTTCGCTTGGAATCTCAACATTATCTTGATTTTTTCTCTTCTCTTTAACTTCACTACAGATATTGTCATGTCTTCTCTTTTGACCTACTACACGCTTTTCATATACAGGATACTCACCTAAATTGAGAGCATACAATCTTCTTAATCGATTATACTCTCTTACACAATTTGCATCTGCACTAATCTTTCTCCCATCAAAATCAATCAAATGCAATCCAGATAAAGTCCTGACTCTGGACAAAGCAACATATGCCATACCCTCTTTAAATACTGTACTTTCTATGTTTACCAAAGCACTGTCTACACTTAAACCTTGAGATTTATGAACAGTCACCGCATATACCAGAGGAAGACGAAACTGTTTTCTATGAACATACAAATGTTTAACAAGCAAAAAATTAACCCAACAATGATCAATTTTACTTCTTCAATTTGATCAAATTTGGGTTTCAAGAATTCAATTCCATCTCGATTTTGATAATTAACAAAATAAACAACTTTACCCATTGCTCATTTAGTAAACCCTTTTCCACATCCAAATTATGCAGTAAAATTACCCGACAGTTTACACATAGATATAAATTATTTTCTAAACCAGCAATTATAGATATAGATTTTTCTAAAGAATGCAATTTTGTTTTAAATGCTTCCATCAAAATAATAGTGATTCCTTCATGCTCTATTTTGTCAATGGCTTCCATTTTTATTATTTGTTAATTTTCCAGCTTCAAACGTTCATCATTGAATGTAGAACACTGGCGTAGTGTTGGCATTAAGCAGATTAACGATTTATTTTCTAGTGGATCTTGACTCATTGGAGCAGAACTTTGACTGTCTTGAGAACTGTCTCTAGCGATCTCAGCTGCAATAGTAGCTTCTTGATGAATTTCTTCATTCAACATTTTGAGATAATTTGCAAAAACTGTGCATTCAATGCTATCTGTACAAACATTGAAAGAATCTTCATAGCACTGAAAATATCCTAGTAATTCCATTTCTGTACGCCAAGGCTTGAAGAGTTGTAAAAGTGCTAAATAGTAAAATTATCTTCTATCAGCAGTATCACAACTCAGTTTTCTATGATTAATCAGAGTTCCCTTACTTTGTTTCACCAAACATCCATCTGAACCAATCACTACATATTTTTCTTCATTTATGTTTTCTGTAGTATTTCTCTTAAAACTGTAATATTGCAGCTCTTCATAAAGACATATGTTTTCTATATGATGACTTCTATTTGGATAGTATGTATCCAACATGTTTGTTTTGACAATATCTGTATTTTCTGGTTCATTTACAGCCAAATATTTGATTTCTTGTATAGATTTAAGTACTCGATTTCGCGTTGCAGAAAGACCTAGACTCACCCAAATGATTCTTCTAGACTTTGAGTATAAACCTGCAGATGACAAGCGATCGAGCATTCGTACACTCGAATCTCTCGATGGGATAACATCTTCAAACTGAAACTGTACAATTTCTTCCTAAGACTCTTCTCATGGAAAATTTCTTCCCACATTTCTTTCAACTCTGTCTTATCTGATTTTAATATGTACGATGTCACATATCGAGCAACAGCAATGGAATTGTCTGCAACAAATTGGATATCCATATTAGCATTCCTCATTGAGAGAATAACTGGAATATAATCATTGATATACTTTGATTCTTCACTTATTCTCAAATTGTATGTATTTTTGAGGGATTTTCTAGTGGTGGTATGTTTTACAGCTGACATAAAACTGTTTACTTTTCTTTTGGATATTACTGGACGTGGAAATCCAAAACGACATTTGGTATAAAACTTTTCCTTGGACTTGTACTTCTGTCGACAGTATTTGCCACATAGATGACTTTGAAATCGTAACACTTGTTGCCTTAAGGTGTTTTCTTCTGTTCTTTTTGGCATAGAACATGTAACAATCTTCAATAAAAGATACAACAGTTTCATCCGAATCAGTTACAAATTTGGGTGCATCCTTGAACCGTAACAGCATATGTATATGAGGAGCAACTCTAGCTTGATACTTCTTTCTCCAAAAGAAATCAATACCTTCTCTAAGAGGAGGATTCTTTTTATTGCAAATAAAAGACATCATAGTTTCAAACCTATGATTGAAATATATGCATACATTTACTGGATTCAAAGAGCACAATTCTCCAGGTGTCTTGTTGTCAATATTTTTTATATCTGTATTTGCTTCTCAGAGAAATTCAAGTAAATCAATCCAAGCATATTCAGCACAGCTTAGGGTAAGAAACCATGTAGTAGTTTCTAAGCTCCTTAGCTTGCATTTAAGTTCTCCATGCCGACGATACCAATACTCCTTAGTATCACGCCGACATGCCATCAAATTAATCAGTTGAGATTCTAAATGATCGTCTCTCTGATATACTTTATCCATAAATTCCTTTGCAGAAAAATATTGAAGATGTACTCCTGTTTTTAATATGTGGTTGACTGCATATGAAAGTCCAGACAAGTCACTCTCAAACAAAAGATGAAAAATATATGGGGTACATTGTCAAAATCTAGGATCTTCTGCATACAATCTTGCTGTCCAATATTGTAATGCAGGAATCTGCACTGATCGTTTGTCATATAGACCACCTTTTCCAGTTGGCAACAGCTGCAGAAAACAACGAGCATTCAAACTTTTTTTCCATACACTCATGGGAGTCCCCTTCACTTTCCTCATTTGAAATAATTCAATAGTATTCCCCATCACTTCTTTCGAATGAAGTGGATATACACTATAATGTTCATAAATTTGTTCACTTTTGGACATGTCCACTATTTCAATTTGACCACTTGACATTTCACTATCATCTCCTAAAATGATTTCTTCTTTTTCCCAAAAACATTTTTTTCAGTAATCATTGTTTTTTATAAGATATAATGTTGCTTTTCGCACTTTCCTGACATCCATTAATTCCTGCCAGATTTTCTTACTCTTAGTAGGAACACCATTAACTAGAATAACTAGTGGTTCACTTTCTACATTCTCTACACCAATAGTTTCAATATTTTTCTTTAAATCTAGAGGTAAATATACAACTCTTCCTTTTAATCCCCTCTGTAAATCTGTAGGAGGCAATTTACGTACTTTAGGCTCCATACGAACAATAGCTTGAAATGGGTGCCAACATTGAATCAAAATAGACTCATATGTGTTTAAATCTATCTGTTCTGGAGGATTAGTTACCAACTCTAGATTATTATGGACAGCTCTAGCAGGCATTTTTTTATTGTCTAATTTGTTATCACAATATTTACAAATACGCTGATCAGAACCCAAATCAAAGCAATCCTCTACCAACAAATAAGTTGAAAATCCTTCCACTTATCATTATTTTCTCTTTTACTTTTTAAATATAGATCAACAGTCCTAGTCTGATTTCTATAGTGAGTTTGTCAGCAACAAATACAAGAATAATTTGGCCTTTCACGTGAAGTCACCTTAAACTTTGTAATTTGTTCTTCAAACTTTTCTGTAGTAGTATGTACCACATGTTATTCAACATCTAATGTCTCACTTTCTGCACTCTCTTTTTCAGGACCAAAGTAACAAAACTCTATTTCATCACACACCTTTTTTACATCTGATACTGACCCACACAAAAGAGCACTGTTAAACTCATGTAAAATAATGTCAGGACTTTTTGCGAATTACAATCGTCTGACTAACTTCCGCATTTGAGAATGATGTATTGCTAACATTATAAAATGATGAAAAGCACTATGACATACTTTTCTAGAAAGACAAGCCAGAGAATGACCTTGGAAAACAGTATTTATTCTCACTCTGCAAGGATCTAGTCCTTGCAACATCTTAATTTTTTGTTTAAGACATTTTTTACTATACTCTCGTAAATAATTGTGTAAAATATCAATAGATTCCTGTCATATATTACAAATACTACTACAATCCCAAGTATACACTGGGGCTTTAGGAAGTCTTCCAAGTACTTCATCAGCTATCAGTTCTTCTATATATCTAGGAACCATCTTCTCTTTCTCAATTGGACAACCATTTCTAACCTCATAAGCTCAACCACTGATGTCAACTGCAAGCAGTAATGTATTGGTTTGAAAATAACTCTCTTCATTAAAAAAAGGCTCTGAACTTGAACTGGTTTTCCATTCACTCAAAAAGAAAAAAACGTTAGTTCTGTTAATTAGTCTCTTCTTATCAAGTGATCGAATTCTATATAAAACTAAAATGAATAATTTTCTTTTCAATTCAAAAGCCTTTTCAACAATAGTTTCAATTTCTTTCTTCTTTTTATAAAATGCTGCTCTTCTTTTAAATGTCGGTACAAAAAGGGGGGTGGTGATGGACGGAGCATCCCAGTCAAAAGATCTGGGTTTAATCCATCACCGTTCTGGAATGCCAGAAACCGGTCCTCGGAAGCTTGTTCCCGGTCCAGGGAAGACATGGCTTGGCAGTTCGGGCTGGACTGTTCCCATGAGGCACAGGGTCAGACTGATTTGCATATAGCCATGTCTGAACTGGGGTGGCAGAGTGGGCTAAAGATTGGTGATGGATTAAACCCAGATCTTTTGACTGGGTGTGAGTGTTTGATTGATTCAGATGCTCCGTCCATCACCACCCCATTTTTGTACCGCTTTTGGCCGCCATAAGTGTGGCAGGGTATGCTCAGACGTGAGTCCCTTGATCACTTTGCCACTGGATTCAAGCAAGCTGGGCTGAAGACGGCTGGAATGCCAAAAAACGGTTCTCGGAAGCTTGTTTCCGGTCCAGGGAAGACATGGCTTGGCAGTTCGGGCTGGACTGTTCCCATGAGGCACAGGGTCAGACTGATTTGCATATAGCCATGTCTGAACTGGGGTGGCAGAGTGGGCTAAAGATTGGTGATGAATTTAACCCAGATCTTTTGACTGGGTGTGAGTTTTTGATTGATTCAGATGCTCCGTCCATCACCAGCACTTTTTGGAACGCTTTTGGCTGCCATGAGTGTGGCAGGGTATGCTCAGATGTGAGTCCCTTGCTCACTTTGCCACTGGATTCAAGCAAGCCAGGCTGAAGATGGCTGGATTGCCAGAAACCGGTCCTCGGAAGCTTGTTTCCAGTCCAGGGAAGACATGGCTTGGCAGTTCGGGTTGGACTGTTCCCATGAGGCACAGGGTCAGACTGAGTTGCATATACCCATGTATGAACTGGGGTGGCAGAGTGGGCTAAAGAACGGTGATGGATTAAACCCAGATCTTTTGACTGGGTGTGAGTGTTTGATTAATTCAGATGCTCCGTCCATCACCACCCCCTCTTGTACCGCTTTTGGCCGCCATAATTGTGGCAGGGTATGCTCAGACGTGAGTCCTTTGCTCACTTTGCCACTGGATTCAAGCAACCCGGGCTGTAGACGGCTGGAATGCCAGAATCCGGTCCTCGGAAGCTTGTTTCCGGTCCAGGGAAGACATGGCTTGGCAGTTCGGGCTGGACTGTTCCCATGAGGCACAGGGTCAGACTGATTTGCATATAGCCATGTCTGAACTGGGATGGCAGAGTGGGCTAAAGATTGGTGATGGATTAAACCCAGATCTTTTTACTGGGTGTGAGTGTTTGATTGATTCAGATGCTCCGTCCATCACCACCCCCTTTTGTACCGCTTTTGGCCGCCATAAGTGTGGCTGGGTATGCTCAGACGTTAGTCCCTTGCTCACTTTGCCACTGGATTCAAGCAAACCGGGCTGAAGACGGATGGAATGCCAGAAACCGATCCTCGGAACCTTGTTTCCAGTCCAGAGAAGACATGGCTTGGCAGTTCGGGCTGGACTGTTCCCATGAGGCACAGGGTCAGACTGATTTGCATATAGCCATGTTTGAACTGGGGTGGCAGAGTGGGCTAAAGATTGGTGATGGATTAAACCCAGATCTTTTGACTGGATGTGAGTGTTTGATTGATTAAGATGCTCCGTCCATCACCACCCCCTTTTGTACTGCTTCTTTTAAATGTCTTCACATCTTTCAACAAGTTAAAGACAACTCTATTGTAACACATTTTCTTTCTAATTTCTTCATACTGACTCTTACATCTTTTATCATATGTTGTGTCTTTTGAATGTGCTTTCTCATTATTTATGTTTCTTTTTTTCTTCTTTTGTTTTGTTGTTGAGGCATTCTTTCTACTTTTCACAATGTGCACACTGTTTCTAGGCTTTGAATTTTTTTAAATAAATTCTTTTGTTCTCTCACCGCAAGACTTTTTTACTTTTCCCCAGATGTTGTTGTTCATCTAATTCTTGCTGTTGAATTTTCTTCAAATAATAGTACTTTTTCTGTTGTTTTCTCTTTTCTGTTCTTCTAGCCATTATAAGTTTATTTTAATGATGATGAACAATATCTGTAAAAAATAAATATATATATTATTTTAATAAATCTATAAAATATACTATTCCATTATTAAACAAACCAAAATAAAAACCATTTGAACACTTCCGTTTGAAATCACAATTAATTTACTGAAGTTCACAGGTACTAATTGAATAATTATTGGAATGAATAAGTGTTATACAAATGCATAGACAGTGTATGAGTATCTAGAGTACTGTTAAATAACAGCACAGCGACTTTATAAGTATTTATGTTTCAGCAGAGTCATTAGATAAGGACATGCTTCTGTCATGATGATTGAAGGAGTGCACACAGACTCACAGTATAAATCCTAACTTTCCAAACTATTACCTTGATTATTGCAGGAGTGAATAAGTAGCCTACAAAGACTTAGGGGACTGCATACATTGGACACATTTGACTATACCACTGTTTATCTCAATGCCTGAGTCATTGCGTAAGCGCATAGACAGTGACTGGGTCTCTAGAGTGCTAGTAGTTGCAGCAAGGTGAGTAAGTGCTTCTGTTTCAGAAGAGTGATTAGATGAGGACATGCTTCTGTCAGGATGATTGTAGGAGTGGACACAGACTCACACTGTGGTTCCAGACAAACATTACTCTTACCTGTATTTTTGCAGGACTGACTCAGTGTCGTAAATTATCAGCGAACAGGTTAGCATTCGCTAAAGCCAGTGAGTTTTCAGATGTTATCTTGCCCGCTTCTTGGAAGCCATTTTGTATTTCTGTCAGCCATTTTGTATGCCATGTGCTACCTCCTGTTCACCATGTGCTCTGTCCTACCTCTTTGTTAGCTGCTTGTGTAATCTGCCTAGAAACAAGTTATATTTAGCTTCTGTCAATTACACGCATGCTCAGTCGACCCACAGCTGTTTCTGATCCATCACTGTCAGAAATGTGTTTACCCCGACTGGACAATCGTTGTCTCCTCCCACTAGTTGAATGTGTGTTCTCGAAATGTCCTTATATGTACATAAAACTCATTTGAACATGTGTACCGCCTTCTTTTGAGCCCCTGTGTGGGTATAAAAGCACCATGTGCCTTCCATTCGGGATGCTACTTCATGTATTGCCTACGGGAACTGTGTAACTGTAGTTCCAGCTCATGAGGTCTTAATAAATCTGTCTTTTCTATTCCAGTTTCCGTGCCAACTTCACTTTTATGGTTTTAGGGCTTTAAAGTGGAGCAATTAGGCCTTGCTGAGACTCGATAACACAAATTGGCGCATCCAACATGGGGCTCATTGGCTACTCGGATGCCCGAATGACTGATCGAAATGAAGGACTGGAAACTCGCTTTGGACGTGATCACTGCTGGAGGAGACCCGAGTCTTGGCATCTACGGCATTTTCCCTTTCTTTCTGATCTGACCATCCAGGTGGTGCCGGTCCTCAACTGAGATCTCTTCTGTTGATTCGTTGTGAAGAGACCATTTAGGCAAAACCTATGCTGGAAGCCGCACTCTTGTATATTCCTCCTAAAGGCGAGGGAACAGATGAGGATAAAGCTTCTGCTGATGCTAAGGGTTATTTTATTTATAATTGGGTTTATACTCCTTGGAATAGAGCGAATGTTATGGCTCTTAAGACCGTATTGCCCGAAACGCGTAAAAATCCAGCAGACTTTTATGAGGAAGTTGAGGGTGCTATTAGTTCTTGTACTATGACACTGCCTGATATTGATTTGTTTTTTGGATTGATTTTAACCACTGATATGTGAACTATTCGTAAAGTTGATGATAATGTAACCTTTGGAGCATTATGGAAAAATAAAGAATTAGCAGATTCCGAAAGGGAACCCGCACAGAAACCATGTCGGCTAATTCTAGATCTTACAGCAGCTATATTGGTTAAATTAAAAATGATTATTCCCTCTAAAAAGATAGATTGGACTATATTAGCATCGTGCAAACAAAAAGTAGATGAGTCAGTGTCAGATTTCTTTACGCGTTTTGAGGAAGCATTTCATGATTTTAGTGGCAAATCATTAACGGAGGATACAGGCAGACATTTGTTCGTTGATAAATATGTCACCAACTTGCAGCCAGAAATAGCCAGTCACTTAAAAGCTAGTGAGAATTTGTGGACTACCTCTTCTCCGGTTTCTTTTTTAACCATGGCTCAGTATTACGAACGTCAGGAGCTAGAAGCGAAGGGTAATGAGGATAAAAAGACTAAAGATTTGAAGATGAAAGTTATGACGGCTCAAGTTTATGGTCCACCTTTTAGAGGTAATGATAGAGGTAGACATGGAGCCTATGGATTGTCTTTCACTCGTTCTAATTTATCAGTTGACCAGTGTGCATATTGCAAACAGTCTGGACATTGGCTTTCTGATTGTCCGGTATTACGCACCCAGCAAAATCAACGCGGACGAGGATAAATGAGAAATTGTTCAGGATGCTCAGGGCCTAGAGGGAGCACAAATGATCGTGCTAGGTTTGATTCTAATGAACGAAGAAAGAATGGGTTTAACACCTTTGATAGGCGAAACCAATATCAAATATCTGATTGTGCGCCATCTGATTTTCATTTCTGTTTATGCATAGGATTGCCTAGGATGGGGTAAGGAATCGGTTGAAGTTACAGTAGATCAGACGGGTCCCTATATTACACTACATGTTTTGGGTTCTACTAATCAGTTTCTGGTTGATACAGGAGCTACTCGTAGCGCCTTTTCTAAACAATTGGTTCCAAGGGCTCCCCTGTCTGGCTCAACTATTACATCAATAGGGTTCGATGGAACGCCCTCCCTTAGCCCATTGTCACAACCACTTACATTCCATGTTGACAAGTTTACTGCTCCATGCCCATTTTTGCTTTCACTGAACGCGCCATACAATATTGTGGGTCTCAATATGCTTAAGATTTCAGAGCTACAATACGCTGTGCTCCTGAAGGAGTGCGTGGTATTTTGAATGAGAATCACCCTGTGCCCGAAAGATCTTGTCTTCTTAAAGAGGACACTGCATTAGCTTCACTTCTGAGTGTTTTGTGGGCTACTTTGGACACTGATGTAGGACAGATGATTGTTCCACTAGTTCATATTAGTGTCAAGGAGTGTGCTTTATTACCTCGTTTGCCTCAGTATAGGATGTCACAAGAGGGTGAAGAAGCACTTACACATATTGTTTGTGATTTGATTGAAGTTGGGGTTGTGGAGGAAGTCCCTTACAATGTTTGCAATAGCCCGATTCTTTCCATTTTGAAAAAAGATACTGATACTAGGATTTATAGGTTTATTATCGATTTACCGGAAGTGAATAGGATCGAGGAACCACAATATCCTGTTGTTTCAGATATTACAACATTACTTACTTTGGTCCCCCCCACAGCGACCAAATTCTCTGTGATAGACTTGAAGAACGCTTTAGTTTCAATCCCTATTCATCCTGATAGTCAATATTTGTTCGGCTTCACTTTGAATAATCGATCGTACAGATTTTGCAGGATTCCTCAAGGCTATACAGAGAGTCTAAGGGCCAGATGTAGGTAGCCCTTTACCGATCGGAATCGGACGAAAATACCGATTTTCGGCCGTTTCCGATCGGTAAAGGGCTATCGAGATGTAGGGGCACATTTTCGGTAATTTTACTGAATCGGTATCATTACCGAATCGGTAAATTTACCGATTCGGTAATATGTACCGAATCGGTAAAATAATTACCGATTCGGTAATATTTACCGATTCGGTAAAATTACCGAAAATGCAATGTAGGTAGGCTATTTACCTTTGGCACATGGCTGACAGAATCGGTATTTTACCATGGAATACAAATCCATGGTAAAATACCAATTCCTGTGTACATGCACATCTGTGCATGTACACATGTGCCATGTGACAGACAGACGTGCCCTTAGGGCATGTCTGTGTGCCACATTGCACACATGCCCGTTTTGGGGGTGCTAGAGGGTGTCAAAGTGACACCCCCTGCACCCTTGACAAAATCGGTATTTACCGATTCAGTAAATACCGATTCGGTATTTGAATTGAATCCTATGGGCTTCAAAGGCCCATAGGATTCAATAGCAAATACCGATTCGGTATTTACCGAATCGGTAAATACCGAATTTGTAAGGAATCGGTAACGATTCCAGATGTTGGGACCTACATCCCATTTACCGATTTTGAAATACCGAATCGGTAGCATTCGGTATTTCAAAATCGGTAAATGGGATTTACCTACATCGGGCCCTAGGTATTTACAGTCAAGCACTGAAAAGGCAACTTGATTCTTTTGACTTACCGAAAGGAGTGGCTCTCATACAATATGTCGATGACATCTTGTTGGCAGCCGATACGCCTGAACTGTGTGAAGAAAGTACTTTGTCTTTGCTTTCTTTTCTTGCTACGCACCATCACAAAGTGTCACGAAAGACACTGCAATATTGTAGATCGAAGGTGACCTACTTAGGACACCTTCTCTCTAAGGAGGGTCGCGCACTGACACCTGATTGTATTCAAGCAATTCTAGATACACCAGTACCTTCCACTCAGAAAAATTTTCGTGTCTTTATTGGTTTGACTTCATTTTGTAGGCAGTGGATATTAGGATAATCACACATCGTCAAACCCTTGTTAGCACTTTCGACTAAAGACACTCCCATGCCCCTCCCATGGACAGATGAATGTGAAAATGCTTTCAGCAGTTATGTCAAGCTCTTTGTTCTGCACCAGTGTTAGGTACTCCTGATTACACAAAGGCTTTTACACTCTATGTGCATGAGAAAGATGGATGTGCATTGTCAGTTTTAGTACAGACACACGGCAATAAGCAGCATCCCTGTGCATACTTTTCATCGGTCCTTGATCCTGTTGCTCAAGGATTGCCTGGGTGTTTTCATGCAGCGGCTGCAGCAGCTGTGTCTATACGTCAGAGTGAAGGGATAGTTTTGTCACATAAACTGTTAGTATTAGTACCCCATGTAGTAGATGCTCTTCTGAATCAGACTAGGACACAACATCTAACTAGTGCCCGTCTGACAGGATATGAACTGACATTACTAGCACCTCATATTACTTTGAAGAGGTGTGCCACGTTAAATTCAGCCACTTTGTTGCCATGCCTTGCGGCTCAGTCCCAATCAAAGGAGCCTCATGATTGCATTTTCCTTACTGAAGAACAGACTAAGGATCGCATTGACTTGCAAGACACGCCCCTTCCAGATGTAGATGGGGAATTGTGGGTTGATGGTTCATGTCTGAAGTTACCAGATGGCACGACATCAGCTGCATATGCCATTACAACACTTGAGACAGTAGTGGAGACAGCTCGCATACCACAGAAGTCGGCTCAGGCAGCTGAACTAATAGAGCTGACACGAGCGTGTGAGCTTAGCACTGATTTATGTGTGAACATTTACACGGAAAGCCGCTATGCTTTCGGAGTGGCTCATGATTTTGGCCTACTCTGAAAGGAGAGAGCTTTTCTAACATCATACAGGATGCAGATTATGAATGAAGAATTGGTACAGAATCTTTTAACTGCGCTAACATACCCAAAGAAGATAGCGATTGTGAAGTGTAGCGCACATAAGAAAGTGACTGATGAAATAGGACAGGTTAATGCTTTTGCTGATCGCGTATCTCGTGAGACTGCGATGCAGCGAAGCGCCACTTCCATGTGCGTAGTAGAATCTAAAGCTAAGTGATGGCATGATGCTAGAGAGGAAGTACTAGATATACAGAGATCTGCCTCAAAAGCAGAACTTGAGCAATGGTCCAAAGAAGGAGTGTTGGACGATGAGGGTTGCTGGCGTACTAAAGACATGGATAAGTGGAAATTACCTGCAGCCTATTTACAACCTATGGTTCAAATGGCACATGGGCGGGCACATGTTGGAGCTCTCGCAATAACGAAATTGCTTACATGAGTCTGGGAGCATCCTGAGATTGCCAGCACTGCTAAGAGAGTGGTACAGTCTTTCTTGATCTGTTTACAATATAATCCTGGTAAAGGGACACAAACTCCTACAGGAGGGTTTGCTACACCGACTGCACCTTTTGAAGTTTTGCAGATGGATTACATCCAGCTTGTGCGCTGCAACAATCTAAAGTATGTCTTAGTGGTGGTTTGCGCCTTCAGTAAATGGATAGAGGCATACTCCACGAAAGATAATACAGCGCTAACTACAGCTAAGGTGCTGTGTAAGGAGTATTTCCTGAGATTCAGTGTTTGTAAACTTTTGTGGAGTGACAACGGACCCCATTTTATTGGGCAAGTTGTTGAGTATGTCCTGAAAGGATTAGGAATCAAACAGAAATTTCATGCAGTTTTCCATCCACAATCAGCAGGATTGGTGAAAAGGTACAATGCTACTCTTAAGCTTAAATTAGCAAAAATAGTGGCTTCCACGTCTTTGAAGTGGCCGGATGCCTTACCTCTGGCATTGTTATCCATAAGATCGGTGCCACATTCATGATCTGGGCTCACACCTTATGAAGTGGTGGTTGGAAGACCAATGAATATTTGGGGAGGCTCCTAAGCCACGTCCTATACATGATGTACCTTGTGTTTTGATGAATGACTATTTGGCACAATTAACAGATACTTTACTTTCCATTCATCATCAGGTCCGAGAAGTTCTTCCTGACAGATCTACAGGTGAGGCTCACGATCTTCAGCCTGGGGACCAGGTTATGGTCCGAGTCCTTGAGAGGCCGAACAGCTTGGAGCTGAAGTGGCGCGGACCAGAAGAGTTACTTTTGGCCACGAGGACGGCAGTTCGGGTGACGAACCGGAAAAGGTGGATACATGGCACCCATTGTCGCCGAGTGTCACCTGCCTTGGTGGAACCTGCTTTGCTGACTGATCAACGAGAACTTCTGGATAAGGAAAAGAGTCCATCCATCACACCTGACGAATCTGAGGAGGTCTTTCCGGACCACACAATTCCTGGAACATCACGATATCAACTGAGACCAAGAAAAGAATCTGTTTTGTCAAAGAAGACTGGTTGAGCTACCGCCCTGGGTAGTAAAACGGAATGCCGACATGGCAAGGGGGGGATCAGCCCTGCTTAGTGTAGTGACACCCGTCTTGACCTGCGGTGAAGAAATCAATGGCTGCCCACGGAATAAGAGCTTCAATGATCATTTAAATAGTTATTTTTTTTAGAAAATTTTGCTTATTACTGCTACTTAAATGAGTAACAGAAGATTCATTTGTGCTGTAGGGTTTGTTGTTGCTATGGTGATTATTAGCAATAGCAGCTTGGTTTTTGGAGAAGGTGGCCCCTGTTGGACAACTTTTGCTTGCCACTACTCCAGTTCCAATTGAACATTTTCCTTTTACCCTTCCCTATCATGAACAAAAACATCGACAATCTTATTTGAATAACATTTTTATCCAGATGTTACATCATACGCACAATGCTACCAACACTACCAACTGTCGGGTGTGTGGGATGATGCCTGCCCACCAGAAAAAGGGAGGAACACCTTTTATTCCACTTCCCTTTTCTCACAATGGTTATTGTCAAGCTTGGTATGCGCTTTTGTTTGCATCTAGAAAACCTTTGATAGGCGGGATTAACTTTCGTCTTAATAAAGTTTGTTATCAAGATAAGGATGGATATCCTCAAGCTAAAGGAACTAAATGGGAACGGGAAAAGTACCAACCAGACAATGTTTCGTCACCATATATCTTCACCAGAATAAGGACAATTAAAATTGATGAACTTTTTGTGATTTCTGTTACCAGAGCAAAAGCAGACTTATGTATTAGTAGTCTGGGGACTTTTCTAGTAGGGAGTAGTGAATGCACTATCGTATTGACAATTGAAGCTGCAAACAACAGCACATTTACGGCTTCTCACAATACATAGTTTATTTGTGGGAATAAAGGTTATTATCAGCTTCCAATGGGTTGGTCAGGAGTGTGCTACATATCTCCTGTATTTTTGGCACCAGCGTTATATCACAATAATCTTGTATTGTACAATGATATTTCTATAAATAGAGTTAAGAGAACAATTAGTATGGATGAAGTGGACCAGACTGACAATACATTACAGCAATATATTGATTTTAATCTGGGTTTGTTCTTCTTTGTGGATGCTGCATTAAACAGTCGAAAGATAAGGTGATTAACTCGAGTTGTAGAAGCTGTTGCAAATCAGACAGCAATGGCATTAGGAAATATTACAGCGGAGCTCCAAATTGCAAAAATTGTTGCTCTCCAGAATTGAATGGTTTTAGATGTAATGTTAGCTGATCAAGGTGGTGCATGTCGTATTATCGGAAGTAGTTGTTGTGTCTTTATCCCCGAAAATTCGCCATCAGTATATGATGAAATTTCTAAACTGCATAAAATTGCTGCAGAAATCCATCCAGAAACTGGTACATGGACATTTTTAAGCTGGATATGGTCATTATTTACCTCTTGGAGTTGGAAGATATTGACTGCCCTATGCTTTGTAATTACAATATTATTTACGTGTTGTGTAGAGCTACAATGTGGTCCTATGATCTCCTCCATTTGTATTTCTGCTTGTACCCCTATTAAAAAAATTTCCCTGAAATGAAAGCCCAACAGAAGGAAATTGCTGAAATGATGCTAATAGATGTATATGATGCATATTTAGATTATCCCTGATGAACAGCTGCCTTCAGCTAGATGCTAAAAGGGTCGTCTGTCATAAATTAACAGCGAGCAGGTTAGCATTGGCTGAAGCCAGTGAGTTTTCTGATGTTATCTTGCCCGTTTCTTGGAAGCCATTTTGTATTTCTGTCAGCCATTTTGTATGCCATGTGCTACCTCGTGTTCACCATGTGCTCTGTCCTACCTCTTTGTTAACTGCTTGTGTAATCTGCCAAGAAACAAGTTATATTTAGCTTCTGTCAATTACACGCATGCTCAGTCGAGTCACATCTGTTCCTGATCCATCACTTTAGCCCAACTAGACAATCGTTGGTTCTCCCACTATTGGACATGTGTACTGCCTTCTTTTGAGCCCCTGTGCGGGTATAAAAGGACCATGTGCCTTCCATTCGGGGTGCTACTTCATGCATTGCCTAAGGGTACTGTGTGACTGTAGTTCCACCTCATGAGGTCTTAATAAATCTGTCTTTTCTATTCCAGTTTCTGTGCCAACTTCACTTTTATGGTTTTAGTGCTTTAAAGCGGCGCAATTAGGCCTTGCTGAGACTCGATACCACATCAGTAGTCTGCAAGGGGTAAAGGGACCACATACAATATGCACATTTGACTGTACCACTGCTTGTGTCAATGCCTGAGTCATTGTGCAAGTGCCTAGACAGTGACTGGGTAACTAAAGCACTAGTAGTTGACTGCAAGGTGAGTTTATGCGTCTCTCAGGATGATTGTAGGAGTGGACTCTGACTCACAGTGTGATTCCAGACAAGCATGACTATTACCTGCATTTTCGCAGGACTGACTTAGTAGTCTGCTTTGTACCACTGCTTGTCTCAATGCCTGAGTCATTCTGCAAGTGCATAGACAGTGACTGGGTAGCTAGAGAGCTACTAGTTGACAGCAAGGTGAGTTTATAAGTACTTATGTTTTAACAGAGTGATTAGATAAGGACATGCTTCTGTCAGGATGGTTGTAGGAGTGGATACAGACTCGCAGTGTGATTCCAGACAAGCACGACTATTACCTGGATTTTTGCAGGACTGACTCAGTAGTCTGCAAGGGGTTAAGAGACCACATATATTGTGCACATTTGACTGTACCACTGCTTGTCTCAATGCCTGAGTCATTCTGCAAGTGCATAGACAGTGACTGGGTACCTAGAGTGCTAGTAGTTGACAGCAAGGTGAGTTTATATATAAGTACTTATGTTTATGTTTTAGCAGATTGAATAAATAAGGACTTGTTTCTGTCAGGAGGATTGTAGGAGCGGACACAGACTCACAGTGGGATTCCAGACAAGCATGACTATTTACTGGATTTTTGCAGGACTGACTCAGTAGTCTGCAAGGGGTTAAGTGACCGCATACATTTTGCATATTTGACTGTACAACTGCTTGTCTCAATGCCTGAGTCATTGCGCAAGTGCATAGACAGTGACTGAGTACCTAGAGTGCTAGGATTTGACAGCAAGATAAGTTTATAAGCGCTTATGTTTCAGCAGAGTGATTAGATAAGAACATGCTTCTGTCAGAATAATTGTAGGAGAGGACACAGACTCACAGTGTGATTACTGACTTGCATGACTATTACCTGGATTTTCGCAGGACTGGCTCAGTAGTTTGCAAAGGGTTACAGGACTGCATACGAGGGTCACATTAGACTGTACCACTGCTTGTTTCAACGCCTGAGTCATTGTGCAAGTGCATACACAGTGACTGGGTACCTAGGCGCATATGTATGAAACACATTTTTTGTTGCAAATGCTTTGAATCTTAAAATACATTGTTTGCAACTTAAAATTTGCCAAACGCGATGTATGAGCAATTTCGCATCGCAAAAATAAGAAATTGCAAAAATAGCGATTTCTTACTCTGCGAAATAATACATTTGTGAATTTTCAAACTCAGATTTTTTTAGTTTGCGAAATTCGCAAACCAAGAAATCACATTTTAAGAAATTGCAAAGAAATGTATGAAAAATAATTGTGAAAAATGAAAATTCGCTAAATAAGAAGAAATCGCAATTACCACCAATTGCTTGCAGGTGGTAACCAGACGCAAACTACTTAAACCAGCCCACAATTCAACAGAGTCTTCCGCAATAGCAGCACTATATGTAATAGCCAGGAGGCTGCAAATTCGGGCCCTAGCACAGAGGAGAATGAGACAAGAACGGATCTTCAGGCTGCACGTCACTCTGTTCCAGCAGACTGAAGAGGAGATATATGAGAAGTACAAGCTGCACCCACAAACCAAGTTGGACCTGATTGTGGAGCTGAAACCCTACTTGGAACACCCAACAGGCAGGACCCAAACAATTCCCACTCATGTGCAGGTCTTGTGCTCCCTGCACCTCCTGGCCTTAGGGAGTTTTCAATGGGTGATAGCAAAGGTTAGGGGGGTCTCACAGAGTACCCTGTTGTGCTTTTTCCATGCCTTTTTAAATGCAATGCTACAGAGGCTACCACATCACATATACTTCCCCAGCACACAACCAGAATTACAGCAAACAAAGCTGGACTTCTACCAGATTGCACGTTTCCCCCACGTCATTGGCTGCCATATATGGGACCCATGTGGCCATCACCCCCATCTACAACTGACTATGTCTACTGAACCCGTAAATGCTACCATTCCCTGAAAATGCAGATCGTGTGCAATGCCAAGTATATCATCAATGACATTGTACCTAAATACCAAGGCAGTACTCATGACTCCTTCATCTTTAGACATAGTGGGATACACAGACATCTGAGTGCTGGCGAGTTTGGTGAGGGATACCTGCTAGGTAAATGCATGGCACACATCCATCCATCCAGTACATCTTGTGAGGGGGGGTTACAGTGACTCACCTATTGTGTCTATCCCTGCAGGTGACAGTGCCTATGCAGTGCGGGACTTCATCCTGCCCCCGTATCTGGATCCAGCCAATGCAAGGGAGAGGAGCTACAACAGGGCACAAAGATCTATATGCTGTGTCATAGAGCGTACCTTTGGGATCCTCAAGAGCCGGTTCCGGTGTCTGCATAAAAGCGGAGGAGCACTGCAATACAGCCCTGAGACCTCCTGTGAAATCGTGGCAACCTGTGCAATGCTTCACAACATGGCAATGAGAAAAGGCACCACAATTGATGTGACTGATACAGATATATCGGATGATGACGGCCCCGCCCCCCATTACAGATCAGCATCAGAAGTTGGGGCAGCTGCCATACGTCAGAGACGGGATGAGATCACCCAGACCTACTTCTAGGTGAGTCAAGATGACATGAGGCAACATGATTATTTTAATCAGTACTGTGTTTATTCATACCTGAAACACAATGACTGTTGCTGTGCCAAGCACATGTTATGTCGACAGTGCAGGTAGTCCTAAAAAGCAGTGGAATAAGTATGCATGGGTTGCATCACCCATTGGGGCTACTCTTTAAGTGTACAGTTCACCTCCTTCGGTGATGGACTGCTGCTGGCCATTCTCCTGGCTGAGTGCCCTCCGTTGGGTACCTTGGCGCTGCACCCAGTCTGCCACTGCACCTTCTAGTATCTGGCAATGTTGGTGTGCAGCTACTCCTGCTCGATGTCTCTTCACTCTCCCCAGAGACCATGAGTGCTGTGCCACCTGAATTTGACATCTGCATCTGCTCTACTGCACTGGTGACCTGTGCCAGGCCTCTTGCGATGTTGTTACAGCGGTGTGACATTTCCACCTGCGTGCTTATGCTGCGACGGGTCAAGTTGCTTGAGGTGGTGCACAGGCGGTTCACTGCCTTGGTGTAGCTGTGCAGACGGGCGTTAGCACGTTGAGCAGCCCTGTCCCTGGCTTCTTGGTCATGCTTCAATGTCACACATAGGTCACGTATGACACCTGCCATGGCCATGATGCCCCCCCCAATTTTTGTTTAGTCTGCTGAGCTCCCTATTATTTGAGTGCAAGGATTTTTGTTGCAGGTACTTTACATGTAGCATGCTGTTCTCAAGACTGGCAAAGTCTTTGAGATCTTCAACTATGGCAGTGCTGGTCCTGGCCCTTGACCTGCGTGTTTCACTTCCTGGCTCCCTCAGTTGGGGGTTTGCTGCCCACGCATGTGTGAGACACCCTGCCTTGGCTCTGTTTGCTCATTCTCCTCCGATGTGGCCTCTGTGTCATCCTCCAATGGTGACAGTTGGGGTACAAATGTGCGCTTCCTCTGCGTGATTGGTGTGGGTTCTATTTCATCGCATGAGTCCCCATTATCAGCCTGGTCCTCTGGATTTTCAAAATCCTCGTCCTCTGCACTGTCTTCAAGTGTCCTGGATTGTGCTGCGAATGTAAAGGGGAATTCATGAGTTTGTGTCATTGTCTGCATTTTTCACTCAATAAAGTTTCTACAGTTTGTATTGGGTGACTTCGGACACTCTCTTTTCCCCTTTTCACTGATTCACATGTTGCATTTAATTTGCTCTGTCTCATGGACACACTATCTTACATCTGACTACGTCTCCCATGATGCTTTGCTGTGTGTGCTGTAAGAAGTGGACCGGAGTGACATGTGTAGTTTGTATTTTGTGCATTCCTGACTGTGCACATGGGATGGGGATGTGTGTGGATATATTTTGCATGCATCTTACCTTGGCTGCTGGTTGCAGGGTCGGAGCTGTCTATGTCAGCCACACCACTGATGCTCTCAGGCAGGAGGGTTGACTCCACCAGCTCCTCATGGGGTATTGAGTCTGTTGTTGTAAATGATCCTCCCCCGGTCTTGTTGGACTCCTTCAGTCTGGTTGGCACTCTCTCATTCGACCTTTGCCGCATATCATACCATCTTTTCCTTAATTCTTCCACTGTGCGATGGGTCACACCCACGGCATTTACTTTTTCCTGGATGTCCAGCCAGATTTTCCTTTTCCTGCACTCTGGGACCCGCAGTGCCTTCTCCCCAAAGAGGAGCTCATGGCTGCACACCATCTCCTGAATGAGCACCTTCTGCTCCTTGTCACTGAGTTTGTGCTTCCTCTTCATTTGTTCTCCCTCCTTACCCTCATGTTGTTTCTGGGACTCCATTGTGGATGTTTCTCTGCTGTCTTCACTCCTCTCACTCTCCAAACAGCCTTTGACTGTGGCTAAGGCAATCAGGTGCAGCAAATCATCCCCACTTCCTGGTTGTGATGTCATCAGGCTGCACATGTATTGCAGATTCCCGTTTTTTGCTATTTCTTAATTTGCGCATTTCGCAATTAAGGAATCGCAAAGCATATTTCTGAGACTTTTTTGCGAATTTTAAGAAATCACTATTTGTTTGCGATTTTTTATTTACATCCTGATTTGCGAATCTCAAACTGGGAATCACTAAATATCGCAATTTGAGATTCGCTAATGAGGATTTTGATACATATGCCCCTTAGAGTGCTAGTAGTTGACAGCAAGTTCAGTTTATAGATACTTAGGTTTTAGCAGAGTTATTAGATCTGGACATGCTTCTGTCAAGATGATTGTAGGAGTGGACACTGACTCATAGTGTGATCCAAGACAAGCATGACTATTACGTGGATTTTTGCAGGAATGACGCACTAGTCTACAAGGGGTTAGAGGACAGCATACATTGTGCACATTTGACTGTACCACTGCTTGCCTCAATGCCTGAGTCATTGTGCAAGTGCATAGACAGTGAGTGGGTACCTAGAGTGCTAGTAGTTGACAGCAAGGTGAGTTTAAAAGTACTTATGTTTTAGCAGAGTGATTAAATAAGGACATGCTTCTGTCAGGATGATTGTAGGAGTGGACACAGACTCACAGTGTGATTCCAGACAAGCATGACTATTACCTGGAGTTTTGCAGGACTTACTCAGTAGTCTGCAGGGAGTTAAGGGATCACATGTATTGTGCACATTTAACTGTACCACTGCTTGTCTCAATGCCTGAGTCAATGTGCAAGTGCATAGACAGTGACTGGGTACCTAGAGTGCTAGTAGTTGGCAACAGAATAAGTTTATAAGCGCTTATGTTTCAGCAGAGTGATTAGATAGGGACTTTCTTATGTCAAAATAATAGTAGGAGTGGTCACAGACTCACAGTGCGATTACTGACTTGCATTACTATTACCTGGATTTTTATAGGACTGTCTCAGTAGTCAGCAAGGGGTTAGGGGACTGCATACATTGTGCACATTTGATTGTACCACTGCTTGTCTCAATGCCTGAGTCATTCTGCAAGTGCATTGACAGTGACTGGGTACCTAGAGTGCTAGTAGTTGGCAGCAAGGTGAGTTTATAAGTACTTATGTTTTAGCAGAGTGATTATATTAGGACATGCTTCTGTCAGGATGATTGTAGGGGTAGACACAGACTCACTGTGTGATTTCAGACAAGCATGCTATTACCTGGACTTTTGCAGGACTGACTCAGTAGTCTGCAAGGGGTAAGGGACAGCATACATTGTGCACATTTGACTTTACCACTGCTTGCCTCAATGCCTGAGTCATTGTGCAAGTGCATAGACATTGACTGGATACCTAAAGTGCTAGTAGTTGGCAGCAAGGTGAGTTTATAAGTACTTATGTTTTAGCAGAGTGATTAGAGAAGGTCATGCTTCTGTCACGATGATTGTAGGACTGAACACAGGCTCACAGTGTGATTCCAGACAAGCATGACTATTACCTGGATTTTTATAGGACTGACTCAGTAATCTGCAAGGGGTTAGGGAACCTCATACATTGTGTACGGTATGCAGTCTAAATATCGAGTTTTTTTATCGAATGGAGATAATATCGAGTCAGGAATATCGAGTCTGCAATAATATCGAGGTAAGTAATATCAAGGTAAGTAATATCGATTTTAATAGTGAAAAAAAAATATCGAAGGTAGTAATATCGAGTTGTGAATATCGAGTGTGTAAATTATATGGGTTTTGTGTCCAGGACCTTCTCTGACTTTGTACTTTGTGGAGTGGGAATAGTAAATTATATGGGTTTTGTATACAGCACCTTCCTTGACTTTGTACTTGGTGGTGTGGGAATAGTAAATTATATGGGTTTTGTGTCCAGCACCTTCCCTGACTTTGTACTTGGTGGTGTGGGAATAGTAAATTATTTGAGTTTTGTGTCCAGCACCTTCCCTGAGTTTGTACTTGGTGGAGTGGGAATAGTAAATTATATGGGTTTGGTATCCAGCACCTTCCCTGAGTTACTACTTGGTGGAGTGGGAAAAGTAAATTACATTGTTTGAGTGTCCAGCACCTTCCCTGAGGTTATAGTTGGTGGAGTTGGAATAGTAAGTTATATGGGTTTTGTATTCAGCACCTTCTATGACTTGGTACTTGTTGGAGTGGGAATAGTAAATAATATGTGTTTTGTGTCCAGCACCTTCCCTGACTTTGTACTTGGTGGAGTGGGAATAGTACATTTTATGGGTTTTGTGTCCAGCATCTTCTTTGATTTTGAACTTGGTGGAGTGGGAATAGTACATCTAATGGGTTTTGTGTAAAAACAGTAGCCCGAAGAAAGGACCTCTTCTTGAGTCTTTGGACTTACACAAAAATGCACACCTTTCTATAGTTGGTTTTCAGCTAGGTACAAAAGTTTCTGGTAGCACATTGGCATTATCAAGGATGTATAACCCCGAGAGAGGGAATGTAACTGGTGCGAGCTCTGATGTAGCACCTTTAAATAGAGTTTCTCTGTGTACCAAGATAGATGCAAGTGGGTCAGCTAGTCGGGCAGATCTTTCGGACCCCTTAAACAAACAATCTTGTGCAAATCAGGAGAATAACACAGAGGTATCTTATAATCATCCTATGAATCGTGCCACACTTTCCCAAATTCAGATACTTAGTTGGAATGTGGCTGACATTTCCACTAAAATAGGCTTATCATCTTGGCTTGATTTTGTTAGTTCTTTTTCAGTTTTATGCTTCCAGGAGACGTGGGTGCAAACCCCGGTTCATCTTCTGGGCTTTCAGACCATGCACTCACCGGCGTTACCGAGCAAGCAAGGACGAAATAGGGGTGGGCTGTGTGTTTACATTAATATTGCTGGGGGTTTGAGCGTTTGGAAACATTCTCTCACGGAGTCTTATCAAATTATCTCCATTCAAATCGGTAAATCTTTGCATTTGTTAATAATAAACTTTTATAATAATATGCCATTACATGGTTTGGACAGGGTGTTAAATGAATTGTTTCACGCCGTTGTTTCTGTTAAAGAGTTGCTTGAGGGGGAATGGGTCATTGCCTTTATGGGCGATTTTAACTGTTACATCTGCCAGTATGCTTCAAGGGGACTGTGTGATTTTATTTCCTCCCGGAAAATGATGATACCTCAAATCATTTCATGCATTCAAAAACAGGGGAGGTACTAAATAACTTATTAGCACATTTTAATTTAGCTTTTGCTAATGAGCTATGCTCACCACCGATACCTTTTAAACCCTCTTTTCATGGAAGAGGCTCAAACTCTACCATTGACTTTGTATTCTTTTCTAAGATGCACGCCTCCTTGATATCCTCATGGGATACGTTAGATCAGATATATGGTGATCATTACCCCATAGCCTTTTCCATTTCTTTACCATCTCACATTATAAGTCACCATTCTCATCCGGTAAGGTATGACCAACCAATTTCAATAGGGGCGGTAAATGGCTACACTCTTAAATGGGAAAAAATTGACCCTGCTGGTCTTCTTAAGAACTTATTAGAGATGAGGCGGGAAGAGGTACATATTTGTATGTCTATGACAGAACACCCTCAAAAAATCTTAGAATCTTTCTCAAAAATACAAGAAACCCTAAAAAAGTTACTTACCCGCCAGTTCAAGCCAGGCCCCTCTATATCTAAAGGATGGTTTGATAACAATTGTACACGAGCACTTAAGATATTGAAAAAGGCTTTACATTCCATCCCGAAGTCCTTACCTGAGATTCGTCAGGCTAGATATTGTTACCGCCATGCTATCAAGAGCAGGATAAAAACTTTGAAGGCGGAGGCTTGGCAGACATTGTTGGCAACCTCCGAAAGTCGTGATTCCTCGGCTTTCTGCAAGTTTGTCAACGCCCCACTTCCATGGGTTAAAATGCCTGAGAGGAGGTTAGACTTGGCAATTGATGGTGATACTTGGGCTGCTTATTTTCAACAGCTGTATAGCAACCCAAGTCCTCTCGGTACACCTCCATCGGACCTTATTCCTTCCTCTCCTAGTATTATAGTGGGCTCGAGAGAGTGTGTTCCTGATATTGTTTTTTCATGTGATGAGGTCATCCTTGCTATTAGGGAGAATCCATCTGGCAAGGCCCCCGGTCCAGATGCTATACCAGTGGATGTCTTCAAGGCTGAAATAGATTTTTGGGCCCCGTTATTAACTTCCGTTATGAACTGTGCAAACGTTTATGGTCTAATCCCAACCTGGTCAGAGGCCATTGTGGTACCTATATACAAAAAAGGGGATAGGCATGTACCCTCTTGTTATTGTCCTATCTCTTTGCTTGATGCCCTAATGAAGGTTGTGGGACGCATTATCCTAAAACGTATGCATAACTGGACAGAGGAGGCAGATGTCCTCTCTAGATTTCAATACGGTTTCCGAACAGGTAGGGGTACGGTCGAACAGAGTTTAAATTTATATTTTTTAATTTCTAAATATGTCGAGGCTAAAAATGGGAACCTTTTCGTTACATTTATAGATTTAAGTTCAGCGTTTGACTGTGTTGACCATAACCAGTTATGGAGTGTTTTGGAGCACCTAGGACTGAACTTATCTATTCTTAATTTTATTATTGCTTTGTATAGGGATGCAGGGGCCAGGTTGTGGTATGGTCAGAGAGGGGAGTGCTCCTCAAGATTCACCATTGGCAGAGGTGTGAGGCAGGGGTGCATCTTAGCCCCCCTGCTTTTCTCGCTCTACATAAATGCCGTTGGGGATTTCATGCGGAGCTTTGAATGTGATTACCCTAAGGTAGAGGGTCATGCCGTTCCAATCCTTTTGTACGCAGACGATGCAGCTATTTTGTCTCAAACAAGGTTGGGGCTGCAAAGGGCAGTCACTAAATTTACTCTCTTTATGAAAGAAAAGGGTTTGAGGGTAAACATTGCTAAGACCTTTTCCTTGGCCTGTAGCAAGGGAATAAAGAAAACCCCATGCCCGATATTCATTGAGGGAAAAAAGATAGACACTGTAGAACAATTTCCATATTTGGGTATTTGCTTTCATAGAAAGGTGTCTTGGCAGCCCGCTGTAAAAGCCAGGAAGCTTGCTTTTTCTAGAGCGATTGGCGCACTTCGAGATTTTGCTAGTAAAATCGGGGGAGACCAGTCAAGCAGCTTATTACCATTTACAAAGCAAAGTGTGTTTCAACGGCAATGTATGGGGTAGGTCTATGGAGGATTGATACAATAACATCAATCCAGAAGGATGAAAAAAAGTTCCTCAGATACCTCCTAGGTTTGCCGAAGTCAACGTCCACCTATTTGACGCACATAGAGTTGGGGCTACCGTTTATTTCTGATACAATTAAGACTGAGCCCATTCTCTTATGGCATACGCTTTGGACTACCACAGAGACGGCCTTTAATTGTGAAGTTATAGCTGATTGCCAAAAATTGAAGGGGAGAAAACATATAAAATGGATGTCTTTCGTTAAAAGGATGTGTCTTGAAATTGGCCGCCCAGAGTTTTTTATTGACCCATTGAGTTTGGAGCAAATATCGAGGAAAGCCTTGAGAAGGCTCTTAATGGACCATTTAGAAGCCAAAAGATGGTCTACCCAAAAGGGGACAATAAAACTGTTTTGGCTTTTCATAGGATCACTATGGTTCAGGGTCTTCAACTATACCTGGCAACTGATATTAATTGCTTTTCAAGAATGCTCCTCTCCAGATTTAGGAGGGCTCCTTTTTTCGGCTAATTACTTTCCCCTCCTGCAATGATTGGTCCCGAAACCTGCTCCCTTGCCCTTGTGATGATATTGCATCCCAATCTAATGTACATTGCATACTTTTCTGTAAATACTATCAATTACCTAGAAATTCCTTACTGAAACCTCTACTGAAGACCTGGGGGTTGCGGTCTTGTAAAGATGCTTTTGTTCGCTTACAACAATTGGAGAATAGGGATGTGATATTTATTGTGGAAAGGTTTTTAAAATTGCTGCTAAGGTTCAGGAACTCGATATGATACATGAATTTATATAACTATTTATTGTCTTATATACTTTTTAATACTTCTTTTACTGTTAATGTTAACTCCTTTGTTTCCTGTGAAGCTACGTTTCTCTGGCACTTTATAGACTTATATGTGGTTTTTAATTGTAATTCGATTATTGTTATGTGTGCTTTTATGATATCCTTGTGATTATCGAATAACGCTTATTTGATTTGATCTGATTTGTGTCCAGCACCTTCCTTGACTTTGTACTTGGTGGAGTGGGAATAGTAAATTATGTGTTTTGTGTCCAGCACCTTCCCTGAGTTTGTACTTGGTGGTGTGGGAATAGTAAATTATATGGGTTTTGAGTCAGGCACCTTCCCTGAGTTTGTACTTGGTGGAGTAGGAATAATAAATTCTATGGGTTTTGTGTCCAGCACCTTCCCTGAGTTTGTACTTGGTGTAGTGGGAATAGTAAATTATATGGGTTTGGTATCCAGCACCTTCCCTGAGTTACTACTTGGTGGAGTGGGAATAGTAAATTGCATTGTTTGAGTGTCCAGCATCATCCCTGACTTTATAGTTTTTGGAGTTGGAATAGTAAGTTGTGTGGGTTTTGTGTCCAGTACCTTTCCTGACTTTGTCCTTGGTGGAGTGGGAATAGTAAATTATATGGTTTTTGTGTCCAGCACCTTCCCTGAATTTGTACTTGGTGGAGTAGGAATAGTAAATTATATGGATTTTGTGTCCAGCACCTTCCCTGAGTGTGTACTTGGTGGTGTTGGAATAGTAAATTATATGGTTTTTGTGTCCAGCACCTTCCTTGAATTTGTACTTGGTGGAGTGGGAATAGTAAATTATATGGGTTGTGTGTCCAGCACCTTCCTTGACTTTGTACTTGTTGGAGTGGGAATAGTAAATTATATGGGTTTTTCTGTCCAGCACCTTCCCTTGTGTTTGTACTGGTGGTGTGGGAATAGTAAATTCTATGTTTTTTGTGTCCAGCACCTTCCCTGAATTTCTACCTGGTGGAGTAGGAATAGTACATTATATGGTTTTTGTGTCCAGCACCTTCCTTGACTTTGTACTTGTTGGAGTGGGAATAGTAAATTATATGGGTTTTTCTGTCCAGCACCTTCCCTTGTGTTTGTACTTGGTGGTGTGGGAATAGTACATTATATGTTTTTTGTGTCCAGCACCTTCCTTGACTTTGTACTTGGTGGAGTAGGAATAGTAAATTATATGGGTTTTGTGTCCAGCATCTTCCCTGAGTTTGTACTTGGTGGAGTGGGAATAGTAAATTATATGGGTTTTGTGTCCAGCACCTTCCCTGAGTTTGTATTTGGTGGAGAGGGAATAGTGAATTACATGTGTTTTGTGTCCAGCACCTTCCCTGAGTTACTACTTGGTGGAGTGGGAATAGTAAATGACATTGTTTGAGTGTCCAGCACCTTCTCTGAGGTAATAGTAGGTGGAGTTGGAATAGTAAGTTATATGGGTTTTGTATACAGCACCTTCCCTGACTTTGTACTTGGTGGAGTGGGAATAGTAAATTATATGGGTTTTGTGTCCTGCACCTTCCCTGACTTTGTACTTGGTGGTGTGGGAATAGTAAATTATATGGGTTTTGTGTCCAGCACTTTCTTTGAGTATGTACTTGGTGGAGTGGGAATAGTAAATTATAATATATGAATGTTTTGTATTTTGTGAAAGTACATATAATGATATTAACTGTGTTAAACTCATGTTGTTTGGTAACAATATTAATTTCTTTTTGTAATTGTTAGTAATTAAAAAAACATTAATTAGAGTCACAGCATGTTTAAAATATTTTATTAATTTCAAAAAGTAGGTTGTAAAATAAGAAATCTGAAAATAATTTTATTGACATTTTTCCATGTTATCTGTACATTTTTATTTTAATTAAATCAATAAAACATTTACATTTTCATCACAGTTGTACATTTGTCTGAAATAATTATTGCAAACATAGTTTATTACAAATATTTTGAAGTAAAGTAATAATTATTCAGTGTACATATTTTTATTTATTTCACAGATTTTAATGTAAAAATAAAAATATTTTTGACACGTTATATATAACAACTTTTTTTAAAATTTTCTAACATTGTGGCAGTATCTTTAAACATTTTTTGTAGTACACATATTTATAAACATTAATACAAAAAGGTAGGTTTTGTTAACATTATTATACTATTTACATTTGTATATTTTTGAAATACATTTTTATTATTAATATATAAAATATTAATAACAATAATTTTTACAGATACATTGCTAATGTTTTTAGGTAAAACATTGCTTTATGTAATAATAATAACAGTATTGTATATTCATACAGTCATGTAAGTAATTTGGAAGAAGAAACATTTTTTTGTATTTAATATAAAGTCATTGAAAATAACATATAGTACATTGGAATAATATTTATAACAATGTTACATTTTTATTTAATTGTTTGGGCATATTTTGTAACCGTGCCATGTTATTTTGGGTCATTTCGACTTGGAAGAGCTCGCGGTTGGAGCCTGCTTCGCGTGTGGAAGGGTAACTTTAATTTTAAGTACTTTATATAAGTTATATGTTTAGTTTGAGTGTTTGTGAAGTGTGTGTAAGTGTTCTATTTTTTTGTAGTTGTAGGATGTGTGTGTTTTAGGAGGTAGTTACGGTTTTCGTTTTGGTTCCGGTTTACTAATTTTGGGTTAGTATGTTGATGAGGTAGGAATAGGGTTAGAAATGTAACGTAATGTTTTGTATTGTGTTTAATAATGTTTTATATTGTAAGTTGGGGTGTATTGTGTGCGGGTGGGTATGTACTTTTTCTTTTTTACAGGTACTTTATGTGGATTTTGTTTTTTGGAGAAGATTGCGTTTTTTTCGTAAGAATGGTCTCTATTATTTTTTAATATATTAGAGACACACTTTCTACCATTTTTGGTTTTTCCTGGAGCATTTTTCTATGTTTTACACTATTTTCGGGTCTTTAATGGCTTATCGCTGGATCCATTATGGAGAAGAATCGTTATGGATCTGTTTTTTTAATTTTATTTCTATTTCATTCCCATGGAGCGTTTTTTTCTATTTTTGTGAACTATTTTCGGGTTTTTTTAGGGTTTCCTAGTGGGCTGTGTTGAAGCATACTTTTTTGGATTTCGTGTTATTTTTGGATGACCCATTTTGGATTGTTTTGGTGGATTATTTCGAAGGAATGACTTATTTGGCTACAAAGGTTTTTCTTCAGCAACAAAGTGAGTAAGTTTTTTTCATTTTTTTCATTAGGTGGGATTGTTATGTTATTTTTTATTTAATTTTATGGTATATGTTAGTAATTGTAAGGAAATTATTTAGATATATTTAAATAAATATATTAAATATATTTCAATAATTCTGTTACAGTTTCTAACGTGTTTAATATCTATATTTTATGTTTACTATTTGAATATTGTAGGTATGTTAATTATGTTTAAAGAATTGTTTTAGCTATGGTAGATAGGTATGGTAGGTCTCTGGTAGTTGGGTATAGGGTTACTTGGCTTTGTAAGGTGTTGTACATCTTTTTTAGTTTCTTTAGTTAGTTTCGGGCCTATTTGTGTTATAGATTGCTCCATTCTGAGTTCTTGATAACTTTGCTCTTTTTGTAATGCTTGAAGGAGTTTATGTAGGGTTAGGGAACCTCTGCCTGTACCTGCTTGGAAAGCATTGTGCCATCCTTCGACAGCGTTGTTGCTTTTACCTTGTTTATTTAGTGTACTTAGATAGACGTTCCACCAGGGGATTTGGAATTTGGGTTGCCTTCTGTGTCCAGATCTGTGTAGTCTCCCTACCCATGAATCCTCGAAATAATCTAAGAGAGGGCTTAGTTTAGTTTCATTCTTTTTATAATAGAGGCTGTCTATTAATAAGTTGTACTATTCCGCTATGTCTGTAACTGGAACGTATGCCAGTGCAATTTTTTTTTTTACCTTGTAGGCAAAAGTACTGTCAGTGCAGTATTGGGTGCTTAGGGCAGATTTTTATATATGTTTCCATATACATTTGTTAAAGTGGTAGTAGCAACCTTGGATTGCTGTGTGAAGGTAGGTTTTTAGAATAGTATTTATCATTGCTTTCTCAAAGTCAATGATAACTTTTTGGGGGAAGTAATTATTTGTTAGGTCTTTTATTTTATTTAGTACCTCAGTATAGGTTGCTTGCTGTTTGTTGGGTAGTAGGGCATATATGAAGGGGATATTGCAGTTTTGATAGTGTCCATGGATGGTGTATAATTGGTAGAATGGTTTTGGGCACACTGAGAATGTGCCATCCATCATCCTTGTTTCGCATTGGTGTAATTTCAGCATATTGTTAGCTGTAGCAAACATTATAATTCTTTTTTCTTTACATGCATTGTCATATATGATGAAAGGTTCATTATTATGGGTTATTGTTAGTTCAGGGGGTATTTGGACTTCCTCAAATGTTTTTGGGGCAGGTGGTGTAGCTGTAGTTATTCTTTTTTGCCTAGCTATTGTCCTTTTTAGAGAATCTATAGAAGGGACTTGACTTGATGCATGTTGGGGGAGAGTTTTTAGATGGTCTTTAAGAATAGTTGTAGATGGGCGGTCTGTGTTAGTGCTTGCTTCTTTTAGTGAGTCAAGCATTTGTCTAATTTCTATTTCTGTAACATTGGGAGGGTGGTTATGTTCTGTTGTGTTAGTTACAGTTGTTTCATTAGTTATAGCACGACCATAACATTTATGACTGTAATATTTACTGCATTTCCAAAACACTTTCAATTGATGTTGTTTTTCTTGGGTATATGTGTAGCCCATATAACAAAGAAGCATTTTCCCTTTCTGTGAAGTTACAAATTTAGCTTCTTCTGTCATTGTTCTGGTTTCTTTCTACAGTAAATAAATGTTACATAGAGAAATGTAGGTTTGTTTTACGTTTATCATTACATCTATCACATTTGCACAGTATATTTACCAGTTTTTCAGTTGTTTAGAGGGCTGTGCTCTGTGTTTTGATGGTTTTCTTCTCTGTTTCTTTTGTAGATGGCTCTGTTGGTAAAAGAAAAATATTTTATTGTATATGTTTTGTTCTCAAGTATTGGATTCCTTTTCACTTGAACTTTTTCTTTCTAAGTTTCGTTTTATAACTTGTCTCTGTTATTTCATTTTGTATACTTACTTTGTTTTTAGAGTTGATAGGTTTGTAAATGTTGGCATTTTTTTCTTTAATTGTGGTGTATCTGCAATAAATGGTAAAAATGAAAGAAATTGATTAGTTTATTTTTTTATTTATTATTTGTAGTTTGTTGTGTTAAGCCTAGTAGTTAATGTCAGGTACTTACTTTGGTATTCTTTATCCTTTGTTTGATGGAGGCAGTTTTCTGTTCTGGTGGAAAAAGTTTCCCCTTCTTCAAGTTTTGTGGCACCAAGTGGTATCTAATTGTGTGTTTTCTTTCTTTATATAGTGTTTGAATTATGTGTTGGTTGATCTCATTGGTCGATGTAATTGTTTGGTGTGTTTTATTGGTTGTTTGAGACATTTTGAATTTTTTGGGAAGTTCAGTGAATCGTTTTGTAGATGGTAGGTAATGATTTTATATTGTTGTGCATTTATTGTTATTTTTGATTATTTAATATAGTTTTGTAATATGACCTGTATAATGTTTTATATGATTATATCACGTGAACTTATTGTATTATAAAAATGTTTTATATGTGTTAAATGTTGCTGTTTATTTATTGTTTAATTGTAGTATGTTATAAGTTATATAAGTATGCTGATTTATGTCATGATTAAAGTGTTTTTTATAGATATATTCCTATATTTATTATGTATATTGCAGTCGATAATTTTTTTTTGAAATTTTAGTGGTCTATAGTTTAGTTTTCGATATTTTTGAGTATTTCTTTATGTGTATTGAACATCGATATATTTTAATTGCAATATTTTTTAGGGTCGATAATGTTGTTTTCAAGGTTTTTTAGTATCGATATTTTTGAGTCGATATTTTTGTAGTTTTATGTTTAAGTATAGAGAGTCGATATTTTTGTAGTCGATATAATTATGTAGATAATTTTTGTAGTCGATATTCGGTCCGTCGATATTGTTTCAGTGATCCATTGTGTACATTGCTTGTCTCAATACTTTAGTCATTGTGCAAGTACATAGACAGTGACTGGGTACCTAGAGTGCTAGTAGTTGGCAGCAAGGTGAGTTTATAAGTACTTATGTTTTAGCAGAGTGATTAGATAAGAACATGTTTCTGTCAGGATGATTGTGGGAGTGGCCACAGAGTAACAGTGTGATCCCATACAAGCATGACTATTACTTGGATTTTTGCAGGACTGACTCAGTAGTGTGCAGAGACTTAGGGGGCCGCATACTTTGTGCACATTTGATTGTACCACTGTTTGTCTCAATGCCTGAGTAATTGTGCAAGTACATAGACAGTGACTGGGTACCTAGAGTGCTAGTAGTTGACGGCAGGATAAGTTTATACGCGCTTATGTTTCAGCAGAGTGATTAGATAAGGACATGCTTCTGTAGTGATTGTAGGAGTGGACACAGACTCACAGTGTGATTCCTGACTTGCATGACTATTACTTGGATTTTTAAAGGACTGACTCAGTAGTCTGCAAGGGGTTAGAGGACCACATACATTGTGCAGGAGTGACTCAGTAATCTGCAATGGGTTAGGGGACCCCATACATTGTACACATTTGACTATACCAAACACAGTCCATAGAGAATGTATAAGTACTTACGTATTACTACACTGAATTAATAAGTGTATGGTGCTCAATGAGTGATTGGAGGACTGTCTCAGTATCAACAAGGCAATACCTGCTCAGAAAGCAAACTATTTATAGAATAAAACTACTGCATACATCTCTATTGCTACATTACCTTTCTACAACTACTTTAAATATTACAAGTAGCCAAATACAGAGCAGAAACCTTTCACATTTCTCTACTATGAGTCTCACCATATCACTGAAAAACATAAATGAGTATATCTCTACAGAACACTATCTACATCACATAAATTCACAATACAAGCTTCAAATTGAAACCAAACACCCAAAATGATGTCGCATATTTTAGCTATACCACTTTAGGCACTTATAAAATCCACTCTCATCACTAATACCACAACTCGACATATACAGTTTCAATTTGAAATCAACACCTAAAACTATGCACTATACTACTAATGTACATATCCACATATTTTAACAATAAGTTGTAATCAGCGATCCCTATTTCAAAGCACACATAATACAATGCAAAGTGTATTTTAAACAACATTTAAACACATTACAAAAAACTGCAATAAATATTTCTTCACTACAAAATATATGACTAACTTCAAATTTTATGAATTATATTTCATGTTTAAAAACAAAGGCACCACATAGTACACCTCACAAATTAATAACTCACCTTTCAAATTGATTTGTAGATTATGAAGTATCTGAATCACTCTCCAGATTTTCTGATGCACACAATGAATATAGTGCACTGCTTTCAGCAAAACCAAAAAATTGCCAAGTTTCCCTCTAATTCTGGACACATATACATGTAAATATCGAATCACATTGATTCCCAAATCAATTCAAATTCTAAGACACATTTCTATTGGTTACACATATCAACTCTTGCCAAATGACCTCTAACTGAACCAAAATTGCTTCTGGAATTTTCTGGAGTCGCGCCTGGTCCGTGCACCGGAAGCGATGTAACCGCGGATCCATACGAGACTTCAAAAGTATATTACAAATAATTTTACAATTTATTTTTCATAACACGCTGCTTATAATCATACCAGTGACTTGGGAAATATCACTGCAACTACATATTACTTTAATATTTATAAGAAAAACATATTTTAAAGCCATACATAATTTCCAACCCTACCCCCAATCTGCTTAATGCCTGTTTCCATATTAGCAGTTCATGGAACACTCAACGGAACACACAGGTCACAAGTTCAGCATACAATGTTGCAAATTCAAACAGCAAGTGTGCTTGACTTTTCAAAATATCAGCTTATCCTATCTAATGTACCTTTCAAACAGTTTTTACTAACCAATAAGAAACATGCTTTTTAAACACTGAAACATGCATCCTCAATAATGTTCTCAAACAGCCAATCACTTCTCTTCTTTTTTTAAAACTCCATCTCTTCCACGAGTTAAGGGACCTCTTATTTTGCCAACTGCCTACGTCTCCTAGAGACATCTTTTGAGTGCATCCAGACTTCCCTTCAAGATGCTTAGAGTGTGGATTGTGGGAAACAGCTATATTTTCTGGTGCAAATGTATGCTCAAAGCAGAGGTATTGACAAAGACCTAGCTTTGCAAAATGTAGACATTAAATGGATTGCACAGAGAGGATTAAAGTGGCACCAATTGATGCCATTGTTTAAATCCTTTTTGCATCTCCAACACCCCAACCTCATAATTGTGCACTGCAGTGGCAATGACCTAGGCACACTGACTGGGGTAGGTCTGGAAATGCTAATGAAGGACACCTTTGCAGAATTTATGTTACTTTTCCCCCAAACTGCCTTTGTCTACTCTAACATATGTCAAAGACAGAAATGGAACTGGTTCAATCAATTTTGTCCACAGATTGAGAAAGATAGGAAAAATGTCAATAACGCTGTTTCTGCTTATCTCAGAGATTATAGTATGGGGTCCATATATGACAACAATCTGCGTTTTAATATGGATGGCATCTACAGGAGAGATGGTGTACATTTCACAGATGAGGGAAACAGAGTTTTTCTCAACAACTTTAGACTCTGCATAGGCACTTACATGTAGGTACCAACATCTCCCAATAAACACAAGGGGTCATTTTAGAGCCTCCCAAGATCCAAACATATAACCTAGATTTATAATAAAAAAATTGTACATTTTTTTGCATGGAGTCGAGCACCCAGCGCGGCTAGGAGTTGTGCACCCAGTGCTTTCACACCAGGGGGCCGCGCTGGGAGTCGTGCACCCAGGGCGTTCACACCAGGGGGCCGCACTGGGCGTTGCGCTAGGGCCTCTACTCCAAATTTTTTGTAAAAAAAACCTGGCTCCTAGCACTAATTTCTATTTGCCCTGAGGACCCCATCAACCGGGGCATATCCACTTTGATGGGGACCATGAAGGGAGCCCCAATGCCCCCACGGTCCCACCGGCTCCACGCATCCTGCGAGAGCCAGCATTGCTTTTCCACATGGGGAGCTGCCAACATGCTGCTTCCCACTTGGAAAAACAATTCTGCTTTGGATTTTGCAAAAGAGAACAGGTTTCCCTGCTCCCTGCTCTCTCTTTCAAAATCCATACAAGATTTGGCTATGGTAGGGCGGGAGACGTGCTTCTACCCTACCATAGCAAACAGCAGTGTCCTGGGGTGGGGGGTGGAGATCCCCAGGGACACCAAAGGCTCCAGGTGAGGGGCCATGTGGCCCACCTCCCAACAATTGCAAAGCCTCGAGGAGGTGGTGGTCCCCAGGGCATGGGGTCCGCTACAGACCCACAAATTTGAATTTTAGTGCTCCAGGGAGGTGGCGGTCCCCCCCAAACAGGTAACATTTTAAAAAAAACCCAGGGGTGGTGGTCCCCAGGGCAGCAGGGGGGCCCTGTGCCCCCGCAAAATGTTTATTGAAAGCCCCATTGGTGATGGTTCCTGGGGATTGGGGGGGGCCTTGGTGGTCCCTCATACACAAAAAATTCAAAGCCCCCGGGGTGGAGGTCCCCAGGGCTGCGGGGAGTCCATGAGCCCCCCACGAATATTTATGGCAAGCCCCTGGGCTGGTGGTCTTTGGGGCTGCCGGGCCTCCCTGGGTTCTCGTTATTACATTTTTACAAGCCCCCGGGACCTGGCCCACCCGGGGGTTAAAAATAACAAAGCGAGAAAGCCCTAGTTTAAAAAAAAAAATGTTTGGATCCGCGCAACCAGAGCACATTATGCTGGGTTTTTTTCAAATAAAAAAATTGTTAGGCCCTGGGGGTCCTAGTGGGACTCCATTAGCAGGTCAAGGGAACAGGGTGTATCTACCCTGTCCCCTTTTCTTGTTTTACACCTTAGTTTTTCTGTTTTCTTGTGCCTCGGTTACCGAGGCACAAGATGGCTGCCAACACTTCCTGGTTAGGAGTGTTGACAGACAATTAGAATGCAGCTCATGATTAGCAGGGTGCGTGGATCCACAGCTCCTCTATATATCAAAACTTTTTTTTTTTTTTTCTAAGCGACTACTGAACAGATTTACACCATTTAAGAAAAAGAGTTGTTTTGGAGGCAAGAGCTACCTTTATGCCAAATGTGGTGTAATTCAGCAGTTTGAGCTGTAGTCGTGTCTATAGTTTGCTAAGGGAAATGCATTTTTTGACTTTTTTTAACATTTCTCAAGAAATGCCGCTACGTGACTCCACACGGGTTCTAAGAAAAGCAACCACATCTCACCGGACCAGAAATCACTCAACTGGCTTCCCTTTGAGGCAAGGGTCCAATTAAAGTTTGCTTGTATGACCCATAGAGCTCTTCACTTCAATACCCGACTCTACCTGTCAAATAAGCTGGAACTTTCTGGGGGCTCCCGGCCCACAAGGAGCACTGGCACCTTACTGCCCAAGTCAAAGAAATTCAATAAGCTTAAAACCTACAACAGTACATTACAAGGCATTGCCCCGAGAATCTGGAATGCCCTTCCCGTGGAGACAAGGCTTATTCCATTCACCTTTGCTTTCAAAAGGGAAGTGAAAGCACTACGAATGTACAATGCGCTGATCTAGAAACTTTGCTCGTCTTACCTCAAGACTTTTTGGATATCATAACTATTACATGCCATCTGTTGCGACCTACTGTTGCCTGCCATACTGTCCCTTTTGTTCTTGATACAAATTGTCCTAAATTTCCTCTTGCAATAGCCTTCTGCCTATTTCCCTCCACTATTTAATTTTTACTCTTGGACACATTGACCTACTTGTACCTTGTTTTGTCTCTTTGAACTATGTTCCTATTTCTTCGTCATTCCTATGTAAAGCGCTCTGATACCCACTTGGGTCATGTTCGGGCTACAAAAAACTTACAAATGAATAAATAAATAAATAAACTACTGAACTGATTTACACCATGTAAAAAAAAGTTATTTCTAAACAAAGGGCTACCTTTTAGCCAAATTTGGTGTAATTCCATTCAGCAGTTCAGGCTGTAGCCGTGTCTAAAGTTTCCTATGGGAATTAACATGGAAAAAACACATTTTGGGACCCCCCTTTTTTCCCAGCCCCCGCTTACCAAACCACCCCGAAATTTTCAAGATATGAGCGGACCGGAGCATTCCACTAGTTTTGAAAAAAATTTGAAGCTTCCTCAACTGGCGCCAAAGGTATTGGGAAAAGAAAAAATGCTTTTCGAATAGAAACAAGGTCCCAGCTATAACTACCTGCTGCCGATTGCCAGTAGGTAATATATATATATATATATATATATATATATATATATATATATATATATATATATACATATATATATATATATATCACAGAAGGAGCTAATTGGGGAGAGGCTCGTTAAGGAGGAAGACTCTGAAGAAGGCACTTACGCCGAAATGCATTCGTCAAACCCAGGACCCTGAAATAAACGGAAGCCTGTTCTCGACTCCCCGTGTGGCCTCTTCTCTTTTCTTTGGGAAAGTGTGAATGGTGATTTACCCAGATGTCTATATATATTTCAGCCAATCCTGTTCACCAACATACAAAAGCAGGCACCGACTCCGTGGGATGATTTACAAGGATAGTTCTTTATTTCATACGATTTAGACGCGTTTCGCCGGTCACAACCGCATTGGTCACTACATATATATATTCACTGAAAGAAACATAGATGTCAAGCACATTATAGTTAGAAATTAGCGTTTAAAAAACCTGTGAAATTCACTGAAAAAACAAAGGTTTGAGGCATGTTATATTTAGAAATTGACATTTAAAAAACCTTAGAAATTCACTGAAAAAACCATAGGTTTCAGACATGGTATAGTTAGTTGTACATTTCACTCGTACAAAACCATAGAAATTCCTGTTATAGTTAGTTCAGCTAATTATAAATTGCACACCCGCAATACACAGCTGATGACGTCACATATTACATAATTCATTACATGGTCGGTGACATCACTGATGACATCACTGATGACATCTCAAATCACATCACCTCCGCCGATCACTGGCTTCCACCACACAGGCCCCCAGCGGCTCAGCACCATGGACTTATGACTGTACAAACTACTGCCTTCGATATACACTGCGGACAGCAAGGCTCACAATTAACATTGAGTCGCGATTGCACAAGACGCAGTCCAGTAGGCAACAGACATTGCTCAAGTCAACAACACGTGGCTGTGGGCCCTTCCTCACCGCTGCTTCCGGCCTACACTGTGGTGAGTAGGGCTCATAATTCAGATCGAGTCGCGATTGCAGATGATTCAGTCCACTAGGCAACAGACATTGTTACCAGTACGGCCTGCCAGGACGACGCATCATCGGTACAATAGATCCCACATGTGCAACAGTGTCCTGAGTAATGAATGGCAGTGACCCCAAGTCCATGGCAGTAACCACAGCACCAGACTCCCTTTGATCAGCGAGGCATATTTCCATATGCAGGGCCGGCGACACGCGGTGCCACTAACCCTGTTCAACACAAACCGATCCAACCTGTGGAACTGTGTCCTGAGTCCTGAATGGCAGTGACCCCAAGTCTGTGGCAGCGACCACAGCACCAGACTCCCTTCGATCAGTGAGGCACATTTCCATATGCAACGCCGGCAACCACAGCACCAGAATCCCTTCAGTTTTATTTGTTGCTGTTTTCTTTAAATACATTTTTTTATATGTAAATCTACGTATGACTAAGATACTTGTTTGTCCAACCGCACAGGGACACTTCTGGGCCTAAAAAAGTTATTGGGGGTATGTTGGTAATGTAGGAAGAGGGTACGTTATCTGCTGATGTGGGCAGACGCAGCGTGAAAGGGGTATCTCTCACAGAAAGAACTCCGGTATGTTTACAGAAATGCCTCGGACAGATGCCAGCTCATGGACTGAATTACAAAATGGCTTTTCAATGCTTATGTAGAGTGACTTATGAACAATTCATACCCAGGGTCGCAGAGGGACAACTGCTGCCCGTCCGCTCGATTCACAGATGCAGTACTACGAGCTGTCTGCGTCATTGTGGCATCGTATGCCACGCTGCGCCACTCCGACTATGTTCCGACGTTGTCCCCACATAGCTACCTGTCGTAGGTGTACTGTTAGGATAAAGGTCAGTGGTCTAGTTGTCAACATGTCGCAGCCACTCTCTGAGGGCAGGTTTGTACATACACCACACCCATCCGGCACATGCGTCACAGGCCATGTGACCATGCAAATATAATGGATTGACAACGCCGCATCATTTATTGCCGGTGGTGACTTGATGGCAGATGCTCCACAGGTCTGAATCATAAAGAGTCCATGAAAAGTTGCGCAGAGGGTTAGTCGCACCCTTAGCTGTATTGCCATCACGGGCCTAATACCACGTAGCGCGGACTTGAATTGCACAGGGTTCATGCTACCCAAAGCTGATGTGGCCATCAGGGGCCTACTAGCATGTGGCGCAGAGTTGAGTTGCATAGGTTAGTGCCACCTGAAGCTACAAGACAGTATTCAGAAGTTGGTGCAAATGCAGAAATCACCAGTATTCCTTCGATAAGTGACCGTAAATTTAACACCATGGTGGATACCACCATATAACAGTAATAAGAACAAGAAAGAGTCACACAGCAGTTAAGAAAACAACCCAAAAGGTTAATAATTTTATTTTGTCAAACTTCGTTTTTTTATAAACATATATAAACCATAAACTATTTTCAAATGTTATTTTTTATTAACATATATATATAAAATAAAGTAATAAACAAGATTTAATAATAAGAATAGAAAACAACAAGGTGGAAGACTCCTATGGGGACTATGGATTTCGACAACAGGGCCTGGAAAATGAAGCAAAAATAAGGATGTGTGTAATGCGCATATCAAAGGATTGAGAGAGAGAAACAGGGAAGGAAAAACAAGACAGAGAGAAAAAGAGAGGGAAGGAAAGAAAGGGAGTGAGAAAGGGAGAAGGGAGAGAGAGATAGAAGGAAAGGAATGAAAGAAATGAGAGAGAGAGAGAGAGAGAGAGAGAGAGAGAGAGAGAGACTGTTGCCTCTGTGCAGCATGAGCAAATAAATACCTGGTGCCAGCAGAGTGTGAAGCAGTGGATGGACTCCATGTGCCCGTCAAAACCCCGCCAATCTCAGAGGTGTTGCTGAGTCCGGAGTAATGAATGACTTGCTAAATTTTCATTTTCACTTTTGTGAAATGACTATATACATTTCAGCATGTTAAGACAGAGATACTTGTTATTTACCCAAAAGCATATGAGGTTTCTGTTTTATTAGTTGGGAGTCCAATGGAGCGCAGTTGCGGAACAGAGTTTTTGTTCAGTACTCCGCCAACTACGCCCACCCTTAGCCAGGACACACATTGGCATACTTTTCGAGATAGAGGACGTGGCCTCTCTAAATCTCTCAGCAAACACACTGTGTGGCATCAACTGGATGTAACAGGAGAGGTAGTTGGCCCTGAAGGATCCTCAATAGCTAACGGCCTTTCATCCCCCTACTAGAAGTGCACCAGGAGGTGCATCTGCAGAGTGGTGGAAAAAGGGGGCTGGCCTCTGACAACCTCTCAGCAGTCCTGCTGGGTGGGACTTACTGGAGGTAACAGGAGGGGTAGTTGGGCCACCAAGGATGTCCTTAAATATATATATATATATATATATATATATATATATATATATATATATATATATATATATCTATATATATATATATATATATATATATATATATATATATATATATCCAAAACACAGGAACCCCCAATGAAGAACCACCACAGGAAACTTAGTTTGCTCACAATTGTAATGGCAGCTTGCAGACAGGAAACTTTCAAAGAGCACTCATTAGTCTTCTTACGCCATACGCGTTTCAGGAATAAAATCCCTTCCTCAGTGGCGTGTGTAAAGGTAAGATGAAAGCGCATGTACGTGCGCACAGTTCAATTCATAGCACCTGGCTCAGAAGGGCGTCACCACCCCCATTGCCTTCTGGATGTTGTAGTGCGCACATCGTGACCCCCAGTGGGTGCGCTGTCACAGTCCATTAAAACAGATGCACATATGCCTCACACAAACCTATTTTTTATTTGACAACAAGATTTTTAAGCAAACTCTCGGTACTTCCATGGGGACTTGCTGTGCCCCGTGTTTTGCAGGTCTTTTCATGGGGTACTGGGAGGGGGAAGTCACATATAGATGGTCTATGTATAGACCACGCAATCAAATGGATCCGTTACATAGACGCTATCATTGTGATATGGAAAGGGACAGAAGAAGAGGCTATGATGTTCATGCAGACATTGAATGACAACACTTTTAACCTGAAAATCACAAGTCAATGGTCGAAGAACACACTTGAATTTCTGGATCTAAAATTAAAGGTCATAGACAATAAACTTGAGAGTGAATTGTTTAGAAAAAAAACTGCAGGAAATAGCCTCTTGCACGCCCGTAGTTGCCACCCAAGTTGCTTGATTCGAAGCATTCCAGTAGGTGAATTGCTTAGAGCCAAGCGTAATTGCAGCACTGGCAAGAGTTTTTCTGCTGAGGAAAGGACAATGTGCGAGAGATTTGCAGCTAGAGGTTATTCTCCCAAAACGATCACTAAGGCTCAGAAAGCAGTGTCATTAAGAACGAGAGATTCACTGCTAAAATCAGAATCTAAAACTAAACAAGATGTTGAGAACGACATGAAAACCAGATTCATTACTACTTATAGTAGTAAAGCATTCTTGTTAAGAAAGAGCTTGAATACATTTTGGCCCATATTACAGACTGTCCCAGATATTGCGACCAGTGTAGAAATATCTCCCCGAATAACTTTTAGGAGAGCAAGATCCCTGAAAGATTATTTGTGTAGAGCTACAGAACCTAACAAAACCATCATGCCAAATGTGGAAGGATTTTATACTTGCAGGAATTGCAAAGCCTGCAAAAACAGTCGCAACATGAAAGTAGCTATTCTATCATCAGCAGCTTAACCGTTTGTTATACACGAACACACATCTTGTAACACTGAATACGCAGTTTACGCATTGTTCTGTCCATGTAAGAAGACATACATTGGCAGCACAATTAAAAAAGCGAAACTGCGTAACCTTGAGAATCTAAGAGCGATTAAAAATATGGACAGAACCTAATTGCTAGACACTTCCAAAGTCATCATGATTTGAATTATATTTTATTAAGTTTTTGTGTCCTTGATACCATCAAATACAATGAAAGAGGGGGCAATAGAATGCAGTGTCTGAGAAGATTAGAATCCAAAATCATAATACAATACAGAACAATGACCCCGTTAGGACACAACAATGATGAAGAAATGGAAGTACATTTAGGTTGAATAGCCCAAACTGAGTATTTATGAATAATGAATTTGACCTGTTCTCCCCTTTGGAGCCCCATGTTTTGTTCCTACTTTGTGAATCCTAATCTGATACAAATAGATTGTACCCGTATGAAATCTCTTTTAACTCTGTATAAATATCAAGTTAGTGTGTTTTTAATGTAATTTGGAAATTACTATGTGATTTATGAATATTATTTTGGTTTCATTTCAGGGAACGTGCCTCTAACACAATTCTGCACTACTGTTCCATAGAATAATCGAAAGAATAATATTTAAATTAACGCCCACTAGGGCTGGATTGTTGGTGATGCTTATGATCAAGAACTGTTTTCAATGTTTGGTAGCAGTAATTTGAGTAATAATTGTTTTCTTTCGAAATACCCTATGATTTGTAAGTGCGATGCTCACTTGGGCGGCATTGGATTATTGATCCTTAGATCGTTTCTTTGTTAAGCGCTTCCTGCCCACGTGGGCAACAATCGAGCTGAGTGAAAAAACTGTTAGAAACTGTGAAAAGAAAACTTTATTAACACCGCTACCTCAGAAACAAATTGTATTTATATCAATTGGCTGAAATCGACCTTCAATGTAATTTGATTTTTTTGTTTCTCTCATATCAGTTTATTCTGTTAAGAATTATATGCGGAACTAAAAGTTAAAAGCATACGCAGAAACTGAATTATACAGGCACTTTCCGACTACTTAGCGTGTTGGAACCGCGCAAAGTAGTTTGTTGTTTTTGTTTATGGATGCACGGTGATCACATGTTTATGTTATTTAAACAAATCAAATGTTCACAACTTGACTCGTGACCAAGGGTGTTTCCCGAAACGCGTCGAGTATTTACTTTGTTGCCTTGAAGTCCGTCAAATAAAACTTATTTGATGCAGTTTGGAGTTCGTGTTCTCATACTTTCCTTGTGAATTAATACAAGGATTAGAGTGTGGAGTTGATTTGATATATATGTGTGTATATATATATAAATATATATATATTCACCAATTACACAACCCTTTTTGATGCTGGCGCTCAATTTTTGAGGTGGTGCGTTTTTATCCGGCAGGGACCAGCCAGTATAATATCAGTCGGTTCAATCCAGCGATTGTTTTTGAAAAAACGCACTTACTCAAGTTTTCTTGGAAGTTAAGATGGCTTTATTTTTCAGCTTGTCCTACCCAACGCGTTTCGCCTTCACATAAGGCTTGTTCACGGGATGTGCAGCATATATATATATATATATATATATAT
The DNA here is from genome assembly GCF_964263255.1 of Lissotriton vulgaris. NCBI lineage: Eukaryota > Metazoa > Chordata > Amphibia > Caudata > Salamandridae > Lissotriton > Lissotriton vulgaris. The sequence continues at coordinate 1,571,523,729 of NC_141691.1, forward strand.
ACACATATATATATACACACATATATATATATTTAAGGATATCCTTGGTGGGCCAACTACCCCTCACTCGAAGCATTTCGAGACCTGATTCTCTTGGTGACGAGTGCCGTTAGTGATAGTTCATTGGTTTAAATGCACATGATTCTTTACAAAACAATACACAGTGAAGACAGACTTCAGTTACACAGTATTGCAAGAAAAGATGAAAGAATGTAACACGCTCTATTTTAGAACTCAAAAACAATGTTGCAGTCCTTAACAATTCATATCTCCATTGCCAGGGATCGAAAATTTGCCAATAAAAAATGTTTTAACTTAAATGTCAGGTGATTAAACATTGCAATAAATAAATGATGTCAACTCACCCGCCTCCCGTGCCTATAAAAATACAACAGCCTATTGGTACATTTCAGGCCATTTCGACTCAAACTGCCCCAGTGGTTTTTTTTCAAAACTTTATCAATACCCAGTACCAAACAACAAGCATTGCTTAGGCTTTTGAGGCTACACGTTGACCTATATTGTTTGCAAATAATGTTATACACCTAACCTTCATAGCCCAAGTGGGCATTGAAATCATCTATTTGGCAAACACTTCATTATTCCAAGACTCAAAACACAAAAAACATTAAGCAAAATGTACTTTTGCTCTTCAACTTTCCTTCCATTTTCATGTATCGCAGAATCTGTCAGAAAAAATAAACAAAAAGAAAAATAAATGAACACCTACCCACTAACAGTAACATTTAATTTAAAAACAAGCTATATATATGAGTCAAAAAATAGCAGGGTTTCAGTTTACACACTATACGAAAAAACTTGCCAGACGATCCAATAAAATCCATGCTACTACAAAGCTTACATCTTACCCCAAATGCACCGCAAGCTCCTCATCGCAATTATGTCCAATTGGGGCTACTGTCCTGTACTGTATAACTATTCTTGACTCTAGGTGGCGAAGACATTGTACTCTATTCCCATCTCTTTCATTCAATTTAATGAAATCAAGAACACCAAAACTCAAAAGGTTTGTGTCCCGTTTGTGTTGGCTTTGAAAATGATGGGAGATCGGATACTGTTAATCTCCATTTTTGATCGCTTGTAAATGTTCAAGGATTCTAATTTTGGCCTTGTGAACCATACTCCCTATGTATGTTTTTTGCATTTGCAAAAAAGGGCGTACATTGCAAATTCTGTGTTACAGAACCTCCTGTAACACAGAATTTGCAGTGTACGCCCTATTTTGTCGGTCGAGTGAACAAGGCTGGTTGCTTCCGGACAAAACGCATCATGGCGACAGGGTGGTAGCACAATAAAAACCACTGAAACTATTTTGGGGCTGCACTTGCCTTTCTTTGTGCATCCAGGGGATCAAGTGGCAAGCGTGTAAAAAAGAAAATATATATATCAACAGTTATGATTTGTCTAACAAAGAGTATCAAGAAAAATTGTTTGAATGGAAAGAAAAGTGTTGGTTAGAACAAAATGAATATGACTATTTGTTCTGCAAGTTTCCTAAAATTCCTGTCCTATACCTTTTGCCAAAGGTGCATAAAGATAAAGACAAACCCCCGGGGAGGCTGATAGTATCATCCAGAGGGTCAGGGTTGGAGAACACATCCAGATATATGGACTATTTTCTCTAACCATTGGTAAAACAATTGCCATCATATATTAAGGATACAGCTGATTTCATACATCTTATTTCTAATGTAGAATGGAGTGATGATTGCCTAATGTAAAGTCTTGATGTCAACAGTCTGTACACGAGCATCCCCCATGAATTGGGGAGGAGGGCGTGTAGGTACTATCTAGGGGAAAGATCTATTTCGTATTTGATGCACACAGAGATATTAATTGATATGATCTACAGATGCCTAACGAAGAATTATTTTATCTTCGATGACAAGATATACCGGCAGATCATGGGCACGGCAATGGGCACCTGCTTCGCTCTCAGCTTTGCGTGTCTTTACCTTGGCTGGTGGGAGGAGCAGGTGGTCCGGGCACTGGACCCATACAAAAAACATGTAAAATGTTGGTCGAGATTTATCGACGACATTTTTTGTATATGGGATGGCACAAAGGAAGAAGCAGATGAATTTGTTAATATATTGAATGAAAACAATTTGAATTTAAAATTCACACATAATATTGATGCGAAAAAAATGGAATTCTTGGATGTTATGTTAGAGATCAGAGATGGTAAAATTGAAACATCCCTACATCGCAAAAGCACAGCCGGAATCAACATGTGACATGCTCGGAGCTGTCACCCTAACAACTTAATTCAAAGTATCCAGTATGGGGAACTGCTACGGGCCAAAACAAATTGTAGCACAGCAGAAGGCTACAACAAGGAATTTGAAATAATGATCAAACGATTTAAAGAAAGAGGGTACAGCAACCAATGTATAGCTACTGCATGCATTAAGGTTGAGGCTAGGAAACGAGATGACCTGTTGAAAGCAAAAAATGAATTGATCCAAGATTCTAATAAAGTGAGATTTGTGGCAACATATAGCAACAAAACATACGAAATGAGAAAATGTCTTGATAGATACTGGAATGTATTACAGACAGACACTGATTTGGAAAAATGTGTGAGTAGTTCACCGCAAATCACATTCAGAAAGGCACAATCCTTTAAAGACATTCTAAGCCCAGCAATGCTACCTAAACACACGAACACATCGAAAGGGAAAATACAAGGATTCTTTGTGTGTGGCAGGTGTAAGGCCTGTAAATACAGCTATAACTGCAAGTCAGTCAAGCTATCCACTCACTGTAGTCCCTTTAAAATTCAAAAACATGTTTCATGTGAGACGGAATATGCGGTCTATGCCCTGAGGTGTCCATGTAATTTGTATTACATTGGTAGCACAAAACATAAAGCCAAGAAGAGAGTTTTGGAAAACCTCAGGGCAATCGGGCATCATGACAAACAATACCCCAACGCTCGACACTTCTTTAGTGTACATAAACAAAACACTAGCTTGCTCTCCTTTGTAGTATTAGACAGTGTTCCCAAAAGAGAAAGAGGAGGGGACAGACTGAAGGAACTGCGAAAACTAGAATCAAAAATGATAATTAAATATCAAACGCTGTATCCGTCAGGACACAACGGAGATGAGGGACTATCGGTCCATCTGGGTTAAAACTATCAATAACCGTGTGTCAGAGGTTGCTGTTAGAACTTGGAAAGCTGTATAACAACTGTTTTTAAAAATGAAAAAATTGAAATTTGAATTATGTTTAGTGTTGTCTGATGGTATTTTAATGAGCACACTCTCTTGTTACAGATATTGGGTAGTTCCACCTTACTTGAAGAAAAACAAAAATATTGAAATTCTGCTGTAATTGTACATAAAAGACTGCACAATACCCATTAAAACAGGACCCTTCCATGATGGCCATGAGGAAATGGTCACTTGATGCCCACTGGGGCAAACATAATTGAGAGTTCGGACACTGAATTAGTGCATACATATGGACATTGAATTATGATATTTGTTTGGACTAATGTTGAAACCAGACATGTACAATGAAAATAAATTTTGCAATATAGAATTGTAATTTTGTCATTGTTGGGGCCCACTTGGGCATGATTTCATCGTATGTTGTGGAAATTAGGCAAATGTGGTCAAAATATAATTGGAAAGGGACACCGTGTGAGAATAACACGGATGATGCTTTAACCTAAGTTTTGGCCCACTGGGGCAATCAGAAAAGGTAGCGCGGAGATAGCGCTCATGGACACACAGCGAAATGGTGTGCGCTAAGAATTATGGGAGTTGTAGTTTTGAAAGTGTGAGACTACATACTAACGACGATTATGCATTGAATTTTCGTTTGTTTACCTTCATATTGTAAATCAGATACCTTGATTTATGGTAAATAATTATGTTACCATTTATGGGTTTTGGAGCCCTTTAAGATCAAGAAGGGAGTGTGTCTTCACGGTTTATGTCACATGACCACATTTTTACTTTGTATATATCTTTATTGAAGAAACACAAACGTTCACTCGTGATCAAGCGGCTGCGGCTGCGAAACGCGTTGGGTGTCTTCTGCCAATAAAACTCACCTGGAATGCAAATGGGCCTCAGCTTGTTGTCTTGTGGATACTGGTGACAACTGTTTGACTGGATATATATATATATATATATATATATATATATATATATATATATATATATATATTCACTAAAAAAAACATAGGTTTCACATCAGTTATAGTTAGCTGGAAATTTTACTGACATAAAACCAATGAAATTACACGTTATAGTTAGTTGGACTCACTATAACTTGCGCGCCTGCAATGCACTGCTGATGACGTCACATATTACATCACTCATGACATGGTCAGTGACATCACTCATGACATCACTGATAACACCATCCAGTGAATGTGTGTCTTTATGAAAAATAAATATGTTTTATATATGTATTTGTAAAGGACGATGGAAGAATAAATGGTTAAATAAGTGTGTAAATGGATGTTTTTTTTTTAAAAGAATTGATTGGTTAACTGCCTTATTAAGTGTATCTTATTGAATACATATATTAACGAGTAATTTTTAAATATTTAAATATATGTATCAGTGTTTCACTTTGTGTATAAGTGGCTGCATGGGTTGGTGACTGACTCACTGTTTGTATGTGTTTTGAAGACAGCATATGTGCAGGACTGTATGGGTGGATGAGTGTGTATATGTGTGTGTTAGTGAGTGAATACCTGTCTCACTAGTGTCTTTATGAGTAACTACATATGTTTTATTCTTGTATATATGAGCATTGATGTATATAAGTAAGTATATGTTAGAGTGAGAGATTGAAAGAGTTCCTGTTTAAATAAGTATGTGTTTCTATAAGTGATTGTTTAAGAGAGTAAGTATGTGTAAGTTTCCTTAGAACTAATGTGCTAATGTATGTATAGCTGTATATGCAAATAAATGGATGTTCAATAGTTTATTTGCATGTGTGAGTATGTGTGTGAGTAACTTTTGTAAGACTGTCGGTGTGTAACAGGATGTATATGTGTATCACTATATATGATGAGTGAGAATATGTATGAGTGACTATATAGAACTGTTGGTGTACGAGTGGATGTGTATATAGATGGTGGAATTACTGAATTGGTTATTGTAACTGGTATGGGTATCTCCATTTTTTTGAAAATGTTAGTTTCTATTGTTTGAATAGGTGTTTCAAGGGTTACATTACACTGAAAGGAGGTCTGTCAGTCTGTCACAAGGATGGTGTTATCAGTGATGTCATGAGTGATGTCACTGACCATGTCATGAGTGATGTAATATGTGACGTCATCAGCAGTGCATTGCAGGCGCGCAAGTTATAGTGAGTCCAACTAACTATAACGTGGAATTTCATTGGTTTTATGTCAGTAAAATTTCCAGCTAACTATAACTGATGTGAAACCTATGGTTTTTTAGTGAATTTAATAGGTTTTTTAAATGCTAATTCCTAACTATAACTGGTGTGAAACCTATGGTTGTTTCAGTGAATTTCATTGGTTAATTCCTAACTATAACTGGTGTGAAACCTATGGTTTTTTCAGTGAATTTCATTGGTTTTTTAAATGCTAATTCCTAACTATAACTGGTGTGAAACCTATGTTTTTTTCAGTGAATTTCAAAGGTTTTTTAAATACTAATTCCTAACTATAAGTCTCACTTTATAAATTTTATGTTATATGGATATATGTTATATGTTATATGGATATTTATTGCGCGCACAATTACTCAAGAGTATCCTGGCGCGAAACATAACCACAGAGAAGTCGAGAGCTGAACAGCAGAACAAAACAACTTTAATAGGCTATGTTAAAAAGATGGGTCTTAAGGAGCTTCTTAAAGCAACCAAGGTCTCTGGTGTCCCTGAGAGTGAATGGGAGGGAATTCCAGAGGGCAGCGGCTTTGACCGAAAAAGATTGACCGCCCAATCTGGTTCGCCGGAAGCGGGGAACTACCATCCTTCGTTGGGAAGCCGACCTTAGGTGGCAGCTTGGGACATGGAAAGTCACTCTTTTCCTGAGGTAGGCAGGACCAGTATCATGAAGGGCTCGATGCGTGAGTACCAGGGCCTTGAATTGGACTCTTTGGGCCACCGGCAGCCAGTGAAGAGTAGCCAATTGATGTCTTATGCTATTTCGTCTAGAGATACCCAGCAGGAGTCTTGCGGCAGCATTCTGGATAAGCTGAAGTTTATTAACCAGAAAGGAAGGGGAACCCAGATACAAAGCGTTAGCATAATCCAGGCGGGACAATATGAGGGCCCTAGCGACCGTTTCTTTAGCTGGCTGGGGTAAGAGAGGAAAGAATCTACTCAGAGATCTGAGGGTCCCGAAGCAGGCAACCATCAATCGCTTGATCTGCTCTGCGAACCTCAGATCTTCGTTAAACCATATGCCCAGGTTCTTGGCTGGGCCCCCTTCAGAGAGGGGACGGGGAAAATCAGGTGGCCAAATTAATTCAGTGAATTGGCTTGTAAATTGACCGTATAGTAAAATCTCTGATTTTCCCTCATTGCATTTGGGTTTGGCATGAGCTAACCAGGTGAAAACGGCTGCCAGGCATTTTTGTGCGACATCAGTTTCTAATGTCGAGTTGCCCCATGTAAACAGGAGCTGGGTGTCATCGGCGTAGGCCATAATTTTTGCACCCAGCTCCTCGGCCAGGTAGATCAGCGGGGTCATATAGATGTTAAAAAGAAGTGGGCTCAAAGTAGAGCCCTGTGGGACCCCGGTCTGAACAAGCCTGGCCAAGGAAGAGTACGGGGGCATCCAGACTTGCTGATAGCGGGAGTCCAGGAAAGATTCCAGCCAGGACCACACAGCCCCAGTGATGCCTATCTCAGTGAGGCGGGCCAGGAGGAGTTGGTGAGGAACCGTATCAAAGGCGGCAGAGAGGTCCAATAAAATTAGCGCCGCTCTGCCACCCTTGTCCGTGCACTCCCTAATGGCTTCCACCACCTCCACCAAAGCTGTCTCAGTGCTGAAGGATGACCTAAAGCCCGACTGGGCTGGATGTAGCACACCAGACTCCTCCACAAAGGCGTTCAGCTGCCGAAAGACAACCTTTTCGCAGACCTTCGCCAGTGCCGGGAGCAGGGAGATGGGGCGGTAGTTGGCTGCAGTAGCGGGGTCTGCCGAAGGTTTCTTCAGGAGAGACAAGAGTTTGGCTTGCTTCCACTGCTTAGGTACCACTGCCGATTGTAAAGACCAATTGATCAAAGTAGTGACCTCAGAGCCTACACAGTCTGCTACTCCCGCCAGAACTCTTGCCGGGCAAGGATCTGAGGGGGAGCCAGATTTTAAAGATTTTAGAAGTGTTAGGATGTCCAATTGATCCACCATAGTGAATTTGGTAAGGCAGCTACTAGCGGGGGCACCAGGAGCCAGCTCCGGGGGGTGTGAGGCAGCAGTACTCATAGCTAATCCCTCTTCAATAAGCCTGATTTTATTGATAAAGAAGGAAGAGAGCTCCTCACACCATTCGGCGGAAACCGGGATCTTTTTATGCTCCGCTATAGGTGAAAGAAAGCTTTGAACTATAGCAAAGATTTCCTTATCATTGTTATCTGCTTTTAGGATCCTAGCCGCAAAATAAGCACCTTTCGCATAAGACTGTTAGCGCTCTAGTTGTTCTTTAGAACACTCTGGTACATTCTGTCATTGGGCTACAGTTGGGCTACATCTAGCTGATATTTGGGCTACATTTGTATTTTTTTGTCTCTGGTGGCCATCTTTTGGCTACATTGGGCTACATTTGGGCTACATTTTGGCTCTAACATATATAAAGCCCAATGTAGCACAATACATATTTTTCCAAAGTTAATTTTCGTAAAAACCACTTCAGAATAGGGCTACCTGTCCCTACAATTATCCCATTTTTTTTTTTTTTTTGGAGCGCTCCCGGTGCGCGCCCCGGGGAGCGCCCCAGAAAGCGTACTTCTATAAAGCGCCCCGGGACGCGCTCTGGGGAGCGTCCCGTGAGCGCCAATATCGCGAACGAAAACATGATCGTGACGTATCGCGTAGCCGCGTCCGCGTGATACGCACGGCGTAAGCGCACCCGGAAGTACTCGAGCGAATACGATCGCGCAACGTGAACATCCGACGCGCTTACGCTACGCGACCCGGAGCGTGCCCCCAGGCGCGCCCCAGGGCGCGTAGCGTAAGCTCGTCGGGTCATGTGACCTGAAAATAACACTTTTCATTGGTTCATAATAGTTTTGGTTTCATAATGATGAAGCCCCTGGTCTTGTGACCTGAAAATAACACTTCTCATTGGTTCAGGACAGTTTTTTTTCCAAATGATGAAAGACCCCACCTTTTTTCCTTATTCTGACTTTGTCCTTTGACTGAGGAAGACCTGTTTGTACATCTCTGTACCTTTTTGATCTTTATAATGGCTTCAGTAGCAGCAGCAGCTGGTGCATCTGCCCCACCACCACCACCACCACCACCAACAGGACCAGCTCAAGATTATATTGGTTGTCAAGAAGAGGAGGAGGAGGAAGAGGAAGAGGAGGAGGGGAGGAGAAGATGGCTGCCTGAAGAAAAAACCCCATACAAGCCCAAGCCACACATTGTATGGGAGTTTTTTTCACTCCCAGAGGGCAAGAAAAAAGTGAATGCGGCCAAGGTAACTTGCCTAATCTGCAATGAAGAACTCTCAAGGGGCAACCCAAACAAAAAATATTCATTTGGTAACTATACCATGATTCGCCATATGACCCGAAAGCACCCAAACAACTCTTCTCGTGCAGAGCTCAGGGAACTGGCCAGTAACCTCCCCCAGTCTTCAAGGACCACCTCCCAAAGAAACGAACCCACTTCATCGGGACCAGAAACATCAGAGATGATGCCTTGTATTCAGCCAAGATTTGCTGATTTTAAAATCACTTGTACTGCATGTGGCAAGCTTATCGCCTATGGTGAACAGAGCGTAAAGCTCATCGTCCTTGCAGGTGACAATCACAAGTGCCCCAAAAAGAACTAATTTTTTGTTTTTTTGTTTTTTTGCTCCAGTTGAGCCAGTTTCAATTCCCTTTTTTTTGTTTCTCCCCCTAAAAAAATACAAAAAAAATATAAAACTGTTTTGAAAAGCCAAAAAAAGTACAAAATGTTCAAAAAACACAAACAAAATATAAAACAACAAAAAGAAGAAAAAAAAGTTCTTTTTAGAACTACCTCCAATTTCTAAAAAAAAGTCTTCCTTTTTTAAAAAACTCTGTCATTCTTTTTTCCTCATAGTACGCTCCCCGGTACGCGCACCGGGGAGCGCACCGAGCGCTCCCCTCGCGCAAAACGAAAAAAAAAATATTTTTAAATGCCCCGCTGGTCCCTTTTATTGCCCCCACATCAAACCTAGGGGGTCGGAGGAGGTCTATACCTGACGCCTTATAGTCATTTCCCCCTTTGTTTTAGCCACCTCTTGTGTCTCGATTTTACCGAGACACAAGATGGCGGCCGCTCCGGACTGTTTCGAATGTTTACAGACACCCGAGAACCAATCAGCTTTCCGTGCGCACCTCGCGTGACGCGCCCGGAGCGCTCCCCGGAGCGCGTACCAGGGCGCGCCTATAGATATATAGTTTTTTTGAACCTAAATTACTCAAAATCTACTGGAGCACATATTTCGAGACATAGCAAAGGCACATCGGGCTACCAGTCCCTACAATTTTGCCAAAGTTGGTGGAAATCCATTCAGCCGTTCGGGCTAAAAGTGAAATCGACCGCCCTATGGAAATTAACATGGAGAAAACGCGTTTTGGGACCCCCCTTTTATCTCGGCCCCCGCTTGACGAATCCCCCCCAATCTTTCAGGGAAGGACCGGGGCGCCGCAAGGCCATTTTGAGGAAATTTTCAGGCAGATTCGTCAACTGAAGCCAAAGTTATTCCAAATAGAATTTTGAGATTTAACATTAAAAAAAATCCTAACTATAACTACCTACTGGCGACCGCCAGTAGGTAATATATATATATATATATATATATATATATATATATATATATATATATATATATATATATATATATATATATATATATTACCTACTGGCGATCGCCAGTAGGTATATATAGTTAGGATTTTTTCTCTATGGGATTTTTTAAAATTCTATGTCTAATAACTTTGGCGTTTGAGGACGGAATCGGCTGAAATTTTCAGGGAAATGGCACATTTTGTTTCTGAGCAGCCCCTTAAAATTTGGGGGGGTTTCGTCAAGGGGGGGCCGAGAAAAAAGGGGGGTCCCAAAACGCGTTTTTCCCATGTTAATTATATAGGGTCTTTGGCCTCACTTTTAGCTCGAACGGCTGAATGGATTTGCACGAAACTTGGCAAAATTGTAGGGACTGTTAGCCCGATGTGCCTTTGCTAGGTCTCAATATATGTGCTCCAGTGGATTTTGAGAAATTAACGTTCAAAACAAGATATCTATCTGTAACAGCGCTCCGGGCTGCGCTCCGGTCCGCTTACTTTTCGCGAAACGGAACTTTGCGATGCGAAGCTGATTGGCTCCCCGGTGTCTGTAAACATTCTAAACAGTCCTGAGCGGCCGCCATCTTATCTCTCGGTAGGATCGAGAGAGAAGAAGAGGTGAAAAACGAAGGGGGAATTTAATGAAAGGGGGCAAGGTATACCCCTCTTGACCCCCTAGGAATGTTGTTGGGGTTATTAAAGGGTCCCGTGGGGAAAATAAAAAAAAAAAAATTTTCACGGTAGAAGCGCTTCACGGGCCGCGAACTGGGCCGCAAACTGGTAGCGAAACGGGAATTCGCCATTTTGTGCTTCGTTTTAATTAAATTACTAGGTATAAGGGGGTGCGGGAGACGTATCCTAATCCCTTATGTTTTCTGAGGGTGGCTGAGGAGGCTCATATATGTTGATACATGTCTTCCAGCGGCTGTGCGTGAGCTTTTTTTTTTTTTTGCTGCGTGACGTCTGTTAACGTTCGATTCGATGGAAATCAGGAAGTGTTGACCGCCAATTTGTCAGTGCGATAAAATATTTTGTTATAAATGAATCCTTATTGATAAACATTGTCTGCGCCATCTTGCCTTTTTTCCAATGCCACAATTTTGTCGTGCACGGCAGCCATTTTAGATGCCAGGCCGGTCCCAGGCTATCACCTAGCCCTGCGGATGTAGTTTATGGCCCCAGCTGTAGAGAATCCAGACATGCCAACCCTCCCGATTCAGGCGTGAGACTACTGATTTCAGTGCTAGTCTCCCGCCTCCCGATTTCTGCAAGCAAAAACCCGGGGGCATATTACCAACAACTAGCGATAATTTTTGTCTCTAACTTGTTTAGAGACAAAAATTATCGCCGCACATCGGCGATTTTTATCGCAGATAAACCTTGCTATTAGCAAGGTTTATCGCAAATGCGATAAAAAACGGCCGCAATGCATGAATATCGCTGAAAAGTCAGCGATATTCATGCATTATCGAGCAAATGCTCTTAGCCATGTTATCCACCTCCCATTGGATAACATGGCTAAGAACTGCTCAGGGCAGGTGTTAGCTTTTTGAGATATTCGCGCTTAGCGCGAATATCTCCAAAAGTTGGTAATAGGAGATATCGATGTTAGGGACTGTTTCCAGTCGCTAACATCTTGGCACGCCCACTTTGCATGTCATTAGTGATAAATATCACTGACATGCAAAGCGGGGCCCAAGATGGTCGCTATCTCCTTTTAGCTGTCACTAACTGGTGTTAGCGACAGCTTGGTAATAGGGAGATAATTTTATCTCCGCTTTCTTGTCTTTTAAAGCCAAAAAAGCAGAGATAAACCCCCTTGATAATATGCCCCACGATTCCTCTGGGTTTTCAGCTGACAAGGCTTGGTATTGTGTTACGTGGTAATTCTTACAGGAAACGTCAGAGGGTCGATGCAGGGGTTCTAGAAGGGGTGATAAACCATTTAAGCCTCATGAACAAGCGCATGGTCTTTTAAAGATCTGTGAAGTACTCGGGGCGGCGGTGTGTGTGTGTCCTCTTTCAGGAGCGGGCGGGGGGGGGGCACTGCCAGCAACTTGCCAGGCCAGGCAGTGTTCAACACTTGCATCACCCTTTCTCTGCCTGCTATTGCGCTCCATGCTTCGGAAAGGTAAGAAAAAGAACGTGCATTTGAGTTTGAAATGTCCGATCCTGTAGCAGTACACTTGCAAAGCCCACACATGACAATAACCCGATTCAAGGCCCCATTCACCCGATTTTTTAAAAATATATAGCACTCCAACAAAGTAGGATTATAAAACTTTATTAACTTTTAAATATAACGAACGGAACAAAAACTGTAACAAACATTTAAACATTTTTGACAAAAAAAAGCAACTATGGTCAGAAGCTGTCTTTTGTGCGAATAGTCCCAAGGCAGCACAACGTGCTGAGTTCTGGACGGCACCCAGGTGATGTCACCTGGGTGCCGCACTGGTTTTTGGGATCCTACAATGCAGCTCAGAAAAACAGCGTGGGGCGTCCCGGGTGGTGCGGGGGGAGGCCTCGTCAGTAGCGGTCTGTTGTGCGAATAGTCCCAAGGCAGCAGAACGCGCTGAGATGTGGATGGCACCCAGGTGATGTCCAGTAAACTGCCGCACTGGTTTTGGTATCCTACAATGCTGCTCCAAAAATTGGCGTGGGGCGGCCCGGGGGGGGGCGTGGGGGAGGCGGCGTGAACGGGCCTCCCCAGGTGGCGGCCATCCAGCTGAGTTGCGCCCGCTCTTGCGGCTACAGCGTCTCGCTCACCATGTAGTTGAGTTGCTCCCACTCTTGCAGTGCAGCGATAGGCGGCTGCCACAGGACTCTTAAAATGGCGGCCGGCTCTTCGGTTTTGGGCCTTGTCCACTAAAATGGCCCTGGGACACCTTGGAACTCGGACGCTTGCCTGCTAGGGCTTGGGCTCCATTCTCGAAAGCGTCCCCTCAGCCGTGAAGATTCTACAAAAGTCTTAGGGGCCCTCGACTCCTGCAGGCTTCCGGTGGGGAGCGGCTGCCATGATTGCTCGCGGAATGACCACGACGGAGCCACGAGATGGTGGTGCCCTCATGCTGACGCCAGCTTCAGTCTGAATCATCCAGAAACAAGGTGGGGCTTTCATCGTTTGGGAAAAAAAAATGTTCTAAACCAATGAAAAGTGTTATTTTTAGGTCATATGACCAAGCCTTCCATCTTTAGGAAACCAAAAGTAAAATGAACCAATGAAAAGTTTTATAAAGAAGTCACATGACCTGTTATGCGGCATAGGGCTACAAAAAGCGTAGAAAATCCGTTGGCACGTGAGGCGGCGTCAGTAGCGGACCGATGTGCGAATAGGCCGAAGGCAGCACAACGCGCCGAGATCCGGATGGCACCGAGGTGGTGTCCAGCAAATTGCCGTACTGGTGTGGCCATCCTACAATGCTGCGCCGAAAGACGGCGTGTCCAGCTGAGTTTCGGTCACTCTTGCGGTACAGTGACTCGAACGCGCCGAGATCCGGATGGCACCGAGGTTGTGTCCAGCAAGTTGCCGCACTGGTGTGGCCATCCTACAATGCTGCGCCGAAAGTCGGCGTGGGGTGCCCCGTTGGCTTATGAGGTGATGTCAGTAGTGGACCGATGTGTGAATAGGTCGGAACCAGCACAAGGCGCCAAGATTCGAATGGCAAGTCCTGGATGTTGAGTGCCATAGTTGAGAGTTCTGAGCAGTGCTTGTAAGACTATCTGAAGCTTATTTGCACCTGCTGCAGCTTCACTATTGCCCGAGGTGGTGTCCAGCAAATTTCCGCACTGGTGTGGCCATCCTACAATGCTGCGCCGAAAGACGGCGTGTTCAGCTGAGTTCCGGTCACTCTTGCGGTACAGTGACTCGAACGCGCCGAGATCCGGATGGCACCGAGGTTGTGTCCAGCAAGTTGCCGCACTGGTGTGGCCATCCTACAATGCTGCGCCGAAAGTCGGTGTGGGGTGCCCCGTTGGCTTATGAGGTGATGTCAGTAGTGGACCGATGTGTGAATAGGTCGGAACCAGCACAAGGCGCCAAGATCCGGATGGCAAGTCCTGGATGTTGAGTGCCATCGTTGAGAGTTCTGAGCAGTGCTTGTAAGACTGTCTGAAGCTTATTTGCACCTGCTGCAGCTTCACTATTGCCCTGGTGTGGCCAAAGATCGCCCATGACATAGGCGGCCGGCTCCCGAGGTCCGGCGGAACTTTTTTCCTTTTCCTTTCTGCTTCTTGTCCCACAATCCGTTTCACCTGAAGACACGACCAGGTCCCTGAATGTGTGCAGGGGGACGCTATTGATTGAATGAAAATGGCGGCTTGACACAAAGCTGACTCAAGCGTTGCTGTTGATGCTATACAGACAAAAATTGGTTTTCAGTTTGTACATTCTTCAGGATTTTTTTTTCCATCCAAGGCTGATTGAGAGTTTGTAGAAAAATGGCTTCAGATTTTCCACATATTACTCTTCAACATTCTTCCTAAATGTAACAATGTGAGACTCACTAGGAGAACGGCTGTTTATCTTTCCTTTCAAAATGCTGCCAACAATATTTTCTGAATGGAAGACACCATCTTGTAGCATAAAGGGCCGAAAGGGGTTCTGGTCTGGCCGATGGTTGGTGGAGACATTTTGACTATATCTTGGACCTGCCCGGCCTCGCCCAAAATGGCGCCGGTATAAATGGGACTCGTAACTCCTTGTTGTGTACTGGTTGAACAACCTTGATATCACGAGATATGAATGCAGTTTTGATGCTCATGGCGGGCGGGGACGAGAATTGATTGAATATTTCGACATCCCTATTGATATTAAGTTCTGATGTGTTATTGATTACTGTATTATTGAAAGTTCGAATTAACGTCACCCATGGTACTTGCACGCAAATGTATATCTAGATAACTTTTTTGTAAGTGGCCCTGTCGTATTTTAATTACAAAATGTACGTCCACCGATTCCGCAACTGTTAGACACCTTAGTTCTTGCAACCTAATGGCTCGTTCGTTACGTTCCTCTATAATGTAAATGTCTCCTCATCATATACGATTTCAGTTTGCTCCGTGGCCGGCCCACGTGGTTATAGGCCCGTATTTGTATACTGACATTTTCACAATAAAGGTTTTTAAAACAAAACATGGTAGTAGTATTTACATTGGTAAAGTTTTTACTTTTAGTCACTGTTTTCGAATCAGTAAAAGGCAAGTGAAATAAAGCAGTCCAATTACATGACGGATAAAAGGTATAATATGTAGGAACGCAGTAAAGATAAATGGTCAAGGGCAGTTGTGTTTTCCACTCCTGCAACATAAAGTGATCAATAAGAATCTGATAATCAGGCGTATCGGCGACTAAGACAGCAGGCCGAGTCTCTTTTACTCAACGGCTCCGTCATGGAACGAAGAAACGCCCTTTTTCTCGAAAAAGGAATATATTTTACTTGCAGGACAGTTGAAAATTTTCCGGGAAAGTACATTAGCCTGGAATATTATAACATATATGTTATAAAAAAAAAAGTTCGAAATCAATAAAAAGCGTATTTTTTAGGTCATATGACCAAGCTTTTCATTATTAAAATAACAAAAGTAAAATGAACCAATAAAAAGTTTTATTAACAAGTCACATGACCTGTTATGCTTACGTCACGTGCTGCGCGCCGCGCCCCGGATCACTTCCGGGTGCGCTAACGCGGCGTGTCATATAACGCATTACGCGACAACGTAGGTCAAGAATATAGTCAAAATGTCTCCACCAACCAGCGTTCGGAACACAACCCCTTTCAGCAGTCCAAAAAGTTCTGTAAAATGACAACAGAGGGGACAGGCAACAAGAACCATCAGTCAAAGAGGGGAGGGCAAGTTCTTCTCTACCGGGTCATGTTGGGGCGCTACCGGAACTGATCGAATTGGTAGTCTACAGTGTTTCTGGATGTTTCAGACTAAAGCTGGCGTCAGCATGAGAGCACTACCATCTCGTAGCTCCGTCGTGGCCATTCCACGAGCAGACATGGCAGCCGCTCCCCACCAGAAGCCTGCGGGAGTCGGGGGCCCCCAAGACTTTTGTAGAATCTTCACGGCTGAGGGGACGCTTTCGAGAATGGGACCCAAGCCCTATCAGGGAAGCGTCCGAGTTCCAAGGTGTCCCAGGGCCATTTTAGTGGACCACGCCCAAATCTGAAGAGCCGGCCGCCATTTTGAGAGTCCTGTGGCAGTCGCCTATCGTTGCATCGCAAGAGCGGGAGCAACTCAACTACATGGTGAGCGAGACGCTGTAGTCGCAAGAGCGGGCGGTAAACAGCTGAATGGCGGAAGAGACACAGTGTAGCAAAAGCGGGCGGAATGGCAACTAAAACGGTAAAGGGGCGCCCCACTACAGCGTGTCTTCAGGTCAAACGGATTGTGGGACAAGGTCCAGAATAGAAGAGTCATCAAAAGGCAAAAAGTTCCGCCGGACCCCGGGAGCCGGCCGCCTATGTCGGGGGCGATCTCAGGCTAAACCGGTGCTATAAGACTTGGGGAGGGGGTCGGAGCCAAGCGTCTTCTCCGAGTCCGTGCCATCACACCGCCCCTCGGGGGCCTCCGTCAAGCGGTTTAGGGAGGTACCATATCACATTGTTTTCAAATGCAGTCAGGTCCACAAACGACACTCACTTACTTTGAGAATAGTGAAGCTGCAGTAGGTGGAAATAAGCTTCAGACAGTGTTACAAGCGCTGCTCAGAACTCTGAACTATGGCACCCAACATCCAGAACTTATGCCATTTGAGAATGGCAGTGATATTAAAGCAACTCAGGGACCAAAACCATTAACGTACTTTCACGTATGAAAATCTTACTTGGGGAGGGGGCAGGAGCGAAGCGCCCCCTCCCAGTCCGCGCCACCACACCGTATAATGAAAATCTGAAGCCATCGTTCTACAAACTCAACCAACCTTGGATGGAAAAATCTAGGAAAATGTACAAACTGAAAACCAGTTTTGGTCTGCATAGCATCAGTAGCAACGCTTGCTATCAGAGTGCATGAGTTTCATGCTCGATCGATTGAGCTAGCCGGATCGGGCAATAAAAAGTATAAAATAGTTATGTAAATAGTTATTTAATAAAATGTTTTACCCTGTTTCTTTGCTGGTGTGTTGTCTATATTTTTAATATTTGCATAGGGTTTGTCGTTATTTTGGGCGGGGTGGGTGACGGAGCCGAGCTGTCTTGCAGCCCTCATGGTGTGGAGCTCAGTTCATCTCACTATTTTCGTATTTCTCAGGAAGGGTTGTTCCTAATATTTCTATTTTAGCGAGGTCAAAAAGAGATCCAATTAGTGGCCTACTGATTTTGCTCGATTAATTTTATTTTTTTACACGATTTTTCACTATCTGCAAAGACTAAACAGAGTATTGCGACTTTGTGCTTGTTTGTAAATAGAGAATGAACCAAAGAGAATCAATTGTAAAACAGTAAATGCTTGGATAACAATCAATCAAATGGAGACACAAGCAGGCACGACGGATTACAACGGGGGTAAAGGCCTGCGTTAACTACTCTTCACTATCTGCAAAGAGAGAGTACTACTAAGAGAAAAGAGGGGAGGGGGGCAGCATTCAAAGCACATCAGCGTGCATAAACACGAAAAAGTTTTTACCTATCACGTACTTGACATTTTACAGCTTTTGATATTTGCTATTAAAAAAACAATGAAATTCACTGAAAAAACCATAGGTTATAGGCCATATATAGTTAGGAATTTGCATTTACAAAACCTTGAAAATTCACTGAAAAAACCATTGGTTATAGACCATATATAGTTAGGGATTAGCCTTTTCAAAACCTTATTTTACTCACACAAAACCATTGAAATTTCATATATAGTTAGTTCCACTAACTATATATCGCGCACCCGCAATCCACTGCTGATGATGTCACATATTACATCATTCATTACATGGTTAGTGACATCACTGATGACATCACTGATGACATCTCAAATGACATCACTGATGACATCTCAAATGACATCACTGATGACATCTCAAATGACATCACTGATAAAATCACTGATAAAATCTCATTTGACATGACTGATCACATCACTGATGATATCATTCATGTGATAATACCATGAACCTCTTCAGACTCTAATATAACCTTAGATACAATCAGTGTAAACAGACAGTCACAGACTGTCACTCATCCATGGAGTTATTCACACACCTAGTCAGTTATGCAAAAAATCAATCACACCTCCATTTTCTAAACTATACAGGTATACACACCTTACTTATTCAAACATATACTAACACATATTTACTTTACTCTCTTATACAATCCCTGATACATGTTCACAATGATCCATACAGCCACTCACACATTCACTGGCTCTTATGCACAGTTATTTATATATGTCAACTCTCACATGTACTGTGTTTTACATATGTACTTACTTTGACATGTAGCACTGAGATATCCATTCACTCACTAATACACTCATGCACAGTCAACCGCCCATACAGCTGTTTCCACATGCACTTTTGAACCCATACATATAGTGAATCAACTACTCACACATCTATGTACAGAGTCACACACCTCCCAGCCACCCATACACACACACTCAGTTTCCCATACAAATACTTGGACAACCAATGAATAACCCATACAGTTACTCATATAGCTACTGATCAACATATGCAGCAGTTTGTAGAACAACAGATATAATGATGCACAAATTAAAACAGTTTATTAACTAACCCATGCACTCAGTGAGACACATTTAATCACTCACTCATACAGTCAGTCATGCACCTACTAAATCCTTCATCCAGACACTTATACATCCACTCATTCTTCAATATGTAAGACATATTTTAACTTTACAGAAACATACAGTCACTGGATGTTGTCATCAGTGATGTCATCAGTGATGTCATTTGAGATGTCATCGGTGATGTCATCAGTGATGTCATTTGAGATGTCATCAGTGATGTCATCAGTGATGTCACTAACCATGTCATGAATGATGTAATATGTGACATCATCAGCAGTGGATTGCGGGTGCGCGATATATAGTTAGTGGAACTAACTATATATGAAATTTCAATGGTTTTGTGTGAGTAAAATAAGGTTTTGAAAAGGCTAATCCCTAACTATATATGGTCTATAACCAATGGTTTTTTCAGTGAATTGTCAAGGTTTTGTAAATGCAAATTCCTAACTATATATGGCCTATAACCTATGGTTTTTTCAGTGAATATATATATATATATATATATATATATATATATATATATATATATATATATATATATCCAAACAAAACTCCAGTCACACCGAGCAATAAAACTCTCTGGAGCCGTGGCCACTATGCAATAGACGGTCTTTAATGCCACGGGTGCCCAACGCGTTTCGCAGTTACCTCACTGCTTGTTTACGGGTAAGTAACACAAGTGCAATCAGTACATTTAAAGGTGTATGCTTCTTTTTGGTTTGGGATAAATAAACATAGTAAACATACTATGTAAAAGTGGTTTGGACAGCATGTATAAATTACTCCTGGTTGTTTGATACTCCAAATACAGTTAAAGGTTTACACTACATAAAGGAAATGTTATGGTAGAATTACTCCACTTTTTAACACGGTGGTTAAAATAAAAAGGCAAATTAACAACATAAACACAGAAGAGTTACTAGCCCACCATTGTAGGCATTATTAGTATTTTACATCTCCTTTCTTTTTCCATAAACATCATAATTCAACCCCAGTGGGTAATTTGTTTGTAATTCGCCAGACACCTTTATAACAAATAGTTAACAATCACGCTCCAGTGAGCTAAATTTCATTATCCTTCTTATTGAATCAGCCACCACTTCACATTATCTTTTCTTCATTTCTGCAACAAAACCAAATACAACTCATGTTACCAAACATAAGAACTCCTTGATTTTAAAACCATGACAAAAACTTGTTAAAACGTATTAAAAGAAAGGCAGTAATGAACGGACGTGACTCAGGACAGTTCAAATTATCTCAAATGTATCAACATTTCTTCATCCTGATTCAGACTCTCGGGACTCATTGTATTATACTTTATAATCAATCTAGATTCCAGCTTTCTAAGTTCAAGCGTGCAGTTCCCTCCCGTTTCTCTTAATGGGATTGAGTCCGGCAGGCAGAACTTCAGAAGATTTTGATTCTGATTATGCTTAACACTGAAGTGGCGGGCGACCGGAAATTGCTTATCATTTTTCGTGATTGCCCGTAAATGTTCCAGGATGCACAGTTTGACCTTGTTGATGGTGCTTCCGATATAATACAGGTTGCAGGGGCATTTTAGTGCATACACTGCAAAATCTGTATCAGATGAAAAGTGTCTCATAATCTTAAAAGCTGCTTTCTCTCTACAGTGTTTTACTGTTTTATAGTTCAGGCTGTATTTGCATGCTTTGCACTTAGTGCAAGTGAAGAACCCTTGCATAGGATTAAGTTTCTTTGGTTCCGTGATACTGCTGTTCATCAAAGTGTCCTTCAATGATCTATTTTTTCTAAAGGTCAATGAAGGATATGGACCAATGTTGTCATTTAGATCCTCCTCAGTTCTCAAGACCTCCAAAAATGTAGTCAGACTTTTCCGTACCTCCCAAGCCTGGTGTCATGGTTTCCCGGGGTCCGTTTCAGCAGCACGTTCCCTTTTCTTCGCGCATGCGCGACCAGTCTCCCTCACCTCCTCACACGGCGAATAGGTTGCGGTCCAGTTGTTGGGCCGGGAGCTGCCAGCCCGCCTCAGCGCTTCCGGGGGAAACCGCTTAAACCACGGCGGTTCCCCTGGCTTAGCGCTTCTGATTGACGCTGATGTCTAGCCGCTTTCCAGGTCCGTGTTGTGCCCGCATGCGTAATTTCCGCGCTGTACCCCTGTTCCGGTTCTCTCTGGGGTCGCGCTGAAAATATACAAGCTGCCCGAACGCTCCACGCTGGAGCGCTGTCAGGCTGCCTGCAAGGTCCGCGCTGGAGCGCTGACAGGCTGACTGCAAAGTCCACGCTGGAGCGCTGACAGGCTACCTGCAAAGTCCGCGCTGGAGCACTTAAAGGCTGCCTTCAATCACCGCGCAGGAGCGCTTGTTTTTGCATCAGTTTATAGGTATTTAGTTGGGTTATCTTTTGCGCAGGAGCGCTTGTGTCTACTTTTATACTTTGCGCAGGAGAGCTTGTTTTTTTTTGGTTCTTTGAATAGAAGAACCTCACAAATCAGAGGCTTCTGTCCCAGTGGAGCTGTTTGTACCCACCCAAGCCCTGACTAGGGGAACTCTAACCTTATAGAGACATCTCCGCAAGAGTCCTCCATACCCAAGGTAAGGGCTGGTCAGCATGCGCGCAGGAGGTAGAACCTAAAGAGGGTAATACCTGCGCTAGCTATAACTGGGTCCCTCTGTCTTCCCTACAGCTAGAGTTGACGGTTCTTCCATATCCCAAGGGTGGTCCTCTTCTGGTCTTTTGAACAGCATTCCCATCGTCTCTGGCTATCATCCGCTGTCCCATCTTCATTCCGGTTGATGTTCACTCCATAGCAGGTATAAGCTGGGTACGGGGACGAGAGCTCCTGTCGTCTCTGCGAGAATACGTCACAAGCAGCAGGTAAGCCTTGTGGGGTACCTGACACCTGGTCATTATACGTGGTAATGAACCTAAGATGATTATTCTTTAATTTGGGTTCTTTCTCCATAAAAGGTTCTTCTCTTTGTACCTTAGCCACTTTAACAACAGCTGACTTGATAGTTGTTAAACTGTAACCTCGATCGCTGAACCTTTGTGTCATGACTAATTCTTCTCTCCAATAGTCATCCTCAGTGCTACAATTGCGTTTTGCACGCAATAGTTCTCCATAGGGGATGCTAATATTAAGATTTTTAGGGTGACAACTTTCTGCTTGTAGCAAACTGTTCCCAGCTGTTTTCTTTCTGTGTAACTTACTACAGATTTTGTTATTTGCAATTTTTTGTTCCAAATCTAAAAACTCAATCCTGTCTTCACTTGTCTCACTGGTAAATTGTAGAGTAAAGCAGTTCTGATTTAATCTTTGCACAAATTCATCTGCCTTCATTTGGTTTCCATCCCAAAAGCAGAAAATGTCATCAATGTATCGGACCCGGAGGGCGACATGGTCATGATACTGACTGATGTCCTGGACAACCTGCTCCTCCCACCAGCCGAGGTATAGACCTCCAAAGCTGGGGGCGAAGCAGGTTCCCATTGCCGTCCCCTGGGTCTGTTTGTATAAAACTTTATTGGAAAGGAAAAAATTATTTTTCAGACAAATCGATATCATTTCCAAAATCATGTCTGTATGCAACAGAAATGATAATGACCTTCCTTTAAAGACATGTCTACAAGCATCTACTCCTTCATTTTGCGGGATGCTGGTGTAGAAGCTACAGACATCCATACTCATTGGCAAGTATCCTTGTTTCCACTCAAAAATCTTCATTTTCTTCAGATAATCACTTGTATCTCTAACGTATGCTGGTAATTCTTGCACAAAGGACTGGAGAAAGTGGTCAACATATTTGGACATATTTTGAAGGGAGCTGCCTGGCGATGACACTATCGGTCTCCCTGGTGGTACAGTGGCATTTGTATGTATTTTTAGGTAAAATATATATATATATATATTCACTGAAAAAACCATAGGTTTGACACCAGTTATAGTTAGCTGGAAATTTTACTGACAAAAAACCATTGAAATTCCCACGTTATAGTTAGTTGGACTCACTATAACTTGCGCGCCTGCAATGCACTGCTGATGACGTCACATATTACATCACTCATGACATGGTCAGTGACATCACTCATGACATCACTGATGACACCATCCAGTGAATGTGTGTCTTTCTGAAAAATAAATATGTTATATATATGTATATGTAAAGGTCGATGGAAGAATACATGTTTAAATAAGTGTCTTAATGGATGTTTTTTTTTAAAAAATTGATTGGTTAACTGGCTTATTAAGTGTATCTTAGTGAATACATATATTAGCGAGTATTGTTTAAATATTTAAATGTTTGTATCAGTGTTTCACTTTGTGTATAAGTGGCTGCATGGGTTGGTGAGTAGCTACATGTGTGAGTATATGGGTTATTAGATTTTTTTTAGTATCAGTATGAGTGTCTGTATGGTTTGGTGGGGGTGTTACTTAGCACATAGATGCATCAATGACTGACTCACTGTTTGTATGTGTTTTGAAGACAGCATATGTGCAGGACTGTATGGGTGGATGAGTGTGTATATGTGTGTGTTAGTGAGTGAATGACTGCCTCACTAGTGTCTTTATAAGTAACTACATATGGTTTAATCTAGTATATATGAGTATTGATGTATATAAGTGAGTATATGTGAGAGTGAGAGATTGAAAGAGTTCTTGTTTAAATAAGTATGTGTTTCTATAAGTGATTGTTTAAGAGAGTAAGTATGTGTAAGTTTCCTTAGAAGTAAGGTGGTAGTGTGTGTATAGCTGTATATGCAAATAAATGGATGTTCAATAGTTTATTTGCATGTGTGATTATGTGGGTGAGTAACTTTTGGATGACTGTCGGTGTGTAACAGGATGTATAGGTGTTTCACTACATATGATGAGTGAATATATGTATAAGTGACTATATAGAACTGTTGGTGAATGAGTGGATGTGTATATAGATGGTGGTATTACTGAATTGGTTGTTGTAACTGGTATGTGTATCTCTATTTTTTTAAAATGTTGTTTCTATTCTTGAATATGTGTTTCAAGGGTTACATTACACCGAAAGGAGGTCTGTCACTCTGTCACAAGGATGGTGTCATCAGTGATGTCATGAGTGATGTCACTGACCATGTCATGAGTTATGTAATATGTGACGTCATCAGCAGTGCATTGCAGGTGCGCAAGTTATAGTGAGTCCAACTAACTATAATGTGGGAATTTCAATGGTTTTATGTCAGTAAAATTTCCAGCTAACTATAACTGGTGTCAAACCTATGGTTTTTTCAGTGAATTTAATAGGTTTTTTAAATGCTAATTCCTAACTATAACTGGTGTGAAACCTATGGTTTTTTCTGTGAATTTCATAGGTTTTGTAAATGCTAATTCCTAACTATATATAGTGTCTCAAACCTATGTTTTTTTCAGTGAATTTCAAAGGTTTTTTAATAGCAAATTTCTATTGCTGTCAAATATAATATAATATAATATTTTTTATAATGAATCCTATATATTTATGCAAATTGCTATATATATAATGCATATTTAAATAACGAAGCAAACCACATTCACTGGATGATGTCATCAGTGATGTCATCAGTGATGTCATTTGAGATGTCATATGTGATGTCACTGACCTTGTCATGAATGATGTAATATGTGACATCATCAGCAGTGGATTGCGGGTGCGCGAAATATTGTTAGTACAACTAACTATATAGGAGCAATTCCAATGGTTTGGTATGAGTGAAATGTCCAGCTAACTATAACACCCCCTAAAACGTATAGTTTTTTGAGTGAATTTTAAAGGTTTTTAAAATGCTAATTACTAACTTTATAAGGCCTGA
Source organism: Lissotriton vulgaris (assembly GCF_964263255.1). Taxonomy (NCBI): domain Eukaryota; kingdom Metazoa; phylum Chordata; class Amphibia; order Caudata; family Salamandridae; genus Lissotriton; species Lissotriton vulgaris. The sequence goes on from NC_141691.1 coordinate 1,571,548,296, forward strand.
AACCTATGGTTTTTTCAGTGAATTTCAAAGGTTTTTTAAATGCTAATTCTTAACTATATAAGGTCTGAAACCTATGGTTTTTTCAGTGAATTTGCAAGTTTTTTTTAAATGCTAATTCCTAACTATATAAGGCCTGAAACCTATGTTTTTTCAGTGAATTTCAAAGTTTTTTTTAATGCTAATTCCTAACTATATAAGACCTGAAAGCCCACCAGGAATCTCCAGTATGCGCCAGAGGACTGCATTGCAGAGAGGTGTAATGAAGCCACGCCCCTTTTTACACCTCTCTGCAACGCAGCCCCCGTGCATGTATAAAGAGGGGGAACTAATTCCCCTTGCATACTGGGGGCCCCTGGGGGCCAACTATCCCACCTGGAACCTCCAGTATGCGCCAGGGGGCTGCATTGCAGAGGTGTAATGAGGCTATGCCCCTTGTTACACCTCTCTGCAATGCAGCCCCCTGCCGCGTTTGCAGAGGGGGAACTAATTCCCCTTGCATACTGGGGGTCCCTGGGGGCCAACTAGCCCACCAGGAGCCTCCAGTATGCGCCAGGGGGCTGCATTGCAGAGAGGTGTAATGAGGCCACACCCTTTTTTACACCTCTCTGCAATGCAGCCCCCGTGCATGTTTGAAGAGGGGAACTAATTCCCCTTGCATACTAGGGGTCCCTGGGGGCCAACTAGCCCACCTGGAACCTCCAGTATGCGCCAGGGGGCTGCATTGCACAGAGGTGTAATGAGGCTATGCCCCTTTTTACACCTCTCTACAACGCAGGCCACTGGCACGTTTGCAGAGGGGGGACTAATTCCCCTTGCATACTGGGGGTCCCTGGGTCATATCTGCCCAAACACCGATATTCCAAACGATTGAAAATGACTTTTGGAAAACATTTGGATTTGGATTATCATGTCCTATACTTTGGAATTTTTGAAAGACTGACTTTGAGGATGCTATAAATTACTCAAGTCTGCCCGAATTGGGGGGGCGCTAGAGGGCGCCGAGCAAGATGGCCGCACACATGTGAGGCTCTGCCGGGACCGTCAATTATTTGCTTTAAAATCCTGCATATCCTGCTGCTTATTCCCCCCAGCTTTATGGCGAAACAAGATTGAAGTGCCTGGGAAGCGGATGCGGTGATCTCCCTTCCCTGAGGGGGACGTTTGAACTGTGTTGCCGGAGGTGCCGAGCGCCGACTACATCGAGGCCGGAGGCGCGCTATCCAGCGACTTGTGCCCAGCCACCGGATCAGAGCAAGACGGCTGCTCCCCCTGCCTGGGAGAACGGCCTGGAGGACAGAAATCAACGCTGCGGGCGGCGGCAGCGCTTCGAGGACGGCAGGAGAGTGATCGGAGCTCGTGAGGCCCGGAGTTTGGCCCTGCTGGTGGTGGTGAGTGGGGCGAGGGCCTACATGAGCCCGGGGCTGCGGAGGCGGCCCTGGGCCGCACTGGGCCGCGCTGCGCGAGCTGCTGCTGGCCGGGTCGCGGGACGGTGTTACAGCACGGCGGAGTGGAACTGGGGGAGCGCTGCCGCCCCACGGACTTTGGAAGGGCTTTTGCTGCTGCAGGACCTCGAGGGGGGACCAGGTGGTAATTTGGGATGGTGCTCTTGGCCTGCCTCCCTGAACACGCTGCTGACCCCTGCACTGTGGCTGCTGAGGCGGGAAACGGCCGGGTGCTTTGAAATATAGCACTCACCCTTCTGAATCGTCTTGGGGATCGCCTTGGGCAGAACTGCGGGGGTGATCACCCTGCCCTGCGGACTGCTGTACCTGAGCTGCGTCACACATCGAGAGGGCGCCATGGGCAGGCCGGAGCGCAAACAGCCAAAAATCAACTTTGAGGCTAAAAAGACGGCACTATCCTCCTCGCAACCTCCACCGGACACAGAGACTGCGGGGGCGGTCGGTGGTGCCCCGAACCTGGAGGCCACGTTGGTGGCGATGCAGAAAACGCTACAGTCCATTGAATGCACCATGGAGGCGGTCAATCACAGGCTCGACCATATGGCGACGCAGTTCGACCGGCAAAACGAAAGGATGGGTGAGGTGGAACAGAGGGTGTCTGCTACGGAGGATGGGCTGGCTACGGTGACAACCAAGGTGTTCAATATGGAGAGGGTTCTGTCGGTGATTCAGGCAAAGAACGAGGAGTTGGAAGGGAGGTCCAGGCGCAATAATATTCGCGTCACGGGCCTGCCGGAGTCCACGAATGTGGGTCGGATGGAAGACTTCATGGAGCGCATGCTGGTGGACATTTTTGGCTCAGACCAGCTATCGCGGGTCTTCATTGTGGAACGGGCTCACCGCACTCTGGCGAAGAGACCGGTACCTGGGGCTCAATCGCGTCCTATCATTGCTCGCATACTTAACTATAAGGACCGAGATGTCATACTTCGCCTTGCCCGGGAGAAGGGCACTATTGAATACCAGGGGAATAAACTTGAGTTTTACCCAGATTTCACTGTGGCAGTGCAGACAGCGCGCAAGGAGTTCGCCCCGGTGAAACAAATGCTTCGCGACGAGAACATTCCATACGCCATGTTGTATCCGGCACGTCTTCGAATAGGGCCCCCGTCGGACAACAAAATCTTCGCTACCCCTAAGGCTGCTATGGATTATGCGAAAAAACAGAAAAAACGCAAGAGAGACTCCAATGCGCAGCAGGAAGGGGAGGGGGACCTACTGGACGATGTGGCTTAGGCGCATGACTCCTTGCTAGTCACCCATTGTTGGAGTGTTTTCCCTGCGAGATGTGTTACTGCTTGGCGCTGTGTGGCTCATTCCCCGCTGAGTTGTTTTACCCTGCCTTACTTGCGGAACACTGGTTAAATGGGCATGTTCTCTGTGGTCATTATTATGGTTTACTATAGTTCACCTGTTGGGCAACTTGCGATTGGGTTGTTTATAGCATGGGGCTAGTATGCCCACGTGGTCACTTGGGTCGTGCATAATTGCGACTGAACATATGGAGGTGAGAGCATTGTAGTTAGTTGCTTGACTGCCCTTTGATTTTGACGTAATGATGGTTCTATTGTGGTGCAGTTGTGGGAGCCCCTTACTTTACTGCTGAAACTAGGCGGCTATGACTTGCAGCAATCCTTGTTGCTATGGGGTTGGGGGGGGAGCGGGATGTTCAAATCGATTGCACGGTCCGCTCTCTCATCAGTCACCTGCGAGAGCTGTGCGCCACTGCGCCCCCACGAATGGGAGATCCCCACACACTTATGTACGCACAGTTGGGGTTGTTGGGGGTGGGGGGATGGGGTCAGCTTTGGCAGGTTGGGGATGCTGAAGTGGGTGGAGGGAGGTTTGGGGGGTTCTGGATTTCCTGGTTATGGTCGCAGTGTTTCCTTGTGTATGATGGGAGGTGTGTGAGGCTTGTACAGGGGTTGGGAGGATACTGGGCAATGTGTTGCCTGGTAAGTGCGGCACTACTTGCTGACACTCGAAGACTGCATGGCTGTGTGCGCTGTGATTGTCGTTGGCTTTTGGGATGGTCTCGCTGCCTTTGGGACATATTTTGGATCTGGATGAATGGACAGGGGGGGGTAAAATTACATGTATTACTTGGAATGTGAGAGGGTTGAACCGCCCACAAAAGACTAGGCAAATGTTGGCATTTCTTAATAGGCATAGTGCACACGTTGCCTTCCTTCAGGAGACACATCTTTGGGGTAGGGCGGCCGAAACTGTGGGTAGCAGATGGGCGGGAGTTAGACTGGCGTCAAACTACTCATCTTATGCACGCGGTGTGATGATTCTGATTAAAAAAACTGTACCGTTTGTTATACTACATGAGGAAATTGACAAGGAAGGTCGATATATTATAGTACATGGTAAATTATGTGGAACCCCGATCACGCTCATTAATGTATATGGACCAAATGTTGATGACCCTGATTTTTATGTTGCACTCTGGAACAAGATCTACATGCTGCCACAGTCGGCTGTGCTTTGCGGTGGGGATTTTAATGTCATTCTAGATGGGGAGATGGACAGGAAACAAGACAAGCCCTATGTGCGAAAGAAAGCGGCTGCTGAAGTCAGTGAGGGTATGAGAGGACTTGGGCTGGTGGATGTGTGGCGTCTGAGGCACCCGGATAGGAGAGAGGGTACTTGCTATACGTCAGCGCATGATACGTGGTCGAGATTGGATTATTGGTTGGTGACTCGGGATGTCAGTGGGTGGGTGATGGATGTTGGCCACTTGCCCCACACGCTCTCCGGTCATGCGCCGTTCCGCTTGGAAATGCGGATGCCAACGTGTGCGCCTGCTCCGTTCACTTGGCGCCTGTCGCCGGGAACCTTGACTGATCAGGTGTTGCGTGAACGGTTCAGAACTATAATCGAAGAGATTTTTGATAAAAATGTTGGAACTGTTGACAGTATGTGTACGGTGTGGGAGGCCTTCAAAGTGACTATTCGTGGGGCGTGTATCGGCCTTCAATCTGGAGTGCTAACATCGCTAAGAGACTCCATGACTAGGTTGGAAGGGGAGATATTGGCGCTTGAGCGCCGGGTGGAGGAATGCCCCCAGGAAGCTTTGCTAGCAGACATTAGATCGAAGGTTTCCGAGTACAACGAACTGGCTGACCAGGAGGTGAAGTTCCTGTCCAAACATGCCAGGGCGCGCTATTATGGTGAAGGGGGCAGACCGGGGAAAGGACTGGCGGATCGCATAAGGGAGCCATGGGCCAAGCACTGTAAGGTGCAAGAAATAGAGGACGGGGAGGAGGTTGTGACTAACACAACTGACATCCTAGGCAGCTTTACAAAATATTATGAAAGGATGTATGAGTATCGGGAGACGTCGACGGAGGAGGAAATAGCTCAGTACTTTGAGGACATAGCTTTGGTATGGCTCTCGAGGGGTCAACAGGGATTCCTTATGCATCATATAACGGAGGAGGAGTTTCGGGAAGCGATAGCTGCCCTGCCTAATGGTAAAGCTGCTGGTACAGATGGTTTGCCGTCACAATTCTATAAAGAGTATGTAGATCTTTTACTCCCGCACCTGGCGATGGTGCTGGAGGAAGCAGTAGACCAGGGCCAGTTTCCGACTACAATGAGAGAGGCACTCCTCGTTGCGTAGCCAAAACCCGGTAAACCTCCCAACAAGTGCGAATCGTATCGACCCCTCTCCCTCGTGAATACTGATGTTAAGATTATAGCCAAGGTGCTGGCCGCTAGACTGCGGCTACTTCTCCGGGTAATGGTGCTGCCGGACCAGTCGGGATTTATACCGCTCCGGTCTACCACCCACAATCTACGGGCTCTCTTTGCTGTGTTACATTTGCTCAAACCGGAGTTGGCTGCAGTGGCTGTCATGCTTGATGCCGCGAAGGCCTTCGACTCAGTTGCCTGGCGGTATATGATAGCAATCCTGCATCGGATGGGGGTGCCTTTCTTTTTTACATCGTTAATAACCCTTCTCTATACTAACCCCATAGCACGAGTGAGGATCAACGGTCAGGTCTCGAACTCGTTTCCGGTACAGAGGGGTACTCGACAGGGTTGCCCTCTGCCGCCTTTGCTGTTCGCCATTGTGATGGAGCCCCTGGCTTGTGTCTTGAGGCAGAGATATGCTGACGCAGCTCTGAGATTCCCCCTCCGGTCGCTGGCTGTGTCCATGTATGCCGACGACATGGTCCTTTACGTGCGCGAGCCTGCTCGCCATCTTGAACCTATACTTCGAGAGTTCATACGGTTTGGCCGCCACTCGGGTCTGACCTTCAACTGGGAAAAGTCCGTTATGCTCCCTCTCACTGACGCTACCCTTTCCTTTCCCTTGGAATTCGCACTGGAATGGGCGACGGACTCGGTGCGCTACCTCGGAGTCTGGATTCATCGAGATAGCCAAGAAATTATCAGGGCCAACTATGGAGTGGCTGTCTCCAGACTGGAGGACCAGGTGGCTCGCTGGACACGGCTCCCCCTCACCCTTGCTGATCGTGTGTCTCTGATCAAAATGGTTGTGCTTCCGAAATTTTTGTATCTTTTTGTTAATATACCTCTCCCACTGAAGTTGCACTTCTTTGCCAGGCTGCGGTCCTTGTTGACCACCTTAACCTGGGCTGGTAAGAAACCACGGGTGACGTGGGATGTGCTGACTAAACCATATGCTCTGGGAGACTTCGCTGTGCCAGATATGAAGTTATATTACTTATGTGCCCAAGTGCATTTCGCCACCTACTGGTTGTCAGCTCCTCTGTACACCCCACACGTGGCGCTTGAAGCCAGTGCTGCTCTGCCGAACCCGCTGAGGGCTATGGTGGTTAATACTCACTCAGTGTTTAATAAGGGTGAGGTGGACACAGTGCGCTCCACGGCTAATGCGTGGCGGGAGCTTGGTAGGAGAGCGAACAGGTTGCCGTTATATGCTCCTAGTATGCCGCTATTATACCATTCGGAGATCTCGGTATCGGGCGAAATCGGTGGTCTGCAGGTCCTACAGGGCGCTGGACTACACACTATGGGAGATCTTTTCCCAGGGGCCACGTTCCTCTCATTGCAGAATGTGGCGGAGCGATCCACGAATGTGGTCATGTCTACATTCATTTATGTCAGACTCCGAGCGGCCGTACACTCCTTATACCCTACGTATCCGGAGGAACCCTTGGCACTAGGGGCCTTGCAGTTACTCTACACCACGACGGATAGAGTTAAATTGCTCTCCAGATTGTACCGAGCTGCACAGGAGGATGAAGGGGGGGGTGCTGTGCTGGCTAGGGCCAAATGGGATAGATGCCTGCCAGAACCATTAAATGATGATGAATGGACTGAATGCTGCTCCATGACTGGGGGGTACGTGGCCAACGGCAACTTTCGCCTTCTACATTTTAAATTTCTACATCAATGGTATTATACGCCAATGCAGCTAGTTAGGTATGGTCTTCGCGAATCTGCTCAATGTGTCCGGTGTGGAGAGGATGATGCAGATTTCGTGCATCTGGCTTGGGGATGTACACGAGTGTATAACTTCTGGGTGGCGGTGACTGAGGCATTGACTAAGATGACGGCCACTGGGGTCGCGTTGGATATACGCCTGTGCTTGCTGGGACTCGCCTCTGGAGTGCCAGCAAAGGAGCGGAGATTGATTGTCTTGGCATTACAACTTGCTAAACGGAGAGTGGCTATGGCGTGGGGAGGAAGGCGTGCACCTGATGTTCAATTGTGGCTGAGAGATATGGCCTATTGCAGGGATCAGTTGACTTGCTATGCTGGGAGTCTACCGGCGACGTCGCGTCCGCGCGACATTTGGGCTCCATATACTGCATATATGCTATCCCTGGCTGATGATGACAGTTCCGGTGGTGATGGCGGGGGTCTGTTGCCGGGTGGGGGAATTTCTGAGTGATTACCTGAATGTACGGTTGCGCTATGACTGTGCCTGCTGTGGGATGTTCTTCTCTTTTGGTGTGGGTGTTCCTTTGTGGAGGGGCTGTCTTGATGTGTAGGCTTAACTATACTCATATAGTGGCTGGTGGCACATGCAGGGTTTTGGATCTGGGGTGTGCACAGTCTGCTTGTTTACTGGCTGTACCTTACGTACCTTCTGTACTGCTTTAACATTCTGCATTACTGCTATGGACTTATACTGTGACCAGGAACCGGGATTGTCTGGGTTGGGGGGTTGGGGGTTGGTGTTGCTGGTTATAAAAATCATAAAATAAGACCGATATATGATAAGCGGGATACGACTGCGGAGGATGGAATTGGCATGGACTACTGACTGTTGATGCCCTCTGCATATTTTGTGTGTACTCGCTCGATATCATTGGATGTGTGCTTTAAATTGCTTGCTGTTGAATTGTTAGCAGCTGGCCCTTCACAGGGTTGTAGGTACACTGCTGTGTATGTGCACAACTTTGCAATAAAGGTCTTACAAAAAAAAAAAAAAAAAGTCTGCCCGAATTGTATGGGTAAAATTGATACCTAGTCACTTTGAATAAGAATGTACTTACGTCTCGTCTAACATTTGGAAGAAATATCTAGTTATATGACAACAGGATACCGACATAACTTGAAGGAAATAAGAACGCCCTGAAGAAGTTCTGTTGTACAGAACGAAATGATTTGGCTGGCTGTGGTACATAAACTCAAGGAAAATAAAAGCATTTGAATATACACCAAGATTCAGCGCTTCAAGAAGGACTCTAAGTGATATGATTTGATTGGACTTATTGTGCAAGTGGTGCTGTGCTAAACTTTGGAATATTCTCCACTACTCTCTACTACTTACTCTCTCCTACTCTACTACTCTCAAATACTCACTCTCTACTACTCATTCTCTACTACTCTACTCTCTCTCTACTACTCACTCCCTACTACTCACTATCTACTACTCTCTACTACTCACTCTCTACTACTCTCTACTCTCTAGTACTCACTCTCTACTACTTCCAGCCTGCATCTGCTCCATTGTCTCCATTGACCTCCGCATCTGTGACAACTCTGTGCTGTAATTGCTGGTGCCTGTCTGACCAGACAGTTCTTGTATTCGAATCATTGCCCCAGCGAGGTCAGCCAAGGTCTGTGGCGGAGCATGGTACATACAGTTGGTGTCCGATAGGGACTGTACATGGTCCCTGATAGGACTCAGACATCCACCTATGGCATTGGTTTTGGCTGCCATGAGTTCGAAACCCACCCGCAGCTGTTCTTTGTACCACGATTGGCCTCATTGCATGTTTTTCTGCATTCCCGTTTTGCATTTTTGCAGCGTGGTGCTGATTGTCATGCGGACATTTGTAGCGTTATCTGGTAACTATTGCATGCTACCGCCGCGTTGTGAATTCCATGTTGACACAGGGTTATTTTCCCGCGATAGGCTGCGATGTTGAAAGTTGCGTTACGCTACTCTTGCGGTAGTTATCACACGTTCTTATGAATATATTTCCGATTGCCGATTGCTGATTGCGAACGCAGCAAGCACCAGAGACGAGCGGGAAGGGTGACGTGAAGAAGCAAAGCGGGCCGCTGACAGCGCATGCCGCCTGCCGCCTGCCGCCTACCCCCACCACTACCGCCCCTCACAAGGTACGCCCCAGCCACAGACTTTGGCAGGGCAGGGTACGGTAACTGCGTGGTAACTGCAGGGATAGCCGTGGGGGGAAGCCGCGGCAGAGTGCAGCGGAGTGCAGCTACATCGGACGGCCAAGATGGGCGGGGCTCAGCCTCCTAAGTGCTCCACACTACTCCGGCTTTGTGAACGTCCCGCGAATCACCGCAAATGTGCCGCGATTGCAGTGCGCCAGGAGCTACAAACCTCAATCCATAAGCCACTTTTCTGCCACAAACTCACCCCTCGCGCAGAAGCAGACGATTGTACTACTAGCAGCGGACCTCTCACCTCTCAGTCCCCCCAGCCTGCTGATATATCATTAAAGCTGGTGTTCTGTGTACAGGGAAATCTGCTACTGACCTGACCCGTGGGATCGCTGTTTGCCACGAACCTCATAGGACTAACTCTACTAACTAAACTAACTCTAACTCTGACCTGACCTGCGGGATTGCTGCTTGCCACGAACCTCACAGAACTAACTCTACTTCTCGCGGTTGCCGCTCGTGAGGGAGTAGCTGACCGTCTGACTCTGTGGGCAGAGGGGGAGACTGACCCCGGATTCCAGCGGGACTGTGAGGACCAGCAGGGAGTGCGGCATTCAATCTCCTGCAGCTGGTCCTCTTCCCGCCCCGCCTTTCAATATTTAATTGGACCTGCCATCACGCACGCGGGACGCGCGTGGGTCGGAGCACGGGGCGAAGCACGGGCAAAAGGCGGGCCGTTTGAGGCCGTTCGAGACCGGACCGGGCCACACCTCTTGGCTCTCCTCCTGCATCCCTAAATAAGACTAAGGACCATGTCATCCAGAGAAACTAGGAGTAAAAGCGCCCTCGCCGGAGGAGCCCCCACTGGCACCTTGGACAAATATTTTGTTAAAGCAGGCGCCCTCCTGATTGATGAAATAACAGTTTTGAAACGCTGCATTTCCCAGGAAATTGAGTGGGTAAGAAGATCATCCATGGGAACTATAGCCCAAGCAAAGACTCCTGTCAAAGAACTTGATCTTGTACCACTTGGCTCAGGGGTCTCAGGGAGTTGCGGGGTAGTGGCTATCTCAGATGTAGAGTAGACATTTCGATTTCTTTTAATGATCTACCACACCCATCTACTCTAACTCAGACCCCCCTACAACCTAGCTCTCCCCCCCTCACTGTTAACACTGTAAGCCCCAAAGCAAGAGTCAATTCCTCAAAACTGGGAGTTAGGGAAGGAGCAATCCAGAGAAGGAAAAGAGTGTCTCAAAATCCATGCAGCCGTAAGGCAAAAACTCCCAAGCTCAATCCTTTAGTAGAAGCAGACCATGTAGAAACTAGTAAAACTGCACCCAAATTACCCGAGAATGCGCTATCCATAGATAGCGGCTGCATCGCCACAGCAAATGGAGCTCGTAAACCTTAATTCTAGCTTGACTGAAGGAGGCGATATCTCCATTACTAAGATTGCTGTGCTTCTAAAGTCTCTCCTCAGCCCTTTGGAAGCTCGACTAATAAAGATCGAGGCTAGGCTTTCGACCATAGAAAAATCAATGGTCCAATTAGCAGATGCCCTCAAAGCTGGGAATAAGGCTGTTAGGGGTGGGTCCGATCCTAAGAATACGAAGGGTACACTAGTTGCACCAGCGAAGGATATTAGACAGTCGTCAAAAACAACTCAGCCTGAACCGCCCTCTTCCCACTCTACAACCCCTCATCCAACTGAGGGACTGCCTACACCGATTCACTTGGGTTCGAACATCCCTGCCATCCAAAGAGCCCCAGTCACGACACAAAGACCTACGCCCCAGAGCCTTCCCCCACAGGCCGGACCTTATGTAGTCATATTGGCTGGCATACCGGAGTTAAAACCGGAAACCATCGAATCGGCCACCTCTTTAAAGAACAAGGTGACCAATCGGCTATCTTTAAATTGACCCCTCCCCCAAGGAATAGTGAGTGAGGTCCTCATGGTAAGAAGAGTCCCTTGAGTTGGCAATTCACGGAAATCAATCAATGGGGACTGTGCCGTGATCAACTTTAGGGATCCCAGAACTGTATCCTACATCTGTGGCTGGCCACATCATGACCAGGGGACTTCAATCTAATCCTTACCTCTTTCTTTCTTCTATCCACCTAGCATGAATTTGTTCAATGAGGAGGGATGGGAGACAGTGCCTAGGCGAGGTGGTCGGGGAGGCTGGGAGAGAGGAGATTCTTACCGACACACTGACAGACAGCCTGTCCAGATTAACACATATAACAGGTTCAGCTGTCTGGATATGATTGATTGACATACCAAGAAGCGGCGGGGGGTGCGATATGAACGAACCAGGGGTGACCAGGACTATAATATTAGTCCCACCGAACTAACTGCAGGGATTCCTACATCTGCTGAACAGCACACATATCAGGAAAGCCATCGCCCGCAAAAGGGGCTCTCGCCCACCCAACTAGAACTTGCAGACATAAGAGGGGTTCAGGCTGAAATTCTATTATCCCCGCCTAGGCCCCAAGACAAGAGTATCCCCATACGTCCCGCACTAAATCCAAGATCGCACACCTTAAAATTACTTTCTTGGAATGTGGCCGGTGTCAGAAACAAACTTGATTGCCCGGACTGGAGTTTATTTGTGGGTAGTAAAGACATTTGCCTGTTCCAAGAAACATGGGCTCGAGAGGAACACACTCGCCCTGGTTTTGAGGTCTTTTTTCCACACTTGCGAGATGGGGGGGGCAAGCGGAGGCCATCCGGGGGCATTGCAATCTGGGTGGCCACACACCTTGGTTGCAAGGCAGTATCCCACCCAACAGCTTCGGATGACATTCAATGTGTCATTCTGGAGTGGACAAACTCCAGTAAATTGGCACTGGAAAATGTCTATTCCAGGCCGGTGAACCTATCTAGAGAATCGAGCACCATTGAGGAACTCTCAATCCTCCTCAGTGATCTCCCACAGGGAACTCCCTTCCTGGTTGGAGGTGATCTCAACTCTCATTTCGAGCCTCTGCCAGGATTAGTTGATGGAATATCACTGGAAGAGGGCGCGTTGTGGCGAGTTCCCCCCATGGCGGCCCCTCCCCCTAGAGCTTGGACACCCCTGGCAGTCCGGATCACCACTCTAACCCTTAATCATGGCATAAGGGCCTGTAATGGACGTTTGAAGTCTGACATCTTCCCATAATGTACATTTAATAAAGTGGGCAGGGAGTCAAGACTGGACTACATTTTCATTAAATTGTCTTCCTGGAAGTACGTTGAGGATTTCAGGGTAATACCCAGGGAGGATAGCAACCACAACGCGCTAGAACTTGAATATTCCCTCCCCCGTGCAGATACAGAAAATGGGGCTACCCTAGACAGGCCCGATATGGGGTTGTCCCTGTCAAATAACAGACGGAGAGTGAGGTGGGAAAAGCTAGCAGCAAACCGAGAGAAGGTCGCAGGGCTATACGCCCGTGTCATTCCGATATTTGAAAGGGTGTGCGCATTAATGGAACACCCTAATATTGGTGATGCGCACACAATACTTTACCTTATACACGAGGACCTTATTAAATCCGTGGCAGAAGTTCTTTTTTCTATGGGAAGGACAGGAGGAGGAAGGCCACAACGACCCACCTGGTACAACGCTACATGTCGCAAAGCAAAAACTGACCTACTGACTAGCATTAAGGAGGGCAAAAGCAGAACACTTATACGGAAAAAGAGATTAGTTTATAAATGGCTGACTACCCATGCAAAGGCTGAATGGGATTATGACAAATGGTAGAATTTGTCCATCACACTAGCCGTCAGGGATTCTCGGAAGTTCCGGCGCCTAGTGAATACTTAGTCCGAGGACCTCCCTCCTGCAATTGAGCCCAATATTTCAGCCAAGGTATGGCAAGATCATTTTCAGGCCTTATATACAGAAGGTGAGGGAGCTGCAAAAGCAGTTTTCCCAACCACTGGAATACAGCTGGAGGTGGATCTATTTACGGAAGCTGAGGTAAGGGTGGCAATTTCAAGGCTGGCCTCTGGCAAGGCGCCGGGCTTGGACGGGCTCCCAGGCGACATCTTTAAACAGGAACCAGAAATTTGGGCCCCCTACCTGTTGACAATCTTTAACGCCATCCTGAGGGGCATGGAGGTGCCCTGTACTTGGCTGGGAGCAGAAATTGTCCCTATATTTAAGAAGAGATCGCCTCTGCTTCCAGCCAACTACAGACCCATCAGCCTCGTTGATGTGCCCCAAAAACTTTTTGGCAGTCTGATACTTGATCGCCTCCAAAACTGGATGGAGGAGTTCTTCATTCTCACCCCCTACCAAGCTGGATTCCGAAGGAAGATCTCAACAACAGATCAGATTTTCCGACTAAATCTTTCGTTTTGGAAAACTGTTATAATCGAATGATGCAGCCTCTATACAGTCTTTGTAGACCTGTGTCCCGCCTTCGATTTAGTCCCAAGATCCAGACTATGGACAGTGCTGCAGGAGATGGGTATTCCCTCGGACATCCTGAACATCCTGATAAGACTACACCAAGACAACTACGCCCGGGTCAGGTGTGGTAAAAATGGGATGCTCTCAGGGAGATTCCCCATTGATAGGGGGGTGAGGCAGGGTTGTGTGCTCGCACCCACCCTGTTCTGCCTCTTTGTCAACAGGGTAGTTGACCACTTGACTAGGATAGTTGACATTGATGCTACAAATTAAAGACTCCTATCAACGGGAACTTGTCCTTGACAAAATCAGCCCTGTTCTGACAAGAAAACTATTCTTACAGTGGAGGTATGGCACACTCCCCCTTAAAGCATTTACCAGAACCTGGTCCCATCCCTCCTCCCCAGAGCTATGTCCAGCTTGCTTACATCAACAAGAAACCGATTTGCATGTCATCTTCTTCAGTAAGGCTTACCAGAAACCAAGGAAGTATTTGCTTGTTCCCCTACTTAAAAACTTGGGGTTCAGGCAATACTTGCCTGCCTACAGAATATTAAAAACGGATGTATCGCCCCCCATTGTGTTTGCGGTAGCCACATTTTTAACTGCGATGTGGTACATTCGTACTCGTTGTATGCACCGATATAGTCTTGGCACAGTTTTAAAATTCTTTTTAATGTATTTGTATTTTTAACTGAAGTACAGTGCACACAATTTCTTTCATTAAAAAAAAATTAATTAACGTGTGATATATGTTGGTAAACTCCTGACTTGTCTGATTTGTTCAACCGGAAACTGTAAAGTTATTTCAATTATGGCTGACAGATTTTTAATACTATTTGTACTGTTCAATTTTTTGAATGTCACCTTTTATGATCTATTTGATCGAAATAAAGGATAAATGAATGAATGAATATACACCTGAGGGTTTCAGCTGTTAGGCCTTACTCCTAATCTGACAAGGGTGCATGTATTGTGGTGACCTTTGGTAGGGTTGTTTTTTGTGACTTTGGGAGATACAGGCATTGGGTGGCACAATACGATCATTAGTTGGTCACTCTATTGAGCAATATTGTGAGGGGCCCATTTTTCATTTCCCTTTTTCGTTTTTTATTTGTATGTATTTTTTATTATTTTCACTTTTATTTTTATGTTTATTCTTATGTTCAAGGTACACAAAATACATTGCAATTGCTTTATATTAGCCATGGAAGTACCGAGCAGTGACTTATAATAGTCCTATCGGTGCAAGCCGTTTCATATCAATTATACCGACATATTACCAGGAGCGACTATTATTTTTTGGATGGACCGTTACTATCTTGATACACTATCTATGAATGCACTTGCATGCTATTACTTTAAGGTGAGAAATGTATGTAAAATATGACTATTTATTGTATGGAAATATATATGATCATTTAAATAATGCTTTGGTGCTTGAATAAGATATAAGAAAAGTATTAGGAATTATTTGCATGTTTACTAAGAATGTTGGGTAAACAGGGTGCAAACTTATTTTATGTTTCACCCCCTTTTCTGAATCGTTTTGTCCACCATAAGCATGGAAGGGTATGCTCAGACATGAGTCCCTTGCTCACTGTACCATCAGGATTCAAGCAAGCCGGCCGAAGACGGCTGTAATGCCAGAAACTGGTCCCCGGAAGCTTGTTTCCTTTCCAGTTAAAGAATTGGCTTGGTAGTTTGGTCTGCCATGTTCCCGTGATGCATTGGGCCAGGGACAGACTAATTTGCATGTAGCCGGGTTCTGAGCTGGGATTGTGCAGTGAGCTAAAAAATGGTGATGGATCAAGCCCTGATCTGTTGACTGGGTACGAGTGTTCTGTTTAATTCAGATACTCTGTCCATCACCACCCCCTTTTCTGAATCGTTTTGTCTACCATAAGCATGGAAGGGTATGCTCAGACATGAGTCCCTTGCTCACTGTGCCATCAGGATTCAAGCAAGCCGGGCCAAAGACGGCTGTAATGTCAGAAACCGGTCCCCGGAAGCTTGTTTCCTTTCCAGTTAAAGAATTGGCTTGGTAGTTTGGTCTGCCCTGTTGCCATGATGCATTGGGCCAGGTACAGACTAATTTGCATGTAGCGGGTTCTGAGCTGGGATGGTGCAGTTAGCTAAAAAACGGTGATGGATCAAGCCCTGATCTGTTGACTGGGTACGAGTGTTCTGTTTAATTCAGATACTCTGTCCATCACCACCCCCTTTTCTGAATCGTTTTGTCCACCATAAGCATCGAAGGGTATGCTCAGGACATGAGCCCCTTGCTCACTGTACCATCAGGATTCAAGCAAGCCGGCCGAAGACGGCTGTAATGCCAGAAACTGGTCCCCGGAAGCTTGTTTCCTTTCCAGTTAAAGAATTGGCTTGGTAGTTTGGTCTGCCCTGTTTCCATGATGCATTGGGCCAGGGACAGACTAATTTGCATGTAGCCGGGTTCTGAGCTGGGATGGTGCAGTGAGCTAAAAAACGGTGATGGATCAAGCCCTGATCTGTTGACTGGGTACGAGTGTTCTGTTTAATTCAGATACTCTGTCCATCACCACCCCCTTTTCTGAATCGTTTTGTCCACCATAAGAGTGGAAGGGTATGCTCAGACATGAGTCCCTTGCTCACTGTACCATCAGGATTCAAGCAAGCCGGGCCGAAGACAGCTGTAATGCCAGAAACCGGTCCCCGGAAGCTTGTTTCCTTTCCAGTTAAAGAATTGGCTTGGTAGTTTGGTCTGCCCTGTTCCCATGATGCATTGGGCCAGGGACAGACTAATTTGCATGTAGCCGGGTTCTGAGCTGGGATGGTGCAGTGAGCTAAAAAACGGTGATGGATCAAGCCCTGATCTGTCGACTGGGTACGAGTGTTCTGTTTAATTCAGATACTCTGTTCATCACCACCCCCTTTTCTGAATCGTTTTGTTCACCATAAGCGTGGAAGGGTATGCTCAGACATGAGTCCCTTGCTCACTGTACCATCAGGATTCAAGCAATCCGGGCCGAAGACAGCTGTAATGCCAGAAACCGGTCCCCGGAAGCTTGTTTCCTTTCCAGTTAAAGAATTGGCTTGGTAGTTTGGTCTGCCCTGTTCCCATGATGCATTGGGCCAGGGACAGACTAATTTGCATGTAGCCGGGTTCTGAGCTGGGATGGTGCAGTGACCTAAAAAACGGTGATGGATCAAGCCCTGATCTGTTGACTGGGTATGAGTGTTCTGTTTAATTCAGATACTATGTCCATCACCGCCCCCTTTTCTGAATCGTGATATAACCAGGCCCACTGGAATTATGAAATTGTGCGGCCGCTGTGTTTTTCTTATAATTATGGATCTGCTGCATTTGCCACATAATCCATCATCTGCTGCATAATCTCTGGATTTTAACAAACAAATTGTTTCTAGGTTAAACGGTTCAACAGTTACTCAAATCGTAGCAGCATGCGATCCCACGCAGTGGGAGGCTATTTGCCTGGTCACCTTTCTGTTGTTTATTGCTATGTTTGCAGGTAATACTGGTACTAATGAGGTGTAACCTGTGACCAGACAGTGTTCAAAAGTGTAGAAATTAAAAAATAATGCAGTCAAACTATCAGAAAAAAGTGCTGCTTACACCACATATTGTGCCTTTTCTTGAGGTGTAATTTAGCCAACCCTACCGCATAGGGCCATGGATATAACAAATGTCACTGCTACAAAGTCACCAAAAAATTAATAATTCAGATGAAGAGACGTGAAAGTTCCATTTTCACTAGAAAAAAGAGGAAACAATAATCAGTGGCCTAGTGAGCACTTAAAACGAGGAATTGCTCAATTTAATAAAAGGCATGTAGTAGCAACGAACTGTCATAGTGACATGGAAATTATTTTTAACACGTCTCTGAAATCATATGTTGATCAAATGAAGGGCGCTTGTATAAATAAGCAAATTACATCTGTGATCTTCTTGGTTAGTCGACGTTTCACCCACTGATCACTTGGAGTGCTCACTCATCATGCAACTAGGCGAGGCTGAGATCAACCTTTGTAAATTCTCTCAAAAGCCTAATCTGTTAGAGTGAACAAAGTTAAAAAGAATATTAATACTCAGCGCCTAGTAATCAGGGGAAGAGCGTAAAGACTTAAATCTGTGCCAGTGGATTAAATTTTAATAAAAGGCCGTGAGTGTGCCTATTTGTTTTCTTCTATGGATTCAATCCTGATGGCCTAGATTAAGTGTACCCTGAAAACAACACCCACAGCGAATTTTGACCTGTGGCAGTAGTCAAACAGTCAGTCAGTCTTGTCCAGTGGCCCTGTAAAAACGAAAACAGCATATTAATAAAAATGCTCCCAATAGCATTTTATTGGCCCACGTTTATTTCCTGTGTCACAGCAGTTGTGTATGTGTGCGCGCGTGCGTGCGTGTGAGGTTACGCACAAAATTCAATCAATAGTAAGTGGGCAATGTTGGCTGAGGTGTAATACACGTGTCTTTTAAAAGGACAAATAATCATCTGATAAGCTGCTCCATCCACGGACGACGCCATCTTCAACCCATCTGCTGATGGAAGGGGGAAGAAAGTAAGCATATTCAAGTACTTTTACAGACATGCGTTTGTGTCAGTCTTTCGGAGCACATATTTATGTATTCTCCTTTAAATAACTTGAAATGCATAAGCCTAGGCCTCGTTTTTCGGCCTCACCTTTTCTTAACATGGTGCAGTATAGTATAGTGTTAAGAGTGAGTGCTGCCTATGACGGATGCAATTTAAAAGCAAACAGTATTCACTGGCCCATTTTTCCCCCCCGAAGACCGTCCAAGAGCGACCAATCTGGTCTTCAGAGAGACGTTGCGGGAATCCCCGGGATCCGGGAGTATTGATTTGTTAATAAGGCGCCTTTGTCCCCGGGCGCATTGACATGCGAGGCCCTCCAGCAGGGCCTCAACAAAGCGCACCCCGCGCTCCGAGAGGACCTCTGGGCCCTCGGCCGAGGAGTTTATTATTAACTAATTAGCAACAACTCCTTGCAGCGAGTCGCGTTACATTTCGTAAGCTTTGAGCAAACATTCTGAGCGGATTCGTTTCAAGAGGCCACGCCTCGCCAAGAAACCTCGAGCCGGGGCGTGATGATGACGGGGGATCCCGGTGTCGCCTTCACCGGGGGCCTGCAGCAGCGGGGCACGGATAGGAAGTGCGTGGGCAGCAGTGGGGGGGGGGGGGGGGGGGGGGGAGGGTGCATCACGCTGGTGGTCGCATTACTGCAACAGCTGAAGGGTGCAAGGGTGACTGAAACGGCAGGAAGGGGGTTGGGGCTGGTGTGGCAGCAATGCACGTACAGCTCTGGGGCGCAGTGCACGAGCAGCTGATGCAAGAGGCCGCGAGCCTGGAGAGGCATGAAGCAATGCACAGGCAGCAGGGCTGGGAGGGGCAGTGGCGCGGAGGGATACTCAGCAAGAGAAAATGTGTATAAAGATATGCAGACGTGATGCCTGGTATCAAGGGTGCGGAGATGTGGCCTAAAGGCCCCAACACTGTTCGAGTCTCAGCGCGGGTTCAGCACGCTGTGATACTGAGCAAATCACCTAATCTCTCAGTGCCTAAAATATGAATCGGACCTTCTGTAAAGTAACTTGGAGCTCAAGTAAAGCACTTCAATTAACAATATAAAACTGCAAATGAATAAACAAAATGAGTGGGGGTTGCAGTTCGGGGAAGGGGTGGGTATCCAGTGCAATAAACCAAGGACACAGTCGAACGGGAGCCTGGACTAAGGGAATTGGAGCCTGGTACCCGCCTGCACCAGAGAGTGAGGCCTGCAGCAGGGGTGCACTGGCTGTAGAGGGTTTGACTGCAGTGGGCAGAGAGGAGATTTACTGCAGGGACTGAAGCATGCAAGACAGTGCGTCTGGAATAGGGGGCTGGGGCCTGGAACAGCAGCGACGCACGGACAGCTCTAGGGCGCGGGAAGAGAATATTTACTGCAGGAACATGCAGGGAAACTCGAGTGTGGAGAGAGAGGCCTGCACAGGGAGCCTGCATCGGCTGTGCACTGGCACCTGCTGGGTCAGCAGTAGTATGCAAGAAAATATTAGTCTGGAGGCACAGCACGGCACCGTGGCATCGGTGTCCATGCAGCTGGAGGCTGCCGATGCAGTGCACTGGCAGTAGGGGGTGGGGGAGGGGGGCAAAGGGTGGAAATGTTTGAAGCACGCAATGGAAGCCGAGTCCGGAGGCAGCAGGCACTGGCCCTCTGGCCCGAGAGCAGGCACTGTACCTGCCGCACGCGGAGTACGGAGAGAGCGCCCACTTCATCCTTGACACGCCCCAGTAAACACCTATGGATTGCATAAGGAACAGCTGTAAAGTACCAGCAGCAATGCCAGGGATGGGGTACACTGCGGGAATCGGCATTGCATAAGCTGCAAAATGCTTGACAGGGAGGCGGGAGACAGGGCTCTAGCATTTTGGTGCCCGGATGCAGTGAGCTCAGCTGTGTCTTCAATGACGGTTGGGCCGAGAGGTGTCGGGTGCGTGTTTTAAATGTTTATGGAATCGCCCAGGCAGGGAGCGGTGGATGTGGCCAGCTGCAGAGTATAGAGCAAGGTAATGACGAAAACAGACAGAGGAGACGCGGGTTCAATACCGGCCCAAAGTCTATAATTCTGGGCAAAGCACTCTGCCCCTCCCCCTATCTCGCGCCCTTATCTCTGTCCTTTATGTTAAACGGTTTATAGTTCTTGAAACTGAACACTGAGCGACATTTAAACACCCGACTCGAATGTAAGTCTCAAAAGTAGGTGTGATTATTATATTATAGTTTTTCTGGGTCCGAGTCATACACAACCAAAACTATCCGGACTACCAAGAACCGAAACGGACTGCAAAATATTATGTTGCGAAAAAAGACACAAGTAGAAACAGGAAATGTAGGAAGGAGAGTGAGCCACTTGAGAACCAAATTGGGTTCTTTATCTGCTCTTTAAAGGCAACGTCCAAGCAAGAAACGTATCAAATATGCCAATAGGCCTTATCCTATGCAGGCTGTGCCTAAAGAGCGTCATGTGTGTTTATTGCTACAAAAGGCCCTCTAATACATATGCATGCATAAGTGTATTCAAGAGTGTCCATTTTAGAGAGTCTCGTATGTAGTTCATTTATGCTGGCTGCATCCCAAGGCTGCAGGCCTGACAGAGGCTGGACAGAGACACAGCGAGTGTTCCTCGTGTGAGAAAAAGACGGGGAGACACGCTGATTATGAAGCCCTCCATCCCACGTGCACACGAACGCCCCCTGGGGTGTACCGCAGCTTCCTATCTTGGAGTGCTCCAGCCGTACCCACTGGGCCAGATAAAAAGCGTCCCTGCACTTTACTGGGCGCGCATCAAGCAAGCCTCTTAAGACGACGTACATTACTTCAAGACCCCCTCACCCGCCTCGTTCTCGGTCTGCATGCGCTGGCCATGATCTACACGGAGTATGCAGTGCACAGCTAGTAACGCCCTCTCTGCCCCGCCACACACACACACACACACACACACGAGGCTTACCGGGCGCCATCTTTAATAGCCGTTGTTTAAGTGACGCACCCAGTAACTGGCAGAGATGGCCGTCCCTAGGGAGCCGGGCCTTCTTTCCTTACTGTTAATCCTAAAAGTGCAGCTATCTCTGGCGCTCTAATCCCCCCGGCATCGGTTAAGAGCTCTCGTGGGCGGCAGGGCTGGGGGAGGGGGTGTTATAGGGACGGTATATGAGGGCTCTAGGCCGATTGAAGATCCTGTTTAGGAGGGGCCACCCAAGATAGCTGTAGGCAAGCGCCTTGCACACAGCGTGTGCACCACCTAATCGCTATAGTGGCAAGCTGTGGAGCGCAGCTTTCCAAACTCTGGGTATTGTTACTTCCCTTAGCACATTGCAGCTACAGTGCGCATATTGTGATATATTTGCAGATAGCTGTTAAACAGTATACAGCGTTTAGCCTACATTAGTCAGCATTTAGTAAATAGTAAGGCCTTTTCCAGGATCTCACAGTGGTGGAATGGAGGTGGGGGCAGGGGTGTTGCAGTATTCTATTATTCACAGGATGCTTGCCCTTGAATGACGAAAAAATCGGTCTCCCGGGTAGGGAATGAATCAGTCTGTCCAGGAGTCAGTCGGCCCCAGAATCTGCGTCTTCGGTGCTCCCTTCGTGTGCATTGCGCGCTGCAGAGGTCACACCTCCACAGCGCCCGGAGCTTGCTGCGGGAGAGAGCCGGGACCTGGCCATGCGCTGGCCGGACCGGAAGGCTCGGCCTCTACAACAGGCTCCATTCAACAGCAACAAGAGAAGGAGGAAGGTTATGTAACTCAGCCATGACCTCTTTGACCTGTGACCAACCTCTCACAGGCAGTGCTCGACGTCAGTGCTGGAGGGGCCTGGAACCTTCCATTCCCTAGCAGTGCTGCAGGTGCAGACCCGAAGAGGCAGGCTTCTCCATGATACAATGCGCAGCGAGCATGGAAGGAGGTCTGGCCCTTCCACTTTAGCTTGTAACCGCAGCACAAGGCTGTGGGCGAACTCTGCATCATGGGGTGCGCAGAGGTCAGTAATGTAGACGCGTTCCCACAACCACCACCGACTTCCAGCCTGGCAAAGTGTGGCCCTCTTACACGACTTCCAGCCTGAAAAGTGTGGCCCCCTCTTACACGCCTTCCAGCCTGGCAAAGTGTGGCCCTCTTACACGCCTTCCAGCCTGGCAAAGTGTGGCCCTCTTACACGCCTTCCAGCCTGGCAATGTGTGGGCCTCTTACATGCCCTACAGCCTCGAAAAGTGCAGCCCTCTTACTCTTACACACTTTCCAGCCTGGCAAAGTGTGGCCCTCGTACATGACTTCCAGCCTGCAAAGTGTGGCCATATTACACGCCTTCCAGCCTGGAAAAGTGCAGCCCTCTTACTCTTACACGCCTTGCAACCTGGCAAAGTGTGACCCTCTCACACTTACAAGCCTTCCAGCCTGACAGAGTGTGGCCCTCTTAAACGACTTCCAACCTAGCAAAGTGTGGCCCTCTTACACGCTTTCCAGCCTGGAAAAGTACAGCCTTCTTACTCTTACACGCCTTCCAGACTGGCAAAGTTTGGCCCTCTTACTCTTACACGCCTTCCAGGTTGGCAAAGTGTGGCCCTCTCACTCTTACACGCTTTCCAGCCTGGCAAAGTGTAGCCCTCTTACAAGCCTTCCAGCCTGACAAAGCGTGGCCCTCTTAAACGACTTCCAACCTAGCAAAGTGTGGCCCTCTTACACGCCTTCCAGCCTGGCAAAGTGTAGCCCTCTTACACGCCTTCCAGCCTGGCAATGTGTGGGCCTCTTACATGCCCTACAGCCTGGAAAAGTGCAGCCCTCTTACTCTTACACACTTTCCACCCTGGCAAAGTGTGGCCCTCTTACTCTTACATGCTTTCCAGCCTGGCAAAGTGTTGCCCTCTTACTCTTACACGCTTTCCAGCCTGGCAAAGCATTGCCCTCTTACACGCCTTCCTGCCTGACAAAGTGTGGCCCTCTTAAACGACTTCCAACCTAGCAAAGTGTGGCCCTCTTACACGCCTTCCAGCCTGGCAAAGTGCAGCCCTCTTACATGCCCTACAGCATGGAAAAGTGCAGCCCTCTTACTCTTACACACTTTCCAGCCTGGCAAAGTGTGGCCCTCTTACTCTTACACGCCTTCCAGCCTGGCAAAGTGTGGCCCTCTTACATGCCTTCCAGCCTGGCAAAGTGTGGCCCTCTTACACGCTTCCAGCCTGGCAAAGTGTGGCCCTCTTACACGCCTTCCAGCCTGGCAAAGTGTGGCCCTCTTACACGCCTTCCAGCCTGGCAAAGTGTGGCCCTCTTACACGCCTTCCAGACTGGCAAAGTTTGGCCCTCTTACTCTTACACGCTTTCCAGCCTGGCAAAGTGTAGCCCTCTTACAAGCCTTCCAGCCTGACAAAGCGTGGCCCTCTTAAACGACTTCCAGCCTAGCAAAGTGTGGCCCTCTTACACGCCTTCCAGCCTGGCAAAGTGTATCCCTCTTACACGCCTTCCAGCCTGGCAATGTGTGGGCCTCTTACATGCCCTACAGCCTGGAAAAGTGCAGCCCTCTTACTCTTACACACTTTCCACCCTGGCAAAGTGTGGCCCTCTTACTCTTACATGCTTTCCAGCCTGGCAAAGTGTTGCCCTCTTACTCTTACACGCTTTCCAGCCTGGCAAAGCATTGCCCTCTTACACGCCTTCCTGCCTGACAAAGTGTGGCCCTCTTAAACGACTTCCAACCTAGCAAAGTGTGGCCCTCTTACACGCCTTCCAGCCTGGCAAAGTGCAGCCCTCTTACATGCCCTACAGCATGGAAAAGTGCAGCCCTCTTACTCTTACACACTTTCCAGCCTGGCAAAGTGTGGCCCTCTTACTCTTACACGCCTTCCAGCCTGGCAAAGTGTGGCCCTCTTACATGCCTTCCAGCCTGGCAAAGTGTGGCCCTCTTACACGCTTCCAGCCTGGCAAAGTGTGGCCCTCTTACACGCCTTCCAGCCTGGCAAAGTGTGGCCCTCTTACACGCCTTCCAGCCTGGCAAAGTGTGGCCCTCTTACACGCCTTCCAGCCTGGAAAAGTACAGCCTTCTTACTCTTACACACTTTCCAGCCTGGAAAAGTGTGGCTCTCTTACTCTCACACATGGACGCACTGAGGTTGTGCTGGAGACGATTAAAACCAAGGCCAGTGTTTGGCATGGGCGAGCTAGCCCAGAGCCCTGTGTCAACCTTCCTAGGAGTGAATAAGCTCGCCTGCTTCAAGGTCATGCTTGTAACATCTCCGTCTGATTTGGCTGCAGTGATTCAGCTTACATTACCTTCAATTAAGTGCACATACCCCAGGTACCTGTTTTCAATTATGTGTTTTCCACATACCGCAAGTGTCTCTTTAACACTCAGTGTTGAACGAGTATTCTGAGCTGAGGACCAAGTTTACTTGGTGACGAAAAAGTCGATACAGTTTATGTCCCAGGCCTGGCTAAAAAGCACACATTTCCCTTATATTGATAGACTACCAAATAGATGGCTGAGGAGAGAAGTTCTAAGACTAAGAACTGGATTGAATCCTTACTATTGTAATACTAGAGTTAAATCGGAGATGATAGATAGCATTAGAAATTGCAAGTGTATATTGGGAACTACATGCGATATGATGCATATTTTATTGGATTGTACAAAGCTTTTAGAACCTCCAAAAGAGATCTTATGTCCCATTTTAAAAAAAAATACGATGTACATAATAGACTTGCTGCAAGCATCCTCCTAACAGAAATGATGAATCTAGATATACTTGTGCATTGGGGAGTTTTTTGCAAAAAGTTAAACGAATTATGAATTGTGATTAGCTCAAGTCGTGTTTGATCCATTTTTTAATGAGTTATAAGTCATATACTGTTTTACATTTTTTATGTAACAATGAACTGTTTTTATATTGTTTTATCTGTTTAATGACAATGGTCCAAATAAACCTTGATTTTGAACTGAACTAGTTAGGGAAGGGCGATGTTTGATCTCAGAAGCCAGTCAACACTCTTACATAATCAGCCAGGGCTTGGCTGAAAAAAGGGCCTCCTTGTGGCCTCATTTTATTCACAGCAGCAGCGACGGCGCCGCATTTGATTCCATCTGGGGTTATCTGAGTGGAGACCGGCTCTTGTTACAACCCTCTGCTTGCCATGCCCAAGGCTTGCTGGCTGTGTGTTCTCTGGAGGCCATTGTTGTAGGGCACACGGGCTTTCCTCTTACTGTCAGACCTGCGGAGATGTTTGTTGCCTCCTCGTCCTCTGTCTGGGTGAAGTGGCCACACCTCGCAGGAACAGAGGAGAGACGCAAAGATGGCGGCGCTTAAGCACCCCTTTGCATCAAATGCGCTAGTGTCGTTTTGGGGCCATATGCTCCTCTGCCTGCACCCGGAGCCGAGATAGTGGTTTCTAGAGCCAATGTTGTAATGAAGTCTTGGTGAACCGACGCCCCTGCCCTTTGTTAACAAAGAAGACCCCTTACAGATGACACCGCTGCGTATTTTTGAAACCCTCTCGTAAAACCCATAGAGTCACTGCCGAACGGGCCCTGGGGCAGACTGCGCGAGGAAGCCTCTGTGCCGAGTCAGGTCAGAGGTCACTGCGGAAAAACCCTGGGCCCGCACTGGCTGCCCAAGCCTCCGAGCAGGTGAAAAGGTGGAGAAAGAAATGTTACAGTTACTTGCTTCAGTCGGCGGGGAAGGGCGAGTGTATTTTTTTTGTAACGCACTGGGCGAAATGCATGATTTAATTATAATCCAAAAAAGCAAATTACGCCAGGCCTGCTGAACAAATTGGAGGCGGCTAAATGCCCTTTTGTGCCCGCAGCTCTGGCGGTGTTTGGGAGGCCGCTGATGCATGAGAAGGAAAGTGGCTGATTTAACTCATTGAGATGCAGGGAGAGGCCTGCCTTCTTTGGAAAAAAAAGTAAAATAGAGGGGGGAGGGGCGAAGTGGTGCGAGGGGGTCGGGGAGCGAAAAGGAGGGAGAGAAGGAGGGGAAAGTTGCTTTATTGGGCTAAGATTGTCTGAATCCAATGCAGAAAGCGTGATGCTCCCGCCACAAGGACCCTCCTCCACCCGCTTCGATCTCCCTCTCCGAACAAGCGCTGTTTCTTTTTTTTTTGCTCTCTCATCTGGTGCAAGCGGGCCGGGCCTCTCCCCGCGCCTCGAGGATGTGGAAAATACCGCGAAAACCGCAGGAAGAGGATTAGCCCTTGCAGCAAAGCGGTGAGTGTGCGGACACTAGGCACTGATTTTATGTTACATTATCTGAACGTCATAATTATGTACTTTTGTTCGCAGTTTTGCTGGGAGCTGGCGTCGGTGTGTGTTATATGCGGTAAAATCCCAAGGTCCACGTGCGTGAACGCATCATTGAGCGTTTGATGCTACCTGGTTTTTACATGTTTTGCGACTCTCTCCGTGCACATATCCTCCCTGCCTGCTTCGGGTGATGTGCAGTGTATGCCGGGGATGATAATGATATGCATGTTGCAATGGCGCCTGCCGATTCAAGGCACGGCTTTCCCTCTCTGCGCATCCGGCGCCGCCTGCCTTCAGCGCTGGTTGCTTCCCCGCCAGCGCCTAGTTCTCCCTGCTCTCCGCAACCCAGCGCTCCAGCCTCTCGCCCGTCCTAGCACCATCTTCTCCTCCTCGTTCAGCGCCCAGCAATCCGAGCCCACGTGCATTTCAACCCCCATCCCTCTCGGAGGGTTCCGCATCCATCCCTTCCAGCTCCCCCTACCCAGCTTTCCCTGCGCCCATCTCTCTCATCATCCGACACCTCTCCCGGCATCCAGCTCTTCCAGCTCCCCGCTCTGTCATCTCTTCAAGAACCCGCTTTCCTCGCACAGACCACGGATCTCCCGAGCCCAGATCTCCCGGCGCTTAGTTCTTCGAGCACCCACTTTTCTTAGCAGCTGCTCTTCCGGTATCCTACGGTTAACACCGGTGTTTAGTTATTTTACTGTGTGTGAGTGAATGTCACGCAGAGGATGTTTGCTCCAGTCACCGTGGGTCCGGATTCCGATGTCCGACCCCTGTGTGCGTGCGTGGCCCGGTCCCTGTGTCTGGCGGAGGGAAGGAAGCATAGAGGCCCGGGAGAGCAGATGCAACTTCTTTGTCCCGAGCCGGTTTCATCGAGCCATGAAATGCCTCGGCCGCCCGCTGTACTGACAGCAGAAGGGGCGCCTGGCCGCTGCAGGCGCCCCGGTCTGCACAGTGTAGCGCGAGCCCCGGAAGTGGAGAGGGAGGTACCCCCCCCCCCCCCCTAACGCCCCCCCCCCACACACACACATACACACACACGCACAGCACACACACTCAGGAAAGACTGCGTACCGAGGCAACAATTCACTGCGCTGTGGAGCGGACAGGATTTGCCGAGTCTCCCAGAGAGCACAGCCCAACTCACCGCTTTCACAAAGGAATGCGCACCCTTAGAGTCACTGCTCAATGTCGGCCTGCACAGCACAGAAACACAGAGATGTCGAAATCCCCCAGCGACCCCAAAGAAAAGAGCAATGTGGGATTTGACACTATGTAAAGTGTGAAGTGTCTTGTGTTTGATGCCTGCGAGCTATAGGCCTTCCCTTGAGTGGTATTTTGTGTTGCGTTGATTTGTTCCCACTCTTGTCTCTTAAAAGTCATTTAACATTGAGGGTGCCCGCATCCGCGACGGACGGCCGCCGCGCCCTGGGTGCATGTGTTAAGGCGGCACTGCTGACATTCCACTGACACGTGCAAGTGATGGAGGAGTCGACCATCTATCTCACGTTACAAACAGGAGTTAGGACCACAATCTCTGCTACCGGATAGCTCTCAGCACGAGAAGCAATGGCGGACAGGCCCCTTCTCTGTGGTAACAGCATATACCACCCAGAGCATACACGCAGCCCTCTGCTGTTACCTGTGACATGCAGCATGCAGATTAAGCGTCCTGGAATGGTGCGAGGGCGCAGTGGATACGCCCCCCCCCCCCCGTTCTGCCTGACCCCTGCAGAACATCACCTCTGCCTGCAACCCTCACACTCAACACCATGGACAGCGACCCCAGAGCGCCTTCTTTCCAATACGTGCCTCTCCTTACCTATAAATGTGCACACTTTGAGGGCAAATGATACATTAACCTACGTGGTTTTGACATTAAAGTTATGTGTAGCGAGGTGGACCTCTTAGGTGATATATGGAACTCGCCGCCCTCTCACTAAGCACAAACACTCAGCTCCGTGATTGAAATAACAGACGCCCTGTCACCAGCCACACGCTTCCCACAAACACACCGCCCGCACAAGCAAGCACAACATAAGCAGGCAGTGCGGCCTTCCTCGCCCACCTCTCCCTCAGGACCCCTCTCTCTTTCAACACACAGCCAACCAAGAACACAGGCGGACTGCTGCTGAAAGCCGCCAGTCGCCTGCCACCACACCAGTGCATGAACTAGGTAACGGGCGTGCGGGCCCCATAGGTGGTATTCCTCGAGCAGCAGCGTGGTCGGATGTCAGCATCCCATACGCCCTCCTCTACCGAGGCGGCCTAGTTTCATCATTCTGCACCCACTCTTGTGTCTGTGTCAGCAGCCCACTCTCACTCCTGTATCAGTGCGGCTGTGCGGTCCAGATCCGCGTCCGCCGGGCAGTCCTATATCACGCGCTGGCCCGGGCGCCCTCCTGTTACAGTGCGGTCCGTCCTGTCCCAGCATCGCACACGCCTTCCTTCATCAGTACGGTCTGGTCTCAGCATCTCACAGGACTTCCCGCACTAGCGTCCTCCTGTAACAGTGTGGACCGGTCCCAGCATCCCTCACCCGATCCTTCAGCAGTAGGGTCGCGTTTCAGCATCTCCTCGGTGTGTCCTTATTCGACGCACCCACATTCCTGTATCAGTCAGTCCAATTTTAGCATCCACGCAGACCCTTCTTTCAGGACCATCTGCATCTCTAACGTCGGGATGCTTCCGCCCAATTAAACACCGTTCAATGTTAAGTAAGGTGCAGGCATATCTAGATGAGATCTTTTCAAATGTCCCTACATCATGCCTATCTAAGATTACTCTGCTCCTGTCCGCATGTTCCACAGTGCAACACTGGATACTCTTTTATTACATTGTGTGGATACTCGCGAAGGCTCACAGGCTGTCTACACACGCCCCAGTTGTGTAGCCGTGTTAGGCCTCTATTTGTGATTTCAGGGCTCCAGGGTGTGACTTTAAGTAAAGCCAAGTGTTTCAGAATGTGCTGCTGCACTTGTGCCGCAGCCGGTCACAATATACAAACCTCGCGGCCAGAGTGAATTCCTGCCTAGACATCCCGTACTGCACCAGAGGATACGCGGCCCAGGTCTTGCATCGGTTCTTCAGCTCTGTGCGCGGTGACGTGTGCCGTAGGCCGCAGTCGTCTTCTACTGTGCAGAATTCCGATTTCGGAAACGTGAAGATGTCGACATTCTGCTGTAGAGTTTCGGGATGTGGACAGACTTTCATATCCTTCTGAGCGAGTGCTGCCTTTCGTAGGTGTGCGCGTTGTGCGTTCACTGTGCAGCCGCTCACAAAAGACACGAAGACGTTCGTGCTTTAGGCCTGCTGTACTGTGGCATTTCCTTTGACACTCAGTCAGCCTAAATAAAACATGCCAAGAGGCACGTTTTGTATGAAGGTGCGATACAGAGATATATTCAATCATACCACAGAGTATCTGCCCCCACACCGATCAGTGCGGCAATGACGAGGGTGCATTTTTAACGGCGTTTACGCAGATTGTGACAAACAGATTGATGGGACAGAGACAGACTTTATTTTACATTCTTTCTCACAATTGTGTTTTAAAAGTTTTGTTTGATTTTTTTAACAAAGCACTATATATATGTTTTATCGAAATATAAGCAAATGCACAAAAATACACAAAGCACTCTTACACTTCATTTGTGTCTTGAGCGACATTTTAGAACAAATATATATATATATATATATTTATATATATATATATATATATACATATATGAGATACGTGACATATTTATGTATAGGTAGATACATGTGCAAGTTTATATTGAATTATAATGAATTACTGATTTATGTGCACGTATTTTTAATTTACTGTGTTATTTATCACACGCTCATATGCAAAAGGAGTTGTAACTCGATATAGTATGCAGTAAGTGAGTGTGTGTTTGTGTGTGTGTGTGTTGTATGGTGCGTAGCGACGCAATGACATCCTCTAAGTGATATTACTGCGTGCACGCACCCCTGCACCCACAGTGCACGAGAAGGCTGTGTGTGAAAGAGTCCATTTTGCAAGCGGACTCTTTTTTTCACAAGGTTGTGTGCGTTGTCGGCGATGGCTCCTGGGCTCTAGAATATTCGCTTCCGGCACCGTGGATGGGTGTAGCGAGCAAACACGGATGTGGTACATGTGCATGCTCTGGATAGGCATACATGTGTATTCTTTTAAAGAACATATACTGGATCAAGTAGAGATGCGCGCACGTTCGTATTCAGATGCGTGTATCACTATTAACCTGTGTGTTTTGTGAAACGTAAATGTCTGTTTTAGGGGCGATGGTAGTATTCTACGTTTGATGTGTGTGTGTTTTTTGTGGTGAGTACGCGTGTACTGATGGTATACTTCACCGCGTGCCTTTATGAGTCTGCTTGGCAGTGTGTGTGTTTCTGTGTTTGTGTGCTTGTGCATGCGTGCCTTTACGATGGTGCTTGTTTAATTTCCGCCTAGATTCATGTGTGTATTGTGGCGAGCGTGGCTGTGCGTTTCAGAGTGCGTGCGTATTCCCGTGTGAGGCCTGTGTGGATGTGTGCGACTTTAAACGTGCATGCGTGTGTCTTTTGTAAGCGGATGTGTGGGTGGGTGCTTGTGTGTGTGCCGTTTTGTCTGTGGATGCGGAGCAGGCCCTCGAAGCTCGGATCATATGTGTTTTGTGGTGTATGTCTGTGTCTCTGTGAGTCTGCGTGCCTGGGTCTGTGTATCGAGGATACCCAAATGCACATACACTTCCGGCCCCATTGTGCCAGTTCAGAGGCTGCGCCTTTGCTCGTGCCGAATATCTGGGCCCTCTTTGGTTTCAAGGACACTGGGAGATGATCAGGACTTTAGGAGCCAACAGCTGCCTGGCTGGTGACGTCAGCAGTTCGGTGTAATCCTCTTGTGCTCGCGGCAGATGCCTTATTTGTTTGGCTGGAGAGCCTTAGCCCGTGATTCTGGAGCAGCCAGCGAGGGGGACAGACCGGGCTGCAGTCTGCGCACCCCTCTCCTCACTCAGACGAACACGGTAACATATTGGGGTTAAACTCACTAGGAATGCGATGATTTGGTTCACCCTTTGCATACTTATTTAAGATCAGTTCAGGACACGTTCTTAGCCTTATGCATTGTGGTGGGTCTGTGGTGCCCTGCTATGGAGAATCAGCCTCTCTGATGCATCCAAGGGCCCGAGTTCTTCCGTTCCTGCATTGTGACACTTTCTCTGTTTCTCTGGGTGGATTGATTTTCTCTATGCTCAGCATTGCTTTTGTCATGATGTTGCTAGAATCTTTCTCTACCCAGAACCACCTTGTACAGTGGAGGCGGAGTTGATGATCAGGTGTGATGTAATGGTACCATATGCTTCTCATTGCCTCGCTGATAAATGCTGTTGCTGGTGCTTTGCTGTTGCTGATGCCGGTCTGCGCTCACCTCGCGCCTCTCACGTGGTGTTTCTATGTTCATTTGTAGGCTGCGAGCTCTGATGGGAAGGAGGACGGCTGCTCCTCGCACTGCGGCAGGGCCCCTGGCAGCCACGCGGCGCTGCGTGCCTATGGACCTGAGGAGACGGAGCGGCTGTGTCACCCTCAGACTCTGTTCTTCACTCGTAACCAGTGGCTCCATTGACAGAGCCGGCGACCTCCACATTCAGGATCCGCAGCAACATCTGCCGGACGGAAGGGGCTCCGGCAGCCCAGGGCCTGCAGCTGCCGAGACTCCTGCGCAATGAGGGCTGTCTACACTCTCCCGGGACCGGTCAAGCGCCTCTCGGATCATTTTATGTATTAAAAAGACAGACGGCACGGATTGTGACTGTTTCAGATGTATGTGCCAAAGAAAGGTCCAGCACAACCCCCCTGACCAGGAGTCTGAGCTCCAGGATTGTGCCTTGAGAGGCCCTCCTCGTGCCTTGGAGATGCAATGACCTTTGCCTCTTCACAGAGGACAGGCTCAGGTTACAGCGCGCCAAGCACCATTCTGTAACGTCCTGTGACGGGTGTACGTTAGCTGCGTCAGAGGTCACTTCAGGAGGTAGCCCTGTACTGTGTATTGTGTGAGCTTGTGTACAGATACAACAAGGTGTGTTGGACAATCCAGAGGCGTTAGTGGGTGTTCAGCTCCTCGGAACGGCAAAGAGGGATCCCTCGTACTTCCATGCCCGCGGTGGCGGAGGTGACCCCAGTATGCGGCGGTGTTGCCTTGGCGCCCCCTCGCGGACACTCTAGGCTTGGACTCTGCGTGTTCACAGCGGACCTTGATTTAATGTCATACAATTAAGGCACGCGGTGAATGCCAAGAGCTGAGCCTGCAGACCACATCAGGGCGAAGAGGACACCTAATGCTGCATCCAAAGACTTGGGGCGCAGAGCTCCCAGCGCGTGCGCCTCTGTGTCCTAATTCTATTTCTAAGGGGGTGGTGGTGGTGAACGGGCGGCATGCTGAGCCTGCTGTTCATGGAAATGCGCCTTTTGCTGGACTCCGGCGTTTTTTCCCTGTAGCTCCATGTGCACATGAAGAATGCCAATCAAATGTAGGTAGCATGCAGAATGGTAACCAAGCAAAGATGCCCGAAAGGTTCTTCTTGTCACCAAAGCTTAGATTTTGGCATTGTTAAAAAACAGAACAGTTCATGTTATAAGAGTTATGACGGTCTGTGTGTTATGAGGTCTGCGTTAACGGGCCACTGTGCCTTTCGTGATTGGCTATAGGCAACAAGAACCTCGAAGAACGTGGACACAGGTAGGCATGCCTGGAATATTATATGCAAGAAAATAAACACAATGTATGTATTCTTTTCGCATGGGTTTCAAACACAGTTTGATATGTTATTACAGCTTCATAAAGCCTCTGTAATGTTAGTGATTAACTATGATTGGAAGGAGGTGGTAGGCAGAAGTGGTGATAAGAGGAAAAGGGAGCAAGGCTGCTGGGGAGGCCCCCTGCTGCCCATGCTAGGGGAATAACACACCCTGAGCCTGCTTTTGTGTGCAGCGCAGCACGGGAGCTGTCCGGGTACTGAAACTTCCGCTCCCTTTGAGCCCGGCCTTCCCCGGCAGATGGCCACTGAACGGGCGGAACAGACACCCCCTACTGGCCAAGCGCAGACATGCTCTGATGAGTACCTATGGTATGTATCCTTACCGCAAATTCCACCTACACTACTGCAATAGAAAATTACTGCACATCAACCATTCTCTATATGTTTTATTTCTGAAGAACATATCATGCAAACCAGTTTGTGGAGGAAATGATAACATACATGACACTGCAGTCAGTGAGACTAAAACACTCGTACATTACCACTGCCATCGGTATCTCTGACAATTCGATATCTGTCTTTTTTCCTAGGTTTCTATTTGTATATTTATAGGAATTGATTGTTATCTCTTGTTTTAAAATTTCCTATCGCCAACCTAGGCGATCCTCTTTTACTACAATGTGGAAATGATCTCTATCGAAAGCGTGTTGCAAGGGAATTCGGTCAGTGTCAAATATGCTTTAATAGAAAGTGTAATGTGAACTATGATTCTATATTGCATTGAGGAATTCTAGAGACATCAACAACAAAGGCCCTGTGGTTTCTAAAGGTCATCGGAAGTCTTTGGCAATTTAGGGTCAATTATACAAGTAATCTCGTATGTATTTGTGTATATTATATATTTATTTCAGATTAGTTAGCTTGACATGTCTCTTTTGTTAAACCTGTAAGTGAAACACTGGACTTTGCGGTATGGATATCTTCTATATAAAGAAATATTTAATGATGCAGTTAAGAACGTAGACATTTACGAAAAAAACTATGCATTGTTTAAAAACACATTTTGTCTGTAGATGGAT
The DNA here is from genome assembly GCF_964263255.1 of Lissotriton vulgaris. NCBI lineage: Eukaryota > Metazoa > Chordata > Amphibia > Caudata > Salamandridae > Lissotriton > Lissotriton vulgaris. Next base: position 1,571,582,396 of record NC_141691.1, read on the forward strand.
GAGATTGTTGATGCTTTTCTCCTCAAAGAATAGCTCACAAGATGCATTATTTTAAGCTAAAATGTTTTGGTTTTGTTTGTCTTTCGCGAACTAATAGCTACTAAAACAATGGGAAATGGCTCGGGCCAATAGAATGTTGCCATTCCGTGGCTCCCTCATATACACATAGTTTTGGGTTTAATACACTCACAACAAACTGAAAGGATGGTTTGCAAATTTGAACAAACATGCTGTTACTATCTTACATGGTTTCAAACTATACTGCCAGAGAATGGGTCCCTGAAGGCAAATAATTTCAGCATCTTTCGAGTCCACTTGACACATATTAGATAACCACGAGGCATAGTTTGTTTCTTCGTTGTCCATACACGTAGGGTCCTGAAAAGATAAAGATACGCAACTTGTAAAGGGATGCCATTATGATGCTGCTACCCATCTTTCAAATGGAAATGTGAAATATTTCCCTATTTCAAAGGTCCTTGTGCTACAAGTTTTTTAACCAATGTTTATGCGTATACTTGTGCATATGTGTATGTAGTATGATTGCATATGTATGTGTACATATGTTTGTGTCTGTGTGAACCACTTAAGAAATAAGCAATTATATTTCTCACATAAGTCACAAATGCATAACATAAAAGTTATGTTTTACATCGACACATTTCCCTAGCAACATGCAACACACAATAAAACATAGGTCATAAAGGACTGCAACCTAAGAAAGCAAATTTCAGTACATTCCTCTACAAACCCAACAAGATGGCGCATAATGGTCCGCAGTATGTTGGAGAACAGCGGTCCGCGGCGTTCGAGATGGTACATCCGGGAGCTTCCTATTGATAAATGATGTCTGGTAAGGTTAGTCTAAGGACGGATAATAAAGGTGACGCGTCGTTTCAGCAGGGACACAAACAGAACAGGCGCGTGAACGGCAGGGCCACAATGGGATGCCTCCGCCATCATTTAATCGAGTCGTTTGTCACAACAACGTCCTGTTTTCTAAATTCGGTCGTTTAAAACATATATTTATAATTACTTTGTATGTCGAGTAATATCTTCTGTTTCAAATACTGGCTACACGGTACAGGCCTCCCTGTCACATATCCCCGTCTATCAGCCACTCCAAGGGGTATGTGTTTGAGCCCTAAAACTGCTCCGCCACAGAAGAGAGCTCGAGCTCAAAGGAGTGCGCGCCCTTGTCTGTATGCACAGACCTATAACTGTCCAGATAAAAACACGGCGACCGAGGGCTCGCCTGGCCCTGGTCAGAAACGCGGCCCTTACCAGCCACAACCCAGCTTCGAACACAGCACGGTGTGAAGGAGGCCGGAGGGGCAGATGAGCTGAGAGCCTCAAGGAAGGCTGCGACAGAGGCTCATCTAGGCCTCCCTCTGCACACGGCGCTGTGGCGCTTCTTTGCGCATGGTTACTTACTGACGGCGACGAAGAATGCTTGTCAGCAAAAAAGCACCAGGGATGATCTATGCGCTTGATGCACAGCGGACCTAGCGCCAAGGCGCAGTGACTGCTTACCTAAACGCACCTTACGGTAGCAGGAGACCCCCACACGCGAGGCTCTGGCCGCATAGGCCGTGGAGTCTGGAGTGGGCCGAATATGCCAAACCAAGGCTAGGTTCAGGGTATGTTCTGCAGTTCTAACGGTTCTGGATGGTTTGCTGTACAAACGATTTCCAAATACACATTTACACATTTAAATTACCAAACGTCCCGTTTCAGTATCCACGACGTGATGCGGGGAAAGCAAAATCCCAAGCACAAAACTAGGAGCTGGTGCCTGTTGTCAATGTTCCAGATACATCATTTGTGCCACAAAATAACAAAAATGTGAGGGCGCTGAAATAATGTCAAAACTGTCACTTTATGAAACCTTGATACTTTAAAATGATTTTCCGAGAAGAATCGCCTCCTATTCTGAGCATTAACTGCTAGCAACGCTCAGTCAGAGTCCTCACACATAGCAAGCAGTCTGAACCGCCTCAAACCACCCGCGGAAGTTTCACAATTTATCGTGCCCCTGGCTTGGCAGCTGCTAATTTGCACACAACTCGCACAATTACAAATGCAAGCGTTAAATTAAGCCTGCAAACCCGGGCGCTCCACGGGCGAAATCTGCATTTGAGTTAACAGACAACAGTGTGGGGGACAGCAGGACACGTGTATGCAAATGAGAAGCCGGCACGGCTGCTACCAAGCTTCAGGCAGCCCCTCGCCCCCCCGCCCCCCCTGACCCACCCCCCCTAAATAAAACCAAACAGCTCAGGAGTTTTCAAAGTCACACACGGCGTACATACTTCGTACTTTTGAAAGGGACATAACGGGCACTTATCAGTACAGTTTCACTACTTGTAATGAAACAGTAAGGTTACTTCTTAGTAGTAAACAGGAACGCCTGCATAGTGATCACCTGCACGTTTAAATTTCAATATCAGCACTGTGAGGGCCAATTGCGACTGTCAACGAGCTCGACGCGTAGTAACTTTACATTCCCAGACCAAGACACACTTCCATGCACAGACAGAAGCGCACCGGGAATATATAACTCAAGTTAGACACATAGGGGCAGATTTATGAAGGCCCTGCGCCGCCGGTGCGTCACTTATTCCCATGTTAAAAGTGACGCACTGGCGGCGCAAGGCCTTCATAAATCTGCCCCATAGGGACTTATTTACAAGCCCCTTTTATCGCTGGTACGTCACGTATCCCCATATTAAAAGTGACGCACCGGCTGCACAAGGAGCCTATGTAAGGGGTAAACGTGAACTATGCGGCAAGCAGCTTAGTTTCTGTCTGCGTGCTTCGAGTAAGTGCTTTAGTGGCCATATCTTTTTTTGTGTCAACGTATGGTTGTGTTTCCATATACGTGCGCGGAATCAGTTTTTCAATTCATATGTGTATCCATGCTTTTTGTGTTCTCAGTGTGTGTCTCTCCGTGACTCCCTGCATTCGTGTGCCGATACGTGCACTCCCTGTGTTTGCGTGTTTGTGTGTGGGGCAGTGTCAGCCTGTTTGTGATGTTGGGCTGGACTCTGCCCCTGTGTGTTTGTGCTATCTTATGCGTGCTTGTGTTTGTGTTCATACGTATTCATGTGTGGATCTGTGCGTGTGCATGTCTCTAAATTCTTTTGTGTGTATTTTTAATTGTTACTGCGATGCAGAAAACGAACTGGTGTTTTTCACTATGAAAGACTAAACACACGTGTGTGTGCTTACATTCAGAAACATAAAACACCCAAACCAAGACCACGGTTCACCCAGTTGCAAAATATTATAACATGGCGGCGCTAGGAGCCAGTTTAAATGTTTCCAAAATGGCCTCCCATCTTGTATGACTATGCCCCCTGGTGATCGCCCAGATGCATTCACATTTTGATGAGCTCGTGCATGTGTCATGCCGTATTTGCACTTGATAAATTCATCTCAGACATTGCTTCACTTTTTGACAAAGGACATGCAATTGTTCAGTGACCCAGTTCTTGAAATGTGTCGATGCTCATTGGGCATTCTCAGACACGAAGGAAAATATTGTGAGTGCAACGCATTTGTCTGTTTGGCCTATTTTCAAAATATCTTCAACTTGCATTAATTTTGGTGCGATGTGTGTATAACCTGACGCCTCCTCTGCAGGTTATCACTTCACCAAGTGCGAACAGGAGCAGCGAGTGTCTCACAGAACAATCATTAGTTAGTGGAGTAGAATTTCTGTTTGAATGGCAGAAGGTATATTTAGCGTCGACTGTAATGCAATACAAGTTATTTTTAACTGCAACCATAAAGAGATATTCAAAGGGAGTTCACATAACCTGACATCAGCTGGAGATAAAGAAAGGACTGGGCGTATGGACACTAAGGGGCAGATTTACTAGAAAGTGACGCATCTGTAGAAATGCGTCACTTTCCCTGCGCCACCTTGAGAAACCCTTGCGCCACCATGGAAGCGCCGTATTCACAATGTCGCATGGATTGCCAGATGCGTCAGAAATTCTGACGCATCTGTTGGGGCAAAAGTCACGCATTGCTGGAGTTGTGTCGCAAGCAAAGCACAACTCCAGCAGTTAATTTGAGGCCTATTCCCACTACACTGCGTCACTCCTTATGCTTGCTTCAAGCAGGCATACGGGGGCTCATTTATGAAAAGTGACGCATCGCTGCGAGAAAACCGTGATGTGTCACTTTTCATTGCTCCCTTCTTGCGACACCAATGATGCATCATATTTACAGTATGACACATCATGTCGCAAGGACTTACAGATACGTCAGTATTTCTGATGTATTTGTAGGCGCAAAAATGACGCATTGCTGGACTGTGTCACAAAAGTGACACAACTCTAGCAATGGGTCATTACACATGGGCAAGTCTCATGTGAAATGTGCCTGCGTCAGTCTTATGCCTGCTGTAAGGCAGGCGTAAGATATTGATGCATTTGAGTCCTAGAAGTGGCGCAGTGAAATCTTATAGATTTCACAGCGTCACTTCTATGACCCTTTCTTGCTTCGGAACGCCCCCATGCATACATTATAGCTGTCGCAGGTATAATGTGGCACAGGGGTTTACAAAGTGACACATCTACCTAGATGATTCACTTTGTAAATATGGTGCAACAAGGCACAATTTTTACGCCGCTGGTAAGTCACAAAAAGTGACGCACCTGCGGCGCAAAAGTGAGGCAAGGGCTCATAAATAAGCCCCAAGATTTTGACGCAGTGGCGTCCTAGAAGTGACGCCGTGAAATCTTGTAGAGTTCACTGTGTCAATTTTATAGGGCTTTCCTGTGTGGGAGCGCCCACCCTGAATAAATTATACCTGATGCAGGTATACTGTGACGCAGGGCTTTACAATGTGACGTATCTCCCTAGGTGCGTCAAGTTGTAAATTGGCTGGATTTTTTATGCTGCCGCTACGTCACAAAAGTGACACAATGGTGGCGCAAAAGTCTTGCAAGGGATTAGTAAATCTGCCCCTGAATGTGTTTGTTGGATACTATTCTAGATGCACTGTTTTAAGGTGGATTATTCCATAAGTTTCCTGGTTTTTAAAGACTGTTTGAATGTCTAGTATTCAGGCACTGGCTTAGAAGCAACAGTCCACATAAGAGATACACTTCTTTCTCAGATGCTGTCACACACAGGTTATGCATCATGTTCCCAACTTAACTACAGAGCACATTTCTGTCCATGAATATTCACAATGATATCTTACCATTTAGAAGTCATGGCACCCACGCATCTTAGGCCCATACAAGCATATTACACTCTGCAGTCCCTTGGACAAGACAACGCAGGCCAAAAAAAACATGAGAGGCCTCTTCATCACATATTTTATTGACCCTTTCTGGCATACACACGCATGGCATAGATTCTGGGAGTCATGCAAAAGGTTTTGGAGCAGGGCAGCGCTGCTGGGAACCGCTGCCCAGTGTAAAAAGAAAAGGGCAGTAATGTGCCGTATCAATTAGATACAAGGCATTCCTGTCCTTTTCCCCTGCACTGGTGATCAATGGGTTGCCATTGGCCAAAGCAGACAGCATTGCCCCATGGTGCAGGGGTGCCTGTGTTGTGGAGCTGATTGATTTTGTGCAGGAAGGGAAACCTTCTGGCACAAAACGGGGTGATTTCCACTTTCTATGCATCATACATAGAAGGATGAAAAGACGTAGAGAAATGAAAACATTTCTCCTCGTTGCACTTCCCTTTTGCCACTCCTGTGGTGGCGTTAGAATCCGATTCATTCACAGGTTTACGATTTGTTGTAAATCTGGGAATGCTCCAGATTCCATAGGTGTTGCATGAAAGGTGTACATACTTACAAGGCTGTGAAAAGCAATGTAAAGGGACTATCTGTGGCCTTGTAAATATGCTGCAAAACATTGCACCACCGAAGCACCGAAAAAGTGATGCTGTGAAGGTGCAAAATTGCCACTGTGTTACATTTTCTCTGATTCCATTGGCACACTAGTCTGGCTCCCAATTTCAATTTAAATTTTATTTAAATATGATTTGGAACTCCTCAGAGATCCACATATAACAAAGCAACAGACAAGTAATATAAAAATGAAACCACATGTGATCTGGCTTACACAAATTATCATGCAATTCATCTAATACAATTCTAAAAAACATTTTAAAAAATTAAAAATTCTATTACAGAAAATTTCATTTGGGGGACAGAAGATAGCATCAATAAGAGATCTTGCCGATAAAATACCAAATTGTATACATACAGGTTTCACCCACAAACGGCGGTGAACCATTAGTGCTGGACAAACTAACAGAACATGTATAGAGTCTTGGACTGAGTTATTACAGAAATTACATATATTGGATATACCATACCATTTGGCCAACAACTTATTCAGTGGAAGAAGATCCTGCCTAAGAAGCAGCCAAAAGCGGCGCAGACCGTGAGGTATATTCCAAGAGGCATAAGGTTGTATTTGTCTAAACAGAAGAGAGTTAACAGCTTGAGTAACCCCCTTCTTCTGTACAATAGAGTTGCGATCCCTTTCGTAGCTTAACTTCCATGTAGCTTGTTTTAATGTAAATTTTAGTTGTTGCATAGAGAGGTCTAAAAGAGTGGCTTCCTCCAGATCCAAGAGAGTAATGGCCTTCCTATAGTTCTTTATGAGTAACGAGTGCTCTTTTAGGGGGCCCATCAACTCTTTTGTGATGAGGGATCTTAATGTGGCTGCCTTTCCTTTGATCAAGCAGGTAACCCAGCGAATAACTCCTGCCAAACCCTGTGCCCAGCTACTTCTTAAGCCGAATTCTAATCGAAGGGCTGCTGCACTGCAACTATTATTAACCGAAGTTAGGTTTCTCAAGAGGGAACCCTCAATAATGTCCAAAAAACCCCATTCACCTAAATCAATAAGTTCTATGCCGTAAAGCAAAGTTGAAGGGATTTTTGCCCGGAAGGCCTCCAGCAGATACCCGAAGTGTCTTTTACCGGTTGATTTATATAAAGCTCTCAACCCATTTCCCTGCGATTTTGCCTTACGAGAACTACTATCTATGTGGGATTTGTTGTTCAAGTTGCTATTGACAACCTTACCCAAGAATACATATGATTTTACTGTCTGGCTCCCACGCAAGACCACACCCCCTATAATGGGAAACACAGCACCCATAAACCTAAGCACAATGCCAAAACACCTTTTAAACCTGCCGGCTGAATTAGCTAAAAGGACACAGCTACATCAGATACTGTCTCTCCATATATTACTCTTTCAACATGGATTTTGTTGACTTTACCATTCGCTGTAACCTCCCATTGGACCACTAATTTACTGCCTGGAACTTTCATAGATGGTCTATTGCTGACACAGCTGGTGGACCTCGAGAAATGTCTTACTACATTTTACCACTTGTGACCACCTCCCAATAGCAATACTCTGTATCAATTTGCCCATTGTGCCCATTTCCTCAACCATTATAGATCTGGTGTTAGCCAGAACCTTTTGACTTTAGAAAACGTATAAAAGTAATATACATACATAAAGTGCCTTTGAGCCAGCCTTCTTCAAGCATTGGTCTCCTGCTATGTAATTCAGATGTTCTTCCACCCACTATAACATGCAACTTGTGACAATAGGTTATACCACTTCAGTTGTTGGATGACTTCACTGTGAGTGATGTGGCATTCCTACCACTTCTCAAGGACCTCGCCTGCACACAAAGGCAAGGGCATATCAAAGTGTATGTTTCCAGGTTTCGGAGTAGTCAGTTAAGCCGGGGCTGAGAAAAAAGGGAGGGGGGGGCAAAACGTGTTTCCCCCATGAAAATTAGACAAAGCCAAAACAGCTGGCAAATTTGGAAGAAAGCTACCTCTTGGCAGCTGCGGTGGGCAGTGGGAGTACCTGCTGTGCGGTGATGTGGGGAGGGGGAGGTGCAGGGTGGGGGCTAGTAATCTATGGATTACAGAGGTTTACAGGTAAGTAAACATATAAATAAATAAAACCAATTTCATTGCACGCACTTATATGTTTACTTACCTGTAAACCTCCGTAATCCATAGATTACTAACCCCCACCCTGCCCCTCCCCCTCCCCACGTCACCGCCGGCAGGTACTCCCACTACCGACCGCTGCTGCCTCTTGGTCCACAAAGCTTGTCTTTTGTAATTTGGTGTATATATACGTTTAGTACTTTTTGAGTAATTAAGGCTCAAATTTATGTTTATATCAGGCCACAGAGGATACTCAGATCTGATAGATCTAAAAGTAAGATGTGATTGGCTGCCACCACATCAATAATTATGTAGTGGCAGCCATTTTATGACTCCCGGTCTCAGTCTCCTGTCTTAGAAAAAGAAAACATATAGACAGGCTCAAAGCAAAGCAAGAAGCATTTCTTTATTCACGCCAGACCCTGAAACGTTGACTCTTGCTCTGGACCTGGACACCGGCTCACGGACCACTGTCTCCCCCGCCGCCGCCGCCGCCTACAAACATCATAGGCGCGGCCGCCGAGCGGGGAGACTACATTGCCCCCAAGACCCAGCAGTGCAGGAACACGCCCCCCTTACGCGTCCGGTGACGCATAAATTACAGTCCGACCTCGCACGTCGCTGGACGCGTGCGGGCTACGCCGGGCTAAGCCCGGGCCAAGGGCGGGCCCGTTTTAGCCCGTTCGAGCCCGAAGAAGACCGGACCGGGCCATCCCTCTTTCACATTGTGTCTCCACACTTCGGACATCAATTTCAACCGTAAGTACCTGCTTGGTTGGCCACCTGTATTGCAAAATGTCAGCGCACGAAAGTAGAAGCAAAGTAGTGAACTCAAGTGGGCAACTTACGGGGACATTGGACAATTTCATTATTAGGGCGAATTCAGTCATTGACCAGGGGATTATTTTAATGGAGCGCCGGGTTTCTCAAGATCTTGCTCTAGCTAAAATATCCTCTATGGGACATTTTGCTAACGCCCGTACTCCAGATTCAACATTACGTGTAAACACTATTGAAGCTCCTGTGACTGTCCATAGTCCACCCACTATTCTGGATCAGGGCCTTACCTCACTAATTGATCAGCTCCAAATATCCTTGGCTACAGAAAACACTATGGTGTCTACCAGCAGCTCACCTGAGAGACCAAATACCAGGCAATTGCGAGGGAGGCGCGATGGGGCGATACCCTAGAGGAAGCGGGGGGCTAATGCTGTTGCTGGAGGTAGGAAGCCTAAAATTGCCAAATGCGTCAACGACAGCAACACAATGCCAAATGGTTTGGGCACAGAGGTCTCGACTCACGCAGAGAGAAGTGGGTTGCCAGTACAGTCTGAAATCACTACAGGGGCGCCTAAATCTGTTGGTGCAACATTGGCACTGGAGGACTTAGATCTTGCCAATCTTGGAGCATTGCTAAAGTCATCCTTCAAATCCTTTGAAGACAGACTCATACAGATTGAGCTGTGGTTGATCAAGATCGAGAAAGCAACATTGTAGATTGCGGACAAGTCAAGTTAAATGCATTGTCTGTGGATAATGCCCAGTTGAATATCGCACAGGGGGGGATGCAACACATAAATCCACCATAGTTTTAGGACCACCTATTTTAAAAGTATCTACCACAAAACTACCTACTCCTGCACCACTACCTGCTAACATTACAATAGGGGCTTATGTTGCCAAGTCTAAAGAAACCTGCCGGGATTTACCTGATGTAGGCTCCCTTGGGGACCTTAGAATTGATTTACCGCCAGAATCAAGCCCATATCTGGTAGTCTTAGCTGGGGTCCATAAAGTAAGTAACCCGAATAAGGAATCGTTCATGTCTTTAAAAACTAAAGCCGCCGATTGGCTCAACAGAAATAGACCACTCCCCCGTTACATCTCCAGTGAAATCCTGATGGTGCGCAGGTTGTCCTGGGTGGAGCATAGGCCAAAAACCATACATGGTGACTGTGTGCTGGTGAACTTCAGGGACCCACGCACTGTGGGGCATTTCTGTAACAGGAGTCATTACAGCCATGGTTCCTCAATCCAACCCCTCTCATTGTCATACTTCTACCCTCCACCCCATCTCTCAGACACGGAAAGTGACTGGACACTAGTAAAATATCGGGGTGCGGAAAGGGCGGCTGGGGGCCGGTACGTGCAACCGCATATACCTAGCCAAATACACATTCAAAATAGGTATAGCGGATTAGAATTGATTGATTGACTCCGCCACTCCCGGGATGAAATTCACAGGGTACCAGATGGTGGCAGCCCAGTACACCCTGAGGGAGCCACCGAGTTACTTAGCAGCCAAACATCCTGTGGCCCCACATCGCCTACCAGAGGCATTAACGTAGCCAACAATGTTGAATCATCAGGGAGTATGACTGGAGCCCGAATGACGCAAATAGCTGTATGCAAGAAATCAGTCTATAATGTTATATCCTGGAACATCGCTGGACTGGTGGGAAAGGCTAAAGATCCAAAATGGGTAGAATTTATAAGGTCATTCTTGGTGGTTTGCTTACAAGAAACTTGGCTGGTGGAGTGTGACATATTCCTAGAAGAATATAAAAGTTTTTTCGTGCCGGCTGTACCGTCACGAAGTGGCAGAGCCAAAGGGGGCTTGGCTTTGTACATTGATTTAGCTTTGCTTTGTGTAGTCAAAACAATAACTAGACACAACACTGATATTCAAGCAGTGACCATAAAAAGAGGGAATTAAATGGTGTCCCTGATTAACTTTTATAATGCTGTAAATCCAAGAGGGGAATGTAGGATTATTGAATTGGGCGATTTCATTAGGCATGATTGTGAAAGTTTCTCCCATTGTATCCTTATAATGGGGGACTTCAATGTGCACCCTTGTGGGAACCCTATGAATACCGCAATGGGAATATTGGGCTGTCACTGGATGGGAGGCCTTCACTTTAAACACTCTGGCCGGGGGGATATGCTGAGTAAACTACTAAATGAATTCAACCTAATTTCTGCTATGTCCTTGGTGGATGCTTGTAGTTACCAGCCCGTTCCTACATACAAAGGTTATTTGGGGGGGGGGGGGTTTATTGATCATATTATTCTCTCCAATGGCCTACAATCAATTATATCTGGCTTTAAAATCCAGGAAAACATATATAGTGACCACAATACTGTTTGTATCTCATTGGTTGGCAACCTTTTAAACTTACGTGAAAAGACGCCAAATTGCGGTGCTCAGAAATGCACAGATGGTAGGCGGCGTTTAAAATGGTCCAAGGTGAACTCGGACCAAATTTATGACAAGATTTACAAAACTTGTGCCCCCGAGTTATCATCATGTGTATCCTCTGCGTCCCTCCCACCAGATATTCTTTTAGCATTTGACGGGATTGTCTCAAAAGTAGGCGATATGTTAACTGTACCACCGTTGGGCCCTCCCTGTAGGGACCCTCAATGGTTTGATCATTCCTGCTCGAAAGTAGGCTGAGAATTAAAGGTGGCTTTGAAGACTATTCCTAGAGACCCCATACTAATCCGGTCGTTATGCTTGTCCTACAAAAAGGCCTTGGTTAAGCCTAAGGCAGAAATAAAGGACAACATTTGGCAAGATCTGTTAGACCCCAATACCCTTGGTAATAGTGAATGATTTTGGGGTATTATCAACAAACCTCTGTTTGATACAGTGGGGGCCAATTCAGTTGGCACCAAAATCCTCGAAGATGAGTGGGTATCCCATTTTAGTCTTATCTTTAATAGCAATATTCCTCAGACAGAAGTGGATAGAGGTGAACAAAGTGTAACTCTGCCACTTTTTACAATTAGTGAGGTCAAAAAAGGAATCTTGGGGTTATCAAGTGATAAAGCACCAGGTCCAGACGGTATGCCCCCGGATTTATTTAAATCAAACAAATCTCTCTGGGCGCCGGTTCTTACCGCTGTACTTAATGCAGCCGCAGAACATGGCTGCCCTAGGTCTTGGGGGACATCCACGATAGTGCCAGTATTTAAGAAGGGAGACCGTAATAGTACCACCTGTTACAGGCCGATCTCACTCATTGACTCTGTGGTCAAAGTAGTGGGAGGAGTAATCCTGAACAGACTGACAGCCTGGGGCGATGAACACGGGGTCATCTCCAAAATCCAATATGGGTTCCGGCCTGGCCACTCCTCAATTGCGCAGTGCCTGAACCTGTACATGGTCCTAGGGAAGTACACCTTGGCTCGGCAGGGCACCGTCCACATTGCGTTTATGGACCTTTCCTCCGCGTTTGACTGTTTCAACCGGGGGAAGCTTTGGGAAGCCATGGGGGTGGAGCCTAATCTGATCAACCTTCTGAGGGTCCTGCATCAGGATACCAAGGCCAACGTGAGGTACTCGCAGGATCTAAGGGTGTCCAGGGATTTTAGTGTTCACAGGGGAGTTAGACAGGGCTGTATTTTGGCCCCCTTTCTTTTTAATTTATATATTAATAATTTGGAGGAGTTCCTATTTAATACTGGTGCTGATTATCCTTATGTCGACCGCAAGGGTTTACCTGTTTTATTATATGTGGACGCCGCCGTTCTCTTGGCTAGGACTGAAAGAGGCCTTCAAACCCTATTAAATGCTTTTTATAATTTTGTGGCTGCCCGCGATTTATCTATCAACAACACCAAATCATACATAATGCAGGTGGGGCAGCGTAATAATATGCCATATCTCTTCAGGGTTAACAAGGAGAGGGTCTCCACAACTTGAACGTTCTCTTATTTGGGAGTTCTGTTCGATGACCAGTTAAAATGGGAACCATAAATTCAAAGGAAAACCGGGCAAATGCTGCTATACTTAACTTTGCCAGGAAAATGGGTAAACGACCTATTGCTGCACTTTTAAAGATCTACCAGGCAAAGAGCGTGGCAATAGGGAGTTATGGTAGCGAACTCTGGGGGTATGTGGCAGTTAATGATATTGTGGTGGCAGAGAATATCTTTTTGAAGCAACTGTTAGGGGTTCTAAAGGGGACTTCCAACCTAATAGTGCATGATGAAACTGGCACACCTTTCACTAGTGATACTCTTGCACTACGGCCAATAATCTTTTGGCTAAAATGTTGGCTAAATAAAGATTTGATTCTAAATCATTTACTCCTAAGGTAAGCATTATCTTTGGTCAATATGCTGAAAATTCCGTGGCTAAAATATTTAAAAGATTGCTTTTTGGCTGTGGGGCGCCCTGAACTCTTTTTAAATCCTGATTCAATTACACTTGCTGATGTAGAGTCTGTGAGGAAAACTTTTTCTCTGTCACAACAAATGAATCGGGAAGAGGTGGAACTAAATAAATCCAGTGTATGAAACCATGCCATGTTGAAAACTACACCTTTTATGGAGCCTTATCTATCCTGGCCCATGTCGGGCTTTGAGCGGCACCTGTTAATCAGGTTCCGACTGGATTATTATCACCTTCTGCTAACTGTTCCAAGGGGTTCTCACCGAGGCCAAGTGCTACCATCCTGCGGCTGCGACAATGAGTCTCCGCAGGATTTGGTGCACTTTTTATTTATCTGTCCATTTTATAACTTACCCCGTAGGTTTTACCTAAAGCCACTTTTAAAAAAACTGAACTTTACCCAGGTCAGACCAGCCCTCTATTATTTGCAATTGTCAAACCCTGAAAGTACCTTATTTCTGACTGTTTTTTTTTTTAAATCTGCCCTAAAACTTAGAAACAGTAGGGAAAGTTAACTGTCTAGTACTGCTGCTATTTTTATACCTGCTCATTTGTGATTATTGCTATTACTATATATCATAATATCTGGGTATTTTAAGTTTGTATATCATGTTTTTACTGTGTATTATCTATTAATCGTCATTGTGCTTTTATGGTTTTCTCTGTTTGAAAAACCGAATAAAGATTTCTGACTTGACTTGATATAGACAGGCAGATACCCAAAGGACCAAAAACATATTTCTTTCAGTGATACAGTGGATCCATGTAGCATCCGCAGCACCAGTAAAAAAATTGCAGGCTCTATCATTTAAAAAAATAAGCCCCCTGGGTCGGGCCAGGGCAGGGAGGTTGATGATATGTTTTTTGTTAGGGAAGGTGTGCATGTGTCCATCCTACCCGAAGCAATTTGGCAGCCCTTTCCCCTGGGCCTGATTCACTATTTATGGGGAAGGTAGCGTATGGCAACCAAGCCTATGTAAAGCCACTGGGAACCTCATCCCCTGCCTGATTCATTTTGGGTAGGGTGCATGCAGCCCCTCCTGCCCAAGCCCCAGATAGGCCCCAATGGACCCCATCCCCCTGGGCCCTTTTCTTGGATGAAAGGGGCATGCACCCCTCCTCCATGAGCCATAGACCAGCTCCAAGGACCTCATACCCCAGGGCCCGATCAAGCAAACTTGTGTCCCGGGAACCTTATTTCCCAAGACGCAGCTGTTCCCTTACAGGAAGATTGTGGGCAGGGAGTACACATTTTATTCCCTACCTCACTTTCCCGGGCAGGGAACACAAAGGTGCTCCAGCTCGACGGGATCACAGAAAAAGCTATGCAGTATAATGTTCCTTTAACCTTTGTTTTTTGAGTAAAAAAAATAAAAATAAAATATATATATATATATATATATATATATATATATATATATACACACACACAAACACACACCACTGTATGAGACTCCATTCTATGACACTACACTCTATCACACTCTCCCCCACTCTACTGAACTGCACTCTATTTGATGAATATTTTTGTATCCAACAAGAACAAAAGTTGTAGAGGCCATATCTCAGGATTACCAATGTTTTTATTTCCAAAGTTGAAAGTGGCAGTGTGCATTTTCGAATCCTTAGCTCTAACACATTTCAGCTCTATTACGAGCCTTGTTCGCAGGAGGTGAAGCGGGTTATTATGTCATATATATATATATATATAGTGACCAAGGGCACTAGCTGCTCGAAACGCGTAACCAGCGAGGTTTTTATTAAAGATCTCCTTGACTGCAAACCATTGGGTCCGTGTCTTCGTTTCCACAACAGGAGTGTGGTTTATTTGAAGATTTTTCTGTTTATATATATATATATATATATATATATATATATATATATATATATATATATATATATATATATATATATATATATATATATATATATATATATATATATATATATATATATATATTATATATATAATATATATATTTATATATCCGAAGAAGATAACCCCGACCACTTCCAGAAGGCACCTGGCGAGGAAGGAGACTCAGGCCTCTGCAGCAAAGTTTCAGGCAAGAAATACTTTATTAATCACCTCTCACGACGACGCGTTTCGGGCAATGCAGCCCTTGATCACATTCAGCTCAAACTGCACCATTTTTTTCTTTATATACACATGTAGTGAAAGTGCACACCTGGGTTGTATTAAAGAAACAATCACTGGGTCAAAAGACAGTGTGAAAAGACTTACAAAGCAAGGTGTGCAAAGTACTTCTTCTATACCTTACACAGATACATGCTCATATGCTATTAATTTAATTTTAAAATGTTTGTGTATATCGCACACACCATTAATTTAACAAATATAGCAATTTCAACAACTGCAGTTATTGAGATAGAAATATAATTTAATTTTAAAAATTTTTTAAAAAAATAAGCCCCCTGGGTCGGGCCAGGGCAGGGAGGTTGATGATATGTTTTTTGTTAGGGAAGGTGTGCATGTGTCCATCCTACCCGAAGCAATTTGGCAGCCCTTTCCCCTGGGCCTGATTCACTATTTATGGGGAAGGTAGCGTATGGCAACCAAGCCTATGTAAAGCCACTGGGAACCTCATCCCCTGCCTGATTCATTTTGGGTAGGGTGCATGCAGCCCCTCCTGCCCAAGCCCCAGATAGGCCCCAATGGACCCCATCCCCCTGGGCCCTTTTCTTGGATGAAAGGGGCATGCACCCCTCCTCCATGAGCCATAGACCAGCTCCAAGGACCTCATACCCCAGGGCCCGATCAAGCAAACTTGTGTCCCGGGAACCTTATTTCCCAAGACGCCGCTGTTCCCTTACAGGAAGATTGTGGGCAGGGAGTACACATTTTATTCCCTACCTCACTTTCCCGGGCAGGGAACACAAAGGTGCTCCAGCTCGACGGGATCACAGAAAAAGCTATGCAGTATAATGTTCCTTTAACCTTTGTTTTTTGAGTAAAAAAAATAAAAATAAAATATATATATATATATATATATATATATATATATATATATATATATATATATATATACACACAAACACACACCACTGTATGAGACTCCATTCTATGACACTACACTCTATCACACTCTCCCCCACTCTACTGAACTGCACTCTATTTGATGAATATTTTTGTATCCAACAAGAACAAAAGTTGTAGAGGCCATATCTCAGGATTACCAATGTTTTTATTTCCAAAGTTGAAAGTGGCAGTGTGCATTTTCGAATCCTTAGCTCTAACACATTTCAGCTCTATTACGAGCCTTGTTCGCAGGAGGTGAAGCGGGTTATTATGTCATATATATATATATATATATATAGTGACCAAGGGCACTAGCTGCTCGAAACGCGTAACCAGCGAGGTTTTTATTAAAGATCTCCTTGACTGCAAACCATTGGGTCCGTGTCTTCGTTTCCACAACAGGAGTGTGGTTTATTTGAAGATTTTTCTGTTCATATATATATATATATATATATATATATATTTATATATATAATATATATATTTATATATCCGAAGAAGATAACCCCGACCACTTCCAGAAGGCACCTGGCGAGGAAGGAGACTCAGGCCTCTGCAGCAAAGTTTCAGGCAAGAAATACTTTATTAATCACCTCTCACGACGACGCGTTTCGGGCAATGCAGCCCTTGATCACATTCAGCTCAAACTGCACCATTTTTTTCTTTATATACACATGTAGTGAAAGTGCACACCTGGGTTGTATTAAAGAAACAATCACTGGGTCAAAAGACAGTGTGAAAAGACTTACAAAGCAAGGTGTGCAAAGTACTTCTTCTATACCTTACACAGATACATGCTCATATGCTATTAATTTAATTTTAAAATGTTTGTGTATATCGCACACACCATTAATTTAACAAATATAGCAATTTCAACAACTGCAGTTATTGAGATAGAAATATAAACTGTGCATGAATGCTCAAAAATTTCTCTCTGGATAAATCCATGTTATATCAACATCTTAGTTTCTTATTTCACACATGCACTGCCCATGTGCATTATATATGAAACTTTGCAGACCTGTTCCATTTTCTGCATTGATGATGTCAATGAAGTTTTGTGTTGATTAGTTAAAGGGGTGCAAAGAAAAAGGGGGCCCTAAACACATTTTATCCACCAATGCATTTTCCATAGGCTTTTTAGACAAATGCAGTGGCAAAATGGCTGAACAGATTTTTATGAAACTTGGCAGGACTATAAACTGTGGTGTGGAACAGTTCCCTTTTCATATTTGATAAAAATTAATTCAGGATGTTTTTAAAAACAACGGACACAAATGTAGTGATATTTTCTTGCCACATAATACCATGGTATACTGCACTCTATGACACACCACTCCACTCCACTCCACTCCACTCCACTCCACTCCACTACAATCCACTCCACTTCACTCCACTCCACTCCACTCCACTGTGTGCCAATCCATTGTACTCTATGACACATCACTCCACTCTATCATATTCTTCTCAATGCCACTCCACTCTATGCCTCTCCAATGTATGACACAACACTATGTGCCACCACACTGTATGATATGACACTCTATGCCACAACACTCTACGACACAACACTCTTCAACGCTACACTGTCCAGCACTTCATTCTATGCCACTCAACTCTATTGTAGTCTATGACACTCCAATTTATGCCTATCTATGCTCCTCCACTGGACGACACTTTACTCTTCTCTATGCGGCTCCACTCTACATCACTCTTTGCCACTCTACAACACTTTACTTTAATCTGTGCCACTCTATGACACAGTACTCATCTCCCTCTATGCCATTTCATGCCACTTTACACCATTCTACTCCATAACACAGTACTTCACTCCACTCAATTCCACTCCACCACTGCACTCTATGCCACTCCACTCTATGCACCTTTATACCACTCCACTTTAGCACACTCTTGGGTACTCTGCTCCACTCAACGACACTCCACTCTACCCCACAACACTCCACAAGACTGCACTATCCAACGCTCTTTGCTACTACATCCACTCTATGACATTGCACTCTACAGCACTATCCACTGTACTCTGTGACTCTCCACTTGACTACACTCTACTCTATGACACTTTATTCCACTGTACTACACTCTATGACACTCCAGTCTAACATGCTCTACTCCACCCACTCTATGCCACTCTACTCCACTGTATTCCACCCCCTCCACAACAATATATTGAATTATATTGCACTCCACGACACTCCCTCTGCAACACACCACTGTAAAACACTCACTCCATTCTGTGGCAATACACTCTATGACACTCCCCCCACTCTACTGTACTACACTCCAATTGATGACACTCTACTCTACGTCACTCTACTCCCATCTATGCCATTCCACTCTACAACAATCTGCTTCAGTCTTTAACACTCTCCTCAATGCCACTCCATTCGATGACACTCCACTCAACAGCACTCGACTGTATGACACTCCACTCCACTCTGTGCCACTACACTGTCTTGTATGACATGCTCCACCTCTCTATGCTGTTCCACTATAAAACAATGTACTCAACTGTACTCTGTGCCACTTTACTCCACCCAAATACACTCCACTCTATGACACACCACTGTACAACAAACCATTCTATGATACTCCACTCTATGATACTATACTCTATGACACTCAATGGCACTACATTTGACAACACTCCACCATAGAACACTCAACTTCACTCTGTGCCACTCCACTCTACAACACCCTTCTCCACCCTATGACACTCTGCAACACTAAAGTCAATGACACTCCACTAGACAATACTCTGCTTGACAACACTCTACTCGGTAACACTTCACTCTGTGATTTTAAACACATTTCTACAAAAAAAGCAAATGTTAAGACTAAGTTATGTTAGGAAAACTATTTACATATTTTGCACACAAAAGCAATGTAAATTACACAAACATTATGTATTTATACACGACCTCCCACTTGACCAACATCTATTCTGCAATGGCTATAATAAGCTCAAAAACAGGCTATCCCTTTTGCTTAAAATATCACTAGATACAACAAAGATGCATTAATTCATTTTTATTTTAAATCTTCCTTAATACATTTATTGCAAAATTCATAGAAAATATTTTTCATATATATATTTTTTGGTATTAAAACCATAATTTTTCTGTGTTAATATATACAGTGCAAATCATGAATAATTCAACAATAATACAATTTTTCTTAAGTTTGCAAATAGAGCATGATTGTGCAATTTATACATACAAAATAACACACAATAGCTTGTCCCCTTATCATTCAGCTTATTATAGCCATTGCATAATAGATGTTGGTCGAGTGGGAGGTCGTGTATAAATATATAGTTTTGTTTCCGCTTTTTCTACAGACCACACAAATTGATTATTAAGTGGGACATTTGTCTTTGCAAATTACACAAACATTAGAAATTCTACAATTGTAGTTATAACTTACAGTTATTATTTCTGCCTCGGTTGAAATGTACTATAACTCGCCCACCTCCGTACACAGTGCTTTCACATCACTAGCCACACTACATTAACTATAACTTTGCCCTCTACCATAGACACCTTTCTAATAAATTTAGTAATTTGAGATGTCACGATTCGTTTTATGAATTTTGTGAATTTAATCTTAATTTTTTTTTTTAATTGCAAAAGTAAATACATAAGAATCACAATTCAGGTCGAAGCAAACCCCCCACCTCCCACCCACCCTGTTGAAAAAAAACATTTTGTAGATTCAATAAACAGGCGCGCATACAGAGAGAAAAAAGAAAAATAGAGAAAAGGAAAAAAAAAGCCATAAGGTAAGACAGCGACAATCGGAGGCTTATCCTGACTGTTCCAAACAAATAGTTAAATTTTCCCAGATCTCCAAACCCTTTTTGCGCCCCTTGCGCCCTTTTCTGGCGTAGACAGCTTTTTCTAGGTGATAAGTGGAGACAAACCTAGCAAGCCACTGAGAGAATGACGGGGGCTCAGAGTCAAGCCAGGCGGAGGCGACACAAATCCTCCATACTGCATTGCAATGAAGATTAGCCCCTTGCTTTAAACATTAGGGATTTCAGACTGTGTGCCACGTAAGATAACAGTAGGGTTTGGTGGCGTACACTGAGTAGTGACTTCTCTTAGGAATTCCTGTACACGGGCTAGTGTGGGGCCAAGCTTTGAACAAGTAGCAAATATGTGGATTGAGTCGGCTCCGAATTCAGAGCATCGGGGGCATAAAGTCCCTTTGCCTGCCCCCCACTTCGCTATCTTGCTGGGGGTAATGAACAAAAAAAAAATAGTTTTAAAATGTTGTGCCTGCAGCTTCGCCGACAATAAGATATTTTGAGAAAGAGCAAGTGAGTTAAAAAAAACACAGCGTGAAGTATCAAGTTTTGTGTGCCATTTGTCTGCTATGGTTTGTAGATCATCAGGAGTTTGTCTGTTTAAGATGTTATACAGCAGACCAATTCGGGGAGCTATGGGGTTACGCAAAGTATTAAGATGATCTACTTCCATAAACCCTGCGGGGCCTCCAACCTTCCTGGAGAGAAAATCGTGTATGGATAGATACTTAAAGTAATCGTGGTTCTTAAGGCTGAACTTAGAAAGCAAGTCAGAGAAAGATGTAACTCCCTCACTGGTTATAAGATCTCCTAGTTTTGTAATGCCAGCTTTATACCAGTCTGTGAGGTAAGACCTTCCAAAAATAGCGGGAAGGTTGTCGTTGTCAAGAGTAGAGGAATAGTGATTGAATCTGCCCAGCCCGAAGATTCAACGGATGTTGCGAAAACTTTGTAAGAGCTCATAAGAGTCTTAAATCTCACATGTTTGTAATATCCGAACGAGATCTCGCGGAGTAGGCAGCCCC
This sequence comes from Lissotriton vulgaris, assembly GCF_964263255.1. Lineage (NCBI taxonomy): Eukaryota > Metazoa > Chordata > Amphibia > Caudata > Salamandridae > Lissotriton > Lissotriton vulgaris. The sequence continues at coordinate 1,571,603,432 of NC_141691.1, forward strand.
AGTATTGTTCGCCCAGCAGAAGCTGAAAGTGCGGGCCAGTCCGGGTGTGGAGGGGGAAGGTGTTTCCCGTAACAGTTCGGAGCTATACTGAAGGACCGAGGCCCAGTAGTATAGAGAAATGTTGGGAAAGGACCAACTTCCTCGATCTTTTGGGAGAGATAGTTGTCTTAGTGCTCACCTAGATTGCGAGTATACCCATATAAACTGTGTAAAGATTTGTTGGAATTTCAGCAAATTGGTTTTGCTAAATTCCAAGGATATCGTACGGAAAAAGTAAAGAAGTTTAGGGAAGTATGTCATTCTTATAACATTACATCATCCGACGAGAGTGAGATGCAGGTTGTTAATCTGTTTTAGGGCCTTACTAGTGTGAGCGGCAAGAGGGGTTAAGTTATTTGTTACAATTTCATCTAGATTAGAAGAAATAGAAACCCCCAGATATTTTGCCTTGGGAACCACTCTGTAATCGGTCCAGCAATTTGGCTGTTTATTATGATTTGAGTTTTGTTTTTATTCAGAGCATATCCCAAATTTTAAAGCCTCAGTTTCTAGAGCCAGTATGGTATTGCAGGGATCGGGCGAAGTAATAGCAAGGTCGTGGGCATAAGCTTATATTTTTGTGGTACTCCCCTGGAAGCTAACTGAAGAGATGTCCTGATTTTTTTCAATTTGTTTAATGAACGGGTCTAGATATAGGGCGAACAGCAGAGGGGATCAAGGACAGCCCTGCCTAGTTCCTCACGAGATATCAAATTGGTCAGTAGATTGCCCATTGATGGAAACACAGGCCATAGGTTTAACATACAGAGCTTGCACCGCCTGTGTGAGTTTTGGCCCAAAGCCCATCTTTCCCATGACAGCCCACAGGAATCGCCAGGAGACCCGGTCAAACTCTTTTTCGGCATCAAGCAGTGTTAGTGACATCGGGTCTCCGGCTGCCTGTGAGGCGTCAAATAGGGTGATGCCCCGCCTGATGTGTTCAGTTGTGCCTTTTTTTGGGATAAACCCATGCTGCCATTCTGAGACTAGGGACTCGGACACAGAGGAGATTCTTGCTGCTAACATTTTAGAATTTTTTTTGAGTAACAGATGATAAGGGTGATAGGCCTGTAGGGACTCATCTCCAATGGAGATTTGTCCTTCTGAGGTAATATGGCTATCCTGGCCTTGGACCAAGAGGCAGGAGGCAAGGCCCCGTTGAAGAAAAAGATTACTACTTCTGTAATGATTGTTTTGATTTGGGGGGTAAAGATCCGGGAGGCTGGATAAGGATACCAAAATCTCATCCCAAGTAGGGGTTAGGTCTATTAACTCCCTGTTATCTTGGCTAAGTCGTGTAAGATCGATTTCGCTAAGATAGCTAAAGGTCTCGTTTTCAAATATATTGTCTGTGCAGTGATTTTCCTCAGTATACAACTTAGCGTAGAATTCCTGGAATCCCTTCCTTATGAGATTAGAGTCATTGGTCTCACTCCCGGAGAGTAGTCTGATCGTATTTATCTCACTGCTGGAGGTCTGTTGCCTAGTCCTAAAGGCCAGGTGGTGTCCAATGCTGTCGCTGCACTCATAGTTTTTCTTGCGGGAGCTAGCCCAGTTGGCTGCAACTTTTTCCGTGAAGACTGTCCCAATCTCAGCTTTGGCCAAGACTACTTCCTTCTGTACATTCTCGATATCTTGTCCTATTTGAATAAGTTGGACAAGTTTAGTTTCGGCTTCCCTTAGTTTCCCCTGTAGGTTACTAATTAGTAGTTTCTCCTTTTTATTTTTATAAGCTGAGAACCTGAGGGTCTCTCCCCTGACCCCTGCCTTAAGTGTATCCCATACAGTCATTAAGGGAGCAGAGACAATGTTTATTTCCAGGAATTCCTGGATCCATCCTTGCATGTGCGTTTGATAATTAATATCTCGGAGAAGGGCTTTCTCAAAACTCCACAGGGGCAACTCTTTACATTTCCCTAAACCCTGGATATTGAGGATAAGAGTATTGTCGTCAGCCATAAAACGGGGAGCAATTTCAATGGTACTGTTGTTAACAAGTGAGGCTGAGAGAAAGAAATAGTCCAGTCTAGCTAGAGAGTGATGCGGGCGGAAACAAAGGTATAACCAGGCTTCACAGGGTTTAATCTAGCCCATGTATCTCTTAGCCCATGGGCCTGAACAAGATTTGCTAAAGCCTGGAAGACCTGGGGTTTCCTACCCTTGTATCTCCAGTGGTTATCAGTCTCCCAATTACACAGCAGATGTATATTAAGATCACCGCACAGGATAATAGGGGTGGGCCAGTGAGCTAATTCGCCTGATACCAAGTTTATAATCCCAGGGTCGTCGATATTACTCCCATACATAGAGCAGAGGGTAAAGGGGGGGGAGGTAGGGAGATGACATTCAGCGATAACCTATCTGCTCAGAGGATCTGATTTGACTCGGAGAGTATTGAGAGATAGTCTTTTGTCCGCCAGAATACCAACCCCTTTTGATTTTGCACCCTGTGTAGTGGCCCCCAGAATTTTAAATCCCATAGAATTTAATAAAGGTTTCTGAGAGCCCTCAATGTGGGTTTCTTGTAGGCAATTGATATTCCCCCCCAGGGATCGTAGTCCTAGGGCCACATTTTGCCTTTTGGAGGAATCGTTAAGCCCGCAAATGTTGGCAGAGACAATTCTTAATAAATCTAACTTAGCCATTTAAGGGAAAAAGAAAACAAATGAGAAATAATCTTGCGATTAAAAGTGTATGTGAACATTTGCAAAACGTGAACAACAGAGCTGCAGCGCCAATTCATTCTAGTGTCGTGCCCAAAACAACCCCCCCACCCACCCCATTCCCCCTTCTTTGAGCAATCAGGGAAAGCCTGAATGATGAAAGTCAGCATGAGTCCCGGCTGCCTGCCACGCCGGACCAAGGAAGAAAAACAGGTTATAGTTACGGGAAATGCTATATTTGATGTAAGAAAACATTGCAAGGGGAAGGCTAAAGTTATTGTTAATAAAGTGTGGCTAGTGCATTAACAACACTATTTACGGAGGTACGCAAGTTACAGTACTTTTCCAATGCCAATGCTTGCTCACTTTCTTTCTGATATGCATCTCCTGCTTTGCTCTAAGTGACTATTTATGCTTCTGCTCTAGTTCTCCATTGCACTAGCTCTATTACAACTGTTTATCATCATGCCTCTCTCCCTGTCTCAAGAGGCACCTATGTATTAAACCCTATTATTCCTTGCACTGGAGAAACAACAGAACTGGTGTCTTGAGAGCTGGAATCTTGCTTCTTGCTGCTGGTAACCCCAATGAATCTTCTTAACGTTGGACTCATTAGGTTCCTATCCATTGTCCTTTATAAACATATGAATTCAGCCTTTGGACACTCTCAGGAGCTCTTCCATGTGGTTGAACAACATGCAAATCCTTCACTTACCACAAAAATATTTTACTTTTTTGCAAATAACATTTAGACCAGCATGGGCAACCTTATATCCCATTTTACTTTGGGATCTTCAGGACCAAATTCTTCCTTGGTCGCTACAACCATGGCTGACCATTTCTGTCTTAGAACTCATCTCCTTTTAGATATTTTTCTGCCTTAGATCTCAGAGACATTTTAGATATATTGAAACATCACATATTCTGACAACTGCCAATCAATTGGCTTGATGAAAAGCATTTCTCCCAGATTATTGACTATGTCTCCCACTGCTTAACGAACCTTCTGTCACAAGCATCTTTCCTGATTCCCTCCATGTTCAGTCGTACTTCTCATGCTTATACTGGTTTACATCCTCCGTGTGCCACAGAGTCTGCTACTGATTAGGTGGGGGATGACACCATCTGCATACCAGACAATGATGGTACATTTTTGTTCATGCTATTTAATCTTTCAGCACTGTTACCACCATTAGCTATGATGTCTTGATGCTAATCACCATGTTCAACCTTATGGACCAGGGACAGGGTCATGGATTGATTCTTATCTTTTCTTACTGGGCCTTCTTATTTTGTAGAGGCGGGCTCCTTCAGGTTGCCAGACATCATGAGGAGTAGCAGGGTTCCTCGCGGTCTCTTTCTGTTATTCATGGTAGGGAACATCTATATGGAATTACTAAGAGAGCTGGTGCTTGGTGTGGGCATCTCTATCCACCAGCATGTGAATGGTACCCAGTTGTCTGTCATTAATAAACAATGGGTGACACACTTTATATCTACTATTGTGTATTGCATGCCTGTGAGAAGGTGCAATATTAGTGATAATGTCACTATTTGTATAAGTTTCAGTAAACATTTCAGTAATTTAAACCTGAGCTCAACTCTGGGTAGCTATGGCACAGAGCATAGGGGCTTAGCTGAAGAAATACCATGTAAAGCATTTAGAGCTACCAAAATAGTTAAAAAAATTAAATACACAACACAATAAACAACCCGCCCCATTTTATGAAAATAAAGACCACTTAAATGAAGAAAATTAGACCAAAACAACAAAAATCCAGGCAGGCAAACAAGACATATAAATGTAATTTTTTTTAGCTAAAAATGTCCTCGAATAGTGCAAGGCGTCAACCGCATGCAACTGGTTGCACTAGACTGTTACAAGATCTAGGTTCAAGAACAACCATGATGGAGCAAGGGTCATATCCAGAGACGGGGTCCTTGCTGGTCGGAGGTTTTATCTTCTCACTTAAACCCACATGCATCAACCTATTTAGGAAGTGCAAACGGTGCGAATCGGTAAATTCGGCCGCTTTCATTCCTAAATAAGTTATCGGGATGCTTCATGCATTTTTGTGAAATTCGCTATTTTTAGCGATTTCCCAAAATGCGATTGCTTTTAAGGAATTGCAAATTTGCGATTCCTTAAAAGCAATGCATGATTGTTTTTCTAATTGCGAATTAGCAATTAGGAGGTGCAAATTACCACGAGGTTGAACCTCGTGGTAATTTGCGAAAAGGTTTGAAAATGCTCAAAATGCATTTTTTAAACTTTCATGTTTCAGACACACATGTCCTTAGGACATGTGTGTGTGAAACATGCACTTCAAATTACATTTCTGGGGTGCAGGGGGGGGGACCCCCCTCTGCACCCTTGGAATGCATTAACAAATTGCGATTTTTAAAAAGAAAATCGCAATTTGTTAAAGCCTTCTCATTGATCCCCATGGGCCTTTTGGCCCATAGGAATCAATGGGAATTGGGAATTCGCACTTTGGAATTCGCATAATATTTGTGTTAGGTAAAAATTGCGATTTTTACCGAATCGCAAATATTTTGCGAAAATATACATGCATCCCATTTTGCGAATTCCAAATTGCGATTCCCTATTTTTCGCAATTTGGAATTCGCAAAAGGCCGGGATGATGCATGTGGCCGAAAGTCTTTAAAATGAAAGCAAAAAAAACCTCAGCAGGGCAAGGCAGCAGGCTGTGGACGAGATGGTTTTCATGAAGCAGGATAGCCATCAAATGAAGTCCCAGTGAAGCTGTCGACTTTTGGAGGGAAAGCTCAGAGCAGGAGACGTTTACAATTCGCTTTCAAGGAGCCTTCATCAGCCAGACACCTTTGGTACCTTTACCTGTTGAAAATTTCTACCGTTGGACATAATTACTTTTTTGGAGCTGGGATTCCTCCAGCATGGCAACGATGCAAGCTGTGGCAGCCCATGACTTCACAAGGCTGGATATCTTTTTCATGACGTCCCGCTGAAACTGATTTGCTGTAGAAATAAATCTCTGAGTTGGAGCAACCTGGATGTTTGGCAACATATATTTATCAGATTTACTTGGTAGGTTGGTCACCATCTTCTGTTAGTTCTTTAGGCAAAAATCCTTGAAAAAGGTTTTGAGATTAGGTGGGAGGAGTACACTCCAATTTATCTAAGGGCTGCAGAGCCTTATGGGCACCATACAGGTCAGTACTCGCTCTAGTAGAAGCCACAAGCAGTGTCCAGGTCAGGTCAAGTCATAAATTCAGAAAAGTAGGTTTGATGCAGCTTTTATGTGCCTGTAGCTTAGCCAGAGGCCAGCCAACGGACCCTTAGAGTATGTTTTTTAGTCTTTTATAAAAGTGGCAGCAAATCCAGCCTTAGGGCTCTCCCCATAGGTCACAGGAGCTTCATAAGTCGTCTACAGGTCCACCAGTGTTCTGAAGAAAGGATAGATGGGTGCCACATTTTTGCCTGCCACTAGCTTGTAGGCCGGGGAGACTCTCTGACCAAAGAAAAAAATGTTCCCGGGGGCTACCCTACCCACTTGTATGCAATTTCCCAGAGACCTGGCTGTACACAATCCCACAGTGCAATGTTCTGATAAAATCCAGCATGGCAGAGCAGTTCTTCACTTGGGCAGTGCTCTCAGCACATCGCTGAAGTGTCTAGGAAATTAAGAACTCCCCTTGGAAAGCAGTTCTGAAACAGTTTTTTCCTCCACTGGGATAGGTGCCTTCCTGACTACCTGGAAATTAGGCGGACAGGCAGTCCTGGGAGTAATTTACACCTGTTTGTGATTGCTGATGCCCCCATTGAAGCATGTGAAGTTGGTAGGTACATCCCCCAGGACATCGTGTCAGGAGGAGGTTATACATTCTACTATCCAAGGCTTTTTTGTTCCCTTTCAAGGGAGCCAATCAGGCCTCCTTGCAGAGAATCATCAGCAGGCTGTGAGGTAAGAGTTGGTGATGGACTCTGAAAAGGCAACTATACATTTAGGCAGAAAAATAGTGAAGTAATAATTTCGGAGCTAATTAGAAAAAGTTTAACTTTACCATTAATTTAAACTTTGAAATGAGTGTTTTTTTTTTTTTTTTTTTAAAACCTTTATTGAGTCTTCACAGATTAGTACACAGCTCGTCGCCTACAACCCAACCGGGCCGGCCGCTAATATAGCGTATAAGCAATAAATATGCAGTAACACAGTACATGCGGTCGTGAGGACTTGAGGATAAAGCACCAAAAGGAAATTGTGAAGAAGGAGTTGCGAATGGTCCATGCCAAATTATGAGGTTTTGGTTTTTTGTTTTATACCTAAAAAAAAAAGGGGAAAACATTCAAACTTCGGGAAACCACGTTGCCATCGACACAGGAAACTGAATGCCATTCAGGTGGAAATGTGCCTCTGAGTCCATTCAAATTGCGCTTTTCACAGTTTGGTAAATACCGTAGCAATTGCCCCATTCCGTTACACCGCCCCCACCCAGTGCAGCCCCCCCTCCCACCATCATGCCCTCCCCTCCCATTCACTCGTCCTCATCCGACTCCAGTGTGTCCCCTTCAGGGAGTGGCTCACAAATCTCACCCCGGTAGACATTCCATGGGGACCAAACTTTGTTCCACTTGGCCGGGCACCCCCTGGATAAGTACACCGCCCGCTCCGTGACCATGGTCCTATCCATATTCACACACCATTGGGAGGCCTTCGGCAGATCTGCCACCCCCCAGCGCTGCGCGATGTCCCTCTTCGCCATCATCATACCAATCGTCACCCAGAGGCGACCGTGTCGGGACAGGTCAGTTGGTTCCCACACATTAAGAAGACAGCGACGTGGCTCTGGAAGCACGGAGACCTCTAGGACTTGTGAGACGGTGCGCATGACCTGACACCAATATGTTTGTATAAGGGAGCAGTCCCAGAGTGTATGGAGTAGTGTGCCCTCCTCCCCGCAGCCGCGCAAGCAGAAGGGGTCAGGGGCTCGCTGTATGTGATGAAGCAATGTCCTGGTGTAGTATGTCCTGTGCAGAACCTTGAGTTGGATAAGTCTCATTCTAGAGGATATGCCCGCCTCTTTAGGGGATGCCAGTGCCTCGTTCCATTCGTGTTCATCCATCTCCCCCACGTCCTGCTCCCATTTTCCCTTAAGAGGCACTAGCGGGTCTGGGGAATTATTCAGGAGTTTCCGGTAGGTAAGGGAGGTGGCCTTCTCCACCATATAGTCAGTTAAGAGGCGATCCTCTAGCGGGGACGACTCCGGGAGAGTTGACCCCACCGGAATAACCGCCAGCAGAGCATGACGCACTTGAACATACCGATAGGTTTCATGTGGTCCCATTTCGTAGAGTTCCTTCAGGCGGTCGAACGTGATGACAGCCCCACGGTCCCACATGTCTCCCACCGTTGAGATGCCAATGTCATCCCAGCGGGAGAACCCCTTGCTGGTCCGAAGGTTGCCCAGAGCACGTGAATCCCAAAGCGGGGTGAGCTTAGTGATAGTATCTTTCCAGCCTAGCGCAGCGGTGGCTGCGTGCCAGACGGATACTGTGATCTTAGTGGGCCCCCTCAACAACCTGAGTTTACGCTTGTCATAGAGCGGGGCCAGCAGGGTACCCGCCCCTAGCTGGGCCCGATCCGCCTGGAATGCAGGGTCCGACTGTGATGCATGCAGCCATTGATTAATCGGTCTAAGCTGAGCCGCCCAATAATAAAGTTGAAGGTTAGGGAGTGCGATGCCACCCTCGTACCAACCTTTACAGAGCTTGGCGTGAGCTATCCGTGCCGGGCGATTGTGCCATAGTAGACCAGTGACCACCGCCGCCACCTTTTTGAAGTACCTGGGGGGCACCGCAAAGGGGGTGTTGTCCAGAATATACAGAAAGCGGGGCAGGGATTTCATCTTAAAGAGGGCTGCTTTTCCCAGCATCGTTAGCGGTAATCCTGCCCAGAAGCTCGCATCTCGCCTGAGGCGATCCAGCGGCGGCTCCAAGTTCAACTTTTCAAATTCCGTCGGGTCACTCGTAACATGAACACCAAGATATCTAAAGGACGGGCCGGCCAACCGCAGGGGGCAGTCAGAGCCAACCGCGGGTGGGCCGCCCGCCAGGGTGTACAGTTCAGATTTAGTCCAATTAATGGTGTAGCCCGACACCTCCCCGTGGGCATTGCAGATACTTAAGAGAGCCGGGATGCCATGGTCAGGGTCCGCCAGGTATACAAGCATATCATCCGCGTAGAGCGAAATGCGGTCCTCCCAGCCCTCCCTCCATTGAATCCCCTTGAGCAAGGGGGTGGTCCTAATGCGGATTGCCAAGGGCTCTAGCGACAGTGCAAATAGTAGGGGGGAAAGAGGGCAGCCCTGCCGAGTGCCGCGTTTGAGCGGGAAGGAGCGTGAAATGTGGCCATTCGCCACCACATGCGCTACCGGCATGGTGTACAGCAGTGTAATCCAAGATATGAAGACAGGGCCGAAACCCATGTACCGGAGAACCTCGAAGAGATAAGCCCATTCAACCATGTCAAAGGCCATCTTGGCATCTAGGGCCAAGATGGCCGCTGGTTCGTCGAGTTCATCCGTTTTGGCCAACACCCCATGCACCCGTCGTAGATTGAGTGAGGTGTTCCTGTGGGGCATGAACCCGGACTGGTCCGGGTGAATTAGATCCGAGAGGTGGGGCAGGAGACGATTTGCCAGCAGTTTCGCCAGAATTTTACTTTCTGCGTTAAGTAAGGATATAGGGCGGTATGAGGAGCAGTCCTCCGGAGGTTTGCCAGGCTTAGGGATAGCCACTATCGTGGCCGTTCGTTGGTCTAACGGGAGTACCCCCGCAGTACGGCACTCCTCATACATTCGAAGCAGGTATGGGCTAATAACAGCAGTGCGGTCTTGGAACCACTCAATTGGAATGCCGTTTGGTCCAAGCGCCTTGCCCGTATGCAGGGCCCCAATGGCGATCCGCAGTTCGTCAGCAGTGAAAGGCGTCTCAAGCTCAGCCGCCGCCTCGGGCAACAGTGCCGGGATGGGCAGATCATACAGTGCGCTTTGGGCCGCAATGGCCGTGACGTCCCGCTCCGGGGTGTAGACTTTCTCGAAGTGGGCAGCCAACTCTTCTACTATCCGAGCTGGGTCCGTGTGAATGTTCCCCAGGTCATCCCTGACCTGTTGAATCCCCTTGGCACTCCCGCCTCTTTTGTCTAGCCAGGCCAGCATTTTCCCTGCTTTGTCCCCCAAATCATACACTCGGTTTTGTGTGTCAGTGATGTGACCTTGGGCAATGTGTCGAGCGTGGTCTGTATAGAGACGCTGAGCCAGCGTGAGCGCATGCAGTGTGTCGTCAGTGGGGTCCGTTTCATGGGCCGCTGTTGCGTCACGCAGTCGTATCTCGAGCGCCGAGTGGTCCGCCGCCTGTTCTCGCCTATACGAGGTTATGGAGCTAATGGCTTGCCCCCTGAGGACAGTCTTATAGGCCTCCCATAGCACCTCAGCCGAGGCTGCGGTAGGCTCGTTCTCCATGAAGTAATGTGTTGTGGCGGTCAGCAGTGCCTTCCGGACCTTCGGCACCTTAAGATATGAGGCATGCATCGGGAAGACGCGGTGACGTGAGCGTGTTTGTGAAGTAATGGTGAGAGTCAGTGGGGAGTGATCCGAAATGCCCCTTGGGTGAATGAGCACCTCTTCTACGCGCTGCAAACCATCCCCAAGCGCCAGAAAGTGGTCAATGCGGGACAGGCTATTGTGGACGGTGGAATGGAAGGTGTACTGTCGTAATGTAGGGTGGACGTGCCGCCATATGTCTACCAGCCCCAACGCTTCAAGGAACCGTTGGAATCTGGAGGGACCCCCGGGGAGAGCGGGTGCGGGGAACCTGTCGAGTAGTGGGTCGGCAGGGGAATTAAAGTCCCCGCCTAACAAGGTGTCACCCTCGGGGAGGGACAGTAGGAAATCGCCCAGGGCAGGCAGCATCACAGAGTGTAAGGACGGCGGGATGTACACTGATACTATTGTCAGGGGGCGCCCCTCCCATTGACCACTCACCGCCGCAAAACAGCCCTGTGAGTCGGTTTTTGTGCTAATGGTGATAAAAGTTGAGGATTTTCTAAGCAGGATACCCGTGCCCCGGGACCCAGTGGAGAATTCGGAGTGGGCCAACATTGAGTACCCCCGCCTGTCCAGGGCCTTGGTGGCAGTACCCATTAGATGGGTCTCTTGAAGGAGTATGAGGTCAGGTTTATGTCGCTTGACCTCGGACAGAACAAGGCCTCGCTTCACTTTATCACCCAAACCACGCACGTTCCATGCCAGAAGCTTGAGGGAGGAGCCGCCCAATCGCGTCTCACCCGCCTGCATCACGTTAAGCCGCTCACCCACCACCATCGAAACTCAGGGGCCAGAACCCACAGCACATGGCCCACCCTCCCAACATCGTTCCAGTAAACAGCACAGTACATTCTACATTGTTCAGACGATAGCATGAATTCCCCGTAAAACCAAACAAGTCCCCCCCCCAACACCCCCCACCCTGCCTCCCTGCCAAACGGACTCAAAACTGCCCGCCACCCCAACTTAGCAGAGCGCTTAACCCATAGCTGAAACAGAGTACTTGCACGTCGGGGGAGAGTGTCCCCCAAAGCAGGCGGTCCCTTTGCAGCCCTCGGGCGTCCGGGCCAGTGTCCATTAACGGCTCAGTAGAGAATCAGTGGGAGTAAAGTTCAGGAGTAACTCGATAGTCCCTTGTGGTCTCTTCATTTGCCGCCAGCCGCTCCCAATTGGTCCTGTGGTGGTGATCCATTCTCGCTGGTCCTGGATGGGGAGCGGGAGCCCCGCCGGCTCGTCCCCCCCGATCTGTTGCGTCGACGGTTAGAGGTGCGGTCCACTGTGCGCCAGCCATCCAGCCATTCCCTGGCATTCTCTGCTGAATCGAAAAACCAGACCTTCTTATCCGCTACCACTCGTAGCCGGGCCGGAAACAGCATGGAGTACGGCAGTTCTTGGTCGCGAAGCGACTTTTTAACTTCGAGGAAAGTCCTCCTCTTGCGGGTGACCTCCGCCGTGTAGTCGGGGAAGAATGAAATCCTTGAATTCTGGATTTGGATGGGCGGTGCCACCCTAGCGGCCTGGAGGACTGCATCGCGGTCTCGAAAGTTGAAGAGTCTCGCCAGGATGGGGCGCGGAGCGGCACCCGGGGTGGGCGTCCCGCCCGGGACCCGGTGGGCCCGTTCTACTGTGAAGAAGTTTGATAGTCCCTTCGGGGCCAGTTTGGTCTTTATAAGGTCTTCAACATACAGGTCCATGGCCCCCTTTGTTTCAGACTCCGGGACCCCCAAAATACGGACGTTGTTGCGTCTGGAGCGCCCCTCCTGGTCATCCAGCTTACTTTTCAAAAGTTTATTGTCCGCCTGCAGCCTCTCCATTGCCACCTGCAGGTCCGAAACGTCTTCTATCAAAGATTTGGTCACCACCTCCACCTGCTTCACCCTTTCGCTCATTTTCTGGAGGTCGGCTCTGATCAGGGTAACCTCCGCCGCGGTCGAACCCACCGTGGCCTGCACCTGCTCCAGTGTCCGTAGCACGTCGTCCAGCGTGGCCTTTTTTGCGCCGTCATTGTCAGAACCCTTCCCCAATGATTTGCGCTGCTCAGATTGTGTGGCCGACTGGCCCTCGTAGGCATATTTCCCGAGCCTTGCTTGAGCAGCATTCTGCCGCTGTCCCTTCCCCGCCATTGCTGTCCAGTGAGACAAAGTCTAAGCTGGAACGGGCCGGAGGTCCGTCGCTGTCCACGGGGGGGAAAAAGGAATGCAGGGGGGGTTCAGTACTGGTGGGAGGCCAAAGTCCGCTGGTAAAATGGCGTCTGGTGCCGTGCAGGACCTCCGGTCCGTGTCGAGCGCAGCCAAGGGGCACAGATGCCCAGCGTCACCGTGTACTCCACGGGAGGGGTAGAGCAGTCGGCGGGGAAGGATCGCCAGCCAAGGGTGTCGGGCGATGGCGTCGTCGGCTACTTCCGGATGGTTGCGCCGGGGAGGATAAACTTCCGCCCGGCCTCAGGATTCACTTGACACCGATGCTCGCCTCGTGTCACCAGGCCCGTCTCGCCCAAGGGACGGAGATGAAGTTTCGCCCCGAAATCGGGGTCCAGGCACTCCCAAATTTTCTGTGCCGGTGCCGCTCGGTCACCGCACCCAGTACACCCTCTTCGGACTGAGTAGTGCGCGGATTGGCATGCGGATTGTTGCGGGAAGCCGCCTTGCTACGGGAGCCTCTCTAGGTTGCTGCCGCCATCATCGGCTGCTAGCCACGCCCCCTGAAATGAGTGTTTGAAGAATTTGTCTAGCTAGTGCCTGTCTGAAGTTAACATTATTAAGCATAATAAAGCAACCCTGTGTTTGCTATGGCACAATCACTGGGGGGAGAGACAAATTATAGGTTATACATTTCAGCCTGCAGATCAAAAATAATACCTAAAACACAGTGCACTATGATAAATATACACACATACCATGTTGTTTGATTGTATACATTTATCAACAATTCTTTATTCAAAGTGCTGGAAATACTGATTAATCAGTATCAAAATATATTTTTTGTTTGTTAATTTTCTGATAAAATATTGATTTACTTATAAAACATACTACAACACAATCACATATCCATGAAGAACATGTACATAATCACATTAAGTACACAGAGACACATATTTGACTTCACTGTATGCTTAACATATGAATAGAAAAAGGAGCAGATGAACTGTAAACAATTTGAAGGTTGGCGGTAGGTCAGTGTTTTAAATGGAAAAAAATAAGTGCAGGTACTCATTAAAAGGAGCTAGGGGCGTGGCAGTGGGCGGGGTTAGAGGCAGGGTGAGACATGTTGATACAAAAACACTTCTGTTGAGTATTCATTTTGCCCTTGATAGTGGTCTCAAACTTTTCATATGTGCAGAGAAGGGCATTTACACCAGTTGCAGGACATACCAAAACATGAGAGAAATGTTTGAACAAAAACAAAATGTGCTAACTCATTACACAAAATGAACGTCAAACACCACATGTTAATATTTCCTTGTTTCATGATAGTTGCAGCTTTTTAATGTCATACCGTTTATATTTACTTGCATTTAATCCAATCCTTTTCTATTCAAGAGTGCACACATGTACACACAAAACAAGTATTCCACGCATTTCTTTTCAAATACCTCCCGAGTGTCCTGATTCTCTTCCACTCTGATTTCATTTCTCTCTCACACACAAAGAAGCAGACAAACCCTCTCTACCAGTCTTCACATCCCTAACCTCTCGATCCCTCCCCCTCACTTCTCTCCCATTTGTATCTAACTCCGTCCCACTTTCTTTACCCTAATTGTATCCTATCATTTTCTGCCATCATTCTCTCTCTTTCTCCGTGCCTCTCTTACTCTTTCCATAGCTTTCTCATTCGCTTCCCCATCTCTATCTGCGCTTACCCCTTCTATCTATCTTTTTCCCCTTTAAACTCTTCTCTGCTTCTTCTATATCTGCCCCTTCACTCTCCACCTTCTCTCACCCCATTATCCGTCCTCTCCCCTCAGCAGAAGGCCCCACGGTCAGGAAGCTTTCAGTGGCAGACTGTGAGCACGGCTGCGTCATGATTATGTGCAGAGTCCAGCAGGGTAGAGGTCAGGGGCAGAAAAATACTGGCCCTGATGGAAAGGTCAGTAGATCGCTTCTCACCTCACCTGGATACGAGGGAGTCCACCTAGATAATCCCCACCATCTCATCCTTGCCCATTAAACACTCAATGTCACAAAAGGCGGAAGGGGGGCGGTTGGGGGGGGGGGGGGAGGGAGATTCCCAGGGGCAAGCGAGTCAGGGGAAAAACAGCCAGACCCCAGTGAGAGGCCAAGGGATGAAAATGGTCCTTGTTACCTGGGTTCCTAAGAGGCCACACCTGAGCAGCCCCCCCCCCCTGCACACACACACATACACACGCACACTCATTCAGTCTGCACACATCACTGTGCTGGGCCCAAGGAAGAAAATGTCCCATACGCCATCTAATAAGACGTCCCAGCATGGAGGCTCGGCAGGGGGCTGTTGAGGACAATGACAGCTTCCATCTGGGTGGGGAGGGAGGGGGCAGAGGCTCTTGCCACAGCAGCAGGCCCCCAGCAGGCCGCTCAGGCCCCATTGTGCAGCTTGTCACAGCTGAATGACACAGACAAACAGCAAACATACTGCTAAAACAAACAGGAACACAGCTGGCCCTCGGCATCGGCCGGTGCCCACCTTTATCAATTCGACCTTGAGTACCGGTACTCTCCTTGGCAGTTGGGAAGTGCCGGTACTCAGCTCGGTAACAATGAGAAGTGCCGGTACTCAGTACCGGTGAGAACCGGCCCATTTAAAGCACTGCGGTAGGTGGAAACTATGGGCGTTTCGGCTGGGCACAATCAGCCATTAAAAACGGATTTGGGGCCTTTTTCACTGTAAGGATACGAACAAACATTAAATACATATTTCCTATTTTCAAATACTATGCACCTGTTTTAGGGCTGGTACAGCCTACTTTAGAGTTGGCTTACTTCTGTTTATAATGAAGGTTTAGTCCTGGCAAAAGGGTGATTTTGACTTTTCAAAATGGTAGGTTTGAAACTATTCAGCCCGGCTGCTGTAGCAGGCCAGAGTCATGCTTTACATGGTTAATTTTAGGGTGGATTAACAAGTGCTGCATCCCACTAGTGCCATTTAACTTACAGGTCCTGATCACACGGAGTACCATATACTAGGGACTTATATGTTAAATGTGCATATCAGGGATTTTAACCAATTTTACATGTTTGTGGGGGTCAAAGAGCATGACCTGGGTACTGGTTAACTGGGTCCAAGTGTACATAGTCCAAACACCAACAGTGTTAGTACCAAAAATGGGTTTGATCACGCAAAAACAGGTTGTTTCTTTCAGTGTCATCATATCTCTTGAAGCAAAATCATTCTAAAAAAGCGAACAGCTCCTTATTTCTACCTCTACTCAAACCTCCTTGATATCTTTGTCTCTCACTTCGTTAGCCACTCTCAGAATAAGTCTATCATGCCAGGTCAAATAATTATTTATTCTTAATGAATTTTAAGCCACATATCAGTAAACTGGTTTCTGCAGACTCAAATCAGCATTCGTTTGCCTGAGCGGGACGTCTCTGCTACCTACGACTGATTGGCAATCCTCTGTCAAAGATTATGTGATATTTTCTTGAGGCTTCTGGCATTATCACATAGAGCATGACTATATTATTTTTGGCAGTGACTGTAACCAAGTTCACAATCCCATATTAGACAGACACTCAACAGTGAAATTTGTCCCCTCTAAAATGCATTCACAATTCACTTGCACAATTTGCCGTAAATCTCTAGTTGATATTTGGCGACCCTGCCACCCAGACCTTCTGGAGTACAGGTTTTATTCAGCCCATACCACTCACAATCCCATATTGATTATGTTTTCCTGATTAAGTCTTTGGCTCAACATGCTATTCAATCTGAAATTGGATACATTTTAATCTCAGTTCACGCCCCAGTATATGTCGATATCGACCTTATCCCTTTCTCCCCGGGTCCATGTAGATGGTGCTTTAACAATTCCTTACTCTTAGATCCTAAATTAAGCCAGCAATTCAGTTCCTTTGCCTCCAAATTGTTTGCTAACAATTCAACCCTGGAATCCTCTTTTGTAATGATTTGGGACTTTTTTAAATCAGCCGTCAGGGGTTTTATAATTATTTTCATGTCACAAAGAAAAATATCTTCAGATGCCCAATCTACTCAATTACTTAATAAAAATAAGCAATTAGAATATTCTTGCTATCATTCAAATGATGCGTCTGCCCTGAAAAATCTTACTGATGCTAAACTCATTTTTAATAGATTAACTACAAACACTGCATTCTCTTATGTATTGAAAAGCAGCACCCGTTATTTTGGGGGTCAAAATAAAATGGGGAAATTGCTGGCTAATGATTTAAAAGTAAGAAAAGACAGAACTAGAATAGAATCTTTGCATAGTCCCACCAGAACTCTTCATTTTAAAGATAATGATATTTGAGCTGAATTTATTTCATTCTATAAAAATCAACTGAAACACAACCAAATCAGACCTATCTCTCTACTTATTTTCAGTCCTTTGCTTCTCCTCCCTCTCAGCACATTGACTTTAATTCCTTGGAGGTCGATATTTTCTTAGCTGAAATTTACCATACAATTTCGGTGCTGAGAAGCGGGAAAGCTCCCGGCGCCTGATGGTTTTATTATCGAATTTTATGATCATTTTTCAAAACCTCTCCTACCCAAACGTTTACTTTTATTTAAATCTTTTATTGATAAAGGTACATCTCAGGGCACATTACAAGAAGCCTTGATTTGCTTAATCCCAAACGAAGGTAAAGACCATTCTCTCTGCAAGACCCATCATCCCATCTCATTAGTCAATACTGACTATAACATTGTTGCTAAAGTTTTGGCACTACGCATTGACCCTATCTTGCCTGATCTGATTGGTCCTGAGCAGTACATCTTTGTTAGGGGAAGATTAGTCTCTGAAAATTCTCAGGGCCTCATTTATGAGGCCGTGCATCACTTTTACGCCGCCGGTGCGTAATTTTTTGCGACGCACCAGCAGCGTAAAAAATGTGCCTTGTTGCACCATATTTACAAAGTGAAGCATCTAGGTAGATGCGTCACTTTGTAAACCCCTGTGCTACATCATACCTGAGCCAGGTATAATGTATGCAGGGGTGCGTTCTGACACAAGAAATGGTCATAGAAGTGACGCAGTGAAATCTAGAAGATTTCACTGCGCCACATCTAGGACCCAAATGCGAAAAAAAATTACGTCTCCCTCACAGCAGGCGTAAGACTGACACAGGCCCTTTCACATGGGGCTTGCCCCATGTGAAAGTACACATTGCTAGAGTTTGGTCACTTTTGTGACACACTCCAGCAATGCGTCACTTTTGTGCCATACAGATTCGTCAGAAATACTGACATATCTTTAACTCCTTGCACAATGATGTGTCATACTGTAAATATACAAAAATATTGCTGCCATTAGTGTGGTAGGGTATGCTCAGACGTGAGTCCCTTGCTCACTTTGCCACTGGATTCAAGCAAGCCGTGCTGAAGACGGATGGAATGTCAGAAACCGGTCCTCGGAAGCTTGTTTCTGGTCCAGGGAAGACATGGCTTGGCAGTTTGGGTTGGACTGTTCCCATGAGGCACAGGGTCAGACTGATTTGCATATGGCCATGTCTGAACTGGGGTGGCAGAGTGGGCTAAAGAACGGTGATGGATTAAACCCAGATCTTTTGACTGGGTGTGAGTGTTTGATTGATTCAGATGCTCCGTCCATCACCACCCCCTTTTGTACCGCTTTTGTCCGCCATTAGTGTGGCAGGGTATGCTCAGACGTGAGTCCCTTGCTCACTTTGCCACTGGATTCAAGCAAGCTGGGCTGAAGACGGCTGGAATGCCAGAAACCGGTCCTCGGAAGCTTGTTTCCGGTCCGGGGAAGACATGGCTTGGCAGTTCGGGCTGGACTGTTCCCATGAGGCACAGGGTCAGACTGATTTGCATATGGCCGTGTCTGAACTGGGGTGGCAGAGTGGGCTAAAGAACGGTGATGGATTAAACCCAGATCTTTTGACTGGGTGTGAGTGTTTGATTGATTCAGATGCTCCGTCCATCACCACCCCCTTTTGTACCGCTTTTGGCCACTATAAGTGTGGCAGAGTATGCTCAGACGTGAGTCCCTTGCTCACTTTGCCACTGGATTCAAGCAAGCCGGGCTGAAGACGGATGGAATGCCAGAAACCGGTCCTCGGAAGCTTGTTTCTGGTCCAGGGAAGACATGGCTTGGCAGTTCGGGTTGGACTGTTCC
Organism: Lissotriton vulgaris; assembly: GCF_964263255.1. Lineage (NCBI taxonomy): Eukaryota > Metazoa > Chordata > Amphibia > Caudata > Salamandridae > Lissotriton > Lissotriton vulgaris. Next base: position 1,571,622,023 of record NC_141691.1, read on the forward strand.
CATGAGGCACAGGGTCAGACTGATTTGCATATGGCCATGTCTGAACTGGGGTGGCAGAGTGGGCTAAAGAACGGTGATGGATTAAACCCAAATCTTTTGACTGGGTGTGAATGTTTGATTGATTCAGATGCTCCGTCCATCACCACCCCCTTTTGTACCGCTTTTGTCCGCCATTAGTGTGTCAGGGTATGCTCAGACGTGAGTCCCTTGCTCACTTTGCCACTGGATTCAAGCAAGCCGGGCTGAATACGGCTGGAATGCCAGAAACCGGTCCTCGGAAGCTTGTTTCCGGTCCAGGGAAGACATGGCTTGGCAGTTCGGGCTGGACTGTTCCCATGAGGCACTGGGTCGGATTGATTTGCATATGGCCATGTCTGAACTGGGGTGGCAGAGTGGGCTAAAGAACGGTGATGGATTAAACCCAGATCTTTTGACTGGGTGTGAGTGTTTGATTGATTCAGATGCTCCGTCCATCACCACCCCCTTTTGTACCACATACTGTAAATATGACGCATCATTGGTGTCGCAATGAAAGTGACGCATCACTGTTTTCACACAGCGATCCGTCACTTTTCATAAATGAGGCCCTCAGTCTTTTTTAATGTCCTCAGTAAGGCCTCATCTTTAGATCACCCTTGCTGCTATCGCCCTAGACGCGAAAAAAGCTTTCAATAGGATAGGTTCAGATTTTAAGGTCCACGCATTAAGATTGATTGGTCCTCCATCCAAATTGATCACTTTAATCTCTCTATTATTTTCAGCTCCCAGAGCCTCAATTTTCAGTAATGGTAAAGTTTCAGATTACTTCCCTTTGCTTAGAGGAGTAAAGCAAGGATGCCCCTGATCACCTTAATTATTTTTCATAGCGTTGGAAACCTTTTTAATCAAAATCAGGCAAGATACTCGTGTCTCAGGTTTCCAATTTGGTCCACATCAGGTCAAAATGTCAGTTTGATATTCTCTTATACTGTAATAACCCAGTAAACTCTCTCCCCCCTTTTCTTCAGCAAGTAGACACTTTTACTCAACTTTCAGGACATTGATTTAATACTGATAAATGCAAAGTTTTGCCTTTAAATGCTTTACGTCAAAAGCATATTTTTCTCCACACTGTTTTTTATGACTATCCTCTAAAAAAAGTATTTGGGATTATGGTTCGCTCCAACAATTTCCGAAATATTAAAATTTACTTTCGATCACATCAATACCTTTTTAAATGATACCATTACATGTTTGCATCCTCTTTTTCCCTCTTTGTTGGGCCGAATGGAGATAGGGGCATTTTCATTACCCCCTTTGGTTTTCAGGAAATTCTTGCTTTCACTACTAATGTTTTATTTTTCTTTCTGCTCCCCTATTATTTCTCAATCGCGTAAACTCTTAGTTCCTCTCTTAACATCATCATATCCCTTCCTTAACTTCTATCAACAGAAATTCATTTGGCACAATAAATAACTACGAATCAAAAATCCTTCTATATACTGGAATAATTGGGGTACTAAAGGCTTACATTGGATGTCTCAACTCTCACTTGATGATCAACCCCTTTCATTTACTAATCTCCAAACAAAGTTTTCTTTACCAGCTTCCTTTAGATCACAATATGATCTTCTATGTCACTCACTCAAACAATATCTTCTTACATTATCAAATACTTACAACCTCCCTGCAAATTGCATAAACCTTTCTCCAATATTAGATACCTCCCACTCTGCATCTACTATTTACACATTCTTACATTTGCCCTGGGGCAGAACCAAATCAAAGATGGAATTGGCTTGGGAAAATGACATTACAATGTTGGTCAATTAGTACATGGGATAAGTTATTATTTAAACTTCAAAAAACCTCGGGTATATTAACAAGAATGGCACTATAATTATCGCTGCTTTAGCGGCAAGAAACTGCCACTAAAGAGGCAGTAATGGGCTTGATAATATGCCATTGAGAATTCCAAAACAAGCCCATGTTCACACCAGAACATGGGCTTCTATGGGAATTCACATGGGCATATTTTCAAGCACATTATCACCACTTTAGCGGCAGTTTCCTGCCGTTAAAGCTGCGATAATCTTAACCCTGTTTTTTGATAATATGCCCCCTCATGAGCTGCTAATACCACATAAACCCTTTACTTTTGTTTATCAACGGGTGTTATTCTACCCAGTGACCCTTGCATCTTTCTCATCGGAAATGTCTTCTATTTGTTGGTCTTGCCCTTGCCCTACTTCTGATTTAAATCACATGTTATTTGAGTGCCTCCCTATCCACCAATTATGGCAGTTAGTTTGGTCCCAAATTAGGAAGCATTTTAAAGTAAAGGTCCCCTTTTCTTTAATAAACATATATCTAGGTATGCTGTCACCCCAATGGCCTCAGTCACCATTGAGTTTTAAACTATTAGATCTATTGTTAGCTGTTGCTTTTAATTTAATAACCTCAAATTGGAAACAGGCAGATGAAGTTACTTTTAGATCCTGGTGGACCACTGTGTGTTTTCATCATAGATTAGACACTAATTAGGTATCCACTATAACTTTAGTGATTAAAAGAGATCTCTTATGTCTTCCATTAAACACATATTTATCTTTATCCACTTCTGCTATTGCTAACGTTACTAATGTAGCAGATGAGGTACGGAAGCCACCTTAATTTCACTCTTTGCCTCTCTTTTCTTCTTATGATTAAATGATATTTGTTACTTTATATCTGTTCCATGCTTTTCAGTTTTAAGTATTCTTATGCTTACAGCGTTAAATCATTTATTATTCTATTATTGTTTCTTGATATTATACATGAATTAATTATATATTATTCTCCTTCCCTGCCGCTTCCCCTTTTGTTTTATTACTGTGTATACTCTTTTTTGTGTACAGCTGGATAGCTATAATACTCTTATATTTTTGTTATCATTATAACTATGTCAAATAGGATTTGTGTTTTTTTTATTTTTGTTTAAGCTTTATTCGGCACATGTAAAATGACCATAAAAGCACAAAGGTAAAAAACATAATAATAGCAAATACATCAATATCTAAAAGAGTTTACAAACAATATTGCAGACATGATTCATTAAAAACACATACTTTTCCTGGCATTAACACAGTAATTTAAAAACGTGGCTGCATAAAAACAGATATCGGCCGATTGCAGATTGAAAATTAAAATCATTGCCTGATTAACTGTGCGTACACCATATTTTATGAACATTGGTTTCAAGAATGCAGTACGTAAATTCGAGTACAGTTTGCAGAGCAGAAAAAAGTGCAAAGTGCTCTAAGTAGAAACGCCATCACACATGCATGGCCCCGACGGATGTTTCTTGAGGGTCGGGAGGGCCACCAAATGGTGTGCCATACCGAATCTAAGTCTAGTGAATACAAACTTATGAGATGGCCTAGTCACCATGGATAAATACAAAGGAAAACCTTCTACCATGCTGTATCTGGTGTAGAGCACGACAGTGGTCAAGGATCCGTAGGCTGATGCCCGCTTCCTCGCCCTAAAAGCCAAGAAATTACTTTTCAGCGCAGCTTTGGGTATCCTAGATGCCGCACTTGGATCAAGCAAAATATTTCGGAAAAACAACCAACAACATATTTTACCCAAGGTATCTTAAGATGTTTATCCAATGATAAGCAATCCTCGATTATAGACCTGTTAAAAGACTTTTCCGCCTTAAGCCAAATAGAACACCAGATCATAAGTGGCCTTAGGGATAACAGATCAGTTAAATAGTTTATATCTAATTCTCGGTGAATTAACTCAGTTGGAGCCGAAGTTGGTAGACACAGAAGCTTTTTTAAGAAAGAATTTTCCTATGTTTGCAAATTATAGTCGCAACTGTGGCCCCATACACCCGCTCCATATAATGCGATGGAAACACATCTTGCTTGATAGATCTTAAGCATATCCCTGGTTCGTCGGTCCCCAACCTTAGCAGCAAATCTAAAAACTCTGTAGGAATTTTTGGCCATTTTGTTCTGGATATTGTTAAATTCTTTGGTCCATTTCCTGTCTTTGGAGATGGTGATACCAAGGTAACAGAATTTGTCTACCTGCTGCACCTTTTCACTATCAATAAAAAAGGCATTTAAAAATGTATTTTTAACCCCGCAGTTCATGGTGTGTGTTTTCCCCTTGTTGATAACTAGTTTTCTATCCTTGATAAAGGAAGAAAAACTGTCGATCAGACGCTGTAATCCCAAGGGGTTCTAGAAAGTAGAACGGCGTCGTCGGCGCCTTTTTCAGAATGACATCGATTCCATTAATACATAATATAAAAAGGACGGGGGCCAATACACAGCCCTGCCTAATCCCTCTTTTAACACCAAATTTTGGGGTGCATTCGCCTTTCGTACCGAAGCGCACACATGTTTGTAGGTTCCCATACAACCTGGCGAGAAAGAAGATTATGCCCTCAGGAGCTCCCAACTGTAGCAAGGTTGGCCATAAGATAGAGTGGTCTACCATGTGAAAGGCACTACTTAGGTCAGCAAAGCAGAGGTAAAGTGAGCCAGGTTTTGCTTCAGTATATTTCCCGATCAGTAAATCAAGATTGATGCACTGATCAAGTGTACCCCTGCCCTTCCTAAAGCCATACTGGCTGTCAGCCAGTATGCCCTCTCACTCGACCCATTCCTCTAACCTGACAAGCATGACTCTACTCATGATCTTAACTGAGGAGTCAAGAAGAGAAATGGGACGATAATTCTTCACATCAGACCTACTGCCCTTTTAATGAATCGGGACAATGATAGATTCTCCCCAGGTTTTGGGGGCCTCAATACACACAGCTGCATTAAAGACATTTGCCAGGAGAGGTCCCCACATCTCAGGTGCTGTCTTGTATACATGAATCGGCACCCCGTCAGGGCCTTGGGCTTTGCCCGCCTTACTTGCACGTATGCTAAGTTCAACGTCACCAGCTGTTATATCCAACGGTAAAACAATCCACCTGCTAGGGTCGGTATCTACACTTCCATTGGTACCAAAGATGTTAGAAAAGTGAGCGACCCACCCTTCACTCGGGACATTAGAGGTAAACTCTGGTATCTTTTCGTCTTTAAGAAAAGGAGAATTGACCGTCGCCCAAAACAGAGTACCATTGGATAACTCCGCTGCTTGATTAAGGGAGTCCCAGGCCGGCTGCTGTAACTCACTCTTTCTCTGTTTCATTGCAAGCTTATAGTCCGCTCCTAATTTGATAATTGAAGCGGTGTCCCTGGGCTTTTTTGCAAGCACCTGTTTAAGTTTACATAATGAGGTAGTGCATAAGTGATCGAACCAACCTGGTTCGTTTCTACACTGACCGCTATTATGTTTAGTGAACCTGGCATCAATAGAATTATTAATACCAAGGAAAGAGGTTAAAATATTCTCATAATCAGCGCTATTTTCAAGGATGAAGATAATATCTACCAAACTATCCTTCACTATAGAACTGATTAAGTCATGGGCCTTATTCCCTGCCCATCTTAATCTAACTCTGTTAGGTCTGTGTGGCTCAACATTTGTGATTGTAATTCCTACTTTAACCAAGCTACCACCCCAAAAAATAGTGTCCAGGATGATATAATTGTGATCACTTAATGAGGTTACTTCGATTCTGGGGGGAGTACAACACAAGATAATATCGGAGGAAACAATCACATGGTCAATAACAGAGCTGGAGTGCCGGTTTTTAAAAGTCGGAATGGTTTGGCCATTTCATCTTTCAAGTGGTCCAAAATTTCCAGGTCATAACAGCCCATGAATTTGTGTAGTGCTTCTCCATAGCTGTTATGTCCAAAATGCAAATCATCCCATCCGGCATTATTTGTGACCCCACAGACCTTTTGTGTTGACAGTTCACATAATGTGATATTAAAATCACCTACCCAAATGAAATCGAAAGTAACATTCCCTTCTAAACAAAAATTTTCAATGGCACTGGCCAGGTCGGTTACTACTTTCACCCTAGTATTATCAAAAATAATATTATAGTAATTTAACAGTAGGATATTACGGCCTTTGTCCTCAAGAAGCCAAAGAATCTGAACATGATCTCCCACAGTTATATACTTTTTTATTACTATTGGGTGAAGAATAGATACTAATATCAGTAGACCACCTTTTGCTCTCCCTGGTCCAGTACCCTGCGCTGGCAAATTATAAGAAACAAATCCCTCATAACTGACATCTTCCCTGCACCACGTTTCTTGAAACAGAGAATGTCGTAGGTGTTAATAAAATTCCACCAACCTAGAACATTCCCCTTAGATTTTAATCCTGCAACGTTCCAACTGACGATTGTAATCCCTTTACCCCTTATTCCTGTGCCATCTGACATAAAAAGACCGTTAATGCCATCTCCCTCATTTTGGTTTCCATGCTCTGGGCCCCACTCTCGGTGCCATCTACTCATTTTGGTTTCCATTACTCTGGGCCCCACTCTCGGTGGACAGACTTAAATCGGCCACCACATTTAACTCCGGTGCTATGATATTATCAACTGTCTTGTATAACTGAACACTTTGGGTCTTACCAAGTTTGCGCTGGTTGTCCTGGGCAAGTCAGTCATTTGCATCCAAGGAGTTTAGAGCATGGAATCAATTTTGAATCGGGATATCAAAATGTGGCCTATGAGAAGGTGGATAGAGCCTGGTACTTTTATTGTCATATGGAATTTTGTTAAGGTAGCTATAGAAAAAGCCAAGTGAGCGCACGCACACACTGTTGTCAGGGGTCGGTAGGGAAGCTGCTCTGAGCAAAACAGTGGCAGCATGTTGTGGGTACTTAAAATTAACAACAAGGCATTGGCCCCTGCAATTCTTCCTTGAGTTCCCTATCCAATTGGCCCTTCTAGTAGTCAACACCTGATCAGAGTAAGCAGTTGGAAACCCACATTGTCCATGCAGCCAAGAAACAGTTTTATTTTTTAGCGATTCATGAGATTCCTGATGGCTCTGGCTCGTATGGGTTTCAGTGGGCGGTACATTAGTTAAAACCACCACATATGGTGCAGAATCAGGAGGGAGGTTAATAGAGCGCCTTCTCTTTACTTCAGTCCATCTCTAGAGATAATCGCCTATCATTATTATTTTACTAACCACCTTAACTAGGTAATTATCTAGTGTAGCCAATACTGGTGGGGTTTTCACAGATTTCAATTTAGACATAATTAGAAAAGAAAAATATAACTAAGACAAGACTACTATTAATGTCCGAAAGCTATCATGAATTGCACAATAAAAATAAAATTATATCAGCGCCAGTTCCTGGTGGCACAGGAAACGTTTAAAAAGCACTAATAGTGATAAATCACAAAGACTCACAGTGTAGTGGTTGATGGCGTCGGCAACATCCAGAGTCTATGGCCCAGCCCAGCCTCGTTCTGCCCCGGACTGCCACAGACTGTCCCGCCCTTGTCCCGGGCTTCTCATGACTTGCTCTCTCTCAGCCTCCTTAACTACAAAACTTCTACAGAACCTCTGAAGCACTGCCTGCAGCCTCCTGGCCACAGCAACCCAGAGGCCCAGGCTCCACTCCCGCTCAGACGCAAGCTCAAGTCAGGTTCTATCTGTCTGCGTCAAACTAGTTTCAATGGCGTTGGTATGATTATAGATCAGGTCCAGCACTCGGCAGCAAATCAGCGCTCTGCAGCACGGTGGCAATCGTTTTGCATAAGTTCACCAGGGGATCTACTCAGGTCCGCTCATGACGGCTCGAGACCGATCCCCAGCTCACTACGCCATACCACGCCGCATACTGCTCCCCTCGCTCTTCTCTCGATACTCACAGGTGCCGTAGGGACGGTTGCCAAAAGCAAGGGGGAATGCGAGGGGGAATGCGGGAAAGGTGAGCGGTGGCAGAGGGCAGAGAGTTGTGGCCAGACTGCAGCAAAAGCCCAGGTGTGTTTCCGCCCTCCCAGCGATTCAGCGTTTTTTAAAAATAGAATCCAGCAGTTTCCATCGGGTAAAGAGGCTGCGCCAAGCATTTCAGCGTTTTTTAATGGAATTCCACCAGTTTTCCACGGGTGGAGGGGCTGCGCCAGACTCGTGAGGCAAACAAAGCACGAGGGAGGACTGAGCCGCGCTGCCGCACACGTCCTTATCTCCCCCTTCCAGCACCTCACCTCACTGCCTCGTGGTGCGTGCGTGTCCGTCTCCCCGGGTCCTTCCTGCACTGAAACCAGTGCCGCCACTTGCCTCTCGCCTCTCGCCTCTTGCCACTCTCTCATTCACTGCCCGCCGACTTTCTTCACTTCCTCGGCAGCAGCGCTGTGTGGCTCGGCTAAAGCTACGGCTTTTTCGGCAGCTCCGCTCTTCCGATCTGCTACACCCTCCGTCCTTACTCCAAAATTCAAATTGTTCAATCAGACAATCACTCAAATCCACCTCCTGAGATTTGTAATTTTCATTGCGTTGCTGTTCTTTTTTTCTGTTACCTCGCAATAAACGCAAACTTAAAAAATATAATAATTATCTTCTGCCCCCTCAAGGGAGGCGTAGGAGTGGCGCGACAAGGAGAAATACTTTTTTTCTCCTTGTTTTTGGCTCTTTGCACACATAGGAGGAGAAAATAGCCTTTAATGATTGTTTATGTGCAGGATAGTGTCCCTTCCTGCACATAAACAATCATCCCTGCAATGCAGGGCCCCTTGTACCATGGAGCAAGGTGTCTGAATTGGCACATGGCTGCTGTTTGTGCAACGAAGCAGGGACGAAGGACAGGAATGCGCAGATCTCGGACTTGACATTCTTTTTTTAACTGAAACGTGGTTGGGATCCACGTCCGGCCCAGACATTGTTCAGGCCCTTCCTCCTGGATATCTGATCCAACATAGGGACAGACAACTCAAAGTTGGAGGAGGGATAGCCATAGTATACAGGGAGCACTTAATCTGTCGTATGATCGACAGCTTCATCCCTGACTGTGAAAGCGCACAATTCGCCATCACTTTATCCCCAGAAGTGTCATTTTCTGGACTTCTGATTTACCGTCCCCCTGGCGCTATTGGACAATTTCCGAAAGGAATCATTGAATCAACCATAGAGTTAGCTAGCAGGGTCTCAAATTTTATAGTACTAGGAGACCTGAATCTTCATTTCAATAATCCCTCAGACACCACTGCCACAGAATTAACTAAAGATCTTGCGGCATGTGAACTAAATTTGATAGTCTCACACCCTACCCACTCTAAAGGGAACCTTTTAGACCCCATATTTTCCAATATTGTGGACTTAACATCAGTAGAGCCATACCCCACCCCTTGGACAGATCATATGGTCATCCCCTTCATATGGAATATGCCCGCACCCGGTCCAACAGAACCGCCCAGTAAAATTCTGAGTAGGCGGTGGACGAAATCAAAAATGAACGAATGGGCAGAGGCACTGAATACAAGCGAACCTCAGGTCAATCAGGACATTGACAGGGCTAACCTGGACTTTAACCAATGGATTGAATCATCATTGGACAGGGTGCTTCCTAAAACAAACATCTCCAAAAAGAAAGCCTCCACTAAACAACCTTGGTTCACTTCTGAGCTAAGGTCCCTAAAACAAGAATGTAAACGGTTGGAGAGACAGTGGAGAAAACACTTTGTGGAAGAGAAAAAAACTAAATACAAACTCTCTCTAAAAAAATATAAATCTGCTCTTAACGTGGCCAAATCCATTTTTTATGCAGAAAAAATAGAGATTTCAGCTAACGCCCCAAGAGAGATGTTCAAGATAGCTAAATCCCTGTTGAAAGCTCCTGACCCGCCATCCTCACCACTCTGTACGGAGGAGGCTGATGCTCAATGCACCAATCTGGCGAATTTCTTTGCTGAAAAAATTCAAAAGATCCTCCTGTCCCTCCCTCCTCTACCTCCTGAAGAACCTATCCTCCCTTTGCCAGATGATACAGATATCATTCTGCCTTGCCTCTCTTCCTTTTCTCCCCTCAGTACGGAACTGCTGCCCACGCTTTTCAACTCTGTAAAAAGCGGCTCTCCGCTAGACCCTGCCCCTATGAATATTCTAAAGTCAGCCTTGCCCAACATCAGCACATACATTATCCATCTAGTTAACACCTCATTTGAATTAGGAAGGGTACCCCAAGACTGGAAATTGGCAATGGTCAAGGCCTTGTTAAAAAAGCCTCATCTCGACCCCCAGGATTTTTCCAATTATCGTCCCATCTCCCTGCTCCCCGGCATTAGTAAACTTGCAGAGAAATGGGTAAATAAACAACTAGCATCCTTTCTGGAGACCCATAACCTGCTTCATTCAACCCAAACTGGGTTTCGGAAGGGACAGGGTACGGAGACGGCACTGCTGAGGGTGGTAGAGGATTCCAGGAGGATTCTGGACGCAGGTGGCAGCGCGGCCATTATCCTCCTGGACCTCAGTGCCGCTTTCGACACGGTGAACCACCGTGTCCTCCTGTCTCGTCTCAAAAAACTGGGCGTCAAAGACAGGGCATTCATGTGGCTGGAGTCCTTCCTTGGTGACAGATCCTTCAAGGTTTTTACAGAAAATAGCTGCTCTCCATCAATGCCATTACAGTGTGGGGTGCCACAGGGCTCCTCCCTTAGCCCCACACTGTTTAATGTTTATATGGCGCCCCTGGCAGAAGTAGTTGCCCCCTTTGGGATCCAACTGGTAAGCTACGCTGACGACACCCAGCTAGTTGTTTCTCTTAATCAGTTGGAATCCTCCCCCTCCAGGCTTTGTCATTGCCTGGAGGCAGTAGCAAACTGGATGGACCTGTCCCACTTGAAATTGAATGGAGGTAAAACGGAGCTGATGCTTCTAGGAAAACGAGCCACATTTGACAACTCGATACACTGGCCCTCCTGTATGGGTCCAGGACCCACTCCAAAGACCGAGATAAAGGGTCTCGGCTTCTGGCTGGACGCAGAGTTGTCATTTAAGACCCAGGCAAGGAAAACAGTAGCCACCTGCTTCGGACTGCTGAAAACAATCCGGAAAATCCTTCCTCAATTACCCGAGGCAGCAAAGAAAACCATTGTCCAGTCCCTTGTCCTATCCAGGTTGGATTATGGAAATGCGCTCTATCTTGGAGCCCCTGTGTCGGTTATTCGGCAACTTCAGGTTGTCCAGAATTCCGCAGCACGGCTACTCACGGGCACGAGCCATCGTACATCAGCCAGGCCCGCACTCCGCACCTTGCATTGGCTCCCCATAAAGGAGCGAATCCATTTCAAGACCCTCTGCACGGTCCATAAAACACTCTATGGGAGTGGCCCCCCCATTCTAGAGGATTTGATCAGACCTTACAACCCTACCAGGAATCTTCGCTCGAACCAACAAAACTTGCTGACAATGCCTAGGATCAGGAGATCCCGCACAGGAGGTCGCCTGTTCTCGCACAACGCGGCTGGGCTGTGGAATGCTCTTCCTCCACCTCTTCGCCAAGAGCCTAACCTCCTTGTCTTTCGGAAAAAGTTAAAAACTCTTCTGTTTCCAAAAAACTAGTTAAAATGGTTCTCTATTTCTAACTCTATTTTTAATTCATCTCCGCTTGGTTAGTCTTAAGCGCTGGGATGCTCCCGAGTGGCCATGCGCTATAGAAGAGCCTTTTAATAATAATAATAATAATCTTGTGGATATGATACATTCTGCAGCGCAGCAGGGACGATTGCTGGGTTGCCCTGTGTCAAATATATTAAATGGAGCATTTTATGCTTTCTAATAGTATAATCTGTTTGGCCTGCTGAAAATGAGATAAAACCAGATCTTTTAACATGTTCTGGAAAGTAAACTCCATTAATGTCACATGATTTTGCATAAAAAAATCAGGAGTTTCCTCTCCTGAATTAGAGAGAACACAACTGTGATGATTTGAGAAGGAAAACATCCTCAATTTCTGAAGGACGTTGTACAATTTTATTTATTATGTTTTGGCTCTCAAAAGAGGGCCACATAAAATTTACAAGATAAAAGCAGAAGACAAATACATATCAAAGTTATGACATTTAAGAAACATATTTAAGTACAAAAATAACATACAATGACAGATCTACAGCAGGTCGCAATGTCAAACATCTCCAGAGGCATATTAATAAATAGCTAAAAAACCTTTAAAAAAGTTAAAAATATGGAAACAGAACATTTCATTAGGAGGCCAATAAAGTGCTTGGAGAAAGCCGTTCAAAGTGGAAATGCCCAGACGGATACAAATAAATTTTAACCATCTGAGACGCAATTTACGGAGCGCAGGGCAGATCAATAAAACATGCATACAATCCTGGGTACTCAATTTACATAAATTGCACATAGAATAAGAACCGTACCATTTGGATAAAAGTAGGTTTAAAGGTACTAGGTCGTAACGTAGAAGAAACCAAAATCTACGAATACCATGCGGCAGGTTCCATGTAACATAGGGTTGGGCCAACTTCATCACATAGGAATTAAGGAGAAGGTCTACATTCCTTTTTTCACAGATTAACTTTTTATCAGACTGAAAACATAGTTCCCACGAGGCCTGTTTTAAAACGAGTTTTAACTGTAAGGGAGAATACAAAAACAAAGTGCTTTCATCTAATTTTAGAAGGGTTACGGCTTTTCTAAAATTCCTTACAAGTTGTGAAAACTCTTTAAAATTACCCAGTAATTCACTTCTGAGGAGAGCTCTCATCGTCCCTAGTTCAGCTCTAGCCAGGCAGGCCACCCACCTTACTAGGGCACATAGTCCCTGTACCCAGCTGCTCCTGAGACCGAAATCGAGCCTAAAGGCGGCCAAAGAGCACGCAGTATTTAGAGAAGATAGGGATCTTAAGAGTTTCCCCTCAATCTTATGGCAAAAGTCCCAATATTTCACCTCTATAAGTTCTATACCATACAGTATCGTTGCGGGGATTTTAGACCTATACACCTCCAATAAACACGAAAAGTGCCTTTTCCCCGTAGCCTGATAGAGGGAGTTTAAACCTTTGCCATGGGCGAGGGCTTTGCGTGAACTATGCTCAATATGAGGCCTCTCACTCAAGTTAGCCGTGATAATTTTCCCCAGGAAGGTATAGGAGTTAACAACCTCCAGTTTTTGGCCGCCGATATACCATCCAAAATTTACAGATCGGCACTTCTTCTTACCGGCTATGCACATGACTTTACTTTTGGATATATTAATCTTCATGCAATGGGCAGCAGCAAAGACATGAAGGGCATGTAGCCGATTTGTAAGTCCTTTAGGGGTCAAGTCTAAAATAAGGACGTCATCGGCATACATTAAGCAGGATATTGGGGACCCCCCCACCACCGGGGCAATACCCTCTCTGGCAGACAAGGCGGCGGGTAGGTCTACAGTGTATAAGGAGAACAAAAGGGAAGCCAATAAACAGCCTTGTTTAAGGCCATTCAAAGACGGAATTTGGTGGGAGAGCCCCCTTTCGCCCCCTTGCAAGACACTACACCAAGTCTCTGTATGGAGAGTCCGAACCAGCTCCAATAGATAAGCTGAACACCAAGAGCTGCCAATTTTCTCCACAGCGTTCTGCGATCTACTTTATCGAACGCTGTGGAAAAATCAATAAAAGCCGCATACACCACCCCCCCTCTCACCTGCACGTATTTATCAGTAACAACATGGAGAGCGGTGAGGTTATCTAAAGTACCATAACCCCTACGGAAGCCAGTCTGTTCAAAAGGCAAGATATTGTTCTCCTCGACCCAATTGGAGAGGGAATTTAAAAGACATTTCGCAAAGACCTTTCCGATAGAGTCGAGGAGGGCTATCAGACGATAATTGCTGGGACTATCCCTAGTTCCCTTCTTAAAAATAGGGACCAAGATACTTCCCCTCCAGGAGGCAGGTACCGTTTTAAACAAAAAACAGGCTTTAAACAGTGGATACAGGATTTTACTCCACCTTAAAGGATCCTGTTTCAGGACCGTCATGGGGAATTCGTCAGGACCCATTGCCCCAGAGGCACACATGTTTTTTATAGCCATCTCAATTTCTTCCTCTGTGGGATAATTAATGAGTCCTGCGGGTGTTGCATCTAGGGCAATATCTTCACCTGTAATACCATTCCCTGCATAAAGGTCCCGAATATAAGTAATCCATACCTCTTCAGCTATAGGGATGGGGGAAGGTCTTATTCTGGTACCACATCCCTTCCCATGAACAACTGATTCCCTCAAGTTGATCCAAACAGTATCATCCTTTTCCTTTTTTATTTTCGCCTTTAGTCTGCATCTCTTTCTTTTTAGCCTAGAAATTTCTTTTTCTCGTTCCATAACTCTATCTAGATATTGCTCACGGACTAGTTTATTTATTTCCTTGTTCAGGATGCGCAGTATACTAGGCACCACTACCCCTTTTCTAGGGCGAGAAGTCTTTTTTACATGTAAGATAATGTTTCGCATGAATTTTTCAAAATTGACTATTTCTTGCCCACGCCACTCATTTAATTCTATTAAAGTTTCACATAATATATCCTGTACCCCATTAATGGCGGAAGGATTCCAGAAACACCTTCCCGTGGAAGCGTGGAAGGCAGCATCACTGCCGTTAAGTGACCATGGCGCAGTGGGCATGGGATTTAGAGAAATAGTTATGAGCAATATACTATGGTCGCTCAGAGATGTAGGAATAATCTTAAGATCCTGAATATAAGGAAACAAGCCATAGTCCGAGATTGCATAGTCCAAGATAGAAGACCCAAAAGGAGACTTATGTGTGAATTTGGCAGGCACATCAGATGGGAATCTCCCATTTAATATAAGTCCCTCAACGGCCGCTAGTTCTTTTAGCAGAATCTTCCCTCTTTTATTAGTCACTAACTTATCTGGGAAGAGTGGTTGGGGAACAAAATGCGCCTCTTCTTTAGATTTATTTCTAAAAAGTTTCAGACTAGCATTGGAAATTTTGCAGTTCAGATCTCCTACGAGAATAATTTCCGGAGGGGATGAAACATTTTTAATTTGATCAATATATCGAAATACCTGCTTCAATATGAGATTAAAACGCTCTTCTGGGGGAATATACACATTAAGGATAACAATGGGTGACTCTATACAATTATTAAACAGATTTGCAATAGTTATAGCGTGAAAAAATTTACTTAGGTCGATATAATGGGAAAATCTCCACTGCAATTTATTTGATAATAGACAAGCAATTCCCCCCCTAGCGTGACCTTTCTTGGAAGGGGCAGCTGGCACTTCCAAGACATAGAAATCCTTCGAAACATCCAGCATATTAATACACCAGGTTTCCTGTATACAAATCACATTTGCTCCTAGAGAGAATAAAAGTTCAAATTTCTCTGGGCTACTGTGAATCCCTGCCGCATTCCAAGAAATAATTTTCAGTGGGATGTTAAAGATGATGAAACAATTTGGGGTTATCTGTGGTCTTAGTAGATAAAGCACTGTGCAGCCAATTCCACTGATTATTATCCTCTATGAGGGAGGAATTCTGAGGCAGAGGGAGTGGCTTTACCTGAGAGACCGAACGTTTCCCCTTAGAGACCCAAATCTTCAGGTCTCTAAGAGGGGAGGCTACCCCATTTTGTTTATCGCCCCTTAGTGCCATCCCAAGGGAAGGGTTTGTATTACCAAGGTTAAAAATAGGGAGAACATCAATACCTGTGCGTTGAAAATTCTCAGCTTGCTGTAATATCAAATTTACAATGATAGGTGAATAAAATGTAACCCTTATACTCAGTACCCTGTCTCCACCAGACAAAGAGACTAGCTCAATGTCCCTAGATTGA
This sequence comes from Lissotriton vulgaris, assembly GCF_964263255.1. Lineage (NCBI taxonomy): Eukaryota > Metazoa > Chordata > Amphibia > Caudata > Salamandridae > Lissotriton > Lissotriton vulgaris. Next base: position 1,571,637,738 of record NC_141691.1, read on the forward strand.
ATAGGGTGAAGACTTTCAATCTCGCTAAAACGCTTAAGTAGCCATGCTCTGTTTAGGGGTAAGTCAGCATCAAATAAAGGTAAAAAGTCTAACACAAGAGTATCCACATGAGCCTTTGAGTTTTTTGAATGGCGCGCAGGAAGAGAGCGGTCTCCAACCTCTAGGGCAGGAGAGAAAGAAGAGGCCAAAGGGTTAAGGGGCCCAAGTTGATATAGGATTGGGGCTCTTGTCGCAGTCGATGGAGAGGAACTTGGAAGAGGGCCCTCCATTCGCGGCAAAACTTCCAAAGACATTGGTGGGCACAATTCACTTTCCACCTTTAAAGATGTAGAAGTAGGATCCAAGTCTATTTCTTCGTTCTCCAATGCAACCAGAGAGTTTTGGAAGATTATCCGTCGTTGTCTTTTCTTCCTGTATTTTCGGATTGGTTTCCTTTTATTCCCTTTATTATTTCTATGTTTACCGTTTTTTACTTTTACCTCTTGTTTATCTTCAGAAAGTTCTTTTTTATTTTCAGACATGAAAATAGGGAATAAATCTTGAACTACTTTAGAGCCGGAAGTAGATTTATTTTCTTCCTCAATCTCTAGAACCGAGTTCTTAACATAATTAGGCACTGCGGTTAAAGGCTGAACTGCAGTATGAATTTCATGAACTATTGCTGCAGCCTTTATGTCAGAGTCCACTATGGGCGCATTTATTTTCCCCTTTGGAGAACTGGGTTCAGCCTTGGAGGGGGAGACACTCCTCGTATCTGGTGATTTTTGTAACAATGTCTTCAGTATTTGGGTAACTGAATCCAGGATACAATCCGAGCTGGCAACAAATTTCCCCAGGAGAAATAGAATGGACGCTAGTAATTGTTCCAAAGCAATCATTGATTCTGAGATCGGTTTATCACTAGCTTCCGCTGGACGACAGATACCAGAAAGATTGAGACCCGGGCTCCTGGAAACATTTAACAGATCGGACATGTCCTGTCCGTTTAACGAAGGGGTACTACTATATAACATTAACCCAGAGGGAGTAGCACCCCCCGAAGGCTTAATAGGATCCTGTGTCTCCAAATTAGCTGTATTTACATAGCGGCCGCAAAGTTCAAGATTAATGGATAACGATGATGAATTCCCACCTAACCTATCATTCAAAATAAGAGCTTGAGGCAAAGGTGGTTGATTCTCTAGTTTTCCTTCAGATACAAGAACTCCGAGATTACTCTCCCCCTCCCCTTCAGGATGTACAGGGCAGGGATTCACCGCTGCTGCTGTTTGCGGTGGCGCGGTCAGCAAGGATGAAGACAAAGAGTTTGTAACACCTTGAGTATGGTCCTCCTGGACCGCTGTACGGAGAGCTTCCTTTACAGCAGAATTAGACTTCTTATCCGTAGGAATGTCCCATAGCTTAAAGAGTTGGCATTGACCCTTCAACGGGGGATTATTCACAGATTTATTTCTTGTGCGGATGGTATCTATTTTAGCACCAGGTTTTCCTCCCACTAACCTTCCTGAACGTAGTTTTTTAGACATCTTCTGCAGACTTATCCCACAAATCAATGTTATACAAGTAATTTACCTCCAGAAGAATAGTCACAAAATAGTACAATGTTCATAAAAGAATAAATATAGTTCTGGAGATGCAGCAGTAACTGACCAGCAGTAGATGGCAAGGAAGCGACGTAGTAATTTCACTGAAAGATCCTTCCTCTAACTGCCAGACGTATAAGATATGAATAACGACAAAGACAAAGAAAGTAACGGGGCCCAGCCCAGCTTACCTCAGCCACTGAGGGCCCGCCCTTTGCCCGGGCTTAGCCCCGGGCGCTTCCGCGCGCTCCCGCGACGCGGATGTCAGCCTTGATTTATGGCGCCTCCGGGCGCGTAATGCGACGTGCGCGCCGCCAAGCCCCCTGGGAGTAGTAGTCCTCCCCTCGGCTGTCGGTCCGATGGTAGTGCGGCAGCGGGAGGACTACGGGGCTTCAGGAGCAAGTAGCAAGGAGAAAGCAGGTAGGGCTTACAGGCAGCAACAGCAGGTCCTCGGGGTCCGCAAACAGTCACACCCGCTCCACCGATGTCAGCCTTGATTTATGGCGCCTCCGGGCGCGTAATGCGACGTGCGCAACGCTAAGCCCCCTGGGAGTAGTAGTCCTCCCCTCGGCTGTCGGTCCGATGGTAGTGCGGCAGCGGGAGGACTACGGGGCTTCAGGAGCAAGTAGCAAGGAGCAAGCAGGCAGGGCTTACAGGCAGCAACAGCAGGTCCTCGGGGTCCGCAAACAGTATGAGGCAGGTGTGAGGCTGGTGTAAGGCTGGTGTAAGGCTGGTGGCAGCTCCTATGGCTCTTTCCCTCCGCTCGTCTATTGTTCCCCACAAGATAAAAGTGCAGCAGCTTACCTCCCAGTCGTGGATTCAGCACACAAGGGATTAGGAGTGAGCAGTTTGAGCAGTGGGTCTCCTTCAGCTGCCAGCTACCAGCTACCAGCCACAAGTCTCAGATTTCCTGTTATCTTTACCGAATGGTTTCCAAGATTTTGGGCGATTTTGGGCACTTCTCAGCGTGGTTTCCCACCGGCAGCTGCTCCCGCAGTAGTATGTGGCTCCTCTCGTCACCGTGCCGCACTGCTCCACACACCCCCTATGCTGCCGACTCCCCAGCCTGTCTACCAGCCCCTGGCCCCCTGCCTGTCCTGCCTCCAAGCACCGGAGGATCACCTGCCACCAACCCCAGAAGCGACGGAAGGGACGGCACAGGGCGGCACAGGGCAGCCAGGGAGGCAACAAGCAGCGGTGCCTTGAGCAGCAGCAGCCGTTGGGGATTTGGCAGGTTTAGCTGGATTTTGCGGGCGGCGGGATGGGAGTGACAAAGGGAGAGCGGCTCGGCAGCAGCAATAATTGGGGTCTCCTTTGAATCCTTTGAGTTCTCCTCTAACTGTGGACCAGCGGAAAGAGCGGGAATGGCGGGAAGCGAGGCGGCGGCTCTCTGCCCCCTTCACCGCTATGCGTGATCTGCTAGCTCACTCCGGGGGCGAGGCTCAGGGAGGGCCGCTTTCCTCCTTCAGCTGCTCCAACAGCTTGCCTAGTTCTCAGGGAGGCAGAGCCACAAAAGCAAGAGAGTGAAGGTGAAGGCAGCTTCAGTGGGAGAGCAGCGGGGAAGCTCGCAGCACACCTCTGTTGACCACCGGCAGCAACTATCGGAAGTCGGAAAAACACGGTCTGGATGCCGTTGATGAAGGACGTTGTAGTTAGAAAGGTTTAAACTAACATCTTCAGGTTCAACTTGGGTACTGCAGGCTTATATTTGAGGAGGAAAGGCTAGGACATCTCCACCATATATTATTCAATGGAAACCCCAGATCATTGCCCACAAGCCCTTTCTCGTACAATCAGCAAACTCAAAGATAACATATTGTGTTTGATTAGAATCAAACTCAGCAAAGGCCACAAGTGTGGCAATAGAGGAACTGATCACGGACCGGTTTTGGGGTAACAAGAGCAGGTCTCAAACAGACAGAGTTCATCATATGTGCCAGTAATAATACAGAGTCAGATGAAATGGCTGAGTTCATAACAGGATATAACTTACATTGAGAGCAGTTGTTAGCCCCCTTGCAGTTCACATTTGGACTTTTCAAAGACTATTTGGGGTTTTCAGTGGATCTAAAATGTGTGGTAACAAAATTCTAGAGTGAAGGTAAAGGAGAGGAGCAATTCCTTTTTTCTTGGCACTCCATCAATGACTTTGGCACAGCAGGAGGAGGGGCAGTGACACCTTACTCAGAAGAATCTTCCACAATTACTGCTTCAGCCCAGTCAACACTTGCCATGACCCTGCTCTCTTCCTAGCAGCATGGCTGAAACTTTTTGTAACTACGTGCACTTTAGGTCCCTAGTGAATGAGAAGGAGAGTGAGCAAAAGACTGTTGGTCCAAAGAGAGGAAGAATCCAAATATATAAGGCCAGGTCAGTGGTGGACACAGCTTTCTAGGCTCATCTCAGCACCAAAATCAGCAGGCAGTTTTTAACTTTTTCAAAAGGTGGGTTTGTAATCAGTCATTTGTCTTTTAAAGTAAAACTGGATATCATTAAGGCTATGTTGAATCCAGCACCGTGCATAGGCGCGATCACATAACAAGGTAGTCCAAATGCTTAGAATTGTACCCGCCAAGTTAAAGGCTTGCCAGTTGCCTTTACCGCCAGTACCTCTAGGCAGCCACCCTCACCGATGCCCTGCCTCCTCCCACTGCCTGCCTCCTCAAGCAGAAAGGAGAGGCAAGGAACGTCGGGTTTGTCTCGGCACCCAGGAACAGAGATCCAGTCGGGGCACACAGTGGACCTCAGCAGGTAGTATTTTTAACCTCACATGCTCTCTGAATCCCCTGTTGGTCCTTAATGCTGTGCAGCTAGCAGATCACCACCACCTTAAATTTCATGTTGTGGCCAGTCTTTCAGTCCACTTGGATGCTTCTGTATTTCAGTCTATTTCACTCCATATTGGAGCAAGGACCACACAGAGCAAGGTTTCAAGTATTGGGGATTTACAGGCTACACAGACTGTCTGGGCAGTTTGAGGTGTGAACTTCCTGGCATGTAGCTCTATTTATAGTCATTGCCACATAAAATAAGTTTATCAGAAAGTTCTGTCCAAAAAACGCTATCAACATAGGTAGGGACATATACATTGAAAATGACTAATCGTATCTTATCTATAAGTAACTTTACAATAACCCAACGACCATCAATATCAACTTCCTGATGAACAACTGAAACCTGTAATTTTTTATGGCATAAAATCAAAACCCCATATTTCTTGCCTAAAGCAACATTTTGTCAACTTGGTAGCTTCAGACTCGGAGAGATGCAGTTCCTAAAGCAATGCAATCTCAGTTTTTTGTTTAGATAAATGAGATAACACCCATTCCATTTTAATGGGGTTACGTAGCCCTTTAACATTCCAAGTGGTAACCCAAAAGGTAACATAAAAATGAGAGCATGAACAATCAATATGCTTACAATAGTGAGAGTGAAATCAGAATAAACCAAAAATGAGGGAGAAAAATAAAAGAGATAAGGCATTTGTACAGTGAAAAGAAGTATGAAAGAAAGTGTGATAACATAAAAAAGTAACAAAAAGAAGGTAGAAAGGAGCCAGAAAGAAAAAAATCAGAAAAGAGAAGATGAAACATGGAACAAAAAGACAGTACATGTCATGAAAATGACGACTGAAGAACATACCTACAAAACACAAAACAAATGAGGGAAAGGTGACACCAGAAGACGACGACGACAGCACTCGAACTCCACTGGATGACAGGGAAACCTTGGATGAGTAACAATATCAACAACAAAAAAAGGAGAGCATATGTAAGACGGGGAATGAAAAATACACCTGTATTAAAAAGAAAAAGAACAATATGAATAAAATACTTTTATAAAAAAGAGGGAAAAGAGAAAAATAAACATCAGATTGGTCATGAGCATCATAAACATTAAAACAAGAGCAAAATATATTCAAATGAATACACAAATAACGAAATGGCCATATAAAATGAAACAAAATGACAGTCAGGTAGACTTTGAAGTGTCCATGCCATCCGCTCTAAGTTGCTGAAGAAATTCTTGTAGAGCAGCTGGTTCATTAAAAGTGATAGTCTTCTCCTCATAGGTAACCTTAAAAAGCCAAGGATCAATTAGTCCATATCTCACATTTATAGACCTTAGTTGAGGACGAAGATCAAGACATTTTTGCAGACGGTCTGCAGTAGCTTTAGCAACATCCTGAGAGAAGAAAAGACGATGGCCCTCCCAATAAATTAGTTTTTTCGACTTGACAGCTGACAAGACTTGTAGGAGGTCTGTATATTGCAGGAAGAACCTGATGACTCTTGCTGGAAAATGAAAGGGCCTCTGGAATTAGGATACAACCCTACCAAGGAAAAAAGCTGGTTTGGAAAAGGAGAGCACCGGGCACAGTGCTGATGGCTGGGAAGGGCAAATGAACTCTATATATCTATATATTTAAAACAATTAGGGTAAATTTATATTCTTAGATTTGTCTTTATTCTTTTTTATAAAAAATATATTTTTGTTATTTCATAGAAAATATGAACGTGAGTCCCATGCTCTCCACGCCTCGAACTGGAATGGCAAGGTGAACAAAAAAAATTATGGATTTAGGCCCAGATCTCTGTACTGGGGTGAATGTATGACATTGTTCTGCATTCTGTCCATCATCTGTTATTTTTGCATTCAATGTACAACATGACAGGGGAGTGTCCCTCATGCTGGCACCACATTACATTAGCCTGGTTGGTCTGTAAGACAGCAAGTCTTTGGTTTGGCCGACCAAGGCATTAAACAAGCAGCCCACAGGTGGCCCTGAGGCACAGCCAATCGCCCAACGCACGACTGCCATTCTTCTCATTCCGTCCCTGTAGACCAGGGGTCTCCAAACCGGTCCTGGAGGGCCGGATCCATGCCAGATTTTGAGGATAGCCCCATTGAGATACATGTAGTTATTTTAAAAATATGGCATGGACCCGGCCCTCCAGGACCGGTTTGGAGACCCCTGCTGTAGACTCCCATATTGCCATACCTGGCATCTGTCGAGTAGTCATCCCTTTCAGTCATATGGTACAAAGGTAGGGGAGGAGGAAGGCTCAAGGATTGGTGGTCTCAGCTTTCAAAGTGTCTCGGCTGGTTTTGAAGGTAGCTATGATGCAGATAGCAGTTTGTCAGTAAGCTCTGGCTGTAATCCTGCCACAACATCACCTCAGAGGTGCATTGAGGATCATCAAAAGAAGCTAATACATTGAGAGCCCCTTCAGATTGAGGCCATAACTCTTACTGTTTCCTACTCCTGCCCTCTTCTCATCTATGGGCATCTCGTCTGTCCTCCTCTTCTTTGCCTCTTGCCGGGATGACCTGCAAGGTCTGGTAGTGAGTGGAGTGGACTGTTGATTGTGGACCATGGTCTGCAGTTGCATCCGGGGCAAGACTTCAATTGGAAAACATAGAAAATGGCATCCTCCCAAAACATCATACTTGGCAAAAGAGGTAAAAGGGCTACACTGGGGGGGGGGGTGGATTGAGTAATCCAGCAATTGTTTGCTAATCCTCTCTGGACTGTTTTGGCAATTACTAGATCCTTTTAATGAATGTCCTTACTCTTGTTTGATCAGGTTTGAAACTTACATGTACCTGCCTGGCAAAAATAGGAAGCAGCAATAGGGGCACACCAATTTACACTTTCACCCTGTTAGAAGGTGGTTCTGACACTAGAGGCTGACCGGATTTTTTGCTTTTTGAGCACCTAATTGTTGAGCTTTTACTGTGGGGTCGCCTCATAATCTGGGACTCACCCACAGTGAACTCATAATGAAGGAGACAGCATGGAGATTTTACTGGCGTTCCCCTGGCTTGACTAGGCCGCTGCGCAGCAGCTGGACAGTGGGGCACCAGGCTGGTTACATGCAGACACATGTGTATATGCGTGTGCACATGGGTAGTGGCTGCGCAGGGAAGGTTCCTAGCGTGCACAGTCCAGGAGCAGTTACAGAGTGAAAAGTGTGGCAGGACTTATACAGAGTTGGGTGGTGATATGGAATAGGCTTTATACACTGGAAGGAAACATGCCAGGGACAGTCAGTGTGTTTTACTGTGTTTTTCACTTCATTATTCCCTTATGGGGAGGTGGAACCCATGGCTAGAGTAACTTCCACAAGGCCTACAGAATCCAGACAAGCACTAAAGTCCTGTGTAGCGGATGTGAAAATAAGTATTCTGCAGAGTCCAAAGTCATATTTGTACCGCTTTTGGGTCATCCAGAAATGTCATATTCCTCTGAATACCTGGCTGGGGTCTGGCCCTGGCAGGTTAGATTAATGACCTTTCTTCCCAGAGCAAAGAACTTCCTTCCAAGGAAAAAAGATAGGTGGAGCTACAAGGCAATCCATCAACTGCTGTCGCTGGTTGCCAGGCACCAAGCTGAACCACGGTGAAGGCAGTAAGGGGGGGAAGGAGTTGGGTTTCAGAGGCCATTTGGCCAGAGACACTGGAGGACGCCATTTTGAACATACCCAGAGGCTGGAAAAGAAGGAGGGAGCAGGGGCAGGGGCAGGGAAGTGATGTGTCGCTGTTTGATAGGACAGACAGAGACTTCCTGCCAGCCCCCTACTCAACATTTAAAAAGTACTTGCACAGGAAGAGAAGCTCTCTCTGGGGTGTGGTCTGTTGAGGCGAAAGGTATGGAGTTTGGCACAATGGGCAGTTGGTAGGAGGGCACCCCTGTCTGCGCCCCCAGGCCCCTAACAGTGCCAGAAGAATAGCCCAGGACAAGTGCGCAGAAGAAGAGGCCTCTGCGCAAGAAGAAGAAAGGCGCAGGGAGCCAGTGAAAACCACTCCCTGCAGAATTCCCCCTCTTGGAGCCCCAGGAAGGTAGGCGACCTTTGACCCCTAAGAAGACTGACGACGAAGTGCGTGGGGCTCCGCCTTCTGGTCTCAGAGATGCCCCCGGGGTGGGTCAGGTCCCGGGGGCTTCCCCCAAAGAAGTAAAGCCGGGATGCGCTGTCACGCACCCCGTAAAGCTGCCCCCGAGGGGTGCCAGTAGCCCACCCTGGCCCCTGCTGAAACCTGCGCAGGGGAGCGCCATCGCGCTCTCCGAGAAGAGGTGCAGGAGGAGGGGCCCGGGAGCCCAACTCCCGGCCCCGTGTGAGGAGGCGGGGGCAGGAGGCACCGTCATGCCACCCTGAAGATATCTGGGGGCCTGGGACCCCATCCCCATGCCCAACATGGAGGAGAAGGCCGGAGGGGTGCAGCCGCACTCCCCCTGAGGTCCGGAGAAGCCGGCAAAGCCTTGCGTGTCTGCCCACTAGAGCAGGCAGACCAGAACTGCAGGGCCTGCTCCCGCGGCAGCACGCAAGGGTGCTGGCCGGGAGGGGAGCCAGCAGGGGCAGCCGGGGGTGGGCTCCCTGGGCTGCCCTCCAATATATGGGCATGAGGGGGTCCCGGGTGGGACCGGGGTGCCCATCAAGAGAAGCAGGAGGAGCTGCACGGGGCCCGGGTGGGACCGGGCCCCAGAAAACAGCAGAGTGGCCAGGGGTGGACTCCCCCAGCCGCCTCACATTACCTGGGGGTCCTGGTGGGACCGGGCCCCCCACCGAGGCCCAGGAGGCGGCACGGAGTGCCAGAAAGAGGGTCGCAGCTCTCCTTGGCAAAGCAGGAGAGTGGCTGCTTCCATATGCTGGCCTACCCATAACGCCTTGCAGGCCAGAATCGGCCTGCAGGGTCAAAAACAGCGTGTTCCTTGCTTGTGGTGGCCCCGGGAGGACGGGATCACCACCACATGAATGTGCAGGTGCTGGGGGAGCTGCTGGAGAAGCGCAGTCTCCCCGGCACAAAGAGAAAAGTCCTAACCTAATTTTTTGGGGGATTGGAAAGAATAACCCCTCAAGGGCAAAGCCTGCATTTATCACCTGCTGGGCTGGAACTTTGGTTCTTCAGCTGAGGGTGAATTGGAAAGTGCTTCATTGAGTGAAGGGCTGAGTAGGGGACGTTTGGAGAAGGACATCCCCTGGAGGTGAAGAGGTGTAATTGCACCACAACTGCTTTTACTAGTGTTATTCTTTATAGGGGGACTGACGTTTATGTGTTTAATGTGAAGTACATGATTAAGGTGGAGTCATAAGCAAAGTGGATTTAAGTGGTTAAACACTCCTGCTACGGTGTCTGACTGTATTTACTTAAACCTTTGATTTTATCTGTGATCCCTTTAGGGGCTGTATTTGCAATACATTCTAATGATATCCAAATGTTATGAGTACTGTCACTCTAAAGTGATGCTTAAACATGTGTTCTTGCTGCTGCGCTTAGGTGAAGAACCCAGACTGTTAGCTCTTAAGATATAGAGGTGCATACCTTATGGTCAGTAGGAAATGATCGGTCAGGGTTGTGTGTCACCAAGGCAGGGTTACCTATTTTAAATGATGTTTGAAGTACTGGGGTGGGTCGCCATTGAGATGGTGCCAGTGCCCAGGGCCCTTGCTCCAGGTTATGGTCCACTAACTGCATTGGGGCAAGCTGATGTGCATACATGGGAGTGGTGGTATTACACCCCACCCCCCCTTGCAGGAGGAGTGGAGATGTTATGCAATGCCACAAAGTAATTCCAACAGCTTATGTGTATTTGTAAATTGGTGCATAGTATTGAGTAGTGTGTGTGTTTAATAAATGTACTCTTAATTTTATAAAGCAAAGTACAGACTGGACAATCAATTATTGAGTGTGTTTTTTCTGCACATTTGCAAATGGCGATTACTAGCCCACACCACCTCCCTTGAAAAAGCCTCATACTGCTCTCCTACGCTACCCTCTGAGAGTCAGGCACTACACTTATGTGTTTGGTTCCCAGTGAAGGACAAATGTAGTCATGTTATTTGTGCAGGCCTCACAGATGCTACCTCGTTTTCCAACTTTAGTGGCAGCAATGGGATACATAGTATCCCATTCTGGTGCGCATTTTTATCATTTGATAGGTCCCGATTTGCCACACATTTCCTTTGCAGTAATGAGCAAATGGAAGAGCGCAAGGCTCTGAGAAGGGTTCAAAGTTTTGGTTATGCAAACTAAAGGTATGGGAAAGGAAAGCCCCACACCCATATTTGTCATGTGAAGATATTATGGTTTAAATGTAAATTGTATTGATATGACCTCGCTATGTTGATTACCATTTGCTAGCGGGATAGTGCTTTCCAGGAAATGATTACAAACAAATGTTCTAAACCATATTGTACACCTTTGAACCCGAACACTCCACACACTACACCTGCATGAGAAGGGTGTCTCCTCAAGAGATAGGGACAGCAACTGATACCTACATCACAGAGGGGGGTGTAGGGGTGGATGGACCTTTATGGGGGTCAGGAGAAAAAGGGGTTGTGGGAGGTTACCACGCTTTTTAAGGGCAGGGAGGGGGTGCACAGAAGGGGCCCCAGATATACTTCCCCCGCTGAAAGTTTCCTGCTATTGGTGCAGGCCAAAACCACTGAAAGGGTGGGGCAGGAGGTTTCTTCACCCCGGGTAGTAACACCGCAGGGGTTCCCATGGTGGGAGACCACAACAAACTTTTCCCACGGTGGGAGGAGGGTGTGGTAGAGTTGAATATCCAGCAGGCCCCCTGGGTAAACTGGCGGGGAGGTGACCAACCCAAGGGTGGCCCCTGGTGGTGGGTGGCCCCAAAGGAGGGTAGCTCTTGAGTGATGGTGTGTGGTGGTAGCCCCTAGGTACCCTAGGTGGGGTAGGTAACTGACCCAGTGGAGATCTGAGTGGGGGGTGATGTGCTCCCTAGTTTCCAGTTGAAGGGTTAGTGGTGGACGGTGACCAGTCCGGTAGTATCTGTGAAACTTGAACCCCAGGACCAGGGGATGCTGGAGGGAACCTGAAGTGGTGGCTGGGGAGATGCCTAGCTGGTAACCAGTCAGGTAGGTCCTGTGGGACTTGGACCCAAGGACCAGGAGCATGGGGATGTTCCCCTAGTTCGAGGCAGGAGGTGGACTTCTGCAAGGTAGTACCACCCTGAACACAGGTGGGGCCTATCTTCAGTGAAGGGACCCTGTGTTTCGCGAAGGGGGGGTGCAGGCCTAGCCGGGGTTGTTAGAGTCCCTGGCTGAGAGTGGTAGTTCTACCCTGAAGGCAGGAGGGGTCTATCTTAAGTGAAGGGACCCTGCTCTTCAGAAGGGGTGGTGCAGGCCATCCTGGGACCATGTAGGTCCCTGGATGGTCTCCCAAGGCGCTTCCGGGAGACCGGGGAGAGCCATGAGAAGTGGGCCTGGGTCTAGCTAACTCGGGGTCCACAGACTCCCTAAGGGTACTCCGGGAGGAGAGCGCACCTCTCAGAGGGAAGGGTCATAGGCCCTGTTCTTGCAGCGGAGAACAAGGAAGGGGTCTAGGTTCCCGGGGTAGTTTCCGTGTGGCGCTACTGATGGGGGGAATGAGCTGTAGGGGGCCTGACGAGGCACCCTCAGTGTTCCTCCCCAGCACTGCCAGTGTGGTAGTGAGGCCGGTCTGAGGTCCTATTTTTGGGGTCTGGCCAGTGCCCAGAGGTGCTTTTCTGTGTGGGAAAAGCATGGGTGGCTGTACTTTCTTTAGGGAAGCCAGTCATCCCGAAAGGGTGGTGGCAGCAAAATGACCTCAGCGGCAGGCTGAGGGTGAGGGTCCAGAGAGGTTGCATCTTTGGGGTACGAGGACCAAAATGGAGAGAGGGTACTGGTTGGAGCAAATTCTGGAAGGGGGACCAGCTAGTGACGCGGGGATGGGATGTAGACCTATCCCAGGAGACCGCATCAGTGCTGAGGCAATGTACCCTTGTCAGAGAAGGGGTAGGGATAGTGTTGCATGCCCAAGGGCCAAGGTGGGCCTAGTTAGGCTGAGTCCATGTAAGACCATTAGTGACCTGGTAGTATCTAACCCAGAGACTGGAAGGTTATTAGGGTAGTCTGGGATCCCTGTCATGGGTGGAGATTTCATGGATGGGAGGAACAGGTGGTCTGAGTGGATAACTGGTGAGGAAGGGTGGTCCGGTCAGAACCCCTTATAACTAGTTATCGCTGACTACGGGAAGTGTACCCATGTAGAGTGGCTACTTCTTCCCTGTAGGAATCAACTGGGCGCCACATGTGTTAGAAGGTGGTTCTGACACTAGGGGCCACCCAGATTTTTCACTTTTTGAGCACCTAATTGTTGAGCTTTTACTGTGGGGGCGCCTCATAATCTGGGACTCACCCACAGTGAACTTATAATGAAGGAGACTGCATGGAGATTTTACTGGTGTCCCCCTGGCTTAACCAGGCCGCTGTGCAGCAGCTGGACAGTGGGTTACCAGGATGGTTACATGCAGACACATGTACATGCATGTGCACACAGGTAGGGGCTGCGCAGGGGAGGTTCCTAACGTGCACAGTCCAGGAGCAGCTACAGAGTGAATGGTGTGGCAGGACTTATGCATAGTTGGGTGGTGATATGGAATAGGCTTTATACACTGGAAGGAAACATGCAAGGGAAAGTCAGTGTGTTTTACTGTGTTTTTCACTTCATTGTTCAGTTCAGTTAATAACTTTATTTCGGCCAACTCGGACCATAAAAGTGCACCATTACAATCATCAATCGACAGAGAAAAAATAAATAACAGTAGACTGTACAATCATATATCAACATTAATTACATTATATAAATAATGGTGAACCATTATCCTAAATCAAATAAAAATAGTTGTAAAATATATTTAAGGTGAGTGATTACTAGGGTAGGGTGAATAATAAAGCTAAAAAGTAGTCCAGATTTCCCTTTTAACTGGACCTACAAAAGATTGTTAAAAATAGCATACAAAAACCTCTCCGCAGAGTCACTTCAGGAAGCCCCTAGCCAAGAGGGGGTAGATCACATCCAGGCAATGTTCTTTTCTGTATTCAGCCTTTCCTTGGAGAAGCTCTAGTGTCAGTCGACCACCGCTGGCCCTTTCTTGGATGGTTATTAGTTTGTAGTGCCTATAATGACGCACAAGATCTAGCCTGGATATTAGTGGGCATGCTGACTCAGGGGTTTTCCAGAGGTCCTGTCTACCTAGCTTAGCACAGAGATCCCTAATGTGGATAAGACATGGTATTTTCTTCTTAGTTAGATTGGATTGGACCTCCCTGAGCTCGGCTCTGTTGCACGACAACTCTGGCATCGCCCATAGACTATGCCAGAATGTAATAGGCCTTAGGGCAATCTCTTCATCAATGGGTTGTAAACCCAAGTCCATGCGGAGGGGGACTAAGGGGGTGCTACAAGGAATGCCCAAGAATTGCCTTATGAAATTGTGTTTTATTTTCATGAGGTTAGAAGGCCTACAGTGGTTCCACAGTTCAGCCCCATATATGGTGGCCCTCCTGGCCTGGGCTTTATATATTTCAATGACTGGGGCAGTTGGATTGAATGTGGAGGTTCTGTGCATTTTCATAAACTCCCACCATGGCCTGTGTTAACTTGAGACTTGCCTTGGCCAATTGGGTTTCCCACTCAAGATGTAATGATAATATAATACCCAGGTACTCGAACGTCCTCACTCTCTCCAGAGGTGTGCCCTCTAGGGAGGGATTTGGGCGGGCAGTTTTGGGGGGATTGAAGATCATAAATTTGGTCTTGGTTAAGTTGATCTCCAAGCCCCTCAAATTGCAAAATTCTGCAAAACCATCCAAAGTGCGTTGTATGCCCATTGATGTTTTGGACAGCAACAGAGTGTTGTCCGCGAACATCAATGCAGGAACCCTCCCCAAGACTAACCTTGGTGCATTGCTGTCTTTAACACTATTTAGATTTTCAATAAGCCAATTTATGTAAAGACAAAATAGTGTAGGGGCAAGCACGCATCCCTGGCGTGCCCCCTTTTTGACAGGGAAGTGTGCAGAGAGTTCCCCATACTTCCCACATCTTACTTGAATATAATTCCCTGTGTGTAGCCTCACTAACACATCAAGGAGGTAAGGAGGAATCCTAAGGTCGCGTAGTACTTTCCAGAGTTTTCCCTGGGAACTAAGTCAAAAGCCTACTTCAGGTCAACGAATATGAGATAGATTCTGCCACCCTATATTCTCACCGTCTTCCAGTAATGTATTTGAGCTTATATAGCGCACAGCTACCCGCAGTGGGTGTCCCGGCGCTTGCTTAGGGAACCCATCCTGGTATTCCGCTGTGAGATAGCCCCGGCAGGGTATCCGCAAGGTGAAAGCCAGGCATCCTGCAGCGAGGGGCCGTTGTGGAGATTAAGCAAGCTATTGCCCAGAGTCGCAGAGTGTGAAACCGTGAATCGAGTAGGCACCGGAGCGAGAATTATCGAGTCTGTGGAATTTTTAGCCCAAGACCCGCCCGAGGCGGGGAATTGAACCCTGGTCCAGGGCCGATCTCAGCTTCCGGGTCTGCCGCCTCTAACCCCTGAGCCACACTTCTCCACGCACCTGGAGTCTAAATATCTGATTGACGGTTGATGTACTCACCCTGAAGCCGGCCTGATATGGACTTAGTATCTCCATCTCCTTTATCCAACCATGTATTCGGTCCAAAATGACCCGTCCCATAAGTTTTTGAGTGGTGTCTATTAAACTGATGGGCCTATAGAGGGTAGGAGAGGGCAACCTTTTTTATGCATGGGGACTATTTCGGCCCCACGCCAAGTGTCCTGGGGATCCATGCCCTTCAGGATGGCATTAAACAGGGCACACAAGTACGGGGCCCAGATTTTGGGTTCCGTCCTGAAGAGATCCCCGGGTAATTTATCTAGGCCAGGTGCTTTATTGGGTTGCAATTCAATGATGGCATGTTCCACTTCGCCCAGGGTAATCTCACATGCACCTTCCAGTCGGGACTCCTGGGAGGGCGTTGGAGAGGGAATAAAAACACCCACTACACTGTGCTCAGCATATAGTGCCTCAAAATGTGTTTCTCAAGCTTCGGGCGCTATATTAGTTTCTAGGGCGGGACGCCCTCCCCTGTCCCCGGAACTTACTATTGCCCAAAATGTTTTCAAATCTTTATCAGTCAGTGCAACCCTGAGGGCTTCCCACGACTCCACTTCCCAGCTTTTCTTTGCTGTGTCCGTGATCCACTTATACCTTGCCCTCAAGTGTATGGTTTCTGGCCTATCCTTTGTCTTCACTGCGATTAGAAGGTCCTGTTTGGCCTTACGGCAACTTGCATTATACCAAGGACATTTAGAGCGGTTATTTTCCCTTGGATTTATCACCGGATAAAATGCGTCAAGCTATTTTGCCGTTAGCTGCTCATGGATTTTTAGGGGCCTGTCCTGTGTTCCTGTTTGAGACTCACCTCTTCCTACCTCCCCCATTTCGATTAATAGTGGTAGTGCCTGCTAATATATGTTGGCTAGCTTAGGTAGGGATTGCTGGATGTGAGTCCATCTCACTCTCCGCCTATTGTTGGATAGTGTTAGAACATTAGGCTCTCTAATAAGCACTGATGGTGGATTAAACATACCCATGCTTCCTGCTTTTAGAGTCATTTCTAGGGCATTATGATCACTGTCTTGCCTCTGGTGGACATAGACATCAAGGACCCTATCCCAAGTTCTCGTCTCAACCAGAATATAGTCAAGCAAGGATTTCTGCCCCTCTCTGTTAAACGTGGGCTGGCCCAGTCTATCAGATTTGGTCCTCCCATTGCCGGCCCTCATTGAGAGTCCCAAGATAAGCGAGTTGAGTTGCATGACCAGTGGTGTCCAGGCTTTGACCGGTGGAATCTGTGGGTCGGGTATTAACCATTGCTGATACTCCTCAGAGGGCTCATCTAGAGATGGATCAATGAGAGGCTCAAAATGGCAATTAAAATCACCTCCTATACTCAACAGAACTGCTGGATCCAAGGTTGATATGAGGTATCCTAGCTCCTCTATAGCGCCTGATTCCTGTCTATTGGGCACAGGTCTGGAGTAGACATTGATTAGAGCTATTTGTGCCTTTGAGGAGAGTGTTGTCGGTAGAAGATGGGATCTGCTTGGCTTTAACGCCAAGGTGTGTACCCACCCAGATGGTTAAACCGCCTGACGGTCTCCCCCTCCCCTTCGTAGTAGCCAGAATGTTAAAAGAAGCAAAGCCTACTCTCTGATATTCTTCCCTGGCCCATGTCTCCTGAAATAAGCAGACATCATGATTATCTACAAAACATCCCCAGTCTCGACATGGTAGTTTGTTCTTAAGTCCAGCCAGGTTCCAAGACAGGATCCGGAACTATAACCCTGTACTCTGGCTCTACACTGCACCTCAGTGCCAATGTCACACAGGGCCAAGAGGACACCGGGATAGGGTCCTCACAAGTTACCAGGTGTCCCACTCGGTTCTCCACTAAAGCCACTCAGGACTACTAGAGGTGAAGCAACCAGGCCCCCCCCTTTCTGGGTAGTCAATGATGGTAAACCAGAGGACAGAGCACCATCAGCACAGCTCCCCCCAACTAAGGAGGACCCACTAAGGTCCAATACTACCCTTTGTGCCTGCCGCAGGATTACAGGGTTTTCCCTATCCTTATCGGTATTGCACTATCTGCTGGCATTATATGCTTTTGGGGATAGAAGAAGTCTAGCGATCGAAGACTGATACCTGTTGGGGCATTCTGATGGTTTGTTGGAGTGTGGAGTAGATTTCTAACATAATTAGGATTTTTAAAGTTAATAATGACACACTCCCCTAGCTCTGTTTTCCTGCAGGTTCCCACCCACCCTACTCTTCGCACCATAATTATTTCCCCTGCTCTGGCGTGCTCGAAATATTTGTATCTTGCGAGCTAAAACAGGCATTTATTTCTAAGTTTCAGTGTGGTCTCTTTTGCATTGGGCGCAATTGGCAGAGTTCCTGTTAATATGACAACATATGGGGCACATGCCGGGGGGAGATTTATATGTGGTAAGTCGGTTTCACCAGGTGTATTCCTAGCAGCTTGACGTACATGCTCTTGTTGCCCACTCTTATTGCTATTAGTGCCCAATATTGGGAGATTTGGACTAATGCAACAGGCGGACTACGCTCTGCTCTCGAAACCTCGCTAGGGTTACCATTACTTCTCTCTACCCCACAGTTGCGTGTAGTAGGTGGGCCCTCCATGGTGCATTCTCCCCCTACTGTGTGTATTATTGGTGGGGTAACCCCATCACTGCCACTTTCCATCCCTCCCCTTACTTTCTTGGTGGTGGAGTTAGGTTGTGGAGCAATTCCTAGAACCCCCGTTGTCATCGCGTTCTCATGTTTATCTAATATAATGATTAGAGGGGCTAGTTCTGCTCTAAGTGTAGCCCTCACTTTGTCGTGTAAAGTGTCCATTAGGTTGCATGCCCAAGGTGGGTAGAGAGTATCTCCACTAACAGGTTGATGTATAACATGTTCGGATCGTGCCCTATGCTCTTATCCTCTATGACCACAGTTTCCCCACAGATTTTTTTTTCCTAGGGCCAGCCTCAGCGATTGACTTGCGTTTGCCATTTTTAGGGGCGATTGTGCCTGGTGTACCTTTGCGCAGGACTTTTTTTTAGAGGAATATCTCAGGTGGGAGTCTTATTTCGTTCGACCTCTGGTGATTGGGGCATAACTACTGGAATAGGTGGGTCCTGTGTTTGAATAAATATATCTGGAGTGAGTGACAACCTCCACTCCATTAGCTCAATTTCAGTATTAACCATCACAATAGCCCTCTGTAGCATTTTATCTATTGATGTTTGTGGCAGTGGGGGAGCACAGCTAGTTTTATTTCTATTTGGACTCACCCTTTTCCCCATTTTTCCGCTGCCTAACTCTTGGTTCATAAACCCTATTTGAACCCAGGGGTGATCAGAAGTGCACTACCCAGAACAGCTTATACTTTTTCCCCACTACCGGCAACACAGTAGTCCCCAATTTTGACGGGGCTCCTCGCAGTCCAAAATATTGCTTTGTAACCCAATTTAGTCAAAATATGAAGGAATCAGTGCTATTATTGTCTTATACCATCTCAAGCGCTGTGTCGGGACCAGCTAGTTACTGCCTCAAGATCTATATTTCCAAGTCCATGGGGGGATAGTAGAGGGCTTATCCACTCTTTTCTTCACCTCACAGACGCAGATATGAACTGTCCAGAAGGGTGGCCCAGCCCAGTCTTTTTCAGCCGATGAATCTCAAGACACTCGCAGGTTGGAAGGCGCTCAAGGAAGTTAATCACAGTACCTTTCCCCTAGTTCCAGTTTTCATGCAGGGTCCTGGGAGTTAGAGGGATGGCCCTGCCCTGCCTCCTCCTGGTGATGACGGGCAAGGACGGGCCTGCCCTTGGCCCGGGCTTTGCCTGTGCGCCGCCCGCGCACGTCCTGCACTGCAGTAGTGCCGGTCTCCCTTTGAGGGCCTCAGTCGCCCTAGTGTGACACACTCCGCCGGCACCACAGAGAGACTTCTGGGAGATGTAGTCTCCACCTGGACTCAACTCGATGCAGCTGTTCCCCTCGTGGCACGGAAATGAGTCGGGTGAAGAGGGCAGAGGGGATTGATGCGGCCATTCCCCTCACAGCACGAGAATGGATCCAGTAGGGTAGGCGGAGGGAGTGTTACAGCCGTTCCCCTCATGGCAAGATGAAAAACTTCCCAGCGCCCCCGCACTGCGGTAGTGCCGGTCTCCCTTTGAGGGCCTCAGTCACCCTAGCACTCCGCCGACGCCACAGAGAGCCCTCTGGAAAATGTAGTCTCGACCTGGACTTAACTCGATGCAGCCGTTCCGCTCACGGCACAGAAATGAGTCGGTGAAGAGGGCAGAGTGGATTGA
The DNA here is from genome assembly GCF_964263255.1 of Lissotriton vulgaris. Classification (NCBI taxonomy): domain Eukaryota; kingdom Metazoa; phylum Chordata; class Amphibia; order Caudata; family Salamandridae; genus Lissotriton; species Lissotriton vulgaris. The sequence goes on from NC_141691.1 coordinate 1,571,657,051, forward strand.
TGCAGCCGTTCCCCTCACAGCAAGATGAAAACCTTCCCAGCGCGTCCCCTTCAGTATTCCCTTATGGGGAGGTGGAACTCATGGCTAGAGTAACTTCCACAAGGCCTACAGATTCCAGACACGCACTAAAGTCGTGTGTAGCGGATGTGAAAATAATTATTCTACAGAGTCCAAAATCATATTTGTACTGCTTTTGGGTTGTCCAGAAATGTCATATCTCTCTGAGTCCCTGGCTGGGGTCTGGCCCTGGCAGGTTAGATTAATGACCATTCTTCCCAGAGCAAAGATCTTCCCTCCAAGGAGAAAAGATAGGTAGAGCTACAAGGCAATCCATCAACTGCTGTCGCTGGGTGCCAGGCACCAAGCTGCACCACGGTGAAGGCAGTAAGGGGGGAAGGCGTTGGGTTTCAGAGGCCATGTGGCCAAAGACACTAGACACCGCCATTTTGAACAAACCCAGAGGCTGGACAAGAAGGAGGGAGCAGGGGCAGGGAAGTGATGTGTCGCTGTTTGATAGGACACACAGAGACTTCCTGCCAGCCCCCTACTCAACTTTTAAAAAGTACTTGCACAGGAAGAGAAGCTCTCTCTGGGGTGTGGTCTGCTGAGGCGAAAGGTGCTTGAGCCTGGCTCAATGGGCAGCTGGAAGGAGAACATCCCTGACTGCCCCCCAGGCCCCTAACAGCTCCAGAAAAAGAGCCCAGGACCGGTGCGCAAAAGAAGAGGCCTCTGTGAAGGGAGAACAGAGGAGCAGGGAGCCAGTGAAAACCGCTCCTTGCAGAATGCCTCCTCTTAGAAGCCCCGAGGGTGAAGGAGAGCACTCCCAATGGTGAGGGGGGGCACCACCAGGAGCAAGAAGACGCAAAGATGGGGCAGATCGGACCCCCAGGAGCTGAGATATGGCCCCCTGAAGGTAGGTGACCTTTGACCCCTAGGAAGACTGACGACGAAGTGCGTGGGGCTCCGCCACGGGTCTCAGAGATGCCCCCGGGGTGGGTCAGGTCCCGGGGGCTGCCCCCCAAAGTAGTAAAACTGTGGTGCTCAGTCGCGCACCCCGTGAAGCTGCCTCCGCGGGGTGCCAGGAGCCCACCCTGGGCCCCGCAGAAACATGCGCTGGGGAGCGCCGTCAAGCTCCCCAAGAAGAGGTGAGGCCCGGGAGTCCAACTCCGGGCCCCATGTGAGGAGGCGGGAGGCACCGTTGCTCTGCCCTGAAGATGTCCGGGGGCCCGGGACCTCATCCCCAGGCCCCAACACGGAGGAGAAGGCCAGAGAAGCTGGCGAAGCCTCGGGCATCTGCCTGCCGAAGCGGGCAGACCAGAACTGCAGGGCCGGCTCCCACGGCAGCACACAAGGGTGCTGGCTGGGAGGGGAGCCAACGGGGGCAGCTGGGGGTGGGCTCCCCAGGTTGTCCTCCAATGTATGGGCATGCGGGGGTCCCGGGTGGGACTGGGCTCCCCATCAAGAGAAGCAAGAGGAGCTGCACAGGGCATGGGTGGGACTGGACCCCTGAAATCCGCAGAGCGGCCGGGGATGGGCTCCCCAAGCCACCTCACATTACCTGGGGGTCTTGGTGGGACCAGGCCCCCCACCGAGGCGCAGGAGACAGCGTGGAGCACCAGAAAGAGGATCGCGGCATCCGCCGGCACAGCGGGAGAGCCGCTGCTTCCATATGCAGGCCTACCCATAATGCCTTGCAGGCCAGAATCGGCCTGCATGGTCAAAACAGCGTGTTCGCTTGTGGTGGCCCCAGAAGGACGGGTTCACCACCACATGAATGTGCAGGTGCTGGGGGAGCTGCTGGAGAAGCGCAATCTCCCTGGCACAAAGAGAAAAGTCCCACCCTAAGTGTTTTGGGGATTGGAAAGAATAACCCCTCAAGGGCTCAGTCTGCATTTATCACCTTCTGGGCTGGAACGTTTGTTCTCCCAGCTGAGGGTGAATTGGAAGGCGCTTCATGGAGTGAAGGGCTGAGATGGAGATGTTTGGAGAAGGACATCCCTGGAGGTGAAGAGGTGTAATTGCACCACAACTGCTTTTACTAGTGTTATGCTTTATAGGGGGACTGTAGTTTATGTGTTTAATGTGAAGTACATGATTAAGGTGGAGTCATAAGCAAAGTGGATTTAAGTGGCTAGACATTCCTGCTAGGGTGTCTGACTGTATTTACTTAAACCTGTGATTTTATCTGTGATGCCTTTAGGGGCTTTAATTGCAATGCATTCTAATGATATCCAAATGTTATGAGTACTGTCGCTTAAACATGTGTTCTTGCTGCTGCGCTTAGTTGAAAAACCCAGACTGTTAGCCTTTAAGATATAGAGGTGCATACCTTATGGTTAGTAGGAAATGCTCGGTTAGGGTTGTGTGTCACTAAGGCAGGGTTACCTATTTCAAATACTGGTTGAGGTACTGGGGTGGGTCGCCACTGGGATGGTGCCAGTGGGCAGGCCCCTTGCTCCAGGTTATGATCCACTAACTGCATTTGGGGGCAAGATGATGTGCATACATGGGAGTGGTGGTACTAGACCCCACCCCCCCCCCCCACCCCCTTGCGGGAGGAGTGGATATGTTATGCAATGTCACAAAGTAATTCCAACAGCTTATGTATATTTGTAAATTGGTGCATAGTATTGAGTAGTGTTCGTGTTTAATAAATGTACTCTTACTTTTATAAAGCAAAGTACAGACTGAACAATCAATTAGTGACTGTTATTTCTGTGCACTTGCAAATGGCGATTACTAGCCCACACCACCTCCCTTGAGTAAGCCTCAGACTGCTCTGAAACGCTACCCTCTGAGAGTCAGGCTCTACAATTGGGTATTTGGTTCCCAGTGAAGGACAAATGTAGTCATGTTATTTGTACAGGCCTCACAGATGCTGCCTCATTTCCCAACACACCCCAACTGCAACCTCTTTAGCAGAGAGATTTATATTGACTGCCTAGCTATTCATCCATATTAAAAGGCAGTAAGTCACTGATCAATCGCTATATTTTAAAAAAGGGCTACAAAGTGTCAGAAGGCTAAAATGGATCAAGGACAAACGCCAAAGAAATTGATTGGTGTGATTGCCTGTTGTGCCAATTGGAAGCTTTTTGCAAGTTTATTTTATATCCTACAAAATACAACTTACCTTCAATTTATTCATTGCAAAATATAAAAATCCTGATTTTAGTATACAATATAATCAAGGCTTTTCACATAAGGAGGACTTCTGTTTCTCCTCCAGGGCATGAAGTCAGAAGAAGAAAGAGGCGAAGAGGAGTAGTCAAAGACATGCATCGCAGTTGGAGAGGAGCCCAAAACAGGAATCTAGACTGGATGAAAAGATGAAGTAAGCTAAATGCATCCAGTGGAACGGAGGCCTCACTCAGAGCTGCTGAGTCTCCTCATCACAGCACAGACCCGAGAGGCGCTCAGTCCACACCACGCTCCAGGAGGAATGTGGTTTACTCAGATTAGTGTACAATCGCGGAGCTGGCAGTAGCGGGGAGGAGAAGAGAAAAAGGGAGGGGTCTATAACTGAGTCAAAAATGACCACAATCACTAACAATAAAATGGGTAATATAAGTAAGTTATTTTTGTAGAAATGATTTGCTCAAAAGAAATGATCTAAATTACTAAATTCTAAAGAGGAAAAAGAGAGTGAGACTTCTTTAATTCATTTTTTTATTTTCCCATCTCAGATTTCTCAGACTCGTTTTTTGCTGACCTTAATATACTTGACGTATTTAATTTAACATTTAACAGTAGAATACAGAAGTGGTGTCTGGCACACGGTGCATGGATGTTTGGGTCCCTTAGCAGAGGCCCATTGGGAATAGAGGATCTGCTTGGAGCACCCTAAGTCCCTTTCCGACAGCCTTTTCAGGGCAGTGGAACCACCATGAAAAGGCTGTCAGAAATGGACATTGTGATTGGTGGAAATGGCCCTTTTTGCAGGGTCTTCCCTGATCTTTTTGCCTTCCTCCTGTATTTTGTCTGACCTGTTTTTGTTGGATTTATGACTCTGGGCTGTAGTGTGGTTTATGGGCTTCTTTTTGTGTGCATGTTAAGTTAGCATGACTTATTAGAAGTTTAAACAACATTTTCCTTTTTGCTGCTTTTGCACACAACACTTCTTATCTGTTTTTGCTGAGTTAGCATTCACAAAGCTCTATACATGAGAAAAGGGTTGTTTTTCCCCCGCCTAGCCTAGATCGCATTTTCTAAATTACAGCTATGCAGCAGCCTGGCTACCCATTGCTGAATCGATGGTGGTATTCTATCTTTCCAGGCTGACGCTATACACAGACGGAAGACTGCCATAGCTACAAATAGAAAATATTCCTGGCTCCGGCAAGGAGTCTCACTTGAGACCCCCTAGCATAACTAGCTCTGGAGTTAGCTTAACTTGCAGTTTCAATGCCCTATCCAGAAATACCTCCATAGCTTCTATTAAAGGCCGCAAGTCTGGACAGGTAGCAAACATATGCATTATATCGCCCTCATTGCTGTCACACCTGGGGCAAGTAAATCCCTGCGTTCCCCCCTATTGAGCTATTTTTGCGGGGGTATAGTACAGTGTATACAATGTTTTATAATGCTGTGCTTGCAGGGTTGACGAACAGAGAATTTCACATCCATACTTTAATGATTTCTCAAACACCCCCGCTCTATCCCCAATCTATTTATCCATTTTCGCTCTACCTTTTCTAGATCATCATCTCTATTCTTTATTAATTCTGCATACAATCTGCCAATAGTACAATCTTGCCCCTCCTCGATAATCTGCAATATTAAATTATTATCAAAACCTCTAGCTCCACCTGTCTTACCTGACAAAAAACTTCTTGCCTGCAGATATTTAAAAAAGCTTCTTGAGCTTAACCCAAATACCCCTTGAAGTACCGAGAATTGAAGTATACCCTCAGAGCCCATAATATCCCCCACCTTCTTAATTCCGAGCTGCTGCATAGCTGTAATTTAGAAAATGCGATCTACGCTAGGCGGGGAAAAAAGAGGAGAGTAAAGGGGCAACAAATATGGGCTCCAATTAATAAATGGAGGGAAGGGGTGGGTTAAAAAAATGTTTTCTATTATTTTAGGCAGAGCCTCGTTTCTTTTATTCCTATGTGTTCTCGCTCATTGCTCATTGCCTCCCCCTACGGTCTATTTAGTACTTTGCCTCACCCTTATTTTCCCTTCGCACTCTTTATCTTTACATGTATTTTTTCTTTGAAATGTTATTCTTAGTGATCTGTACTCTAATGGGATGTTTATAATGTCTGTTCCTGCCTGTAAAGAAATGGAAACGTCCTGTGGGGGTGTAAAATGTATCAACATTTTCAAAAAAAAGAGAAAAGGGTTGTTTTTCGACATCTCTAGACATACATTGTGTCCCCAGTCTGCACAGTGAGTGCTGAGCCGCCAAGGTTATCATAACGTGCTAGCCTGTTTATCGGCATGTCCGTGTAACACATTCTAGACACATCAATTTGGCAGCTGCAAGCCGTGTAGGATTCTGGCGCCTTTATCATAGCACACTTGCCAGAATTGAACACACTTGGAAGTTTCCAGGGATGCAGAGAGACTAACTGATCCTGATGTAATTTACACTTACTGAGTGGACAGGTAAATCGGGTCCCCTGAAGAAAACTTTAGAGACCTTCTATAGTTTTATAATACATAGTTCCTAGACAGGTAGGGTGCTTTAAATAGTCACTTTTTATCACCTGTTTGTACTATCATTGTAATATGATTCCTCCTTTTATATTTTATGGAATTGTAACCATGCTGTCCATATTAGTATTATCTATATGTATGCTGATGTTGATTAAAATACTGCGCTTGAGATCACGTCGTTAAAATAAACATTTTAACCTTACCGTGTCTCTATTTAACTCCTGTTGTGGACTGGTATGAACGTATAACAAAAGAGTGTTCTCACTTGTCACCATTCCTGAGATGGTTTTTAGTCACAAGTTCTAGGTTGTCTAATCATTGGTTTCTTTGCTATAGGGCGAAGAGCTAATGTGACACTGATTGCTAGTCTGGTAGGGGATTTTGGGTACTAAGGTGAGTTTTGGCACACCCTAATTCACTTAGGTCCTAAGTCTCTGTGCACAGTTCTGTGTTTGCGCAGAATCCCTGTTACATGGTGGCGCCAATGAGTGTGATCTTATTGTGAGACACTTGAATAGTGCTTTTATCAGTCTACAACCCCCTCACTATCGTTTCCGGTTGACGGTAGTGACAGATAAAAAAACTACCTATATTTACATAGGTTGTTTCGAGCTTGATATTTCTCAAAGGTTTCTTCTTTGAATTACTACCCAGTTGTGCGTTATAGTATTGTATTGTACTTCTCTATTATTGTTTCGATATGGCTGTGGTTGATATCCTGTGCGTAATCATTTGCAGGAATACCTCGTTTCTCTAGAGGGACAGGCGGTGGTTTTTGTGGTCTCTGCTGACGTGGTGTTCCCGTTTGAATTGAACTACTCATGGGTCACATTTCCCGCAGTGGATGCTAATTCTGGTATTTTTCACACTTATACTCCAGCTGATGTTCCTGCGGTGTATGCTCCATATCGGACAGTAGAAATTCCGATTTCTGTTTGGCAGCATGCCGTTTGGTTTATTGGCGCCCTCCCACATGTTGTTACAGTGGTCAGACAAGGACCGTTGTCCATTCCAGGCGCTACTTGGCCTGTGTTGGCTGCTTACACTCCGCATCCGCAGGCGGGTGTTTTGACAGCTCTACAACTGCGACCCCTATATGCCTCTTCCATTGCAGTTATTAGGTGTCTGGTTCACTACATTTTTCGCAACCTCCCGGGTGGGGCCCCGGGTGGTGCAGCACATCTAGTTGGCGGTGGCGAACTCAAACTTAGTCCTGTCATGGTTAATGCGGTCATGGGCAAGTGTCCCCAAGATAAGGACGAAATGCATTTTTGGCTTGTCGAGAAATTTGACCAACTGGAAGCAGTGTTCCCTAATACAAATCCTGTTGAGAAACACAGGATTCTCACTGTGAGTTTGCAGAAAGACTTAGTGCCTGATGTAACTGAGTGTACGATTTGGGGGGTGATTTTTGTGGCAATCTGTACTAGGTGCTTTGGCACCCCATCGATGACTGTTTTGCTCACTGTGATCAAGCGTGTTCAGGATGAGCACGGACCAGAGGCAGCAGTGGAGTTGGGGATGCGCCTTGTGGGAGCGTTTGATATGGTACGTGATCTCGTCCTTGCTAATTTCAAGGGGGATGCTGTAAGTTTCCAGGTCGCTAATGCTCTGCACGAGGTCCCCAACGCCGATAATCCCTGTCAGTTGCCGAAAATTATTACTGAGGCTTATATGACAATGGGTCGTAATAGTTTAGGTGTTAAGCCTTTTGCGAAGAAAGACAACTGCAAACTCAGCAAGGGTCGTCCGATAAAGATGACCGCCCGAAAGTTCAGAAACAAAATTGGAGTAAGAATAAAAAACAGGTGAAGCAGCAGCAGCAAAAACAGGGTTCCCGTCCCACTTCGCCTACACCTGCCCCTGTTGAGCGTAAATATGATTTGCGCGACCGCAGTACTATTAAGTCGCCTGATAGGTTTCAGGTTCCTGAACAACGTTCTCCTCGCTCTTTGCAGGAAACGTCGGTAACAGCCACCAGTGGAGGAGGCGGCGGCAGAGGTCAAAATGCCCAACAGAGCTGTGAGCAGCCTAGGAAGGTTGACGGAAAAGGCAAGCTGAATGAGACACCGTGTTAAAGGCCCGAGTTTCAAAAGAAGAAAGTTGCTGCTGTGACAGCCAAAAATGCCACAGATAGTGATAACACAGCTTTGGAATCTGACATGGGCTCTGACCCTGCTGGACAGCGCAGCGAAGATTACCATCATTCGAGAGGCGCTGTGTCCACTACTGAAGGTGACAGCGACTGACACCTTCGTTGTAGTTGAAACAGCAGACACTAGAGTGGCACAGCCTGGGAGACTTTACGAAATAGTCCTTGTAATTGAAGGTGACATACAGCCAGATTCATCAAGCTGAAATCGGCTCGCAAAGGGCCAGATTCTGCGAATCTGGCCCTTTGCGAGCGCTATTTTTGCATTTGGGATTCATCATCCCAAATGCAAAAATCGTAATTATAGAAATCGCTAAATTGCAAAAAATCGCATTTAAGGAATCTCAATTAGAGATTCATTAAATGCTATTCATGAACCTTTTTAAAATTGCGAATTCGCAATATGGGGCCGCTATTTACCGTGAAGTGTAACTTCGTGGTAAATAGCGAAAACTTAGAAAAATGCACTTTAGTGCATTTTTCTAAGTTGTATGTTACACACACACATGTCTTTTGGACATGTGTGTGCGCAACACCAGTGTACATTTGCATTTCAGGGGTGCTACAGGGTGTCCTTTGGATACCCTGGCACCCTTGAAATAGCTTCCTTATTTGCGATTCGCTAATTGCTAATCGCAAATAAGGAATGACTCCCCATTCATTCCTATGAGCCTTTAGGCCCATAGGAATGAATGGGAAACCCATTCCTTATTTGCGATTAGCAATTACCGAATCGCAAATAAGGAAGCAGTAGAAATCGCAAAAAATATTGCGATTTCTACATGCATCCCGTTTTGCGAGTCTTTAATAGCGATTCCTTAATAATCGCTATTAAGGACTCGCAAAACGGCACTTTGATGAATCTGGGGGATAGAACGTACCATAAAAGTTTTTTGGGGGGAAAATCTAACGACTACTTATGATATTTTGTTGGTGGAGGTTGACTGGCCCCCACCTTTTGTCTTAGCCGCTCCACAAGGGGAGGAGGTGATCCTCCCCACTTTCGCGCACACAGTAAGGAACAGGCGCTGCAGTTTGCAGAAGATTGGGCTAAGGCGCTTGCGCCGGCGTTGTACCGTACTCAATGTGGATGGGACAAATTTTCCCCTTGACATGAGATCCCTTTACGGTTAATGCCACCGCCACAACCCCAATACCCCATATGGCGTGAGGCGAAAGCCTCTGTGGCCAAAATCCTTGAACAATTGGAATATCAAGGTGTAATTGAAACGTCTGTGTCTCCAATGAATAACCCACTTTTTACTGTGACCAAGCCAGATGGCTCGTACCGTTTGGTATTGGATTACCGCCATTTAAACTCACATTGTCGTATGTGTGCGGTGCAGAATACTCACAGCTCTGCTCTAGTGGATTGACTTGTGCGTAAAAGGTTCAAAACCACGCTTGACATTTCCAATGACTTTTTTTCCCATAACTTGTCCCCTCTTAGTAGTCAGTGGACGACTTTTACATGGGACGGGAAACAGTGCCAATTTCTTCGTCTGGCCATGGGCTACAAGAACAATCCAGGCGTTTTTGCTACCCGATAAGTCTCTCTGCTTGAGAGGTTCGACGCAGATGCATGTTCATATGCGGATGACATTTATCTCACAGACGACGAATTATAGGGACATCTGTGCGGTGTTGACTGCATAATTTGCAGTTTTGCGGATTTTGGCTATAAATTCAACTTTGCAAAATCACACATTGCAGAATACACAGTGTTGTTCCTGGGCTACGAGCTCAACAATGAAGGTAGAGGCTTGGCTTCTCACTTCTTGGAGAAATGGGCACCTTTGCGAGCTCCCACAACACTGAAAAAACTACAATCCTTACTGGGCTTTTTGAATTTCGGACGTACATATATTCTGGAATATGCCCAGCATATCAAACCGCTTTATGCGTTGGTACAACCTACTTTTTCCAAGTTGTGCTGGCTGCCAGAACATTCACCATGTTTCACTCTTTGCAGGCTGACCTACGTGAATCGAAGTTCCTGTCGACTCGTGATAACCACACAAACCTGGTGATAAGAATCGTACCAGGAGTGGTGGGTTTCATGTAGGGGGGGCGGAAGTGGCGAAAGGGACTATCATGGAGAGGCACGGAGATTGAAGCAATCTCCGCGCTTCTCCACGATATTTCCGTTTCGCGAGGCCGCCTGCCGCCCGCCCGCCTCCCGCTTCCTGCCCGCCTGCCTCCCGCCTGCCGCCTGCCTCCCACCCTCATAATTAAATTAAATTAAAAGGCTAAATAAAACTTGAAAGCAAACTTACATTATTGCGCAGCATCTTCCCGATCCCGGCTTCATTTTTGTAACCTGCACATGCGCGGGAGCCTGCGCATGCACAGTTTAAAAAAATGAAGCCGGGATCAGGAAGATGTGGAGCAATAAGGTAAGTTTGCTTTAAAGTTTTATTTAGCCTTTTAATTTAATTTATTAATGCGGGTGGGAGGCGGGCGACAGGCGGGCGGACAGCGGGAAGCGGGCGGGTGGCCAAGTTTCGTTCCGCCATGGAATGGGCGGAAATTTGCCCTGTTTTTCCGCCTTCTTTGCGGAAGGCGGAAAGTGCAAATTTCCACCCATTCCGTGGGCGGAACATAAATGTCCGCCCACCCCTAGTTTCACGTACCTCACTTTTAATGGGGGAGACACAGTTCCTATTGCTTACAAGACAAACCTGTACACTTCGGCCGAGTTGCGGTTTTCCACTGTAGAAAAGGTTTTGACAGCAGTGCAAATGGTGATTCTTAAGGAACGTGCACTGTCGCAGGGAAAACGCATTGTGGTTGTTACTTCGTATCCTGCCTTGGAGGCAGTGACGAAGGCCAGTGTACAAAATTCCAAGGCTTTGCACCCTCGGTGGATACAATGGGCTACATCCTTGACTTCCCCGGATGTAACGTTCATTTTTGATTCCTCTTTGCAGACTCAAGAGTTTTTGCAGTATGAGTTTGTTCATCCTGCTCCTCTGACTATGCGACCACTTGAGGATTTTCGTTGTATCATTTACACTGATGGAAGTGCACAAGTGGCTACAGATTCTAGACATGTGTATTCCATGGCCTGTGCAATTGTGGTCGGTACGATGGTTGATGGTGAATTTAAGTCACATGTCGTGCATACACAGACTTTAGGGGACCCTACCGCCAAATTGGCAGAACTACGTGCTCTGATGCTTGCGTTGGAGTACGCAGACCCCAGTGTGACTACTCTTATTGTGAGTGATTCTAACTACTGGGTACAGCCTTTCAATGACAATCTATCCTTTTGGACTCAAAATGATTATTGTGACTCCAAGGGTCGCACAATAAAACATAAAATTATCTGGGTTCGAGTGGCGGAGCTTAAAGAACGTCATACTCTGGGTCATCAGGGCGTGGGAGTTCATGCTGTTGGCAACTGTCTCGCGGACGAGGCTGCGAAGACAACAGTAACAACATTTGCAGTGGTAGCGGTTACACTTTCCAAAAGTAAGATTGCTGATGACATCTTGGCAGCTATTGCCGCGACTGAGAAGGGAGGTAATTATCCTAAGCGTTTCTCTTCGAAGTACTCTTATCACTTAAGTCCCAATAAAGTTCCTTATGTGAGAATTAACGATGTTGGTGACTGACTGGTTCCCAACGTGGACCGCAGACAGGCTTTGATTACAGCAGCCCACGCGGGGATGGCTTCGGCACGTGCCGGCGTATCAGCTACTCTACCTCTCTTTCAGCAACAAAATTGGTGGCGGGGTTTGTACAAACAAACACGTGATTTTGTTCTTCAATGTAGCATTTGTCAGCAAATTAAGCCTTCTTCTGCTGCACGCCCGCCCGAAACTCAGTTGTACATATCTAATATGCCACTTGCGTGTGTTTATTTAGATCACTGCGGTCCTTTCTCCTCTGATACTGCATATAAGTACATCATAATAGCAGTTGACTCTTGCACGCACTTTGTGTGGGTGTGGCCTTAAAGGAGCGCTGATGCCTAAACTGTCATAAGAGATTTGAGTGTCTTTGTGGGAATTTGTGCATGTGGCACCTTCCATTCGGACCAGGGTCCAGCGTTCGCCTCTAAGGCGTACAAGGATGCCATGGGTTCATTGGGGGTACAAGTCAAATTTTCATCTCCATACAGGCCTGATGGCAATAGTGTTGTGGAGTGGATGAACCGTGATTTAAAGTACTCTTTGACTGTGAAGGTGTTGGGTGCTGGCAGAGAATGGCTCACCCATTTGAATAGCGTACAACGTGCACTTAATATTCTCCTTAGAAGGTCTCTGGGTGGGCGAACCCCATACGAAATGCTCTTTGGCATCAAGATGTTTGTTACGGACCTTGACGGTCTAGACATGGTGGCGGGAGCCGCATCCTTTGATGTAGACAAACAATCTAATTTTTTGCAGAACCTACAAAAGACCAAAAACAGTCTTGCAAAGGAACACTTGCCCTCTACATCTTAAGTTGCGTTGCAGATTCCGGTAGTCGGTTGGCTACCCCAGGTTGGAAAACTGGTCCGAGAGAAGATCAACAACAAAAATGAATTTGGTCCTTCCTATCGAGCTCCAGTTGCTGTGCTTATTGTGCAGGGTACAAGAACAGTCATGTTACCTCCTCTTCCTGGACGAGAGGGGAACAGGTACATTTCAATTGACCATGTCAAACCACACAGGGTGGCTGATACTGTATAGTATGACGCCTACTGTTTCATGTCCAGCAATGGTGCGACACTCCGCATTGGCCACGGATCTTACCATCGGGCCTGATGTTGCCATTGAAATGAGTCCACTTACGAATCCTATAGTGAATCAACCTGCTGGTGATCCTCTTAATGACACTGAATATACTTATCCAACTGACTTGTTTATGCCTGATTTGGAAACTCGTGTGGCTAGTCAATCCCGTTTTTCATTTGACACTGGTTCATCCTCATCAAAGACCCCTTCAAAAGTTAAAATTTTTGTTACCTGGTTTAAAAACATTTTTTGATCCCACCTTGGATTTGCATTTTACTGATTGAAAGAACGTCAATTCGAGTGATTGATGGAACTTTGGCACCCCACTCCTCTTCGCACATCATGAAGAGGGACCAGAATTTCATTAATATAACTCCTTGGCCCGTTTTAGATGGGATTGTATGGGATGCTGTAAAGTTGTAGATTAATGGTCCCACAGAGGTTATTAATGTTCCAAATGTACTCCTTGTTTCTATGGGGGATTTGGTTCAACAAAATATTATCTCTGATGATTGGGATGTAAAAGCGGTTGAAACTTTATTTACAGATTTGAAATATTATGCTGCCTTCGATGCTGAAGATCTATATTTAGAGTCAGCAAATTATGGTGATTTGTACTGTTACCAACATTTTGGCAATCACTTTCTGGATAAGACTGGACTGGCTCATTCAGAAGCATAGTTAATTTCACACAGTGGGAACATTGTCCAGCACAAGTAGAAGGCAGTTCCAAAACATTTCTGAACAAGTTTTCTTATTTTACGGATTTTGATCAATCCAACCCTAATGCATTTTATTTTCAATTGACTGGAGAGTCATTTTCCAAGGTTAGACTTACCCACACTAAATTACTCTATTCTAAGTCCTTTATTGACCAGTTGGTTGTTGGGGGCTATGAACTATGGAGAGATACTATTGAGCTTAAATCTGTTTGGGGTTCTAAAGTTGGCAAGTGCAAGGCACTGAGGCTTTGCATCGTGCATATCTCATCCCAAACCATATGTTGTTTCTGAATGATACTATTTCACAAACCACATGCTTTGGATTGGCTACTTCTAAAAAATGAATGCTCCTTCCTTTCCAGATTTGGGTGGATTCCCCCATTGGAATAATTTTACCAGTACATCCCTGAGTGAAATTCAGGAACTGTTTAGTAATTCCTCTTTTAATGTTTCCAGCATTAATCCCGAAGGCTAGTTGCTAAGGCAAAAAAATGCAGATTCCTGCCAGCAACGCTTTCTGGATCTGACCCCTGGCTATACGGCGGTTAGGGTTGATCCCCATTTTCAGACTCACCATTCAGTCACCACCTATTCTGTAGGCAAGTTGTGCCAGAGTTGGCTCAGACATTCATCCTTAGGGTCTGTTAAGTCGCATTTGTCCAAGCTCATTGAGACTGTCGATTTAAATGATTTTGTGAAAGGCCCTGCGGGTGGCAGATCGAACAGATGGATATATACAACTTACAATGAAATATGGAAACTATCTCAAATTGAAGCTGCTTCTAGGTTTAGAGCTATAGATCAGGCCAATTTAGAAAAAGTGCTTGCTGTTGTAGATAATAGCATTAACACCCCTTCTTCCCGAATTTACACTTTGGATAATATTGTGTCGTCTGTGGTTGATATTGTACAAGAAAATGTTCAAGTTTTATATCTTGGGCAAAGTCAATTGCGTTCTGTTATGCAGTTTGCCTGGACTTTGCAGACACTTAAAAATGGTCGCCTTCCATGGGATTACATGAACATGTTATTTCTGCCTTTTAATTTGACTTTGAAACAGCAATTTATGTCAATGAAAGATGCCATATTTTCCCTTTTGCATTTTGAAAAATTAGAACCATTGCCTTTTTCTGTAGCAGGGACTAATTCGTCTGTGTGGCTTATCCATGGGTCAATAACCTTACCCGTCTCTCTTTTCAAGTTTGAGAATTGCATGAAACACTATGCTATAGGCAGATTTGAGCCACTGGGTGGAGCATATCTTCATGAAGTTTGGAACCTCCCATTCACTTTCAGATGTTTGAGGGATGGTAAAGACCATTCGTTAACATGCAGAAATCTTCAGTTGCACGGCTCGTGTAATGTGCTTGCACCAAATTTAGCATGTGTTTTGAAAGGCATCCCAGTCCCGGCCATTACACCTACATTCACACTGCTTGCTAATGGAAGTTATTTATTATTAAATAATGAAGAGTGTTGTGGCATGCACGCCGGTTTTGCTAACATTGTTACCGTTTCCTAGCATGTAACTTGTTGCGAGAATGTGTTGTTCCCTCCTTCGCATAACAGGCTTGATGCTTCCATCTGGCCCTCGATTCCGACCATGTAAGCAGAGTTTAACAAGATGAGCAGAATAAGAGCTCTTTTGTCCCAGAAGAAAGTTCCCCTTACATTTGTGTGTGAGACATTCGTCCTTCACGTTGCAAATACTCGTACTGAAGTAAATGCTTTATTAACCAAGGACCTGCCCTTGCACTTCGGTGCTTTGATCCACACAATCTTGAATGCCTCGTTGACTACTAGCTTTGCTCATTTTTTAAAGTAGTATGCTCTGGCCTTGTTACCTTGTTTCAGAGTATATTTGGTATGATCCATGCATATTTTCTTTCCATGTTTTCGAGTGTTTTTGGAGGTTTCCCCTACTTGAGGATTCGAATGGGCCCTGGATTTGTGTCTCTGCCACACAGTGTCTCCTGATCTGGATTTTGATCTACTACTGAGTCCCTTAGTTGCTCATGAAATAGACTGTTCTAGTTCCGGTATTATGGCCTGCGCAGCGGCACATGGAGTTCTAGGCAATTGGAATGTTTGGACTGCGGCCAGTGACTTTCTGGATTGCAGTTATCTTGAAGTAAGCCCGAGTTGTCCTCTGATGTTGCTAGAGACTCAGGCAATCGAGGAACATGTATGTTTTTTTCCTTTGCTTAATTGGATGGCTGAAATGTTCATGGATGACAACAACAACTTCTTGTTGGAAGCAGTTGCAACGTTTGGTGCTTACACGTTGTTGGACTGAAGGATTAATAATTATTTTGCTTCATAGACACGTGCTGGACTCGTGAATATTTTTAATTTTGGAATAGCATTTTTATTACATATCTGAGATATTTTCACATACCATCGCAACGTGTGTTTGTATTCACTGATTTGATTTTTTTTTTTACTTTTCAATCCTAAATTTCAAAATCGGCAAAAAATTTCTGAACTTGGTTGTGTCTCACTCGAATCTGAACTCTGGGTTCTAAACTGTTTGCCCTGAGCGCTGTGTGTTCCCCAAACATGAGGTGGGGTGTAGTGTGGTTTATGGGCCTCTTTTTGCGTGCAAGTTAAGTTAGCATGACTTATTCGAAGTTTAAACGCCATTTTCCTTTTTGCTGCTTTTTGCACACAACACTGCTTAGCTGTTTTTGCTGAGTTAGCTTTCACGAAGGTCTATACATGAGAAAAGGGTTCTTTTTCGACAACTCTAGACATACATCGTTTCCCCAGTCTGCACTGAGTGCTGAGCCACCAAGGGTATCATAATGTGCGAGCCTGTTTATCGGCGTGTCCCTGTAACACATTCTAGACACAACAATTTGGCAGCTGCAAGCCGAGTAGGATTCTTCTTATCTTATCTTAAGTGCAATTTATAGAGCGCACTGACACCTAGGCTTCATGGCGCTGTAAGACAGAGTGAGAGGTTGAGGGGGAAACGAGGGTAACGGTGTACTAACCAAGGGTTGGGAAAGATAGGTTTTGAGTGTTTTTCTGAAGCTCAGGAGGGAAGGGCTGGATTTGATGAACAGAGGGAGAAGATTCCTGAATGCAGGGGCTAGGTGGGAAAAGCGACAACCACCGAATTTCTTGGTTTTAGTTTTAGGGGTGACTAGCAGGTGAAGGTGGGCTGAACGGAGGTTGCGCGTTGGTCGATGAGGAGTGATGAGGGATTTGAGAAATGCCGGGCCGGAGCAGTGGAGGGCCTTGAATGTAAGGCAGGCCACCTTGAAGGCCGCCCTTTGGCCGATTGGTAGCCAATGCAGGCTGTGAAATAGGGGTTTTGCTGATTGCCATCTAGGAGTTTCATGAATGAGGCGGGCCGCTTTGTTCTGGACAACCTGAAGGCGGTGCAGCAGAGATTGTGGGAGACCGTGATAAAGGGAGTTGGAGAAGTCCAGACGGGAGAGTACTAGCGAGATGATGGCCTGAGTGAGAGCGGTGGGTGGAAGTAAGTGGCGGACTTTGCGGATCTGCCGGAGCTGGTACATACAGGATGAGAAGACCGCACCTACTTGGGCTTTGAGAGACAGTTCGGTGTCGATAATCACACCCAGGCTCTTCACTGATTTGACCGGGACTGGGGGGGGCCTAGCTCAGAGGGCCAGAACTGCGCACCCCAGTGAGCGTGGCTGAGTCCGGGGAGGAGGAGCTCAGTTTTCCCGGGGTTTAGTTTTAGTTGATTCAGATTCATCCAGTGTTGGATATGAATCATAACAGAGTGGAACGTATTGATGGCACGAGGTGAGTTGAGAGGTAGGATGATTTGTAAATCATCGGCATAATTGTAGACAGTGATGTCCCATTTCTGGAGTGAATGGATCAAGGGCCGGAGGTATAGGTTAAACAGAAGTGGTGAGAGGGAGGAGCCTTGAGGGACTCCACAGGTCGTAGGGGTTTTAGTTGCAGTATAGGGGCCTAGGCGGACGGCCTGTGTTCTTCCGGTCAGGAAGGACTCTACCCACTTAAGGGCAGTGCCCTGGATGCCTGTCTGTCCGGCACGGTGGAGAAGGATGTTGTGGTCCACCGTGTCGAACGCGGCCGACAGATCCAGGAGTACAAGGGCTTGGGGAATCCCTGCGTCCGCATTACTTCTGAGCCTGTCAAGAACTGCCAAAATGACGGCCTCAGTAGAGTGGGCAGGTCTGAAGCCAGCTTGGTTGGGCTCGAGATAACAAGAAGATTCAATAAATTTAAACAGGCAGCGGGTGACATGGGCCTCCAATAATTTAGAAAAGTAGGGAAGAAGGTAAATGGGACGATAATTGGATGGTTCTGCGGGGTCGGCGCCAGGTTTTTTGAGGAGAGGCACTAGGATGGCCTCTTTGAGAGAGCTGGGGACGATGCCACTGCTGAGTGGGCCATTCAGCAAGGTAAGGATACAATCAGGTAGATTGAGGAAAATATTCTGTAGGACGGAAGGCGGACAGCAGTCATTAGGAGAGCCGGATTTGACACGAGTAGTGAGATTCTGGCGCCTTTATCATAGCACACTTGCCAGAATTGAACACACTTGGAAGATTCCAGGGATGCAGAGAGACTAACCGATCCTGATGTAATTTACACTTACTGAGCGGACAGGTAAATGGGGTCCCCTAAGAAAACTCCAGAGACCTTCTATAGTTTTATAATACATAGTTCCTAGATAGGGAGGGTGCTTTAAATAGGCACTTTTTATATCACCTGTTTGCACTATCATTGTAATATGATTCCTCCTTTTGTATTTTATGGAATTGTAACCATGCTGTCCATATTAGTATTATCTATATGTATGCTGATGTTGATTAAAATACTGCACTTGAGATCACGTCTTCAAAATAAACATTTCAACCTTACCATGTCTCTATTTTACTCCTGTGGTGGACTGCTATGAACGTAAAACAAAAGAGTGTTCTCACTTCCCACCATTCCTGTGATGGTTCTTAGTCGCATGTTCTAAGTTGTATAATCATTGGTTTCTTTGCTATAGGACGAAGAGCTAATGTGACACTGATTGCTAGTCTGGTAGGGGATGTTGGGTACTAAGATGAGTTTTGGCACACCCTAATTCACTGAGGTCCAAAGTCTCTGTGCACAGTTCTGTGTTTGCACAGAATCCCTGTTACAGGGCACTTTACCACTGCTGTCCAGTGCTAAAGTGAATATGCTCTCCCTATGGTAAATTGATGTCTGGATAAGTGATCCCATGATTGGCTATTTTGGTTTACCTGTCAGACCCTCGTACAGTGCATCAGGAGTGCCCAGGGCTGGTAATCCAAATGCTGCAAGAGTGCTGGCAGCACTGGTTGTACCACCCACAGAAGCAACCTGTAAAAGTGTGTCTAAGGCCTGCCATTGCAGAGCCTGTATGCAGTCTGGAACTGCCATGCTGACTGGGTAGTGCACCCACTTGCCAGTCCCTAAGCCTTCCCTTTTCTTCATATCAGACACCCCTATGGTAGGCCCAAGGGCAGGGTGCATTGTAAGTATAAGGTAGGACAAGCCCTGATGTGTGTGGCATGTCCTAATAGTGAATTACAGCCATTTTCGTTGTTCACTATTGCAAGGCTGCCTGTTCTCCATAGCCCAGAATGGGCAGTTAGATTATTATATTTTACAATCTTAACTGACTCAGGGAACATGGTAGAACTTCAAGTTTAATATGCCTGAACTCAGAATGATAAAATACATCTTTCAGTGAAGTAGGTTTTAACATTCTGTGTTTGAAAATACCACTTTCAGAAGGTAGATATTTTAGTGTCTAAATATCCAAGCCTGCCTCTGCTAGGTTGTGTATTCGTTGTCTGGAGTTTGAGTGACAGAGCTGGGGGATTCCAAGAGACAGGGTGAGTCCACCCATTGGTGAATTGAGAGATCTGCATCTAGATGGGAGGGAGTAGTTGCACCTGGGACCTGAATAGGACTGTGCTTGCCCCCCCCACAGTGCTGCCTCGAACCCCTGTGGTGCGTCTGATGTCCCCGCTCTGCACTGTGAAAGGAAGACCTTCAGCTCAACAAAGTGCTCCAGGGCTGTGCCTTCCATCCACAATGCTGGCTCCTCCTGTTGTGCATCTGATGTCTCTGCCCTGCACTGTGAAAGGAAAGAAGGAGTCATGTAAACAGAGTGCTCCAGAACTGGTTTGGACTAGGGAAAGGCCCCTCTGCCCTAAGAGGACAAAGGGTTTTGGGGTATAAATATTGTGACCCTGATCCCAAGAAATTAGATCACTTTTGGACAACAAGAAGAAACATTTGCTGAGGAGTGGAACCAGAGAGACTGAGGAGAGACTATCCCTAAACTGAAGTGCTGCTTGGGGGATTGGCCTGCCGTGGTTGCCTGACTGTCAAAGAAAGGCGAGAGGGACTTTGTGTACTTTATTTCAACGTGTGAAGGATCTCCAAGGGCTTGGAACAGAGCTTGCTTCCTGCTGAAGTCTCAGGGACAATAGACTTCACCCACCAGATCCCCAAGAGTCTTCCTGAAGTGCCTGCAGTTGTGCTGGACTTTTTGAGGACTTGTGTGTTGCAAGGAGCTGGAAACATGACTCAAGAAGAAGAAGCGTGTGTTAAGTCTATATCAAGAATACTTATTTTTATTATAAAACCTGTGTGGTGTCCATCTGTAATGTTGTCTCTAGATTACTGTATGTGTTCACAAATGCTTTACACACTGCCTCTGCGATAAGCCTGTCTTATCGTGCCAAGCTACCAAGGGGGTGAGCAGGGGTTATCTTAGGAGTGTACCCCCTTACCCTGACTAGAGACAAGGGTCTCTATTTGTCACAAGTACCTACTTGTGCCAACTAGAATCCCCCAAATCTAACATTGATGCTGACGGTGGTGCCTGAGCAGGCACCCCCTCCAATCAGGTTCATACAGGGGTCCGACCACCTGCTTACTCTTGTGGCCTGTCGGTGGTGGCCCCACCGGCATCGAAATCAGCCCCACAGTGTTTGAGAAATGATAAAAAAGGAAGCAAAAGGAGGTCCACCTTAAACGAATATCCAGAAGACCAGGAAAGACTTATCTGCAAAGCAACTAATATATCAATAACATGAGCACTTACCTGTACTTCATTTTCTTCCTCTGAGGTTCTCTGGTCTACTGGTAAAAGTATCTGTGGACGAAAAACCAGAGACGGTCAAGGGGTTTAGAGACAAAGTGGACAAGAGTCAAGGTATATCTAAATTGGTGTTCCTGTTTTCAAGAAATCTATTCTAAAAAGAAGTTCAAGTTAAGCCTGCATCCATCTTTAACATTTCTAACCAAAATTCTAAACATATGCCAAATCAATACAGGGCCCAAGATTTAGTTAAGCATGCCAAAGTATCATGCTCTTGTGCGCCTCTAATAGAAAAATTATCAAATGCCCAATCATTTCTCAAAGACAACATTAGAAGATCTAAAACAACATTTGATAATAGATTATCAACACAAAGGGCTAAATCGAATTTGGTGGTGCAGGAGTGGGACCGCCCTCTCCTGCAATGCCAAACCCATGTTTGAACCACCCGCCGGATTAGGAGTTTTCTTGTGTGTTGCGGACGGTTCTTTGGTGTTCCCAGGGCGGTGCTTAATAAATGGGCACCACAATGAGAACATCAAAGGCAATACCTGCACGACATGGACTGCTGCAGTCCATGCTGTGCAGGTACTGGTGTGCATGCACACAGGGGGGCACATGTTGTCCTCAAACAAGCATTGGCAAAGCAAAAAATGACAATAGACGTACTTTACAAAACAGGCACTTAATTTACAAAATGCTTTTATGAGTAAACTGTATAACACTTAGTGGCATCAGGGTAAAAGTCACAAGAGCAAGTACCAACCAGCGGTGGAACAACTACACATAAGCACACCCAAGAGCAAGCACTGACCAGCAGCGGCGATGGGGAAAGTCGGACACTTAATTTACTATATGCTTTTATGAGAAAACTTGTATAAAGCTTACTGGCATTAAGGTGCGAGACACAAGAGCAAGCACTGACGAGTGGTGGAACAATTACACATGAGCACACCAAAGAGCAAGCACTGACCAGCGGTGGCAACCAGCGGCAGTGATGTGAAAAATCAGACACTTAATTTACAAAATGCTTTTATGAGTAAACTTGAATAACGCTCACTGGCATCAGGTTGCATGTCACCAGAGCAAGCACTGATGAGCGGCAGAACAATTACACAGAAGTGCACCCAAGAGCAAGCACTGATGAGTGGTGGCGATGGGGGAAAGTAAAGAAATAAAAGAAAATAGTTCTCCAACAAAACAGCTGAAGAAGCAAAGCATAGGGAAACTGTACTTTACTGGTGCGCCTCACCCTTGAACGAAAGTGATGTCCTGGCAAAGTCCACAAATTAGAAGGTGGCAAAGAAGGACAGTGTAGTCAACCAATGGGAAGTATCAGCCTGGAAAAAAGTCATAAGATTGTTTCCATGTGCACTGTAGCTCGACCTAAAAATATTAGCAGAATAATAATGTGCTTATACATAAAAAGTATAATATAACATTTTAAGTTTTAAAACACTGTGAAAAGCATCAGAATGTGAAATTTGAAGCTAAAATGTAAGTTGGTATTTGTATGGTGATTTGTGTAGCAGCTCAGGTACAACACATGAAATCTAGTATGAAGATTCATGGCTTAATTGAAAAATACTGTTATCTAAGCATGGGCGGAAAATCCGTTACGCTCGCGGATTTTGCGGATTTTTGGGAAATTCGCAATCCGCGAGATTTGCGAATTTCCCGCAAAATCCGCAAATTCGCACGCAGCGGATTTTTTTTGCGGCGCGCGGCGTTGGTGATACCATTTTTGCGGCGCGCGGCGTTCATCATCGTTTGCCGAGTTGTTTTTCTCGATAGTTTGCGAGTGCTGCGCCATTTTGGATCTTGCTGTGTGATCCCGCGGGAATTGGCGAGCGCGATTACGTCATCGCGGCTTGCCAGCGATAGTTTGTCAACGCGAGTACGGCGAGATCACGTCTCGCGGTACTTCGCAATTGCGAGATTTGAGATGCGGCGAGCAGCAAGAATCTCGCACAAGCGAAAATATAAAATTTGCAATTCTGCACAAGAAATCCACCAGCAAGCAGCATAAACCTTCTTGAAATGATGATTTTTATCTGAATAACTCCTTAGGTTGACATTTGCCTGCACTTTTTTAGCGAGGAGTCCATTTTGGGGAGGGGGGGAGGGGGTGGGAGGAAGGAAGTGCCCCACAGTCTTCAACTTCCTGTTCCTGTTCAGCAGGCTCCTCCCAGTGCTTTGTCCAACTCCTGGTCACTTTTCATTTGGATCTGGAGCTGGAAGGATTACTTTTTGTGGATGCTGCTGGATCTTTGGATTTGAGGCCTTTTTGACTTTCTTTGGATCACTGTTGGATTAGAAATTTTACAAGTAAGTTTGTTTGGGGCATTACAGTTGCTGAAACTAAAATTTTGGAATTTTCGATTTTTGGGCTGTTTTGGGGCCTTTTGCCAAGGGGTACTCAGTGGTGGGTGGACTGAGTCTTTCTGTGGGTTGTCTTGAACTTAAACATCATGGAGGGCATGGATGGATTGGGATTGTGCTAATTTTTCAGTGATTTTCGTTTTTTGGGGCTGTACTTGTGGCCTTTTCACCAGGGGTATTTGAGTCTAGCATGGGCCTAGTCTTTCTGTGGGCTGTCTTGAACTTAAACATCATGGAGGCCATGGATGGAATGGGATTGTGCTGATTTTTCAGTGATTTTCGTTTTTTGGGGCTGTACTTGTGGCCTTTTCACCAGGGGTATTTGAGTCTAGCATGGGCCTAGTCTTTCTGTGGGCTGTCTTGAACTTAAACATCATGAAGGGCATGGATGGAATGGGATTGTGCTGATTTTGCAGTGTTTTTCGATTTTTGGGGGTGTTCATGGTGAGGGACAGGCCATGTGGCTGGAGGCCATTTTGAGTGCTGCTACAGGCACTGGCCATGTGCTGGCAGGCAAGTGGCCATTTTGAATGCAGGCTTTGTTGTTAGGCCTGCAACCATTTTGCCTACTTTTCAACCGTTATGCCCAGGGGTAGTGAGTCTTGCATGGGCCTAGTCTTTCTGTGGGTTGTCTTGAATTTAAACATCATGGAGGGCATGGATGGATTGGGATTGTGCTGATTTTTCAGCGCTTTTTGTTTTTTGGGGCTGTACTTGTGGCCTTTTCACCAGGGGTATTTGAGTCTAGCATGGGCCTAGTCTTTCTGTGGGTTGTCTTGAATTTAAACATCATGGAGGGCATGGATGGATTGGGATTGTGCTGATTTTCCAGTGATTTTCGTTTTTTGGGGCTGTACTTGTGGCCTTTTCACCAGGGGTATTTGAGTCTAGCATGGGCCTAGTCTTTCTGTGGGCTGTCTTGAACTTAAACATCATGGAGGGCATGGATGGAATGGGATTGTGCTGATTTTGCAGTGTTTTTCGATTTTTGGGGGTGTTCATGGGGAGGGACAGGCCATGTGGCTGGTGGCCATTTTGAGTGCTGCTACAGGCACTGGCCATGTGCTGGGACGCAAGTGGCCATTTTGAATGCAGGCTTTGTTGTTAGGCCTGCAACCATTTTGCCTACTTTTCAACCTTTATGCCCAGGGGTAGTGAGTCTTGCATGGGCCTAGTCTTTCTGTGGGTTGTCTTGAATTTAAACATCATGGAGGGCATGGATGGATTGGGATTGTGCTGATTTTTCAGTGATTTTCGTATTTTGGGGCTGTACTTGTGGCCTTTTCACCAGGGGTATTTGAGTCTAGCATGGGCCTAGTCTTTCTGTGGGTTGTCTTGAATTTAAACATCATGGAGGGCATGGATGGATTGGGATTGTGCTGATTTTTCAGTGATTTTCGATTTTTGGGGCTGTACTTGTGGCCTTTTCACCAGGGGTATTTGAGTCTAGCATGGGCCTAGTCTTTCTGTGGGCTGTCTTGAACTTAAACATCATGGAGGGCATGGATGGAATGGGATTGTGCTGATTTTGCAGTGTTTTTCGATTTTTGGGGGTGTTCATGGGGAGGGACAGGCCATGTGGCTGGTGGCCATTTTGAGTGCTGCTACAGGCACTGGCCATGTGCTGGCAGGCAAGTGGCCATTTTGAATGCAGGCTTTGTTGTTAGGCCTGCAACCATTTTGCCTACTTTTCAACCTTTATGCCCAGGGGTAGTGAGTCTTGCATGGGCCTAGACTTTCTGTGGGTTGTCTTGAATTTAAACATCATGGAGGGCATGGATGGATTGGGATTGTGCTGATTTTTCAGTGATTTTCGTTTTTTGGGGCTGTACTTGTGGCCTTTTCACCAGGGGTATTTGAGTCTAGCATGGGCCTAGTCTTTCTGTGGGTTGTCTTGAATTTAAACATCATGGAGGGCATGGATGGATTGGGATTGTGCTGATTTTCCAGTGATGTTTTGTTTTTTGGGGCTGTACTTGTGGCCTTTTCACCAGGGGTATTTGAGTCTAGCATGGGCCTAGTCTTTCTGTGGGCTGTCTTGAACTTAAACATCATGGAGGGCATGGATGGAATGGGATTGTGCTGATTTTGCAGGTTTTTTCGATTTTTGGGGGTGTTCATGGGGAGGGACAGGCCATGTGGCTGGTGGCCATTTTGAGTGCTGCTACAGGCACTGGCCATGTGCTGGGAGGCAAGTGGCCAATTTTAAAGCAGGCTTTGTTGTTAGGCCTGCAACCATTTTGCCTACTTTTCAACCTTTATGCCCAGGGGTAGTGAGTCTTGCATGGGCCTAGTCTTTGTGTGGGTTGTCCTGAATTTAAACATCATGGAGGCCATGGATGGAATGGGATTGTGCTGATTTTTCAGTGATTTTCGTTTTTTGGGGCTGTACTTGTGGCCTTTTCACCAGGGGTATTTGAGTCTAGCATGGGCCTAGTCTTTCTGTGGGCTGTCTTGAACTTAAACATCATGAAGGGCATGGATGGAATGGGATTGTGCTGATTTTGCAGTGTTTTTCGATTTTTGGGGGTGTTCATGGTGAGGGACAGGCCATGTGGCTGGAGGCCATTTTGAGTGCTGCTACAGGCACTGGCCATGTGCTGGCAGGCAAGTGGCCATTTTGAATGCAGGCTTTGTTGTTAGGCCTGCAACCATTTTGCCTACTTTTCAACCGTTATGCCCAGGGGTAGTGAGTCTTGCATGGGCCTAGTCTTTCTGTGGGTTGTCTTGAATTTAAACATCATGGAGGGCATGGATGGATTGGGATTGTGCTGATTTTTCAGCGCTTTTTGTTTTTTGGGGCTGTACTTGTGGCCTTTTCACCAGGGGTATTTGAGTCTAGCATGGGCCTAGTCTTTCTGTGGGTTGTCTTGAATTTAAACATCATGGAGGGCATGGATGGATTGGGATTGTGCTGATTTTCCAGTGATTTTCGTTTTTTGGGGCTGTACTTGTGGCCTTTTCACCAGGGGTATTTGAGTCTAGCATGGGCCTAGTCTTTCTGTGGGCTGTCTTGAACTTAAACATCATGGAGGGCATGGATGGAATGGGATTGTGCCGATTTTGCAGTGTTTTTCGATTTTTGGGGGTGTTCATGGGGAGGGACAGGCCATGTGGCTGGTGGCCATTTTGAGTGCTGCTACAGGCACTGGCCATGTGCTGGGACGCAAGTGGCCATTTTGAATGCAGGCTTTGTTGTTAGGCCTGCAACCATTTTGCCTACTTTTCAACCTTTATGCCCAGGGGTAGTGAGTCTTGCATGGGCCTAGTCTTTCTGTGGGTTGTCTTGAATTTAAACATCATGGAGGGCATGGATGGATTGGGATTGTGCTGATTTTTCAGTGATTTTCGTATTTTGGGGCTGTACTTGTGGCCTTTTCACCAGGGGTATTTGAGTCTAGCATGGGCCTAGTCTTTCTGTGGGTTGTCTTGAATTTAAACATCATGGAGGGCATGGATGGATTGGGATTGTGCTGATTTTTCAGTGATTTTCGATTTTTGGGGCTGTACTTGTGGCCTTTTCACCAGGGGTATTTGAGTCTAGCATGGGCCTAGTCTTTCTGTGGGCTGTCTTGAACTTAAACATCATGGAGGGCATGGATGGAATGGGATTGTGCTGATTTTGCAGTGTTTTTCGATTTTTGGGGGTGTTCATGGGGAGGGACAAGCCATGTGGCTGGTGGCCATTTTGAGTGCTGCTACAGGCACTGGCCATGTGCTGGCAGGCAAGTGGCCATTTTGAATGCAGGCTTTGTTGTTAGGCCTGCAACCATTTTGCCTACTTTTCAACCTTTATGCCCAGG
The DNA here is from genome assembly GCF_964263255.1 of Lissotriton vulgaris. NCBI lineage: Eukaryota > Metazoa > Chordata > Amphibia > Caudata > Salamandridae > Lissotriton > Lissotriton vulgaris. The sequence continues at coordinate 1,571,683,576 of NC_141691.1, forward strand.
GGTAGTGAGTCTTGCATGGGCCTAGACTTTCTGTGGGTTGTCTTGAATTTAAACATCATGGAGGGCATGGATGGATTGGGATTGTGCTGATTTTTCAGTGATTTTCGTTTTTTGGGGCTGTACTTGTGGCCTTTTCACCAGGGGTATTTGAGTCTAGCATGGGCCTAGTCTTTCTGTGGGTTGTCTTGAATTTAAACATCATGGAGGGCATGGATGGATTGGGATTGTGCTGATTTTCCAGTGATGTTTTGTTTTTTGGGGCTGTACTTGTGGCCTTTTCACCAGGGGTATTTGAGTCTAGCATGGGCCTAGTCTTTCTGTGGGCTGTCTTGAACTTAAACATCATGGAGGGCATGGATGGAATGGGATTGTGCTGATTTTGCAGGTTTTTTCGATTTTTGGGGGTGTTCATGGGGAGGGACAGGCCATGTGGCTGGTGGCCATTTTGAGTGCTGCTACAGGCACTGGCCATGTGCTGGGAGGCAAGTGGCCAATTTTAAAGCAGGCTTTGTTGTTAGGCCTGCAACCATTTTGCCTACTTTTCAACCTTTATGCCCAGGGGTAGTGAGTCTTGCATGGGCCTAGTCTTTGTGTGGGTTGTCCTGAATTTAAACATCATGGAGGGCATGGATGGATTGGGATTGTGCTGATTTTTTAGTGATTTTCGTTTTTTGGGGCTGTACTTGTGGCCTTTTCACCAGGGGTATTTGAGTCTAGCATGGGCCTAGTCTTTTTGTGGGTTGTCTTGAATTTAAACATCATGGAGGGCATGGATGGATTGGGATTGTGCTGATTTTTCAGTGATTTTCGTTTTTTGGGGCTGTACTTGTGGCCTTTTCACCAGGGGTATTTGAGTCTAGCATGGGCCTAGTCTTTCTGTGGGCTGTCTTGGACTTAAACATCATGGAGGGCATGGATGGAATGGGATTGTGCTGATTTTGCAGTGTTTTTCGATTTTTGGGGGTGTTCATGGGGAGGGACAGGACATGTGGCTGGTGGCCATTTTGAGTGCTGCTACAGGCACTGGCCATGTGCTGGGAGGCAAGTGGCCATTTTGAATGCAGGCTTTGTTGATAGGCCTGCAACCATTTTGCCTACTTTTCAACCTTTATGCCCAGGGGTAGTGAGTCTTGCATGGGCCTAGTCTTTCTGTGGGTTGTCTTGAATTTAAACATCATGGAGGGCATGGATGGATTGGGATTGTGCTGATTTTTCAGTGATTTTCGTTTTTTGGGGCTGTACTTGTGGCCTTTTCACCAGGGGTATTTGAGTCTAGCATGGGCCTAGTCTTTCTGTGGGTTGTCTTGAAATTAAACATCATGGAGGGCATGGATGGATTGGGATTGTGCTGATTTTCCAATGATTTTCGTTTTTTGGAGCTGTACTTGTGGCCTTTTCACCAGGGGTATTTGAGTCTAGCATGGGCCTAGTCTTTCTGTGGGCTGTCTTGAACTTAAACATCATGGAGGGCATGGATGGAATGGGATTGTGCTGATTTTGCAGTGTTTTTCGATTTTTGAGGGTGTTCATGGGGAGGGACAGGCCATGTGGCTGGTGGCCATTTTGAGTGCTGCTACAGGCACTGGCCATGTGCTGGGAGGCAAGTGGCCATTTTGAATGCAGGCTTTGTTGTTAGGCCTGCAACCATTTTGCCTACTTTTCAACCTTTATGCCCAGGGGTAGTGAGTCTTGCATGGGCCTAGTCTTTCTGTGGGTTATCTTGAATTTAAACATCATGGAGGGCATGGATGGATTGGGATTGTGCTGATTTTTCAGTGATTTTCGTTTTTTGGGGCTGTACTTGTGGCCTTTTCACCAGGGGTATTTGAGTCTAGCATGGGCCTAGTCTTTCTGTGGGTTGTCTTGAATTTAAACATCATGGAGGGCATGGATGGATTGGGATTGTGCTGATTTTCCAGTGATTTTTGTTTTTTGGGGCTGTACTTGTGGCCTTTTCACCAGGGGTATTTGAGTCTAGCATGGGCCTAGTCTTTCTGTGGGCTGTCTTGAACTTAAACATCATGGAGGGCATGGATGGAATGGGATTGTGCTGATTTTGCAGGTTTTTTCGATTTTTGGGGGTGTTCATGGGGAAGGACAGGCCATGTGGCTGGTGGCCATTTTGAGTGCTGCTACAGGCACTGGCCATGTGCTGGGAGGCAAGTGGCCAATTTTAAAGCAGGCTTTGTTGTTAGGCCTGCAACCATTTTGCCTACTTTTCAACCTTTATGCCCAGGGGTAGTGAGTCTTGCATGGGCCTAGTCTTTGTGTGGGTTGTCCTGAATTTAAACATCATGGAGGGCATGGATGGATTGGGATTGTGCTGATTTTCCAATGATTTTCGTTTTTTGGGGCTGTACTTGTGGCCTTTTCACCAGGGGTATTTGAGTCTAGCATGGGCCTAGTCTTTTTGTGGGTTGTCTTGAATTTAAACATCATGGAGGGCATGGATGGATTGGGATTGTGCTGATTTTTCAGTGATTTTCGTTTTTTGGGGCTGTACTTGTGGCCTTTTCACCAGGGGTATTTGAGTCTAGCATGGGCCTAGTCTTTCTGTGGGCTGTCTTGGACTTAAACATCATGGAGGGCATGGATGGAATGGGATTGTGCTGATTTTGCAGTGTTTTTCGATTTTTGGGGGTGTTCATGGGGAGGGACAGGCCATGTGGCTGGTGGCCATTTTGAGTGCTGCTACAGGCACTGGCCATGTGCTGGGAGGCAAGTGGCCATTTTGAATGCAGGCTTTGTTGATAGGCCTGCAACCATTTTGCCTACTTTTCAACCTTTATGCCCAGGGGTAGTGAGTCTTGCATGGGCCTAGTCTTTCTGTGGGTTGTCTTGAATTTAAACATCATGGAGGGCATGGATGGATTGGGATTGTGCTGATTTTTCAGTGATTTTCGTTTTTTGGGGCTGTACTTGTGGCCTTTTCACCAGGGGTATTTGAGTCTAGCATGGGCCTAGTCTTTCTGTGGGTTGTCTTGAAATTAAACATCATGGAGGGCATGGATGGATTGGGATTGTGCTGATTTTCCAATGATTTTCGTTTTTTGGGGCTGTACTTGTGGCCTTTTCACCAGGGGTATTTGAGTCTAGCATGGGCCTAGTCTTTCTGTGGGCTGTCTTGAACTTAAACATCATGGAGGGCATGGATGGAATGGGATTGTGCTGATTTTGCAGTGTTTTTCGATTTTTGGGGGTGTTCATGGGGAGGGACAGGCCATGTGGCTGGTGGCCATTTTGAGTGCTGCTACAGGCACTGGCCATGTGCTGGGAGGCAAGTGGCCATTTTGAATGCAGGCTTTGTTGTTAGGCCTGCAACCATTTTGCCTACTTTTCAACCTTTATGCCCAGGGGTAGTGAGTCTTGCATGGGCCTAGTCTTTCTGTGGGTTGTCTTGAATTTAAACATCATGGAGGGCATGGATGGATTGGGATTGTGCTGATTTTTCAGTGATTTTCGTTTTTTGGGGCTGTACTTGTGGGCTTTTCACCAGGGGTATTTGAGTCTAGCATGGGCCTAGTCTTTCTGTGGGTTGTCTTGAATTTAAACATCATGGAGGGCATGGATGGATTGGGATTGTGCTGATTTTTCAGTGATTTTCGTTTTTTGGGGCTGTACTTGTGGCTTTTCACCAGGGGTATTTGAGTCTAGCATGGGCCTAGTCTTTCTGTGGGCTGTCTTGGACTTAAACATCATGGAGGGCAAGGATCGAATGGGATTGTGCTGATTTTGCAGTGTTTTTCGATTTTTGGGGGTGTTCATGGGGAGGGACAGGCCTTGTGGCTGGTGGCCATTTTGAGTGCTGCTACAGGCACTGGCCATGTGCTGGGAGGCAAGTGGCCATTTTGAATGCAGGCTTTGTTGTTAGGCCTGCAACCATTTTGCCCACTTTTCAACCTTTATGCCCAGGGGTAGTGAGTCTTGCATGGGCCTAGTCTTTCTGTGGGTTGTCTTGAATTTAAACATCATGGAGGGCATGGATGGATTGGGATTGTGCTGATTTTTCAGTGATTTTCGTTTTTTGGGGCTGTACTTGTGGCCTTTTCACCAGGGGTATTTGAGTCTAGCATGGGCCTAGTCTTTCTGTGGGTTGTCTTGAATTTAAACATCATGGAGGGCATGGATGGATTGGGATTCTGCTGATTTTTCAGTGATTTTCGTTTTTTCGGGCTGTACTTGTGGCCTTTTCACCAAGGGTATTTGAGTCTAGCATGGGCCTAGTCTTTCTGTGGGCTGTCTTGAACTTAAACATCATGGAGGGCATGGATGGAATGGGATTGTGCTGATTTTGCAGTGTTTTTCGATTTTTGGGGGTGTTCATGGGGAGGGACAGTCCATGTGGCTGGTGGTTATTTTGAGTGCTGCTACAGGCACTGGCCATGTGCTGGGAGGCAAGTGGCCATTTTGAATGCAGGCTTTGTTGTTAGGCCTGCAACCATTTTGCCTACTTTTCAACCTTTATACCCAGGGGTAGTGAGTCTTGCATGGGCCTAGTCTTTCTGTGGGTTGTCTTGAATTTAAACATCATGGAGGGCATGGATGGATTGGGATTGTGCTGATTTTTCAGTGATTTTCATTTTTTGGGGCTGTACTTGTGGCCTTTTCACCAGGGGTATTTGAGTCTAGCATGGGCCTAGTCTTACTGTGGGTTGTCTTGAATTTAAACATCATGGAGGGCATGGATGGATTGGGATTGTGCTGATTTTTCAGTGATTTTCGTTTTTTGGGGCTGTACTTGTGGCCTTTTCACCAGGGGTATTTGAGTCTAGCATGGGCCTAGTCTTTCTGTGGGCTGTCTTGAACTTAAACATCATGGAGGGCATGGATAGAATGGGATTGTGCTGATTTTGCAGTGTTTTTCGATTTTTGGGGGTGTTCATGGGGAGGGACAGGCCATGTGGCTGGTGGCCATTTTGAGTGCTGCTACAGGCACTGGCCATGTGCTGGGAGGCAAGTGGCCATTTTGAATGCAGGCTTTGTTGTTAGGCCTGCAACCATTTTGCCTACTTTTCAACCTTTATGCCCAGGGGTAGTGAATCTTGCATGGGCCTAGTCTTTCTGTGGGTTGTCTTGAATTTAAACATCATGGAGGGCATGGATGGATTGGGATTGTGCTGATTTTTCAGTGATTTTCGTTTTTTGGGGCTGTACTTGTGGCCTTTTCACCAGGGGTATTTGAGTCTATCATGGGCCTAGTCTTTCTGTGGGTTGTCTTGAATTTAAACATCATGGAGGGCATGGATGGATTGGGATTGAGCTGATTTTTCAGTGATTTTCGTTTTTTGGGGCTGTACTTGTGGCCTTTTCACCAGGGGTATTTGAGTCTAGCATGGGCCTAGTCTTTCTGTGGGCTGTCTTGAACTTAAACATCATGGAGGGCATGGATGGAATGGGATTGTGCTGATTTTGCAGTGTTTTTCGATTTTTGGGGTTGTTCATGGGGAGGGACAGGCCATGTGGCTGCTGGCCATTTTGAGTGCTGCTACAGGCACTGGCCATGTGCTGGGAGGCAAGTGGCCATTTTGAATGCAGGCTTTGTTGTTAGGCCTGTAACCATTTTGCCTACTTTTCAACCTTTATGCCCAGGGGTAGTGAGTCTTGCATGGGCCTAGTCTTTCTGTGGGTTGTCTTGAATTTAAACATCATGGAGGGCATGGATGGATTGGGATTGTGCTGATTTTTCAGTGATTTTCGTTTTTTGGGGCTGTACTTGTGGCCTTTTCACCAGGGGTATTTGAGTCTAGCATGGGCCTAGTCTTTCTGTGGGTTGTCTTGAATTTAAACATCATGGAGGGCATGGATGGATTGGGATTGTGCTGATTTTCCAGTGATTTTCGTTTTTTGGGGCTGTACTTGTGGCCTCAGGGGTATTTGAGTCTAGCATGGGCCTAGTCTTTCAGTGGGCTGTCTTGAACTTAAACATCATGGAGGGCATGGATGGAATGGGATTGGGCTGATTTTGCAGTGTTTTTCGATTTTTGGGGGTGTTCATGGGAAGGGACAGGCCATGTGGCTGGTGGCCATTTTGAGTGCTGCTACAGGCACTGGCCATGTGCTGGGAGGCAAGTGGCCATTTTGAATGCAGGCTTTGTTGTTAGGCCTGCAACCATTTTGCCTACTTTTCAACCTTTTTGCCCAGGGGTAGTGAGTCTTGCATGGGCCTAGTCTTTCTGTGGGTTGTCTTGAATTTAAACATCATGGAGGGCATGGATGGATTTGGATTGTGCTGATTTTTCAGTGATTTTCGTTTTTTGGGGCTGTACTTGTGGCCTTTTCACCAGGGGTATTTGAGTCTAGCATGGGCCTAGTCTTTCTGTGGGTTGTCTTGAATTTAAACATCATGGAGGGCATGGATGGATTGGGATTGTGCTGATTTTTCAGTGATTTTCGTTTTTTGGGGCTGTACTTGTGGCCTTTTCACCAGGGGTATTTGAGTCTAGCATGGGCCTAGTCTTTCTGTGGGCTGTCTTGAACTTAAACATCATGGAGGGCATGGATGGAATGGGATTGTGCTGATTTTGCAGTGTTTTTCGATTTTTGGGGTTGTTCATGGGGAGGGGCAGGCCATGTGGCTGGTGGCCATTTTGAGTGCTGCTACAGGCACTGGCCATGTGCTGGGAGGCAAGTGGCCATTTTGAATGCAGGCTTTGTTGTTAGGCCGGCAACCATTTTGCCTACTTTTCAACCTTTATGCCCAGGGGTAGTGAGTCTTGCATGGGCCTAGTCTTTCTGTGGGTTGTCTTGAATTTAAACATCATGGAGGGCATGGATGGATTGGGATTGTGCTGATTTTTCAGTGATTTTCGTTTTTTGAGGGTTTTCCTTGTGGCCTTTTCACCAGGGGTATTTGAGTCTAGCATGGGCATAGTCTTTCTGTGGGCTGTCTTGAATTTAAACATCATGGCGGGCATGGATGGATTGGGATTGTGCTGATTTTCCAGTGATTTTCGTTTTTTGGGGCTGTACTTGTGGCCTTTTCACCAGGGTCATTTGAGTCTAGCATGGGCCTAGTCTTTCTGTGGGCTGTCTTGAACTTAAACATCATGGAGGGCATGGATGGAATGGGATTGTGCTGATTTTTCTGTTTTTTTTACGATTTTTTTTGTGGTGTATAACTGAACTGATGTTCCTCTGTCTTCCATTGTTTTTAGGTGCACAAGACTCAAGAGAACCACCAGTGCCAGGAAGAAGTCCTGCAGCGGTGTGTGTGTGCAGCATAACATCACGCGACGTCACGTCTGGCCTCAGACAACTCTACGATTCGTGCAACTGCGGCCTGCTGTCTGATCTGCTCTGAAGAAGATGGCCCCAAAAAAAGTTTTCCGTAGCTCCTCTAGCAAGAAAGTTGCTAGTAAGGAGCAGAAGACGCAAGTTACCAAGGAGGCTGGTGGGCCAACCGCCACGTTTTTTGGGAGCAAAAAAAAAGTACGCCTGCAGCAGCAGCAGGATCTGCTGGGGACCAAGCTGGGAGCAGCACCCCTGCTCCATTGGGTTCAGTGCCTCCACCACCACGCCAACTTAAGTCAAACCCCTTGAGTGCTTCAGAGGCAGTCAGTGCACTTCTCCAATCACCATTGACCAGTGATGTTGGCTCATCGCAAGAAAGTAGCAGCAATGTCCCTGAATCAATACAGGTTGTTGTAACTCATCTGACAAGTGTTGAACAACCACAGCCGCAACAACAACACCATGTGCAAGTACATGCCCAAGTACATGTGGAAGGAGAGGCAGCAAAAGGAGATGCGCAAGCAGAGGTGCGTGGAGGGTCACAAGTGCCCACAATAGTTGTTCCTCCCAAAGTAGGGGCACATCAGGAAATCGACAATGAAGTCGAGGTATCATTGGAAGCCACTCCTCCTGATGATCATTCATTGTCTTCCACATCCCTAGCAAGGAAAAGATCAAGGGGGGTGTCTACATCTTCTTCAAGCCCACCTCCTTCTGATGATACGGATCCAGCTTGGAAACCACCACTGCGGTCTGAGAGTGAGGCACACCATGATCTGACAAAGGTACCTAAGCGTAAAAGGAAGGTCGTCGAAAAACTCATACCTATAGAGTGTGATGAGGCTCAACAAGAAGTGACAGATACTGCTGGTGATGAAGCCTCTCACGATGACGACGAGCCAGTCATCACAAAGGTCACTGCAGCCCCACCGGGCATGCAGCAAAGAGACATTTTGACCCTATCCCGAGAAGCTGCTGAGCGTGATGATGATGTCGACGAGGAGGCAATGGAAATGGAAACACAGCAATCATTAGATTTGGAGTTAAGTAGTACACCAACACCTACCGCTTCCATATTTCTTCCTCACAAGAAGGTACCCACCTCGACCTCAATTCGTGGTGGTGAAAGTGCAAAACGTACTGAAGTTCGGCAATCCACATCCTCCACTTCATCTGGCATTAGCAGCAGGACCACCACCACCAGTATCGCCGCCTACTCCGGCCCCCAAAGACATTTCAAGTCTCCAGTTTGGGACTTCTTTAGTGTTTGCCCAAAAATGGAAAACCTAGCCATTTGTAGCATTTGTAAGCTTCGAGTTAGTCGTGGTAAGCTTGGTTCTAACTATGGTACTGGAGGCCAGAGAGGTCATCTTAGGAGAGCGCACCCTGTCCAATGGTTTCCGCACCTAGAGGCGGTCAAGGAAGCCGGAATTGCACGTAATGAAAACGTTGATTTTTCATCTGATGATGACGAGGAGGAAGAAGACGATTCAAACACTTCACTTACACCCAGTACCCCTGTCAGCAGCACACCCCATGTGAGGCACACTAAGAGTGTGGGAGAGAGTGAGACATCAATGAGGAAAAGTTCATCAGCGAGCGTAACTGGGTCGAAGATATCATCATCATCCCGTAAATCCTTGGTCCAGGGCAACATTAAAAAGATGTTGTTTACAGAAGCGCAATATGAACGCAACCACCCACTGACGCATCTGTATAACACTAAGCTGGCTAAAATGCTAGCTCTGGACCTTCTCCCTTTTTCTTTTGTAGAAGGGGTTGGTTTTCTAGAATTAGTGGCAGCGCTCTGCCCTAAATGGAAGGTTCCTAGCCGGTTCTATTTTGCCCGAGTTGCGGTTCCAGCACTACATAAAGATGTTCTGAAGGTGATTGGGCAGCTTTGCAGAAGAGTGCTGTTCACACTATACATATGACAACAGACATGTGGACCAGTGGCGCAGGCGCTGATTACATGTGCATCACTGCACACTGGGTCTCTTTTTCAGGGGGTAAAGCAAAGCTAAACACAGGTGTTGACACGGACATTGTTTTTAAAGCTGCTCGGAAACATGCAGCACTAGCCATGTTTGGTTTGGAGAAACGTCACACAGCAGAAAACATTTTGGATGTCTTTAACACAAAGGTCCTTAACTGGCTGTCCCCACTAAAACGCCAGGTTGGTTATGTTTCCACAGACAATGGCTCCAATATAGTTAAGGCCAGGAGGGACGGTCACTATTTCAGAGTGCCGTGTTTGGCGCACTGTATAAACCTGGTTGTCCAAAAATTCTTGGGTAATAAAGGCAGTGCATCGTACAGTGTATTGGACACCTGCCGAAAAATGTGCAAGCATTTCAGCCATTCTTTTAAGGCCCGGAAGCAGCTGAGGAGCCTGCTATATCAACGTCAAATGCCAGTGAAAGCACTCATCCAGGAGGTGGTAACACGTTGGAACTCAACCTTCTACATGCTTGAGCGTCTGTATGAGCAGTATACGGAACTCGATCAATATTTCCTTACAGAGGGTACAGAGGAGCTGAGGATGGGTGCGGCGCAATGGAACATAGTTCAAAGCCTGACACGCATGCTTCGTCCTTTTGAGTTCTTCACGCGTGCAGTCAGCAAGGAGGACTCTAATTTGGGAAAAGCTATCCCATTGTTGTACATGCTGGAGGACCAACTGAAGGAGGTGTGTTCTGTGTTTGAAAAAGATGAAAAAAACCAAGACTCTTTGCTTCTGGCTGAGAAATTATTAGAGCTCCTACAAGGTGATGAACGTCTTAAAAAGATCCACTCAGAAGAGCATTACATTTGTGCTACTATTCTGGATCCACGCTACAAAAAGGCGCTGGCAGGCCAAGCATTCTTTCCTTTTGATGATGAACATGTTCCAAAGTACAAACATTGGCTAGCCTTGTCAGCCAAGAGGTTTGAAAGAGAACGGCTGAAAATTGAAGGAAATGGCAGTACATCAGCAGGCCATTCCCAGTCAAAACAATCCACTTCTGCACCTGTGGCTGTGGCACAAGTGACCTCTCAGCCGTTAAAGACACCGGCAACCGGATCATCTGCATGAGACACAACAGAAACATTGGAGGCTGAAGAGGATTGGCTAGCTCTGCGTGGGTTTGGTTCTCAAAAGGTCATAGGCACAGCAAGAGCTAAGCAAAGTGGAGGAACCTTGGATGAGGACCTTGAGTCGATGGTGAAGGACTATCTGAATGACTCAACAGAGGTCTATGTTAATTCTGACCCATTGGCGTATTGGCATGGGAAAAAAGAATTGTGGCCACAGCTCACCAACCTGGCTTTAAACTACTTGTCTTGCCCACTCGCAAGCGTGTCTTCTGAACGGGTTTTCAGTGCTGCTGGTGGCATTGTAACTCCCAAACGGAGCCGCCTCTCGCCCAAAAATGTGGAGAGGTTAACAATGATCAAGATGAATCAGCACCTCATACCACCAGATTTCAGAGTACGAGAAAGCGTGCCGGATGAAGAGGAGGTGGCCAGCAACATAGATGAGGGAATTTCTACTCTGTCAGGTGACACTGAGCTCACCCTGCCTGAATTCGCAGAGTATGATGACGAAGCCTTATTTTTATTCCTGGACCGTGATACCGAGCCCTGAAAATTAGACAACGAATCAATAACTTTCTTTTTCGTCCTTATTCACTTTTATTCCTGTGTGTCTGTCTTTCTTTATTGTGCACAGTTAATATATTTCAAACTTTAATCAGATAATCACAAAATCAAGCCCATCAGCAGAACTGTCTTCACTGGTTTGCTAATTGATTTGAAGTTGCCACAGTCTGCATTCCTCAGGTTCACAAGTTCAGAAGAACATGCTCCTCTATCCTCCTCCTCCAGACTCCTATTTCCATCAAACCAGAGGGCTGGTTTACGCCCAATGAAGAAAGACTCAGCACTTGTGGGGGTGTTGTTGTACCTCTTTGCAGGTGAGTTGACGGCTCTGGGACCATTGTTGGGAAGCTCTAATACCGGATAAAAGTGGTTTGGACCAAATCCCAGGTGGAATTTTTTTTGTGTTTTTGATGACTTGCTTGCCATTTAGGTGCTCTTAGGGGGGGTTCCGTCTGTTTGTGGGTGAGTTTCATGGTCTGGGAGCACTGCTGGGACACTCTAATCTTGATTGCATTTGTTTTTCAGGAAATCCGTGGTGGCAACCCCGACTTATGGCCTAGCCACGCAGCGCGTTTGGACCGAAGGCCGAGAAATATTGCAAGTATGAGATTTTGCTTTTGGCCTGTTTGGGGGTGTTATGCTTCTTGGCGGGTGGGTTGGCGGGTCTTGGGGCATTCCTGGGAAGGTCTAATACCGGGTAGAAGTGGTTGGGACAAAATCCAGGCCGATTTTTTTTTTGCTATTTCTGACATTTTGCTCAATGTAGCGTTTTCGGGGGCCTGTTTGTGGGGCTTCCTGGTGTTTGTGGGTGAGTTTCGGGGTCTGGGAGCACTGCTGGGACACTCTAATCTTGATTGCATTTGCTTTTCAGGAAATCCGTGGTGGCAACCCCGACTTATGGCCTAGCTACGCAGCGCGTTTGGACCGAAGGCCGAGAAATATTGCAAGTATGAGATTTTGCTTTTGGCCTGTTTGGGGGTGTTATGCTTCTTGGCGGGTGTGTTGGCGGGTCTTGGGGCATTCCTGGGAAGGTCTAATACCGGGTAGAAGTGGTTGGGACAAAATCCAGGCCGATTTTTTTTGTGCTATTTCTGACATTTTGCACAATGTAGCGTTTTTGGGGGCCTGTTTGTGGGGCTTCCTGGTGTTTGTGGGTGGGTTTCGGGGTCTGGGAGCACTGCTGGCTATAGATACTTTACTTTGCAAGAGGTTTGAAGCAAATCCATGGTGGCAGAGGGGAGTTAGGGCCTAGCTGCAGAGCGCGCGCTGAGTGTTTGGGGAAATTGGAAAGAAAATGACTGTCTCCATTTTTGTACTTTTGCTTTTTGGCTGTTTGGGGGGTCTTTTACTAGTTTTCTCCTGGGTTGACGGCTCTGGGGCCATTCCTGGGAAGGTCTAATACCGGGTAGAAGTGGTTGGGACAAAATCCAGGCCGATTTTTTTTTTGCTATTTCTGACATTTTGCTCAATGTAGCGTTTTCGGGGGCCTGTTTGTGGGGCTTCCTGGTGTTTGTGGGTGAGTTTCGGGGTCTGGGAGCACTGCTGGGACACTCTAATCTTGATTGCATTTGCTTTTCAGGAAATCCGTGGTGGCAACCCCGACTTATGGCCTAGCTACGCAGCGCGTTTGGACCGAAGGCCGAGAAATATTGCAAGTATGAGATTTTGCTTTTGGCCTGTTTGGGGGTGTTATGCTTCTTGGCGGGTATGTTGGCGGGTCTTGGGGCATTCCTGGGAAGGTCTAATACCGGGTAGAAGTGGTTGGGACAACATCCAGGCCGATTTTTTTTTTGCTATTTCTGACATTTTGCTTAAAGTAGCGTTTTCGGGGGCCTGTTTGTGGGGCTTCCTGGTGTTTGTGGGTGGGTTTCGGGGTCTGGGAGCACTGCTGGCTATTGATACTTTACTTTGCAAGAGGTTTGAAGCAAATCCATGGTGGCAGAGGGGAGTTAGGGCCTAGCTGCAGAGCGCGCGCGGAGTGTTTTGGGAAATTGGAAAGAAAATGACTGTCCCCATTTTTGTACTTTTGCTTTTTGACTGTTTGGGGGTCTTTTACTAGTTTTCTCCTGGGTTGACGGCTCTGGGGCCATTCCTGGGAAGGTCTAATACCGGGTAGAAGTGGTTGGGACAAAATCCAGGCCTTTTTTTTTTTGCTATTTCTGACATTTTGCTCAATGTAGCGTTTTCGGGGGCCAGTTTGTGGGGCTTTCTGGGGTTTGTGGGTGAGTTTCGGGGTCTGGGAGCACTGCTGGGACACTCTAATCTTGATTGCATTTGCTTTTCAGGAAATCCGTGGTGGCAACCCCGACTTATGGCCTAGCTACGCAGCGCGTTTGGACCGAAGGCCGAGAAATATTGCAAGTATGAGGTTTTGCTTTTGGCCTGTTTGGGGGTGTTATGCTTCTTGGCGGGTGTGTTGGCAGGTCTTGGGGCATTCCTGGGAAGGTCTAATACCGGGTAGAAGTGGTTGGGACAAAATCCACGCCGAAAAGCCTTTTGGCACTTTTTGTAACTTAGGGTTCGTTAGGGTTAGCCCTAGCAGCAGGATTGCATGTCTTTCGGAGTGTTCTAGATTTTTGCAACTGAGTTCTGGGGTCTTAGAGCACTCGTGAGAATGTGTAATTTTGGTTGCAAGTCATTTGAAGAAAATCCATGGTGGGAAAGGGGGGATTTGGCATAGTTAAAGAAAGCCTTTGCCACTATTCTTAACTTAGGGTTCGTTAGGGTTAGCAGTATTTCTATTGCATGTGTTTGGGTGGGGGAGTTTTCGAGTCTTGGAGCGAGGCTGGCTATGGATACTTTTGCTTGGTTGCTTGCAAGTGGTTTGAATGCAATCCACGGTGGGTAAGGGGGTACTTGGGCCTACTTTTACTTTCAAAGTACGTTTTGTCACCAGTTTTTTGCTAGGCCTAGTTTTTTGAGATTTGATTGGGGGTCTTCTACATTTTTGCGACTGGCTTTAGTAAGGGTCTAGGTGGTGGAGCACTGCTGGGAAGATGTAATTTTGTTCTAAAACACAGTTTACAGGACACCTAGCTTGAGGGGAAAGATCCGCTACATTAATTTGCCCATACTTATTTATCCTTTAAAAGGTGACTCTGACAGAGTACGCACTTTAAAAAATATTGTACTGTCTACTAGGAAAATCAAAGTGTGACTTTTTGCACTCCACAGCCTACATACCTTATATTTATTTATCAGTGGTGTTGTAATATTATATCACTTCCTGTTTTTCGTTGAATAATTACAGGCCGGGTTTCAGTCTGTGCAATGGGGAAAAAAGGATGGAGTCAGGCTTCACATTAGCGAGCTACAATTCAGCATCAGCCAGGCAGTGGACAGGGTGTCTTCTGGTGACCAACATCGTTGGACGAAGCGTCAGCTGCAATGGAGGAGTGCCGCTAATAAGAGGATTTTTTTTTCTGCAGGCAACTTACTTACCAAATTCAACAGGACAACTACAACAACATAGAGATACAGTATCCTTTGTCTTTTTCTCGGACTGTGACTGCATTTCTTGGATCTCTCTCTGCTTCTAAATTGATCCCTTAGCACATCACTTAGTCCACTCCACTATCACATCTGCACCACACATAGTCATTTGTAAGTGCTCCTACGTAATCAGCAAGTCGCAGCACGCCCCAGCCCGTAGAGGACTGGGATGGCCCCAATGATGAAGCATGTCACCAAGGGGCAACCCTGGCGAGTGAGGGGACACCTAGAAAAAGAGCAATTTCTCCTTTTCTATCTACTATACCTTCCAGACCAACCCCATTGAGTGTTGTGAATGGATTTATAGTGACCAGCAAGGCTCTCAGGTATCTGGCAACAGAGACCTTATGTTGAATATAGTTATCAATAATTCCACACACGCCCTGTACTGTCGCATTCTTTCTTCCACAGTTGTCGAAAGTACTTTTTACTTTTCACTGACATGCATCCAGTAGTGCATGCACTTTCAAAGATTGATGGATAGGTTTGTACCCAAAGATTTGTTTATGTTCAATTGTTTGTCCATGCTGTGCTTTTTTTACAGGGTGTCTTCTGGTGACCAACATCGATGGACGAAGCGTTAGCTGAAATGGAGGAGTGCCGCTAATAAGAGGATTTTTTTTCTGCAGGCAACTTACTTACCACTTTCAACAGGACAACTACAACAACATAGAGATACAGTATCCATTGTGTTTTTCTCTGACTGTGACTGCATTTCTTGGATATCTCTCTGCTTCTAAATTGATCCCTTAACACATCACTTAGTCCACTCCACTATCACATCTGCACCACACATAGTCATTTGTAAGTGCTCCTACGTAATCCACAAGTCGCAGCACGCCCCAGCCCGTAGAGGACTGGGATGGCCCCAATGAAGAAGCATGTCACCAAGGGGCAACCCTGGTGAGTGAGGGGACACCTAGAAAAAGAGCAATTTCTCCTTTTCTATCTACTATACCTTCCAGACCAACCCCATTGAGTGTTGTGAATGGATTTATAGTGACCAGCAAGGCTCTCAGGTATCTGGCAACAGAGACCTTATGTTGAACATAGTTATCAATAATTCCACACACGCCCTGTACTGTCGCATTCTTTCTTCCACAGTTGTCGAAAGTACTACTTACTTTTCACTGACATGCATCCAGTAGTGCATGCACTTTCAAAGATTGATGGATAGGTTTGTATCCAAAGATTTGTTTATGTTCAATTGTTTGTCCATGCTGTGCTTTTTTTACAGGGTGTCTTCTGGTGACCAACATCGATGGACGAAGCGTCAGCTGAAATGGAGGAGTGCCGCTAATAAGAGGATTTTTTTTCTGCAGGCAACTTACTTACCACTTTCAACAGGACAACTACAACAACATAGAGATACAGTATCCATTGTGTTTTTCTCTGACTGTGACTGCATTTCTTGGATCTCTCTCTGCTTCTAAATTGATCCCTTAACACATTACTTAGTCCACTCCACAATCACATCTGCACCACACATAGTCATTTGTAAGTGCTCCTACGTAATTCGCAAGTCGCAGCACGCCCCAGCCCGATAGAGGACTGGGATGGCCCCAATGATGAAGCATGTCACCAAGGGGCAACCCTGGTGAGTGAGGGGACACCTAGAAAAAGAGCAATTTCTCCTTTTCTATCTACTATACCTTCCAGTCCAACCCCATTGAGTGTGGTGAATGGATTTATAGTGACCAGCAAGGCTCTCAGGTATCTCGCAATAGAGACCTTGTGTTGAATATAGTTATCAATAATTCCACACACGCCCTGTACTGTCGCATTCTTTCTTCCACAGTTGTCGAAAGTACTACTTACTTTTCACTGACATGCATGCAGTAGTGCATGCACTTTCAAAGATTGATGGGTAGGTTTGTACCCAAAGATTTGTTTATGTTCACAATTGTTTGTCCATGCTGTGCTATTTTTTCTTGTCTCCCAAAACCTTTCCCAAAAACCCCCGTACCCATCCATTTTTCAAACCCTAACCCTCTTCCCCCGGGCTGTGTGGTTTTGATTGATGTGTGACTAAATTACAGCAATAAATCCACACACTTGCTGGGGAGGATAAGGTGATAGCAACAGGCTGGTGAAGAAATCCGAGGATATATTCTTACTCTGCTTGACAAAGACCCATGGCTAATGTCAAAGAACTTCAACCGAATTAGTAGTTATACTTTACCATTTGTTAGGCTACAATGTGGCACTGTTCTAGTGTACTTCTGTCACCTGCTATATTCTATATTGTACCGTTGAATTGCTCAGGAGGACAAACCAGATTTAATTTTCTTTTTTTTCATAGGCATGTAACTACCACTGTGTCACACCACTAGTAGCACCGCTATGAGGAAATTTTATCCGCCCAGGATTGCCAACCTTATTCGCTGTTTCCCGTGGAGCCAGCCCTGGGTCTAGCCCTACTTTCAAACACAAATTACAGGTAAGATAAGCGTTTGGTGATTTGGGAGTATAATAGAGTATTAGGAGAGACGAGAGACTGATGGTAGTACTACTAAAGTCCTAGGACTCTTGAATTCACTTCACTTACTGTGTGAGAGGCACTTAGTGTTGAAAACATTTGGGCATTTACACTTAAAGGAAGAAAATGGAACTAAACTTTCAGGAAAACAAAGTCAGTGTTAAACCCCCACCCACCAGGCAAGCAGTAAAAAACAGGTATGCTCAGATAAAGTTTGAAAAAGTATATTTATATCCCTAACAAAATATTCTCCCGCAAGACCCTCCCTAACCCCAACGATTGTCCTTCAAAAGTCCCCAAAAACCCAACTCCCAATTCCCACCCCCCAAAAGTCTCTAAAAAAGGGGCAAGGGACACTATGGGTGGATGCTGTTTACTTTTTGGGCCAGGGCATCATGCTCCTCGCTGAGCAAGGCGAGCTCCTGCTGAAGGTGGGACACCATCAGGGTACTGCGGCGCAGGCGTGCCTTCACTGCCTTGCAGGTGCAATGCCTGTGAGAGGTAGCTGTTGTCCTTGCTGCTCGGCGGTGGCGTTTGCCTTTGGCAGCCCGGCTCAGTCTGGGTGGACCACTGTGCTGGGTGGCAGCCCGTGGGGCCACGGAGGCCGATGCAGACGACGTTGTTGTTGTGGTCGACTGCACACTTTCTTCATCCTCCAGGGCCACCAGCCGCCGATATTCCGCAACAGTGGCCTCGATCCTCCGTTGCCGGGCTGCTCTAGCCAGCTCCTTCCTCCTTGTTCGTTTGGAAGGAGCATCTATATGAAGAAAGACATAGTCTGTAACCAATGCTCTTTAAGATTAACTCAATCATTCAGCAGAAATTTGTGTTGCAGTACAACTAGCAACTTGCAAGCGCATTACATAACTATTGAGGCCAGTATCTATCTAACCTCCCACTTCTTCATCCTTGCTCTAACATTAGTGGGAGTTTAAGGAACAAATTCTACGAGCACTATGGACTTCCATTGGAGTCGACTATGAAAGTACACCAGTCTTATTCTTATTCTTGTCTCTTGTTTAGGAAAATTGGTACGTTATCTTCTGCAAGCCGGCATAATGCCAGCGCAGTGAACTTGCACCCGAGAAAAAGAGACGCACGCCATGATGAGTGACCTAGACTTGCGTTGCGTTACTGTACCCGTCCAGTACATGCAGGTGGTGAAGCTCTTACTTTTCTATTACGGGTGGCACTGAGAATACTCTGTTACAAGGGCTACTGCTTAATTATTTTAACTTTCACCCTACAGTGCAAATGAGTACTAGAAATGGAAAATTGAAGAATATAAATAATCTGATTATCTATCACTTCACATGGGATGTTTTTGCTTATATATGGGATGACTTTAGGTGCTTTGCTTTTTAGTGAGTGACCAGTGATACATCCACACATGAATGACTGAGTACTACTAAACTTATTAAGAGAGGTAGGGAGTGGCCACCGTAATAAGCAGATCTATGCTGTGCTTGCAATACAAACTACTGCTACTATTGATGGTTGTATTTGGACAAAATTAAAACTTCTTTTCCTTGCCTTTCCTACACTGGAACGGACGTGCGGGTGCAGTGTTACATGCTCTTCAAAGTTACACTGAGTTCATCCACTGACCGTCTACTCTCTCTAGATCATGGGTACTCACAAACTTTCTCTCAGGGGCTAAATTTACAGTGTAGTTTGTGGCCGAGGGCCGCACTGGTGGGGGCGGAGTCAGAGGGGGCGGGGCTAAGGCAAAACGAAAACTTGTGACCATGAGGTTGCACACAGGTCCCTGCAGCAGATGCCTTCATCCACTGAGCCACCAGACCCAGCATTTACATACATCTCTCTCCCTCCTGCTCTCCCTCCTGCCCTCCCTCTCCCTCCCCCTCTGTCATCTCACTGTGTGTGTGTCTGTCTGTGTCAGCCTTTAGCCCGGGCTGAGACCGCTTCCTCAACGCGCACACACAGACAACCACACCAAAGTACTTAACATGTCTTTAAAAGACCATTAACATATTATTGAGGCTTTGTTTGTTGTAGCGCCCCTGCATCTCCACCCTGACAATCACTGCTTGCCCGGCCCCATAGAGCAGAGGCTTTGTTCTATTTCACCTCTTTGTGGCCCTGCATCTCCACTCTGCTCTGTGGGGGCCGGGGGAGCAGTGATTGTCAGAGTCGAGATGCAGGGGCGCTAACAGGTGAAATACAACAAAGCCTCCGCTCTGTGGGGCCGGGGGAGCAGTGATTGTCTGCAAGGTCTGCGCACCGCCAAGGAAGGCTTGCCGGGCCACCAACGGCACGCGGGCCGTACTATGAGTACCCCTGCTCTAGATACACATATGCTATCTAAGAGTCAGATAGTAGCATGATCCAGGTATATGGACACATACAGTTTCTGTGTCACCCACCCAGGCTGTTGTCCTTCCACCCATCATTGCTTCATCATTCACCCAGCCATGCATCTCATATTCTTGCCTTCCCAGCCACGTCTTCAATCTCAATAAGTAAGGAATATATAAGAGCTTACCTCTGGCGGCCACCACCACCGTCTCAACTCTCACAGCCGCCGCCTCCTCCCCTGAAGAATTGCCCTCCGCCTCCGTGTCGAGCACCACCACCTCCACGCTGGCCCCGCCACCAGATGTTCCACCTACAAAGTACATGTAAGAATGTTAGAATAAAGCACTCACTAGTATTTGGTCTAGGAATGAAGACATGTGAAAACAATGTAATTTGTGACTGTCTACTTTAAAGTTAAAAAAAATGTCCCTTTTTCCAGGGAAGGTTGTCTTGCTGCACTTTTTGGCACAACTGATGAAGGCTGGTTTTTTAACACGCACCATTTTTCTCCACACAGACAGAAGATGGACTTCTAACAACAAGATCAAGTTGAAACCAGGTGAGAGCTCGGCTCGACCACAAGAAATGTCTTCAATTAATCGTCAGCACTAACCTCTTTTCCATTATCAGTTAAACGTTTAGTTTTATTATGACTTAATTTTAATAAATGTGTTTACTTTTAATAAAGCTTTTAAACTTAAATAGACTCAGTGTTTTTTTGTCCAGACTAGAGTGACTGAGCGAAAGGTTTTGCAATTTTTGCAAGCATGAGTCCAGATAGAACACTTCAAAAGACATTATGGACAATCCCAGAGGACTGCACTAAGTTGATAGAGCTATTGCTGACTAGAATGGGAGTTACGCCAGCCGTGCAATCTTAGTTAGCTACAAAGACAGACTAATAATAATAATCTAGTAATACCACAGGGAGTCATAGTAGAGGCAGGATAAGAATTTAGATACAGTCTACAAGTAGATCAAAGACGATTTTGAAAAAATCAAATGAGGAACGCTAGGAAAAATAGGTACTAGTCTAAAATGAAAACTTACTGGGGCCAGCAAAGGAGCCCTCGCCTGCCCGATCCTGGCCCTGTTCAACAGCATCCGCCGCCTGCTGCTCCTGTGTCCTCCCCTCGCCCCCGGGGGAGCTGACGTACAACATGAAAGAAAGAACAGAAAACATGGATGATTGTTGCTTGTCAATGTCAACCAAATCAAACATTTCAAAACAACAATAACAAAATATTTCCGCGAAATTACATTGATTAGGGTTAGTTTTCATTGATTTGCGGACCTGCGACTTCTAAAGTCACGTAACTCACTAAACAAAGTACTGAAAGGTTCACCTAGGACTGGCAGGCAGCAGTCCACAGGCAAGACGCAAAGTGACAGACAAACTCCATTGTGATTTCAGTCAGATCAGTGACAACACTAACAGTTGCCTGCTACATAACCAGTCATTTCAATAGTCAAACTATCAATCCACCGCCACTATTTTTCTTATTGTCAGGGGTACAAAGGAAGGGGCAGATTTAAGCCCCTTGCGGCTCTTTTGCTCCGTTCTTGCGTGACTTTTGTGACGCAGCAGCTAAACAAAAGAGGCGCCATGGTGCGGCGTATAATATTATAACAACGTCACGCATTTGGGAGATGCATCCCGTTATAAAGCCCTGCGCCATCAGGGGGCGTTCCGGCGCAAGGGAGGGCATTCCTGCGCTGGAACACATCCTAAAAGTGGCTGAGGGAAATCTACAAAATTTCAATCAGTCACCTTTAGGACAATGATGCGTCACACAAACCCTGCACCTGCTTGAAGCAGACGTACGGCTTGACCCAGCATTGGGGAGATAGGGTACCCCAGAGCATTGCTGGAGCTGCGCCATCGTTGCGACGCAACTCCAGCAGTAAAGCTTCGGTGACGTTTTGGGCCCATGGTGCGCCGCATTGCAAATACGGCGCACCATGTTTGGTGGTGGTAGCGGGCCGCACAATTAATGGCGCATCCCTGCTACTTTGCAGGGATGCGACGGTAATTGCAATTCTGCCCCTTAGGGGCATACTTACTTACGCGTTCTGGCGCATCTCCAGAGATGCGCCAGATCAAATGGGTCACGCAAAACTAACCTTGCGACCATCAGATGCGCCTCATTTACAATGCGGCGCGCCCTGGCGCAAGGGTAGGCCCTTGCGTGACGCATCTCGTCACGTAAGAGCGGCGCATCGCTGGAGTCACGTCGCCGACGCAATGCAACTCCAGTAATGCTCAGGGCCACCCAATACTTAACATGCTGTGTCAGTCCTTTCGCCTGCTTCAAGCAGGCATAAGGAATTGAATTGACGTAGCAGCGTCGCAGAAGTGCCTGCGTTAAATCTTGTAGATTTCACGCAGGCAATTTTGCGAGGCGCACAGCCGCCGGACCGCCCACCCTGCGTACTAGGAACGCACCCATTGTGGTGCAGGCCCATGGCTTTATAACGTGACGCATCTCCCTAGATGCGTCATGCTGAAAATGACTCGCAGGGATGCGGCACGTTTACGCCGCTGTTGCGTCACGCAAGGCAACGTAAACGTGGCACAAGGGGCTTTTAAATTTAATCTGCCCCCTAGTGTCTAGCATTACGCAGTTCTGTAAAGTACACTCATACATAATAGTTACTCAGGCCAATGAGATCGCAAAATAGAAAACAAATAAGCATAGTAGCAACACCACTGAGAAGGAGAGCAGTGCACCTGAAATGCACAAATGATTTTGAAATATAATTTAACTACAATGTAATCGTCATCAGCGGCATTATTGGCTTGCTCCATGTAAAAAACAAATATTTGCAATACAACAACACAGAGCAGGAGAAAACATCATAGTAGTGAGTGATGAAATGGCTACTACTACTCATCAAGCCCGGGGATCTCCAAGCCGAGCTGGTCCAGCAGGTCGCGCTGCCGGTCCAGGAGGTCCGTCCAGCGATGGGATACCTGGCTGTAGGTGCGCTGGACCCCGTAGAGGTGGGATATGGCCCAGCACACCTTCTCCCACCGCTTCCGGCACTCCCGCATGTTGTAGCCGCTGGCCGCGATCCTGCCGCCTCCCGCGATGGTCCTGGGCAGGCGGCGCTGGACGAAGTAGACCAGCGCGCCCACTTCCTCCGGGCTGAAGATCTCCTGTCGCATCACCTGCTCCCCCCTCAATCGATCGCATGGTGTCCTGGCACGGGGTCCAGGACTCCTCCTCCCCGCCGCCGCTGCTGCCCTCAAGTGCCTGGGCAGCTTCACGGCGCCTGGCTTCACCATGGTCTGGGCAGGTAAGGTAGGAAGTAGAAAATTAAGAAGGAATAGGATAGGGAAGAAGAAAAGAAAAGAGTTTAAAAAAGTAGTTTAAAAGTAAAGAAAAATAGCAGAAAAGACAAAAATATACAGCTAGGAAAAGAGAGGGATAGATGAGAAGCAAAATCGTTAAAAAAAACTGAAAACAAGCAAAGGATGGCAAAGATAGCAAGAGGATTAAACACCATGCCCAGACACAGGAAATGAATGAAAAACAAGATGGCCGGCGCCCGTTCACGAGCGCGAAAGTAAGTTCGCGCGAGATTTTCCTCGCGATCTCGTGCGAACTTCTACTCGCAATGCGCTTACTGCGCGAGATTATACATAGCGGGCGGAAACGGAAATACGTCACGCAAACAAAATGGCCGCGCCCGTACTCGACCTTGGGGTAAATTTGCGTGTTGCGCTGCAAGCGGCTCGCGAATACTGCAAAAAAACTCGCGAAACAACAAGCCGCAAAAAAATAAAAAGCTCATTCGCACGAATTGGCGGCTTCCGCGGTCGGTTTCGCACGACGCCGCGCCCCGCGAATAGCGCGAAAAAAACGAAAAACGATTTTTGCAAAAGCAAAAGCAATGAGCAGGTGCAAAAGGTCAACCTCATGATTTGTAACGATTCCCTGTAGTGCTTCCTGAGGGGGCCCTCCAGAATTCGGTTGCCTGCTTGCAACTATTGTGTGACCCTGCTCTGACCTTAACTGTATGCCACAAAGGTCCTGATTTACAGCTAAGGGAGCAGACAAGCAGGTGCCAGGCTGGAACTTCAAATTCAGTGACACATTAATTAGCCCCTAATTCATTATTGTCAGTTGGGGCAGGGCAGGTGTTGTTAATAAACTAACCCCAAATTAATTCATGTCAGTTCAAGCAGGGCAGGTGGGCTTGCTTTTCCCCCCCATCTTCTACAGTGATGATGAACCAGAGGGTGGCATTGATGTAACAGAGGGTGGCATGGGTCAAAGAGAGGGTGCCAGTGGTGAAACAGAGGGTGCTGGGAGGCTGTGATGATGAACCAGACGTAGAAACAACATAGTCGCAACCGTTGCGAGCCAACAAGTAAGTTCGCAATTGCGAACTAGTACCAAATCCTCGCGAACTGGCAGAAACACTTGCAAACACAAAAAAAAAATCCGCAAATTCGCGAGAATTTGCGGATTTTCCAGATTGCGAATTCGCAAATCCGCAAAATCCGCGAACGCGAGATTCGCAAAATTCGCCCATACTTACTGTTATCCTTAATCAAAACGTGTGCCTGCATTAAGAGCAAAACAGACACAATGATATGCTAAAGTCTGGCATCTCACTTCGCCTTTTGGAAATTAAACTCCATTTTGAAAAGAGCCAACCTTCTATTAACATTGACATTGACATTTACATTTTCACATTTATTATGTTTGTGAAATGCATAAAAGAGTCCATAACTGGTGTATTTGTTTGAGGTATACTTGTTTATGTATTTGTATGTATTGTTTTGAAGTTCAAATTATAGACATTGCTTTGTGGGAGTCCATATCTTTGAGTAGAGATTCAGTGGGGGTTCAAAGAATTCAAAAGGTTACGCAACACTGAACTAATGGATGAATCATAGGGACAAATGGATAATTAAGTAATTTTGCATTCTTTGGGGCTCATTACGATGTTGGACGGAAAGCCTCCGTCCAACACCTTCTTGGATTCGGGATCAACCGACAATTCCGTCCACCAGATTACAATTCGAACGAACCTTGTTCGGTCGGATTTCCATTGTTTCCAATGGGAGCTCGTGTTAAGCCAGAGAACCAGCTGTAACACAGGCTTCTATGGGGAAAAGAGGGTGTTTGTGAAAAACCCTTCACCCTGTCCCAGGCACCCCATGGTTCTTGCCACACAGTGCAGGGTTTCACTTGAACTACCCACTAGGGCACCAACCATAGGAAGCGGTGGCCAGAGGGCCCTGCCAGGGGCCACCAAAGTCACTTTCCGACAGCCTTTTCATGTCAGACAGGCCGACACAGAAAGGCTGTTGGAAACTGACATCGTAATCCCAATGGCAGAAATACTGTCCATAGGGGGTTACAGTGCGGTTTCGACAAACATGAATAATCCGCGAGTAGCTGTGAACCAAGTCGGAATGATTGACCGGTGTACGTTCCGACCGCAAACTTCGTAATCGGGCCGGTCGGACTGTATACTGACTGAGTCAGTCAGAAGGCCTCCGACGCGGTCGGGTGGATTCCAACTATTGGGTGAAGGCTTTCCGCCCGACATTGTAATGAACCCCTTAGTGTTTAACAGTTCCTTTGACTCCTCAATTTACATCTAGAGGATCTCATGTCTCCTAAACCATATGAACATATTTAAACATGTAAAAACCTTTCCCCAGCCTATTGATTTCTCCAGAGAGTCAATAATACATATTGCAACATTGCTCCCACAAACAGGCGGAAACAATTAAACCACAAAATTGACCTTGAGTATGCAAGAATACATTAAAAAACATCCAGCTCATAGATACACATTCGAGAAGTGGGGCATTTCAATATTTCTACCAAAAGTAGAACAATACCCACTTATACCCAGTCAAGCTGAAAACATCACGGAAGATAAGAATTACTGTAATAGATATCAAATTCAAAATGTCAGAAATATTAAGGAAATTGGAGAATTGAAAATTCAGAAATTCAAACCCAAAGATCATAACACATATCCACATGACAGATAATACAAAACTTGTCTGCTCTAAAAAAAAATGAACACAAAAAAAAAGATTGGACATTATTGGTAGCATCTCTACAAAAAAGGTCATCAATGAGCGGATGGCTCTGTATACCGCAAGACAAAAAATAGTTCTTAATAGTCAAGTATGCATAAAAGGATTGAAGTCAACAATCAAGTGAAAATGCAATACTAAAAAAAAAGCAGGATGGACACAACCCAATAAGCATCAGAATGTATCAATATTTTTCTCAACTACCAATGTATTGTGCCTCCAGAGTTCTGAAAAAATAATTCCATAATGCTCCTAGGTTTCGAAACCTTTGGAAATCCAGCAATTATTACATCCTTGAAAGAAAGACGTCAAGGAAATTTTTCCACTTCAGCAGCAACAAGACTCCAATCAAAACTAGTGGAAATGTATACACGACTACTTTGGACATAATCAACCAGAAGAGAAGCTTCCGAAAATATTTTTGTGTCTACGTATCTTTAATATTATACACATATTTTTAATTGTGAAGTGAAAAACAGGAACACAAAAGTGCTGACTTATCCAAACTAGTAATGCAGTCAACTATTTCAAATACCATATTACTAACGGGTGATTGAATCTTAACCACAAACTAAACGTATTTTAAAACATTCAAGAGGAATCAAATTCATTGTAATGGAAAAATCCATTGGGGAGTTCACTTTTACAATCACTAAAATGAACTTGTAAGAAAGTGAATAATTATTTCGAGTGGATATTCTCCCCCCTCAACAAATAAAAACACTAGCCTGTCAAGGTGAATCCAAAAACTCACTAAGTTCAGCTAAGCTAAATCCCTGGTAGTAGCAGCATAGCTCAGATAAGCTTAATTTAGGGCAAGGTGTAAAGTATTTATTAAGCTTAGGTAAAATGTAAATTACGGTGGCATAATTGAAGTACTATCAGGCATTTTGCTTTATGCTTGTTACAAGAAATTTCCAAAATTACTCCATTGGGTCACTTTGCACGGTTATGTGTCATTTGCACCTGCACAGCAGAATGCAGATAAACTGTTGTTCTCAGTGCTTAACCCCTTCCCTGCTAGGCCTGCCCCTCCCCCTGTGTTAGGCCTTTTTTTGGCTATTTGGGGTAGTTCGCGCTTAGGCCCCTGACCTCTTGACCACATACGGTATCCACACCAAATTTGCACCTTTTTTCCAACATCATGGGGATTCTTAAGGTACCCAGGGTTTGTGGATTCCCCTAAAAGTGACCCAGAAATTAGCCACAGTACAGGTACATTTTGTTTTTTTCTAAAACAATGGGGAAAAAGGGCTACAGATGAAAGTGTCTGTTTTTTTCCCTGCAATGGTATTATAAAATGGGTTGTGGTGCTAAAATCAGCACCTTCCCGGCTTTCAGGGACAATCATACTTTTGTCGAAAAACCAAAATGTGTTACACAGTTTTGGCATTTTTCTGGGACATAGCCTAATTTTGCTATTTTTTGTGCATTCAATCTCTTTCCAGTTATTGGTAGAAATGGGTATGAAATCAATAATAGATTCTGGAAAGCTATACATTTTAGAAAAGTAGACAAAATTCCAAATTCAGCAAAGGGTCATTTGTGTAGATCCTTTAAGGTTTCTTCATAGAAACTAACCGTTGAATAAAGGAAAAATTGAAAATTAGTTGAAAAAAACAGTCATTTGTGTAAACGTTTTCACGTCTAACTTCTTCTAATTATGACAGCTGTTTGAAAGCAACATATTGGTACATCCGATGGACCTTTCTGATTGTGGGGATATATAGGACTTGTAGGTTCACCAAGAACTCAATTAACCCAGAGCCAATAACTCAGCAGCGTCTTGCACTGGTTTTTTATTATGTAATAGGCATATAGCAATTACTTTGGGAAAATATATACATGGAAATATTGGTATGAAAGACACCTATGCATTTCTGGAATTGGAACAAAATATAGAGAACAGTAGATATTTGCACATTTCCGAAAATGTGAGTACCTGTTAGACTTGGGGGTCTCTAGTTGGCACAGGTAGGTACTTGTGACAAATAGGGACCCTTGCCTCTAGTCAGGATAAGGGGATTACACTCCTAAAATAACCCCTGCTCACCCCTTGGTAGCTTGGCACGAGCAGACAGGCTAATCTCAGAGGCAATGTGAAAAGCATTTGAGACCACATACAGTAACCCAGTGACAACACTACAGATGGACACCACACCAGGTTTTATATAAAAAATAAGTATACTTTATATAGAGTTACCACTGACCATAAACGACAAAAATACACAATACTGGTACTTTAAGATGGTAGATTTAGCTTAGTTAAGTTCAGTTCTTAAGATGCAAAACTTTGCGTCAATGTTCCTTAGGTTGCGTTGCGCTTCCACAACAAGCAATATCGCAGCGAGGGAAATGCAGCAAAGTTCAAGTACAAAGAAATAAAGATATGAAGATCTTCCAGATGCAGCCAGCTTCTCCGGGGATGCGAGAAGTTCTCGGTTTGATGTGTGGACTGCAGTGGCGACACCCTTGTTCCTGGATGTGACAGCAGCAGCTCCACTTGCGATACTCTTCTACCACGAAGCGTGAAGCTTCCGCACGATGCGACAACTACAGCGGTGACATCCACGATGCGATGGCAGCAACTCCGACGGGGCCACGCTTCTCGGAGATGCAAGGCGCTTTTTCTTCGATGCGGTGCAGTGCGACAGTTCCAGCTGCGACACCCTCTGTTGGAGTTGCGATGGCAGGCAGAGCAATGGCGACACTCTCCGACCTCATTGCGGGACTCGATGCGATGCAATGCGACAGCTACAGCGGTGACACCCTCCTTCAGAGTTGCGATGGCAGCAGCAGCAACGGCGACACACTTCCTCTTCGTTGCGGCACTCTTCGCTCGATGCAGTGCAGAGAGACAGTTCCAGCGGCAACACCCTCCTTCGGAGTTGCGACGGCAGGCACATCGACGGCGACACGCTTCCAGCTCCTTGCGACACGTACTTCCTCAGATGGCCCAAAACAGCAGCAGGCACTTTCAAAAGAACTCAGGGGAGCTGGGGTTTAAAGTCTGTTGTCCCTGAGACTTCAGCAGGAGGCAAGCTCGCTTCCAAACCCTTGGAGATCCTTCACAAGTTGAAAGTAAAGTACACAAAGTTCCTTTCTCCTTACTTAGGCAGTAAAGCAACCACTACAGGCCAATCCCCCAAGCAGCACTTCAGTTTGGGAATAGTCTTTCTTCAGTTTCTCCAAGTTCCTCTCCTCAGTAAAGGTTTCTTCTTGTAGTCCAAAGTGATCTAATTTCTTGGGATTAGGGTCCCAATATTTATACCCCCAAATCCTTTGTTCTCTGAGGGGAGAGGGGCCTTTGCCCAGTCCAAACCAGTTCTGAAGCACTCTGTTTACCAGACTTCTCCTTTCCTTTCACAGTGCAGGGCAGAAATATCAGACACAGCCCAGGAGGTGGAGCCAGCATTGTGGAAGGCAGGCACAGCCCTATTCAAGGTTCAGGTGCAACTCCTGCCTCCCATCTATATTAAGCATGCGCCTAAAATACGTTCCGTTCGCCGAATTTGCGGATTTTCTGCAATTTCGCGGTCCGCGAATCTCACGAAATTGCAGAAAAATCAGCGAAATCGCGTTCGGGCGTATTTTCAAAAACTGAAGTACATGAAGCACTTACAGGGTTACAGCCGGACCCCAAGTTGAAGCTAATTTCTTTGTAACCATTTACAAAATGGTTACAAAGAAATTAACTTCAACTTGGGCACCTGCTGTAACCCTGTAAGTGCTTCCTGAGCGGCACCTCCAGGGTTGTTGCCTTCTTGCAACTGATCTCTGACCCTGCTCTGACCCTCGAAGCAGGGTCAGAGAATAGTTACAAGTATGGCACAATGCTCCAGGCTGTCATAAAAATTAAACCACAACAGGAAGCACTTACAGATAAGGAAGAAGGTGCCGGACTTGAAGCTCAAATTCAGTAACACATTAACCAGCCCCCGGTTGAGGCTGGGCAGGTGTGCTTTCTCCCCATAAACTACAGTGGTGAACCAGAGGGTGATGTGATGATCCAGAAGGTGCAGTTGTGAACCAGAGGGTGCTGTGATGAACTAGAAGGTGCAGTTGTGAACCAGAGGCTGCTGTGATGAACCAGAGGGCGGCAGTGATGAACCAGAGGGTGACAGTGATGAACCAGAGGGTGGCAGTGGTGAACCAGAGGGTGGCAGTGTTGAACCAGAGGGTGACAGTGATGAACCAGAGGGTGGCAGTGGTGAACCAGAGGGTGGCAGTGATGAACCAGAGGGTGGTAGTGGTGAACCAGAGGGTGGCAGTGGTGAACCAGAGGGTGACAGAGATGAACCAGAGGGTGGCAGTGATGAACCAGAGGGTGACAGTGGTGAACCAGAGGGTGCTGTGATGAACAAGAGGGTGTCAGTGATGAACCAGAGGGTTACAGTGATGAAGCAGAGGTTGGCAGTGGTGAACCAGAGGGTGCTGTGATGAACCAGAGGTGACAGTGATGAACCAGAGGGTGGCAGTGATGAACCAGAGGGTGGCAGTGGTGAACCAGAGGGTGCTGTGAAGAACCGGAGGATGGCAGTGATGAACCAGAGGGTGACAGTGATGACCCAGAGGATGGCAGTGGTGAACCAGAGGGTGACAGTGGTGAACCAGAGGGTGGCAGTGGTGAACCAGAGGGTGGCAGTGATGAACCAGAGGGTGGCATCGGTGAACCAGAGGGTGGCAGTGATGAACCAGAGGGTGACAGTGATTAACCAGAGGGTGGCAGTGATGAACCAGAGGGTGGTGCTGCTAAACTGCCTGGGAGCCCTGTGGGTGTGAGCCCCTGCGCTGCTGAGCTGCCCAGGGGTTGGGAGCCCATGCGCTACTGAACTGCCCCGGGGCCCAGTGGGTGTGAGCCCCTGTGCTGCTGAACTGCCCCGGAGCCCTCTCAGTGTAAAAATCATTTGTGGTCAATTGCCTGGGAGCCCTCTGGGTGTGAGCACACATTGTGCTAAGTGTCCCCCTGCCCCAAGTACATATATACCCGTACCGCACAGCACCATTATGCTCTTGCACCATGAATTCTGGTGCCTGGATGCTCCTGATCCGTGTAGGTGGTACCACCATCTGGTGCAGTCAAAATGTAAAGTCATAACTTGCTACACAGCACCAATAAACACTTGTCCCCCCTGGCACAGGTATGTGCTTATACCAGGCATGGAGCACCCGCATGCCACTGCACCCTACTGCCCAGCGCCAGCATATGCCTGTACGGGGCAGTTTAGTATGAGATGGGACATTGTCCAGCAGCAGCAGCTGCATGCGCCTGAACCCACTGAGCAGGATCAGAATGGCTTTGTACCAACACGCGCAGCAGAGTTATCTTGGACATCTGAAGGATTCTGGGGTCCAGTGCCAAACGTATTTTTGCATCCATGAGTTTTTCCGAGCGCCATCCCCGCGTAGCTCCTGTGACCAGGAGGCTGCTTTCTCCTCATCTGCTGCTCTGCTCGGTCTCTGACCCTTTATAAACAAGTTGCATGTGAACTCGCATAGAAGCCCCGCCTGTTTGGCCACATCCACCATACACTAGCGGTATGAAACGTCTTCCCGCCCGTCCCCACTATAATGGCCAGCTCACTCAAGGGACCTCAGCGCCTTTTGGCGCGCTGGCAAAGTTACAGGCTCACCTGGTCACATATTTGTGCAAATGGGACAAAAATCTGCGAGTTCGCAGGAAAATTCGCGAACTCGTGGACTTTTTTTGCAATTTCGCATAAATTCGCGGATTGCGAATTCGCACATTTCGCCCATACTTAATCTAGATGCAGATCTCTCTATTCACCACTCCGCCTGTCTCTTGGAATCCCCAGCCCTGTCACTCACAAAACCAGACAAGGAATACACAACCTAGCAGAGGCAGGCTTTGGATAGTTAGACAAGCAAATACCTACTTTCTAAAAGTGGTATTTGCAAACACAGAATGTTAAAACCAACTTCACTAAAGTGTTCAGGCATACTAAACTCGAATTTCTACCATGTTCTCTGAGACAGTTAGGATTATAAACATGTAATAATCTAACAGCCCATTCTGGCCTATGGAGAACAGATAGCCTTGGAATAGTGAAAAATGAAAATGGTTGTAATTCACTATTAGGACATGCAACACACACCACGGCTTGTCCTACCTTATACTTACAAGGCACCCTGTCCTTGGGCCTACTATAGGGGTGACTGGTATGAAGAAAAGGGAAGGTTTATGGACTGGCAAGTGGGTGCACTGGCCCAGTCAGTGTGACAGTACTAGACTGCACACAGGTTCTGCAATGACAGACTTTAGACACATTTTACAAGGCTGCTTCTGTGGGTGGCACAACCAGTGCTGCAGGCCCACCAGGGTCAAGGCTGATTTGCATATGGCCATGTCTGAACTAGGGTGGTGTGGTGAGCAGAAAAACGATGGATTTAGGCCCAGATCTCTGTACTGGGATGGATGTATGACATTGTTCTGTCCATCAACTGTTGTTTTTGCAGGCCCACCAGCAGCATTCGGATTTACACGCCCTGGGCACACTCAGTGCACTAGACTAGGGTCTGACAAGTAAACCAAATAGCCAAACATGGAACCACTGATTAATACATCAATTTACAATAGGGAGCACTTGCACTGTGGCACTGAATAGCAGTGGCACAGTGCCCAAAGCATCTAATACCAGCAAAAATACACGAGGCAACAGCAAAAAAGGAAGAGAGACCTACATCAATGGTGCCAGGTCTAACAGTACCCATACTAGCATGAGAATTATATGTCATTTTTCAAAATGACTTCTTTTTTATATATTGTCTATCATTGAAATGCAAAAATGCATTGAAGGTCAATAGGTAATAACAGTTGATCTACTCTTCAGTGTTACCCTAAGTCTCCCTATAGAAATCGTACCTCACTTGTGTGGGTAGGCCTAGTGCCCGTGACAGGAAATGGCTCAAAACGCAACGTGAACACACTTTATTTTTACAGTGAAAACAGACCCTTTTTTGTAAAGTGCCTAGCTGTATCTTTAAGGCCCTAGCTCTGCCGGCACCTAGGTAAACCTAGCTAACCTATACATTTTTAAAAAATAGACACCCAGAGGAATCAAGGATGGGGTGACTTGACAGTATCTCACCCGGTTCTATTACCCAGAATCCCTTGCAAACCTAAACATTTGTGAAAAAAGCACATTTTCCTAATATTTCTGTGATGGGAAGTTCTGAAATCTGCATTGATCCACAAAATTCGCCCCGCCCCCCATTCCCCAAAGTCTTTTGAGAAAATTGGTACCTCACTTGTGTGGTTAGTTCTAGTGCCCGCGACAGGAAATGGCCCAGAACGCAACGTGGACACAACACATTTTCAAAGTGAAAACAGACACTTTTTTTGCAAAGTCCCTAGCTGTAGATTTTTAACCCTAGGTCTGCCAGCACCTAGGGAAATGTAGCAAACCTATACATTTAAAAAAACTAGACACTCAGGAGAATCCAGGATGGGTTGACTTGACTGGCTCTCACCAGGATCTGTTACCCAGAATCCCTTGCAAACCTAATATTTTGTCCAAAAAAATCACATTTTCCTCAAATTTCTGTGGTGGAAAGTTCTGGAATCTGCGTTGATCCACAAAATTCCACCTACCGCGCATTCCCCAATGTCTTCTGAGAAAAATGGCCCAAAACACAACGTGTACACACCACATTTGCACAGTGAAAACAGACACTTTTTTTGCAAAGTGCCTAGCTATAGATTTTGAACCCTAGGCCTGCCAGCACCTACGGAAATCTAGCAAACCTATACATTTTTAAAAACAAAACACCCAGGGGAATCAAAGATGGGTTGACTTGACTGGCTCTCACCAGGTTCTGTTACTCAGAATCCCTTGCAAATCTAATCATTTGTCAAAAAAATCCACATTTTCCTCACATTTGTGTGGTGGAAAATTCTGGAATCTGCGTGGATCGACAAAATTCCACACACCCTGCATTCCCCAAAGTCTTCTAAGAAAAATGGTACCTCACTTGTGTGGGTAGGCCTAGTGCCAGCAACAGGAAACCGTCCAAAACACAACGTGGAGACAGCCCATTTTCACCGTGAAAACTGACCTTTTTTTGCCAAGTGCCTCGCTGTAGATTTTGAACCCTAACTCTGCCTGCCCCAGGGGAAACCTAGCAAACCTATATATTTTTGAAAACTAGACCCAGGAGAATCCGGGATTGGGTGACTTGACTGGCTCTCACCAGGTTCTGTTACCCAGAATCCTTTGCAAACCTAAATAATAGTAAAAAAACTAATTTTCCTCACATTTCTATGGCAGAAAGTTCTGGAAACTGTGTAGATCCACAAAATTCCACCAAGTCGGCATTCCCCAATGTCTTTTGAGAAAAATGGTACCTCACTTGTGTGGGTAGACCTAGTGCCCGCGACAGGAAACGGCCCTAAACACAACATGCACACCCCTTTTTCAAAGTGAAAACTGCCATTGTTTTGCAGAGTGCCTAGCTGTGGATTTTGAACTCTATCTCTTCCCGCACCTGGGGAAACCTAGCAAACCTATATATTTTTAAAAATTAGACACCCAGGGGAATCCAGGATGGGATGACTCTCACCAGGTTCTGTTACCCAGAATCCCTTGCAAACCTCAAACTTTATTATAAAAACACATTTTCCTCAAACCTCTGTGGTGAAAAGTTCTGGAATCTGCATGGATCCACAAACTTCCACCCACCCCACATTCCTCAAAGTCTTCTGAGAAAAATGGTACCTCACTTGTGTGGGTAGGCCTAGTCTCCGTGACAGGAAACAGGCCAAATGGCAACGTGGCCACAACACATTTTCACAGTGAAAACTGACCCTTTTTTTGCAAAGTGCCTAGCTCTAGATTATGAACCCTTGCTCTTCCAGCACCTAGGGAAACCTAACAAACCTATACAATTTTTAAAATTACACACACAGGGGAGTCCAGGAAGGGGTGACTTTTCTGGCTCTAATCAGGTTCTGTTACCAAGAATCCCTTGCAAACCTCAAAATGTGTCCCCAAAAACTAATTTTCCTCACATTTATGTGGTGGAAAGTTCTGGAATCTGTGTGGATCCACAAAATTCCACCCAGCCCGCTTTCCCCAAAGGACATCAAAATGGTCTATCATAAAATAACGTGGTTTTGCAAGAAGGGTCACCTGGGTTTTTGGCCCCAGACTCGGCGGTCATCTAGGGAAACCTACCAAACCCACACATTTCTGAAAACTAGAATGCCTGAGGAGTCCAGCAAGGTATCACTTTATTCTCAAATTTCTGTGTGGGAAAGTTCTGGAATCTACGTGGATCCAAAAAAGTCCTACCGCCCAGCATTCCCCCAGGTCTCCCGATAAAAATTATACCTCACTCACATGGGAAGTTCAAGTACCCGCGACAGGCAAGGGCCCAATAAGTATTGAGGAGACATCAAAATGACCTATCACAAAACAACCTGTTTTTTTGCAAGGGAAGTCACCTGGAAATTTTGTGGATCCATGCAGATTCTAGAACTTTTCACCACAGAAATTAGTGGAAATGTTTTTAAGTTTGAGGTTTGCAAGGGGTTCTGAGTAACAGAACCTGGTGAGAGCCAGACAAGTCACCCCATCCTGAATTCCCCTGCATGTCTAGATTTCAAAGATGTATAGGTTTGCTAGGTTTCCCTAGGTGCCAGCAGAACTAGGGTTCAAAATCTACAGCTCAAATACTTGCAAAATAGTGTCAGTTTTCACTGTAAAATGTGGTGTGTCCACGTTGTGTTTTGGGCCATTTTGTCTTGCGGCCACTAGCCTACCCACACAAGTGAGGTACCATTTTTCTCAGAAAACTTTGGGGAATGCGGGTGGGTAGAGGTTTGTGGATCCATGCAGATTCCATAACTTGCCACCCCATAAATGTGAGGAAAATGTGTTTTTTTGTCACATTTTAAGGTTTGATAGGTATTCTGGATAATAGAACCTGGTGAGAGCCAGTCAAGTCCCCACATCCTAGATACCCCGGGGTGTCCAGTTTCTAAAGATGTATAGGTTTGCTAGGTTTCCCTAGGTGCCGCCAGAGCTAGGGTTTAAAATCGACAACTAAGCACTTCACAAAAAAAGGGCCCATTTTCACTGTGAAAATGTTGTGTGTCCACATTGCGTCTTGGGCCGTTTCCTGTTGCGGGCACTAGGGCTACCCACATAAGTGAGGTACCATTTTTCTTGGAAGACTTTTGGATTGTTGGGCTGGTTGGAGTTTTGTGTATCCACGCAGAACCCAGAACTTTCCATCACAGAAATGTGAGGAAAATATGTTTTTTAACTAAGTTTGAAGGTTTGCAACGGATTCTGGGTAACAGAACCTGTTGAGAGGCACACAAGTCACTCCATCTTGGATTCCGCTTGGTGTCTACTTTAAATATTTTTACAGGTTAGATAGGTTTCCCTATGTGCCAGCTGGCTAGGGCCCAAAGTACACAGGTAGGCACATTGCTAAAAACAAATCTGTGCCTAGTGGGCTTTCTGCCTACCTGAGGGGAATCGGGGGGGGGGGGGGTTGGTTGCCCCTATATGCCCCCAAGGGGGTAAAAAAACTGTGAGTATGTTTTAGGGGGTGGGTGGATGAGTATGCCCATTCTGGGCAGCCCCCACCCCCACCGTAATAAAAGTAGAGTAATTGCTGGCACCTAGTGGATTTTCTGCCCCCCTGGGGGCAGATCAGGGGCCACTGCCCCATCCGCATGCCCATTCGGAGCCGACCTCAACTCTGATTAAAAAAATAAAACTCCTGAGGCCTAGAGGGCTTTCGGGGGCAGATAAAGGTCTATTGCCCCAATATGCCTCCAGGGAGGGGCAGAAAGACTATGGTAATTGTTTTTGGGGTCGGGCATCACCATGACTATTCTGGGCAAACCCCTCCCCTACAGTAGCAAAAAAAATCACTAGTGCCTTGTGGGCTTTCTGCCTCACGGGGGCAGATCAGGGGCTATTGCCCCCATCTGCCCATGGGGAGAGCAGAAAAACAGTTGCATTTTTTTTGGGGGGTGGGGGATTTGCCTGCCCATCTTGGGCAGCCCCCAACCCTGCATCAATAAAAAAAATCCCTGAATTCTAATGTGCTTTCTGCCCCCCGGGGTGGCAGATTAGTTGCTATTGCCCCATATGCCCCCCACGGGGCAGAATGACTGGAATTTCACTGGGGGTGTGGGAAATGTCATATCCATATTGGGAAGCCCTGCCCCAACATCAATAAAAAGAAAAATCCATGGTTTCTAGTGGGCTATCTGCCCCCCGGGGGGCAGATTAGGCTTCTGTCCCATCTGCCTCCTGGGGGGTCAGAAATACTGATATTTATCTGGGGTGGGGGTATTGCCATGCCCTTTTTGGGCAACCCCACCCCAACGTCAATACAAAAAAATCAATCCTTGGTTGCTGGTTGGCTTTCTGCCCCCCAGGGGACAGATTGGGGACCACTGCCCCCATCTTCCCCCTGGGAGAGGCAGAAATACTAAAATTTCTTTGGCGGGTTGGGGGCAATGCCATGACCTTTTTGGGCAGCCCCCTCCCCAATTACAGTAAAAAATCCCTTGTTTCCAGTGGGCTTTCTGCCCCCCTGGCAGCAGAAAGACTGACATTTCCCTGGGGGGTGGCAATGCCATGCCCTTTTTGGGCAGCCCCCACCCCAACGTCAATAAAAAAAATAATCCCTAGTTTCTAGTGGGCTTTCCGCCCGCGGTGGGGCAAATAGAGGGCTGCTGCCCCCATCTACCCCCCAGGGAGGGACAGAAAGACTGTTGTGACCAAATAAATATGGGGGGGTGTGTTGGACCTGGCCCTCTTGGCAGGGTCATCCCTAAACTTTTTGCCTTCCTCCAATACTCTCTCTGACCTGTTTTTGTTGGTTTAACGACTCTGGGCACTTTACCACTGCTGACCAGTGCTAAAGTGCATATGCTCTCCCTGTATAAAGTGTAACTG
This sequence comes from Lissotriton vulgaris, assembly GCF_964263255.1. Taxonomy (NCBI): domain Eukaryota; kingdom Metazoa; phylum Chordata; class Amphibia; order Caudata; family Salamandridae; genus Lissotriton; species Lissotriton vulgaris. The sequence continues at coordinate 1,571,720,750 of NC_141691.1, forward strand.
TGATTGATGTTCATGATTGGTTCATTGGGTTTACTGTCAGTCCCCAGTAAAGTGCACCAGGAGTGCCAGGGCTTGTAAATGCCAATACTGCTAGTGGGCCTGCAGCGCTGGTTGCGCCACCCACAGAAGCAGCCTTGTAAAATGTGTCTAGGGTCTGCCATTGCAGAACCTGCGTGCAGTCTGGTACTGTCATGCTGGCTGGGCAAGTGCACACACTTGCCAGCCCCTAAACCTTCCCTTAACTTCATATTAGTCACCCCTATGGTAGGCCCGAGGGCAGGGTGCATTGTAAGTGTAAGGTAGGACATGCTCTGATGTGTGTGGCATGTCATAATAGTGAATCACAGCCTAATTCGTTTTTCACTATTGTAAGGCTACCTGTTCCCTTTAGGCCAGATGGGCTGCTGGAATTATTACACTCTATAATTCCAGCAGGCTCAGGGAACATGGTAGAAAATAATGTTTAGTATGCCTGAACTCAGAATAATAAAATACTTCTTTTAGTAAAGTTTATTTTAATATCCTGTGTTTGCAAATGCTACTTTTAGAAAGTTAGCATTTGCTTGCCTAACCATTTCATCCCGCCTCTGCTAGTATGTGTATCTGACTGTCTGGGATGTGTGAGTGACAGGGCTGGGGGATGACAGGTGGTGAATGCAAGGATTACACCTTAGTGGGAGGTAGGAGTGGCCCTGGGCTCTTAATCAGGCTGTGCTCTGCCACCACAATGCTGGCTCCGCCCCACTGGGGAGCGACTGATGACTCAGCCTGCACCCGGCCCAGGAAGGGTGAAGCCCCATCAACAAGGTACTCCTGGCTGCCCCTGTCCACACAATGCTGGCTCCACCTCCTGTGGAGCGTCTGATGTGCCTGCCCCTCACACTGAAAGCAGAAGCCAGAAGTACACCCAACAAGTACTCAGAGACTGAAAGCAGTTATGTAAAGGCCCCCCTGGCCTGAGAAGACAAAAGAATTGGTGTATAAAAGTAGGAGCCCTGCTCCTTGTAAATCAGAATCCTGTTTCCCCACGAAGAACCTCTGCCCGACTAGAAGGAGAAGAAGACGCTGGAAGGACTGGCCTGCTGCTTGCCTTGCTGAGAAAGGAGAGGAAGAAGACTTTTAACAGACTTTGCTGCTTTGTGCTAAGAAACATTCTCCAAGGGCTTGATTGAGCTTGCCCCCTGAACGGAACCCCAGGACCAGTGGGTTCCTTGTGCCTTCGCTCTCCTTATACTGCGAGCCGTGTGTGTCTCTTGCTCGAGCTGAGACTGCGCCGCCATCGCCCCCTCCTAGGGCTGTGGCACTCGGGAGCTTGCCTGCCCTTTACCCGTGAGAGCCTCGCTCTGTGGGAGTCGCTCTCTGCCCCCGGGTCAGGCTGCCTGCTCCTCTGCCCCTGCCTGCCATTAGGAGCGCGCTGAAGCGCCCTCTCGCCCCTCCCGCCGGAATTCCGCTTCGGCCAGTGATCGCCGCTGGGACAGCCGCCCGCACGTAGGAACGTGCCCTGCTGACCAGCTTCACCCCCCTTTGAGTCTTTACAGGTCGAGCTGCCCCCTTTGGGAGACCCCAGTACAGTCGGTACTGAGGTCGTGGGCCGCGCCTGCCTGTGCGTACACACCCGCTGCCTGCAAGGTCCGAAGTCACACTGGTGCCCCCAAACGTGCCAGACCCCTACGAGCCGTCCCTCTGCCCGAGGGATGACTAACGCCAGAAGTACGTCTGCGCTAAGAAGCGCACCAAGAGCCTGTTTCGTCCCCCTGCCTCGAGGGACGACTGAATCCTTGACCCACGTTTTCAAGGATACATCTATTGTGCACACCGGGCTCGGGGCCCGCAACGTTTTCTTTCCCCGTATTAACTGTGTGCACTCCGTAAAGATCTAGCCGCCCCATACTGTGTGTGGCATCTTGCCGGTACGGTGCACATCGAAAAGACTGTGCGCCTCAGGGAAGCTAGCTGTATGCCTGTCAGCTCACCCGTAACCTGTGCGCACAATTCTGCCAAGCTGGACTGCCATTAGAAAGAGTTGTGCGCTCTCACTGTACTCTGCTGGTGCCCAGTACGATGAAATCTCCCCCGCCGTACAAGCCGCACAAGCTGGGTACGGCTCGTATCATTGTTTGGCATTGGCTTGAAGCAGTGCTGTACGTCGCGTACCCCGTCTCACGCGAGATGCGTGAGGATTGGTAGGGTCTTGGTGTACGCTTCTCACGCGAGATGTGTAAGACTTGGTAGGGGTAGCCGATTCAACCCGTTCTAAGCGCAAGGAAGCGCTGTGAAGCGTCCAGCAGGCCTAGGACTGGCCTAAAAGCACTTAGCGCGAATATCTCCAAAAGTTGGTAATAAGAGATAGCGATGTTAGCGACTGTTTCCAGTCGCTAACATCTTGGCATGCCCACTTTGCATGTCATTAGTGATAAATATCACTGACATGCAAAGTGGGGCCCAAGATGGTCGCTATCTCCTACTAGCTGTCGCTAACTGGTGTTAGCGACAGCTAGGTAATAGGGAGATAATTTTATCTCCGCTTTCTTGGCTTTTAAATCCAAAAAAGCGGAGATGAACCCCCTTGATAATATGCCCCCTAGGGTATTAAATGAGCCAGAACCATTTTCCTACATATGTAATGTAGCATTGAGCAGTAAACAAGACTGTATTGATGGTGCGCGGGATTACCAGCTCAGTTTACCATACTCACCTGGGCCCATAAACATACACACCTAGAACAGGTAATCCTGCTTTACCTTCCGCCTATCAGAATTTATTCACTTTAGGACTTATACCTACACACATTGACTTACAAATCCTTGTCACCTCTATTTAAAGTCCTAAGGGATCAAGGATGTTAGAACAATAAGTAGAATATAACATTTACCTTCATAAAATAACCACAGACTCGGGAAAAGTTTTAAACACTTTATCTATGCAAAGTCTAATTAGCCAGAGTCCATACAAGTGCAGTTAAAGGCTCATCAAGTAGGAAAATAATAATTAATGCAATGATATGTAAGAATATTACGAGATTTCTTTTAGACATTGGTACCTGGGAAGGGTGAGAAAGGGAAAGAGTACAAAGACATAACACATATTTACCTAGTATGGTGTGAAGACCAACCCTGGCCATGGGCTGAGGCAAAGACAGGGCTCCCAACAAATCCGATACCAACAGGACAGGACAGGTACAAATCAGGACAGGACAAGTGCAGATCAGGACAGGACCTCAGCTAAGTACAACGTCAGCGTCACACCCCGCTCTCTCTGCGGCTAACACTCGGACCCCGACTGTGTCATCGATTCTTCTCCCTCAGCAATTCCCGATTCTTCTGACAGAGTGCTCAACTAGCACCTCTGCTCTCGATCTTCTTCAGCATATGTTGGGTCAGTGACAGGTCTGCGACAAGTCGGACAATCTAACTAGCTAAGCCAACCTTTCTCTTCTTCATGTAACTGGCATGTTAAGTTGTCTTTGTGTGCTTCAGCTATATCTATTGCTTTCATTGTTAGAAAATTTTTGCCCATAAACTGTGTTGAATCTCTAGTACTATGGCCAGGCTTCATATTTCTACGTAAAGGAACTTCAGAGAAAACTACATCTAGAATAATAATACTGTAACTTTCCAGTTTTATTAAATAGACTAGCTAAAATGCTACATGAGATACCATATGTCAGGGGTAAATGATGATAGGTGACCCCTTCTGCTACTGATGTGGGCAATTTCATGCACACATAACAATCGCTGACTTCCATAGCTTCTACATAGTGTATTAACAAATTAGCAAATACATTTAGATCTGTTTTGTTTTTAGCTCTACTATAGCGTGATTCTACCTCATCTGGTGCTTCTAATTCTACTCTTTGTTGTTTAAGGTTAATTTTTACCTTTCCATGTGTACTAATGTCATTTTGTCTATTCACATTTATTAGATAAGGTATGGCTATTGTCAGTCCTAACCATGCTATGAGTACTATCAATATACTTTATGTGCATATTCTACAGCATATTTGTATACAATTTCTTTTTGGTTTTCAAACAACATTATAATCAGCCATTTCTGACTAAGGAGACTTAACCCCTCTTTGTACCTTTTACATAGTCTATAACCTGTGAATTTTCTTTCCGGTTGGTCTCACTTTTTCGTCAATCTGATCAGTAATTAATTCGTCATCACTTTCATCACTTATTTCTAAGTTTTCACAGTCTTCAAGGATGACATAGGTCCATTCAGGACCCTTGAATTTATTATTCAGGCTTTTCAATCGTGGACTCCGCATTCTTGGTTTTTCTGTGGATGGTCCAGCTTGGCTTGTTATTTCGTTTACTTGTTCTGGTTCTTCATTTATTGTTTATTTATTGTTTTAAGGCGAAATTGTAGTCTTTTGATAAACCCAGGCCACTTATCACCCTTTCTGAGTCTCTTAACTGGCACTGTGCTTTGATTTTCTGCAGATGCTCTCTTATTTTCATTCAGTTGTGGCACATTTTGTTCTTTGTTGTCTTCTGACTTCCTCTCTATCTGACCTTGTCCAGGGCTTACTTTTGTCGGTTCTGCCTGTATCTATTCTTCTAGACTAATCTGGCCTTGTTCAGGAGTTTGCTGAATTTGATTTTGACTTTTACTTTGTTCGCCTGCTTCTTCCTGAACACGTTTGTCTAAACCTATCTGATTCTGCTCAGGTGGTTTATTCTCTGGTCATCTAGATATTTTTGACTTCTGGTTTTCACAATATCTTCAGGTATGTCGACTACAGTAATCCATTCATCCTGACTGGTGCTCGGTTGTTCCTCATCAGCTACTTCAGGATCGATTTCTTGGGACCCTTCAGCTGTATAACCTTCAGCTTCTATGTCTGGTTCTGTCACTCTTTTAGTGTGACTGGCATGGATCCAGTTTGGAATTCCCTTGCACTTTACAATATTACTTGGTGTGGCTCTCCCCACAGTGGTGCTAGGTAAAATTCTCGGGTGCGTTCCTTTATCACTACCCAGTCATCTGGATTCAGGTAATTTGTTGGAGTTGATTGTCTGGCTACAGCGTCTTCCCCAACCTGGTGAGAGATAGAATGCACTTTATAAGCCAGCTCTTTGCAGTACTCTAATACTGAATCATCAGTTATATTTATCAGTTTGTGTCCTGGTACCCACACTTGCCTCATTGCTCTTCCCATGAGTATCTCATGGGGACTCAAGCCTGTGTTTTTATCTGGAATGCTTCTGAGTCACATCAGAACAAGAGGTAAAGCATCAGGCCACTCCAAACGGGTAGATTCATACATCTTTCCCAATCTGGATTTGATTGTGCCATTCAGTTGTTCTACCACTCCAGAAGACTCTGGGCCGTATGCACAGTGCAGCTTTTGCTCAATTTGGAATGCTTCACAGATTAGACAATGTATTTCATTATTAAAATGAGACCTTCGGTCTGATTCAATCGTCTGGAAAACCGAAACGAGGAATGATCTCTCTTAAGAGGAGTTTGGCTACAATTAAGCTATGATTCCTTCTGGTGGGGTAGATATCCACCCATTCTGAAATCAGGCAGACAATGACAAGGACATATTTGAATCCTCGACAAGCAGGTAGTTGAATGAAATCAATTCGTAGTCTTATAAATGGGCCCTCTGCCTTTCCAATTTTCCCGGGGAAAACAACAGTTTTCCTACCAGGATTCATTCATTGACAAATTAAGCATCGTTGGCAAAGACTTTCTACTACATTTCTGAACTTCGCATTGAGCCAAGTTTGTCTAAACAATCTTTCATTGCGTCGCTACCTATGTGTGTTTCCTTGTGATACATCCTAGCCATAGGAACAAGCATACAGTCTGGTAACAAAGGTCTCCCATCAAGTAAACAATACCACCATCTTCAGCCCTTCTCTGACAACCTATTTTTCCCATTCTTCCTTTTCATTTTGTTCTGCTTCATTCTGAAAATCTCTCCCTCCCTCCCATGTTCTTACACCTTCAAGCAACATAAGTTGGCTGCTGATTCCACATGCATCGATTTTCATGTTTACTGCCATTTTGTATTTAGCACAATGTTGGGCTACCTGGTCAGCATAACAGTTACCTGCTGTCACTTTGTCATTTCCAGATTGGTGAGCAGCACACTTGGCCACAGCCACATCTTTTGGCAATTGAATCGCTTCAAGCAATTCTTTTACAAAATGTAAATTTTTAATAGGAGTACCTGAAGAAGTCATGAACTCCTTTTTGCATCCAGGGTTGGCCAAATTCATGCACAACCCCGTAACCATACTGGCTATCAGTGTATATGGTTACTTTCCAATTTTTCCCAATTTTGCAAGCCTTTGTTAAGGCAATAAATTCAGCTACTTGTGCGGACTTGACTCCTGGCAAATAGGATGCTTCGACTATATCACCCAATGTGCACACAGCATAAGCAGCACTCAATCCTCCTTCCTCATGTCCCATGCATGAGTCATCTACAAATAGCTCATAATTTTTCAGTGGCTCTACCTGTATATCTGGTTGTAGTTTAGTACAGTATCCCGTGAGGTCGCCACAATCATGTTCGACTTCTTCCCTACCTCTTCAAAATGTGAATTAGGTAACGGTGTTGCTGGGTTCTGGACAGTACATCAGGAAATTGTTTCATTTTTTGCACCTAGAATGACTCGTTCATACTTAGTCAGCCGACTAGGAGTCAGGTACTGAGTGTGTGTTCTTGTCAATACAATCATAACTGCATGTGGAACATACACGGTTACAGGATGTCCCATTATTATAGACTCCTTTTGTTCTAAACTCATGCAAGTTGCAGTTACCGCTTTCAGACATCCTGGCAATGCAAATGCCACTGGATCCAGTGTAGCAGAAAAGTATGCCACAGGACGTCGCATTAGGCCATGAGTTTGGGGCAAAACTGAAAGTGCACAATTGTCTTGTGCATCACAGAACAGTGCAAATTTTTTTGAATAATCAGGCGTCCCTAATGCTGGAGCTGAAAACAAGAAGTTTCGTAATTTTGGAAAAGCAGTCATGCTTTCTTCGTCCCATCCTACTGGATCTTTTGCTCATTTATTTGTATTCTGTATCAATGGTTTAGCTTGGACTGCAAATCCCACAATCCACTGTCTGCCATAAAATACCACTCCGAGAAACATCCTGATTTCCTTTTGTGTTTGGGGCAGATTCATGTTTCGAATTATTTTGATTCTTTCTGATATTACTCTTCTGACACCTCTCTCTATCTGGTGCCCCAGATATTTCAATGATGTGGTGCAAAATTGTAACTTTTCAGGTGACACTTTATGTTCTCCTTCAGCCAAATGATTCAATAATGCAATTGTGTCAATTATGCAGTCATCTTGAATTTTGGACGCAACCAATAGGTCATCAATATACTGCACCAGAACAGACTGTCCGGGCAGCACCAAAGATTCAAGGCATTTTTCTAGAATCTGATTAAAAATCGATGGACTTTCAGTGTACCATTGAGGAACACGATTCCAGACATAGACATGCTCATCAAACTTAAACGAGAATAACAATTTCTGTCTGGATGCAATGGAATGGAGAAGAAGGCATGGCATGAATCAATTACAGTAAATGATCCTGCTCCCCACGGTATCTGATACAGAATCACTGCAGGATTTGGCAACTACCGGGCAAAACACGGGACAACAATTTTATTTATTTTACGAAAGTCTTGCACGACCCTCAATTTTCCGCTTGGTCTCTTTATGCCAATTATAGGTGAATTACATGGATTGCTCATTATTTCTTTTAGAATGCCTTGCTCAACCAAACGCTCTAATTCTACTGCAACACCTGCTTTTATTTAAGGGCTCATTTTGTACTGTTGAGTATTTGGGTAAACTGCACCTTCTTTCACTGTCACTTTTATGGGATCGACATTTGCCATTAATCCTACTTCTTTTCTAGTAAAATTCCACACATTAGGGTTCACAGTATTTTGCAGCTCTTCTGGTAGATCTTTTATGGTATTCTTTTTAATTTCAGCTTCCTGTTTAGCTAATATTAATTTATAGATTCCATCCTCATCTGGAGTCTGAATTTCAACACCACTTGGAGTGCAAAAGATTGTGCAATTCATTTTGCACAACAAATCCCTATCTAGTAGGTTTACTAGACTAGAGTCGCACTCAACAAACTTATGCATTTCTTTAAAATTTCCAATTCGTACTTCCATGGGTTCTGTAACAGGGATCCTAATTTGTTTATTAGAAATGCCCACTACTTCGATCACTTCTTCCGAGAGGGGTATGTTTGGGATGGCGACAGTTCTCACAGTAAAACAGGCAGCACCAGTGTTCAACAAAAAGGTAACATCATTTCCTTCAACTTTTCCCTCAATGTATGGCCCTGACTGATCTACGGGCAAGGATGCGCCAAGTACACATTCATTCTTTTTCCCCCTCTCAGGCACCATCAGTAACTATCTTCCTCAAAAAATGTGTCTGGCAAAAGAAACTGTGGAGGCACTATTTTTTTCTTGCCACTTCCCTCCCAATTTGTGGTATCCACACTGTATTTGGCTTGACTCCCAAAATCTGGCATAGGGGCAAGTGGTAACTGGTTTTGTATTACCTGTTGCTGTTGCTTCCTTGACACCTCATTCTGCTTCTGTGGATTTACATTTTTATATTGGACATGATTACTTTGTACAGCCTTACATTCGTCTTCCAATGCCCCAATGTTCCGCACCCGTGACAGGGAAACTTTTTCTTTGCCTCTTCCCTGTTCATTATTCCCCTTGGTCTGCCCCCATTTCCCTCTCCTGGACTTACTCCATTCCCTTGATTATTTCTCTGCTGACTTAACTAGAGTTCCTGTTGCTCTACTAATTTTACCTGTGCCCACATTACTTTTTCTTCTAAATTATTTCGTTTATTGTCAATTTGGTTTCCACAATATTTTGCATACTTGAGAATTTCGTCAACAGGCTTTGCCTGCCAGAATTTTTTATGGTCTTCAATCATTTGAGAAATTTCTGGTCTCAACCCTGACACAAAACGATAAATAAAATGTGTCATGTCTTTGGTATCAATGTTCTCCAACCCACTGTACTGCTTAAATACCTGTAAAATGCATTCATAATATGCATGCACTGATTCATCTTTGTTTTGGGTAGTTCTCTCTATTCTTGTCCAATCTATCTCCTTTGGGGGTACCTTTCCCTTTAAATAAGTTATCACTTGATTGCACTTTTTCATAACGTCATCTGAAGGGGCTCCTGTCTTTGGGTCTCTAGGGTACTCATCATTGGGCCAATCTACTGTAATTTTACATTCTGTCCACAAATCTGCAGGAACAACAATGTTGAATAGACCATCAAAATCTTTTAACAATACTTTTGAGACTTTTACAAACCTTTCGACTTGCCTGTACCATTCTTCGGGTTTCTCTCTAAGTTTTTGGAAATCATTTGAGAATGACAAAATATCCTGTTGAGCCCAGGGAACATGTATATACCCCCCTCCTGGCACTTCTCTCATTGGGCATAACCTTTCAATCTTTTCTGTTTCTTTCATTAAATACTTGGATGTAGTTTGATTTGCCTGAGCTTATTCCTTATTCTTTGTACATCTAGCTTTCCATCTGTCTAGGTCTCCCCATTTTTGCTACAACAATAATTCTCTTATTTGCTATTTTCGTCCTGACTTATTCATGTTTTCTAAATCTTTGTCAGAAAATTCAGCTCAGTAAGGTTTCTGTAACACTTTAGATATACCTAGGTCAATTCCCATGTCAGAGGCCAAATTCTTTAATTTTTCATGAAACATTTTTGTATTTCGAGTGATACTACATATGAATAGCAACTCTTCTTCACTGAATGTATTTAACCTTTCTAATCCCACATTTCCAGCAATGATTTATTCTAGCTCGACCCTTAATTTAAAAATATCCAATACTTTTGGCTGTGATTTTGGCTTCTCTATTTCTCGGGACCACCTCTCTATTTCTTCTGGAGGCACTTCTCGTTCCAGTAGATGTTTCCATTTGTACTTCTCTAGAGCCTCCAGGAGTGTTTTTCCTGATCGAACCACCCACAGGTTCTCTTATAGGTAAATCCATCAGTGAAATCACTGACTCGCACTCACTTACCTGGTCATCAATTATTAAGTTTACCTTTCTTGATTGCACTACAGGTATAGTCAGAACAGGAATTGTAGGACAGGGCTGTTTATCTCCATAAAAGGGGACAACCAGACCTATAGTTACCGGTATCGTTAGTGCTTCAGGACTTGCGTTCAGTTGGGTAATTTTCTGAATTAACTCACTTCTCTGTTTATTTATTGCTTCTCTTTCTTTTTCTTGTAGTACCTTTTCTAACGTGATCTCATGTATAACCTGTGGAATCAAGGGTGGCTTTAAGAATGGAGCACTAGGGTTAACTCTGCTTCTTTCTTCCTGATAAGCTGGTGTATTCTTTAATAATAAATCCTCCAGATAATCATCTTCTGAATCACCTGTATTAGTCATTCAATTTTTTGTTTTCTTTGTACTTTTACTTCCCGATGGTTCTTCCATGGTCAATACAGGATACAATCCCTCCACTAACATGGACTGTCTACATTGTTTATTTTGCTTATCTCTCGTCTCTCGGGGGAATTTGGAATAGAATTTACTCCAATTTCTGTTACTTCTGGGTCTATCTTTCTCGAAAGCATCATTTTGCCATCCTTCTAATGCTTCATACTGCTTTAATCTAGGTCTGGAATCTATCTCATTCATGTAAGTTTTTTATTTGTACAAAATCCTACCATTAAAGGTACCGTTTTCGGACAATGCCAATATACCGTCATCCTTAGTGTACTCTATCCAGTTTTCTAACCACACACAGGTGTGGTAGCCCCTTTCTATCATCATGTATGATATGGGAGTATTTGATGGTGGAATAATAATCCTTTTTCTTGTTTTAATGACTTTCTCCTTTTTGAAATAATTCTTTATTTTCTGGAGAAAAAAAAATGTCTCTTTTCTCCGTACATGATAAGAGATTTTTCTCTTATGTACTGCTCTTGTGCAAACCCTAAGTACCTCCTATTGGGCCAATTTCCTATATCTGTTGGATCTAAATGCCACATATAATTTGCGCCGATAAATTGAATTTGCAGTTATACTCAATTGTTTACTTAAATGCTTTTCCAATACCAGCGCTTTTCTTATTTTCAATGACCAATCAACATTTAATTTTAAAATAAATTCATCCAATGGTTGCGTGGCTTTTTACGTGAGACTAGTTCTCACACTTCTGCACTCCCCCTTCCTTTACAATTTTACCTCAGCTAGACACCTGCTGCCTCAACCAATCCCAGGGCGGCTCCCAGTGATGTCAGTGCAGCCCCCACGACTGACTCCCTCCTTTGCAAGGTAATACAAAAACTTAATTCTTTTCACTTTTAAATGCAAAATTCAATAATTAACAACATTGGTACGTGGGAAGGTTGAGAAAGGGAAACAGTACAAAGACATACCACATAGGTTATATTTACCTAGCATGGTGTGAAGACCAAACCTGGCCACGGGCTGGGGCAAAGACAGGGCTCCTGACATATCTGGTGCCAACAGGACAGGACAGGTACGAATCAGGACAGGACAAGTGCAGATCAGGACAGGACCTCAGCTAAGTGCAACACTAGCATAACACCCCTCTCTCTCTGCGGCTAACACTCGGACCCCGACTGGGTTCGTTATACCATTTCCCAGGGCAATGTACCTCCCCCCAGTGTTGCGAAGTTGGGTATTCCCTTGATTTGATTGGTCAGAAAGGTGAGGAAAGGTCATCACACCATACCAATGTGAGAGTATTTCCATTCAATGATGTAGATCAATGTACCCACCCATAATTTTACTTTCCCATGCACTTTTATTCCACCCAGCAATAAACGTTTCAATATTGTGTACAATGTATTTGATCAGTTCCTATTTTCTTCCTCTTGTGGGGTCAGACGGTCATCTTCCCATGAATATTACAAGTAATTCAGGACTTGGCTACTCGTCAATGTCACGTCTTCAAGGATTTATGAGTTCCAGTGCACAGGCGCAGCCTTTTCAAAATGGAGTTGGATGCACCCTTCAGCACCAGCTGCAAGCTAGTAACAAAGTCAAAGAGAGACACATTATAATACAAAAATAAATGAATGCACTATATACAACTTATCTCTACTCTATTCTCATTACTTTATTTTAACTATAGTGTTAATGGTTAAGCAGATCAAACAAAATTTAGTTCAAGTAGTAGCAGGTGCATAACTGTGTGAGAGATGAAGCGGCCATCTTTAATACTAGTGCGCAGCTGCAAAGATTTCCCACCAAAGGTGAAAGTACCTCACATCACATGGATGAGGCAGACGAATGCACAGAAGGGTTCCTGCGTTTTCTGCAGCTATTTTTAGACACTCTGATTACCTTTAGTAAAAGCTCATAGGCGAGCTTCCCCTACATAATATAAATGTTTTGGGTTGCAATTATTCGTAATACAAAACATGTTGATTAATAAGTTATACATTATTTTGAGAGGGCTGAATGCAAGCAAGTTTCTATGCGTACGAAACCTTGCTCTATCATTATTAATAAAGACTAGTGTTTGAAGGCATGCCTTTCTTATTCTTGGTATCTTAGTCATGTTTACCGAAGAACCTTCAGTTTTGGCATCACTTATTGTTCACAACAGTCAAGGACATAATACTGATATCTATATAAGTGTGCCCCAAAACATTGTCTAAAATATATTAAGAACCCAAATACCGATGTCCTTTATATACAACATAGATATCACAACAAAAATATAGTTGACTAACTATAAAGAATTGCTTAATATTGAAAAACAAAAATGAAAAAAGTAGGTTAGTGTGGCTTGGCTAAAGATGGCAGTGGCTGCTTGATTCTGTCTTCTGGTGTTAGCGACCCTGATTTACTTTAGCAGTCCACTGCACCTCCCAGAGTACTAGGGGGGTGCGACAGTGGTACCTTGGGAAGCCAAATCAATTGAGGTGCTCGCAACCCACTCCCTACCGCTGGGAGCGAGAGGAGTCAGAGCGGCGTGGATGCAGTGTCATGGAATGGATGGCAGCACCTGACATTCCTTGATCCTGCAACACCTGCTGGAGCCTTCAGAACCCCAGGGCTGATAGGACCGTGGGTTTTGCCCCAACCCTGTTGCTGGCTCATGCAGAGAACTGCTTGGTGGATTGGCATGGACGGGTGGCACTGAGGGGGCCAAGTCCCCTCCCGACATGGTGGAGTTTGGCCCTGCTGGAGATGGCCCTCTAGGGATTGGCGAGAGTAGTGACAGGCAGCGAGGGCTGCTGGTGCCAGGAGAAGACAAATGAAGCTCTGAGAGAAGTGTTAATGTCTTCGGGGGTCAGAGTGGTGGCTTCTTTGGGGGCTTCCCTGCCTGCTTTGCTGGGGTGTGGGCCCGGGCGTACCCTGTTCTTGGCTCTCAGTGGGGGGTCAGGGCCCCTGCAGGCCCCCTGCATTTGGTGAGGCCCGCTGCCTCCTGGTGGCAACCCTTGTTGACAACGGAAGAGTCCTGACCAGCATGTGGAGCAGGAATGGCAACCCTGTAGTCATCAGTTCCCCTTTCCATTGGAGAACTGGGGTCTGTAGTGTTGGGAGGTGGGGACCGCCTCACTTCCTTTTCCCCCCCAATATGCTGCAGACTGGAGGATACCAGATTTCGCCCCACTTGTGGTGCAGGAGAGAATCAGAGGCCAGGCCCAGAGTCCCTGAGTCCCTGGACACCAGGCTGGAGGCCCACATGAGCAAATTCCTAGTGGCGATCCTGGAAACTAAAACTAAAGGAGGCAAAGGTAGGTTCAGTGGCCCTTGATCTTAATGTTCTGTCTGCGTCTGGACCATAGGAAATTGGTAAACAAGGCAACCTTTCTCAGAGAAAACTGGATGATGCAGAATGACTCTCGAGACGCAACAGTGTGCGCAAAGTGGGGGTGCCAGACCAAGCAGAGGACCTCTGTATGGAGCTGCTGATGGAGGGGTGGCCCTTTTTTGCTGTCTTTGAGGGTAAGGAATCTAAGCTCTACAAGGTGGACTGGAGTACAGGGTCCCCAACCAGCCACCACCCCCTGGGACACCACCATGACCAATAGTAGTGCATGTGCTATATTTTCTGGGCAAGGACAATATTCTGCAACTGGTGAGGGCCTACGGGTTATGGTGGTTACTGGGGGGCTCTGTAACCATCTACCCTGACTATACCACTGCTGTCCAAAGGCAACGTGAGACATTCTTTACTGTGTAAAAACACCTGAGGCAATTGTACTTGAAGTAGAAACTGCTTATTCTGGCTAAATTGTGCACTATCGACTGAGGAGTCATTCTTCTTTACCACAGCAGCTGAGGTTTGGGACCTGCTGAAGGCTATGGGAAGCCCCACGCCCCATGGTGGGGGCAAGATCTCTCACCATGCTGGATGAGGAAGGGGTCGCTCCATTAGACACACAATGGCAGCTCCCTCGCAGAACCACGCTGAGGTGGAGATTGCCAGGGTGGTGGCAGACATTCACCACAGACAGTCTGAAGCAGCAGCCAACTGGTGGGAGTCACTGGACCGAAACTCTGATAAATCTGATGACGATTCCATGGGCTCTGAAGGGGAGTCGGATCCTCTCCTGCTGGTGGTCATGCCAATGACCCCGGACTCCATTATGTGACGGCACCTTGATGCTGGCATTTGTTTCACTGATGGTACACTGGATTGGGAGTGTCCATGGATAAGTGGGAGAGATGGGTACAATTAATCCTAAGCCTACAGTGCGCTTCCCTGCTGAAAGAATGAATACATTCATATTTGCCATGGAAGGAGGTTTACTAGCTATGCTAAGGGGGTGACAGATACCTCAATCATTGGGTTGGCCGGTAATTTTAGGCCCTTGACATGAGAAAATGGGGTCAGTGGGTTTGTTTGGTACATAGGAGTTTTGGCATTCAGGTAATTGGTGACAGATGAGTGGTGAGGAGGGGGAGTATGGGGTAAAGGTAGGCTTTCCTGTTTTCAGTTTCTATTTTTGGTAAGTTCTGGTGGGTTTTTTCAGTTTTTTCCAAACCTTAAAAAAACAGTGGTTATCAGTGGTTCACATTTTCATACCTCTAAAAACTACAGAAATAGTGTTCTTCCGGTGTTAATGGAATTTGAATTTAATTTTAATTATTGCTTGCTTCCTGCACTGATAGTGCATGTGTATAGATAGCGTGTGCAGAGGGTATATGAGGTCCAAATACATTTTTACTGTACAACAAAACTCAAGCAGACTAATGATAGCTCAGTCTTTCTTGATGCTACCTTGAATAACAAAGTTACATTGTATTGGCCACTTCAGGAGGAAATAAAAATGTCTCTCTGATTCATATTTTTCTTTCTTTGAATGGCACTTAGTTTGTGGCTGCAAAGGTGTTTTTTCCATTTTGATAGCTGGGCATATAGCTCTTATTGGAATACCCAGGCCCTTAGGAAACTCTGCTTAAATATTAATTGACTAGGGAACAAGGTGAAGTGAGGGGTCATGATACAGTACCTCCTCCGCACAACCCAGATGTGATTATCCTACAGGAGATTCATCTGTTGGGTGATAAATGCAGGCTTTGGGATAGGGGCAGATACAAAATGTTGGTATTATTTGGATTTGTTAAGGGCAACATGGTCCACCGATTTCTCCCGTTTCAAACTGCTAAGACCTGGGTTGTCCCGGGTGCTGCTAGGCAGTGGTGAGTAGGAATTGGAATGGGGAGACCCTGGCACTGGCTGCCTGGTACTCCTTTCTGGACCTTCAGACAAGGGGGTGCCCTACGGCTGGTCCGATAGCGCACAGTGGACTAGATGGGATTACAAGCTCTGGAACTGCCTCCTGAAGCAATAACTACCTTTCAACCTTTGACAGGGCTTCAGCTTTGTCGACCTGTGGTGAAGAACACACCCTCCTGATGACAACATTCATATGTTTCCAACAAGATGCTGTTTATATCACACCTCAACTACATGATGGTGCCTGAATGGCAACAGGGACGGCTTGACGATATGGAGTACCTACTGAGGGGCATCTCCAATCACTCTTCCTTAGTGACAAGCCTCTGGTCGAAAGACAGAGTGGTCCTAACCGGAGTGGTGTCTGGACCCCTTGGACATCAAAGACTCAGACATGAGGAAGTTGGTCCTGGAAGTAACAAATCACTACTCTAAGGAAAAAGATGGGACAGTGGACTTTTGGGCCGTTCTATTGGAAGCATTCAAATTAGTGATCAGGGAACAATTTATAACCCATGTAGCCAGGAAGAGGAGGAAGCGGGAATCAGCTGGTTGACTTGGAGGATGAATACATGTGGGCCTGACCTCTGACTTGGCAATTTGTATACAGCTCTGTACCATGCCCAACAGAGTAGACTGTATGAGATGGGCAATAAAGCAGGGAAACTCCTAGCCTGACTGTCCCGCTGAGAAGAGAGACTAACACAGATAGGGGCGGGGAGGCCCAGTTAGCCCAGGACACTGCACAGCCCTTCACAGATCATCTTGGTGACCTGTACTCTGCAGGGGTGGACTCAGCAGTTGGTGACCTAAATTGTTTTATAGGGGACCTTCTGGCCTCTGCACAAGGGGAAGGCACCAGGACATGGCTGTGGGGTGAAGTGACTGCAGAAGAAACCTCGGCGGCCCTGACACAGCTGCGGTGTTGCAAAGCCCCGGGCACCAACAGATTTCCCTAAAAGCCACTTATTGGGCCTCTAAATAAGCTGGTTTATACTGCTAGGGCAGAGGAGATACTTCTCAGAAACCTTAGAGAGTCTACCATAGCACTTATATACAAGAAAGGGAAACCACCTAGAGACCGTGCCTTATACAGGCTGATCTCACTACTTAATGTGGAGACTAAGGTCCTGGCCAAACTCCTGGGTCAGATTGTGTATACCCTCATAGCACCAGATCAAATGAGCTCTATGCCCTACAGGGCCACTAGGCACAGTCTTGATGGCTCTTCGGTTGTATGGCCCATAATGACCACCTCCGGGAGCCAGCAATGCTGTTGGCCCTTCACGCTGAAAATGCATTCAATTTAGTTGAGTGGCCCTACCTCTGGGCACTGCTGGAAAAGATGGGCTTTGCCCTCTCCTTCTTGAAATGGGTGCAGCTGTTGTATAATCAATCAATACCCAGGCTCAGGGTTAATTGGACAATATCTGCAAAATCCAGCTGGAGAGAAGGAAAAGACAGGTATGACCCCTGTCTCCCATACTTTTTGCAGTAGAGCTGGAGTCTCTGGTGACCTGGAAGAGATGGGATTCCCTGCCTCAGTCTTTAAAGGGATCCTGACCAGTTGGACATTTTATCTTTATATGCAGATGACATAATTCTGTATCTGACCGATCCGGACTGCTCTGTTCCAAATGTCCTTAAGATCCTGGGGATCTTTACGGAATACTCTGGGGTGCATATAACTGATGGAAATTGATTCGATATCCACTGACAGACAGGAGTCCGGTGATGGAATTTCCATACCCCATGGTGTGGGAGCAGACAGAGTTAACTTACTTAGATATCTATGTGATGGTGGACTCAGTTTTTTTCTACAACCGTAACCTAGAAATTATACTAGCAGACGATCAGAGGGACGTTAACCACTGGCAACACCACCCTCTTGCCATAATTAACTGGGCATCCTTTAGAAAATGATATACCTAGTCAACTTTATATATGTTTTACAGAATTGCCTTTGTAGTGTGCATGGACATTTTTTTAGCTGGTCAATGCGGTAAGAATACTGTTGTTGTGGGACTGGAGCTGCACATATTGCACTAACCACACTGACTAAGAAACAAGAGCACAGGGGGATGAGTTGCTGAACCTTCATCTTTACTTCTGGGCATCCCAGTTGCTGGTTGTTCATAATTGGATCTTTGCCACACAATGGGAGCTCTCGCTCATGGCTGACAGGAGAGCAAATGACTCAGGGGGCTATGTGCATCTGCTGTATTGCAATAGCTGATTGGGGGTTATCCCAAGCCCAACTGCTATGGCCGTACTAGCATTAACACCTTGGCTGCTAGAGGCATTTTCCTCCTGTGCTGAAAAATGGAATATCTCATTGTTCATGGCCAGGTCAGCTTGTCATGAGCACAGCTCAACCGTGCCTCATGACGAGCTGAGCTCATCATGAGCAGCGAAGGGGTTAAGGAGGGTGACAAAATGACTGGGCTGGAGCACTAGAGTTACCATGAAGATGCCTCTGTGAAATGCTGACTTACTGAAAACCTTTTGCTGGTGGAAGGTCACCTTAAAGCAAACCTCACAGGTATCACCAAACTGGATATAAGGGAGGACAAGGGACTGATGTCCTTTCCCAACCTGCAGAAGCAATACAGGCTTACAGACAATTAGTACTTAAGGTATTTCCATATTTGGCATGTTCTACAGGGATACGGGCAGAATGCAGCAAACATAGAAGTTGCAACTCATAATTTTTTAACATTTTTGTTCATGTGAAGGACAAAACACTTGTACATAAATAATCAATGGCGTTTTGCTGCACACAAGAAACAGCAAAAACATTTTTCCTTCATTTCACCAGGGTAGGATCAGGTTTCCCTGGCTTAATTTTGACACTTCCCCATATATATGCCATACTTGTAAATACGGGGCAGCATCAAAATCAATAGGTGTTGCAGTGGAATGGCCACCACAACACTTATTGCCTACCCCTTTCACGCTAAGTATGGTGTGAAAGGGGGCCATATTTAGAAGGCAGCCTTAAGCCAACGTTAAGTGGCTTAAGGCTGCCTTGTAAATAAAGCAAAGCCTGTATCATCACCACAACATCAAACAAAGTGATGTTATGATGGCTATAGGGGCTTGTAAATAGGCTCCTAAATGCTGCCAAAATAAAACAACACAGTTGTGAAGAATCACACTTTCAACTACAGCCACGGCCAAAACTGCTGCAATCCACTAAAAAAAAAGCCGCTTTAGGGTCCTCCTCAGCCTGGGTTTCCCCCAAAGGCTATGCCACACATGGAGCTTAGAATTACACTTATTTATTCTGCTGAGTATAACAGCGAACTCAACATTCTAAAACAAGCTTTCATTGCATTCATCTCTTAAACCTATGTCATAACTCCACAGAGTTCTCTAAGAGCCAAAAGGGTTCCATCATAAAACACGCAAGACACTACATCTCACCCTCTGTTAAATAAAAAATACATTTTGTTTGCAAATCAGTTTAAATATATGTGTGTGTGTATGTACAATTACATCTCTTCGATCAATTTTCTTGTTGCTTTAATTATTCAACTTGATCTGGTTACCGGAAGCTTGGAAGTGTCATTTCGGTTGTCAGAGATTTTTGAAGACAGCAGTCACAGAGTTTTTAGTTACAGTCTTTTGTTCACCATTTTGATCATACGACCAATGAATCAAATGCCGAAATTGAGAAGAGTCTCTGGTAACAGACTTTCCAAGACTCTGGACAGTAACCATGTTTTCCTTGGTGTACACTACGTGGAAAGGTTCAGCATCTTAGGAGGCATCAGATTTTCTCCTTTACATTTGTCAGGCAATCACTAGATCTCCTCTCTTAAATTCAATGTTCTTTGTATGTCACCTCTTTTCTGCATGGGCTTTCATTTTCTGCTTGGTAATTTAGCCCTTTGTATCAGTTGTGTTCTCAGTTTCTTCTCTCTTGTTGGTACCTTGAGGTAACTTGGTTGTCATTGCTCTCTAGTACAGAACTTTTGCCTGTGGTCGAGTGGGGTGTTGATTGATAGGCTTGTAGAATGGAATTCAATAGCGTTTTTAAGCTGAGACTCTAAAGAGTTGTATGCTGAACTGCTTTCTTTAGCATACTCATAAAATGCTCAATGAATGTGTTGGGCTGGGACGACAAAGGTGTACTCTCCTCATGCTTTATTTTTAGATGCTCCAAGAAACCTTGAATTTCTAACTGTTAAATGGGGCGGGGCTAGTATCAGACTTCAAAGTGGCTGGAACGCCCTTTATCACAAAGATTCCTTCTAGTCTCTCAATGATTTGCTCATGAGTTTTGGATGAGAGAACTTTGACTAATGGAAAACGTGAGAGCTAATTCACAATTACCAGCAGATGTCCATTATCGAATAGACCAAAGAAATCGATGGCTATTCTCTCTCATGAATGCTTAGGGAGTTCTGACATTTTAAGAGTACGTTGAGAAATATTTGTAGAAAAGTGGTTATCTAGATGACAGCGCTAGAGTTCATTTTCAACCTTTACCTCCAAATGTGGAAACCAAATTCGGTGTCAGAGAGCTCTTTTGGTAGCAACAATATCACAATATCCTTCATAAGCTACTTCAATTATTTTCTGATGCAGACTCTCTGGGATTAGGATTCTCAATGCTCGCTGTAAAACTCCTTCATGAGTTATGGACAGTTTATCTTTAACATTTTTGTATTTTTGGTATTCACCATCACTGGTGAGAGGTCGAATATGTCTGTTCCATGACTGATGTGTAATTATTTCTTGCAACTTCAGCATGTCACTATCATAGCTTGTGTCAGTGATGATCTGGGCTAACGATATAACAGCTGGCATATTGGATTTTGCAATGAAATTAATGTAAGCTTCAGCCATCTTGGATGGAGTACCCTGACCTTGTAAAGGTACTCTGAAAAGGTAGCCAGCAGGCTTTTGACCGTTTCCTGGTCGATGCACAATGGTGTAATTGTACTCTTAGAATCATAGTCCCTACCACTCAATGTGAGGAGGCATCTCGGCTTTTGGATTCCCATAGTATGCCAGTAAAGCTTGGTGATTAGTTACCAGTGTAAAAAACTTTCCATATAGAAAGACATGGAAAAATTCACAAGCTCATTCCACGGCTAGACTTTCTTTCTCATCTTTGTGAGTATGCACGCTTTGTCTGGGATAAACTTCTACTGACATATGCCACAATAAGCCTTCGAGCATTTCTATGTCTGCTGTGCTAATCAAGAATAGCACCTAACTCCACTGGGGTCAACAACAACCTCTATATGAAGATTTTGATTGAAGTAGGCTATTTCAGCAGCAACATCAATGGCTTATTTGATTTTCTTGAAACGTTTCTCACATTCTTGTGACCTCTTGGATTAAACATTTTTCTTGGTTAACTCAAGTAAGGGAGCACTGTTAGTAGAAAAATATTGTATGTATCTTGAACAGTGAACAGCCATGCCAAAAAATAAACATATCATAGCAAGATCTTGTGGGGGATCAGCATTTGACATGGCTTGTACATTTGCAGTATCAGGTGTCCTGAAAAGATATGGCCTAAGAACTTTAAATTTGTCTTGTGGGACTCCCACTTCTCGGCACAAGTCAAACCTATATCAGTAAGTAAATGACATACTTGAGAGCTTGATAATGCTCCTTCTGTGTAGCTCCAAAACTCAATGTTATTGCTAGCATTGAATGCATTCACAACAGGCTGGATGGCACGTCGAATTACATTTTGGAAAAGGTCCGCAGTCGATGACACTCCAAAGCCAATCCTCAAGGCAGCGGCGCCTTGACTGGAGGGCCATACTGCTTTTGTATGTTTCAACACTAGATCATTATTGGTGTAGTTATTCAGCAGCATTTAGTGACATCTTTGTTTTTATCTTCTGCTTCACAGCTTTTATGCACTTAGCACCGTACCTTTGTTTTTAGCTGTGTCATATTCTTCTTGCCCTTGTCACCGCCTGAGACCCCGGTCCGTCACAGCTTGTGCCGATTGCACGGAGGGTCGGTCCTAGCGAAATTCTACTTCCGGTTGCACTACCGGAAGTAGCAGCTAGCATTCTAGCCTGTGTTTGACCCTCTCCTATTTAATCGGGAGCAGGGCGCGGACGCACGCAGCAGAGCTTTGACTGGAGGGCTATACTGCTGTTGTATGTTTCAACACTAGATCATTATTGGTGTAGTTATTCAGCAGCATTTAGTGACATCTTTGTTTTTATCTTCTGCTTCACTGCTTGTATGCACTTAGCGCCGGACCTTTGTTTTTAGCTGTGTCATATTCTTCCTCAGTATTCTATGAGGATAAAATAACTGCAATTCACATCTCATTTCCCCCTTATCAAGCTACAATGCAGTCTGAAGCCCGGGTAAACCTGTCATGCGACCCATCTCATATCCTGAGTAAATTTGTAAAATTCGATAGTGAAAGGACCATGTCAGTTGGGCAAGAAATAAAGTCTGGGTCTCCTACTGACCATATCTCCCCCAAATTATTTTCCATACTCACCCCGGTTTGGGTGGAATGTCTGACTGGTCTCCCCAATAAATTTCTCTCGGAAGCAGACTTCCCCACAGCATGGAAAGCAGCAAGAATCAGACCAATATTAAAGAAACTCCTGGACGACCCTAATATCCTCTTAAACTATCGACCGATCTCATTACTCCCGTACTTTGGGGAAATGCTTGAATTTTTCGTCAACAAACAGCTTGTGAGCCATCTTGAAAATCAAGGACTTTTAGACCTGTCTCAAACGGGTTTACGGGCATCACACAGTACGGAGACAGCTTTGGTCGAGGTTTTTGACAATATTAGGTTAGCATTAGATAAACATCAATCAACCATCCTCGTCCTGCTCGATCTGTCCGCGGCATTTGACACCATCTCCCATATCATCTTAACTCAACGGCTTTGGGAGATTGGTGTGTAAAAGGATGGCTAGACAACCAGTGACCAAAGACCCTTTTGTGTTGCCCGGCGGTGTCGCCTCTATTACCCACAGAATATTAATCAATGAAGAAGCAGGCGCTGGAGACTGAAAGGCAGGAAACGAGGGTTTATTCTCTCCGGAGGAGAACACATCAATTCGGACAGCAAGTATCGTCACGAGGTGCTCTAACCGCATCTCTGAGGTCTGGCCTCTTATACACAGGTTTATTGCTTTATTACATGTAACACATATTTGTCAATACTTTGATGTACGGAAAAGCATCCTAGGAATCCCCGCTTCAAGCCCGTTCCCATACGTTTACAGTTGAAATCCCCACCCCGGTCACAACAGGTGATGATTATCACGCAGCTGGACATTCCGCCGATTCACGGAATGTGTGGAGTTGATCGGATCTCATGGGGTGAAGGGTGTTTGATCGACTCGAGGGTCCTTTGATAGGGGGGGGGCTTCCTACTGTACGGGGGTGTGATAAACAGTATCCGCAGGGCCAGGTGGCGGCCTGGGAACAAGGGAGACAAACGGGCACACAGGAAAAAGGGGTTTGTATCAAAGGACTTGGGACCATGAAAGGGATGAAGGGAGGTGTCGCGCTGGGAACAGGATGGGATTCCGAGGCAGGGCTGCGCTGAAGAGGGGTTTATGACCTGAGGCATATGGGAGCAGGAGGGGGTTGTCAGCGTGCAGGGGATGCCTGCGAGGTTAGGAGGGAGAGAGACGCGCTGGCTATCAGCGAGGGCAGGGAGGCCATGGTGCTTAAAATGGCTGCCGCTTACGCTCACGAATGGGCTCGAAAAAGAGTAAGATGGCGCCGATAATGTTGACGTTTGCAGCCTAACTTTTAACAGTCCTCCCTTTTCAACATATCTAGCCAACTTGCCTACTCAATGTCAATTTTCATCAAATTCCTAACCTCGGCATCATATAATGCTCTCATGCGTTCGTTTCCAAAGTCCACAGTCTTAGGGCAAATACAATTTGCACATAATGAACACAGAGGTGGCAGACATTGAATTCCTAAGCATAGACCGCATATTACAACTACAGGAATCAGGATAATGGTGAATAGTCTCCAGCCCCAGTTCTTAACGGTGTTCCAGAACCAACCACCAAGCGACCATTCTTCTTGTTCCTGGTGGACTTCTGAAGAGAGTCTGTGAAGATGTTCGATGGCTTTGTACACTGAGGGTGAGTTGTCCGGTATGTATGTACAGCAGCTAGACCCAATGATGCGGCATGCTCCACCACGGTCCGCAAGAACCACATCTAGGACAAGGCGGTTCTGGAGGGCCACCAAGCGGACCGCTTGAAGCTCGGCGGTGTTATTAGCAAGGATCCCAGCTGTGATGTTCATTGTTGTCTCAACTGCCTGGGTCAGATGTCGGATGGCACGGCTGTTTGCCATCGGGCCCCAGAGTGGAACGAGTCCCTTCATTGCATCGAGGAACTGTGCTCCTGTCGAGTCGGCTTGTTCAATGTCCTTGGCTCATTTTTGTCTATGATGATTCGCTGGGGCCACATAAGTCGGAGGAAGGATGAAGGAGATGAAACAAGTGCCCCCCCAGCCCTTGGGGAGCCAGGTGTAAGCCTTCGTGCCACAAACGAAATACATATTCGGAGAGGATACAAAGGAAGGCGGATCGGTGGAGTCCAAAGTTCTGGTGAAACGGCAGGCGCTGCGGCCTACCAGCTGTGTCCCAAGTCCTTCTATGCACATGTGGCCTGTGACGTTGATGACTGAAAGGGCCACAGTCAGGGTGGCAGCCGTTCGTTTCCGCAGGTAGGAGAAGGTGGGTCTGGTTGGATTGTTGAACACCTGCATTTCAATTCGCTCTTTAGCAGGAATGTCCATGTGGATTGAGTCGTTGGAGGTCTGCGGGCAGAAGTGCGTTTTTGTTTTGTTTCGCCAGACCCCGTGGTAGTAATGCGTTACAGTTTTGCTGGAGGTGGCATTGTCCTTAAAGCTTTCCTGCAGAAGGATCAGCCAAGCAAGGCAGGAGCCGTGAACTGAGAAAGGTGAAGGGATGAATGGTATCGAGTGTCCAGTGGCGTGGGGTAGCAACCCACAGATCCAACAGTTAGTGGCATTGGTGGCGAGGTTGTGCTGGTGAAGTAGCTGTACGAAAGAGTTATTCCAGAACTCCTTTCGCCTCTCTCTGAGTTGAGGAGAGAGCGAAATCAGATAATGTTCCTTCATGGTGGTAGGCTGAGCAGTGGTCAGGAATGTTTCGTGAGCAGGTGCATTTTCTTCCACAATCCAGAGTGTGGTCATGAGGAGAAAGCAGAAAAGGATTGTGATGAAGAGTGCAATTGTCTTTGAGCTGTGGAGTCTGTCTGCTCTTGGGTTTCTGTAGTGGGTATTTCCTGTTGCTTCCATTATCTTCTTATTTGGCGCTTCCATCATGTTCTTATCTGGCGCTTCCATCATCTTCAAGGTGCTCGGTGGTGGGCAGAACCACAGACTTCGTTTAGCTTCTCTCCCGGTAACCCGTGGTTGTGTTTAGGTCACCGTTCTGAGATTCAACTTAGTCCGTGATCTACTTAGCCGGAGCTCCCTCCCTTCGGCGCAGGAAATACCCTTCTCTGGATTGAGGTAATTGAAATTTTTATGGTCAAATTGTGTCCCCTAACGTGTACCCCAACGGCTCCATGTACGAGTTTCATGTACATGTAATTTCCCTCCACAACCGAATCTGAAGACGCAAATACATTTGCGTCCAACTTTAACATGTCCTCTATCAGATCCACCATGAATGGATCGATAATTCAGTTCCTAAGTATGCCGTGCCACCGTCTTTACATGGTGCACTTTCACGTTTTTCCTGGCTCTGCCGAGCTAGGCCCTGATTTCCTGTCTTCAAGCCACTTCTGTCTCTGCCTCTGAAAGCTGCAGCATGGAGATGCATCCCTGATCTCTGACTTACTTCCTGCCAAGCGAGCGGTGCCCGGCTCGGCCTGGTCTGCCTGCCAAAAACAGTATTTTACCTTCAAGTTATCAGCGTAGCCAGCTCAGCTCCTCGAAAACACATTCCTGTCTAGTGATTTAGGTAAACATATCCCCGGCTGCAGAGCAAAGAGCAAGTCTTCCTGTCTCCGTGCAAGTAATTTACAGTTCCCGTTACCAGAGTAGGCCCATGGCCCTGCACGTAGACACGCAGGCACCTATACACGCACTAACATTCAGTATAGGGTAGCATCTGCCCAAGTGACCTTTTACTTCAGATTAAACATCCTCTAAATATTAGATATCAGATATGTTATAGGGACAGGTCGATCTGACATGCCAGACTTCTGTCTCCTCTACTAGTGCTAAATGTCAGACCCTTAGCTTCCTCCAGATGTACATCAATCACACGTCATAATAGCTGCACGCGCATTCAGGCTACAGGTTTTAGCTGACTCTGTAAGAATTCTCTATGCATCCACCCACTTGTGACACTTTTCTGTGCGGTTTCTAGAACACACCTCTGTACACACCCCTGTTCACGCCTTTTTGCTACGCACATGTGTTCTTATCCTATACATTTCACTTGTCACGCCTACTGTATTCACTGCTACTGTGTCATTTTACTATATATGTCATGTACTGTTAATAAATCGTTGACATCTTTCCTGCCATCATTGCATACCCGAACCCTTGTATTGATGGAATAGATTTCCATGACTCGAGTCATCATTTATGATTAAAGCCCTTATGACTCAGACACCACGGACTCTGCCTCTCATTTGATTGAGCTATTTTCTTTAATTTTCTGAAATTATCTGGCAAACTCGTATACGGTAAAATATTTACCACATAATTTGGCGCCCGAATAGGGACCCCTCCCCCACCCCACGCGCCGGTGATGCGTCGCAGGCTTGGCCCCCGACTACAGCTGTGACGGACCCCATGCGCATCTGCAGGTTTTCCTGTATCTCCCTCAGGCCTACGGAGGTGACGGAGACTGCGGTCGACATCCAGACGAGGTGGTGAGGAGTGAGGAGGATCCCGACCAGAGCCCAGCTGAGAGAGCAGTGTCCGAGGTATCCAGAGGCCCACCAGTAGTGTCGAGGCGCATGCGTAGTGCGCAGCAGCAGCAGCGACGTCGTAGCGGTCCAGTCCAGTCGAGTTTCCGAGGCCTTCCGTTCCGTGCTTCCCAGTGAGTACCGTTGCTGGGGACGCATCAAGACGGGTGCATTGATTTGTGTCCGGTCAAGACGGGTTTGGGTACACAAATCCGGTCTGCACTGTTTTAGCAGTGTATCTGTACTGTTTAGCAGTGCATCCAGTATACAGTTATCTAGTTATTGTTGTTCGTTCCGAAATGTTTTCAATATGTTTTAATGTCGTGGTATGAGTGATTGTTTGCATTCTCTTGTTGTGTTTATGGTGTCTAGAACGAGGTAGCCATGCCATTATTTTCGAAGTTACGACAGATAGGAACTAGGAAAGGGATACTCGAAGAAGCAGTTCCCATCCCACCCAGGGACACTCCTGGACATTTTATGTACCACAAGCACGGCTTAGATGCCATATTATATTTAGACTTGTGGGTGGATTATACGAAAGACTTAGCAGAGAATCAGAAATGGCCCGTTACAGGGACATGGGATGCCGAGTGCATCATGAGAGTAGAGGAAGCTTTATGGAAAAAGAAAGCCAGACAGTCACAGAAAGATGCCATTGAATTATGGCGTAAAGAATCACATAGCCGGACAGAGAAAGCACTCAGAAAAATAGAGAAAAGCAGAGAGGATTCCGAAAAAGCCAAAGAAAAAGAACTACTGGAAGAAGGACAGCGAGTCAGAATAGAACAACACGAAAGACAGAGCAACGCAATTATGACAGGACTGTATCCAGTCCTGGCCGAGGGCCTGCCCAAGGCGACCCCGGAAATACCAAAAGATCTGCCCCCTCCATTGGTTCCGACTAAATTACGTCACAGAACCGCAGCAGACATTTTCCTTTCTTCCTATTTAGACGACGTAGCTCCCGCATATACCAATGTAACCGTACCACCTGTACCTGTACCCCCTGTTGATCATCTGCCCCCAGGTCCGCAACAGCAGACCCCTCCCGCACCGCTTCCTGCACCTGTTGTCACTTCCCCTATTGTTCCCCCTGGTATACATCCGCTTAATCCCTTGGGACTGGCGCTGCTCAGGTTCCAACTCCGTTACAAATACCGACCCTACAGCCAGGTTATGCTCAAGTTTCCGCTTCAGGAGGTGCTACAGGAGGGTATCGCACCCCGCCACAGTTACATCGTATGACAATGAGAGATTTAGCAATGCAACGTACGCCTAAAGCTGCTCCAGCCGAAAAGCTTAAAGAACAGCTTACAGATTGTAGATATGACACAGTGCCTGGTAAAACAGGACCCATATTGCTAGCATCCCTACGTTTAAGACGTGTTACAGATTACTTGGTGTTATTACCAGAAATGCCAGACCATCTAGACAATATATATCATTTTATTAGAACAGGAGAAAGGCCCGAGTGTGTTGGTGAAGCCATGTCACGCCAGAAAGTCGAGACACAAGGTTTAATAATGCGATTTTTGGTTAATTGTCTGATAAGGGAACAAGATCAGCCCAGTTTTCCACAAGAAGAGATGGGGCGATTGTCAAAATGGAGTCAGAATATTGCCGAGGGTAAACATGACAGAGAGAAAAGTATACATGCTATGGTTAGAAAGATCCGTAAAGAAATATTAGTAATACATGCCCGTCGAGAATCTGAAAGGCATTCTGGGTCAGACGATAAAGAGACCTCAGATGAGGAAGAACCAGAGAATCCAGCAGAAACCTCGCAACAGGCGAGGGGAGACATGGTGGCATATGTAGGTAGAGAGAAACTCCCTAGACCATACCCCCTTGATAGGCCCTTCGACAGACCCATTCGTCTGGAAAACAAGAAACGTTACCTTTGTCCGATAACAGAACGATGTTCCCTTGAACATATATTCCAGATTACTGATAAAGTACTGAAAGAAAGAGTAGGTTATCACGAACTCAATACCTTACGTGATCAGGAACTAGCCCGGTCCGCGGTACAGTGGGCCGGGGATGACAGCATATATAAAGACGATTCAGTAGTGCAAACATTTTTAAGTCTTACTCCAGACGAACAGCGACTAGCTGGTATATACATGACCCAACACCTCATTATACAGTATGAAAACCAAGCATCTGATCCAGGTCCATTATATAATTTATTGCAGGACTTACTCATGAGAAGATGCAGAGGTCTAGGTACCGATTTAATTGAAATAATTCTAGAACAACGTCACAAGTATAGCACCTTCTTAACTCCACATCTTGTTTCCGTTCCACCCCCAGTCAGGCGATCATATCACCTAGACAAACAGAATCCTTTACGAGAAGTACATCCAGTCAGGAAAGCCGATGATACCCTTGAACGCGTGTTTGTATACACGCCTATAACTAAAATGGAATTGTTAGAAATGAAGAAAATAGTGCCCAGTCATGATAAAGACCCTGCAGGTTTCCACCGTGAAATAAAAGACATGTTACTCATGGGTGATTATACCTATCCCGACATTATGAAAATACTGAAAGTGTTATTGCCTGCCGGTATTTACGAGAAACTCAAGGAAAAAGAATGGGAGGTGGGAGACAAAAAGATTAATTGGGCTGAATTAGAAACCGAAGAAACTGGTCGGACCCCAGGTCTAGGTCTTGGGGACAAAACTAAAGCACTACCAGGATTGTTAGTTCAGGTCTTGCCAAGGTTATTGGCAACTAAAAAGGAGGATTGGGATGCAATCTCAGCCTGCAAACAGAAACACGACGAAGACACTAGTGATTTTTATTCCCGATTCGAGAAATGTTTTATTATTAATAGTGGCCTGAAAACAAGTAGCGAGTCATACCCACACCTTTTTGTATCCAAATTAGTCGAGAATTCCCTGCCCCAGGTTAAGAACCGTGTACTGAAAGTCGAGAGCACATGGCAAGCTATTACGCCTTCCCAGATGTTACAGATGTTACAGTACCACCAGAACAGAATTAGGGAGGAACATGATCACGAACAGAGACGTATGAAAGACACGAAAATGAAAGTACTAGTGGCTCAGTCAGTTCCAGCTGATGGTCATAAAAGGGGTACGATGCAATCCAATAATTCAAATTCAGCAGCTCCTGTTAAAGGGATATGCAACTATTGTAAACAGCCAGGTCACTATGTAAACGATTGTGCAGTTTTGAAACACAATATAGCCACAGGTAAAACTAAAGAGAGGCCGCGTCCTCCTAGACAGGGCCAGGTCCAACAACACATTCCACAGAATGTCCAGCCTATGCAGGTTCCACAACAGACCGTTGCGGTGCCACAGCCTCAACCCATTGCCGCAACACAACATGTTACACATCAGATGTACCAGTATGCACAATCTGACTATCCCGATTATCAGCAATACACATGAAACAGCCTAGAGAGGGAGGTTGGCTTGCCCCTTATCGAAGTTCCTGTAGATCAAGAAGGTCCTTATGTACATAGTCAGGTATTAGGGAAAGGTAGAAAGTTTTTGATTGACACAGGGGCAAGCAGGACGACAATCAGTCATGACGAGGTTCCAGGGGCACCCCTCTCAGGCTCACAGAATGTTTCCCTTGGATTTTCAGGAAAGCCTATTGTTAATGAGGTATCGAAACCTGTTCCCCTAGCAGTTGGTCCATTGTCTCGTACTACAGACTTATTGCTCACGAAATCATGTCCAGAAAACTTGCTTGGTATAAAGACTCTGAAAGCTCTAGGAGCTGTAATTTGTTGTTCTCCGGAAGGAGTAAGGTTGTTTCTTCGTGATTTCAAAGGTCATTATGTTTTGAGAGATTTCGACCCCAGGTTACAGAATGTTCCTGCACATTTATGGGCACAAGGCCCCACTGATGTAGGTTGTATGCACATTACTCCATATCGTGTCACACTCAAGCCAGGAGTAGTACTACCACGCATCCGACAATACAAGTTACCCCCAGATGCTGTAGTGGCTTTACTGAAAATCGTTGACGAGCTCATTGCACAAGGAGTGGTTGTAGAAACCGACTCAAATGTTTGTAATTCCCCTATCATTCCAATTCTTAAACGTACTGATCCAAATGCACCTCCTGTTTATCGATTAGTCATCGATTTACGAGAATTAAATAAATGTATTATACCACAATATCCAATGGTCCCAGACATCTCATCCCTATTGACAGCTATTGATTCTGAAGCGACGTTCTTTACTGTAATCGACCTCAAGAACGCCTTCTTTAGTGTCCCCATTGATCCGGAAAGCCAATACCTTTTCGGATTCTGTTTAAATGGCCGAAGCTTCAAATTTGCACGCGCACCTCAAGGATTCACAGAAAGCCCCAGCATCTACAGTCAAGCATTAAAACGACAACTTGACAGTATTCACATGCCTGCCAACACTGCCCTACTCCAATACGTCGATGATCTATTGATCACCGCCCGTAGTGAACCAGAATGTGTACAAGCATCACTGACTGTTTTGCATTTCTTGGCAGACAAGGGACACAAGGTGTCTCCTTCGAAGCTACAATTCTGTGCCCAGCAAGTGGTGTACCTTGGGCACTTGCTGTCCAAGTGGGGTAGGCAGCTGACACCTAAACAAATTCAGTTAATTGCACATCTTCCGCAACCCAAGACACAGAAGGAAGTACGAGCCTTTATTGGACTCACTTCCTACTGCAGGCAATGGATTCCACAATATGCATTTCTAGCTAAACCACTTATACAGTTGACAACACAGGAGGCAGCGTCTTCGACTGTCCTCCCTTGGACTCAGGAACATACACAAGCTTTTGACGAATTAAATAAAGCCTTATGTCAAGCACCAGTTTTAGCGACACCATGTTACAGTAAACCTTTTACACTTTTTGTCACAGAACGCGATGGCACAGCGTTGTCAGTTCTCACTCAGGTACAAGCAGACAAACACAAACCGTGTGCTTATTTTTCGAGTACATTGGATCCAGTAGCCCAGGCCCTGCCTGTGTGCTTAAAGTCAGTTGCAGCAACAGCTTTAGCCATCAGACAAAGTGATTCCATTGTATTAGGACATCAATTGACAGTACAAGTTCAACATTCTGTAGAGGTTCTCCTAAACAGAACACAGACTCAACACTTGACTATAGCACGACTGACAGGTTATGAATTGACACTATTCCAACCACACATAGAAATCAGACGTTGTAATACACTGAATCCTGCTACACTTTTGCCATCGAGCACAACAGACCCTACTCCACATGACTGCGTGGATGTAGTTGACACAGTTACGAAACCCAGACAAGACTTGACAGATGTCGCATTACTCAATCCAGACCTGACACTTTATGTGGATGGTTCATGTTTAAGAACAAGTACAGGAGAGTTAGTGGCTGCATATGCAGTGACCACTGAAACTGAAGTCATAGAAGCACATCGCATTGACACCCTGTCAGCTCAAGCAGCAGAGCTCATCGCTCTGACCCAAGCCTGTATACGAGCCAAGGACTTGAAAGTAAACATATACACAGATTCACGTTATGCATTCGGAGTCGTTCACGACTTCGGTGTACTCTGGCAAGAAAGAGGTTTCTTGACCTCTCACGGAGCCAAGATACAGCATGGTCCCCTCATTCAAGCTCTGTTAGAAGCAATACATTTGCCTACCGCCATAGCTATCATGAAGTGCAAGGCACATACGAAAGTCACCGACAAGATTTCTCAGGGCAACGATTTTGCAGATCGAATAGCGAAACATACAGCACTGACACATACTCAAAGGACTGACATGACAAAGACTGATGAAACCCCACTGACATATTGTATGACAGTTAGGGACCCCACACAAGATGTCATAGACATTCAGACACATGCTACTCCAGATGAAATAAAGAAATGGGCTGAACAAGGAGGGGTCCAGACAGACCAAGGTTGGATGACGAGGGGAAGACCACGTGGTTTCTCCCTGACTCTATGGTTCAAGTTATCATCAACACAGCACATAGTCCAGCACATTTAGGAGAGAAAGCCATGTTAGACAGTTTACAGAACCTC
This sequence comes from Lissotriton vulgaris, assembly GCF_964263255.1. NCBI lineage: Eukaryota > Metazoa > Chordata > Amphibia > Caudata > Salamandridae > Lissotriton > Lissotriton vulgaris. Next base: position 1,571,753,478 of record NC_141691.1, read on the forward strand.
TGGTTCAACAAGCATTTACGAGCAGCAGCGAAACAGAAAGTGCGTACCTGCATGATCTCTTGTCAGTTCAATCCAGGAAAAGGTGTTCCCGTAGAGCAAGGTGGATTTCATCCTCCCGACTACCCTTTTGAAGTCCTCCAGATGGATTATATCCAGATGGAAAGATGCCGAGGATTCAAGTATGTCCTCGTAGTTGTATGTGCTCTATCCCGATGGACAGAAGCATATCCCGTCCCAGTTTACACTGCCCCGACCACGCAGTTGGTTCGTGAGTTTTTCCCTCGATACGGTTTGCCTCGTGTCGTGTATTCAGATAACGGTCAGCCATTCTCATCCGAACTTATGAAGCAGGTCTCGCTTCTATTGGGGTACCAGTGGAAGTTTCACTGTGTCCGGCATCCTGAGGCAGCAGGTCTCGTGGAGCGGCACAATCAGACTCTGAAAACTCGCCTTGCAAAAGTGTGTAAAGAGAAGGGAGTAGATTGGACAGTATCTTTGCCAGTTGCTCTTTTTTATATGAGAATGGTAGCCCATTCTAGGACAGGGCTATCCCCGTATGAGGTGGTCTTCGGTAGACCTCCTAATATGTGGGGGACGCCTCTGCCGCGAAAGATTACCGATGTTGATAGTACTATGTTGACAGATTACCTTGCTTCCTTGATGTCTGCACTACAATCATGTCGTTCACAGGTCGCAGCAGCCTTCCCAGACAACACCGAGGTGAAGCCACATAAACTGGTCCCGGGAGATGTTGTAATCGTTCGGAACTTTGACAGATCGAGCCCTTTGGAGCCCCGCTGGAAGGAGCCGAAGATCGTTTTGTTAACAACCAGGACTGCCGTGAAACTGGAGGGGCGCAAAGGTTGGTTGCACTCCAGTCACGTGAAACGATTCTATGGACTTCCGCCAAAGACTGAATCCCAGAACTCCCACGTACCAGTGACTGATACCAAACTTCCCCTTCTAGAGAAAACTCCCCAAGAGGAGTATCGCCAAAAGTTGAGGTCTAGTAAGTCAGACAGTTTAATTGTTTAAGTCCCCCCCGGGTGAAGCGGTTAGGCAGTTCTGACAATGTATAAAATAGACCCAAATAGAGAGAGCGATAGACAGGAGACCAAGAAACGAAAATACAGTAAAAGTCTCCGGAGCAGATGCGTCTACACATTACTTATTATGTTTTTTCTGAGTCTTGCGATTATTGCAATAAGTTGAATGTTATGTATATATTTTCCTCTTGCACATTCTTTTTCTAATGACACTGTCGAGCACACGTTTAGTGCTCTTCCTCCACACGAATTATCTTACCGACTTGCGCTGCGCAACAATACATTCATTCGTATGTTACATCATTCTCATCAGATCGACAATGCCACTAATTGTTGGATATGTGGCCGACTCCCTCCCTATCAGAACTATAAGGGAGCTCTGCCCCTCTTTCCTTACCCATTTACACATAATGGTTCCTGTGGTGCATGGTTTAGTTTACTATCTTCTATAAACACCGAATCTAGAGTTTCCCAAAGCAATTGGGTATGGGGAAATCTGAACACAGTCACGAACAAAGCATGTTTCCCAGACAAGGAGGGTTATCCACAAATGACAGGGACAGATCTAGAAAATGAAGTGTATGGATTAGGTAATTTTACACTTAACCTCATGATTCTAAATGTTCAGTCAGAAACCAGTCCAGACTTGCCATCCATATCAGTTCTACCAGCGAAAGGTGTATTATGTGTCAGAAAGAAAGGTTCAGTACTACTACTATGGTCGAATTCAGTGACAAGGGCAAGTCTACATTCAAAGCTTCCCGACATTCCTACTTCATTTGTGGTCAGACAGCCTATGTCCGTTTACCTCCAGACTGGGATGGTACCTGTTTCATTGCATTCTTATTGCCACCAGTATTCCTAGCCCCATCTGACTATCACAGGAATTCCCGCCTTAATATTGTTAGACACAAGAGAGACCTCCCTATAGTTGATCAGACTGAAACTACATGGGAACAATACACAGATTTCAATAAAGGATTCTTTCCCTATTTAGGCACTGTCTCCAATATTAAACTGATACGCAAATTGACTAGAATACTTGAAGCCGTAGTGAATGAGACTACTTCTGCCCTGGGCAACTTAACCGAGGAGCAGTCTGCTATGAGACTTGTCGTTCTTCAGAACCGACTTGTCCTTGACGTCATCCTGGCTGATAGGGGCGGGGCTTGTAGAGTCATCGGATCCAGTTGCTGCGTGTTTATTCCAAATAACGCGCCATCAGTCTATAAAGCCATTACCAGACTTCATGAAATTTCCCATCTGATACACCAGAATCCAGGCTCCTGGACTTGGTCCGGTTGGCTCTGGAATACAATCACAGCTTGGGGATGGAAGCTACTGTCATTCTTAGGAATCATATTGGCCATGGTATTCAGTTGTTGTCTATGTCTGCAATGTGGGCCAGCGATTTGCGGCTTGTGCGCCACAGCTTGTGTTCCCCATCCAAGTTCACGTTCCCATTCCAGAAGACAGAAAGAAGAGCAAATGATGTTATATGAACAGATTGATGGTCTCATGAACATCGACATATCATGAAGGGTCCGTAGGGGACAAGGAGGGAATGAGGTAATTGAAATTTTTATGGTCAAATTGTGTCCCCTAACGTGTACCCCAATGGCTCCATGTACGAGTTTCATGTACATGTAATTTCCCTCCACAACCAAATCTGAAGACGCAAATACATTTGCGTCCAACTTTAACATGTCCTCTATCAGATCCACCATGAATGGATCGATAATTCAGTTCCTAAGTATGCTGTGCCACCGTCTTTACATGGTGCACTTTCACGTTTTTCCTGGCTCTGCCGAGCTAGGCCCTGATTTCCTGTCTTCAAGCCACTTCTGTCTCTGCCTCTGAAAGCTGCAGCATGGAGATGCATCCCTGATCTCTGCCTTACTTCCTGCCAAGCGAGCGGTGCCCGGCTCGGCCTGGTCTGCCTGCCAAAAACAGTATTTTACCTTCAAGTTATCAGCGTAGCCAGCTCAGCTCCTCGAAAACACATTCCTGTCTAGTGATTTAGGTAAACATATCCCCGGCTGCAGAGCAAAGAGCAAGTCTTCCTGTCTCTGTGCAAGTAATTTACAGTTCCCGTTACCAGAGTAGGCCCATGGCCCCGCACGTAGACACGCAGGCACCTATACACGCACTAACATTCAGTATAGGGTAGCCTCTGCCCAAGTGACCTTTTACTTCAGATTAAACATCCTCTAAATATTAGATATCAGATATGTTATAGGGACAGGTCGATCTGACATGCCAGACTTCTGTCTCCTCTACTAGTGCTAAATGTCAGACCCTTAGCTTCCTCCAGATGTACGTCAATCACACGTCATAATAGCTGCGCGCGCATTCAGGCTACAGGTTTTAGCTGACTCTGTAAGAATTCTCTATGCATCCACCCACTTGTGACACTTTTCTGTGACGTTTCTAGAACACACCTCTGTACACACCCCTGTTCACGCCTTTTTGCTACGCACATGTGTTCTTATCATATACATTTCACTTGTCACGCCTACTGTATTCACTGCTACTGTGTCATTTTACTATATATGTCATGTACTGTTAATAAATCGTTGACATCTTTCCTGCCATCATTGCATACCCGAACCCTTGTATTGATGGAATAGATTTCCATGACTCGAGTCATCATTTATGATTAAAGCCCTTATGACTCAGACACCACGGACTCTGCCTCTCATTTGATTGAGCTATTTTCTTTAATTTTCTGAAATTATCTGGCAAACTCGTATACGGTAAAATATTTACCACAGGATGGTACAGTGGGATCAGAGAAATTTGAAAGTTCAAGTGCCTAGGTATCAGGATAGCAGGTCAGTGACGGTCGGTCCTTGTTCAGGAGCTCTTCTTGGTTGTCGATGTATTCTGTCGTGGCCAGGGTCGAGGAGATCTTCCTACAGTGGTGCGCATGCACCCAGTTGCGTTTTCCCTCCACTCGAAGTGCTGTTCGGGTGGTGATGAGGACTTGCCAGGGGCCCGTCCACCTGGGTTCCAGACTCTTGGCACGCTGGAAGTTCCGGATCAGAACGAACTCCCCAGGTTGGATGGTGTGTCCGGGACCCCTGGAAGTGTCAGGGATGGCATGCAGCACCTGTTGATGGATAACAGACAGTGTTTTAGTCAACTGGCATAAGTAATCAGACATTAGGACGTCCGGGACGTCATGAATGGAAGTTGGTTTCGGTGCAGACCAGACATTCATAGGTCGGCCGAATACAGCCTCGTATGGTGTCAAGTGGTGTTTGGTAGGGGTGGAACGCATTGAGAGCAATGCCAGTGGCCGTGCGTCTGGCCATTTCAGTCCTGTGGTAGCCACTATTTTGGCCAATTTTAGTTTCAGTGTGGCATTATGTCGTTCAACTAGTCCAGCAGATTGGGGGTGGAAGACTGCGTGGAACTTTTGTTTTACACCCAACCCCTTCAAAATGAGTTGGATAACTTTGGCTACGAAGTGGGGGCCATTGTCGCTCCACAAAATTCGACAAAGGCCGTAACGGGGGAAAAACTCCTTTAACAGAACTTTTGCTGTGGCCATAGCAGTGTTGTCATGGGTTGGGTATGCTTCCACCCATTTGCTAAATGCGCATACCACAACAAGTACATATTTCAGGCCTTGACATCTGTCTAGTTGGATGTAGTCCATCTGCAGGACTTCAAACGGGTGATTTGGGACCCCAAACCCTCCCCGGGGTACTACAGTTCCTTTCCCGGGGTTGTGTTGCAGGCATATCAAGCATTGCTGGACCAGTCGTTTGGCAGAGTCTGTGATTTTATCATTGTGCCAAACTCTGGAGACAAGTTCAATCATGGGGGCTGACCCTATGTGGGCAGGGGAGTGTGCCATAGTCAGTATGGGAATCAGGTACGAGTCAGGTAGCAACCATTTGTTTGTGTCTCTTGTCCGCCAGCAGCCTTCGTCATCTTTTAATCCCACCCGTGTCCATTCAGTGAGTTCGTGTTGTGTGCTAGCCATTTGAATGTCTCTAATAGTGTCCCTAGCATCAGTCCATTTTTCTGCTTGTGACCTGGTCACGTACATATGTGTTGTCGTCCTACTTTCAGCTGTCGTTCGGGCAGTGATGTCAGCTAGTGCATTTCCCTGTCCTATAATGTCCGTCACCTTCTTGTGTGCCTGGCATTTGATGACTGCAAGCTTTTTGGGGAGAAGGACGGCTTCGATCAAGGCGGAGACTAGGTCCCCGTGCAAAATGGGGGTGCCGTGTGAGGTCAAGAATCCCCACTCCCTCCAAAGGAGCCCAAAATGGTGAACCACCCCGAAGGCATACTGGCTGTCGGTGTAAATGTTCGTTGTGGTTCCTGCTGCTAGAATGCAGGCTCGTGTTAGGGCAATCAGTTCCGCTGCCTGGGCAGATCGTTGCGTGATGCGGGCTGTTTCGACTACAGTTCGAGCCGTGGTGACTGCATAGGCAGCTGAAGTGGTGCCATCAGGGAGTTTGATGCAGGAACCGTCCACCCACAGCTCTCCGTCAGGGTCAGGAAAAGCCGTGTCTCTGAGGTCAACCCTACTTCTAGTCTGTTCGTCCGTAAGGGTCACGCAGTCATGCACAGGGTGCACATTGGGATCGTCCTCTGGTAAGGGTAACAGAGTTGCCGGGTTCAGTGTGGTGCATCTTTTCAGGGTGATATGGGGTGCGAGCAAAGTCAGTTCGTATCCAGTCAGTCGTGCACTCGTCAGGTGTTGCGTCTTGGTTTGGTTCAGGAGGGTGTCAACTGCATGGGGTACCAGTACCGTGAGGGAATTCGAGAGCACAATCCCCTCACTCTGTCGGATAGAGATTGCAGCAGCAGCTACAGCTCGGAGGCAGGCAGGCAAGGCTCTGGCTACAGGGTCAAGAGTGGCAGAGAAGTAAGCGCACGGTCGTTGCTTTGGGCCGATGTACTGGGTCAGGACAGATAAAGCGCACCCCTCCCTTTCGTGAGTGTAAAGGGAGAAGGGCTTCGTGTAATCGGGGGTACCTAACACAGGGGCCGAACAAAGGGCGTCTCGTAGTTCAATGACATTGAAGGTGGTGGCAGTAGAGGGAATCAAAGTCAGGATGGTGGTGATTTCTGAGACCACGGGGTACTGGGGTACCACCACTTTGTTGATCTCTCGAAGGTCAATGATAAAGCGGTATGCTTTCTCATCTCCCTCTCCCTGCTTTTTGATGATGGGCAAGATTGGGCTGTTGCAAACGTTGCTAACCACTTCCTCTACCACTCCTGCGTCTATCAGTGACTGAATAATCTTTACCAATGCCTTCTCGCCCTCGGGCGATATCCGATATTGTGGAAGTTTTGGGAGTGTTGCATCTGGTCGGACAGTAATGTGCACTGGGTCAATCATCATGCGCCCTACGTCCGAATCCGTTTTGGCCCACAGATACGGAGGCAGAGTGTCAAGCAGGGATGTGTCAGCGTCGGTGATGGAAAACATGCGTCTGGGAGGGCAATGCCTAAGCAGAACGGGGTTGTCGTAAAGAAAAACTCGAACTCCGTCTTGAGAACATCTAATTGTCGCTCGGAAGTGTTTCAATAAGTCAAGTCCCATAATTGCGTCAGGGCTATTGGAGGAAAGCAAAAACGTGGTGTCAGTGGTGTTGTTTTCTAAGTCGAAGAGGATCGGGGCGGACAAAGGGTTAGTGGAGGGCGTTCCATCGAAACCTGTCGACGTTATTAGTGAGCCAGACAAGGGTGCCCTTGGGATCAGTCGTTTAGATAACGCGCTACGTGTTGCGCCACTGTCTACCAGGAATAGAGACTTTATACCCAGGACCTTAGCAGTGACGTAAGGGCCTTGCTGGTCAACATAGAGCTCGACTGGATCCCTCCCTTGCCCTAGGCAGTCCTATGCAAAGTCGTGAACGTCATCGTAGTCAGATTGTTGGCATTGGTTCTGTCTGGGTCGGTCAAATGTATTTGGCCTGCTTGATCTATCGTTAGTCGTGTCATTTGGGGGCCCTCGCTGCTGTCCCCTATTTCTCGGCCCACTTGCTATGTCCCTAGGGTCTTTATTTCTGATGATTTCCAAAAGAACTGGGCACTGAGATTTCCAATGGCCCGTTCCTTTACAGAAAGCACACTGGTCCTCTCTAATGTCTGTACATCCAATGTGGGGAGTCGAAGTGCGGTCCCTGGGAGGTGCAGTTTTAGGGACGTTCGTCTGATAGTTTCCCCGGTATTGGTCTCGTCCTATAGTCACCCCTTGCAGTTGAGCAATCATCACCCTCTCTTTTAAGTCCTTCTTCTTTCTCTCTGTTGCTCTATCGTTTTCATTTTTCTGATGTTCATAATATTTGGCCATCTGGAGGATAGCCGTAGGTTTGGAGGCTGCCCAACTACTCTCGCTGGCCTGCAGTTTCTGGGAGACCTCTGGTGACAGACCCTTAACGTAATTCTGGACAAAAAGATGGTGTCCGGTTGCAGTGGTCAAGTCCTGGCCGCTGTAATCGGAGAACACCGTTTCAAACCGGGAGAAGTAGTCCGATACATCCTCCTGAGGTTTCTGGCGACAGGCCGTTACTATCGACCAGTCCACTTTCTTTTCTGGGATCAGGGTTTTTAATTTCTGTACGATTTTATCCGGGAGGTCTAAAATGGCTTTCAAAGGCTTTTGTCCGGGTTCTCGTTGTTTATCTATGCCATCGAGTTGTGACCAGTTATGTCCAAACAGCTCAAGGTGGTCGACTTTCCGGATTTGCTTCCACACATCAGCTGGTAGGCATAACCCGAAAAACAAGTCGATGTCAGCCAGGGTCATAATCGTTGAACCTAGGGCTGTACCTAATTCAGTGTAGAAGGCAGTGGGGTTTTTACGTAGGTCAGGCAGAGATTTCCGGAATGTCAGAATCTCTTGCCGGTCCCATGGTTGGTAGACCCAATTGTACACTACCCTTCCTTTTGCATCTTTGTGGTTTGCGTCATCGTGAGTCCCTTCACCTCGTGGAGGAACCGAGTAAGGGGCAGCCTCTCGTATCGGCATCATGGCGTTAGATTGTTCAGTTTGTGGTTCGGTCACTACGGGTGTCGTAGGTTTAGTTGCCGGTTTTCGTTCAGTGAGGTGGCGGAAAACCTCAAGCGAACGCGTAAGGAGGTCCGTCACATCACACTCACCCTCATCCCCGATATCGACCTTCCGGTACAGAGTTGTTAGGCTCTGGGGACCTTTGTCTCGATATCGGTCCTCGTATGCGTTCAAGACATGGTAACACAGTTGTACAGTAAAGTGTCGTCTGTGACTCCCTGTATACGAGTTAAACACATCCGTGATGTACTCTTCATCTTCCCTCCTTTCTACCAGTGTCCTTGCTATCTCATCAACCCCTGCTCGCTCATCTTTGCTTAGTCTGCTTGTTCTTGCAGAACCAACCCTTCGGGCCTCGGGGTCGCCTAACGTTGTCGTTTGCGTAGTATCTAATGCAAGGGGTCCGGCCGGCACAGAGGCCATGGGGGCCGAAGCTGTGGCGCTACTCTCGCTTGTACCTGGGGTGGTGGGTGCTGTGCTAAGGGTTGGGAAGGGGCATATGGAGGGGGCATGTAGATGATCGGAGGACCTAGCAGCAGATCATCGTTGGCTCGTTGTTTCGAGGGTAATTCAGGGTAGAGCGTGGAGGATGTTCTAACCGGACACTGGCTTGACGTTTCTATTTCTAGTTTCAGTTTGGCTTCCTCTCTTTCTTTTATCTCTTCTTCTAGTTTCTGAGCCGCTAGGTGGGCTGCTTTCCGCAGCTCCTTTCCCAACCTACTCTCAGTTCTCTTTTTACGTTGTTCAGTTTCTTTGCGCCACATGCCGAAACTATCAAGCATAGTGGGCGTCGTCTTGTTTTTACCAAGGGCTGTTTCTAGTGCGTTTATTTTATCATCATCGAAGGATCCTATCAGTGGCCACTGACTTTCTCGATCCTTTTTCGGATATTTATGCCACAGCTTGCTATAGGCTATAGCGATCAATCCATGCTTCATGAACATGTCCTTATTAGGGGTGCCCTCCAGTGGAGCCGGATGGTTCATCTCTAATAAGCAGTCCGGGCTAAACAGGCTACCAATCAGTGGGGAGAAGACAGGCATGACGGATCACAATGGGGATAATAGTCAGCACTACCTATCTTATCACTGCGTGCAAAGACTAGACAGAATATTTCTATTCTACGTTGTTTGCAGGCAGTGAATACCTCATGAATCAATATCGGGCAGTTAATGTTTGGTCAATAAAATGGTCAATAAAATGGTCAATAAAATGGTCAATAAAATGGTCAATAAAATGGTCAATGGGGAGAATAAGTAGGCCCGCAAAGATCTGCGTTACCTACCCTTTCACTATCTGCAAAGAGGGAACCTATTCTTTCCTGTTTGTAGACAGAGAATCTCCAGAAAAACGATCCGTAACAGTTAATTAATGGGGAGGGGCAATTGATCAGTGGGGGAGAAAGATAGGCACGACGGATGCGTTACCTATCCTTCACTGTTTGCAAAGGGAGAGCCTGTTGTTTCTCCGTTTGCAGACAGCGAATCTCCAAATAAATTAACAAAGAGTAATACTAGTATTTTTTTTTTTTCAATCAATCAAACAATTTCTTAATTCGTCATGTCTACACGACCTTACCCGGACCGCATGGACAGTTTCTTGTCTTCCGAATCCAGCGCCCGATCGTCCTCTTTTCTTCGTAATCCTCGCGGCACTCCTGATGGTTCCCAGTCAGGACCGTAGATCACTCGAGAGAGGTCTGTTCGGAACCAGTGAAGTTCGGATGATCGGCTGTCAGACGAGGGTCTATCGGACAGGGTACCTCCCGATCGTTGCAGTCGTTCACTCTGTCGTCAGGACCTCTCCCACTGGATCCACGAGTCGCTGATGGGCCCCACGTTTGGGACGCCAATTGTAAAAGGGTGGCTAGACAACCAGTGACCAAAGACCCTTTTGTGTTGCCCGGCGGTGTCGCCTCTATTACCCACAGAATATTAATCAATGAAGAAGCAGGCGCTGGAGACTGAAAGGCAGGAAACGAGGGTTTATTCTCTCCGGAGGAGAACACATCAATTCGGACAGCAAGTATCGTCACGAGGTGCTCTAACCGCATCTCTGAGGTCTGGCCTCTTATACACAGGTTTATTGCTTTATTACATGTAACACATATTTGTCAATACTTTGATGTACGGAAAAGCATCCTAGGAATCCCCGCTTCAAGCCCGTTCCCACACGTTTACAGTTGAAATCCCCACCCCGGTCACAACAGGTGATGATTATCGCGCAGCTGGACATTCCGCCGATTCACGGAATGTGTGGAGTTGATCGGATCTCATGGGGTGAAGGGTGTTCGATCGACTCGAGGGTCCTTTGATAGGGGGGGGCTTCCTACTGTACGGGGGTGTGATAAACAGTATCCGCAGGGCCAGGTGGCGGCCTGGGAACAAGGGAGACAAACGGGCACACAGGAAAAAGGGGTTTGTATCAAAGGACTTGGGACCATGAAAGGGATGAAGGGAGGTGTCGCGCTGGGAACAGGATGGGATTCCGAGGCAGGGCTGCGCTGAAGAGGGGTTTATGACCTGAGGCATATGGGAGCAGGAGGGGGTTGTCAGCGTGCAGGGGATGCCTGCGAGGTTAGGAGGGAGAGAGACGCGCTGGCTATCAGCGAGGGCAGGGAGGCCATGGTGCTTAAAATGGCTGCCGCTTACGCGCACGAATGGGCTCGAAAAAGAGCAAGATGGCGCCGATAATGTTGACACTTGCAGCCTAACTTTTAACAGGTGTCAGAGGTAATGCCCTAAAATGTCTCACTAGCTATTTATCTTATCATACTACTGCTGTTCAAATTGGCAAAAATATAGCAAGTAAAAGACCTGTTAAGATGGGGGTCCCTCAGGGCTCTATTTTAAGCCCTACGCTTTTTAATGTCTATATGACACCACAGGCCAGAGTGATGCAGAGCCTTTGGCTTTGATGTTCTGTCTTAAGCAGACGACACACAGATTTTAATCACTCTGGATCCGGATCCTAATGAGACAAGACAGCATTTTAAAAATTGTATGATTGAGGTTGATAAATGGATGAACACCAACCATTAGCAGCTAAATGGCAGCAAATCGGAAATAATGCTTTTTGGCAAGGCCGCAGAACACTGGGCACATGACTGGTGGCCAACTAACCTGTGCAACTGTCCAACGCCCAAAGAATCAGTGGGGAATTTGGGTTTCTATTTGGACAACAAACTATCCATGAGAAACCAAATAAATCATACCGTAGGGACCTGCTTTGGACTTATGCGCTGCCTTAGAAAGGTCTTCAAGTGGATCCTAGTTGAGGCTCGGAAACCCCTAGTCCAGGGTTTAATCATAGATAGAATGGACTTCGGGAATGCGCTTCTACTAGTCACCAATGAGTACCATCTGAATAGACTCCAGGTTCTTCAGAACACTGTAGCTCGACTGGTGTTCAACCTACCACGAAGATCTTCATTGGTCCCCTGTTTAAAGAGCCTTCACTGGCTCCCGGTAAAAAAAACGAATCTTGTTCAAAACTCTATGTTTAATCCACAAACATATGCACGGAAATGTCAAAAATACTGGTCTCCAAAGTGAACATGGTACCAGCCTCAAAGAGAACTCAGATCTAGCTCAGAGTCTCTACTTACATCTCTTAGAATACATACTTCCAGAAATGGAGGTCGCACATTCTCTTTTCTTGCCCCCGCCTCATGGAACAAAATGCCTCATGACCTCCGCATGATCCCTGAACACAGCTGCTTTCACAAAAAGCTGAAGACATGGCTTTTTGCAAACTAAGATCTCTTACTCTCCTGTCAGAGCCGTCTACAAGCGCCATGAGACTCTTTGGATGTGATACGTGCACGATACAAAGTTTCTGACTTGACTTGACTCTTTTATCGAAACAGACCAACATGTGTAGAAAAGGTAATAATATAGCTGCAATATTTTTTCAAGTTCCAACTGATGCTAACCTTTATTTAACCACATCGCTGCTGTGGTTATTTTTCCCCTGTGCTGGAAATTGCTATTCTCCTATATTCATGACGAGCTCAGCTCGTCATCAGCACAGCTCAATTGTGCCTCATGACGAGCTGAGCTCGTCATGAGCATGGAAGGGGTTAAATCAATGCAAGAAAAGACCTTTGCCTCATTTAATTGTTTTGTCATGCTTGCAACGTGCGGACTTGGATGTCTTTCTCACTCGATTGCATTGTTTGCTTGATGCATTTGTACGCATAGGCGTAGATGTCATTTGCTGTCCTTTTTGGGCATTAACAGTATGGGCCCAATTCTGATGCAGTTTGGAAGGCCTCCTAACGGCATTTGCTCCATCCGAATTGGATCGGGAATGCGTCTTTCTGATCAAATCAGAAAGGTTTCTAACCAATTGAGTACGATGAGAGTTAGGCATTAGGAGTATCCCAATCCAAACCTGATGGCATTCGAAATGACCGAGCCATGCGAGCAAATTTGTACGTCTCTATGGGCCTTGTTTCTCAATGACCGATTACGATGCTGGATTCGGACAGCCTTTCTGAATCGTGCTGTCTGACTCGAATCAGCAATCAGAATCAGACTTTGGTGACCTGTAGAGGGTTGCTCTGCACCCGGAGCCTTCCCAATGGGGTCCTTGGGGGTATCCATGGATCCCCCCTTATCAGCCATTCACAGTGTGGCAGGCACCAGGAGGTGCCTGCCACAGGGTGCCCGATTTTCCGCAGCCACCCCTTTCTTCAATAGGAGTCTATGCATTCAGTTGTTAATAAGCTCCCTTTTAAGTCAATGGGAATCCAAACAAATCGTATCTGGGAGCATCTGGATGCATCGTGATCAGTCGGTTGGACTCTCCAGATCTGATTCGGTCGGAAACTATTCCCAAACCGATTCTGTCTGAATGATTTCCAAACCGCATCGGAATTGGGCCTTATGGGAGAAATCCATGGCACTGGAAAAGTTTAACGCTCAATTATGTCATGCTTAACCCCTTCTCTGCTAGGCCTCCACCTCCGTGCTAAGCATTTTATTTGCTATTTGGGGTAGTTCACACTTATGCCTCCATCATTTTTTGTCCATCCTGAGGATTCTAAAGGTTCCCAGGGTTTCTGGATTTCCCTGGAGGGGACCTAGAAACATTTGGTTATTTGATGGGGAAATGGGAAATAAGTGCCTCCGAAGAAAGCGTCTGTCTTTTTTAATGTAAATGGTATAAATGAAGAGTTTCCATTGCTAAAATCACCACGGGCATATTATCAGGGGCAATATCACCACTTTAGCGGCACTTTTTGAATCTAAAGCGGCGATAATCTTATCGCCCTATTAACAAGGCGGCGCTAACATGCATCAGCGCATGTTAGCGGCTGATTTTCTAACGCTACGCTTCTTCGCGATACACATCGCTAATGAGATGCAAAGTAGGCATTCCCTAACTAAACCACATTAAACATATCGCTATCTGTCCTTCATGGTATTTACAAGCCCGCCCAGGACACCCATAGCGATATTAAAAGCCGCTCTAACCGCGGTTATCGCCGGTTATTAACGTCTGTATAAATCCTGACTAACTTATATTTGACATGGGAGGTGGATTGAACAGCTAAATACAGTTATCCCTATCACTAAGGATTCCTCTATCGCTGCAGGATTATCACTGGATTCCCAGTGATAATCCTGCATTTCCCGGCTATTGCCGGATTTTACATTGCCGTGGAGATAAGCGTTGTAAATAACGCAATATCTCAGTGATCTAATCCAGTGATAGCCGGCGTTAAACAAAAGCGCGCTAAGCGGGCTCTGCGATATTTATCGCAGTTCCTTACTGATATGCCCCCACATTCCTAGTTTAAATAAACAGGCAGATGTTTGTCAGAAAATCTAAATTTTCTACACAGTTTTGGCATTTTACTGGGACATAGCCTACTGTTCTTATTTTATGTGCTCTCAACCTCCCTCCAGTTAGTGGTAGAAATGGGTATTAACCCCTTCGACGCTGATGACGAGCTGGGCTCGTCATGGCGTAGCCTCCTCGCATGCTGATGACGAGCCCAGCTCGTCACGTAAAGTGCGTTTTTAAAAAACTCAGCGTGCGAGCGGAATTCCGCTAGCGCGCATGGTGTTAAACCAATAATGGATAACAGAAAGCTACACAATTCTGGAAAGGGACAACATTCTAAACTCAAAAAGGGGTCATGTTGTGTAGATGCTTCAAGGTTTTCCAATAGAAAGTAACAGTTGAATTAACAAAAAATATTGAAATTGAGTTGAAAAAAACAGCCACTTGTGCCTATGCTTTCCCCTGAAACTTCTTCGAACTATGGCAGATATTTTAAAGCAATATAACATTATGTCCACTAGACCATTTAGGTAGTGCGGATTAATAGGGCTAAAACCAGTTAAAAACACTAAAACCAGAGGTGCCCAGAGCCAACAATTGAGCTTCGCCCTGCAATGGTTTTTCATTGTGTACTTGGTATACAGCAATTCATTTGGTATAATTTAAAGAACAAAACTTAGGTATCAAGGAAACCCATGTATTTCTGAAATGGGACCAAGATGTGGAGTTTAGAAGCAGCAGTTATTTGCACATCTCTGAATTTGTGGAAACCTATAATAGTATGTTAATTAGAGATCATTTTTCAAAATGACTACTTTTTTATACACTATCTTACATTTGGAAGGCAGAAATGCATAGGAAGGCAATTGGCAATAATACGTGTTCTACAATTCTGTGTACCCCCAAAAAGTGCCAGCAACAGGAAAAATGCAATATGGACACATTACATTTTTCTACTAAAATGTACCCTTTTTTTGTAATGTGCCTAGCTGTGGATTGTAGGCCCTAGCTCCGCCAGAATCTAAGGAAAGCTAGTAAACCTGTACATTGATGAAAACTAGACAACTAGGGAAATCAAGGATGGGGTGACTTTTGTAGCTCTCACCAGGTTCTGTCACCCAGAATCCCCTGCAATCCTCAAATTTGAGTAAAAAACACATTTTCCTAACATTTCCGTAATTGAATATTCTGGAACCTGTGGAGTGCCACAAACTCCATCCACCTGGCATTCTCCCATGTCTCTCAATAAAAATGGTACTTCACTTCTTTGGGTAGGCCTAGTGGCCGCAACAGAAAATTGTTCAAAATGCAATGTGGACACACCACATTTTTCCACGGGAAACTGACCCTTTTTTTACAATGTGCCTAGCTGGGGATTTTGTGCCCTAGCTCAGCCAGCTCCTAGAGAAACCTAGCAAACCTGTAAATATTTAAGGAAAATTTTATTTTTTTTGCTAGATTTGAGGTTTACAGAGAAGTCTGAGTAAGAAAACATTAGGGGATACCTGTAAACCATGCATGCCTGGACTTCCCCAGGTAACTAGTTTTCTGAAATGTCTGGCTTTTGTATGCTTCACTAGATAGACGCCAAGTTCAGGATCAAACAAGCAAGTGCTCCCCTGGCAAAAACCAGGTCATTTTGTGACAGATAATTTTGATGTCTCGACAATACGTTTTGAGCTCTTCCTTTTCACAGGCCCTTGACCCACCCACACAATTGAGGTACCATTTTTGTTGGTAGGCCTGGGGGAATGCTGTGTGGTAGAAAATATGCGTTGTCCCAGTGATCCCAAAGCTTTCCCACAACTAAATGTGGGGAAATGTGATTTTTTTATAGCTAAATTTGAGGTTTGCAGGGAATTCTGGGTAGGAAAACGTTAGGGGATCCACACAAGCCACACGTCTCTGGACTACCCCGGGTGACTAGTTTTCAAAAATGTCTGGCTTTTGGTAGGTTTCTCTAGATGGTCGTAGAACCTGGAACCAAAAATACAGGTGCCCCCTCTTGTAAAACCAGGTCATTTTGCAATAGATAGTTTTGATGTCCCAACAATCATTTTTGGGCCCCTCCCTATTGCCGACACTTGGCCCACCCCCACAAGTTAGGTACCATTTTTATCAGGAGACCTGGGGGAATGTTGGCTGGGAGTAAATTTGTGTTGGCCCAGTGTTTCTACTACTTTTCCACATATAATTTTGAGAAAAATGTGAATTCTTCAGCTAAATTTCAGGCTTGCAAGAAACTTTGGGAAGGAAACGTTGGAGAATCCACTCAAGCCGCACATTCCTGGACTCCCACGGGTGTCTTGTTTTCAGAAATGTCTGGTTTTAGTATGTTTCTCTAGATGGCCGCCGAACCTGTGACCGAAAATCGCAGGTGACTCGATTGCAAAGTCAGGTCGTTTTGTGATCAATAATGTTGATGTCTCCACAATAGTTTTTTTGGGGCCCTTTCCTGTCGCGGGCACTTGGCCCACCCACACAAGTGAGATAGCACTTTTATCGGGAGACCTAGGGGCACACTGTGTGATAGGACATTTGTGGTTTCTTTTTACTCTGGAAGAATATGTCACAGTAATGCAAGGAAAATGTGACTTTAGTCACATTTTGAGGTTTGCATGGCATTGTAGCTAAGAAAACCTGTTAGGATCCATGAAAGGCACACCACTCTGTACTCGCTTGGTGTGTAGTTTACAAAAATATCTAGAGTTGTCAGATTTTCCCTAGAGAAAATGTCCCCCGTGGCAGATAAAGACAGAAACAACAAATATACTGCTCAACCATCTATTCCTCAAGTACACACAGATACTGGTTGGATTTAGCACAAGGGTGAGTGAAAGGTTCAAAATGTATATTTTATGAACAAGAGATTTCACAAAAATGAAATACACAGTAAATAATTGAAGAGTCAAAAAACAGAACTAATGACTCACAGCTTGTGAGCTGTAAAGCCACGACAAGGCCCCAACTGCTTTACAGGCCATTCACACACCTTTCATATGTGACACACACAAGGGCCCAGCACATTACAGCTCTCACATCACCAGGCAGTATTATTCAAGGGCCCATCACTTTCATACTCCCACATGACTGGCACAGACATCACACCAGCTGGCTGCTGACGGAGTGTGTGCACTGGTGTTTGGCTAGCAGTGTGTGTAGTAGTGAAAAGCAGCAAATCACTACTCACATACTGCCAGCCAAATGTCAGCTCACACACACTGCCAGCCAAGCACCAGCTCACACACACTGCCAGGCAATCGCCAGTTCATGAACTCCAACGGCCAAGTGCCAGTCCACACACACCACCACACACAATGCTAGCCAAACACCAGTCCACGCACATCACCAGCCAAATGCCAGCCTACGCACACCGTCAGCCAAGCACCAGTTCACGCACATGCCATTAACAAAACAATTGGAATTAGGTATACAACTATAACTACAAACACAAGAGCTATAACTAAATGCAACACACTAATGCCAAATATGAAACTGAAAAAAAATATATTTAAAAAAAATAATATAGACCAGGCAGTTCAATTTTACGATCATGGTTGCTTCCAAAAACTATTTTCTGTGTGATACAATCGAAAACATGTGGGCACACTCACCCCACACTTTGATGGACAATCAGCACAATGTGTACAACTCTCCTTCCTCATGCCTCTTTGCATACAGACTCTACATCTCTTACAGGGATTTTTTTTTAGCGTGAGAGGAATGTGATCAGGAAAGTGGCGGTCTTTCAATCTAGCCATAAACTTCACCACTCCAACTCTAGGAATACTTGCCTGTAAGGTTGCCTTTGACAGACTCATGAAACTGAAAAACAGTCATCTTCTTATACCAAATGTACACCTAACGAACAGTAGTGTAAGGTTCCAACCTCTGATCTACTCTATCTACCCCACCCATGTGCTGATTGTAGTCTAAAATGCACAGGTGTTTGTGCATTTCAGCAATCTGAGCCCAAACAGTCAGAGGTGAAGTACTTTCATAATGGATGGTAGTCAGCATGTAGACATCCCTCCTGTCTGCAAACTTCATGGCTAGCAGTTCATCACTATGCAAGGCACTGCACTGTCCCCTTTCAAGTTTTTGTTTACAAATGAGTTTCTTTTGATAACCTTTCCTGTCAGAGCGGACTGTGCCACAAGCAAGTGTCCACTTTGAACAAGTCCCTGAACAATGTACATCAGTGTAGAAGTTATCTAGGTACAAATGGGGACCTTTTTAAAAAGTTCTCTAGCAAGTTCCCACACTATTTTGTCACTAACTTCGAAATTGGATAGACAACCAGGGGGGTCAATAACGTAATCCCTACCAGTGTACACCAGGAAATTATAGACACATCCGGTACTACTCCCAGACAGCATACACATCTAAATTACATAACATGTCTTGCTAGGAATGTACTGCCTGAAAACCAAATATCCCTTGACCAGAACCAAAGACTCATCAACAGTTATTTCTTTCCCTGCAACATAGATCTCTGACAATTGATCTTCAAAGTCATCAAGGACAGGCCAAATCCTAAAAAGACAGTCATAATCAGGGTGATCTTGTGGCAACACTAAAGCATTATCAACAAAATGCAGCATCCGAAGCAAAAGCAAATACCGCAATGATTCATGGTTGGAGGAAATATGGCCGTTGCCGTCAAGGGACTGGTAGACCAATATGAAGACAGCAACGGCTTCCTTATTAAGCCCATCAAGTAAGTTAAACCCTAAAACCTCTTTGTCTCATACAGATTTGTGGGAGTTTAACAGGTAGCTCTAGAGAGGGACCTAAGTCTGGCACTATTGTCCCTTAGATACTGTTCAGCAAACAAATTTGTCTGCTCAACAATCTCAACCAAAAATACAGTGTCCATAAACAATGGAAAGAGGTTTTCAGTATTCACTGTACATCCTGCAACACCAGTAAAGGCAGGCAATGCCAGCTGCATCATGTTAGGGGCAACCCAGAGCTCCGCTCTTCCAATGGGAAGCCTTTCAACCTCACGCTGCAATCCAGGTGCCTCTTGCTGCACTATCAGCACATCAGTGTCCTCCTCTAAAACAGGAACTTCATATGCATTGAGAGTGGCCTCATCATCAGATGATTCTTCTCAGACAGAAAATTCACTGGCAGAATGTTGCAATTCTTCCTCTGCCTCAGATGCAGAGTCAGTCTCATAATCATGGTCAGAGGAAGATTAAAAAAGCATATCAAAAACCTTCTGAGCGG
The DNA here is from genome assembly GCF_964263255.1 of Lissotriton vulgaris. Taxonomy (NCBI): domain Eukaryota; kingdom Metazoa; phylum Chordata; class Amphibia; order Caudata; family Salamandridae; genus Lissotriton; species Lissotriton vulgaris. The sequence goes on from NC_141691.1 coordinate 1,571,772,597, forward strand.
TAATCGTGCAGTTAGCCATATAAAAGTAACTTAACAAAAAAGACAACAATAACCAACACTGTGCACAATAAATAGTAAGTGTGGCTTTATTACAAAGACTGATATACTAAAAAACAACACCGCTTACTTGCCAGCGATAGCTAGACTCATCACTAGGTCTGGGCGGTGAACTCTGCTCGGTTCATAGAGTTTGATGAGTTTTGCATACTCCGCGCCCTGCAGAGCATGCAGAGTTCCAAAAAATTGCTGCAAAGTTTTTTCCCCGCTCGTTCTCTTCAACGTTAAGTTGGTGAGCATGAGCAAGGATAATCCAACGCTAGACCTCCTTGCAGTGAGATTTCTTAATGCAGGCTGTCGTGGATGGTTGTGACCGCTCGTGTTGAGAAACGTTCTGTTTGCTTTGAGAAAGCTGTCACTCGAAGAGAACATCTCCTTGTGCTGATTTTCCATTGCAGGACAAACATCTTTTGCTACAAATCAGCATGAACAGTGTGAACTAATGCACTCTGCTGATTGCGGAAATCCATGTAGCTTGGCAGAGGTTGTTAGTCACTCACCACCATCTACTCTGCACTGACACAGCAAGGACTAATGATAAGCAACTAAAAAAGAAAAACAAAATAAATAAAAGACAATACAATGCACATTGTGCACACATCCAGGCAGAATTCCACACACAATAAAAGAGAAGCTAAATATGTTGCTATTATTACACCATTTAAAAAACAAATCATTCATGCAAGGCATTGATACTCATTTGAAGTAAACAGTGCAAACATTTTTTTTCTTATCAAACACATGTAACTATGCAAACTGTAAATCTGCCACTGCCGAAACCACAAGCAGCAGTCACAGCAAAGGAAACAAAAGCTTTGCACTAAAATAAAAAGGAGAAATAAAACATTACAATCACAATTGCAAATAATGTACCAGTCCACAAACACTGCCAGCTAAGCTGGGTGGCAGAGGGGCCTAACAATATGAGAAAAGCTTTCACTCCCTAAGGGGTAGGGACCCTAGTCCAAGGAGCTGATCCTCACAACAACAATATTGCCCAAATATAAAATCCCTAATGTCCACTGGATTCTGTCTTCCCAAGGAGCAGATGTGCCTAAAAGTATAAGGACTATCTGTCCACAAGGTTGGCACGATCAGCCAAAATAATCACCCCGAAAGGGTATCAACATTTGCCCAAAGGGCCACTCCCCAACATTGTAAAACAAAAAAAATGAAATACCTGGTGTCTAGTGGGCATTCCTGCTGTATGATTGCGGTCCTATGCCGATCGTGCCGCAGGAATGCTCCAAAGAGACATCGGAGGGAAGGAAAACCATTTCCTTTCCCCCTGATCTCTCTTTGTTCCAAAGTAAACCCCCTCCTCGAGGAAAAACTCACCTTTCTCCTCGAACGTGCTGGAAGCAATTGGATTTATATGCAACTTTACTTTTATTGTCTTAAGCTTACCCAAACCATGAACTAACAAAAGGAACTGACTTACTATGTCTTGGACAGTATTCAGGTTGTCGTTCACAGAAATCAGTCCCGTATCAGTAGCTGTGCTGAAGCTGAAAATACACAAAGAACTAAACTATTGCCAGTACTGATTCCTTATTCATACTCATTCATTCTTGAGGGGCCATATTGAAAGTCCAACAACATGTGCCCACAGACCACTTTTTCAGTCTGAATTGAATCATTTTATTTATTTCAATTTGTTTTTCACATATAAAAAAAGCATGTTCTACAATTCTTCAAACCATTATACATAGCACCTCAAAACACCTTCTAGTTCAAATACATTCTCATACACATTTTACTCAAACATTCCTCCCACTTCATCCCATTCCATACATACTCATGTTCTGTTCTTACTCACTCACCACATCAACAGCATTCGCCCTATGCAAAAATCGATTGGTTTCTCTTTAGAAATGTGCAACTAAATGCCATAGAAAAAGAGTTATAACATAAATGCACAGTGCCAAACAAATTCTACTTTATTTACAATTCTTATGGCTGAAAGAAAGCAGGTCTATGCGTTTCAAACCCACTCAGTTCACAGGGTTCTTATCAGGACCTAAAAGCTGGAAACAAACAAACAAAAAACACTCTTTCAGTCTCTATAGATGCCCTGGCCAGCCACCCATTGCACTCTATTCCCCTTTGGCGGCATTTGCTTACCTTAAACTTTGTCTAGATTATCCAATGTAACAAGCTCAGAAATGTCACCTATATCAAAAAAAGAGAGACACAAATCGAGAAAACAGACGTTTTGTAGTTCTAATCTACACTGTACTCTCTTTGTCGAAAGGTACACTTAAAGATGCCTATTGTCTGACATTGATATCTCTCAGGAAAATCCTCTTGTTTTGATCATCTGTTCTCAGCCAATAATTCCTAAAACACAACAAAACCCTTCTATTAGAACGCCTATTTTTCTAATAACTCAAGAGTGTGCAAACGTTTGGATACTCACTTAGGCAGTGGGATTGTGTTGACTCCACTCGTCCCCATTTGTTTGTTTAGAAAGATCTTGGGGGCAGCGCCTGCAATGTCAGACATGAGCATGTTATGACAGTTTGTCACAAGTTGTTTTGCCAAAAAGGAGTCTATGCGGGGTCTTTTGCTTGTAACCTACCTCCTTGTTTGAGGGACAAATCCTCAATACCTCCGTGTGCCGCTTCTATTTCTTCAGCTGAGGAGTCGGTGTGTGTTTGGTGGATGGACCGGCATTCGGTTATCCTAAACGTGCCGCACTTCCGGTTTAACGTTTCTGGGAGTTGCAGTGCTGCCCATCGATGAGGTGTACACTTAATTTTTTGTGACAAACTTTTCAAGTCTGCTTCTATTGTTGTGGGTGCCTCAGGAGGAACAACGTAGGTTGGTTGGAACAATAAAACCACTAGTTTACAGCTTATCATTTCCCACATTAAAAGACCGATCTTTATGCGCTTGGCGCTTGTGGGGAATGTAGTTCCCTGCTTGAGTTTGACAAACCTTTATTCACACCTGGATGCTCCATTTACGTTTGTGAGGCATGGATATGCCCTTGGTGTGTTGACTTAGATTTAAACCAGAGGCGGAGCTATAAGGTCTAATACACAATAATGTCTATTTAAATTCCACTTATCGCTCGCTCCCATGAAATGCAATTTAACATGAATTAGCATCACCGCCGTGTGAACCTAGTAGCGAGCTTGTTGTCGTTCTGATTTAATTGCAGTAGTGCGATGAATGAACTAATAGGGGTGGCACTCAAAGAACCAGTTAGCCTCCCCATCCTGTACTGATCTTCCTTATGTTGGAGTAATAAATGTTTCAGCTTAATTTATAGATTTCTGACAATTTGTTTAGCCCGTCAACTGCTGTATTAAATTTGACTATTAGCATGGCTTCTCTCCTGGATAGTTTTGTCTCTATATCTCCGCCCCTGGGATCCTGTTCGACTTTGGAGATGACTGTCCATCTCAAATCCCTTTCTGTGTGGTTGTTTAGCCTCCAGTGATTGACCAGCGGCGCCATTGAATGTTCTTTTTAATTCTTGATTTGTGCTGTGAAATTCTGAATCTCACCTCTTGGTTAGTTTTTCCTACGTACAGCATATTGCACGGGCATCTTATTTCATAGACTATATTTCTTGATTTGCAGTTGGTAAACGCCTCATGTTTCCAATGCGTCGAGTTATGTGTAAACAAAACTCCTTCTTTTGTGGTGGCACAGCAAAATACAGGTCCCACATTGATGGTGGCCTAGCACTGGAGGGAGGCCTATGCAGTCCCTCACTGAGATCTGTTTGGTTTGAGGCAGTGCTGCACAGACTATTTGGTTGGCAATGCAGCACTCTTTTTTTAATGCAAAGAGAGGATTGTTGTTTAACGTTTGATCCAAATTTTTCACTACGTGCCAGTTTTGGTTAATAATTTTCTTTAGATGGTTGGAATTTGGGCAAAATGTTGACACACTCACAATTCTGTCTACTAATGGTCTTATCTTGTTTTCCAGGAGGACTTCTCTTGGATTCCACCATGCCCTATTCATTGCCCTTTTCAGTAGTTTTTTCAGATACCCTCGCTCTTTCAGATTTTCTGACAATTTTGTGGCATGGAGTATATATTCATCTTTATAGTAGCAATTCCGTCTTACTCTGATGAAGACATCACATACTGGCAGTATGTGACTTTTTCATCAATTTGTGGAATTTTCTTTATGACTTTATTTCACACTATCAAAAGCAAGATTTTTGAGATACATGTTAATGTTTTTGTCATCAGTCTCTTCAAATGCATCAATAAAAAGAATCAAATGTCTCGATCCACACAGCCCATATATTGCCAATATGTTTCCTTTTTGTGGTGTCAAAAGTTTGTGGCAGTTCCAGAAAGGAAGCAGCATAGTAACTAGCCATGGGAGTGGCTGACATCAAAGGTAGAGCTCCTTCTACTACTGCCAACTTTCCATTTGCGCCTGCGTCATTAGTTCTATTTCTGAGGCCTTGTGATGGACCAGCCTCGGAGTTGTCATGGACAATTGTGGTAAGAGTATCCTCCTCCTTGGTCTCCATCAGAGCCCTTAACTTGTTGGAGATCTCTGGAGTTGTTCTGAGTAGTGACTTGCCGCTTTGGTGGTGGGTCAACTCAGATATCTGTCAGCTCAGTAAGCACAACTCTAGTGCTTCATCTTGGTTCTAGGGACATAGAGCTCTTCTTATTGAGGCTCTGGTAAGTGAAACAATAACACAATTCTCTCTTGCTTATTCTGTCACCCAGTGCTTCTATGCATTTAACTACTGCAGCCTTTTAGTGATTTTTCCTGCATCAATACATAACCGCCTTTTGAAGTATTGCTCCGTATAATGTACAACTTTATCTTGTGTGGCAGTGCAGTACTTTTATGTATGGCTGGGCCAACAGGCTCTTGACCTTTGATGCATAGATTCTTTGCAAAGTTTCTGTTGTGTTCATCTGTTTGCAATGGCTGGGGTTTCTTTTTGATGTCACATGCATGAAGCATCAATTCCGTACTTCAATAGTGGCACACGTGGCACGCACAAGCAGTGTGCTTGGACCACAACAAAGCCTTGGGGAGAGCACATCATTCTTCAGGTTACTTATCCCCTATCTCGTTGCCTCTTGTAGCATCCTCCCCATCCTGGGGTACCCACCAATGACTATGCCACACATGGAGCTTAGTATTACATGTCTTTATTCTGCTGTGTGTAATGGCAAACTCAATATTCTAAACAAGCTTTTATTGCATTCCTCCTTGACACCTACATCATAGCTCTATGGAGTCCGCTAGCAGCCAAAAGGTTTCCATTATAAAACTTGCTACACTACACTACAGTCCCTACAAATACAAAATAAGTACTGATTTAAAACATACCTAAAACTTAGCTACAGCAAAAATGTAAATATTTGATTATGCACAAAACCAACTAACAATTATTTAAAAATTATATCTCGACAACACAGGTCCCAAGACTGAAAAAAACACAAAAAGAAGACCAACTAACAAAAATATTGAAATATCATATTGCAATAAAGATCAAATTAAATATAAGTATAATAAATTATCATTCAAGTAGAACCCACAAAATTAGGTAATGTTAAAATATTTATTTCAAAAAATAGCCCATAAAAATATAATAGCCAACAAAAATATTCAAAAATGAATGAAATTGAAATAAGTGATATATTTATCCTCCTCCTGCATAACATTTTAAATAAAATATTAAGGATAAGAGGAAAATAAATAATCCCCAAATTTCCAGAAAATCTATAACACATGCTATAACAGTGACAACTATTTTGTTAAATAACATAATATACATAAAATTAACATACATTTCAATAATTCTGTTATCAATGCCTATTGTTGTATTCCTGTAGCAGTGGTCGTTCGCAGGCATGTATTAGAATCTGGAACCATGTTGTTAGAATTAGTTTTGTTACAGATTCTCTGCATTCCGGTGAAGGCGGTTGCTGAGGCAGGATGACTGGAACTTGCTCTGCTTAAGAAAATAAACTGATTTTCACCCCGCTTATCTCGTTACTTGGATTCCATATCTACAATATTTTGGCGACGGTCCTGTTCTCCCGGAGTCCTGTTCTGACCCCCCGACTCCATTTTCCAGTTCCGTTGCCTCGTTCAACTCTTCGCTTGTTTTGGCATTCTTTCAACGTTCACTCGCTGTGACCACTGCTTTAAGGTACTGTCGTTCCTTATTATTTTGTGGTTGTTGACTTTTGGGGCAATTCTTTTCTTTCACGCGCTGTCCACCAGTCGCGAGCTGTGAAAGCACTGTGCGCATAGACAGTAAGTCGCGTTGTTCAAGTTTGTAGCGCCATCGTGTCATCACGCTTTGACGTTTGACGGCCATTTTGAAGTATTGCCAACCATTTCTTGCCAACCACACAGCGTTTACACAAACTTAACGTGCTTTTACTTGAAGAGGCCATTTTCTTGCATTTCTTGACTCCTGCCAACCACAAATTGCATTTGTGAAATACGCTTTTGCTAACCACGTATTTTTTAACTGTCTATTTCTTGGGTTGTGATATTTCTATCATTTCATCATATCATATCATCATATTTTTAAGGAAAAGAACACTTTTTCTTACATTTTGAGCCCTGTTTATATTTCAGTTTTACGTCTACATTTTCTCCTGCCTCAGCCTAATTCCGCGTACAATACATTTAATTTGGTGCATATTAAAGTTTATTTGTACTTGAGTTTCATGGCTACTACAGCTAATTCTACTATTGCACCGCCACCTCCGTTTTTAATTGATGGTGATACCCCTGCCATTGAATGGGAAGAGTGGCTAAGTATTTTTGAAAACTATTTGGAAGCTATCGATGGGCTTACATTTCCTGTGTCAAGAAAAAAAGCTATTTTATTGAATTCTCTAGGCAAAGGAGGCCAACATGCTTTTAAATTTCTGCCAGAATTGCGTGGTGCAGATGGGCAACCGGTGGATAATACTTATAATGAAGCTAAAATGAGACTTGAAAGATATTTTGGCAAACACGTAAACATTGTGATGCAAAGACACAAATGTTATACTGTTCCGCAAAAAGAAAAAGAACCCGTTGACCATATGGTAACTCGCTTAAGGGAACTTTCATTGAAATGTGACTTTGGTGCCATGACAGATCAACTCATTAGAGATCAGTTGATTGTTCAATGCAAAAACAAGAGAATGCAACAAAAACTTTGGGCAGCCAAGAATCCTACCTTAATGGAAGCCATTTCTATTGCCAAAGTGGTGGAAGAGTCGGATAAGTGTATGGAAGAAATGCGTACTCTGGATTTGAAAATAGAAGATTCAATTAATGTTGTCAACAAAGTGGATAAGGACTTTGTTTCAACTGATGTTAGGCCAAAATTTTCCACTTTCAAGCAGAAACCTAAACATTTTGTTCCTGAAGCAAAGAATAAATTTGTGGGTTGCTTTCGCTGTGGGAGCATGTCTAATGAGCGGATTTTGTAGGTTGTTTTGCCCGAGATAAGACTTGCAGGAAATGTGCAAAAAGGGGACATATCAGTAAGGCGTGCAAAAATCCTTCTGTTAACAGAGTTGCCTATGTTGAAGATGATATGATTCCTCATGATATGTCTTTGTGTATAGAAGAATGTTCTTGTATGGAAAATTGTTCTTGTATTGGTCTGCAAAGACCAAAAGCTGTCTTTGTTTTGAATGGGGTTGCTGTAACACTCTTAGTTGACCCTGGATCTATGTTCACTATTATTCCTTTTCGCTTATTCAAGGAATGTTGGCCCCATTTGTTATTATCCGAGAGTGATATCACTCCAAAAGGTTATGGAGGTCAAATTATCAACATAAAGGGTGTTATGGATGCCTCTTTTGAATTCAAAGGCAGATTTGCTTCTGGGAAAGTGTATATTTCTGATGAGGGTCCAGCTATTCTGGGTTGGATGCAGCAACATGATTTGCACATTATTCTGGATCCTAGATCTGTGAAGAAAGTTCTTGTTATTGATGACTTTTCAAATGTTGATGCGATTCTTGCCAAGTACAATGATGTTTTTCGCTCAAGTTTAGGTAAATTGGAGGGTTATGTGCATGAGATCAAACTTAAGAAGAATTGTTCTCCTGTGAAACATACCCTTAGGAGAATTCCCATTGTTATACGAGGTGAAGTTAAAGAAATGCTTGATGATATGCAGAAACAAGATATAATAGAGCCTGTTGAAGCCTCAGAATGGCTTTCTCCTGTGGTTGTCATTCAAAAGAAAGATGGCAAACTTTGTTTTTGTGTGGATCTTAGGTCCCTCAACCAAAATATTATTGTAGATAAATTTCCCCTCCCGAACATCTCGGAAATGGTACTTTTTATGGACAAGGCTAAGTTCTTTAGTAAGCTTGATCCTATATCGGCCTACCACCAGGTTGTTTTACATCCCAACTCCAGGGAACTTACAGCATTTGTAACTATTGAGGGGGTGTTTCAATTTAAAAGGTTGCCGTTTGGGCTGGCCTCAGCGACCAGCGTGTTCCAACGTATGATGCCTTCATTGTTAAGTGACATAAAGCATGTTCATTTTTTCCAAGATGATGTATTGATGAGCATGAACATAATGCTAATTTGGCTAAAGTTTTGCGTATCTTTTCCAATGCACGTCTTACTCTAAAGAAAGATAAATGTCAATTCTTATTAACTTAAATTGGTTATTTGGGGTACACCATTTCTCATTCTGGCGTGAAGCCAAAAGAAGACTTGTTGAAAGCTATTAGGTGTGCTCCTATTCCCTCAAACAAGGATCAGTTAAAATCATTTTTAGGATTAGTTGAGTATTACTCAAAGTTTGTTTCAAATTTTGCTCACAAGACTGAAGGTTTAAGGCTGTTACTTAGAAAGGGGGTACAATTTGTTTGGGGTTTTCAGCAGTATGAGGCCTTTCAGAAGATTAAACTAGAGATTGTCAATGCAGGAATTCTTACCACTTTTGAACCTGGTAAAACACTTTTATAACTGTTGATGCCAGTGCTCATGGTATTGGTGCCATTTTGTCACAAAGGAAAAATGGTGTATAGAAAACAGTTGCTTTTGCTTCACGAACTCTTAGTGCTTCTGAGCGCAATTATGCAGTGATCGAGCGAGAAGCATTGGCTGCCGTTTTGGGGGTTTCACATTTTCGCACCTATGTGTGGGGCACACATTTTTCCTTAAGAACTGATCATAAACAGCTTATTAGAATGTTGTCACCTGGAGGAGCTAATAATGGTTCTCCACGTTTAATGAGATTTGCAGCCAAATTGCAAGAATATACATATAGTTTGCAACATATTTCTGGGTGGAAAAATGTACAAGCGGATTGCTGATCTCGTTTACCTATTCAGTCAGCGAAGTGTGATGATTTTAATGATGAAAATGTGTGTTTAGTGGCTAGTTTTGATGATGTTTGCTCAGGTGACTTCAACTCAATTTCTAAGGACGAGTGGCATCGAGCAGTTGTTGAAGACCTTGATTTTGGTGAATTAGTTAGTACTATACGTCTTGGTTGGAAACGGGAGGGTGATGTAAAGCTTTCTCTACGTAATTTTGTTAAGTTGCAAGAAGAACTTAGTTTGGGTGGTTCCGATGACTTGGTGATGAGAGGTAAAAGATTCATACATCTGAATTCACTTAGGAAAATACTTTTTCTTCTGGCAAATGAAGGTCATCTTGGCCAGAGTATGACCAGTAAACAACTTAAGGTTAATTTTTGATGGCCTGGAATGGATGATGGTGGGTTGAAAGCTGTTCTCTATGCAGAGAGAGCGAGAAGAGATTGAAGATGGACTCACGTACTCAAGGTTCCATTGCATGTGATAAGGATTTACCTTGGGAAAAGGTCTGTTTGGATTTTATTGGTCCAATGGACTATTTGTTTGGAGAATGTCGTTTTGCTATGGTTTTGGTAGATGTGTGTTCTCGTTGGATGTGTGTTGAGTTTATGAGGAATATTACTACCGAAAGTGTCATTAGGCACCTCAAATGTATTTTTTTTGAAGGAGAGTTTTCCTTGTATTTTATTAACAGACAATGGTACTCAACTGACTTCTTCTATGCGCTTGTTTTTGTCCAATCATGGGATCAAACATATGTGTACCTCTTTGTATAATCCACAAGGTAACGGTATTGTGGAGCGCATGAATAGGATGGTGAAGGGTACTATTCAGATGTCTGTGCAAGGTAAATGTGATGTTCGCAGTGCTGTAGAGCAGTTATTTTGGTCATATTATACCACTGTTCAGAGTGTCACCAATGCCATTCATTTTGAGTTTATGCGTGATAGCGTTCCAAAGACTAAGATGGTTCCTCAGTGGTTATTTGAGGAGAGGTCTTTTGGAGTCAGTAACTTTAGTGGTAAATTTGGGAAGTCTTCCAGTTTTTCCAGCGGTAAGGTAGGGAGAGTTGATGTGGGCGATTTTGTCAAAATTAAGTTGGGTAGAAAGGAGCATGGTGTTAACAAATTTTCAGAACCTTTTAGAGTTAAAGAAGTTCACAAGTGGCATGTTGTTTTGGAAAATGGGCAAAATTGGAACTTCAGAAGGTTGCTTTGTATTCCAAAGGAGGTAGTGGTAATGATTCTGTTTGTGTTGCTCCTAAGAAAGATGTTCTTAGTAAAACTATCCAGGAGAGTAAATGAATGAATTCTGCTTGGCATTGTCGTTTACCCAAGAAATATGATGATTTTAAGATGTATTAAATATTTCTTTTAAAAATGTTAGAGTTGATTTTAGTATGTACTATTGTTCTCTGTTTATAGAATGTAATGATTATTTTTTGAATTAGCTAAAGAATGTATTTTATGTTTATTCTAGGTGCTTTTGTCACAATGTGCATTCCTTGTTATTTTTTTGTTTGTTTCTTTTGTTTTTATAAGAAAAGAAGATATGTTGTATTCCTGTAGCTGTGGTCGTTCGCAGGCATGTATTAGTATCTGGAACCATGTTGTTAGAATTAGTTTGGTTCCAGATTCTCTGCATTCCGGTGAAGGCGGTTGCTGAGGCAGGATGACTGGAACTGGCTCCGCTTAAGAAAATAAACTGATTTTCACCCGCTTACCTCGTTACTTGGATTCCATGTCTACAATACCTATCATGTCAGAAACTGCAACAAATCACAAAAGAGTAAACATCTATTAAGTAATAGTGTGTATGAAATTGATTTAGTGGTTGAGGGGCATAAACTCCTACTCAAGCGCCAACCACAGTCCTAGTCAGGTGGGAAGTCACAGGCAAACCCTAAATTAACCTCTGCTCAGCTCTTTCTTAGCTTGACAAAGAGCAGCCAGACTTAAGTTAGAGGCAATGTGTAAGTATTTATGCAGTACTTCACACAGTAATAAAGTGAACAAACAACACAAGAAAAATCCTGCAATAATTTAGAAAAATAGAGTCAATTTTAATAAATGAATTATGACCAAAGCAAAAAAAATCCAATCAAAAGAACCGGTGATGAGCAAGTTGAAATATTTCAGTGAAAAGAATGGCAAAAACACAAAGCATAAACTGCAGTTATCTGGTATCGCCAGACCCGAACAAAGTCACAAATTCAGGCTGACCACGATGGAGCATGAGTCAAAATGGAGCACTTTTACCCTCTGAACACTGTACCTTAAATCTGGTTGAGAAGAGATTTGAAGTCCAGCATCTAGGATGCATCACGCACTAGAGGTGATGTGTGGTGCGGTTGAGGAGATGCATAAGCAGCAGCTGGGCCGGAGAGCTGGAAAGTGCAATATCTTTGTATCGAGATGCGTCGGTGTCTTTGTGTGGAAATGTATCGATGGACTGCATTTGGTGAGGCAATGGCCTTTTGTGGAGATGTGTAGCGAAGCAGCAGTTCTGACGGGCTGCAAGGATGTTTGGAATTTCATGCATTTTTAAAAAATTGTGCAGCGGGGGAGATGCATTGGTTCTGTTGAATCCATAGATGGGCTGACAGTGAAACTTCAGGCCCACCCCCAAGGGTCCAGGACTGTGGTGGCACCACTTTGGAGGGTAAGACTCACAGATGGGAGAATCCAGGCACTGGGTTCAAGGTTGTTGGAAGAGTGTTCTGTACCTGAGGGTTCTGATTAGGAGGCTAGCCAACTAGCCCTTGGAGTCACTCTTGGGTCCTGGGTTTGGAGATGTAGGTTCAGTTTTTTCACCTAGGCAAGAGTTAAGCAGGGTGCTCTGCAGCACAGAAATTCAGCAGAGTGGCAGTCATTTCAGCAGTACAGCAGTCCTTCCTTCCGGCAGAATCCACAGGTCCACAAATGTACAGACAATTTGTGGTCTGAGGTCCAATAATTATACCTGGTGTCTACTTTGAAATTGAGGAAGCTTCTTGGGGTTTACACTCTACTGAGGTGTCAGGCATCCCCTTTCTCCCTGTCCTGGTCCCAGCTTGTCTAGGCTCACAAAAGACAAGTGTCAAACCCTTTGTGAGAGTGCTCAGTCAGAGCCTTTATGATATGCAAGTGTGGTAGGTGGCAGTTCCTCCCCGTCAGTGGGACCTATCCTCCAAACACCTACCGTCTCACTGTGTGGGAGCACTACACAAAGACCCACTGCCAATTACATCTAGTCAATGTAACCCAGAATCAAGCTGCAGCCACCAAATGGTTACAAGAAAATAAATGACAACATGCTAAAAGTGATGTTTTCAGAATTGTGACAACAGTTTTGACTTTACCATTAAATATGTTTCTTAATTATAATTCTTTAGATATTAAACTTGACCTGCCTACTTACTCTCCACTGAAATCTATCACTTATTAAATGTAATGAGGTAACTCAAATGTTATCCTATGTGAGAGATAGTCCTTACAGTAATGAAACAATAATTTAGGAGTATGCCAATTTTAAAAGTACATGTCCAACCTTTTAAATACAGTGTACTCTGCCCTCTGAGCTGTTCAGGGCCTGCCTGAGGGTGTGACTGATATGTATTATAAAGTAGGGTTTGGGCCTGGCATAAAGGTTTATTTTGCCAGGTGGAAATGGCAGTTTAAAGCTGCACACACAGACTTCAATGGCTGGCCTAGGACAAGTCTAAAGGGTTATTTACGTGTTTGGCACAATGAGTGATACAGGCCCACTATTAGCATTTAGTTTACATGTCCTAAGTACATGTAGTACCATTTTCATAGGAACGTCCAGGTACATTTCATATGCTAAATGGGTGCAAGCCTATTCTACCCTAATTAAGGGGAAGAGCATAAGCACTTTAGCACTGGTTAGCAGTGGTAAAGTAGGCAGAGTCCTAACTCTAGCAAAACCAAAGGGTTGAAGGCAAAAGTTTTGGGGAGTAAGGATGCCAAGTCTTACATAGGGAATAGACCTGTGCTAAATTAATGACTTCTAAAAATAAAACTCATTGGAAAAGCATAAAATATTACCCTAAGGCAAGCGATTGTAGCACCTTTTCACAGAAAATGTTGTTAAAAAGGTAAGGGAACACAATCACCATCCAAACGTGACTGAAATTAAAGTTAGAAATGTCCTTTAGGACTTAAGAGGAGAAGGCATGAGCTCACAATAACCCCTATGAACTATAGTGAAAAATATTGGGCCTGCTGTAATAAGGCATTTTGTGGGTGCAAAGGGTCCCGGTGGTAAAATCAGACTGCAAAATGGCCTACTGGCATGTACCAAATGCAAATTGTGATTTGGTAACACATTACTGAACTGCAGTTTCGATTCGTGACCACATACTGAAACATTATTTGAAAGGTACGTGTTTAGGGCATACCACACAAAACAGAGATTTGCTATGGAACATATTAGCACCTTAACCATGGCGGCAATTCCGCCGCGGTGCGGGCGTTCCATTGAGTGGGCAGGGCCATGTTGGCCAACAGACATGCGCAGCACTACGGAGGTAGTGCTCGCAATGGCCGTTGGCCGACGGACGCAACAAAGGGGTTAATGTTTTGCAACTGAAATCTGGTTGCAAATCAATAATAGGTTACCAACTACTGAAAGGCAACGGTAAACCATTTGCAAGTGGGAAGGGGTAATCAATGGACTCCTTCCCATTGTGAATGTTTAAAAAAATCATTGGCAGTGATCATTGGACACTGGTTACTCAAACAAAAATGTACCTAAAAGGTTTCATTTTTTTCAACGCATCTGTCTTCTTTCAAAGAAAACCGGTTGCATTAAATAAAGATTGCTTTATTGAAAAACAATCACAGACATGATGGTCTTCTGACCTCAGAAGGCCACCATCCCTTTGGTTATAGCCGATCGTAGAGGGTCACAATTTGCAACTTTCTTAAATCATAATAATGAGTTAGGTCAGATAGCCACCCTTTATGAATGGTAAGTTTGTGAATCGGCCTATTATTGCATTGGGCAGTTTGCAGAATGAGAATAGATTTGGTAAATGTTGGTGCACAATTTGTAGACAATTTTACTAAATCGTTTCTTAGTTCATCTAGCCCATTAATCCTTAAGTTCTTGAAGAAGTAACTGGACAAATCCATGACAATGAGCATCTAACAAGACTAATAACTCGAACAATGAGAGTTACTAGAAAAATAGCAAGAGCACCGAGAAACATAGAAAGAAATGGGAATAGCCGTCATTTGACAGTCACACATACTAACCAAGATTTCTTATAGTATGAAAAAAATGAAAATAACAAAAAAGAATAATTGTTTATGCCACTAACAATAACTTACTAATCCTAACACAATGCAACACATGAATGATGGACAGGGCATTACAATGATGGCCAGCACCATTTACACAAATATCCACGGGCAACATCATAACACAATTCTCATATTAATGTATGCACTACTGCCAAACAAACAACGTGCAATCTTTAACAAATTCTACTTACACCTCCTCAATAATCTTTATTGATTTTGCACAAGCTTTGATTTTTAAAAAATCTCATAGGCTGCCTATGAACAGCATATTTTCTTAGGAACCCTATATGTTACTAGGATTTTAATCACCGTATATGGAGCCACATACAACATTCTATGCGCAGTATAGATTACAAACTTTTATTCAAAATGGTTAAAATAAATTATATTAAATTAATTTAAAAATTGCTACGTGAGATAACAGAATGAAATAACTTGTAATTTCCAAAAAGCAAAATATATACAAGCACAACACAATAAATTAATCCTACCTAACAAAAAATTATCTAAAATAAACTTACTTAAGATTTTGTAGCTGAATTTATCAGTAAAAAATATATGTTTAAACATTTACCCCAAAATGCCAATATACAGATAAAAAAATCTTTGTATGTCGACCATATAAAATCCAGTTAAGCCCTCCAAAACCTGAAAACATAAAATAAATTAAAAGTTCTTCATGAAAATGTCAAAACAGGCCAAATTAAATAAATACTTATGTAAAAAAACCCTATCAATTTTTATTTGTAAAAAAACTAAATGTATCCAGTACTGAAAAATAGAAGTTCAACTATGATAAAGACAACTGAAGATCCACACAAACCAGACATAAAATAGACACACCCCACATGAATTACAACACACAAGTCAGATTTCCATAAAATAAATAAAATATAACATGTTCCTTCACACTAAAATGCATAGCAAATACATAATTAGGCCTACCACATGCACCTCAAACGACTACAGGGCCATACATTACTATACCCTGAAAATCACCTTAACATACAAATACTAATCTTACTAACATACCAACTCCTCCACTACACATAATAACCTTACAACACAGATACCATGACCGAAGATCAGCAATGATGATCAGCTCACCTGCTGAGTTTTTAGTGTTCAAAAACAACAAAACAAACTATAAAATAAAGCAAGTGTGTAAACAAAATGCTAGAATGATTGCAAGAAACAAACACATTTACACCATAGAAACTAATACAATAAATACATTCAAATATTGAATATATCTTGTAAAAAATGTCAAAAAAAATGTAAAACAGTGTTTATGAATGTAAATCATTTTATACAAAATGTTTTACATAGAACTTGAATTATAAATCACAAAATACTGAAAAATAAATAAAACCTAATTTATCTACCATAATTTTTAATATACAAAAAATGAAAATGATAAAAAATTTGTGTTAAACATGTGAAAAATATAAATGATTTAATATTGTATGAAAAACTGAGAAAAATAGATGTCCATAAAATATATATATTTTCATGTATACAAACTTTTATTTTTGTTATTAAAGAATTAAATCTCATAAAATATTTATTTCGGCAATTTGCCATAAAATATATAAAACGGTAAAATAGAAAATTCATGGTTGTCAATTCAAATCACTGTAGCAAGAATACAAAAGTTCCCCAAAAATTTCTCTTAGGGAGCAGTATGGCAATATTAAAAGTTAAAACAGTAAAAAACAATGCTATAGACAAGGCTCTAAGAACTGCATGTCATAGTCACAATCAGGTTTTGGGAATTAAAAGCCTTCGCTTGTGCCATATTGCTACCAAAAATTGAGAAACAGCAATAACAATAGGTCTGGAGGTGTCTGTTTTTAAGACTCTAAAAGCATACATACAGTGTAAAAAACCCAAATTCTTACAAAGGGGTACGAGCCAATACTTCCTGTACTTATGGTAAGCTGGACAAAAGAAGAGAATGTGCAGATCATTTTCCCTGTCACAGTTACACCCAGGACAATTTTCCAAAGCTGGCGATGACCACCTGCTAGTAAAGGCTCGCAAATGTAGAACATCGTATCTCCATTGAATATACAGTTTTCTTGCTAAACTAGGGTAAATTTCATCCATAAATTGTTCAAAGTGATAAAAATGTTTGACAGTTAAAAAAGAAATAGTTAAAATGCCGACTAAGGAGTTAGACAAAGCAGCAGCTTGTTTATGTTCACAATAGATCTTCGTAAGATTTTTTCGAGTAATCATATTGGAACCTTTCTCTGGATCAGACCAGAGGGCGGGTAGTCCTATTCTTGCGGATTCATTCTTTATGAATCTGAGTCAGGGAATTTTTCCTGCTCCAGGGAGGCTTAGTACTTCTATAAGTTCCTGACTATAGTGTGCAAGTTCCGGAGTCACCCAGAGCCTACACCAAAACCTTAGGGGTTTGAGCACTAGCTCCTCATTAATGGGCCTAAGTCCCAAGTCAAGCCTTAGCGGCAGGACTGGTGTGCAGGATAGTAAAGCTAGCAACTGTCTTAAGAATTTGTTTTCTGTCTTAGTTATTTCAGTCCTGCAGGAGTACCCCCAAAGTTCCCCTCTATACATAATCACACCCCTAGCTTGCATTTTGTATACTTCCAGTGGTGGGCCAACCGGTTTAATAGTTGAGGATAGCTTCAGGATGCTGCCCACAAGTTGGGCCAGTTTTAGCTGCAACTTGATTTGCTGGGGGCCCCAGGTCAGGTTCTCATTAATGGTAACCCCCAGGTAATTAAAAGTCGAGACCCTTTCCAACCTTGATATACCTAAACTAGGATTTGGGCGAGTGGGTACAGGGGGGTTGAAGATTATCTCCAAACCCCTTCCTCTGCAGGATTCCTCAAAACCATTCAGAATGCGCTGTGTCCCCATAGGGGACTTAGATAGCAAGAGGGTGTCATCTGCAAACATAATCGCAGGAACCCTACTGCCTGCCAACTTTGGGCCGTCATTATTCTGTACTCCATTCAGGTGCAAGATTACCCTATTGACATAGAGGCAGAACAGGGTAGGTGTGAGCACACAACCCTGCCTAACCCCCTTGCCAAAGGGGAACCTTGCAGACAGTGCACCACTCTTCCCACATCTGACTTGGGCGAAATTCGCCTCGTGTAACCTCATCAATATGGTCAACAGTGGGACCGGTATGCCCAATTCTAGGAGAACAATCCATAGTTTCCCCCAAGGGACTAGGTCAAAAGCCGAGCAAAGGTCGACGAACACCATATAGAAGCTGCCACCCTCTATACTCACAGAGTTCCAAAACAGTAGTAACAGTCGGAAGATT
The DNA here is from genome assembly GCF_964263255.1 of Lissotriton vulgaris. Classification (NCBI taxonomy): domain Eukaryota; kingdom Metazoa; phylum Chordata; class Amphibia; order Caudata; family Salamandridae; genus Lissotriton; species Lissotriton vulgaris. The sequence continues at coordinate 1,571,790,560 of NC_141691.1, forward strand.
TGGTCCATAGTGGAAGTGTTCTTTCTAAACCCTGCTTGGTATGGGCTAAGAAGTGTGTGCTCCTCCATCCAGTCCTGCAAGCGATCCAGGATTAACCTAGCGAAGACCTTCTGCGGGACATCTATAAGGCTGATGGGCCTGTAGTTGGCTGGGAGCAGAGAAGAACCCTTTTTAAAGATAGGGACTATCTCTGCACCCAGCCAAGTACAGGGCACCTCCATGCCTCCCAATACTGCATTAGAAAGGATCCAAAAATATGGACCTCATATCCTCGGTTCCTGCCTAAATAGATCGCCCGGCTTTGCCTAGGGCCAACTTGGAAATTGCATTACACACTTCACTAAGCATGAATTCTGCCTCCACCTCGGAATGTAGACTAAAAGCTGGGTAAGCCAATAAAAGTTCCTGAACATCAGACTGATCCTCGCGACAGTAGCAGTACAAAAATGAAAATGATAAAAAATGTGTGTTAAACATGTGAAAAATATAAATGATTTAAAATTGTATGAAAAACTGAAAAAAATAGATGTCCATAAAATACATATAAATTTTCATTTATACAAACTTTCATTTTTGTTATTAAAGAATTAGAAAATATTTTTGACTGGACCAGGACAAAGTCAAATGTTCAGGGCGACCAGCATATGCCAGGTAAGGGACAAAGTTCTGCCTCCTGGGAGTTACACCTTCTGTCGTTGATGTGAGGCTACATGATGTGAGGCTCTGCATCGCTCTATGGTCAGTTGAGTCAGTTGTAGACACCAATTAGGAGCTGTGGGGTGCTGGGATGCAAAGCCCTGCATAGCTCTGTGCTGGATCAAGTGAAGCCAGAGATCAGCAGCTGCTCAGTGCTGCAATGCAAGATCCAGCGTTGCTCTGCACCACTCTGTGTCAGATCCAGTGAAACCTTCAGTTAAAAAAGGTCCTAGAAACTTTATGCAGGGAAATACTAAGGCCCCCATTAGGATGGCGGGCGAACTTTGCCCGCCCGCCATCCCTGTGCAAAAAGGGGCCTCCCGCCATAGGTGCAGCAGTCTCGCCTTGGCAATTAGGATGCGCCCGCCACACTTGTGGGCGCATCCTGTATTTTTACCATTGCGGCAGCACCGCCCGCCGCAATGGTAAAAATGCATGTTGTGCATTTCAAAGCACAACATGACAGGCACTGTGCAGTGCCTGCCATGTTGCACTTTGAAATGCGGGGGGGGTACCATAGGTACCCCCCATGTGCACCCTCCACCCCCAGGAGTCCCAGGGAGCCTGCAACGGGCAACCGCTGGGAGTCTCCGCATGCCTTTCCATGGTGGCATTGCCACCACAGAAAGGCATGTCTGAAAGCCCATCATAATATGGCTAGCGGTGTCTAATAGATACCATATTAAACATTTTCCGCCCCGGCCAAAAGGTGCCGGGGGACGGAAAAGCGGCGGACGATGCTTACATCCGTCGCCGTCCCCCCGCCATAGTAATATGGCGGGGGAAATTGGTGGATGTATGTCGGGCGGATCGCCACCGCCACCATGGCGGTGGGGACCCACCCGACATCGTAATGGACCCCTAACTTTCTAAAAGGGGAATTTAAAAAAGTGATTAAAAAACAAACTTTACCCGAATAGAGGATTTGAAATTACAATTAAAATGAGTGGTATAAGTATTTCTATAGGTGTTCCCAAACAGAACTCAGCATTTAATAAATATAATAAGATAAACCAATGTTAGTCTATGGGAGGCCAGCCTTGCCAGATTGAAACACAGCTTTGGAGGTTTTTAACTTCCAGAACATGTAAAACATTAAGGGTACTATTACGATGTTGGGGGGACGCAGGTCCGTCCGACACCATCTTGGAACTGGGACTGACTGACCTCCGTTCGGCGGTTCCAACCTCCTGATTAGTATACGACCAAACACTGTTCGGTCTCATTCTGAGATTTCCCTAAGGGAGCATGTGTTACGGCTGTAAACTGGCTGTAGTACATGCTCCCAAAGGGAAATGGAAGGTCTTGTTAATCCCTGCACCCCATTCCAGGCTCCTCAAGGTGCCTGCCACAGGCTGCAGGAATTAACAGGGGGCACCATAGATGCCCCTTAGGCCCGCAAACAGGGCTGGTCACACAAGGAGGCCCTGCTAGGGGCCCCAAAACACGCTTTATGACAACGTTTTCATGTGGGAAAGCCCAGCATGGAAATCCTGCAAGACACCGTGCATCATAATCCCAAGGGCAGAAAGACCGCCCTTTGGGATTACGGCCGATTCCTTGAGCCTGTCAGAAGCCAGTCAGAATGACCGGCCGGGTTAGTTTCTGACCACCAACATTGTAATGTAGTGGTCAGATAGTAAACGAAAATGCGGCCCGGAATGGCTATGACTGTCGGTCAGAGCCTTTGCAAAACGCATCATAATCAGCCCCTAAAAAAGCATGTCCTACATTTTTAAATACCATGCACCCTGTCCTTAGAGCAGTTATCGCCTACCTTTGGGAGCTACTTTAGGCTCAGCAGCAGAAAGGAAAAATCTTGGGTGACTGGGCAGAAAGGGTACATTTTTACCAGGGTATAAATCTAACTAGCTATCCGGGATGTCTTTATTCATGTGGGGAAGCAGCCCATTGGGCAAGGGCCAATGGTCACCCTCCTAACCCATGACAGAATAGTCTTTCTGCTTGCTGAAGACAGATTGGGGGCCTTATCCCAAACTGCTACCTTGTGGAAGGTAGAAAGCCCAGTATGCAGCAGAGATTTCTTTTTCAGGATGAAGTGGACCCTGGGGCAATAGCCAGTGCTCCACCTTCCTGAGCCACTGGCAATACAGTCTTACTGCTCCTCATGGGAGGCATAATGGGGGTTATCCCTAATCAGCCTTTGGGGGGAGAAGCCCACTATCCACTGAGGTGCAAAAAGTGGGTGAGGGATCACACAGACACCGGGCTGTGCCACCACCCCAGAATGAGCCCAGCAGTCTTCTGCACCCGGGGGGCAAATTAAAGGCTTTACCATGAATCTGCAATGGGGCAGTAAGCTTACAAAATACCAGGGATGCCGTTTTTTAGGGAAAACATCCTGGGTAGAGTGGTCTACTGAGGCATCAGTCCTATTCCCACCACTAAGGCCCCAACAAATATTCGGTCTGCCTAGACCCTACAATGCCCTCATCCCCATGACAAGCAAGAGGAAATTTGGAATGCTTTGGGCGTTGGTTTGACCTATAGGCCAGCAGAGCTGAGGTACATCCCAATTTCTCTCTGTTATCATGCTGAAAGGTTGCACTATTCAGAGTAAGGGTCAGTTGGGAATCAGGATTATATTACTAAACTCAGACATTTTTGGAAATTAGGCACCTAAGGGAGTCAGGATGTTGTGAGTTCCAAGGATCCCACTAAGGTCTCTTACCTAGAATGACCTGCAAACCTCAAACTTAGATTAAAATCATACATTTTCTCACATTTCTGTGAAGCCATGATTTAAGCATATCAAACCAGGGGTCATGCTAATGTCATATTGACTTCATATTGTCTAAGCGCTGATTTGTTGATCTGCTGGATATTTAGCCTTGATAAATGTCTGGAATTGTAAAATTCCATGGGTGGCGTTTGACCTCGGGCCTAAATTCTACACTTGTCCATATTGTCAAACAGTGTGATTTTTCATGGCAGAAATGTAATGTTCCCAAGTCGTGTTTGGGGCCTTTGCTGTCATTGGCGCTATGCTCTGCCACACAAATGGGATAGCATTCTTATTGGAGGAAGTGCGAGAATGCTTAGTGGTAGGAATTTTGTGGATCCCAGCAGATTCCTGAAATTTCCATTACAGAAATGTGAAGAAAATACCTGATTTTAGACAAAGAGTTAGGTTACAGAGGATTGCCGGTAACAAAATGTCATAGGATCCCCTACTGTTGGGAATTTCGGACATTCCTACAGATCTTGGAAGTTTCTGTCACAAACGTTAGGAAAATGCAGGATTTCAGCCAAAGTTTGTGGTTTTCCACAAGTGAGATAGTTTCTTTAATGAGATGTGTAAAAATGCTGGGTGGTAGGAATCTTGAGTATCAACACAGATTTTGGAAATTTCTGTCACAGAAATGTGAGGAAAATAAAGGTTTTTAGCCAAAGTTTGAGGTTTTTGGACTTTGTGGGTAAGAAAACCTCTGGGGATCCATGCAAGTCAGATTACCTTTGAGTCTTCAGGGTATCTAGGTTTCAGAAATATCGGGGTTTAATAGATTTCCCTGGGTGTCCATTGTTCCCAGCCTAAAGTATCACAGCTACTCCATCACCAAAACAGTAACCCTGGCCAGAGTTTGCGTGGCCCAGCTACATTTGAAATCCGCGAAGTTGCAGAAAAGCTCTCTGAGTTCCGCGGCATTCCACAAGTGCGCAGAGTTGCTTGTTCCGCCCATTTGCCAAGCATTTTTGCCATTCAGGAACATGTATTGCGTGTTTGGGGATGCTTATTGCGTGCTCGGGAGAAATATCGCACAGACTTCACCACGCAGTCGCCAACGGGCGCAGCCATCTTGTTTTTCACTTGCTGAAATGGTTCTGGGCCTATTTTTCTATTCTCCCTATATCTTTTCAATCCTTTGTTTCTAGAAACTTTTTCTCATCTTTTTTATTTATTATCTATCCTTCTCTATTCCTGAATCTATATTTTGCGTTGTTTCTACTTTTTGTGGTGTGTTTTTTAGGGTGTTTTTCACTCTTTTTCTATTACGTGCTTTTAAAATATTTTTACTTACTTTCTTGATTCCAACATTTTCTTTTCTGCCACCTGCCCCCCAGAACCAGGGTGTAGAGTGTTAAAAAGACTAAGAGCCAGGGGAAGAGGTTGAGGAGCGACAGCCGCGACCGCATTCCTTACGGAAGAGTTGCCGGAATGGGTGCAGGCCCGGGCCTTTTGTTCTGAGGTGGAGGTGGTCTCACTGTGTTTATTTTATCCTGCGTCACCTCCCCTTAACCCTGGCAGTTGGTGGCAGGCCTGGGTCCAGGTACAGGCTCTGGGAGCATCCCTGGCGGTGAGAGAGGGTGCCCCGGGCAGTGTTTTGCTGCTCTGGGGTTCGGTGCACCCATAACCAATTGACGCACTGGTGGTTTGACATCCTGGACCAGGAGCAGGGCCTGCTGGACCTGCTAGGTGTTGAGATCCTAGGGCTTGGTGAGCAGCTAATTATATTACTATTGTGTTCTTCTGTTCTGTGCTATTGCAAATATTTATTTTTTTGCAAATACCTAACATGTTGCTGCTTACAAGCAGGTAACCTATGTTTAAAAATCTTATATTATGTGATTGTTATTCTTCCAGGCAGGTGCTCGGTGCTACTAACTAATCATACTTGTTTCCAACTTTGCACTCTCTTGGGCTGATTATGTAAGAGAGATAAGGGGCATATTATCAAGAACGGAGTTAAGATTATCGCCGCTTTAGCGGCAGGAAACTGCCGTTTAAGCGGCGATAATGGGCTTGATAATATCCCGTAGAGAATTACCATAGAAGCCCATGTTCACACCAAAACATGGGCTTCTATGGGAATTCACAAAGGCATATTATCAAGCCTATTATCGCCGCTTTAGCACCAGTTTCCTGCAGCGAAGGCGGCGATAATTTTAGCCCTGTTTCTTCATAATATTCTCCTTAGAGATTTTAAGTTAGGTAATGCAGTCCTTTCCTTTGTCCTGTCAGGCCATCCTGTTACTAAGATCATGGTAGTAGTTAGTTAGTTAGTTAGTATTATTTGGTAATTTAGCGGCCTGCATGAAGTATACTCTCACATGACTTCAGTCCTAATAGAACCTTATGTAGTTCATATAGTGAGTGAATAGCAAACAATTAATTTGGTGTATGCATTATGCATGCGTCCACCTATGCATTAAGAAAAATAAATGCAGACTTAGTAATTGGCCTGTCAAAGGGGGTTGGAGTTGACACTGAGAGATGGTTGGGAATGAGATTGGAACTTAGAAGCAAATATATTTTTTTTGCAATTCATTCCAAAGTCTGGAATAGGCGGACTAGGTATGTTTAGGATTCAGGAATCAGAATTGAACTGTGGAATTATAAAGATAGGATGGTGCGTGACAGTGATACTACTCTACTACTTGTCGTTCTGATTTAGGATAGGTCACAGTTATTGAAATTGCCTATTCCTGTCTAAAAATATTTTTATAGCGATTATTTAATATTTATTTAACATAAATTATTTCTTGTCTCTTAATTATGTCTAACATGATCAGCATCCAGGGGCAAGAAGAACAATGGGTCTGCTGGCAGTGCTGAGGTGGGTGCGGGAGCCGGAGAGGCCTCCCAGGAGCAGCAGGAGTGGCAGATGGCTCTGCTGCTGGCGCCAGTAAGTCCTCCTGGTGTTGTTATATTAATAGTTCCCTTACTTTTATCGCTCTATCATTTCCTTTTCCAAATTCTAATTTTTCCAAAATCCTCTTCAATCTATCTGTTTTTAAATTCTTGGTTTTGCTCCAATACCTATTGAGGAGATGCACTACGCAGAGCTACGCGAAGTGCAAAAAAACCTCAGTTGCACTATGCGGAGCTCTGCAAGCCGCAGAGTATGGTAGAAAAATTTTGTTTGCAGTGATGGCGCAGTGCCGGATGCTTGTCCGCAATGTGTAATCATTGCGAACAGCACCATGCATATCGCAAGCTTACCTTTTTTGCCGCTTGAGTAGATTTATACTCAAGCTGCAGCTTTCTCAACATTAACAGACATTTTCTCAAAACAATCGGTCTCAAGCATATGGGACCACTCTCAATGAGAAACCTGCCCCCGCATTTTGAAATCTCACTGGCAGGTTTACTTTTCACTCTTGCGCTCGCCAACTTGATGTTGGCGATCGCGAATGAGAAAAAATCTCGCCGTAAGGATCTTCCTCATTCGCCAACTTGACATTAGTGAACACGAGCGGGGAAAAAACTCTGCTCTGCTGTGTGAAGTGGAGTTTTTTAAAACTCCGCGAGCTCTGCCTAACGCAGACTGTGGGTAACTCCACAAACTCCCCAAGCAGGGCAGAGTTCAGCACCCAGGGTTACTACTAACATTGATTCTAATGTCTGTTTTTTTTTAATCAAATGAAACTGCCTCTGAATAACCTCTGACTCTGTATTAGTCTGTCTGCAGCTTGCTTTCTTCTGGGTTTCCACTCAGCGTTCCCTATCCCCTTATATGTGGATTGCCTAGTAGTGGTACTGTAAGACTCAGAGAACCCATTGGACCTAGGCTACTAATACTACTAGTACTAGTAGGAGTAAGGTCCTTACTACTACTAGTACTAGTAGCACTAATCTGCTGTGCAAATTGCATGCCCAAGTAAGGTATTCTACGCAGGTTTGTTGAGATGTGAAGGCTTTCTTTTACTGTCTCATACTCAATCAGTAAATGGTGGTCACTCACGTTGGACACTCCAAAGTGGTGTGTTTTACGTTTTCTAATCCAGGCCTAGTACTTTTTTTATTAGCATCAATTGATGGTGAACACAAAACAACTGATTACTGTGCACCATGTCTGGAAGGAAGTATGAGGAGGACAGCACCATTATTTTCCAACCTCAGGTCTGCCCAGTTGGCCACTATTTCTTCTTTTCAAAAAATGAGATGGACCAATAGCTCTAGCCACGGAGTCCAGTCCTTTGGGTTGTCCTCTTCTTGAGAGGCTTTTCAAAAACCGCCACCCACAAAATGCCCAACCGGATATTATTTTGTTATTTTTGATGGGACATACTGTCTACTCTTCTCTAGTATCCGAATTGTAGATAGTGAGGTGTTTAGTGTATGTATTATTAATTATGTATGTTCAATCTTACTAATGAAAAAAATAAATAGAGGAGGCGTATATGGCATCTACATTTTTTTTAATGTTTTGTCCAGGCATACCGACCACCAGTGTGCGGGCCAGTGGTGTGGGCCATGTCACTCCGGAGGGAAGCAAATGCAGCAGCTGCAGGGGGTGAGGCAGGAGCAGTGGCAGCTGGTAGTAAGTCATATTCCTCACTTATTGAGAATGATGAATACACTTGTTGCAAGGGTGTACACTCAGTATGTTGTGCTTCTTCTGAGACTAAGTTGTTGTGAACACTGAACAGTTGACACCCTTTACTTAACATTAGCATTACTGGCGGGGGTTGAGTAACTAAAGGCCTAATCTATTCTATCTTCAACTCAGCAGAGAAAGCTTTATGATGAAGACAAAGAGTAAGACAACATGTAATATATGACTGGAAGAGAAGGGTGCGCGGGTGAAGGAAGGGGCATATAGGTGGCTGATGATAAGATGCATGGATAGTTGAAGGGTGAGTGAAAGGTGAAAGAAAGCAGAAAAGATGCCTGCCTGGGTGGGTGAAACTGTATGGGTGAAAGGAATCCTCAGGGGGGGTTGAGGGGTCAAACTAAAAGGCAGCAAGGATGTATGGTTGATGGTTGGTTATATCTATGACAAATGTATGTTGTCGGTGAAAGATTTATGATAGTAGTGTTTGTATGGGTGGACACCTGGATGGTACCATAGTAGGTTAAGTTTCAGACTGGATGAAGAGAAAGTAAAAGAAAATTAAACTGTGCCAGAGTACCAAAAGCTCTTTACCAATGGGGATCGTACCACACTTGGAGGACTGCCACACTTGGGGTACAGACCTTGCTGCAATCTACACAAAAACACATGGTGTTAAACCTATGGCGGGTATACCAGATGTCCTGAAACAGATTCAAAATGAATAAGGGGCAGAGCCGGCTTTAAATCTGGGTATGAAATTACTGAGAGACTTCAAACAGGTCTCAGCTATAATATTAACTAATATTAATGGTGAGGCAGCATCAGTGGTGATCCGCCAAAAATTAAGAGAATTTGATGTATATGAGCAACCATATGAATTGGCCAGAATATTTGAAAAATCCTATGAAGAACTAGGTACAGATAGTTTGGGTGGGAAACCAGTCAAGCCCCAACTAACAGAAAGTCCTGAAAAGGTCTTTATTAAAAATACTCTCACAACTCCTAAAAAGAAGTGGGAGAATACTAACCAAACTTCTAAAGAGAAGCGTTCTCAGTCCCGAGGAAGGTCTCCTCAAAAGGAGGTCTCTGAAAAGAGGTATAACCTCAGGAATAGGGATAAATTGAGAAAACTTGATAGATATCAAGATACTGATACATGTTCCTCTCATACCTTTCAGACTTCCTCACAGAAGTCGGAAAGAAGAGGACAGTCAGAACACAAGGAGGAACGCATTAAGTCCAAAGACGATCAACACGTTCCAAAAAATAAGAAAGCCCAATTCACCAAAAAGAACGTAGCAGGTCTAAAAATTAGACATGCCGAGGATCTTGAGGACGCAACTCAAGAACGGGGAGTGTGCCCAGACAATGTTGGACAGCGCAGCAGAAGTCACCATAGCTTGCAAGATCTTGAAGAATCATCTGGAGACAGTGGACTTGAATGAGTACATCCAAGTTGAAACTGCTGATGCCAGGGTTAGTGTACCCCATAAATTATATGAAGTAACGCTCCAGATGGAGGGGGATATAACAAGGAAAGTAAGAGCACTCTTTTGGGAGAAGCTTTGTAAGGGTTATGACATTCTTCAAGCTGAAAAAGACTGGCCACCAACATTTGTCAATACTGTCCACATGGTGAAGACATCATTATAGAAAAAAATAGAGATGGTGTGGCACACCTGGGGTGTAGTAAAGGTTCAAATGGGTAATCTCCAGCAGAAGATTAAACGCATTTCTGGGCGCCTCAGGAATCGTCCCTTCTGGCTGGTGAGGGACTCTTGTGTTATACTAATGTCGAGCAAGTGTGGGAAATTTCCACACTGGTTGCTGTGGGTGCTCCTGTGGAGGCAGGTATAGCCTCTGGTTTTGTCTTTAGTAATCTAATTCAGGAATAAAATCAGTTCATCATATGTTTATTCATGAAAGTCATATATTGCAATCATAATGACTCAAATAGTGTTATCCAAGGTTTAATCGGTGAAAACACTTCAAAATGCAAAAATCCCTATGCATTTGCGGGCTTCAGATTACCTTGAATCCCCTGATGAAGGGACTTTTGTCCCGAAATGCATAGGGATTTTTGCATTTTGAAGTGTTTTCACCGATTAAACCTTGGATAACACTATTTGAGTCATTATGATTGCAATATATGACTTTCATGAATAAACATATGATGAACTGATTTGATTCCTGAATTTGATTACTAAAGACAAAACCAGAGGCTATACCTGCCTCCACAGGAGCGCCCACAGGAACCAGTGTGGGAATTTCCCACACTTGCTCGACATTAGAAGACATCATTATGCCAGCCTTCTCCAATCATATTCCAATTCACTTAAAATACACCTAGTCCAGAAAATGGGCTGTAGCCCAGGCTCCAGCATTATATAAAAGCCATATAGATGAGGATTCCACTCACCATAAAATCCAGTCAAAAACTCAACCAACTGCACAGAGCAGTATCCAGTTAAGCAAGAAGCTAAAAAACAGGTCAGGGAGATATTAGATCAACTTGAATACCAAAGGGTGATTGAAACATGCACCTCGTCAATGAACAATCCTTCATTTCCTGTCTCCAAACCAGACAGTACATATCGTCTAGTTTTGGATTACAGACATTTAAACTCTTGTTGCAAAATCTTTGCAGTAAAAAATGCACACAGTGCAGCACTGATGAAAAACATTGTGCGTAAAAAATATAAAACAACATCAGATATTTCTATTGGTTTCTTCTGTCAAAACATTGCACCTGAAAGCTGGTACTTGACCCCTTTCTCAATTATGGGAACACAGCGTCACTTTTGTCATCTCTCCCAGGGATTCAAGAATAGTCTGGGGTTATTTTCAGCTAAAGTAACAGAGTTACTGCAAACGTATGATTGAGGCATTATCCTATGTTAATGTTATCTATCTAACAGACGATGACTTGGACAGGCACTTGAACAGAGTGAATACCATTATACTTGGATTCGCCTCTGAATGGTATAAATTCAACTTTAATAAATCCAGAATTGCCCACCTCAATGTCCTTTTTCTAGGATACAAGCTATCAAGTGAAGGCAAAAACCTGGCAGCCAACTTTTTAGAAAAGTGTTCGCTGCTCAAACCTCCAAAAATGCTGAGAAACTTACAGTCAATTCTAGGTTTCCTAAATTTCAGAAGAACTTACATTCTAAACTACGCAGAAAGGGTTAAACCTCTACGAACTAATCAAACCTGATTTTAAAACTTCTAATTGGACTCAAAAACACACAGAAAGTTTGTGTTCAGTGCAAACAGACATGTTAGCAACAACACATTTACAGACACGCGTAAACATACGCAACCTTGTAATCAGAATATTCCCAGGAAGATGCGGATTCACATACTTAACCTTTAATGAAGGAGAAAAAGTACCAATTGCTTACACACACAAGCTTAAATTAAATTCACTTCAACAGAAAAAATTCTGACAGCGGTTCAAACTGCAGTAGCAAAAGAGAGAGCGCTTGCACGGGGTAAATGCATAATGGTCGTTATTCCTGTACCTACCTTAGAGGCAGTGACAAAAGCAAGCATTCCGAATGCAAAGGCTTTACATCCAAGATGGATACAATGGGTTAACTCTCTTGCTGCAACAGACGTTGAATACATTTTTGAGCCCTATTTGAAAACAAAAGAATTTCTACAATACGAACAAGAATGTCCTCTGCCCACTGAGATTCTGCCTCTATAACAGTACGAATGTATAATTTATGTAGACGGATCAGCACAGCCCGCAATTGGGGGTAAACAAGCTTATAGTGCTGCATGCTTAATCGTCAAAGGTCACTGGCGCAATGGTAAATTCCGACCTATGGTCACAAAAATGCAATCTCTCTGAGATTGTACAGCTCAGGGAGATGAACTACAGGCATTCAAGACGGCGCTTGAAAATACCTATCGCGAATTCCCCACACTCATAGTGGGCAATTCGTAATACTGCATTCAATCTTACAATGAATACTTGCAGAACTGGATTCAAAACGGTTTCAAAGATGCAAAAGGTGGCACAATCAAGCATAAGTTGCTTCGGAAACAAGTAGTTCAATTACAGAAAGAACTACAAAACACTCAAGTGATCCATACACTGAGTTATCAGCAGCTGTGCAAACGGCTTCCGTAGCTGTAATCACTTGTTCTAAAAGAAAAATAGACTGCAAAATATTGCTACCTGTCAATGCCACAAGCAAAGGCAGATGTTCAGCGTTACCTTTAAAATATCCACTTGAATATTCATACATAATTGATGCAAACTCCGTTCCTTTTGCTCGAAACCCTGGAGTAGGGAATAGGGTAATTCCAAACAGGAGAGGTAGAGTAGCTTTGATACACAAAGCACATTCTGGAGAGGGTCTGATACATCAAGGGATCTCTAAATATATACTAGAATTAAAGGAGACATACTGGTGGCCAGGGATGAATGCCCACGTTCATGAATTTGCAATTAATTGCCATGACTGCAACAGAGATTGCAACAGGGATCGCAGCAAAGAACACCACCAGATACCTGACTACAGTGTAGCCAGCCCAGTACAGACACCTTTGCTAGACAGCATTAGACAATCTTCACGCAGACGTCCCTATGGACAAATGCGGTCCCATAACTATTGGGACAAATTCATTTGGATGTGGCCTCAGCGCTGGGCTGACGCCTGAACTGTTATAAAAGATTTGCGAGTCTTTATCGGCACATACGCAGTCGGCACGCTACATTATGACCAGGGTCCTGCGTTTAGCTTCAAAGCTTACAAGAGGCCAGGGCCAATCTGGGGTTGCATTGCGGTATTCTAGTCCATTCCATCCTGAGGGAAATTCTGTAGTGGAGCGAAAAAACCGAGACATAAAGCAATCTATAACAGCTAGGGTATTAGGCTGGCGTGACAGGTGGGTCAAACATCTAATAAGTGTCCAATGTAGTCGAAATAATCTGCAAAGAAATTCTCTGGGTGGAATAACTCCATAAGAAATCCTTTTTGGTACTAGAATGATTGTCCACAACCTTGATCGTCACACTTCAGTGATAGAACAAAAACCCTCTGATATCAAAGACCGTTTGGCTGTTTTGAAAGACTTAAATGAAACAAGGAGAAGTCAAAGCAACACATTACAGAAGCCAACGACCACTGAAGGGGAACCACCCATCCCAGCAAGGCCTGCCTGGATTCCAAAGATTGGGGATCTAGTCAGCGAAAAGATCGCGGATAAGAACAAATTTGGGCCTTCTTACAGACAACCAGTACCTGTGCTGGCAATCCACGGATCAAGAACAGTGTTACTGCCGCCCCTTGCTGGAAGAAAGGAGAACAGGTTTGTATTCATCTACCTGGTAAAACCACATCATGTGTCCAATAATAAGTAGTAGGCCCAGTGGATTCCAAAGATGTAGCAGACGACCAAATATTGCTACTATCCAAGAGGTTCAAACTGAGAGACTCATCACCTTTGAGGAATCTGCAGTGCGAAAAAAAGGACTAAGCAATAAAGTCATGGAACTTGTGCCTCTTGAGACCCAAATAACAGTTCATCAAGAAACTCCTGTCTACAATGATGTAGCTTCTTACTATACTAATTTGACAAGGGATCCAGTAGCTCCAGTGATTTCAAGTAATCCTGATGCAATACCTACAATTGACAGAACTGCCTCTGGCTATTTAATTAACTTTAATACATTTTCCGAGAATCCCAGTGAGCCCGAAACGGCACCAGCAAATAAAACTTTTAAAGAACAAGTAACAGAACATTTTCAGCAACTTGAAAATATGTATCTGGTTTCACCATGGGTTGAACTTTGGATTGTGCTAGGTGTACTTTTTCTCCTACTTTGGCTAATTTTTGTATTAGGTTTGGAAATGCTGATAAATGGAAGATATAGTAAAATGGGCACAGCAAGTAAGGACATCAACTTACTCCTCAAGCCACACAAATCATCTCATCGTTAACAAAGAGACTTGACATCCGTGAACATCACAGCTGTTCCTATACCTGGTGGTATAGCATGGGACAGAACTGATTATGACATCTTTGGCCCTGCAGAGCTGTTAAAGATTACACATCAATTCAAGGTTTCCTTGAGTGACTTTGTTTCATCCAGCACATTTTCTGATGATTAGGACTTTGAGACTGTTAATAATATTATGTCAGACTTAGAGATGTCTGCAAAATTTACAAAACATGAATACTTAGAAGGTTCATCAGATTATGAACAAATGTACTGTTATAATCACTATGGTCATCATTATTTGCACAAATCTGCAAACCCTAGAAATGTTTATACTTTCAATCAATGGGAACACTGTCCAACGCCACCAAAGGTTAGCTCAAAAACATTCTATAAAAATGTCCTTACTTCTCAGATTTTAATGTCTCAAATCCGGAAACAATTTAGTTTAAAAATGTTAATAAGACAGGAATAAAAACTATGTTGACTAATACTAAGCACATTTATTCTGCAGCCTTTTATGCCCAGCTGTCCTCGTTAGGTTTTAACTTTTGAAGTGACAACACTGAAACAAATCTGTCTGGGGCACAAAAGACTGGCAGGTGCAGGGAATAGAAACTTTATTTCGAGCCTGCATTATCCCTGAACAAATAATGTTTTTGAACAACACTGTGCAACAGACATCCTGTCTTGGTCTAGCCAAGATAAAAGATTTGAACAAACTGTCCATACCAACACCGACACCTGATAGTAAGAACACTGCTGAATGAGGGGTAGACGTAAAAACAATTTTACTTAAAAATACTGATCCTGATTGGAAGAAATGGTTACTCTGGCCCACAGTAGGGGTGGGCGGAAAATCCGTTCCGCTCGCGGATTTTGCGGATTTTCGGGAAATCCGCAATCCGCGAGATTTGCGAATCTCCCGCAAAATCCGCAAATCCGCGAGCAGCGGATTTTGCTCGCACTGTTCGCGTGAGTTCGCGTGAGTTCGCGCCCCGCGAATAAGTGCAAAATTGCAGAAATACGATCTTAGCAAAACTGAAAGTAACTACTTACCAGGTTCAAAAGTTCAGGCTCATCATTAGTAGCCATTTCCTGCAGTGCTTCCTGAGGGGCCCCTCCAGAGTTCAGTTGCCAGTTGAAACTATTATGTGACCCTGCTCTGAACCTCAGAATAGTTACACATATGCCACAAAGGTCCTGAATTACAGCTAAGGGAGACAAGCAGGAGCCAGGCTGGAAGTTAAAATCCATTAATCAGCCCCTAATTCATTATTGTCAGTTGGGGCAGGGCAGGTGTTGTAACTAATTTTGCAACAATGAAAGCACTTAGCAAGTGCAAAAGATCACTAATCAGGGCGCACTAAGGAAGCAGGTGCCAGCTAAAAAAATATTCTGTGACACATTAATCAGCCCCAAATTAATTCAGGTCACTTGAGGCAGGGAAGGTGTGCTTTGCTTTGCCGAAAGTAATGTACACTGGACAACCAGAGGGTGTGGTGATGAAACAGAGGGTGGCATGGGTGGGCCAGAGGGTGGCATGAGTAGTCAGAGAGTGGCAGTGGTGACAGAGAGTGGCAGTGATGAAGAAGAGTGTCCCAAACAGGCTGGACACGTAGAAACAACAAGTTCGCGAAACTTGCGACCCGACAGGTAAGTTCGCAATTTGCGAAAGTGTACAAAACCCTCGCGAACTGGCAGAAACACGGGCGAACACAAAAAAAAAAAAATCCGCAAATTCGCGGGAATTCGCGGATTTTGCGGATTGCGAATCCGCAAATCCGCAAAATTCGCGAACGCGAGATCCGCAAAATTCGCTCATGCCTAGCCCACAGACACAAACAACTGTCAAGATAAATTCATGAATAAGACACAAGTGTTTACATTCACTAGGCCAGATCCGAGATATGTCCAGAGACAACACCCAGGGATAGTAACAACATATAGTGTAGGAAAACTGTGCCTTGACGGCTACAAAAATCCACACTGACAGAGGTAAAACAACACTTATCTTTACTTGAAGATGGCGTAGATTTAAGGGACTTCTTACAAGGTCCTGCGAAACGGCGTCATAAACGTTTTATATACGCTGGTATATATGCCATTTATAATGAAGCTTGGAAAGCGACACAAGCAGAGACTGCAGAACGAATCTGAGAAATTGATCGTATTAATTTAGAGAACGCTCTCTCTGTAGTTGACAATGGGTTAACGACTCTGTCATCCAGAATTTATTCTTTGAACAGCATAGTATCCTCTGCCATTGACATAATGGAACAGGACTTGCTCATGCTACAGCATGGACGGGTCACAATTGCGTTCTATAATGCTTTTAGACTGAACGTTACAAAATCTTCATTCTGGATATGTGCTATGGCGTTTAATCAACACCATGTCATTGTTTTCTGTATTTAACCTTACAGATAAACAAATCACTCTGGCACAAAGAGGAGCAGACTAAACGGTGCTGAGCATTGAGAAACTGGAAAGATTACCGTTAAATGTTTCGGAAAAACCTGCAACAGAATGGCTAAAACACGGAACAATCACTCTGCCTGTAACAATTTTCCATTTTCAATATTGTTTTAAACATATACCAGCTGGCGTGTATGAAAAGTTGGGTAAAGAATGCATTAAGTCAACCTGGGAATTACCATATACACACAGATGTTGGAGTGGGGGAAAAAAGACTTTCTTAGTTGCAAAAGCACACTAAGTGGTACACTTCTATGTAAGGGTATTAATTTACATGGAGCCTGTGGCGGTTCTTCGACCAACTTATCCTGCCACCTGCAAGGTTCTCCAACTGCAGGGATTGATCCAATTTTTAGGCAGCTTTCTAATGGAAGCTATATAATGTTGAATGCTCACAGCTGCTGTGGCATGTTGCCAGGAATAGCAACTGTGTCAGCCAGGATCACTTGTTGTATGCAAGTATTGTTTCCTAAAACTAAGACTGATGGGGAGTCCCCGCTATGGCCTTCACAGAACATCTCTTCTATTTGAATTGATACTTTAAGCAGAATGAAAGCCATTCTTTTACAAAAAACTGTGCCACTGACCTCGTCTAAAGAGACGTATGAACTACAAGTTGCAAGGTCCTCTGCAGAGTTACATGCCATTTTGTCGACAAACTGCCCTATACATTTTGCAGAAATGTTAGGTCATATCTTAAACATGCCTGATACCAGTGGTATTATACATGTATTTAAGACAGTTTTTTCGTGACTGTTCGCACCTTTTCAAGCAGTCCTCAGCATATTTCCAAACTTCGTGCTCTCTGTGTTTGGCGGCCTGCCTCTCATTTTGGGACTCGTAGCAGGAATACTATTCTTGTTCCTTCTGCTCCGATATGGCAAGTCCTGTCACCAGCGACACCCAGATTACCACAGGGAACCCTCTCCTGGCAATGAAGTGTCATGAGTGCATTAGGCAGATTCTGGGCTTGCCTCGTTTAAGAGATCTGAATACCAGGTGGTTTTTATCATTCTGACCAATCTGGCAAGATTGCATCTTACCTGTTCTATGATGCCTGCTATGTGAAGAAGAATGCATGTTGGACATCTTTCTAACTGATGTGTTTTATCTAGGACCCCGATCAATATTGTGACCTCATGCCCCTATGCGGCTATAATCAATACATATCGCTATAATGGCATAACAATCAGAGCCATATTTCAGTAACTCGCCTCTGCAGTCCATGATAGTCCATGACACAGCAGAAGCCACTTACTTAGATTCCTAGATAGCACACCGAGTTCTTTCAACATCCCAAACCCCCAGCAACCTGGGAAAGCCCGCTTGCTTTGTTTTGATTAGTAATAGAACTCCTGCGAGCACTGTAAGAACGACCAGTTCTTAGTGACATCTTTATTGACGTCTTATGTCCAAAAACTCACGTCAAACTCTGCACCTTTCAGGTATAAATATACCAACGTTGCCTTAAGCAAGCACACAGTGGTGGTGAATACTGGAGCAGAACAGCTGTCCCCTTGCAGAGAGCCCAGCAGATGCGAGAAGTCCACGGACGCTGCCCCTCCTACTTGACGCACTGAGAAAGACGCTGTCTTTTCTCCTGCCGAGAAAATCCAGCTCCGGAGTTTCCAGCCTACCCTTGAGGGTGATTGGGATATTGGGTCCTGAGAGGAGATACCAGACCTCCTGCATTCTATTCCAGAGGTACGGTGCTGACTAAACCCTTAGAGAGAATTCTTGAAACAAACTCTTGGCAAAACCAACTTAACTTAAACCGCTACTTACTTACTCCCTTCCAAGTAATAGGCCTAGGTCAGGTACACCGGAGTAGGCGTAGTTAGAAGCACCAGTTGAGGTCGTTAGCCAATGTATATGTGAATGTATATATTTTATTCATTTAACCATCTTATGGCTAAGAAACCATATCAATGCTTTTACAGTATTATTTCGTAATACTCCTTTTACTGTACGCACTTTTCATAATAAAAAGTCTTGCAATTGTGGCAATTCATTTCTCTTGCATGAGAAGGAAGACTGCTCAATAAATAATATCTTTTATTGAAAACGCCCGTCTCTCTATTCTCTGCTCTCTGGTGAAAGTAAATCTGCACAACTGACTGAGTGAAATAGCTGTCTATTGTTTCACACGACTCTAGAGATTGACTCTTATTCTGAGGAGCAAAGTTGTCATGTTTATGCGGTTGTCGGAAGCTGAATCCCTTCTTGTCTGAGCCAGGGAGCTGATCACTTCCTATTCAGTCAAGAAAGTTTCCAGTGACCTCTGAGCTAGCTGGCCCAAACCTAAATTAAGTCTAACATAGTCAGTAGAGACCTAGAAGACCGCAGTCCTACGTCTACACTGCTGTTTATGTTATTCCAATGCGCAGGGCCTATAGGGAAAATAGGAACTACACTACATGGCGCCCAACGTTTGGTAAGGCGATAAAACTAACGCAAGACGTTGAAGTAACTCAGTCGTGCTTTTTCACACAGACCCTTTCTCCAGTAAATACTCCAATAGACGTCTGGAGTGGGTGAAAGGTTAAAATCCGCCGGAACTTAGTAGGTAGAGATTCCTATGTAGAGTTTCTGGTTTAGTCAACGTGGAAGGATACAGTGTTCCAAAATATTGTGCACCTAATCTTTGTTTCCTTGGAAACCTGATCTGCAACAAAAAACCTTTCAGACAGTAAAATGGGTGATGAAGAAAGGGATGCTACTATATTAGCAAATCAACTAATGGAGGACGACACGAGTCTCCTACAGAATGACCGGGATGCAATCCTCATTCCGGTCAACATAAGAAAAACTATAACTTTAAAACTTATAGAAAACGGACTGACATCGCGAGGTGGTACAGTCATGTTCGTGATAAAGGCACACGAATATCGGCAGACAGAGGTATTCTGTTCTTGGATAAACTTTCCAGCGGCAAACGCTACAACACACGAGTTCTACTATTACAAAATAGAGGAACCACCGGAAGAGTACGCTCCTTTTGAGGAGATTGAAATCCCATTAAAATACCAAGAGCACCTGCTCTGGTTTAAAGGCGCCCTAAAACATAATGATCACATTACCAGGCTCGGTCCACTAGGTAGACCAGGAGCAACGTGGCCGGTTCTAGCCAGATACACACCGCATTCAGACATTGATAAAATGTCAAAAGAAGAACTTTTAGCACAGCTAAAATTACAAATTAAAATACACAGACAGGTAGTCCAATATGTAATGTGGACTGCAACAGTCCAAACAGCTGTTAATATTCCACAGCTGGGCCCTCATCAGGCGAACACAAATAAAATTACACCACAGAACGTACAATCATGTCTTGGAAAAACTCCCGCAAAACAGGAACACATTTCTTTCTGGTTAGCACGGAAAATTACTCAAATAGAGGCAGTATTCCCGAATACTACCCCTATTGAGAAACACAGAATTCTGACTATCTGCCTTCCAATGGAGGTCGCACCACATGTGGAGGACTGTGCCACTTGGGGTACAGTCTTTGCTTCCATTTACACAAAAACACATGGTGTTCCGTCCATGGCGGTAATACCGGATGTGCTAAAACAAATTCAGAATGAATACGGTCCAGAACCTGCTTTAACTCTTGGTATGAAATTACTGAAAGACTTCAAGCAGGTCTCGGCTATATTACTAGCCAACATAAAAGGAGAAGCAGCATCTGTGGCGATCCGCCAGAAATTGAAAGAAACAGATATAACAGATCAGCCAATTGAGCTTGCCAGAATTATAGAAAAATGCTATGAAGAATTAGGTAGAGATAGTTTGGGTGGGAAACCAGTAAAACCCCAACTACTCGAAAACCCTGAAAAAATACTTATTAAAAATAATCTAAATACTCCTAAAAAGAGCTGGGAAGGAAATAAACAATCCACTCCCAAAGAAAAAGTTTTCCAGTCCAGAGGAAGGTCTCCTCGGCGGAGGGAAAGAACTCCGACTCGAGAACACCAGTCTCTCCAGAGGGAGCACACTGAGAAAAGATATAACCTTAGAAATAGGGATAACTTGAAAAAGCCTGATAGATATCAAAGTATTGATACACGTCCCACTCGATCTTTTTCGCAGAAATCGGAAAGAAGAGGACGGTCAGACCCAAGGGAAGAGCACACCAAGTCCAAAGACAAGAAACCTACTCAAAGTAAAAAATTACAATTCCCAAGGAAGAAGGTAGCCAGTATTAGAGTAATCGAACATGCCGAGAATACTGAGGACACAGCTGAAAAATGGAGAGTGGGCACAGACAATGCTAGACAGTGCAGCAGAAATCAGCATAGCTCGCAAGATCCTGATGAGTCATCTGGAGACAGTGGACACGAATGAATACATTCAGGTAGAAACTGCAGACACCAGATTTAGCGAACCTCATAAGATATACGAAATAACACTGCGTATAGAGGGAGATAAGACTAGAAAAATAAGGGGTCTATTTTGGGATAACCTCTCAAAAGGCTATGACATCCTCTTAGCCGAGAAAGATTGGCCCCCAGAGTTTGTCAGGGAGTGCCCTCATGGCGAAGAAATGATTATGCCTGCCTTCTCAAATCACATTCCAATTCACACTAAATATATATATATGCAAGGAAATGGGCAGTAGCCCAGGCACCAGTATTATATAAAAATCATGTAGGCTGGGATGAGGACTCTCCTCCTCACAAAATCCAGTTAAAAAGTCAACCAACTGCACAAAGGCAGTACCCAATTAAGCAAGAAGCAAAAAAACAAGTCAGGGAGATTTTAGATCAAGTTGAATACCAAGGGGTAATTGAAACATGAACCTCTCAAATGAACAATCCTTTGTTTCCTGTCTCCAAACCGGACGAATCGTATCGTCTAGTCTTGGACTACAGACACCTTAACTCATGTTGCAAAACATTTGCAGTACAAAATTTGCATAGTGCTGCACTAATGAATAACATAGTTCGCAAAAAGTACAAGACGACATTAGACACATCTAATGGGTTCTTTTGCCAAAATATTGCACCAGAAAGCAGGTACATGACCGCTTTCTCAATAATGGGGTCACAGAAAGATTTCTGTAGGCTCCCACAGGGATTCAAGAACAGCCCAGGACTATTCTCAGCCAGAGTAACAGAGTTACTACAAATATATGATGATGAGGCATTATCTTATGTCGATGACATCTATCTCACAGACGACGACTTGGATACTCACTTGAAAAGAGTGAACACCATAATACTTGGGTTCACAGCAGAGGGTTACAAATTCAACTTTAAAAAGTCAAGAATTGCCCATCTGACAGTCTTATTCTTAGGTTACGAATTATCAAGTGAAGGAAAAAGCCTAGCGGACAACTTCTTAGGGAAGTGCACTGTACTCCAAGCACCGAAAACGCTGAAGGACTTACAATCAATTCTAGGCTTCCTGAATTTCGGAAGAACTTACATTTTAAACTATGCAGAAAGGATTAAACCTCTCTACGAATTAATAAAACCTGATTTTAAACTAATCAACTGGACTCAAAAACACACAGAAATTTTGAGATCACTGCAAACAGACATGTTAGCTAAAACAAAATTAGAAACACGTTACAATACACGCAACCTTGTAATCCGGGTCATCCCAGGAAGATGCGTATTCACGTACCTGACCTCTAATGAGGGAGAAACGGTACCAATAGCTTACAAATCACATTTGTACACACAAGCAGAAAAAACATTCAGTCTCACAGAAAATACTGTAAAGGCAGTGCAAACTGCTATAGCGAAAGAACGAGCACTGGCACAAGGCAAAAGGATCACTGTTCTCACAGCAGAATCAGCCTTCGAGGTACTATTCAGCCCAGTAAACATGCCTACAGTGTCACTAGATCCAAAATGGATACAGTGGGAAAACTCTCTTGCTGCACAAGACGTGAAATACTATTTCGCCTGCACATGAAAAAACTGAATGATTTAAAATATGATAAAGAATATCCTCTGCCAATCGAAATTCTCCCTCTAGAACAGTACTCCTGTATAATCTATACAGACAGATTTGTACAGCATTACAATGTAGAAGATAAATCCTACGATGCAGCCTGCGCGATTGTTAAAGGTCGCTGGCTTTGCGGTAAATTCAGACCGAAAATAACAAAAACTGAATCACTGAGAAAATGTTCGGCTCAGGGAGCTGAAATCAAATCTTTAAAGATGGTGCTTGAAAATGCCGAACGTGAATTCCCGACACTAATCGTGTGCGATTCGCATTTTTGCGTCAATTCTTACAATAATGATTTGCAGAACTGGGTTCAAAATGATTACAAAGATGATACAGGTGCAACAATCAAGCATAAAATGCTTTGGGAACAAGTAGTTCTTTTACAGAAGGAACTACGAAAGACTCACGTGATACACACTCTGAGTCATCAACGTGATGGCGTTCACGTTGCAGGGAATTCATTGGCTGATGAAGCCGCGAAGGCAGCTGTGCAAACGGCTTCCGTAGCTGCTATCACCCGGTCAAAAACAAAAATAGACAGCGATATACTACAAGCTGTCAGTGCATCAGTAAAAAATGATAGAAAAGCACTCCCAAAAGGCTTTCCAGAAAAATACTCATATTTAACAGATATGAATAATGTTCCTTTTGCTCGAATCCCTGGAGTGGGGGATAGAGTAATTCCAAACAAGGAACACAGGTTAGGACTAATTACAGCGGCACACAAAGGGCTTGCTTCTGCACACGCTGGCGTTTCCGCAACAATATCATTATTAAAACAGAGATATTGGTGGCCTCGCATGAGAATACAAACTAAGAAATATGTACTAGAATGCGAAATATGCCAAAAAATGAAAGTATCAACAGTGAAACGACCAGCGCAGACACCCCTTATCATCTCAGATAAACCATTAGCATGTGTTTACCTGAACCACTGTGGTCTCCTACAAAGGGATGGCAACTATAAATATATCATGGTCGCAGTGGATTCCTGTACGAGATTCATATGGATGTGGCCCCAGCGCTCGGCTGACGCCAGAACTGTTATAAAATATTTGCGAGTCTTTATCGGCACATACGCAATTGCCATGCTACATTCTGATCGAGGTCCTGCTTTTAGCTCTCGAGCTTATAAGGAGGCCATGACCAGCATGGGCATTGGATTGTGATTCTTTTGTCCCTTCCATACTGAGGGAAACGGGGTAGTGGAAGGAAAAAACCGAGACATAAAGCAATCTATAACGGCAAAGGTATTAGGTTCGGGTGATGGGTGGGTCAAGCATTTAATAAGTGTCCAACGTAGTCTTAACAACCTGCCAAGAAATTCTCTAAAAGGTTTCAGCCCGTACGAACTATTGTTCGGAACTAGAATGTATGTTCAGGACTTAGATAGTCTTGCTTCAGTGGTAGAAGATAAGAAAAAAGACTTTGACATCAAAGATCGTTTGGCTGTTTTACAGGACTTAAATGAAACAAGAAAAGCCCTGAGCAACATAAAATTAAAGCAACAGCCAACCACCACTGAAGACACACCACCTGTCCCAGCAAGACCTGTCTGGATTCCAAAGATTTGGGATCTGGTCAGAGAGAAAATACCGGTGAAGAAGGAATTTGGGCCTTCTTACAGAAAAGCAGTACCTGTCTTAGCAATCAACGGAACAAGATCAGTAGTACTACCGCCCCTTGCTGGTAAAAAGGAGAACCGAGTTGTATCAATCGACCAGGTAAAACCACAATCATGTGGCCTATAATCAATAGCAGGCCCAGTGGACTCCCAAGAAGTAACAGAATACCCAAATTTGCTAGTATCCAAGAGGTTCAAATTGAAAGACTAATCACATTTGATAATCCTGCAGTGAATAAAAAAGGACTATGGAGAAATGCAATGGAACTTGTGCCTCTTGAAACACAAATTGAAACAGTTCGTCAGGAAACACCAGTCTACAATGATGTAGCATCAGAATGTGCTAATGAAAGCCAAATGGGAAAAACAATTCCAACAATCGACAGAACTGCATCTGGCTACTTCATCAATTTCGACAACTTTTCTGAAGATCAAAGCGACCCTGAAGTGACGCCAGAGACAAAGACTTTTAAAGAAAAAGCAACAGAACTCTTTCATCAACTCAAAGAAACCTATCTTATTTCTCCATGGTTAGAATTTTGGTTTGGGCTAGGTATATTTTTCCTCCTGCTTTGGCTCATCATGGTACTTTGTTTGAGAAAATTCATTGAGGGAAAATACAGTTCAATGGACACAGCAAGTCAGAACATCAACTTAGTTCTGAAGCCTCACAAATCATCTCACATCGAGAAAAGAGAACTATCATCAGTGAATGTCACAGCCATTCCAATACCCGGCGGGGTAGTTTGGGACAAAACAGACTATAAAATATATGGCCCGGTCGAGCTCTTGAAATATCCTCACCAATTTAATGTTTCATTAAGTGACTTTGTAAAACCAAGTACATTCTCTGATGATTGGGATTTTGAAAGTATAAATAATATGATGTCGGATTTAGTGTTGTCAGCAACATTTACAGAACATGATTATTTACAAGGTTCATCTAATTATGAACAGATGTACTGTTTTACACACTATGCAGACCACTATTTACATAAATCTGCTCAACCTAGAAATGTTTTTAAATATAACCAATGGGAACATTGTGCTACTCCACCTAAAAGCAGTTCAAAAGCATTCTATGAGAAATTCCAATACTTCTCAGGGTTTAACACGAGTAATGCAGAAACATTTTATTATAAACTGTTGGATAAAACAGGGACAAAAACCATGCTGACAAATACTAAATTTATATATTCAGAAGCATTTTATGAAAAAATGATTACATATGGTTTTGATTTCTGAAAAAAAAAACATTGAAACAAAAACCATCTGGGGTACAAAAGATTGCCAGGTACAAGGCCTAGAAGCATTATTTCGAGCCTGCATGATCCCAGAACATATAATGTTCTTGAATGATACAATTCAACAAACAACCTGTCTTGGCCTAGCTAAGATTAAAGACCTTAACAAACCGTCTATTCCAAAGCCAATACCTGATAATACAACCACAGATATTGAAATAGACGTATCCCAAATTTTAAATGAAAACAGAACACATCCTGATTGGAAAAAGTGTTTAATCTGGCCTACAGACACGAATAACTGTCAAGATAGATTCCTGAACAAAATACAGGGGTTAAAAATGACCAGACCAGACCCTAGATACTCCCAGAGACAACATCCAGTTATAGTAACAACGTACAGTGTAGGGAAACAATGCCTTGAATGGCTACAAACATCCACACTGGCACAAATTAAGCAACACTTGTCTTTACTTAAAGATGGTGCTGACTTGCGCGATTTCATTATGGGACCACGCAAACAGCGTCAAAAACGTTTCATAGCGGCCAGCATATATGCTGCATACAGCGAGGCATGGAAAGAGACTCAAATTGAAACAGCCACGAAAATACGAGAAATTGATCGTATTAATTTGGAAATATCACTTTCTGTTGTGGACAATGGGTTAATGACTCTGTCCTCCAGAATATGTTCGCTAGACAGTATTGTATCATCTGCTATTGATATAATAGACCAGGACTTGCTAATGTTACAACATGGCCAGTCCCAATTACGTTCTATTGTACAGCTAGGCTGGACGTTGCAAAATCTCCGTTCGGGCTATGTGCCATGGGGTTTAATCAACACAACGTCATTGTTTTCCATCTTTAACCTTACTGATCAGTTTGGCACAGAAAGAAGCAGACTATACAATCCTGAGCATTGAAAAACTTGAGAGATTACCATTGACAATGTCAGACAGATCTGTCATTGAATGGATAATACACGGGATTATCACAATTCCGATAACAACTTTACAATTTAAAAATTGCCTTGAGTATATACCGGCAGGCCAGGCGAGTATGAAAAGTTGGGTAAAGGATACATTAAGTCATCATGTAAATTACCTTACACACACACATGTTATAGTGACAACAACAAAAATGTATTTCTTAGTGGTAATGAGTGTAAACATTCACTAAGCGGTATACTTTTGTGCCAAGGTATTAACTTACATGGGGCCTGTGAAGGTACTTCAAATAACCTTTCATGCCATCAGCATGGCAGACCTGCAGCA
Organism: Lissotriton vulgaris; assembly: GCF_964263255.1. NCBI lineage: Eukaryota > Metazoa > Chordata > Amphibia > Caudata > Salamandridae > Lissotriton > Lissotriton vulgaris. The sequence goes on from NC_141691.1 coordinate 1,571,817,100, forward strand.
CAAATAGAGCCATTCTTTAGGCAACTTTCTAACGGGAGTTACGTTCTAATAACGGATCACAGCTGTTGTGGCTTGGTGCCAGGGAAAGCATATCTCTTAAGCGTGAGTTCCATGGTCACTTGCTGTATGCAAGCATTGTATCCGAATGGCCCTGGAGACTCAGTGGCTCCGATTTGGCCTAGTTTGAATATCTCTTCTATACGAATTGATACTTTAAGCAGAATGAAGTCTGTGCTTTTGCAGACAACGGTGCCCATCTCATCATCAAAAGAGACGTATGATCTTCAAGTTGCACTGACGGCGGCAGAGATACATACACTTTTATCCACAAATTGCCCGGTGCATTTCACAGAAATGCTCAGCCAAATCCTAAATATGTCGAATGCCAGTAGTATCTCGAGTGTATTTAAGACAATTTGTTCGGGACTGTTAACACCATTTGAAGCAGTCCTGGGTATCTTTCCAAATTTTGTCCATTCGATCTTTGGCGGCCTACCACTACTTTTGGGACTCGTAGCAGGTATTTTATTTTTGACCCTCCTGCTCCGATATGGCAAACCAAAACGCAGACATGACTCCGGCATGGATGGAAGAAACGATCCTAGCCATACGCTACCAGGACAGCATAACTAAAGTCCTTGGGATAGCCCGGCTAAGAGATCTGAATATGGCCTGGTTTCTTTTATTCAGACCTATATGGCAGACCTGCATCTTACCTGTGCTTCGATGTATTCTATGCAGAGAGGAATGCGTGTTAGACACCTGTCTTGCACTACCATCAGCAATACCAATGGACGTCGATACTTTGCTAAGTCCAGTAACGGCTCACGCATCGTGTTGTCCCCAGCGGTTACCAATCCTAATGACGGCATTCGTTGAGACTCATGCGCTACGACTAGGTGGTGGCAGTGAAGCTAAAAATGATCACCCAGGTACGACCTTCTGTGAGCATTGCTGATCCTGAAATCGATGATCGCAATCATTCTCACAACTGCCAAGTTACAGCATTATTGAACTTGGTCGAACTGTCACCTGAATATGTAGACCAATTCTTTGAGAGCCTGTCTGAAATGATGTTCTCCCCTGAACAGAAACAATAACTTTTGGAAAAGAATCCGGCACACAGCGTTCCCATGAACTCTGAATTCGGCCTTCAGCTTTGATAAACAAAAGCTACTGAAAAGCGTTTTTGAACTATTTTTTCTCCCCGCTCACCATGAAATAATTTTTTCCAAAAATTCCAAAATATTTACCATTTTTCTGGCACATGTACTTTGCTTAAAGTAGAACTATTCATAAAGAACAGAGCTTCTATTTTTAGTAGATCTAGAGACAAAATATTACCTCAGCCTCTAGCACATTTTTACAGCAATTGTATTTACTATGTGATGAAATAGTCTCGCCCTTCTTTTCTGTATTTAGAGACTTTTCATGTGTAATTCTTCGCAGAATCGTTCAACTGAATGCATATGCAATATTTTTTGGAATGATTACTATGCTTAATGACGTACAGTACCTATTCATTTTCATGTATTTCATGCACACCATTTCAAATGCAAAATGTATTTTGGGGTGGGTAGGAATACAAGTGCTTCTTATTGCTTTAGTTTTTAGTAATTTGATGGACATAAATTTGTGGAGTGGGTGATGTGTTTTATCTAGGACCCCAATCAATATTGTGACCTCATGCCCCTATATGGCTATAATCAATACATATCCCTATAATGGCATAACAATCAGAGCCATATTTCAGTAACTCGCCTCTGCAGTCCATGACAGTCCATGACACAGCAGAAGCCACTTCCTTAGATTCCTAGATAGCACACTGAGTTCTTTCGACATCCCAAACCCCCAGTAACCTGGGAAAGCCCCGCTTGCTTTGTTTTTATTAGTAATAGAACTCCTGCGAGCACTGTAAGAACGACCAGTTCTTAGTGACATCTTTATTGACGTCTTATGTCCAAAAACGTACGTCAAACTCGGCACCTTTCAGGTATAAATATACCAATGTTGCCTTATGCAAGCACACAGTGGTGGTGAATACTGGAGCAGAACAGCTGTCCCCTTGCAGAGAGCCCAGCAGATGCGAGAAGCCCACGGACGCTGCCCCTCCTCCTTGACGCGCTGAGAAAGACGCTGTCTTTTCTCCTGCCGAGAAAATCCAGCTCTGGCGTTTCCAGCCTACCCTTGCGGGTGACTGGGATATCGGGTCCAGAGAGGAGATACCAGACCTCCTGCATTCTATTCCAGAGGTACTGTGCTGACTAAACCCTTAGAGAGAATTCTTGAAACAAACTCTTGGCAAAACCAACTTAACTTAAACTGCTACTTACTTACTCCCTCCCATGTATTAGGCTTAGGTCAGGTACACCGGGGTAGGCGTAGTTAGAAGCACCAGTTGAGGTCGTTAGCCAATGTATATATGAATGTATATATTTTATTCATTTAACCATCTTATGGCTAAGAAACCATATCAATGCTTTTACAGTATTATTTTGTAATACTCCTTTTACTGTACGCACTTTTCACAATAACAAGTCTTGCAATTGTGGCAATTCATTTCTCTTGCATGAGAAGGAAGACTGCTCAATAAATAATATATTTTATTGAAAACGCCCGTCTCTCTATTCTCTGCACTCTGGTGAAAGTAAATCCGCACAACTGACTGAGTGAAATAGCTGTCTATTGTTTCACACGACTCTAGAGATTGACTCTTATTCTGAGGAGCAAAGTTGTCATGTTTATGCGGTTGTCGGAAGCTGAATCCCTTCTTGTCTGAGCCAGCGAAGCTGATCACTTCCTATTCAGTCAAGAAAGTTACCAGTGACCTCTGAGCTAGCTGGCGCAAACCTAAATTAATTCTAACATAGTCAGTAGAGACCTAGACGACCGCAGTCCTACGTCTACACTGCTGTTTATGTTATTCCACTGCGCAGGGCCTATAGGGGAAATAGGAACTACACTACATAACGCTCCCATCAGTCCTGGCAACGGATGTTGATACTTTTTTCTTGGTTCGGTAACGGCCCATGCATTGTGTTGTCCCCAGCGCCTGCCAATCTTGATGACGGCATTCATTGAGGTCTCAAAGACGCAATCTGCGGACGGTGAGATACGTGGATCGACAGGCACACAGGTACCATCTCCATCTCCATTGAACATTGCTTATGCGGCTGACGCTGACGGCGATGCTTCACATTGTTGTGCAATCGGTCTACTTAACAAAATGGTCCAACTTTCACCTACTGTGGTAGACTAATTCTTTACCAGCTTAAAAGATTCGATTTTTTCTCCAAACAACAAGAATGACTTTTGAAGTTAGCACACAGCGTTCTATGGGAATCTGTATTCGACCTTCACTTTTTCAAAACAAAACTTCTAACTTTAGAACTCTATTTTTCTACGATTTGACTTTCATCCAAATTTGAACTCTTTTTTGGCACAAAGTAATCTGCTCAAAGTAGAACTATTCATAGACAACCAGAATAATTTGAATACTTCCAAGAGACAATATTGACCTTGTCCACAACCAAAACAATTTAAATATTCTGTTATGGAATGGTCTCAACTCTTTTCTTCTGTATTTAAGAGTCATCTCATAAATGCAATTTCATGATTCATTCAGATAGCATTGCCAACGTCATACTGTATGCTTTGAATGAAAGCATTGCCTTTAAAATGCAAACAGCACAAATGCTCATTTTCGTGTATAACCATTTCAAATGCATTTTATGTATTTTGGGTAGGGTTATATACATCATGCTTTAGATATGTTTTAAATGCTTAGAATTTAGTAATGTCGAACATAGTAAAGTGGAATGGGTGTTGTATGGCATTTTAGGTTACATGTGAAATTTCCCGATTCATGCCCTTACATAGGTACAATTCACATTGCCCTAATATAGGCATAGAAATCATATCCATATTTAGACATAGCCCATGCAGTCCAAATACAGGCATGGCTACTTCCACCGGTACCAGAAAGTCACAACGATTTCTTGGAAAATCGGCTTAAGCAGTCAGGGACATCCCCTTGCTTGAATATTGATTTGTCCAAGAACTCATGGAGTTTTTCAAAGAACTACCATTCCCTTGGGGTTCTTTGATGACGTTATTATGCCCGACTTTACGTCAAACTAGGCACCTTCAGGTATAAATATGCCTTCACTTGCTCTAGCAAAGACACAGTGGTTCGGAGCAGCTCGTCTATCTACTAGCCCGACGCAGCTCGCTACAGCAAGTGCCAAAGAAAGCCGATCCTCCAGCTGACGCACTGATCGAGAAGCTGTCCTTTCTCTCGCTGAGAATCCAGCTCCAGTGTTTCCAAGGTCCCCTTATGGGTTGTTGGGAAATCGAGTCCCGAGACAGAGATACCAGACCTCCTTCATTCTAAAAGCAAGGTGCAGAGCTGTTTAGACCCTAAAGAGAAATCTTGGATAGATTCTTGACAAAGAAACTAAACCTATGCTACACCATACTTACTTCTTTCCTCATACTAGACTTAGGTTAGGTACATTGGGGTAGGCATAATTTAGAAGCACCAGTTGAGTCATTTTAGCAATTGTTATTTATGTATGTACTCTTATAAGGTTTAGAAGCCATACAATGCTTTTACAGTATTATTTCATACTACTCTTCACGCTGTACGCATTATATTTTACAGCCTGTATTATGATTGTAGCAGTTCACTTTACTTGCATGAGAAAGAAGATTGTTCAATAAATCCTTTTATTGAAAACGCCTGTCTCTCTATTTCTCTGCACCTCTGATGAAACGAAGCATGCACAAGTAAAATATCTATCTATTGTTTCTACGACTCTGAAGATATGTTTATTCTTGGGGAAACAAAGTTGTCATGTTTATGCGGTTGTCAGAAACGAATCCCTTCTTGTGAATTTGAGAACATTTCTAGTGACCTCTGAGCTAGCTGGCACTCTCAATTGAGTTTAATATACTCGATAGAGACCTAGTAGACATAAGTCATACGTCAAAACTATAGGATATAATATTCCAATGCACAGATCCTATTGGGAATATAGGAACTACACTACACTCTTGCCTCTTTCTGCACCCCTGTTGCTTCACTCTGCACTTTCCATGCTTCTTTCTGCACCTGTATTGCTTTTTTCTGCACCCCTGTTGTCTCTTTATGTACCTCTTTTCATCTTTCTGCAGATTTCTTACCTTTTTCTGCAGTTTTCTTCCATCATACTGCACGTCTGTTGCCTCTTTATGCAACTCATTTGCTTCTTTCAGCACACTTGTTATCTCTTTCTGTACTCGTCTTCCCTCTTTCTGTACCTTTCCTGCCTATTTTTACATCTCACTTGCCTCTTTCTACACTTTTCTTGCTTCTGTCAACACCTCTGTTGCTTCTTTCAGCAATTCTCTTGCCTATTTGTGCACTTCTCTTGTCTGTTTCTGCACCTCTCTTGCTTCTTTTTGCACCTCTGTTGGCTCTTTCTGCACTTCACTTCCTCCTTTCTACACTACTCTTGCCTCTTTCTGCCCCCTGTTAATTCATTCTGCTATTTCCATGCTTCTTTCTGCACCTGTCTTGCTTCTTTCTGCACCACTGTTGTCTCTTTATGTACCTCTTTTGCCTCTTTCTGAAGTTTCATTGCCGTTTTCTGCAGTTCTCTTCCATCTTTCTGCATGCCTGTTGCCTCTTTCTGCAACTCATTTGCTTCTTTCTGCACCCTTGTTGTCTCTTTCTGCACTAGTCTTCCCTCTTTCTGTACCTTTCCTGCCTATTTTTACAACTGATTTACCTCTCTCTACACTTTTCTTGCTTCTTTCTACACCTCTGTTGCTTCTTTCAGCAATTGTCTTACCTGTTTGTGCACTTCTCTTGCCTCTTTCTGCACCTCTCTTGCCTCTTTCTGCAGTTCTTGTGCCTCCTTCTGCACATCACTTGCCTCTTTCTGTAACTCTCTTGCCTCTTTGTGTACCTCTTCGGCCTCTTTCTGCACCCCTGTTGCTTCATTCTGCACTTTCCATGTTTCTTTCTGCACCTGTCTTGCTTTTTTCTGCAACTCTGTTGTTTCTTTATTTACCTGCTGCTCTCTCATCTTATTGAGGCTGGCATTGAGGGTCTGGCTCATGAGTGGATGTGTGCAGTCTTGGCGAATAGGCAATTCCAAGTATACTGTCCACCTTTTAAATCCGAGGTGCGTTTGCTCAGACATGGGGTGCCTCAGGGCTCAATTCTGAGCCCAACTTTGTTTAACCTTTATATGGCACCCCTGGCCAAGCTGGTTGCAGCGTACAGGGTTGAGATAGTGTCATATGCTGATGACACCCAGGTGGTAGTGACACTGTCTCAGCCTCCGGAAGAGGCCTCAGCCAACTTTACAGCATGTCTGAGCGGACTAGCGGGATGGATGAACACAAATTGTTTACGCCTCAACGCTAATAAAACTGAACTTTTGGTATTGGGGAAATCTCCATCCATATGGTCGTCGGCATTGTGGCCTAAAGAACTTGGCACCGTCCCTAAACCATTGGAGCAGGTTAAGAATTTAGGGGTTAAACTAGACGAGACTCTATCCTTTGAACATCACACCAGAAGGATAGCAGGTAAATGCCATGGGATCCTTAAGACCTTACGCAAGACCCTGGACTCGCTCCCTGCTAATAGCAGGAAAACGTTAATTCATACTCTGGTGACGCCCCATCTCGACTACAGTAACGTTCTATACTTAGGCCTGAGTAGGAAAGGCCTTCATAGGCTTCAATGTGTTCCAAACGCAGCAGCTAGATTGGCTCTTAACCTATCTAGAAGATCTTCAGGGAAACAAGCCTTAGTGCGACTCCACTGGCTCCCCATACAGGAGCGCATCATATTTAAAAGCATGTGCATGACCCATCGCATTGCTTATGAGAGAGATCCCGTCTATCTTCAAAAATTACTTACTAAGTACTACCCTAATCGTTATCTACGATCTCAGGGCCGTATGCTCATTCAGGTGCCTAGAATCCAGCGGGCACGGATGGGTGGCCGGTCATTCAAATATTTGGCCAGCAAACAGTGGAATGACCTCCCCATTGAGCTCCGGATGGAGCCATCTGAAGGAAACTTTAGGCGTAAATTGAAAACTTACCTTTTTCCTAAACTCTGAGATCTTTTCGCCCTTTCCTTCGGCGGCCTTTTCTCTTGGGTTCTGTTCTAGTAATTAGTTTTAAAGCGCGGGGACACACTGTTGCCTAGTGTAACCAGGCGCTCTACAAAAGGTGTTATTATTATTATTATTACCTTTTTGCCTCTTTCTGTACGTTTCTTGCCTTTTTCTGAACCTCTCTTACCTCTTACTGCATGTCTGTTGCCTCCTTCTGCATCTCATTGCTTCTTGCTGCACACATATTGTCTTTCTGCACTCGTCTTCCCTCTTTCTGTACCCTTCTTGCCTGTTTTTGCATCTCACTTGCCTCTTTCTACACTTTTCTTGCTTCTTTCTACACCTCTGTTACTTCGTCAGCAATTATCTTGCCTGTTTGTGCACTTCTTTTGCCTCTTCCTGCACCTCTCTTGCCTGTTTCTGTACCTCTATTGCTTTTTACTGCATCTCACTTGCTTCTTTCTGCACTTCACTTGTCTCTTTCTGCACCCCTTTTGCTTCATTTTGCACTTTCACTGCTTCTTTCTGCACCCCTGTTGTCTTTTTATGTACCTCTTTTGCCTCTTTCTGCAGTTTTCTTGCCTTTTTCTGCAGTTGCCTTCCATCTTTCTGCAAGTCTGTTGGCTCTGTCAGCACCTCATTCGCTTAGTTCTGCACCCCTGTTGTCTCTTTCTGTATTTGTCTTCCCACTTTCTGTACCTTTCTTGCCTGTTTTTACATTTCATGTGCCTCTTTCTGCACCTCTGTTGCCTCTTTCTGCAGTTCTCTTGCCTCCTTCTGCACTTCACTTGCCTCTTTCTGTAACTCTCTCGCCTCTTTGTGAACCTCTCTTGCCTCTTTCTGCACCCCTGTTGCTTCATTCTGCACTTTCCATGCTTCTTTCTGCACCGTTATTACTTCTTTCTGTACCCCTCTTTCTGCACATTTCTTGCCTTTTACTGCAGCTCTCTTCCATCTTTCTGCATGTCTGTTGCCTTTCTGCACCACATTTGTTTCTTTCTGCACCCCTGTTGTCTCCTTCTGCACTCGTCTTCTCTTTTTCTGTACCTTTCCTTCCTGTTTTTGTATCTTTCCTGCCTCTTTTTCCATTTTTCTTGCTTTTTTCTGCGCCTCTGTAGCTTCTTCCAGCAATTCTCTTGCCTCTTTGTGCACTTCTCTTGACTGCTTCTGCACCTCTCTTGCTTCTTTTTGCACCTCTGTTGACTCTTTCTGCACTTCACTTGCTCTTTGCTACACTTCTGTCTTTTTCTGCACCCCTGTTGCTTCATTGTGCCCTTTCCATGCTTCCTTCTGCACCTGCCTTGCTTCTTTCTGCACCCCTGTTGTCTCTTTGTGCACCTCATTTGCCTCTTTCTGCACTTTTCTTGACAATTTCTGCGCGTCTCGTCCCTCTTTATACACTCATTAGCTTCTTAATTGCACACATTGTCTCTTTCTGCACTCAGCTACCCTCTTTCTGTACCTTTCCTACCTTTTTTCGTATCTCACTTGCTTCTTTCTACACCTCTATTGCCTCTTTCTGCAGTTCTCTTGCCTCCTTCTGCACTTCACTTGCCTCTTTCTGCACTTCTCATGCCTGTTTCTGCACCTCTCTTGCTTCTTTTTGCACCTCTGTTGGATCTTTCTGCACCTCACTTGCTCCTTTCTACACTTCTTTTGCCTCTTTCTGAACCACTAGTGCTTTATTCTGTACTTTCCAAGCTTTGTTCTGCACCTGTCTTGCTTCTTTCTGCACCCCTGTTGTCTCTTTATGCACCGCTTTTGCCTCTTTGTGCACTTTTCTTGCCTTTTTCTGCACCTCTCTTCCCTCTTTTTGCATGTCTGTTGCCTCTTTATGCACCTCATTGGCTTCTTTCTGCACCCCTGTTGTCTCTTTCTGCACTCAGCCTCACTCTTTCTGAACCTTTCCTGCCAGTTTTACATCTCACTTGCCTCTTTCTGTGCCTCTATTGACTCTTTATGCAATTCTCTTGCCTCCTTCTGCACTTCTCTTGCCTTTTTCTGTAACTCTTTCGCCTCTTTGTGCACCTCTCCTGCCTCTTTCTGCACTCCTGTCGCTTCATTCTGCACTTGCCATGCTTCCTTCTGCATCTGCCTAGCTTCTTTCTACACCCTGTTGTCTTTTTATGTACCTCTTTTGCCTCTTTCTGCACTTTTCTTGCCTTTTTCTGCAACTCTCTTCCTTCTTTCTGCACATCTGTTGCCTCTTTCTGCACCTCATTTGCTTCTTTCTGCACCCCTGTTGTCTCTTTCTGCACTTGTCTTCCCTCTTTCTGTACCTTTCCTGCCTGTTTTTACATCTCACTTGCCTCTTTCTGTGCCTCTATTGCCTCTTTATGCAATTCTCTTGCCTCCTTCTGCACTTCACTTGCCTCTTTCTGGAATTCTCTCACCTATTTGTGCACCTCTTTTGCCTCTTTCTGCATTTCTGTTGCTTTATTCTCCACTTTCCATGCTTCTTTCTGTACCTAACTGGCTTCTTTCTGAACCCCTGTGGTCTCCTTATGTACCTCTTTTGCCTCTTTCTGCACTTTTCCTGACTTTTTCTGCACCACTCTTCCCTATTTCTGCACATCTGTTGCCTCTTTCTGCACCCCATTAGCTTCTTCCTGCACCCCTGTTGTCTCTTTCTGCACTCAGCTTCCTTCTTTGTGTACCTTTCCTTCCTGTTTTTGTATCTCACTTGCTTATTTCTACACCTCTATTGCCTTTTTCTGCAGTTCTCTTGCCTCCTTCTGCACTTCACTTGCCTCTTTCTGCACTTCTCTTGCCTGTTTCTGCACCTCTCTTGCTTTTTTTTGCACCTCCGTTGGCTCTTTCTGCACCTCACTTGATCCTTTCTACACTTTTCTTGCCTCTTTCTGCACCCCTGTTGCTTCATTCTGCACTTTCCATGCTATTTTCTGCACATGTCATGCTTCTTTCTGCACTCCTGTTGTATCTTTATGTACCTCTTTTGCCTCTTTCTCTCTTTCTGTCCTTTTGTAGGGCTGGAGCTCAGTCAGTTTGGTGTCTGCAGTTTTCTCTGCTGGAATAACTCTGTAGTGTCCAGCTCTTCTTAGGTTGCCAGGAACTGAAGTACAGGGTCTGAGAATGGCACCTAAATACTAGATTAGGGGGCATTACAAGAGATTGACAGGTAGTGGCCAATGGGCCTCTTACCTGAGTTGTCTATACCCTCTATTATGTCCACCTCCTGTGACAGGGGGATATAGACCTAGCCCTGATTGGATGAGTACCACCATCTTCAAGATGGTGGGCCCTGAAAAGTGTACTTCACTTCGCTTCCAGCATTTGAGGGGTGGAGTTAGCAGAGGAGGGCATACATTTTATTCTTTCAAGATTTTCCCACCGGTCCTCCCGCCAAAATGGGGGTGAGGACAGAAAGGGGGCCTTCTCCCTCTAGCAGGAGGGGCTGGGGTCACCTAACAAATGAATGAGGCAAAGCCTTTGAAGATCCCCGCCATGGATGGCTCTTCCTGACCAAGGGTTGGTGTGGACACCTCCACCCCGGAAAGTAATTGTTCTCTGCCTTAGAGTGTGCAAGCACTCTCCCCACGAGGTCAGAACACTGTCTGTTGGTATCAGTCTGGCTCAGGCCAGTCAGTGACCACACTAAGGATTGGGAGGTTTTAGGGGACGCCTCTATGGGTTCATATGTGTGCACTTTTTAAACAGATCTAACACTGGACTAAGTGCTGGTTTATTATGCTGGGATGTTTGGTACTAAAAATTCCATATTTCAGTGAAGCCATCATGGAGCTGAGGAACTCATTATGATGACTGTCCAGCCCATGTACTTACAATGGCTTACCAGGTCCCTTGCAATATCCAGGACTCATCAAAGATATTGCAGGGGCATATCAGAACATGCATATATACCCTCACAGGAGATATAGTGCACCCTGCCTTAGGGCTAAGACCTGCTAGAGGGGTGTCTATCCCATGCAGTGTCTAAGGGAATGGCATACAGGGATGTGTGCTATGTCGACTCTTCATTTGTGTGCACCATGAAACACGGGCTGCAGTGGCAGTGTACATGTGCTTGATGATGTGTTCCTTAGGGTGGAACATTCATGCTGCAGCCCTTAGAGACCCTCTTTGACAAGCCCCTTGGTACCAAGAGTACATTTTATAAGGAACTTATATGTGAGCTAAAGGGGTGCCAATTGTGTAAACAAAAGGTCGAGTTTAGGGAAGGAGATCTGGCAGAGGGAACCTGGTTGGAAGAACCTCTTGCACTTCCCGTTGAAATTACATAATTTTCCAAGTAAAACATGAGGGCTAACCATGTCCAATAGAGGCACTTTCCTACAAATGTGTTCAAAGCATTCATGTTGGCATTGCAAAATGATCTCAGATGAACAGTTTACTAGAAAAATGCAATATTCCAATTTATTCTTTTAAGAAAATTCCTTTGGTGGCTATAGGTTTACATTGTGGATTATCTTCTAGATGCAAAGATCAGGAGAGATACAGGAATATATTTTCCCAATAGAAAAGGTAGGACTGTGTATTAGGACAACAAGACTTAAGAATACAGGGACAAAGTCTATCCTAATGTGAAAACGTTCCTGCGGTGGCCTACTAATTCAATTATGCAGCTAAGTTTATAAATATCTAATCAGGTGACAAAGAATAGAAAAATACTGAATTTATTCAAAACGTGTAAAAATTTATTTTTCTCTTTTTATCTTTCAATTCATATGAGTTCTGTTATCAATCAGAATTCACAAGACATACATTTTTCAATTCATATCAAAAAGTTCAGGACAAGTACAGTTAAATCATGAATATCTACAACAGAAAAAATTCTATATACAACATACAAAATTATTTAATAATAACCCTTGGTAACACTCATGTCTCTCAACACACTCACGTGCTAGCAATCATACCACACTCAAAACTCCAAACTAGGATGGTGAAAAGGAACTGAATTGCTATTTTAGCAAGATGACAACGCTAAAAGGAGTTGGGCCAAGATGTCACTTAAGGCTCCCGTCGCAGGTCTACGCGCGTTTCGGCAGCTTAGGCTGCCTTCATCAGGACCATTTTCATCATGACTGTGCAGAAACCAAGGGATCAATCACATCACACAGCAATAGAGTCACCAGAGAACGTCTTCAGTACGTTTCAGGGGGCAGGACGTCCTATGCCGCCAGTAGGTAGCTTTCTTTTAAAGTTTAAGGAACTTATTAACTTTCTGAGAAGATTTACGGCTTATTCACAGAAGGTTGTGGTTAGGAGGAGGCTTAGGGCTTCAACGTTCAGCTGGCATGTTTTGCACCATAATTTCAATGTCCGTGAGGGGTCCTTTATATATGTTGAGGTAGTTCCACAGTCAGCCCCCCTGTGCAGACCGCAGTTTCGAGCCGTATATTCACACCGCACAAAGCCTCCTCCGCCAGGGACAAAGTCTATCTACATCATCAGAGACTGTTGGGACAATTCCTAGCTAGCTCACAGTGCCTCAACCGAAGCCATAAACTTCCTGGTTGGCAGGTGATTTTGGCAACCTTGAAGATGACACTCTGATCACCAAGGGAATCGTGGAAACAGATCTTATCCATTTCATTGTTTACTTATGCATGACCAAGGTAGACACAAGGAAAGATACAAATAAAGTTTCAATACATTTATTGAAACAGTCATAGTCTTGCATAGAAAGAATGAGCTGCGATTATAAGGCTGAGAAAATGAAGCAATTTAGCCAACATTATGGACATGGTAAAAACAATAAACAATCCAACCATGGCAGTCTAATATCTGCATATCTTTCTACAGAGCATGGTGGGTGTGCCCCTTGCCCTGTCTCTTTGGTTAGCCTGTGCCCCATACCTGAATAACTGGAACAAGGAATCGGCCTGGTGTGAAATTGGCATTCCCTCTCCACAGGATGGAATATCAGCACATGCAGAGCTCCATGTCGAATACAGCAGTCATTCCAGCACTGTTGTGGCCGGAGTGCCCCTCTGACCCATAAAGGGACAGTGCACTGTTTATATAATATAACTACTGGGTTGGAGGTACAGCTCTGATGCAGTTATGTGTCTAGATGTTAGAAGCTGTTTCTGAACAGGCAATGCAAACAGTAGGATATCGTGTTTGGCGAGGGTTCTTAGTCTTGAGTGAGGAGGACAGATAAAGTAGCAGAAATGGCTTTCTAAAACAAACATGTGCAGCGGTTTCCCAGAAAATAATATTGTGAAAGTCTTAACTAATAAAATAACATTGCTAAAATTAAGTCAGCCTAAAACATGTAAAATATGAACTAAAAATGGAGATTAAAAGTGGGCCCAAGAAGGCCTAACCACAAGGTATACTCCCCTCTTTCAAGCTTCATGCCTACAGCTTCAGATGGTGGTAGGTGACTAATGGAAGAAGAAGCTGATATAGAGAAAATGCCACTAGCTGTAGAATCTATTCCTTTAATTTTTCCATCTGACACAGCAGAGGGAACTAAGCTAAGCAGTGGGGAGGACAATAATCATCTCTGCCTTCTTAGACTGAATCTTCACTAAAACTCAGGGAATGAGAGGTATCAAGAAAAGACACTTTACAGCTTCTCCGGCCAAGCACTCATAAGGGCATCTGTTCTTATTGTTAGAGTTTCCTTGAAAAATGAATGTAGAAGGGTATTATGGTGATCAGTGTAAATGTCTACGTTTTGGATCCTGAACTGATAGCAAATCTCCTGAAATGTAGGAAGACAGGGGGAGAATGGAAGCACCTGACATAGAAGATATGCCTCACCATTGCCTACCCCTTAAATATGGACTCCCCATTTAACAGAAGATTCTTCTCTGTCCATAGGGTAAGCTGCAAAGGGAGGAGGTTCAATATACAGGACTACGTTCTGAACCAACACTTTTGATTAGTTTCCAAAACTGTATTGTCAACACATATTTCAAAAGATGAATCCTGGACTATCTGTCAAAGAATTGAACAGCCATCCAAATGCCCTCTTTTCTTCCCATTTGGAAGACTAAATCTGCTCCTTCCTAAACCAAAAGCACTAAGCTGATTTGAATGCCAGAAATGTCCCTCAACCTAGACTGCTAGCTTCTGTCATCAATATTGTTAGGTTTGGAAAAGAAAACAAGACTTCAGTTTTCAGATCTGATGGAAGTAACCACTATTTAAAATGACCCAAATTAGTATGAGACACTGGGATGAAAGTCAAGTAGTTACCAACAGGGTTGCTGCCTGGAGCAAAGTGGGCTGTACCATAACATATGAGTGCAGTCAGTTCTTTCACTCTCCATATCTTCCTAATTTAGTCCTCCTTGATAGTGGATTAAAACATTGCCCATTTTTCTATGTATTGCAGGCTCTTTAGATGTCTAGAGTTGGGATTTCAACCAATTGCTTTGAAGTATGATATCCTGTAAAACTACACCAGCAAAGTCTTTCAGAGACTTTGCGGGGCTGAATCAGGAGATTGTCTGAATACGAATGGCGCCTGATATTGTTGTTGTGGAGAAGAGCTATTACTGGAGCCAAAACCTTTATGAAAACTTGTTACCATCTTCAGACTAAAGGGTAGTAAAGCGCATAAAAGTACTAGTGAAGATCCCTTCTGCAAAGTTGAAGTTGAGGTGCTTCTGATATAAGTCCCGGACTGGAATGTCAAGATATCCATCCTGTAATTCTACTTTCATGTGCAAAATATATTTTTTTATAAAAACCAAAGGAATTAACTGTTGATGGCAGCTTATCCTGAAGGGAATTGACAGAATTAAATTTGTTGACTTACTGATCATATATTACCATCCTGTATTATATCAAATATTTCTTAACAAAGCCAAGTATTGAGTGTGATACCGGAAGGACAGCAGTGAAGTTACACGATCCTGTAAAGTGCTTTTCTTCACCTGGTCTCTGGTTAAGTAGTTTCAATGAAGTATGAGCCTGGAGGGTTTGAGCACAAATCTATGATGAAGCTCATTGACATAATTTTCAAGACTATCTCCTAAACTGACTTACACCATTGATTCTGAGACAGAACCACCAAGCTTCCCCCTCAGGATCAAAATTTCCATCCATCACAAAAACATTAGCAAAGCTGACATAGTTTTCTCTCAGTTCTTGAAGAAGAACATAGAGTAATCATTATTTGGAGAAATCTTGGGCTGGAACAGAAGTGATTAGAAGAGAATCCCTGTCTCCTATGTCTACTTTTCTGAAAGGGTTTTTTGCTTCTCTCAAAAGATCAGCACTTGTGATGAAAAGACTGAGGGCCTTATTAAGAGTTTGGTGTTGCTGGAGCCGGACCATACCTGCTCCCGCACCACCAAACCCATGTATGAACAGCCTGCCAGTACACAAGTTTTCTCCTGTCTGGCGGCCGGTTCTTTGGTGTTCCTAAGGTGGTGCCTATGAAATAGACACTGCAATGAGAACATCAAAGACAGTGCCTGTGTGGCACTGACTGCTGCAGTCCATGTGGGGTAGGTACTGCTGAGCATGCACACACGGGGGCACATGTTGTGCCTCCCTATGTGCATCCACATGGCAGGAGGCACAAGGGTCCCTGTAGGGACCCCTTTGTTTCCTCACTACTACACTTTTCATGGCGGTTGTGGCGTTAAGAAACTCGTAATATGTTTGACGGGGCCACAGCAGCCCCACCAAGCATACTGCACCCTCAGGACAGCTGCCCAACCTCCAGGAAATGGCGGTTTTCTGGCGGTTGTGGAGGATGCAGTGGTCCTAGGGAGGCTTGACCACCCTAGTCATAACAAAGGCGGTCGGTAGACCGCAACCGTGAGTCTGGTGGTCCGTGGACCCTTACGTCAAAAGCAGAAATCCCCTTGGACTCTTTTCAAAGCATACAGAAATACCTTGCTAACACACACTAACGGGCCAATCACCAGCACCAAATAGAAACCAAAAACATATTATCAATTATATCATATACTTTTATTGTTGGGATCCTTATAAATTCAACATGTATAAAAAATATTAAAAACCATATGTAACATCAATTCACATATATTAAAAACATTTCATACACGAACAAATAGGAGAATTTCATCAAGCTATAAAATCATCAACAACCCAATGAATTTAGTAGGCACTCCAAGTACATAAAGAATAAAGCTAATAGCCCTGGTTCGATGTCAGATAGCGTTCCTTTTCTCCTACTCAAACCAGGTGTTGTTTGGGTGCTTTCTTAACCAAAGCAGCGCGTTTCGGTGGTATTATTTGGTTCTCCACCTTCTTCAGGCTTAAAACTACTATTCAATGTCTTCCAAACCATTCATCAGATAATTAGTATATAGAAGGGATATATATCTCCTCCCAAGTGGCGGCTTCCTTCTTGGTATGGTCGCAATAATATTGCTCAGAATAGGGGCATACACGTCATACCTTATGAGCTTCTTTCTCTCGATGATTCTATGAATCACTGACAGAATATCGGCATAAAAAATAAAGACGTCAAAAATATCGAAGCCGAAATATCGATATCAAGAATATCGAAGTCCTTTCTACATAATGGTAAGTACAAAAATATCGGAAAAAAATATAATTGTGAAAACATATCGTTGTAAAAAATATCGTTTTTTTTAGATGTTAAAAAATAATGTAAAATAAAGTAAATAATACATATATTTAAAATAAACATAGTTAAAAATATGTTTACAATTGTTAGTAATACCATTATTATTAAAAAAATAAACATATACATATAAAATATAATATATTCTTCCTTAATAATATTTACAAATAATTATTGTAATAACTAATAAATGATTAAAACATATTATAAATTATAAATACATACATACACAATATAAAAAAATATATAACAAATATATATAACAAATTCAAACATTTAAAAAAAAATGTATACACTACATTAACTAAAAGAGTAAATATTGGATTGTATAGGGGTAAAAATGACTATTCCCACTCCAAAGAATGCAAATATAGGGAAAGTGTTGGATAGCGTAGGAGTAAAAATTACTATTCCAAATCCAGGGATTGCAACAGTAAGGAAAGTGTTGGATAGCTTAGGGGTAAAAATTACTATTCCAACTCCGGAGAGTGCAACAGTAGGGAAAGTGTTGGATAGCTTAGGGGTAGAAATTACTATTCCAACTCCAAAAAGTGCAACAGTAGGGAAAGTGTTGGGTAGCATAGAGGTTAAAATTACTTTTCCAACTTCAGAGAGTTCAGGAGGGGGGAAAGTGTTGGATAGCGTAGCGGTAAAAATAACTTTCTAATAAGTAACATTTTTTTTAAAATAAATTACAATTTAATTATTAAATAACAATAAATTAACAATACCAATAAATAATTACTTGAAAATAATTGCCAATGAATAATTAATTAACAATTGAATTGATGATAAATACAATTAAATAATAATTATTAATAATTAATTACCAATTAATAAGTGGAAAAAAAATTTAATTTTCAATACCAAGAAACAATAATTATTAAAAAAATATTTAGCAATTAATAATTAGTTAGCAATAAATTATTGATAAATACCAATAAGAATTGATTAATCACAATCAATTACCAATTAATAATTAATGAACACTACATTAATTTCCAAAACATAAATATAATAACTATTAAAAAGTTATTACCAATGACTAATTAATTAATTATACATTAATTATCAATACTCAACAATAAAATAAATAATCATTTCATTACAATTAAATTACTTCTCACCCTATTGACCTATAAACTCACAACATGCTTCAAAAAGAAAGTAATACACTTAATATAATTACCAATTAATCAATTAATAAAAATTAATTACCAATTAATAAAAAATATTTACCAATTAATAATTATTTAACATAAAATTAATTATTAATACCAATAAATAAAAATAAATATTTACTTAATTACAATTAAATTACTTCCCACCCTATTCCCCTAAAAACCCACAACACGCTGCAGTACTAAAACGCATAATTAACGTTTAAAAATGTTATACATTTATGCTAAAACTAGTGAATAATGAACAAAAAATAGAAACCCTGACATATAAAAAATATAATAAAATACATAACACTAATATAAATATCGATATTAGTAACATCAATATTTTTGCTATCGATATTACTAACTTTGATATTAGCAAAAACGAAATTTCTTACCTTCAGGTCAAGAACTCTGGTCGTTGATATTCTTGATTTCGATATTGTGTCCCTACGATATTTCCAGCTCAATATTATTGTAGGTCGAAATTAAAAACTCAATATTTAGACTGTTTACTGATTCGATACAGACAGGCGAAAAAAATGCGAAAGCCAGGGAACACAACCTCATTGATTACGCTTGGTTGTAGATCTGTGTTGTCAAGGCCACTGGAGCTCTGGCCCTCAAAACGATAGAAAGTCCTAATACATGTGGGCTTAGCATAGGGCAACACCTCGTCAATTCGTGCTTGCAAAATTCCAAATCACCTGTCAGGACTTAAAAGTCTCCTTGTGTGCTCCTTAGTCCTATTCACAAACCTATACCGGATAAGGGATGATGTGTATGCCCTTATTTTATGCTTTTGACATAAGTGTCTATTTTTGGTGTCCTGTCCCTTTGGTTGAGTAGGACCCCTCTCCCATATTTTAGAATGTGTGCAGGGTCCGTGGACCACCAGACTCATAATAAGCCTCTTAGTGTGTTTCTCATTCTTGAAAAGATTTCATCTGACTACAATTTCTTTCCAAATAGATTGCTACTAGAATGTGCACCCTCAGCAGATAACGTTTCTGAAATGCACTCATTTTCTATCCCCTCAAATGTCGATGTTGAAAGGCAGCCACTACATATCTTGATGCCATTGCTAATGCTTTCAATTTTTCAAATACCACACCTTATTAAAATGTAGCCTTGATGTCAACCTAAAGATTATATGTTTTCACTAAAGGCCATTGCATGAATCTCTGCACTCATGAACAGACTTAGCTCCACAAACTTTTCAAAGAACCCTCTGCTTTTTTTGTCCACAGGATCTGAAATCACAAAATCCTCCACCTGGTTAAATTAACCAAAAGAGATGCAATTACTAGTTACAAAGTTATTGTTCCCCCATAAAAATGAAAATTAGTATGTATCCAGGTCCTTCTATCCCCTCTTGAAGAGAACTTGAATCCTGGAGAAACAGCTTTTAAAATTGACAGCCTTTGAAATTTGCGGAATCATTCCTCACTGGTGATCGTTATTTCCTTCCTTCTTTCCCCAAGTGGAAGCTCAAGATAAGATGATCTATCAGCAATCCCCAAATGCAGCTCTTCTGATTGAAAATCTCTACTATGGCTTCTTTTGATGATGTGCTCATTGTAAGGTCGGGCCCTAGGCCCTCATGCTAGTAATGACTGCAGACACAGGACACACTGGACACTGAGTGCAACTGGCCACGAGCACGTGCGCTCGGCCACTTTTATTATAGCTGTGTCACCTGACCGGTGACATCAGTGGTGGGTTGGTGTTCAGTGGAATTACATCCTGAACACTAGAATGCTAACTGTGACCCTGGGGCACTACACTCATAACTCTCTTATGGGAAAGAAGGAGGACAAGAGTAACGTCTCTTCTGTGACTGCTCCCCCACATCTTCCAGAAATCAGGATCCAACACAGGCAGGTGGGTAAAAACTATAATTAGAAACAATGGACCTAATTCGGGAGACATGAGAAACCCTGAAACCCTTTTTTCTTTTTTTTTCTGACATTATGACTAATCATTTTAAAAACAGAAACTTCTTAAACAGCTGAGGATTAACAAGTAGATTTAGATACTAAAAAACGAACACAATCTAAAGACCTCATTTATGTGGCATCCTGTGCCACTGGAACATATATTTTTGTGAATTTCAGTGGCGCAGGAGCCTGCTCCATGTGTACGAGACAGCACTAAGCCACTTTTTTTGGCTTAATGCTGTCTCATAACTATTGTTCCCTTTAGCGTAATTTTCTGTGTTAAAGAGGCGTGCAATGGGTGTTGCTGGGGGCATTCCCAGCAATATCCATGGCTTTTTTACTCTGCTCCAGATTTTTGAGAAACTGTAACTCTGAGGCAGCTCCAAAAACTTCCACCTCCCAAGAGGAGGCGTAAGGAAGGCACCACAAAGCGAAATATTGTTATTTTTCCTAATTTTTCTGTTTTCTTATTGTGCACTGCATTCTGCAGCACACATAGACAGAAGAAAAAGACTCTTGTGATTATTTTTGTGCAGGAAGGTTTCTCTTTCTGCACAAAAATAATCATGGTGCAAAGGTGGCTACGTTGACGAACGGCAGCCATTTTGCGCCAGCACAGGAAAAAAGAAGAGGCATACTTCCTATCTGATAGATACGGCACATTCCTGCCCTTTTCTTTTACCGTAGGGCAGCACAGCGCAGCAGGAAGGCCTGCGGCACAGCCCTACGGCAAAACCTCATAAATGAGGCCCTTGACATCTCTCCTGCAGACCTAAGCACTACGTCATTCTGGCTTCAATACCTCAAGGATACTGACGAATTACAAATGGATTGCAGTGTTCAACCAACTGCAAACACAAGCCACGTGAACTACAATTAGTACTAAGAAAACACAACGGGAAGAGTAAATCCATGCCACCAGAAGCCGGAGTTCCAATCTTCGTGTACGAGATGCACGTTCCTCCAGTACGAGCGTCGCTTTTTCATAAGGATGCTTAAACGAATGGATACAATACAAGAAGGAACAGGTAGAGAGAGGGGCGGGAGAAATAATGATAGGGCATAGAGAAGGGGAGGTAATGTGAGCTGGACAGCCCGGAAGTGCTAACATGCCACTACAGATGTACCTTTTTATAAACATGAAATTTCATTTAAGCTTCTGTTCTGATTTTAGGGCAAGCACCCTCTGGTTACTTCTGCTGCTCAGCGTTTAATTTCCACCACCGCCTGGTACGATCAATTTGTAGGATTGCTTTTCACAAAATGCCTTTTCATCAAGGTCTAAAGATCAATACCTAATGATTTTTCTAATCTCTGCAGTAGCACACGCTGTTCTGGACAACTACAAACAAACATGGCGTCGTCCTCGTAATGAATGGAAAAAACAGGCACTGCTCCAAGGCGATCATGTATGAACTCGTAGCTAATATTGTGGGTACAACTGTACTTGGTAACTTTTTTTTTTTTAAACGTATCTTCTCCCTCCGATAGGCGGATTATATAGATGGTGTCAACTGTTGAACATGTTTCAAACTGCCAATCAAAATATTTGTAATTCGCCAGCTTCCAAGTTGCATTTTTTCCAGCATACGTGTGCTTCCATCTCATCTGCGTTTCGATTTTGCATGCAAATGGCCTATTTTTTTCATTTTTTTTTATAATAGGCCTAGATACGGTAAGAGGCAGAAACGTTTGTTCAGACACATTTCTTAACCAATAAGCTTCTGGAATGTCTGAAAAATTTCTGCTGCACTCCATCGGCAGTATTATTTTTTTTAATCCATCTGGTACTTTTAATTTGTAAGCATTAAAAGCTGTCATCTGACCTTCTTTTTACTTGCTTTGCAAAATGTTATTCATACAAGTGCCGCTTGCAAAAATGAAAACTATATTAACAGGTGCACTCTGTGCTGACATCAAGCAGTGGTCAAATTACTGCTGCCAAACTCAAACGCTATTGACTCTGTTTACCGAAAATGGGCCTTATCTACAAGAAAGTGACTCCGCGCAGCACCGAAAGCCATTTGGCTGCGCCGCACTGAGATACTTACAATGCACAGGAATGCGTCATATTTACAATGATATGTCGCATCCCTGTGCTTTCCGCCTGCTCTGGGTCACAATTGGCTGCCATGCGCCAGTGCAAGCACCCTTGCGCCATGGTGCAAGGGTGTCTGCGTTTTAGGGGAGGTTGTTTTTGTGCAGGAAGGGACACCTTCCTACACAAAAACAATCACTAGAGGTGTTTTCCTCTTTCTATGCCTGCTGCAGAATGCAGCACGCATAGAAAGAGGAAAAACAAAAACATTTCTCCTCATTGCCCCTACCTATGCCTCCACTGGGGAGGAGTAGCATTTTGTTGCATTCCTGGTTTATGCATAGTTGTAAATCAGGGAATGCGGCAGAAGCCATGAGTGCTGCGAGGGAACACCGACATCAGCAGCCATGGCACGCCCTTTTCACGCAAAGTGCTGCATGAAAAGGGGCCGTATTTACAAGAACACGAAAAGCCATGCAGGTTAGCTTTACGTTTCTTTGTAAATATGGGGCTACAAAATGCGCTGCCAGTGTGTCTCAAAAAGTGAGCACTGTTGGCTTAAGGGTCTTATAAACATGCCCCAACAAATTTTGATACAGCAGACTAACATCTGTTTACTTGTTACCAACAATATCAGGGATAAATCCACAAATGACTGACGTAAAACTGTTTAACCCGTTATGTGCGGAGGATGGAACGGTTCTGTCCTCCATAAAGATGGGCGTGTGCAGAGGATGGGAACCTTCCATCCTCTGCACACAGCCAGGAAATTCGTCTGCTGTGTACATTTTGCTGTTTTTATTTTTCACCCTTGGAACCAGGGGAAGAGCTTCCCCTGCTGCTAGAGACATATTTTTTGTAGTGTAATGATGATCGCCGCCCATGGTGGGCTTAAGTTATTACATTGAAAGTGAAATTGAAAAAAAAAAGTGTCAGTTTTTAGTGGAAAAATGTGTTGCATTCATGTTGCATTTTGGGTAATTTACTGTCATGGGCACAAAGTCTACCCTCACAAATTTATGATACACAGACAAAATATCGATTTTTAAATATCGATATACAAAAATATCGAAGTTTAAATATCGATGGGACAAAATATCGAAGGTAAGTAATATCGACAGTCTTAATATCGATATTGGTATGATATCAGTAATATCGAAGTTGTAAATATCGATGTCAATAATATCGAAATTAATAACTTTGATGTTACTGATATCAATTTTTAAATAAATTTAGTGTATATTATATTGTATTTATTATGTTTTATTATTTCTTTTTATGTAATTTAATTAAATATTGTCTTTTACTACGGTAGCGGGTTGTGGGTTTATAGGGGAATAGGGTGGGAAGTAATTTAATTATGTTGAATTAATTATTAATTAGTAGGAATTATTAATTAATTAATTGAGAATTTTTTTTAATTTTTTTTTAATTAATTGATTAATTGATAAATATGTTCTGTAGCGGGTTATGGGTTTATAGGGGAATAGGGTGGGAAGTAATTTAATAATAATTAATTAATTGATATATGTTTGTACATATTTTAATTAATAATTCATTGGTAATTAATTTCTATTAATTAGTTAATTAATTAATATAATTTTTGACATATTTATAATTATTAATTAGTTGGTAATTAATTATTATTAATTATTTAATTACATTAATCATAGTATTTTTTTATATATAATTTATTGTTTTTCTTAATTATTTAATTGGGAAAAATAATATGAATTATTAAATTAAATTAATTACAGCAAGTGTGCTAATATATTTACTTTATTGTTATTATTAATTAATAATTAATTGGTAATTAAATAATATTAATTAATTTTGGGTAAAGGAGTATTTTTAGCGTTCAGGGTCAGTTTTCAGTTTTTGGATAAAGGGGTATTTTTAGGGTTCAGGGCCAGTTTTCAGTTTATGGGTAAAGGGGTCTTTTTAGGGTTCAGGGTCAGTTTTCCGTTTTTGGGTAAAGGGGTATTTTTAGGGTTCAGGGTCAGTTTTCAGTTTTTGGGTAAAGGGGTATTTTTATGGTTCAGGGTCAATTTTCAGTTTTTGGGTAAAGGGGTATTTTTAGGGTTCTGGGTCAGTTTTCAGTTCATGGGTAAAGGGGTATTTTTAGGGTTCCAGGCCAGTTTTCAGTTTTTGGGTAAAGGGGTATTTTTAGTGTTTAGGGTCAGTTTTCAGTTTTTGGGTAAAGGGGTATTTTTAGGGTTCAGGGTCAGTTTTGGGTTTTTGGGGTACAGGGATATTTTTAGGGTTCAGGGTCAGTTTTGGGTTTTTGGAGTACAGGCGTACAGGGTAAAAACAAAAAAAAAATTACATTTAATCAAATAAATTACATGAAAAAAAATTACAATTACTTTAAATTATTAAGTGTTTTATTTATTTTAAATTTATATGTATTAGTTTTAATTTTGTTTTAATATTTTTATTTAATAGTTGTAAAATTATATGTATTTTAAATTTATTTTTACATTATTATTAATACATTTAAAAAAACAATATTTTTGATTCCGATATTTTTGTACTTCGATATTATTTTTTCGATATTTTTGTACTTACCTTAATGAAGATAGGATTCCGATATTTTTGCTGTCGATATTTTTGCTCCGATATTTTTGCATGTCGATATTCTGTCTGTCGATATTATGTCAGACATTCCAAATTTATATCGAGATACTTGGTGGAATGCCGGATCCAATGCAGTTTGTGGCTCCCACGGATTCCAGAATTTTCCATCACAGAACTATGAAGAAAATATGTTTTGTAGTCAGAGTTTGAGGTCTGCAAGGGATTCTGGCTAGTAAAATGTGGTAAGAGACATGCAAATCAGCCCACCCTGGATGGCCCTAGGTGTCTAGTTTTCCAAAAAGTACAAGTTGACTAGGTTTCCCTAGCTGCCTGCTGAGCTAAGGTCCAAAAACTAGAGGAATACAGAATAGTAGAACAAGTGGTATTGTTTTTCTCTGCATTTGCTCCTTTCAAATGTAAGAACATGTGTAAGAAAGAAGTCATTTTGAGAAATGCCCTCTAATTCACATGCTAGTATGGGTACCCACAAATTCAGGGATGTGCAAATAACCATTGCTTTTAATCTACTCGACCTAAGTGTGATGTACTTGACCCGTAAACTGGTTTCAAATTGTGTGACCATTGTCAACTCACCAGAATGGTTGAAAAGGCACTAAATATAGCTCAGACTGACAAAATCTGACTTGCCATAGTGATTGGCAGAGTAAATTTTTCCAGGAGCTCCAACTGGGCCCCAGTGCCTGCTGGGCCCTGGGGAAGACACACCCACCCTGGGGGGCTGGTTGTAGGAGCCCTGACATGGCTCCGGCCACCACTGGGGCCGAGGTTGGGTGCTCCCACCTTGGCCTCCATCCTCCAGCCAGCCCACCACCAAGGCCCCGAGACGGGGGTCAGTCGGACCTGGGGAAGCAATTCCTACTTTGCCTAGTTCAGAAGCTCTGACAAAACCCCGGAGGGCCCTGGGGTGAGGGCCACAATCCTGGGCTCCGTTCTCTAGCCGTCCAGTCTGTTGTGTGGCAAAGCACCTGTGACGGGGTCCCGCAGGCCCGGGAGGCTTCCCCTGTGTGGCTGGGTACAGGCATACCAGGGCGATATTCTCTGGTCGGCCACACCACCATGGGGGTCCATCCGGCCAGAGGAGGCCTCACCCACTTTTGTGGCATGGTAATGCTCTTGAGGGTTCTGGCTGGAGCCCTGTCAGGGCCCCCCCTCGCAGCCCTGGTTGCTCCGAGCCCATCGGGCATTTGGTTGTGTGCCATGTTTTCCAATGGGGTGTACAGATGGCCGGGATACCCTGGAAGTCCTAATGAGGGGTCATTTGCTTCCTCAACCTCAGCCAGGGCTCCAGACGGTTGGTGTGTTCTTGTCTGTGGTTCACTCTGTGACAATGCTGTATATCTGATCACTTGGACATGCTTTGTCCATTTAGGGATGGAATCTTGGCCAACCTCAGCTGTTGTTTCAAACAAAGAGCTTCCACCTCATCAGTTAATGGCCAACTTGAGGGCCTGCCCTTCGCAGAGGTCATTCCTCCTACCAAGCAGAGTGAAGGTTGAGCACCCTTGACAGCTTGTGCCCCCCAGTGGACCTACCAGAATGCAAGGGGTCGGATGGCGTCAAGCCCCGTATGCTGCCTGGCAGTCTGGGCACCTGTGTGCCACACCACCTCCCTTCTTCACCCACTGCATTTCCGCAGTAGCTCGGAATGTCGGGTGTTCCCACTGCCCGGGCCAGCACCCTTGTATCTCACTCATGCTGCGCCTTCCTTCTGCAGAGACGGCTGGGCCGCTCAGAGCCTGTGTGACCACACCTGTCCCCCCAGCATGCCCACCACCTCCCAGGTGGGTGGGCTTCTCCAGCAGGCTCTAGAGGGGTCTAAAGTTGGTCAGGGATGGGCACACAGCTTCCAAACACTGTCCAGCAGGTGTGGCTACCTGGTTGATCCTGCCAGTCTCATGTGCTTTTTTTTGTCCTCATTTTCCGCCCTAGTTGCTCCATTAAATCCAAGAGAGAGTGACACACTGCCTCAGTACACTGGATATATAGGCTTGTAAGAAGATAGCCATCGCCTATCAGTGATGTCAGAACCTCTAAGGATTTTAAATTTTATTTATTTGGAGACCTTTAGGGGGCCGCCCACATAAGCATAAATCCAAACAAACACAAGGGCACAACCTAATGTGTCGGGATATGCCTGGGAAAAGAAGGAGGGGGCAATGTAATCATTGGACCGGGGAAAAAAAAACATCCATTGTCTCACTGTTGTCCCCACTCTAGAAGGTACCAAAATGCTCTTTTATTTTGGTTGCCCGATCTTATGAGGTCTAGCCTAGAAACCTGCAATACTGATGCCCGCCACTCAGCAAAGGAGGGTGGTGTTGAGTGTTTCCATTTTTTGCAGATTTCTCTCCTAGCCAAGAGGATGGTTTAAAAAAGGAGATATTTAGCAGGGCCTACAACGACCTCCATCACACCAAATATTGCTAATGCGGGATTGATTGCGATGGGGCGAAGAAGTGAAGTTGACATTGATCTGCTTATAGAGTCCCAAAAGGGAGACAGAGAAGGACACTCAAAAAACATGTGTAGATCCGAAACAGCTATTGCTCCACACCTCATACATGATACTGGTGCATCATTTGAGAATTTTGAGAGCCTCTGTGGTGAATAATAGGCCCTATGCAGGGTGAAGAGATGATTCCTTCGGATCCATGCTGGTTTGACAATGTCCCTCAAAGTCTTAAATGAGTTAAGCCACAGGGTTCCCACATCTTGATCCAAGAAGGAACTCCCCCAGAGTGTCAGGTCCCAGTGTCCTCAGGATCGTACGATGCTATAAAGGGGTCCACCTCTCGACAGCCTCTGGGTCTGAATGAAAACAGACTCACAGAAGTGGTCAAGCGAGGGATATCAGGAAGGGTAGGAAGGGAGCAGCAGGGAGAGGATGCTGAAATGAGAACAAGGCACTATGAGTCAAGCACACACATAAACCGATAATACATACAAACAGATAACACAATGTACAGCCTATCAGGTACAGTTATCTGAAGGCTCATTTACCTGATAATAGGGAAAGGGTTGGCTTTGCCTGGCAATCAGAAGTGTAGAACATGAATCTCTGATCTATAACACAAGAACCTTGAGGTTATCTTTTGAATCGGAAGCACATTGCTTAACAAACATTTGTAGGACATACACGTACCAAATGTTATTACAGCTAAGGCTTTAAACAGAGGGCAAATGGTAAATAGCCAGCCAGGCGAAGCTCATAAACCCCTGTTGTAATAGCACAAGATAGAAAACAATAGTTATTCTTCAATGACCACAAGTAGACCTCTGGTTGAACTTCACCCGAGAACCAATAGTGGTAGTGAACAAAAGAGTCAGCACCAATTCTGTATTTGTACTGGAGCCCAAAGAACAAAGAATGCTGAATACTTCTTCAGCATAACTGGATTGACACCATTGTCCAGAATGAGAGCAACCCTTGAACTCAATGTTACTCCGAAAATAATAGCAATGAGTTTACCATCAAACAGATTCCAAAGTGTCAAGACCCCCTCTGGACTGGGGGATATTCGGCAACAGACTCAATATGGTAAGTAAATCATAACATTCGCTAAGTTCAAGTCTCAAATAATAATCCAGGAAGATTCCACCTAAATAATAGTTCGTACTCACAGCGAGTGAGCACTGCGGCAGCAAGCAAAAGAAAACAGTCAAAGAAAATAAAGCCTCCGAAGAGACTCGAGAACGGAGCCTCAGCCGAGGGCTCCCTGAGCTCAAACAAGCTCCGTGACCAAGATCTGTAATGCTCGAGGCGAGCGTTCACGGGAAAAAAAATCACAGAGATGAAAAACTCCAAAGGATACTCTGGATACTCGAGGAAAGAATCCTACAGTGTCTTCGATTCGTAACCAGAATCAACGGCAAGGGAATCTCCTTCTCCGCTCCGTCTTGAGGTTTTCCGCGTGTGACGTCATCGGCCAGAGGCGTCGCACGCGTACCTAGAATCATGGGAAATGTAGTTTTACGGAACACAGAAACGTCTCAAGGCAGTGTTCGAGACTGCCCACCTCCGTGGGACGCGACAGTACATCCCTCTCCCGAAGAACACTGACAGAGACAGGGTTTGTCTGGGAATCGTTTATGGTATAGCTTAACATATTTAGGAGCATGAACACCCGAGGCTGGTTCCCAAGAATTCTCCTCATTGCCATAACCCTTCCATGCCACCAAATACCACAACCTGGTGCGGTATATTTTGGAATCCACTATTCCTCTCACCTCGTATTCCTCTTCCTTGTCCACCACGATAGCTGCAGGGATGGTCCTTTTGACAGAGTGCGTGGGTTTAACTAAAGACACATGAAATGCAGGATGTATTCGCAAAGAGGAAGGTAGAGCCAACTTAACAACCACAGGATTGATCAATTTGACCACCTAGTAAGGACCAATGTATTTCGGATTAAAAACACTATATCGTTTAAAACGTATGTTCTTGGTGGATAACCATACGTAATCCCCTTTTTTATACACTGGCCCGGTCTGTCTGTGCTTGTCCTCATAGGCCTTGTACCTCATCTTGGCCTGTTTTAAATGACCTTTGACTCTCTGCCATGTCTCCTGAATATTTTTACTCTTTCCTGTGCTTCTGGAACAAGGGAAGCTGATGCAGGATGTTGGAAGGGTGTAAAATTGGGCTGAAAACCATATGTGCTGAAAAAAGGGGCATGTTTAGTGGAACCATGTACAGCACTATTATATGCTATTTCAGCTAGCCATAATCTGTCTACCCAATCCTCCTTGGTGACATCCACATAGCATCGTAGATATTGCTTTAAGGTTTGATTAACCCGTTCAGTTTGCCCATCGGTTTGGGGAGGGAAGCTAGTGGATGTACTAGATGTTATTCCCAGGGCCGTACACCATGTCTTCCAGAATCTAGCGGTAAACTGACTGCCCCTGTCTGAGACTATCACCCTGGGTAATCCATGTAATCTCACTATGTTGGTGAGAATTAGCCTAGCTAACAAACTAGCAGAAGGAACCCTTTTACAGGCGATGAAATGAGCCATCTTCGTTAAGTAATCTACAACTACCAGAATGGCAGTGCATCCCTGGTCAATCGGCATACCCACTACGAAGTCCATAGAAATGTTTTCCCAGGGTAAATCAGGAGTGGGAAGAGGCTGTAACAGTCCTGATTGTTTGGAGTGCAACGTTTTCGTTTGACTACACACCGGGCACTCCGCTACCCAGGCAGCAACATCTTTCTTTATATTAGGCCACCAGAATTGTCTTGAGGTTTTCCGCGTTTGACGTCATCGGCCAGAGGCGTCGCACGCGTACCTAGAATCATGGGAAATGTAGTTTTACGGAACACAGAAACGTCTCAAGGCAGTGTTCGAGACTGCCCACCTCTGTGGGACGTGACACAGAGCTTATCGGCCAGCTGAAATTCGCCATCAATCTCATCAAGAATTGTGTGGTACCAAAAAGAAATTTCCTTTTTTGCCGGGGTTTTATTGATAAGCTGAAACTCAAGATGGTTACCTCCCCACACTGGGAATATACACTTAGTAATGGTCTGTGACTGAGCCCAGCTAGCCATCTGTAAATATTTGAATTTGGAGAGGTTTAAACCAACCCTGTCTTGTAGGGATTCCCATGGGACCAGAACCCCATCCACAAATAAATCACCCCAAACCGCCACCCCTGCTTCTCTCAAGGGCAAAGCCAGACTGTCCTTAAGCCAGCCCGGGCCCAAGGTGAATCCCACAAAGGTGCCATACCAGAAAAATACCCTAGCCTTACAGAGCTACGCAACTTGGCCCATGTTCTAGAAATACCCTATAAGGCTTTTAGTTTTCATTTTTTAAAACATTTGGGGTCTCCGAATTTAAACAAAAATCCTCCTGTGCTAGATTGGCCCCACTAAGCAAAGCTTTAAACATACAGCTGACCTCTGTGTTAGTAGGCGACTTCAGTAGCATGCAGGAATGTGTAAATTGGAATGCCCATGCATACAACTGAACATCTGGAGCGGCCAGACCTCCCTTTTCTCTTCGTCGCCTGAGTTTTTTTCCAGGAAATTCTTGGTATGTGGTACGCCCAAATAAATGAATTAACATCACTCTGCAACTTAAGTAGATAAGAAGGCTCAAAATAAAGAGGAACAGTGTTAAAAAGGAAAGTGAATCTAGGTAAGATAGACATTTTTATTAAATTTACCCTTCCCAAAATGGACAAGGTAATGAAGACCATGATCTCATAAGTTTCCAACATTCTTTCGCGACTATGTAAAAGTTGGTTTCCGCTAGTTTACTGACATCTTGGACGATATTCATGCCATTCCTCACCATATTCATTCACCTCATTTTCACACTAGGCTGCCCCCCATTAAAGACTCATCAATGTGCCAAACCATCATCTCTGTTTTAGAGGCGTTCATTTCGTATCCGGATATTGCGCCAAAATCCTGAGCCAGTTCAATCACCGAAGGGAAGGCTGTATGAAATTCTGATGAAAATATCAAAATGTCGTCTGCACAAAGGGCCACCTTTCTCTCCCACTTCATGTACCTAAAAGGTTTGATGTTAACATCGTCCCTCAGCCGTTGGGCAAAGGGTTTGATATAAAGGTCAAACAGGAGAGGGGAGAGTTGGGAGCCCTAGTGATGTTAAAAGGGTCCGACAGAGATCCATTCACCATTAGGGAAGCCGAGGAGTTCCGGTATAACAATCTCACTGTTCGACGAAATTTATCTCCGATGTTAAACTTCCCTAAGACCCCAGACAGGTATAACCAGTTAACCCTGTCGCAGGCCTTAGTAGCGTTGAGCGTGAGGACAGCCAAGGGAAGGGAATCAGTGGATGCAATGTCGATAGCCCCTATCAAGTCGTAGGTTAGTTCAAAAAGCTGTCGACCCTTGATAAAGCCCTTTTGGTCCTCATGCAAGATATCAACCACTACCACCCTCAATCTATTGGCCAAAATAGAAGTGAAGATCTTATAATCCACATTAAGGATAGAAATCGGCCTTTAGGGCCCACATTGAGATGCCGGTTTACCCGGTTTTAAAATCACGTTTATGGATGCTTTATCCCACAAGACTGGGGGAGATAAGCCCTCCTGGAGGATCTGGTTGAATAAGGTAGTTAAGAACGGAACGATTGCTTTCCCCAAAACCCTATAGATTTCAGCGGGAAGGCCTTCAGGGCCCGCCGCCTTTCCCTTTTTACTACTCATGATGGCAACATTGACCTCATCCTGCGAGATCACACAATCAAAACAGGCACGTTGTTCCAGGGTCAATGAGGGTAGTGGAATCTCACTCAACCAGTCCTCAATGCTATACAACTCTATACACTTATCCTCCTTATAGATCTCCTGAAAGAACAGCCAAAAGATCCTCTGAATATACTCATCAGATGTATATACAAACTACCCTGAGTAATTGAGCCGATGTTGTTTTGACCTGATCAGTCTTGGTTTTCCAAGATAAAAGTCTACCCGCACCCTCCCCATACTCAAAATGAGCAATTTTACTCGCCTCCCACCTACGAAGTACACGAGTATTCAACACTGAAACCAGCTTCCCCTTCACCTGGGTTAACTTATTCTGTACCTCCTGTAAGTATGAGCTGAGACAACTGAATGCGTCTCTATTTCAGCTTGTAGTTTTACAATTTAAGCCTCAATATGGGATACCTCCACCCTATATAGTTTCCTCCTAAAAGTAACCCTACTAGTTATTTGGCCCATTAAAAAGGTCTTTTAGGAGTCCCAAACACACCCTAATGGGGCGGAACCAATGTTCACTTTCATAAACCACTCAGTCTTTATCAACAGAGAGGTGATCTCCTCCTCATTCAAGAGAAGCGAGCGATCGAACGACCAAATTCTAGGGAAAGCTTGGTCAATACCTTCCATTTCCAACCATACAGCGTAATGGTTCGACAAATGCGAGGGGAGGTAGGAGATGTTCTTTACTGCACTCTTCAGAGTCTTACTTAGCAGGATAAAATCAATCCTAGATGATGATATTTGTAGTTGCGAAATGAAAAGCCCAACTGTTTCCCTGACCTCAGTCTCCATATATCTAAATAGGCATACTGTTTCATAGTGTCTAACAGGAGGGTCCTGGTCTTAGAGGGAACTCAGGCCCGGCTATTAGGTGGTTTGTCAAGCAGGGGGTCTAAAACTACATTAAAATCTCCGGCCAAAACAATAATTTCCGAAAACAATAATAAATGAGAAAAAATTGATTTAAGCACTGAGGGGTCATCCTGGTTCGGACCATAATATCCGACAATTGTAATTCGTGCACCCGAAATATCTACTGTTGCGGTGACCCATCTGCCCCCAGGGTCTACTAATTTAGATATAAGGCGAGCTTTTTCTTTTTTCTTAAAAAGTATCGCAATCCCCCTAATGTTCATAGACTGGGTTGTGGCAATACAAAAATCAATCCATTTATTCTTCTTAGCCATGGAAAGCATCTCTACTTCTGTCAAGTGCGTCTCCTGAAGAACAATGACCTGCACACCAGAATCACGAAGATATTGCAGAATCTTGTCCCTTCTGGGTCTGGTGCGCAGGCCATTAATATTCCAGAAGAGAATCTGTAGATTAATCATATGTAACGATGCCTTCCCCTACCATATGGCCATATTTCCAACCAAATTTCCAACCGGAACCCCCTAAACCTACCCAAGACCACCGGATCTTCACCAAGAATCACTTTATGAAGAAAAAAGATACCACATAGAGGAAAATGAGGACAATTGTTAGATTTTTTGCCCTGCAACACCCACCCCGCAACCCCGTGCCCTGGTCCCCCCTCCCCTCCCATGGGAAACCCTTGCCCTAACTATCCAGAGCAAGTCCAGAAAGTAGCGCACCACAGGACTCCCGCAAAGCTTAACTCCCTACAACAAAGCTAAAAAAAAAAGCTAATAAGATGCCAAACAATTAAGGCTTTTCAGACACAAGAGATCATTGAGACTCAAAGCTCTATTTTCTTTCCTATTCCACTTTCTTTATATGTTTTCTTTTTTTTTTTTTCTTCTTCCATTTCTTCCCAGAATAACATCCTGATACTTAGTGTAAAGTGTATAAAAAAAGAATGTAAAGCTACCCTAAAAAAATATATATATATATAGATAAAGCCAAGCTATCCCCATGCTGAGTACACTAACCAGGAGAAGAAGGCTCTACTAAAGGCTCTACCGAAACCCAATACCAGCTACAAACTAGCCTGTTGGATGTTCATCTTTACTCAAGCCCAACAACAGTTCGTCTGCGGCCTGTACTGATCTAATGTTGTAAATTTTATTATTGTACATTATCCTTAGTGCAGCAGGAAACTTGAGTTGTGCTACCACCCCTAACTTTCTGAAGGCCTCTAATCTCGCCCCCAACTCCCATTGCTTGTTCAAGGTCGCCCTGGACAAGTCTGATCTTATTTGAAAGGTAAACCCCTTAACACTCAAGGATTTCTGCTTTAGAGCTTGGTTAAGGATAGACTCTTTAAGAGAGTAGGTATGAAAATTGACTAGGATTTTCCTAGGCTTGGCTCTCTGCGGGTTCCTCCTAAAGGGGTCCCTATGGATTCTTTGTATGTCGGTACCAAGATCTTCTACCGTCAGCTCAAGCCCTAAAGAATCCTTTAGAAGCATGATGACATATTGTTTAATGTCGGAACCCTCACTACCCTCTGGAATATTAAGAATTCAGAGGTTGTTGCGTTGAGCATTGTTTTCCAACACCTCCATTCTATCACAGAGGACAAGATCTTCTTTTTTGAGATTGATAATATCAGCTTTGGCCTTATCAAGATGGAGAGAGAGACCTGCCACAGTGTCCTCCAGAGCAACCGTCCTAGCATTAAGTCCATCTATTTTACTCTCCAAAGATTCACAGAAATTTCTAATCTCAGTCTGGTTTGCTGTAGATACTTCAAATCCCTTTTTTATGTCCAATGACAAAGATGAAAACATAGATTCCAAGGAGACCACAGGCGGCACTCCCTCAGCCTGAAGGCAGCTTATCAATGAGATAGTGACCTCCTGCTGAGTCATATCTTGTGCCTCTGTCCCTGGGTCAGTCTCTGTTGTCTGCTGTAGTTCCAGAGCAGGCTCATCCAATATACCTGTATCTCCCATCTCTAGAATGGCAACCTCTACAGTCCCCGCCGTGGCCAAGGTCCCTCGATTGATGTCACGATCGTTTGATAATGAGATTTGCCTAGGTGGTGCTCTACAAGAGGCTCCCTCTTTCACTAAATCTAGAACTTTTGGTACAACTTTAAAGTACGATCTTAGAGAGGGTGACACTCTTGTACCAGGGGCCGCAGCCAATTTAAAAGCCTTAGCAGATCTTTGCACTTTTGCACGTTTAGCCTTCACTTCTGCACTCAGAAAGGAGGAGATATTTTTTTTATTATTTTTATCTTTGTTGGTATCAGTAGTGGAACTACGGCTTGCAGTCTGACCCCTTGTGCCACTGTATATCTCCAGTAAGATGTATTCTTCTTTTCTCGCCTCTCTCCTTTTGCCTTGTGGTTTAGACCCACGTTTTTTACTTTTATTTGTAGCGCCTAGCCCTAACACTACCACTTTCTCCTGTACAATCGGCGAGCTAGCACCAGAGTCTGAAAATGTTGCCTCGCTCACCTAATTTTGGCTAGATTCTCCCAACCGCTCCTTACCCTCGCAGACACTCCTAAGTTCCACCTCCGACTTGCGCAAGACACCTCCTCCCTCGATGAACCCGGAAGCACCGGTACTGCCGCTGCCCCGAGCGCCCCGGAGGAGGCTCAGAATCTTGCGACCTCTCCGAAGCTCCAGCACGGCCAGCCCACACCGCAGCAGACTGGGTGCAGGGAATGCGGGGTGGGCCGGGAGATCCGCCGCCACAAAGCACATAGGCATGGGAAAGCCAACAAGACAACGAGTCGGCGAGATGGGTAGAAACGTCGACACACCAAAGTAAGGATAGTATTCCTCTATAACTCAATGTTATCATTGCTCTCTGGGTCGTGCAAAATGGCCTCTGCAGATAGCGGCAATTTTACTTATAACTACGAAGTATTCTCCGGCATCAATACACACGAAGAAAAGGCATTACGGGAGCCCTGAACTGAAACGCAGCGGCGGCTCATCTAGCTGCAGCCATGCTTCCCCGAAATTCCATTGTTCACCAGTCTCATATGCTTGTCTCACAGATTCAGACATGCACGTGTCAGTACACATGGCCGGTACAGTGAAACTGCAAATTTCTCATTAATTCAGGTATGGTTCTTTAGATCACTCCATTTGTCACTTGGATATCTGTAGTAAATCTAGAGCTAATACATGCCAATGAGCGCTGATATCAGGGGATGAGTGCATTAACAGACCAAGACCAATCTGGGCTCACCCATCCACTTTGGTAGCTCTAGATAACCTTTTAACGATTGCACATACCTATGATAGAGACAATGCATTCAGATGTCCTATCAACATTCAATGGTACTTTCTGTGCCTACCATTGTGATCATGGGTAAAGGGAATCAGGGTTCAATTCGGGAAAGGGAGCCTGAGAAGTGGCAAACCTCATCCAAGGTTGGGAGCAGGTGCACAAATTACCCACTCCCTACTCGGGAGTAAGTGATGAAAAATAACAATACAGGACTCTTTTGAGGCCCTCTAAGTGTAATGTGTACACTTTTAATTCTTTATGAGGATCCATTGGAGGGCAGATCTGTTGCCAGCAGCCATGTCCATTCCAGCTCCAATAGCGTATATTAAAGTTGCTGCAGTTAAAAAGCTTGTGGTTGGATCTTCGAAACAAGCAGGTGGTTTGCCATGAGACAAGCAGCCGCCTTTCCCAACCCCTACCTCTTGGCATCCCTTTCATGCTCCTGACAGACTGTCCTTGGGGTCAGAAGCACTTACTTTGCAAAATTAGAGTGTTCAAAGCAGGTCGGTTGCCTGATTACTTCAACCAGGAATAATGGAATAGGACTCAGGGTTCCAATTTGTTGGTTTTTGGAACTGGGGTCATTCGTATTGTGCTGCTAGAGGTGACATTCTTGGACAGGCACAGGATGAATCAAAACAGAAGCATTTGTCAAAAATGTTTTCAATAATCAAGAACGAAAGTCAGAGGTTTGAAGACGATCAGATACTGTTGTAGTTACAACCATACATAATGCTGACATGCGATCCGGCAGTGTTATTCCTATGACCCACCAAGCAGCTTCTGGGAAACCAAAGTCTCTAGGTTCCGGGGTAGTATGATTGCAAAGCTGAAACTTAAAGGAAAAAAATGAAGGGAAGCCTGCAGCATAATTTGACTCAAAACAGGAAACCTCAACCGACCTGAACACAGAAAGGATTGAAATATTGATACTTCTTTCTCGACTCTGTGGGTGGTGGTGCATTGCCCTTCTTGGTTGGTGGAGTGATTTGTCTAGTTAATTCCAATAATGAATGAGACTCCTCATGATAACTAATTACACGCCCCCCAGAAGTCAGCATTCAACTTCATGGAGGGACTATTGATGTCCAGTCACTTGAGATTGAGCAATTTCAGGGCTGTGATTGCCTTAGATGACCGGGCCTGCACGTGCACTACACTGAATGGATCAGCATGTGTCTAACCTCTGCTGACAGGTGCGGATAAAACTGTTCATGATAGGGATTGGGGATTGTAATTTTTTCCCATGAACGCGGAACTCCCAGTAAGTGCAGGTCGTAAGCTTGTGTTGATTTAGTATTGCCCTTTGTATACACTGTCCGTCGAGGTATAGTGAGGTCCTCGGATCAGACCTGCTGTGGTTAACAACAGCCCTGGAGGAGTGCTGAAAAGCTGGACTACCTAGAAGAAGTAAACATTGTATCAAGGTTTCAGTAGGTGAACCTGCAGAAGGATCATTAATGAGAGGCCTGATCAACTGATGGCGCCAAATGAAAACCCTCGGCTGCCTCCTAGATGAAAAACACCCGTAGGCACAGGGCCCTGTGGGGCGGGCTCCTCCACCCGGGGGGGACCTGACCAACATACATTTGAGGGACCGGGGATGGCACTAGCCCCTCGCCCCTCTGGGAGTGGCATGAATGAAAGCCATGCCGAGATGTAACCCATGCTCACCCAGCAAACAAATGGCATGGGACCACCCCTGAAGGCCCTGCCATCCCCAGGTTCTCCCGCTCCTGGCCCAACCAGGTTTCAGATTACAGATGAGTGGCCCTTCTCAAGAGTCAGGGCAGCCTGGATGGGAAGGAGCAGGGCCTGCAAAGAGACTCAGTCTTCTCTCTGCGAGGGCGTGCAGGATGTGGGAGCCTCCTGCTCTTCTGGTGACTCCAACCAGGGCAAGCGGCGGGCTACCCCCCAGACTACAGGATGGCATGAATAGGTTCCAGTTACATTATGACAGAGTTCACATTACAATGCTCATATCACACTGGAATCAAAGAAAGGACTAAAGAAGGACTGCCCTGCCGCCCTTAACCCACACAAAGAGAGGCTGCACTGTCGAGAGGACCGCACCTGCTGTACCTTTGGCTAGTGAGACTGGAACTATGCCCGTGGCTTCTGACTCATGGAAAAGTTTGCTTCTCACCTTAACCCACAGCAATAACTATAAGGATCAGTCGGCTGATCGCCCAGAACCACCTCTGGGGACACAAGATCTAAAGGAGCCCAAACAAACAAGTTGGTAGCCACCACAGAAGTTTTGCCGCTACCAGTCACCAAGTGCAAAAAAGGACAAATTTGAGATAGCCAAAAGTTGTACCAATTTCTTCCAGACTCAGGAGTGCTATGAAAGTCCAAATGGATCGTACTCAAAGGACACTAGCCCCACTTAGTATTTCATACCAACCGAGGTGTAACATGACCAATAGCACATTATTGGCTGGGCAGCTACTGCAATGTAGAGGACTTTGAGGAACCACAATCTCTATAGTAAATGTTTCTATTCATCACCCCTGGACTAAGGGACCACAAAAGAAACACACCTGTCGACCACACCACAGCTGGAGCATCCTTTGCCTGTATCCTCAGCAACAGGACCACTCCCTTGATGACTATAGTGGTCATCTTGTAAAGTTTGGAACTTGCTTTAAAAATACTGTGGTGTACAGGTAACTGTCCAAAGTATCCCTAGACTTTTCCTAGCTAGATTTGGTCACCTAACCTGGGCCAAAGTCCCCGCACTAACTCTTTCAAACTTTTGAAAAGTTTACAACATTTATGTTGACCAATGCTTCTTTGCGGTTACATTTAAAAGTGATAAAAACATTCTAAAATCTATATCTCTGGAACCCTCTGGTGGATTTTTATGATCAAGGTCTCTAAAAATGTATTGAAAAGACACTAGTATTGTGGTGTATGTTAATTGATGTATGACTTTTTTTATTCTGCTGTTTGGTGCTGTTAAATGATTTACACTAAGTTCCTTTACCAAGCCTTACTGCTTGCAGTCACAGCTACCCAGGGTTGAGATAAGGTTAAGTAAACAATACTGACTGTACCCAAGATAGTATCTGTGAATATACTCTATGATAAGGCTCCACAGCCATATCATACTGTACACCCAAATCGTCACACTTTGCAACAACTGTGACGAGTTGTAGAAGTGTTTATGTCATCACTGCAGCACAGTAACAATACCATCTCTATTTATGGGCTCATCTTCAATTTGAACACATAACTATGGTTTCCTGTGTATATTTTCATGGAACCTTTTGATGATAACACTAGATGATCTACTATTATTACTTCAGACTGGCTTACCTTTCTTTTACCTTTGGCCATTTTGGGATTGCTCAAGAGCACAGATGTACCAGTGAGCGCACTGTTTTTATTGGCAATAGGAGTGTTTTTGAGAGCGTCTCCTGGAGCACATTCATGAGCACGGAGGGACCGGTTTGAGCATACCACCTCCTGGGTGGAGTGTGTGGATGTGCATTTTCATTGGATGATTGCTCCAGAGCATGGAAAGACAGGCTCGAGGGTATCACATGCTCTCACTGGTCGAAACTATGACCTACTCTATTGGATGTCGGGTGGCAGAAGTATAAACTGCAATTCTATTGCAAGAGTGATCTTAATGTTGTGATCATTGGATCATTATTTAAAAAAAAACGGATCAGCTGTTCTTGGGAATAAGTCATTTGGCATCATTTTATACTTGTTGTTGAGCTGTTGGTATTCCAACTCATTTTCTTTGATTTACATTTATCTGTGTGCCTGGGCTCTGAAGGTATTTAGGCTCTATTTCTTTGGGGAGTGAAATATACTCATATAGTTTGGGCCTCCTATGAAATGTTTAAAGAATCAAGGAGAACCTCCCATTACATGGACAAGATGGATGGAAGAATTTGTAGTTGATAAGGAAGCCATTGATAGAGAACGCAAGATAGGAGCAGAGAGGTAAAAAACATTTTGGCCCATTGTCCTAAGTCTGAGTGTCATGTTGTTTTCAGAACTTTATTACAAGTGGACCCATTGGAAAGTCAAGGAAATGTTGATGCTTATGAGGAGGCGCTATTGAGGATTGAGTATCAATTTAAACCCACTATGAAGTGCTAGGTTTACATTTTATACCTGTGCACAGATGGAAGGGGAGTCTTTTAATTAGTTTCTCACTGCATTGAGGGCTCTTTCTATGACATGCAATGTTGGTCCAATGGTGGATGAGATGATTAGGGATCAAATAATTGTGTATGTCAAAAGTAAAAGAATACAGGAACAGTTGTGGGTCATGGGTGATCCAAATTGGAGGATGCCATTGCCACTGCTAAGGCATTAGAGCAATCAGAAAAATAGATGACCTTGATAAATAGTAAGAGTATACATGTCAACAGCCCTGAAGAAGTGTGCATTGTGAGTAAAACTGTTGTGTGTAGCATGAACAATGCTCACCGTAATAATGGGACCTTCAGGAAGAAAGTCAAGAAGGATGTTGTATGTTACAGATGTGCTAATTATATTCATATTGCTTCATTTGCATGGTGTCTTGCAATAGGCAAGGAGTGTAAAAAGTGTGGACGTGTGCATCATTTTGCCCGTGTGTGTAAAGATGTAAAAAAATAAATGTTACACCACAGAGAGGGAAAGTTTCATGTATTACTAGCAATGAGGATTCCAATTACGGTATTGTGTTGTCAGTCAATGATTCCTGTGTTGGTGAGGAACGTTAGCCTATTAGGATACCTCATGAATGTAAAGTTGTGATCGTGGGCATTGCTTTGGAGGTCATGGCTGATTCTGAATCACCCTGTACCATCATCACAAAGAACTACTTAATGAGAAGTTTGAATTTGTTTTGGATCTTAAGAAACTATGAAGATCTGATATCATTTCTGAAAGGTTTGATGGTACCACTATTGAATACATTTTTTTTAATGGGTCAAGACTGAATTTAAAGGTAGCAGTGCTAACATAAAATTGCATGTGGCTATAATAAAGAGTCATTGAATTGGAGTTGATGGACCAATGGAAGTTGGGAATAATTCTGAAATCCAGAA
The DNA here is from genome assembly GCF_964263255.1 of Lissotriton vulgaris. NCBI lineage: Eukaryota > Metazoa > Chordata > Amphibia > Caudata > Salamandridae > Lissotriton > Lissotriton vulgaris. Next base: position 1,571,857,985 of record NC_141691.1, read on the forward strand.
GTTAAGAACCAGTGACAGATATTACGGATGTGAGTAAAAAATCTTATATAGTGAAGAAATTTCTAAATGTATTCAAAGACACTTTAGAGAAGCTGACTGACTTTTCTCATAGAGTTAAAATCAAGAAAGGTGCAATGCAGTCTCAAATCGCCAACATTGCTTTATACCTGGCCGGGACACCACAGATCACATCAGGCGAGCAATCGCCTTATTTGATTGGGTTTAGGTATCCAAACAACCACTGGCCATTATCCTGTTGGATGCCAAAAAGGCGTTCGACAGGGTCTCCTGGGGTTTTCTGTGGCAATTACTTAAAACTAAGGGATTTCCGCAAGATTTCATCCGGTCCATACAAGCTCTATTTGCCTTTCCAGTAGCCTCAGTCCATATCTCTGGTCAAAATTCGTGTCTTCTATCCATCAGCAGGGGCACTCGTCAGGGTTGCCCCTGCTCTCCGCTTTTATTCTCGATCTATATTGATCCCTTTCTTAGCAAACTAGATAACAGTTTAAGGATTAAGGCAGCATTGGTCAATGGCGTAGCCTATAAAACATTGGCATACGCCGATGATGTTGCCATTTTTACGACAGAAATATGCCTGGCTCTTCCGGCAGTTTACGATCTTGCCAAACGATTCATGGCTGTTTCTGGCTATCGACTTAATGTTGATAAAACTCAAATAATCCATTCAGATTTTTGAAAACCAGTGGGGATTTCAATAACCTCGATTGTTACCTATTTGGGAGTGAAGATCACGGCCAAGGTCTAGGAGATACCTGGAAATTAATATGTCACTGATTGTTAAAGAAGTTAATCAATCATTGGAGAGATTTGACCATCTTCATCTCTCACTCCACGGGCGCTCCAACGTAATTAAAATGACAATATTCCCAACATTTTTATACCTATTCCACTCTATTCCAATTGAATTTCCAACACATTGTATTGCAAGTGCTGAAAGGGCGTGTTCAAGGTTTCTGTGGGGCTACCATAAAGCACGGAGGGCGATGAAGTGGTTAATACTCCCTAGACTAAGGGGAGATTGGGGCATGCCCTCTCTGTTGTTGTATCACTGGGCTGCACTTTTACAGCATATGGGTCCGATAATATCTGCTGGGAAGACTCAGGTGCTAGAACACTCAAGACCTTCAATCTTTGAGTTACTTCTCGGAGAGACCGCTTGTAATGGCTTGGTTAGCAACATCGAACCAAGCTACTACAAGAAAGTTAAATTTAAGGTTATATATTCTGCTTTTTCGGTGTGAACAAAAATTGTAGACAATTTGGAATTCCACATATCAATGTATACACTACTTTTACTTCAAGTGGCCTCTTGCCTATGATTTTTCAGGACTCAATTACTTTTGCTTGGGGCATCTCAGGGATTAAGGTTTTGGGGGACCTCTTTGTGGGGGGGCAACTCGTCTCCTTTTCCGACCTTCAAACTAAGTTTGGTCTTCCCACAAGCCATTTTTAAAAATTCTTACAACTTATGAGTTATTTGATACAACATGTGACAACCAGAGCAGACATGTTTGATAGTATTCCATTAGTTGGGCTTGTAGAGAGGAGATCCAGGATTTGGGGCCATATACTACACTCTTATCTCTGAGCTGCCTGATGACTTAACTGCTCAGAATGATAAGTGGGATAGAAAATTCACTCACGAAGGTACTGACCTGGGTGTTCCCTTGGAGTTGGTCGATCAGATGTTAATTACTGGCAGTCTGCGGTCCTAATTTTACATTTCCGCTTTTGATTTGTATTATACGCCATCTAAAGTTGATAAATGGTCTAATCACCGAGGGAATTCATGTAGTAGATGTGTTCTTCAGGCTGCGGACACAGTACATATGTTCTTTTCCTGCTCCAAGCTAGTTAATTACTTAGAAGATGTTGAACAATTTCTTGTTCAAATTACTGGTAAAGTCCTAACTCTTACACCAGCTTTGGTGATCTTAGGCCCTGAACAATCACAAAAAGATCCTCCTCATAGTAAACATGAGCAAGGCTTTCTGTTCATTGCAATGTCTATTTTTAGAACATGTATAACTTTACACTGGATTAGCCCGAACTCTCCTACCTTTTGTAACTGGAGGGCTTGTCTGCTGGCAACGTATAACATTGAGGCTGCTGTGTATAGAGTTAAAGGTCACAAAAGACAGGAACTGGGCCGTAGAATCTGGGCCCCTATTTTGGCTTGAATTGGTTAAGATGAATTCTCTGCTACTTTTTTTGGTGTATGTTTTCCATCTGCCTCTCGCTGTCTTATCTCTTTTTCCTTTTTTCCTTTGGTAGCTCCTTTCTCGTCTTTTTGATTTTGTATTTTCTCTTTCTGCATTGTGTATTACTCTATATCAATCATTTGTTTAATCTTTTGATTCTGTATTGCCATAATTTTCTGGTTTAATGACCGAATAAAGTTTAAAAAATAAAAATAAAAAAAGGTGCAATGCCTGTTAAACAAAAGCTTAGGGAGGCAATTAATGTAAGATTAGAACTCAAGAATATGTTGAATGAAATGGTGAATGAAGGCACAGTTGAAGAGATTGAGCAATCTGAATGGGTGTCTTCAATTGTTTTGACATGCAAGGTGGATCAAAAGCTAAGATTGAGTATGGTTTTGAGAAGACTAAATGCTAATATTATGGTAGACTGCAACCCTTATCTAATACTAGTAAATGAGTTTGTATGCTTGAAGGTACTAACATATCTTACACATTACATTTAAGATCTTCCTTCCACTACATTGATTTTACAGAAGACTCAAAACTAATAACTACATTCCATACACCACTAGGACTACATCAGTTGAAAAGGATGCGGTTTGGATTAGCTTCTGCAGTATCAGTATTCCAAAGGGTTATATTCCATATTTTAAAGGATGTAAAGAATTTTGGGGAAGTGTTTACAAGACAATATTTTAAGGTTGAAAGGTTGAAAAAGAACATTTGGAACATATTAATGAAGTATGAAAAAGGTTGAAAAAATTTGGTCTGACTCGCAAAAACTCGATGAAATTTGCTCCATAATTCTGTGGATTATTTAGGCCATTCCTTGGCTGGTAAATTGAGTTGTGCCCAAGAAATCTATTGTAGATGCTAGCATCAGTTATCCTGCATCGGAAACTATGGAACAACTCCTCTCATTCAAGGGGTGGTGTGAGTATTATAGCAAGTTCATTAGGAATTTTGCCACCAAAATGAATCCTTTGAGGGAATTGACAAGAAAAAATGTGGCATTTGTTTTATCTGAAAAACAGCAACAGGCTTTTCAGTGTGCTAAGTGAGATAGTTTGGAGGCACATACATTGAAGCCTTTCTGTTTAAAAGAAGAATGCATTTTTACTGTGGATGCTAGCATGTGTGTAGTTGGTTGTGTGAGTGGTAAAGAAGAGTGGAATGTAGCTTTTTTGTCTTAGACCTTAAATGATTCTGAGAGGAGGTATGCAATGATTGAAATAGAATTGTTGGTGTGTGTGTGTGGGCTGTTGAGCATTTCAGAAGTTATGTGTGCGTAAGTCAATTCACATTAAGGACAGACCACAAACCACTGGTTAATACATTCGACCCAATTCACAAAGATAAACTGAGACGAAAGTCTAATTTTATGACTTTCGGAATTCACAAAGGGCATTTAAGAGTAACAAAGTTAGACTTTTGTCTCAGTTAAACTTAAGTTTTGGTCTTAAGTTTAATTGATATCTAAAAGTTACACTTAAGACCAAAACTTAAGATTAACTGAGACAGAAGTCTAACTTTACTACTCATAAATGCCCTTTGAGAATACCGAAAGTCATAAATTTAGACTTTAATCTCCGTGTACCTTTGTGAATTGGACCATATATCACCTGGTGGGGGTGGAACGCCACTGTGCTCTTTGCCATATTAACTTTAAGGCTACAAATGTAACGTTTTAAAGTTTAATTTGTGTCTGGAAAGTGCAACATGGCCGCTGATTGCTTATCAAGGCTACCTTGCTGGTTCGAGAATATGAATGTAAGGAGTGAAGTGGAAATTATAGCTACTCTAAAAGAAGTAGTTGCTAGGGCTTTTGAGGCTATTTCAGAAAGGTGCTCAGAGAGTGAAATGAGAGATATGTTATGGCAACAGATAAGGAATTGTTTGACTGAAGGTTTGCCTAGGAAGGAGTTGATTTCTCAAGAGTTATTACAATTTTGGAGGGTTTCAGGAGAATAGGATGTAGAAGGTGAATAATTATTCAAAAAAAGCAAGTACGTTCATCTGGTTAATATACAGAAAGTGATTTTACATAACATGTGTATTTGTAAAGTGCAAGTTCACCCATAGGTCTCTTGGCTCTGAATAATGGATGTTTATTGTTACCCAACTCATTGGTAGTCATTTTATCGACCTCAAATGGATGAAAGGCTGAGTGGACCCGCCAGGATTTGAACCTGTGACCATGAGGTCAAACACAGGCCCCTGCGATGGCTGCATTAGTCCACTGAGCCACCAGATCCAGCTTGGCTCATAAGGAGCATATTGGCATGTCGTTTAGGAAGATGCTTATCAGAACGTGTTTTTGGAGGCCAGGTATAGACAGATCACAGACAGGGTAGTAAGATAGTGTGATCAATGTGTCAATGGTGAGAAAACCTTAAAGGTTAACCCAGCACATTTGAAACCTGTTGCATGGCTGAAATTCCTGTAAGAAGAGATTGACTTTGGCATTTCTGGCCCATTTTCTTCTTTACCTCAAGAAGCTAGGTTTGCTTTAGTGATGATAGATTATAGGAGAGGAAGCCTAAAGAATGGTATGATGGTAAATGCCTCATTAAAGAACCTATGATTGTTGTGGGTGATTAGGTGATGATTCTCAAATCATAGTATACTCCACAAAAGGGAGCCGAAGTATGGCAAGGCGATTAAGGTCTTTAAGGTCTTTTTCAACAGCGTTGCTGCGCATGATGGTAAAGTGTGGAATGTAAGAAGGGTTGCTAAATCCCAAAAATATGACACATTTAGATAAAATTAGTTGTGTGGAGAGTTGTAATGTTAGTGACAGATTTTGTTGTGAAGGTTGACAATCCATAAGAGGGAGAAGTTGAGAATGGTTCTGGTGATGAGGGAGGAAGAGTGGACACTGCAATTGAAGTGACACAACAGAGTGTTAGTGGAAATGTAGTTTTGAGAAAGCAAAATGAGGGTGAAGTGGTGAGTAAGCATAGCAATGGCTATAGTGAGCATGTGTGTTATTCAGCGTCTTCCAGGGTGGAGAACAGGGGTAGGAACAGCCAGGCTCCCAGCAAATATTGAGATTTTATTCATAACTGTTAGGATATTACTTGACAATGATTTTTTCTTTCCTTCTGTATTTTAAGAGGGAAGGAGTGTTGTAATGAGTTTACATTCAATTAAGTTTTGTAGTTTGTATAATGTTTATGTTTAATTATGGAACTCTCTTCATGGTTCCCTGTTAGAAAATATGATGTTTAGATTCATTTCTCTTTTGACTGCCTGGCTGAAAGCAGATGTTCTGCTGCACTAATTTAGATTTGTGAGCTTTATCCTAGATTTTATTACTTTGCAACTCTGTGACTCCTCTAGTCCATCGAGACCCTCAGTGGTGGTTTATCCCAAGCAGTCTAGATAGGAGACTCCAGCAATGTTCCCTTCACCTTTGCTCCCTACAAAAGATGTAAGGAAGATTGGATGGAGAGCATTTTTGGAGTACATGGCAGTGCAGGGTCTCTGGTACAAATAAGAGAAGAGTGTGTCTTCCAACTTGAAGGAACCGGAAGCAGAGCGAAGCCCTTTTGGAATTCTCTTCTCTTCTAGTAGATCATCCTTTGTTTAGACCTGGAATCAGGTGATCAAATCTAGTAAGGGCCCCTTCTCTAGTGTTATGTTCCTTGGAGATATGCCAGTGGGAAATCTACTCTCAGTGTAAACAGTATATCTTCTGGGGAAGTGGAATGGGACTGCAGACCTTCTCAGCCAGGGGTTTCGTTCTTCCATATTTCAATGTGTCAGCCCATTCCTATTTCAGGATATAGTCTTGAGGTTCAGCCATCTCCGGTTGCACCATTTGCTAGAACAGAAAATAGTTGTCTGCTGAATTTCAACTGGTTAGTTGCAATTTGAAAAGCTTCAGGGGAGCACTGTGATCATTCTTTTGCCTCTGGGGCTGCTCTACACATACCCTCTTTTTTCAGTTTATTCTCAGAGTACAGAAGAAGACCCAGGAGGATTATCTAGAGGCACTTCATAGTGCGCAAGAGCTGGTGAAAGGACTTTCATTTATCTGGGCTCAGTTACATGGAATGATCTACCTCTTGATTTGCGTGCAGTGAGTGATGTTGCATTGGTAAAGAAATAGTTGGATTTTTGTGCAAGACTAACTTTTGTCATTCACCTTCTGACCTATACTTTTTGTGCCAGGATATTCCATGGAGTAGCTGTGCACAGTATGTATTGCCTTCACCATCATCATCATCATCATCTTCTGAGAGGCCCCTGGTGGACAAGAAGACGTTGATTTTCCCTATGCCTTCAGTAACCTCTTCATTCACATTGTGTGTTCCTAGTCTATCATTCTTCTCTCAGAATTCCATTTATGTCTCAAGTCATCTTCAGGCATCTGCACTTTAGAATATGACGCTTGACATGTAATATTTGATAGGTCAGTTCTGATCTCCTGAAACAGCTTAAAGAATTCAGCAGTTTAGAAAACTGGCAAGTCTTATGGTCTACAGCTGTCAGTGGGGCAGATTTGTAACTAGGTATAGTTTCAAGCATCTTCTTCCTCCCACTTGAGACCACATGAGAATTCAATACTTTTTGAGCGATGGTTTTCTTCTAGACTTCAATAGACTGCAACACAGTCTTTTAGAACACAATGCATTATCTGTTTTAAAAGATTTTCCACCCAAATATTATTTTGTAGCTGCCTGTTCTGGAAGATGGATAGGGGAAATGGAGCTTTCCAGTCTTCATTTTCTTTTTTAAGATATCTGCATGATAAGGTTAACCTTAGATCTGATCCCTTGTTTTTGCCCAAATTTTCTTCCAAATCTTCTTGTTCAGTTTTTCCAGTTTTTTACCAAATCCGATTTGTTAGGATGAGACAAATCTTTATATTTTTGATCTTCACATAACCTTCTCTATGTACTTGAGAAGAACTTCTTCCTATAGACAGTTAACTTGTTTTTGGCAAGGTTTAGAATATCAAGCAGAGGCCTTCTTCTATCCACTTCTGCGCTTTCTCAACAGCTCAAAGCAGCTATTGCATTATCTCATGCTTCAGCAGGCATGGATCTTCCAGAGCAAATTTAAGTAAGATCTACTAATGGAATGGCAACTTCATTGGCAACATTCAAAGGGGCATCCAGAAAGGACACTTGCAGCATGGCCACACAGTCTTTCCATATCTTTATGGGCCAAGATTGTCTTCCGTTCGGTGGTTGTTTATTCTGCAGAATTTAGCACTCAAGTATCATCCTCAATTGAAATGGATGTTCACATTTTATGTACTTTGTCTTCTTTTTGTTATAAATAAATCCTCGGAAGACAGTATTATTTGTGTCCTTAGCACATATTTACTGAAAGGGAACAATTAATCAATTCAAATGTGTGTATTCTCTCACTGTGTAAGGACTTCACAAGGAAGATGGATGAAGAAATAATGACATGACTCCAAACTCTTTCATCTTGCAGGAAGAGCATAAACACATCCGTCTCTGGTATGTGTATTTATCTAAGTTCCTAAAGGTCTTCCTGTCTCCCCTGCAGCTCTGCCTGGCTTGAATCTAGATGAGCAGGGTATGTTTTCAACAGACCTCAGATGTTCTTGGCCCTGGATTTCATAGGTTGTAGGGATGTATATAGTTCAGCTTCATCATTACAAGTGATTTGGGGCCAGATGTAGGTGGCCAAATACCGACCGGTATTTGGCTGAGAGCAATGTAGGTGAGCTGAAACCGACTTGCAAAATAAGGAATCGCAAAACTGCGATTCCTTATTTTGCTCTTGCACTTAAGGATTTGGAAATACCGATTCCTTAAATGCAATGTAAGTAGCACTAAAAAAAGTGTCACAGCTAGGATACTTACCGGGATGCCTAGCAATCGGCCGCCCAGGTATCACCAAACCGCGGCCCCCACCTTCTCTCCCAACTAATCGCTGAGTAATCCAAACAACCTTGATCATGGAAAACCCTCTAGCAGGGCTTGTGTAATATTACAGGCAGGCAAATGTTGTCTAAACTAAAGTCCTGATGATGGTCCCATAACATTGAGCAAAAGGGACCGAAACGTCGACTCCAAATAGTGCTTTCATGACTGTACCATTGTGTTTTATTTTGTTATGTCTAGCACTTTTCTGGCATTTCTTCCATTCAAACACTGGGTTACAAATGGCCAGTTTTGCTCCTCTATCTGCCTGTAAAAAAATGTGTCCTTATTTGTTGTTTGTCCTTCTTGAGTAAGGTACAGGATTGTGCCTAATAACTACTCATTTTTTGATTCCCTCAAAATAAATGCTCTGTCCGGCAAGACAGAGAACAAAAGATAGTCTCCTATCATGGCCTATATTTCATTGTTACTATTAATCCTGATAAGCTAAGGACCCTTGTCCCTTATAGCTTACTTTCCCACAGTCCGCAGCTAACTGTTTGGGTTCCCCTTTTTGAAATAATAGATTCAAGTTACTTTCAGCCATTTCAGATAATTTGTGGAATATCTCATGCCAATAGGGCAGGATAGGCGGACATACCCAAACTAGGTGGAGGATAGCTGCCCATTCAGGTCGACACCTCTCGCAGTTATGAGTGGGGTAACCGCAAGATTCCGCAGAGTCCAACCAATGGGTAGGAAATATGCAGCTTGTGCTGCTTATGCTGCAATGTAGCAATCTTAGTGCAAGCAGTGCTGAAAGATTTAGCGAGAACAGCACCATGCAATGCACAAGAGCACACAACCATTTGAGTAGATTTTGCTGCTGCTCGAGTAGAAAATCTACTTGAGCAGCAGCAAATCTACTCGAGCAGCAGCCCTCCTGCCATGACTGCCCATAACCACCTATGACTGCCCTCTGTTGTGATTACAACATGACACGAAAGCAGGTTGGTTAGTAGGTAGAATTATTCACATTAGCACATAGCGTCACAGCGTCCTTTCGCCTCAGCCAGCAGCCGCCAAACTGACAGAATGCGAGGACACCGGAAAGCAACATTAGAACGTTGGTACAAAAAGGTTCTACAAAGGGCGCATCCTCAATGACAGTGTGATCATAACATACCCCCCTTTCCTCTACACACAGTTGGAGCTAAACAAGGAAGGAGTAGAGGGAAACAGGGGGCAAGTCGTGGAGTGGAGAGATGCATGGAGCAAAACATTGAGCAATGAAAAAGACATTGAACAATAAAAGACATTGAGCAGTGTAATGAGCATGAGGCAATGAAATAACATGAAGGACGGATTACCCCACCATGAAATCCTGCAAGTGTTGAGGAGGTCTCCTGACCGTAAGGGTCTCTGACACGTTTATGTAGCTTGAGAAAGTGAGAATCTGGACTCTCAACATTGAGACCTTGGCTAACACCCAAGTTGTCACCACTGAGGCCTGACACTCGCATCTCTGCACTGGAATGTGAACCCGTAAGCAATTGGTGATCATGTGCTACCATGTAACCAGAACATGAATTTCTATCAACAATGGTCTTGGGTGATTTGCCTCGTGAACAATACTTGGCTACTCTGCGTAAATTCCACTTCTCCCCATTGGTCAACACAACATACCATGGGATTCACCTCCTGGACTTTGAAAGGACCACAGAACTTACAAAGGCCTTTGATCCAATGACCAGATCTGACTTTGACCCAATCTCCAACCTGTAGGTTGACAGAAGAATTCTTCTGAGAATGTACAAGAGTGGGTGCATAAACAGGAGTACCCTCATCACTGCCACACGCAAACTTCCCTTCCAACAAAACCCTGACCCACGAAGGTACTAGCTTGGAAGAGGGTTTCCTTTCTCGCATGGCAACAAAAGGAACCACACCTGTATTAGAATTATCTGTGGTGCGCTAAGCCCACATTAATTTGTTCAAGGTCTCATCAACATCTAGGTTATTGGTGAGAGCAAGACCAATTGCTCCATTAATCATACGGTTGTCTCTCTCCACAATACCATTGGATTGTTGATTATACAATACCGTGAGAGAATGTTTAATGCCACACTCACGTAGAAATTCACACATTTCAGTGGAAGTTAACTGTGGGCCATTGTCCTTGATATGAACGGTGGGAAAGCCTTCTTCTTTAACCCCTTCCATGCTGGTGACGGCTCCCGTCCGTCATGGCACACAGTGTTCGTGTGCTGATGACGGACGGGAGCCGTCACGACCATGCCCGTTATCGGAATGTGCTGCACAGGAGCGGAATTCCGACCGCAGGCAAGGGGTTAAAGATAGACTACAGCACTTTTATGGTGACTCTAGTGGTAATCTCAGGGAGCAGATACATGATCAACCATCTTGAGTGAACGTCCATGACAACCCATCTCTTGCTGGGGTGAACTCCTGGCGTTTTATGTCGGGTCATATATGGGGTCTGAGCTTTAATTTAATACCTGCGGTCCACGACGCAATTGCGTGTCAATGTTTGGTGCTTTGGCTGAAATGGGTAAATCCTGGGGCACAAAGGCTAATACTGGGAATGGGGTCCGCACCTAACAGTGATTTTCAGTGTGTGATATTCTGAGATGGAGGCGCGTGCTTCTCCTCTTCTCCCCCCGTAGCCTCGCAGCTGTTCTCTCTGTAGACGCTACAGACTCGAGGGTGAGGGAGGGTTCCACGCGCTTACCCTGCCAGACGCCACTAATCATTGGAGGGGTGGTATCAACCAACCCACACTGCAGGCCATATGACTGCCACGGTTGCCGCTCTGAGGCCGGGACACTGGACATCGACAGTGAAATTGATTAGTCTGGCCCGGGTATGATTATGCTCTCCCTGGCTATTGACAACCTGCTTCCATCGAAGGAAACTAATTATACCCTTCCTCCTCCCATAACATTCCTCAGGTCTCTGACTCCCCTGTGCAGGTCCCACAGGAGCAGACTGCGGGGCACCTTAGGGATACTCCCAGGGTAAGCTTTCTTGTCAAATCTTCCATTGCTTTTTCATCCAATTCTTCATTGTTTTTAACTCGGCTGAGTCTTATAAATAATTCAGTGTGTATGTTTTATTTATAGGGAAATGCACCTACTTTCTAGAGGAGAATCATACTGACAGTGATCCTTATGTGTTCTCTCCCCTCTTTAGGTCGCATTATTCGAAGCAGGACCAATTTGCCTGCATCACAGACCAACCAAGCTAAGGTTGTATACAAGCTCATTAGCTCACTGTGTAGTACTAGTCACCAAGGTCCTGAAGAATTGCTAGTTTAGCATGAAACATGTCGACCTCACCAGAGGGTTGTAGATAGTTCTGCCAAACACTTCTGCAGCGCTCTATCTCCCCTCCCACCATTTTAACCAAGGGAGTCAGCCACGTTATTAAAAATCCTTGTGGACTGACCCACCTTTTCTTAATCCCCACCACCTTCTCACGACTACAGTCTTTTGCCCTCTCACACGCAGGCACCATATGGCTGGATCAAAAGATCCCCGCTCCAGAGCCCCTTCGCGGGTGCCCGTCAGACATTGCAGCGCCAGTCTGACGAGGAGCAGGACCCATATGATGAAGCATGACACCTAGCTTGCTGGGTGTGTGAGGGTTCTAGTTCCCAAGAGGGGATTCCCCCTTTTTCCTCCCCCTCTTGGCTCTCCCTATACACTTTCACACTCTTCCTTCTCAGCCTTTCTGGGGAACTTTGTGCTTTATTTTGCTAAACTATTGTCTTGGACATGCACACTGGACCCAAATAATAAAAATTGTCCACCCTAAGTTCCTTTCTTTGACTAAATCCAATGAAATCAAGCCAAATGCTATGCCAAACCACACCAGGATCATGGATGGGACTCGGGACAGACTGTGGCCTGACCTTCAACCTCTTCTCACTCTCACTGCATTTACTGCACCATTCAACCCAATCAACCATCTTACTGTCCATACCTGGCCATCAGAATTCACTCCGCAATCATTTGTTTGTAATGGTCTGCCCTGTTACCTTCATGGGCTATGTTAAATAACCTCTTGCAGATGCCATACAGAGTAACTATCCTATCGCCCGCCTGACAATCTGGTCAGCGACAGTTGATAATTCATCAATAACGGCATTAAAGGGTCTAAGACCACTAGGTAATGTGCTTTCCTTATGCCCGCCTTTCAGAATGAGGTTGAGGACTCCCTTGAGAACCTCATCTTGTAACATGGCCTCTGCCCATTCTTCTTTGCTGACCACACCACAACTCCACTGGACAACATTGTCCACACTGGAAATAGCTCCTTCCTTTTCAGTATTTGACACCCCAATTTTGCCCACTTCCTCCCGGTCTAAAGGCAGATGAGACAAACAGTCTGCTTGAACATTGCGCCAACGAGTAATGAACTCAATATGGAAATTGTACTCTTGCAACCTGAAGGCTAGGCAAGCTAGTCTGGCTGACCCTTTCCCTGTTCCACCTGGTGACAGAATTTTAAGCAAAGGCTATGATCAGTGTGAAGGAGAAACTTTTGCCCCCAAACATACGTTCTGAAATATTCAACACCCCAGGTGGCAGCTAGATTTTTTTTCTCTATTGCAGAGTAGTGACGTTCAATAGTAGTCGAGGTGAGTGAAGTGAACACAAAGTTTTCTCAGAAGAACCATCATTCTGAGACATGACGGCACCAATGCCAGTGTCACTGGCATCAACAGTGACAATGGTTTTTGCGTTAACATCAAAACAAACCAGAATAGAATAGCTGCATTACAGATTTCAAGCTTAATGTTTTCAAAACAATTTTGTTGATCGGTTCCCCAAATAATATTAGCACCCTCCCTCATAAGTATCTTTAAAGGTTCAGTTTTAAAGGTTCAGTTTTACTCGCAAAGTTCCTCACAAACTTTGAGTATTACTCGATTAACCCAAGGAAGGAACACAACTGATCTCTGTTAATTGGAATGGGAGCCACATTTATGGAAGAAAGCAAATATCTCTTGGGTTTGACACCATCAGAAGAAATGGAGTATCCTAAGTACTCCACCTCTGTGACAAGGAAAGAAATTTTTTCCCTACATAGAGTTAAACCAGATTCCAAAAGCCTGGCAAGAGTTTCCTTAACCTCAAACATGAAGGTAAAAGCATCTCATGTATGACATAATCGGAAGAGATGTAAAGTAATGTATTTATAGGCTTAAAAGGACAAAAATGGAAACAGTGTGTAAATCTGTTAGCAGATTTAAGGAAGGCGATAATCTCCGATAGGGCCCTGATCTATCAGCATATTGTAGCTAAGTGTGCATGGCTACTGTCCAGTTCGTTTAGACCATTGTTAGACCATTGTTAATGGAGTCCAGAATTTTCATCCACTTGGATTCACGGATGTTTAGTTCTTTTGACCCTCTAAATACATTAGTCTACATCTCTTCCGACTATGTCATATATGAGACGCTTTTACCCTCATGTTTGAGAGGTACGTGTGTGGAATTCACCAAGGAACGACCAGAACTCAGGGTGGTGAATTCAAAGAACCGTTTATTTTAAAGTACACACTCCCGTGACCTCAGCCACAGCCCCAAGAACTGCTGTCGCCTCAGAGTGTCCCCGGCGCTCGCCTTGGAACGCTGGTCGCGGTGACATTCTAAGTGATGTCACCGCGAGCAGCACCATCACATGCAGAGCCGCCGGGGGGAGGCAGAAAGAGGGAGATACCACACATCCCCCTTCCCTGCAGAAATAGAAAACATTAGATAGCACAATGTGCAGGAAACAGAAATGGAGGAAAAGCTTACATTAGGCAGCAATATCAATGGTTACATCATTACATATTGGTTGAAATGCCTGGGAGGTCTGATCACTCTCCTGTTGGGCCTGTGGCCTGGGAGAGGGACGCCTGACGGCCTCCTGCTGGCGAACCCGCTATCCAGACTAGGACCACTCTCCCCCCCCCTTGCACCTTCAGGGACTTCTACTGGAGGGTGGTACTTTACAACTCTCCCTAGGTTCCATATTTTTCCTTCTTGGGTTTTGACTGCGTTCTTGAAAAGTTTTGTGATCTTTGTGGGACTGCTGTACTCTGACCAGCTTGCCTTCCCTGAGGGAGCTCTGATTTTGATGTTGTCACCTACTTTGAAACCAACCTCCCGTGTGGCTTTGCGTTGGTCGTAACCTTCTTTTCTCACCCTCATGGCTTGTTCTTGCTTCCTCAGACTGTCCTTTTCTTTGGTTCGGTCCGACCACCCCTTGTGCCATTCCATCCACCCCGGGGTGAGCTTAGTGTTGGGTGTCCTTGCGCGGAGCAATTCGAACGGGGTGACGCCCGTCGACTGATGCGGCGTGAACCTGTATGCTTCCAGACGCCTCCACACCTCTTCTTTCCAACTTTTGCCACTGGCTTTGGCTAGCTGGATGCTCTCCTTGATGGTTTTGTTAAAGCGCTCGACCATGCAATTGGTTTCTGAGTGGTATAATGCGCATCGCTTATGTCTGATGCCTCTTTCTTCCAGGAAGTCCTCCATCTCTTTCGAGCATAGTTGCACTCCGTTGTCGGTGAGGATGTTGCTGGGGAGCCCCTCTCGGATAAATACCTCCTGCAAGAATCCAATGACGGTTTTCGTCGTGACTTCACTGACGAGTTTTATCTCCGGCCACCGAGAATACAGATCCACGAGCACCAAGATGTAAGGTGTCCGCAGTTCCCCAGACATCGGGCCCACGATGTCTAAAGCCAACTCGTCCCATGGTCCTGACGGGGGCGGCCTACACACCATGGGTGGTGTCTGTTGCTTCAGGACCTTGTCGCTATTGCAGCACGGGATGCACTCCCTGATTCTTCTTTCCGTGACCAGGTCCATATTTGGCCACCAATAGCTCTCCCTGAGTCTTTGCTTGGTCTTGGTGATACCTAAGTGCCCTTCGTGAGCTATCTCGACCAGGTTGTTCCTCACAGTAGTTGGTGGCACGAGCCTTGTTCCCCTGAACAGGCATCCGTCAACAATGGTTAACTCATCCTTAACAGCCTGGAAAGGCCGTAGGTCTTCATCACGCTTGTCACCGTGCTTCCATCCATCCCTCACTCTTCCGCAAACTTCTTCTATGATCTTGTCCTCTTCCTGTGCCTTTCTCCACGTTTCTTCACCCAACGCCTTCTGGATGGTGCAGACGTTCTCAACCATGAATCCTTCTTCATCTTCATCTGTTTTATCTCGCATTTCACTTGCTTCTACATCACTGACGAGTCTGGACAGGCAGTCAGCTGCAAGGTTTTGTGTTCCTGGGACATACTCGACATTGAATGTGTACTCCTGGAGACTGACCACCCAACGCCTTATCCTACTGGAGATGGCATCCAAACCCTTCTTGCTGAACACTTCTACCAGCGGTTTGTGGTCGGCTCGAAGGGTGAACTGCGTGCCCCACAGGAAGTCTCTGAATTTGCCTACTGCCCAGGATACCGCCAATGCCTCTTTTTCGATGACTGAGTAGTTGTTCTCAGATTTTTGGAGTGACCTTGAGGCGAAGGCTACGGTTTCTTCTCCTTCCACACCTTTCTGGGTAAGGACGGCTCCCAACCCTTTTGCACTTGCATCAGTGGTGAGGATCGTTGCCCCACCGGGCAGCTAAGACTTCAAGCTAGGGACTTCAGCAAGAGCTCTCCTTACATCTTCGAACTCGTCCTGGCATTCCTGGCTCCATTTGAATTTGTTTTCTTTTTTCAGCAACAGCCTGATGGCGTAAGTCCTTCCTGCTAGGTTTCTAATGAACTTTCCATAGAACTCCAACATCCCCATGAATGATTTGATCTCGTCCTTGCTTTTGGGAGGGTGACAGATTCACAATGGTGTTTTGCAGTTCGGCCTTGGGACGTATGCCTTCTGTCGTTATCTTGTGACCCAGGAAATTCAGCTCGGCACAGCTAAACACACATTTGTTCTTCTTTACGGTAAGGCCTTGGGACAAAAATCTCCTCAGCACACATCTCAGTCTCTCATCATGCTCAACTTGGTTCTTAGCGAAGACCAACACGTCATCCTGGTAACACAAGACGCCGGGAATGCCTTTCAGGATGTTGCCCATGATTCTTTGGAAAACGGCAGCCGCCGAGACTAGGCCGAAAGGCATCCTTTTGAATTTGTAAGCGCCCATGGGTGTCACAAAAGCAGTGAGTTCTTGAGACTCCTTGTGAAGTTTTATCTGGAAATAGGCCGAGGTAAGATCGAGGGTGGAGAACACCTTGGCACCCTCTAGCATGCTCATCATTTGGGTGATGTTCGGCAAGGGGTATCGGTCGACGACAACCTCTTTATTGAGTGCTCTCAAATCAATGCAGAGCCGGACTGACCCATCCTTTTTCTTCGCTGCCACGATGGGCGCCAACCATTCGGTCGCTTCCACGGGTTCGATAACTCCAGCCTTGCACAGTTTCTCGAGTTCGGTTCTGACCTCCTCCTGAATGGCTATGGGGAGTCTTCTGACTTTTTAGCATAAAGTTTGGGACCCCCTCTATAATTACTTATATGACCAGGGAAAAGAGGGGACTACACATATATACAAAAATAACAAGATTCCCCCATGGTCTACTCTTAGTCTTTTTTTGGCATTGCTCTCAAAATTTTAGCAGTCAACTTTTAGTTTGGTACAGGAAACGACAATGTTTTTACTTTCATTAAATATCTTTTATTTCTTTTTTGAGTGATTTTATCAAAATTATTTAAAACAACTTTTTTCTTATTTTAAGTCCTTTTTTTTGTATAGTGAACATCAATTAATTAGCATTGGTTTAAATCCAAGTGGTTTTAAAAGTGCAAAAGTGAATGACATGATTTGTACAAAATATCATAATAACTTTCCAAATTGAGTGAAAACAACAACAATTACCCTATTGCACACACTACATACATACACACCACACATACCATACCACAATCTTACTCGCTCTAAAACAGTTTCCAAGTTTGAGGTAACACAGATCGTATATGTTAGTATCACGCCAGGTCTACGCGCGTTTCGGTGGATTCGGACCACCTTCCTCAGGACCAGCTTAGAAATAGTTTTAGTCTTCCCTCATCACGAGTGTGCAGGGTATCTGAAATTAAAAGACACACTGTAGTTTACCTGTAACCAAACCTTAATACAAGGATATATCTCTTATTACATATTTTAACAGTCTTTGTAAAAGTCACAGTGACATTAACCTAGAAACATCTAGTTGCGCAGAAGAAAAATGGCACCACTCAAGTGAAAGGTCCAGTTATTCTGGGGGTAGGGCCTTTTCATTTACAAGAATGAGGACATACTCTAATTTTTGTACCATATCCAGATTCTCTATAGGTGTCTTACCCTATACACTGGGAGTTTCATGATGATTGTTACACGTAATAGTTCAAGTTCAGGGTGTTATTTTCTATGGTTTTAGTTTTTTTCTTCTTCTCACCTTTTATTAGAATGACAGCAGATCAACGTATGGTCTTTTTCAGATACTATTGGTGGCAATCATTGTTGGGATTATATCCATATCACCCAAACAAAAAAGTCTATGGTTTAAGTGTCTGGAAATAATTCCAATAACATATCAGGTGTTCGCATATGTATGGGAAGGGTTGTTTTTACCGCTAATCTTTCATCGGGAAGTCTGGTTGGAAATGCTTCATTTCGATTTAACTGTTCAATGGATTCTTCTAATCCTTGTTCTAGATAGAATTAATTATATAGTTGTATCACTTGTTTTCTAATACTTTCAGTCATACCAAATAGCCTTAATCAAGTCTTACCACAATGTTTCTGTCAAGTACGTTGTTAGGGGGCCTGTTCTTTTCTCAGTGCTGGAGAGGCGCAGATTGAGGTGCCTTTATTTTTATAATTCTTTTGTTGTTTGTCCTAAAGATAATAATGAATAGTTGGTTTCTTTTTTTCTTACTGAATTAAGAAATAAAAGGTTTAATCAGTTCAAGTAACCAACCTTGGTAAGGCTCTGTAGCAGGGCTAGCCTTGAGTTTTCTTCCATCCGATTGGACTTTTTCCTAAGCGTCACTCTCAGAGTTTGTTGTTGTGTCTGGGTGAAAAAAGTAGGCTTCGTCATATTCATGATTTATGTATTCGCCTTCTAGAACTAGCCAGTGTGCGTATTTTCGCCCTTCTCTCTTTTAAATAGCTCTAGATGAAAAGCCGAGTGCATAGTATTTGTTATTTATTTATTATCACCTGTATTTTCTAAATAGCCGGTGTCAGAACACTGCCTGGTGGTCTCTAGCTAGCGTTGTCGAAATTGTCAAATAGGCGCGCAGAAGGTTGTTTAGTTTGAAATGGGCTCTGCTCCTAATGGCTACATATGTATATTACATCGAGTGCCTGGTATTTACTTTTAAGATCACTCGCATGGTTTACTATATTGGGTGGCTATCTACTACCTCATGCAATTGGCAAATGGTTTCACTTACGTTTTTACATAATTGCAAAACGCGCCGGAGGTTATTTAGTTACAATTACGCGTGTCTCTTCATTGTCTACGTGGTTTTTCCTTTTTAATATTATACACATCTCGAGGGTTATTTTATTAAGGTTACGCGCGTCTCTTCATTGTCTCCCAATTCATTTTCCCTTATATTTATGATGGTTATTTAATTTACAGACAACCATGCAAGTGGCCTCCAAGGTGGTTAGGTGTTATTCAAGCCCAGTTTTTAAATACCCCATAGGTTCCCGACGCTTACCTGTTCACGGTGTAACATCCCGCGTCTACGTTCTTCCTGATTGGTCTCTCCTTTCCCGAAACTGTCACCGGTAGTTGCGGTTAAATCTTTAAGTAGTGTACACTACCTCCCGCCATGGACTTTTTTCGTAATTTGCCGCACCGGAAGAAGTTGTCTTCATTTCCGGTCCAATTTTAGGCGCCATGTTGGAACGGGATAAGATTATTTATTTCTATTGCTGTTCGTGATTATTCAGATTTTATATATTTACCGACCACAAAGTTAGATTTTAGCGATCTTATTATTGAGACCTAACTTGTTGTTTTTTTAAAAGAAAAGGGAGTTGCGACACTATATTGGTAATATGTAAAGTCCTATTTCGGGTTACTTCTCCAATCTCCTGCGGACGCCATCTTCCTGTGGGATATATGGTTTCTCGATAAATAAGGATTTGAAATCCTATATTATATTATCAGCACTATTATTCTATAATATAATATAGTACAAAGTCAAAATTAGTTGGTATCATAGTGTTAAGATACTACCCAGTTAGAATTGTACTGTTTGAATTGTGCTGTCCAAATTGCAAAGATTTAATATTGGATGGTGTTTTACTGATTTTGCACTGTCCCATTTAAATTGTGCTGCGTACTTAGGCCACTAGGATTTCTAGAAGGCGATGTTGGTGTTATTCTGATTCTGCACTGTCCCATTTAAATTGTGCTACATACTTAGGCCATAAGGGTTTCTAGAAGGCGTGGTAGCAAGGAAAGCTTAGTAGTACCTGACCTTAATCTGTAGATCGTCTGCTGCTGCAGATGGAATGTGACAATTTATGTATGCTTGGTGACGAACCAAGCAATATTTTCATTCAAGCCTCTACGAATGCTGTCAAACTGAAATATCCAGAAACTCTCACGTTTTTTTCGGGTCTGTTCCATAATTTGACCTGGTCTATGTTGGACTTTCTCTAAGATACACCAACGGAGTTCACTTTCATTGTGGTTCAAATCTATGCAGTGTTGCACCAATGGTGCTGACATTTTCTTCATTCTAACTGCAGACTTGTGTTCACTAAATCTTGTGCGAAATTCCCTACCTGTTTCTCCTATATAGGCCAGGTCGCATGGGCACAGGATTGTATATATAACATTACTACTCCTGCAATTTGTTAGTGATCTCAGAGTTACTTCAAAGTTGTTATAGTTAATTGATTCGGTAGTAATAGCAGCTTCACACGCATGACAGGACCCGCATCTGTGGTTGCCTAATACTGGGCTTTGTCCTGACAATGATGTCTGTATATTTCCTATTTTCTGTTTACTCCTAGTGTGGACCAGCCGGTCTCTTAGGTTTTTATTCCTTCTATAAGCCACTAGGGGTTTGGATCCAAAGTTCTCACTCTCTTCTGTTTCCAATATATTCCAATTTTTATTGATTATATTTTTGATTTTATAGTTCAATGGGGAATGATTGATAACACAAGTGATGCGATCTTCGGGTTTCCTTCTTGTGCCAGTAAGTAAAGAGTCCCTGTCATAATACTTTGCTCTTTTAAAAGCTTGCCAGATCATGCGATGGGGATAACCTCTTTTAAGCAGTCTATTTTTAAGTTCTTCTCCATGGCGTTGGTATTCTGTCAGGTTAGTGCAATTACGGCGAATCCTGAGGAATTCGCCGAAGGGAATAGAGTCCTTTTGACAGTGTGGGTGGAAACTTCCAAATTGTAGGATGGTATTTTTAGCTGTGGGTTTCCTGTATAGGCTTACTTCTAAGGTTCCACTACTGCCATTTATCTCAATGTCTAGGAACTCCACCTTATTCGTGTGGTAATTGGAGGTGAACCTTAAATTGGGATCACTTGAATTTAGCCAAAGTATGTAGTCCTTCAGTTGTGCTTCTGTGCCACGCCAAACAAAAAAGATATCATCTATGAAGCGGCGCCATAAATGAACATTTTCAAAAAAGGGGGCCACTTCATTGTATACATGTTGCAATTCCCATTCGCCCATATAGGCATTCGCTACACTCGGCGCACAAGATGCTCCCATGCTGGTGCCCTTCACTTGTTTGTAAAGGGCACCATCATAGTCAAAGTAATTATTCAACAAAACAACCTCAAGGCATTGTAAGATGAACCTGTCCGGTCGGTCATCTGGGTATCTCTGCAGCAGGGATGATACAGCTTGTAACGCCTGACACTGAGGTATGTTGGTATACAACGCCTCAATGTCAAGCGTCACTAGTATATCCCTGCTTGCATCAAATGTAGTTCCCTCTACTTTAACAATCATGTCTCCTGTATCACGGACGAATGATTCATATTTCTGCGTTAAAGGGCACAGGAATTTGTCTACATATTTCGATAAGGGTTCTGTATTTGACCCTATCGTAGAAATGATTGGTCGCATCGGGGGGTTGATTTCATTTTTGTGTGTCTTAGGCAAACCATACAAGGCAGGGGTGATTGGACAAGTTTTGTTAAGGAAGATGAGTTCATCTTCACAGATGAAACCCTCTTCAAATGCATTGTTGGTAAGTTCTTTTATAGTTATGTTTAGCCGCTGCAAATCTCTCGGGTGAGCTGGTCTATAATGTTCTTCTACACTCAGCATCTCTAACATCTTTTTGTTATATTCGCTTTTATCGAACACTGTAATTCCCCCACCTTTATCACATGGTTTTATTATCAAAGCAGTGTTTTTTTCAATGTTTTTGAGGGCTAAGTTTTCTTGTCTCGTTAGATTAAAATTGGACCTAGTCGTTCCTGAAAGAAGACGTGTGATATCTTTTAACACCCTACGTTCAAAGATTTGGACCTCTGGTCCAACTACATCTAGCGTCGGTGTGAAACTAGATGGAGTTTTACAACCCGATAGATTAAGGTTTTCATCTCCTTGTGTTCTACCTTCAAAACATTTTTTGAGTCTGACTTTTCTAAAAAATGCGAACAAGTCCTCATGGAGTTTAAATTTGTTCAATGGAGCACAGGGGACAAATGATAAGCCCCGACTCAAGACAGACATTTCTTCACTATTTAGCTCAGAGGATGATAGGTTGTAAATTGGCATAGTGTCTCCTATTCTGTCTATATTTCTATTTTCCATAGGGTCTACCACCAATACTGTTGGTTTCTCGTCTTCACATATCTTTGCTGAGGTTGAGGGCTCATCGGTTGATGTCCTCCCCTGTCCTGTTGCCAATGCACGTTCTTTCCCCTGTAGTTGCCTCTCGATAAAAAACCCCGAGTCTGAGTGTTTTGATATCCTTGCCTACCCCTGTAAGGGGGTCTAGAGTTGTAACGTCCTCTCCCTGAGTCTTGATAATTATCTGGATCTGAGTCAGAAGAGCCTGTATCTGAGAAGTTGGTATAATTTCTCCTGTAAGTGTTATCATAATTTGGGTTATAACTGGCTTGATGCCCCCCTGATAATAGTTGGGATTAAGATAAGGGTAGATCTTCTCTTTCGTGAACCAACGAACGTCCTTCTTTAATTTATCAGTTTTTTTATTAGTCAAATAGGTTTCAAAATCTTTCATCTCTACTTGAATCTTTTCAAGTTTATTTTTTGCGTCTTCGACTGCACTAGAGGTCTTTAACTTCTCTTCCAATTCCTCAATTTCTTTGCTAAGTGCTGTCAGAATATCTTTCACAGTTTCGATGATAAGCATCATCCAATCTCTGGAGCAGCGGTTTGAAATCAGGGACCACCGCTCCAGAAATTTACGTACTTCAATAAACAAGGCTGGGGCATTACGGACCCTTAGGCCTGATGGTATTACTCCCTCTTTCAAATATGCAAGCATGTAAAATGCATGAGATTCTATACGTTTCATTTTCTTTTTTAGGTTTAAAAGATTTTGCCATTCGCTATTAATTCTATCTAGAACAAGGATTAGAAGAATCCATTGAACAGTTAAATCGAAATGAAGCATTTCCAACCAGACTTCCCGATGAAAGATTAGCGGTAAGAACAACCCTTCCCATACATATGCGAACACCTGATATGTTATTGGAATTATTTCCAGACACTTAAACCATAGACTTTTTTGTTTGGGTGATATGGATATAATCCCAACAATGATTGCCACCAATAGTATCTGAAAAAGACCATACGTTGATCTGCTGTCATTCTAATAAAAGGTGAGAAGAAGAAAAAAACTAAAACCATAGAAAATAACACCCTGAACTTGAACTATTACGTGTAACAATCATCATGAAACTCCCAGTGTATAGGGTAAGACACCTATAGAGAATCTGGATATGGTACAAAAATTAGAGTATGTCCTCATTCTTGTAAATGAAAAGGCCCTACCCCCAGAATAACTGGACCTTTCACTTGAGTGGTGCCATTTTTCTTCTGCGCAACTAGATGTTTCTAGGTTAATGTCACTGTGACTTTTACAAAGACTGTTAAAATATGTAATAAGAGATATATCCTTGTATTAAGGTTTGGTTACAGGTAAACTACAGTGTGTCTTTTAATTTCAGATACCCTGCACACTCGTGATGAGGGAAGACTAAAACTATTTCTAAGCTGGTCCTGAGGAAGGTGGTCCGAATCCACCGAAACGCGCGTAGACCTGGCGTGATACTAACATATACGATCTGTGTTACCTCAAACTTGGAAACTGTTTTAGAGCGAGTAAGATTGTGGTATGGTATGTGTGGTGTGTATGTATGTAGTGTGTGCAATAGGGTAATTGTTGTTGTTTTCACTCAATTTGGAAAGTTATTATGATATTTTGTACAAATCATGTCATTCACTTTTGCACTTTTAAAACCACTTGGATTTAAACCAATGCTAATTAATTGATGTTCACTATACAAAAAAAAGGACTTAAAATAAGAAAAAAGTTGTTTTAAATAATTTTGATAAAATCACTCAAAAAAGAAATAAAAGATATTTAATGAAAGTAAAAACATTGTCGTTTCCTGTACCAAACTAAAAGTTGACTGCTAAAATTTTGAGAGCAATGCCAAAAAAAGACTAAGAGTAGACCATGGGGGAATCTTGTTATTTTTGTATATATGAGTCTTCTGACTTTTGCCACAACGGGCTTGGCATCTGCCTTCAATTTTATTTTGTGACAGTAGTTCTTCAAACACCTAAGTCTTTCCCTGAACACCTCTTGAAATTCACTAGTGATGTCTGCCTCACACTCTTGTATCTCCTGTATCAAAATCTGGGGATTGCTGTTGGGATTGAGGTACACTCCCAACCCCTTCTGAGCATGCCACCCCAAAATGTTGTCTCCTACAGTGGACACATATACTTTCGACATAGTAGACCTGTTTCTGTATTCAATTTTACTCAGGAAGTATCCTTTCATGGAGATTGGGCGCCCTGCATATCCTCCTGGCCTCAGGTCTAACCTCTTCAAAATTATCTTTCCTTTAGACACACGTGAGAACTCCTTGGCATTGATAATAGTTATTCTAGAACAGGAGTCAAACAATGCATCTAGGTCAACCTCCCCTACTTTTATGGTGTCTTTGGGACTATCGCCTTGATCTTCATCAACCTGTGCTGTAACTTCTGTACACATGGGGTTTCTGGGACCAGGCGCCTTCAGCTCTTTTACCTGCACAACCAACTCGTCGCACACTACATTCGTTCTGTCTCTACTTTGCCTACTGGTCCCCTGCCCACTCTTGCAATATTGCTTGAAATGGCCTTTCTTACCACACTTGTTACATGTGAACCTGAGGGCGGGACACTCCTTGTCGTTGGCTAGGTGCCCTTGTTTTCCACACCTGTAGCAGGTGCCTCTGTATGACCCTCCCGGCCTGCCTTCCTTCTGCTCCTTGCCCACTGCCTTCTGACCCTTAACTACCGACACAGTCTCGCATTCGGACACCACCTCACTGACATTGGTCTTGTCATCGTTCTTCTTCTCCCCTGCATCTTGCTTAATCTCCTTGACGCACTGTAACAAGTGCTCTACCTGCTTGGCAATGATAAGAACCTCTCTCAACGGCGGGTCATCCTTAAGCCATAGCTCCTCACGCACTCGCTCCATCCTGCAGGTCAAGACAAACTGGTCCCTAATCCTCTCCTCGCTTGCTCCCCCAAACTTGCACGTCGCAGCTAACTTCCTCAACTCAGACACAAAATCTTCTATAGACTCCCCATCCTTTTGTGCCCTCTTACCAAAGTGGTACCTCTCCATAATGGTACTGGTCTTGGGGAGGTAGTGCAAATCTAGCTTCTTTAAACTAATTTCAAATTCATTCAGACCCCTTGCCTCCTGTGCCCCTAAATCTGGGAGATGGTCTAGGACTTCCTCTCCCTCTGCGCCCAAGTAATAGGCCAGCAATGCAACCTTCCTTTCTAGACCTAAGTTGGGCCCACACACAGTAGCGTAAATTAGGAACACTTTTTTCCATTTTTTCCACAGGATGGTGGGGTCACCTGGGTTGGTTAGGAAGAAAGGTGGAGGGGTCACACTTTGCATGTTTAATTCACAATCAACAAAGGGAAACTTTTATTCTTAAACAGGTACCAACCCCCCGTGTAACTAACTGCGTAAAGTAAGACCCGGAAATCAGAGCCAAAAACGTGACTTAAGGAAGGAGTGAACTATCAGTAAGGACCTTTATACAGGAAAGGAAATGCCTGACCAACCCTGCGCAGCTCTTACTTCCTAACACATGTACGCAGAAAGATAAAATCTGCCCCTTGAAAATTCTACACTTTGTCATCAATGTTAAGAGTCAGCGAGGCTTTCTTTGCGCAGTCTGTCAGGACAGTATTCCAATAAAAGTAGTCTCACTGCTGCACCCTCAAAAGTGCCACTACAAGATGTTTTTCCCTTTCCACTTTGCGCTGCCAGTAGCCCCAACAGTCATACAGGCATGAGGCCTGGATTACTCTGACATAGAAAACACTGTCCTGCTGCGCTCGTAAGCTCCTTTCTCCTTCCACGTCGCGCTTCAAGAGGCCTCTGGGTGTTCCACACACGTTCTGTGCAACAGCCTAAACGCCTTTCACTTCCTCGCAGCGCCGGCAAGTTCACGACAAACAACAGCTCAAGACGCTTAGCTTCAGGAGTGCACTTCAGCTCGTCTACTCCTCACTTTTTGCGCTGCCCTGCGTGCACTTCCCTTCTCTGGACGCCAATGGCCACACGCCACTATCGCAGGGACTCCGAGCAGGGAGGAATCACCAAGTGAGGCCAGGCTTAACACGCCCCTGTGGCAATCAACACACAGCGCTGCTCTGAGGTGATAAGAGGAGCGCGCGGTGAAGGGCTCAAATGCAAGGCTGGGAACTATGCGCCTGGCTCTTGTTACAATTCACAGCTCCGGTAGTGCTATAAATTTCCGCTGGCAGGGGCCGACGTGAACCGGAGGGTCTCCTCACCTTATTAGATGTGGATGTCAAAGTTCGCCATCTACAACGTGGGCGGAAGGTCTGGGGTCAGCGCGCTGGGGCACAAACAGCTGTACCTCACCTCCAGGGTGTCAGTCAGGAGAAGACTTGCACGTTCGTTTCCAGGCACCCACAACTCCTCTGTCTTCCTTCGAGTCGACACTCGTCCCCTTGTTGTGCTGCTCCTTACATCTGTCAGCCCTTCGCGTTTCAATTCGTTTGAAGGTGACTCGTTTTCTTCCCAGTCGGCCGGCTGTGTTTACTCGAGTCAGCTGCTGCAGTTCCGATTTCCTTTCGGCGGCCGTATTTTCTTGGCGTGTTGAGGTCACAGGCTTTAACCCTCGTCGCCAGTGTGGAATTCACCAAGGAACGACCAGAACTCAGGGTGGTGAATTCAAAGAACCGTTTATTTTAAAGTACACACTCCCGTGACCTCAGCCACAGCCTCACGAACTGCTGTCGCCTCAGAGTGTCCCTGGCGCTCGCCTTGGAACGCTGGTCGCGGTGACATTCTAAGTGATGTCACCGCGAGCAGCACCATCACATGCAGAGCCGCCGGGAGGAGGCAGAAAGAGGGAGATACCACAACGTGTCTCTGTTTAATTCACAGCTTGATTGCTTGCTGGACATTTGAATGACTTTCTTGTATTACCCATTATGTCTAGGCTTTCTCATTTATTTTGATCCACTTCTATTTCGTTGGCCCGGCTATTTGATCGGCGCTCATGCTAAATATGTTTGGCTTTCCATATTTCAGTGTGTTGTGTGCTCTTTAAGGATCATTACCCTCCAGTCTACCTTCACCCTCATGCTGGAGAGGTGCGCGACTTGTATTGAATACAATGCCATATGTTTACCGGCCCTCTGTAAAAGAATTGTGTCATTTACAAACATTTTGGGGATGTTTATGCATTGATACAAATAATTTTTTTTACTGTCCCTCCTTAAATACTTTTGACTAACACTGTGTGCACAGTCTTTTTACTGTGGCTGTCTACGCATTCCCGCGTGAGACGGCGTGCATGCGCTCGACGTACTACTCCGTCTTTAAAAGCTGCCCGCCTACCCCCCGGAAGACTTCCCTGTCACGAGGTTTCCCGGAACCAAGCTCGTCAGAGCTGTAAGGTATGCTCATCCTCACCCATTATCCTGTCTGCATTAAGACCCGAGCGCCTCCTAGATGCTCTTTAGCTAACGCTATTCCCTCTGTGTCTTTATTTTGTAGAATTCTGCTGATTCACTCAGTGGTGTGTTTACGCTGACCCTCGTGGTGGCGGGGATCTGGAATCATGTATGCTGGATTTGACTCGCACTAATCCACACGAGTGTAAATGGCTTCATGCCTGTTTCTGGCTTTTCTACTTTAACCGCATGTTTGCTGGCATTTTGGAGCTCAAGAGCCCATATTTGTTTTCCCACATATTTCCCGTTCTCGTGGTTTTGGAGCCGGCTGGCCCATACTTACCCTATGAAGTCCATGGTACAATCTTTCGCCTTTATTCATTTTGGGTTTTTAACCCAGTAAATCTTGTTCCTGTTTTATCGACTATGTTCACCACATTTCCGTAGGTTCCCCTGCCCCTCAACAAACCCCAGTCCTGATGAAGACCCCTTCCTAAGGTACAAGGACACCTAGCTTTGTTTACGGGGTCGAAACGTCGACAACTTTACCCCCACACCAGCTTGCGCCAATTCTAAAGAATAACCGACTAGGCGCCTAAGCATGGTCATGTTTAAATATTTTACTGTTCATTATTGCTTTCTCTGGCTCTGTAATACAGTCAGTGTACAATGGTATTTGAGAAACTTGATCTCACGACTAAGCATTTATTTACCTTTTAACCCTTCCTTAAATCTTTTACACGTACTTCTGCTCACTTCCTTTTACCTTTCCTTCACGTCCTACTTGGGGCACAAATGCGGTTGAATTCATGTAATTTATGTATGATGAATTGCACATCACAGGACATTGTGAATAAATACCAGTGTACCTCTTAAACTGTGGAATTGTTTTGTATATGTATACTCAAGTTGTTTAGTTTTTCTTAGACACATTTAGTTCTGGGACCCCTCTCATATGTACCAGTTCGAACCCAGGTCCCAGTGACTACCATGGGTATACCCTTTTTTCTGTAACGTCAGTCCACAGGACAGCCTCACAAGAATGTTCATGACTCAATCTTACACCCAAAGTAACCCAAATCTGGGTTTGTGGCCTGGACGTGCCCCCTTTGTGCATTCTTATTTACGAAGAATGGCTACAGTAATTCCCCTGGGTGTGAAGAGCTGATGCCTTTTTATGACAAGAAAAGCAGGCAAACTGAAGCCAAAGACTGAATTCTTTTGTGCCACTCTGAGTTTTATACGGTCTTCAAATATAAGGATGCACTCTTGACAAAACCAGAGGATATCAATCCATTAATTCATCATTGGCAATTCAATGGGACACAAGACTCTAAAGAGAAAACCAGAGGGCATGTTTTTAATTATCAAGCTGTTTGCTTTGCAATTAACGTTTCCAGCGGGAGGTTATGTGCATATGATGAAACGAACGAGACTGGCTTGCCTTCTTTTTCTAGCATGCTGGTTTGTTTAAGCCATACAGGCGTGTCGATTAGATAACAGCTACTAGTACAATGTGGGGCAGCAAAGTGTGCTTTGTTGCGTTACTGGACATGCGATCCAACATGTAATGTTCGAAGAACAAAGGTTTGGTTGTTTTTAAAATTTATTTTAGTCATAGAAATTGAAAATGTGCAAGGCTACCTTGGGCTCCCCACTTGAAAGAATTAAAAGGTTAGTTCTTCAGATCGCAAACTCTGGGGTTCGCTAATGGTCCAGATTTCGATGCGCAAGGCCTGCAAAACACTTCCATCCAAGATTAATAATTAGATCTGGTGTTAGTCAAAACCTTTTGACTTCACTAAAATGAATGTGTCACATACTTACTGAAAGGGGCTTTCAGGCAACTATGTTCAGCCTTTGATCTGTGGTCTCATTTATATATTTTTTCCGCCCACTACAGCATACAGCAAGGGGCAATGGGTCTCCTACTTAAGCTACTTGTTAACTTCACTTCCAGTGACTGCATTTTGCTCTTCCACAATGAGCACAGTGCTAGTGTTTTTGTTCTTACTTTATAATCACTTGAGTGCTGCATTTGTTTTTAGAGCCTGAAGTGATAGCAGGACACTTTTATTGTAAGAAAGGTACAGTCCGGTCTCATCAGTTCCGTTATTCTGCCAATGGTGTTGAAAATAGCTGTTGGAGTGTGTTTGTTTATCTGATTTCAGCTACTTCACAGCATATTAGGTTGTGTAGATTTCTGTATTAAGTTATGCCTTCTTTCTTTCTTGCAGTCTTTCCTTTCTTTCCTTTTTTCTTCTTTCTGGCTTTCAATCTTTCTTGCTTTCTTTCTTTCTTTCTTTCTTTCTTTCTTTCTTTCTTTCTTTCTTTCTTTCTTTCTTTCTTTCTTTCTTTCTTTCTTTCTTTCTTTCTTTCTTTCTTTCTTTCTTTCTTTCTTTCTTTCTTTCTTTCTTTCTTTCTTTCTTTCTTTCTTTCTTTCTTTCTTTCTTTCTTTCTTTCTTTCTTTCTTTCTTGCTACCTTCTTTTTTCTCTCTTGGCTTCTTTCTTTCCTTTCCTTTCTTTTTCCTCTCTCCTTTTTGGTTCCTTTTTTGAGCCTTCGTTCTTTCTTTCCTTTTTGCTTTCTTTTTTCCTTTTTTTAATTCCTTCCTTTTTCTTACCTTGTTTTTTCTTTGTTTCCATCTTTTTTTTTAACTATCTCCTTCCTTTGGTCTTTTCTGCTTTCTTTCCTTCCTTCTTGCCTCATTTTATTCCTTACATCCTCCCTTCTTCCTTTCTTTCCTTCTGTTCTGTCCAACCCACCCTACAAATAAACTAGGAAAAACCAGCCGATGCTCTCGCCTGACTCTGCGAGCCCTTTAATAAGCAGAGCTATACAAATATTTACAAGTGTGCAGAATCCCTTCAATGTTGTTCTAACATCTTCAAACAAAGGTTGATGAAGTTCCCAAAAACCAGGTGTAAAATGCTTTATTAAAAACAAGCACGGCAAAACCTTTAGGTCTGTAGCTGGCTACCAGCTTTTGACTTTGTCAGTGCTGTCCAACCCCTACCATAGATACGCTGGCTGCTGGAGTACAGGAGGCTGAGTGAGGTAAGAGCTAATCGGTTTTCAGAGGGGAGGAAATGATCTTTAGTGAGAGGCAGAGTGGCAGACAGTTCACAGACAAGTCCTATAAAACAAGCATTTGCAATGCAATAGGTCTCGCATTTACGCAAATTTGAGCTATTGACATTGCAAATAACAAAGCCTTTTATTTGCGTTTTAGTTTAAAAAAAAGAAATAAACGGCATTGTCATTTACAATGCCAATAGCTTAAACTCGCTTAAACGTGAGACCAATTGCATTGCAAATGCTTGTTTATATAATTTAGCAGAAACTGAAGCCATTTTGTGTTGAGTCTGAAGCAGAACTATTTTGGGCTCTGGAGCAGAAGAGAACGGTTGCCTAAGTGTGTATTCACAATAGGCAAAAGATTTCATATAAATACCAATCAATAGCAGTATATTGATGTGCATGTGTGCTTGTGATGTGTACAAATGCATGTGTGTAAGTAAAGAGAAAGGGTATTTAGGTATATATCTATGAGCATCTATGTTACTGGAACAATAAATAGATCTCTGCTATGCCAGTGAAAATGAGTGTGGCTAAATTAAATATGGTACTGGGGAGAATGTATACTAATACATGTATGCCCTCCCCCATTTCCATTTTATACCACAGAACAAATGTCAGATTTTATGTTCTTGCCATAGAGCAACCCATCTAATGTGGAAAAAACACTCTTCTTCCTCAGAGATTATTTGCTACTATGTCTTTAGAATATACTATCTCTGCTGATGCTCACAAGGCCCACTCAGTGTACCTGCATCTCACTGTACGGATTAAATCCACCATCTCCTCTTAAATTTTTATGATATATAAATGTATTTGTTTATAAATACTAAACAAGCCATACATAAAGTGTGCAAAGAGTAACATGTTATGTACTACCAATTTTGAGTTAGGTAATAGTTCTCATGACACACTTGAGGCTTTGCTTCTTGTAAATCACTTCCCTTCCCATCCAGAACATTGCTGACAAATAATAGATTACACTTTGCCCATAGACAAATCTATAGTTAGATAGATAGATTGCTTTTACTCGTTTTCTTTCCTGCAATTGAAAAGCTTTCTATTAACTAATAGATACAGAAGCTAAAATTGGGGACCATGATATTTGGTCATTTAATGTCAGCTGTAGATGATAGATCCCTGAACAGTGTCATATATGTGCATGTTTGCAGTATGCTGACAGGATTACCAAGTATTCGTTCACACAGTTCTCTGATGGATTTCACAGGCGGTTTTGCTGAGTCCCCAGATAGATCATGCAGTCTGTGTTTTCTCCTTTGCACTGCCGGTCACTGGTGTATTCAGCTGCGTAGCCTTGGACCGTTTTAGGTATGTGCATGTAATTTTCATGATCGAGGTAACTATCAGCGGCAATACTATGTGTCTCTCGGACCTCTTTCAAGTGCTCACCGTCCTTTTTCCCAGCCATTCCCACCCTAGGGGCGGCAATCTGAAGGATAGCCACTGGTGCCACAAACGCTACCTCTGCCTCATCTTCCAAGATCCCTTTCCCAGGCTTGTTTGTGATATGAGTCCTCTTACAGAGGAAGTTGCGAAACTCACCTGTTTGGGTCGGGGGACCTAATTATCTGTGTCAATGGGGTAATTGCTTATGGTTCGGTGGCAAACCCCGGAAGGTTGTTCTAGGCCACACATCTCAGCCTCATGTACTTTTGGGCAGCAAAGGGTGATTGGCCGCTACTTTGTGTGAATTTATCTAGTGACAGAAATATCTTATCTGTGTAAAAGTGGCTAAGTTCATTTAGATTGGCTTTTGGTAACGTATATTGCACTTTGGTCTTTTTCATTAATGAGAGTAAGAAGTTATTGGAAAGGCATGTGGCTGGGGAATATAAGGGAAGCCCGATCATTTGGGTAAGCTTCGGCTAGGTCCAGTCTGAGGCAGCATCAGTAAGAATCTTAACTCTGGGATGGGGCAGGCACACCGGTAGTAGAGAAACTAGGGTCGTACCTGTGGTTCACTACCTCTCAGGGATTGTATACGGTTGTCTTCTGTTTGGGTAATACCACTTTCTAATAAATATCCATGGGTCACCAGATAATAAGTTTTTAGGTCAGGTACTTCAAATCTTCCTTTTTCATATGGAAGAACAAGGATGTCCCACCATATACTGGGCTGTTTGTCAGCCCAAACTAATTGGGTATTAGTGTTCTCAGAGTGCAAAAGAAGGACTTATTTAAAATATTAGAAATGTTAAGAAACAAGTAAAGAAATTCAGGGAGTATAATCATTTTTATGAGTGCCACTTGGCTCCCTATAGTCAGGTCAGTACTATACAAGTATTTACTTACTGTGTCAGTTTGTTTATGGCTGGGCTGTAATTCATTCTGACGCTCTCTTTTCTGTGCATATGGATATATATACCTAAGCATTTGGTAGATCTGGTGACACAATGTCTTGAGAATACCATCTGTCAAGGAACACAGCTCTGTTTTGTCCCAATTGATCTGGGTCGCAAAATATTATCTATATCTTATCACTTCATGGATCTATGGAGATGGATTCTTTATAGTGTGGCAAACAAATGAAAGTATTTTCATCCAGGTACATAGATAGCAGTATACAGCCTAAGTGGAAAGCAAACCCTCTCTGTAGAAACATCCGTATCACGTACCCTGGGTAACTAAGAATTTTTCTGTCTCATGCAACACACATGAGGTGAGATACTACTTACATATCCGTGTCACTTCCATCGATGTCAATAAAATCTGCATCTTGCTGTCTAGTTCCACCCGTAATCTAGCCAGATATAGCATGGCTTTTTTTATTTTATGCCGCGGGAGCATAGAGTATGCTTGATGTTGATGAAATTGCATCTAGCTTCTTGGACAGTTGGTGTAAAGCCTGGAAACATTTATATCTCTGATTTCTTATGCTACAGAGGACCCTTCTCTTTAGCAAGCTGAAGCACTTCGTTTTGATCCAAAAACTAAGGAGAAATGCAATGAGGGACCACAGGGAACTCCAAGTATGGGCCTAGGTTGGAGACATTGGTATGCTCTTCTGAGAAAGAAAGCGGTGGAAAGAGATTCTCTGCCAAGAAGGTCAGACAGCAATGTCTCTGAAAAGACATCCAGGCTCACCATATTTGCTGACTCAGGTATTACTTTGATCCAGACATTATTGCTGCAGGAGCATGCTTCTAAGGCTCTGATTAAGAGTTGGTTGATGTATTCTGACAAGTGAATAAACATCTGTTTACACAGAGTTCAGAAGTCTAAGTTGTTAAGTATTTAACTCATCGTTAAATTCCTCAACCTTTGTTATATTTTGGCCGATATTTCAAATGGGAAAAACATACAATATTTACTGCATCATGCAAAATGTGCATATCATTCCCAGCCAACTCATAAGATGTGTTATTTATCTCGCCTGATAAATAGCATAGCCAGTGGTATCATTATTTATCAAATGCGATAAATGAAAACTTAACTCGTAATCTTTCTGCCATCATCTGCATCAGTTTTTCAAGCTAGGATACCTTCTCTGCTGTGGCTGCTGAGTCGCCATCAATGTCAGAGTTCCTCCTATCCACACTATCAATTCACAAATGTTGTCTTTCCAGGCACTCTGTAAGGCGTTCAAGTCAGCTACTTAGTGCTTCAGTTTTTCCATCTGGTGAAACTAGACATGCCTTCAAGTCCAGTAATAGGGCCTCAGTGAATGCCCGAGGGAAAAATGCTCCATCCCACAGAGATCCAATACCAGTCCTGTCAACAGTGGGTGGGTGGTCGCTGGCCACCCGACTCTCAAATGTGAGCCTGCTCTGTTTTTTCTACTCTGCTTTCACCATTCTCATGGGTGCTAGGGTGCCCAGGGGGCCACAAATAGGGGTGGGCGGAGTTTGCAGAGTCCCACCTTGCAGAATTCCACGGAGTCACAAAATTCCTCCACCGCAATATGTGGAGTTCCACGTTACGGGCAGAGTTTGCCAGCACACCCGTTCGTGTTCCATTGGGAATGCGGAGTGCGTCTGCGCACTCCAAATATGCACAGGGATGGAATTACTCAGTCCTAAGGCGTGCTCGCATTCTAAATCACAAGTGAACAGCACTACGCAGTCCGCATGGGCGTGGCCATTTTGTTTTTCTGCTTTCTCTTATGGTGCTGGGCCTAATTTTTACTCTCTTGTTAACCCCTTCGCTGCGGGAGTAATTCCCCCACGGTCCGGGGGGACGGGGGGTGTGCGAGACGCTGCGGTGCTCTTGACGAGCCCAGCTCATCATGAGTCATAGTGGAGCTGTGCTCATGACGAGCTGGGCTCGTCACGACCCCGCCCACTGATTAATTTGCCTGCACAGGCGGGGAATCAATCGCGCCTGGGCAGCGCGGAACCGTTATGATGAGCCCAGCTCGTCATGAGCAAAGCTCCATTGTGACTCATTACGAGCTGGGCTCGTCATGAGCACTGAAGGAGTTAATCTTTGTCATCCTCCTGCTTTATTAAATTTCTACCCCTAATTTTTACTTTTTACAATAGTATGCGTCTTTGTGTATTTTACATTTTTGTTTAAATTCTTGTGTGTTTTTGTGACTTTTTTTACTTCTCCTTCTTTCCTTATTTCTTTCTTCTTTATTCTAATTTTCTTTGCCGTCTTAACTAACTAAGCGATTGCAGACTGTTTCTTCTGTCACTATAGTGAATCATTGAGTAGTGCATTCTCTCTTGGACTTTGTTTATACATCTCATACAGTTCCTGGTTATTTAATTGCATTCACAGTCATGATATGAAGTATGCATTTAGGCATTGCAAAAAAGGGAGACAGAGTTGGCTCTTCAAGGTTGTTAAGAAATGGTAATTTAATAAAATCAAGGATCCTTAACTGCAATACATTAGTTCTGAATGTAGTTGTTGTTAAAGAGATTTGGAATATGGATGCAACAACAGTTGATAGACTCAAGTCGAAAGAAACTAGTAGTACTATAGGTGATCTGTTTTAGTGACTGCGTTTGCTTTTCATAAAACATTTTGTGGAGATTATTAACAGAATCACTAGTCTATTTGTATTTATCTTCTAAATTTCTTTCATTAGCATCTAAGGGCAAGAAGAGAGACAATTCCGAAGGTCCGAGGAAGTTGGTCAGTTGGTGCCGACCACCGGCGCTGGTGCCGAGGGCTTTGCAGAGCCAGTATGTCCGTTTAGGATTGTTGGAGACTCCTTTGGGTAGATCTGTAGAATCTTGGGGTATTTATTTATCTATTGGAATGTTGGTGCTATCTATAGTGATTTGTGAAGATTCAGATAGCAGGCCAAAGTAAGCTACTTATGCCTAGCTCTAACACAATTCAGTTCACAAGACAGTGGCCATGGTCATCATGGACCACACCCCCCAGTGTAGTGTGCTACAAACCCCTTTATTTATAGTTACAGTACACCACCAGTTTCCAATGACAGTGCAGCATAGCCGGAAAAAAAGTATGAGGTTCTACTCGCATTGCATTTGCCACCCAACACCTAGGTTTTTTATTGACCGTTACATTACGCCTGGCTTGTCTAACTTTATGAACCAACCAATCAAATGCTCAGAGTGATATTTGAAATATACGTACTAACTGACCTCTAGTCAGCATTGCTGTTGTATTTGGGGTAGCGTATGTGGGATCTAAATTATGTTTAATATTCTAGCCACACCGAACATCAGAGATGCCGGTTTTGGTGCTGCTGCAGGAGGAAATGGCGACTGCTCAGTTGTAGGAGGAGAAGCGGCAGCAGGGACGGGCACTGGTAACTCACATATTTCTTGCACATACTAAACTCACTAGCTATTGCCATGACGTTGCTCGTCATTGTCAATAAAAAATGAATGTGAGGTGAACCCCACTCAGCTTTACCAGCTATATTTGTGGTTGAGGTATAACTTATTATGGACTGTTCTACCTCCAAAACAGCAACATCTCACATAATGAGCTTTGATGGCTTGAGGGAGACATGAAATAATGGATGGTAACTTAAAACAAAGGAAATGGTATATGAGTAAAAGTGTCAGTAGGCCATTCTTGGCATGTGCCACATTTAATCATGCGATGCACATGTAATGGGATTACAGAAACTATATCATGGTTTCCCATAACAAATTAATTTACACTTGTTCGGATTATTCCTTTTTGAATTGAACCATGACTGAATAAGCCAAAGATGATGAATCGATGAACAGTGTGGCGGCCCCTCTATTATATATATAAAAAAGCTCTAAAATACCTGTCTAACTCTCTGCAGTAGAGAAAATCAAGGTTCCTTTCCTTGGTTCTTGCCCTTCAGATGAATTTGTTGGAAAATCTGATGGCTGGGGATGCCACAGAGTAAAGTGGGAGTAAGTGCATGATTTGATATCAAGTTTGGCATATGGAAACACAGTGACGAATGTGCCAAATAAAATCTATATATTCTCTTTCTTTACCTGTAGTGCAGGCCATTAGATTCATTTTCCTCAACGTCTACTTATAGCAGACAGGATAATATTTTAATATTCACATTTCATTCATACGGTGTATCACTGATGTAGTATCTCATTTACTATTCATTAGCCTCTGTGGAGTAAGGGTATAAAGAGAAAAGCATTTAGCGAAGAGCAGGGCCATTGGAATGAGATAATTATCAACAACAGATGCAGTCAGTAGTAAACTAGCAGAGGCTCTAGTCAGCAATGAACATGGTTTCATTATTTTACACACAACTTTTACTCCATAACAGTGTTTAACGCTGTACTCATCTATGAGAATTCATTTATTTTTCAACTCTGTGTTTATAGTTACTTAAAATCCTTTAAAAAAACAATAATCCAATCATTATTTGTTTTATCCTGTGATGTTGTTCTCTGCCAGTCTGCCTGTTACTTTCTGCCACACAGTCACTGCATTTTTTTTGTTTGGAAATAGGTGTGGGTAAAAGAAAACATACAATTGGCCTTGTGATTCTCCTAATCATCACATCAAATAAATTCCAATGGCCTTAGGGGACCAGCAATGTACTACTACTATGCCACACTGCTCTTTAAAACAATTGTTCGCACAGAACATTATTCACAATTTGACTCTTTTGTTTTTCTCAGTAAAGCTGCTCCTGCTTGTCCAACCGAAACACCCGACAGGCATTAGAGAGTGGGCAATTTGCTGCGGCAGAGGCTGGAATGTATCCATCAGGAATACCGACAGCTAGTGGTCCTGGAAAAGGGGGAGGAGGAAATCAACCTACGGCTCCCAGGGCACCAGTGCAGCCGGTACCCCGCAGCCTCCAGCTTCCTTGCCAACCCATTGTCAGCACCGCTGCCAGCCAACTGCTGCCACCTCCACCCCAATGACAATAGTCCATTGCTGTGCCACATCCTTTTTACAATAGTATGCGTCTTTGTGTATTTTACATTTTTTATTAATTCTTGTGTGTTTTTGTGACTTTTTTTACTTCTCCTTCTTTCCTTATTTCTTTCTTCTTTATTCTAATTTTCTTTGCCGTCTTAACTAATTATTTCCTAACCCAGTGCCATGGCAGAGAATCGGCTTCCATACAGGCCAGGTGTGCCCAACGGGTGATCTTTGGAGAGGGGTAGGTGGTGGCACTAGTTTATTTTGTGCAGCGCTGCCTCCCCTCCATGCTGACAGGACTGATAGTGGCTACTTCTTGCGGGAGTGTCAGTGGCACTTTCAGTTGCACTGGGGCACGTGCGCCGGTGCATGCATCACACAAGCGAAGTTTGGTACACTTCCCAGTCGCTGAAAAACCCGCGAGGCCTACAGTCTCAACTGGGAGCAGGGGCTGCTCAACCTGCTAGGCATCGAGAGACCAAGGCTCGGCGAATATTAAATATTTGTTGTGTTTGTGTTCTACAAGGCTAAAAAAAACTCAGAAAATATCATTCTGCTCACGCTCAGAGGTAAGTAATGTTTAGTACAGTTTACGGTGGTATATTAAAGTTTCTGCTAGTCATGTACCGCTACCTAATCTCATTCATCAGGTGCTCGCTTTGGCTGATTCATTAAGAAGCGATTGCAGACTGTTTCTTCTGTCACTATAGTGAATCATTGAGTAGTGCATTCTCTCTTGGACTTTGTTTATACATCTCATACAGTTCCTGGTTATTTAATTGCATTCACAGTCATGATATGAAGTATGCATTTAGGCATTGCAAAAAAGGGAGACAGAGTTGGCTCTTCAAGGTTGTTAAGAAATGGTAATTTAATAAAATCAAGGATCCTTAACTGCAATACATTAGTTCCGAATGTAGTTGTTGTTAAAGAGATTTGGAATATGGATGCAACAACAGTTGATAGACTCAAGTCGAAAGAAACTAGTAGTACTATAGGTGATCTGTTTTAGCGACTGCGTTTGCTTTTCATAAAACATTTTGTGGAGATTATTAACAGAATCACTAATCTATTTGTATTTATCTTCTAAATTTCTTTCATTAGCATCTAAGGGAAAGAAGAGAGACAATTCCGAAGGTCCGAGGAAGTTGGTCAGTTGGTGCCGACCACCGGCGCTGGTGCCGAGGGCTTTGCAGAGCCAGTATGTCCGTTTAGGATTGTTGGAGACTCCTTTGGGTAGATCCGTAGAATCTTGTTGTATTTATTTATCTATTGGAATGTTGGTGCTATCTATAGTGATTCGTGAAGATTCAGATAGCAGGCCCAAGTAAGCTGCTTATGCCTAGCTCTAACACAATTCAGTTCACAAGACAGTGGCCATGGTCATCATGAACCACACCCCCCAGTGTAGTGTGCTTCAAACCCCTTTATTTATAGTTACAGTACACCACCAGTTTCCAATGACAGTGCAGCATAGCCGGAAAAAAAGTATGAGGTTCTACTCGCATTGCATTTGCCACCCAACACCTAGGTTTTTTATTGACCGTTACATTACGCCTGGCTTGTCTAACTTTATGAACCAACCAATCAAATGCTCAGAGTGATATTTGAAATATACTTACTAACTGACCTCTAGTCAGCATTGCTGTTGTATTTGGGGTAGCGTATGTGGGATCTAAATTATGTTTAATATTCTAGCCACACAGAACATCAGAGATGCCGGTTTTGGTGCTGCTGCAGGAGGAAATGGCGACTGCTCAGTTGTAGGAGGAGAAGCGGCAGCAGGGACGGGCACTGGTAACTCACATATTTCTTGCACATACTAAACTCACTAGCTATTGCTATGGCGTTGCTCGTCATTGTCAATAAAAAATGAATGTGAGGTGAACCCCACTCAGCTTTACCAGCTATATTTGTGGTTGAGGTATAACTTATTATGGACTGTTCTACCTCCAAAACAGCAACATCTCACATAATGAGCTTTGATGGCTTGAGGGAGACATGAAATAATGGATGGTAACTTAAAAGAAAGGAAATGGTATATGAGTAAAAGTGTCAGTAGGCCATTCTTGGCATGTGCCACATTTAATCATGCGATGCACATGTAATGGGATTACAGAAACTATATCATGGTTTCCCATAACAAATTAATTTACACTTGTTCGGATTATTCCTTTTTGAATTGAACCATGACTGAATAAGCCAAAGATGATGAATCGATGATCAGTGTGGCGGCCCCTCTATTATATATATAAAAAAAGCTCTAAAATACCTGTCTAACTCTCTGCAGTAGAGAAAATCAAGGTTCCTTTCCTTGGTTCTTGCCCTTCAGATGAATTTGTTGGAAAATCTGATGGCTGGGGATGCCACAGAGTAAAGTGGGAGTAAGTGCATGATTTGATATCAAGTTTGGCATATGGAAACACAGTGACGAATGTGCCAAATAAAATCTATATATTCTCTTCCTTTACCTGTAGTGCAGGCCATTAGATTCATTTTCCTCAACGTCTACTTATAGCAGACAGGATAATATTTTAATATTCACATTTCATTCATACGGTGTATCACTGATGTAGTATCTCATTTACTATTCATTAGCCTCTGTGGAGTAAGGGTATAAAGAGAAAAGCATTTAGGGAAGAGCAGGGCCATTGGAATGAGATAATTATCAACAACAGATGCAGTCAGTAGTAAACTAGCAGAGGCTCTAGTCAGCAATGAACATGGTTTCATTATTTTACACACAACTTTTACTCCATAACAGTGTTTAACGCTGTACTCATCTATGAGAATTCATTTATTTTTCAACTCTGTGTTTATAGTTACTTAAAATCCTTTAAAAAAACAATAATCCAATCATTATTTGTTTTATCCTGTGATGTTGTTCTCTGCCAGTCTGCCTGTTACTTTCTGCCACACAGTCACTGCATTTTTTTTGTTTGGAAATAGGTGTGGGTAAAAGAAAACATACAATTGGCCTTGTGATTCTCCTAATCATCACATCAAATAAATTCAAATGGCCTTAGGGGACCAGCAATGTACTACTACTATGCCACACTGCTCTTTAAAACAATTGTTCGCACAGAACATTATTCACAATTTGACTCTTTTGTTTTTCTCAGTAAAGCTGCTCCTGCTTGTCCAACCGAAACACCCGACAGGCATTAGAGAGTGGGCAATTTGCTGCGGCAGAGGCTGGAATGTATCCATCAGGAATACCGACAGCTAGTGGTCCTGGAAAAGGGGGAGGAGGAAATCAACCTACGGCTCCCAGGGCACCAGTGCAGCCGGTACCCCGCAGCCTCCAGCTTCCTTGCCAACCCATTGTCAGCACCGCTGCCAGCCAACTGCTGCCACCTCCACCCCAATGACAATAGGCCATTGCTGTGCCACATCCTGCAGTGGTTGGACACTATCGAGGGCGGCTCACCTCGATGGAGCAGAGCATGGACCAGCTCCAGACCGACATCTGTAATGCCCTCTTTGAAACCTTTTTCAAATAGTTTGTTTTGGTGGGTGAGATTTGTTGTTTCTTGGGACTGGACGGAGAGGGTGGGAAGGGAGTGGGACTTGAGAGACTTTCTTGAACATTTTGAGTTTTGGGTCTTGGGTCAGTTGTGATTGAGAGAGGGGTAGGCATGTTGTTTGGGTGGAGATGGTGGGTTGCTTTGTAACTGTAAAAAAGGGGAAACTATTTAAAAAAATCTAAATTTACGCCTGAAGTAGTTTATTTTACTTTTACATTGCACTG
This sequence comes from Lissotriton vulgaris, assembly GCF_964263255.1. NCBI lineage: Eukaryota > Metazoa > Chordata > Amphibia > Caudata > Salamandridae > Lissotriton > Lissotriton vulgaris. The sequence goes on from NC_141691.1 coordinate 1,571,899,430, forward strand.
CTGTCTTGTAGTAGTTTTACGCAGCCTGTTTATGTGCTTGTAACTTAAGACTAGAGATAGTGTATCACTTAGCTGTAGAGTCTAGGCTTATACTTCTCTCACTATCTTGACCCTTATGGGGACTGCTGCCATGATGAGATGACCTAGGCTATATTGTGTTGAGGTCTGAACTATCTAGATAAAAAACAGTTGCAATTAATTTATTTCTTACTAAGTTAAATTACATTCACACTATTGAGTATATGTGCAGCAATAACAGGGGAGGCATCAAAACTTCACAGACAAGGTCCCTTTTCCAGTTCCATCCAGGTGAGCCCCAACTCTATGATTGATCTGAATGATTGTTTGATAATTATCCATCATAGGCAAAAAAATGGAAGTAGAAAAACTGAGCAAGTGGGTTATATATTTATCAAGGATTTACAAACAATTGACACTACCTGAGTGTGACGTGATGATGTTGACATAATCAGAATGCCTGATTGTGCTAAAATAGAAAAAATAGCAATACTAGTAACTTTTGGCTAAAGTGGAGCGAGCAGTATTATTTGTGAAATCAACAAGTTATCAAAAATGGACTCAAAGTCTGGAGTCGACAAGCTTAGGTTAGGTTTTTACGGCTAGACAACACAAGGCCTTAATGATGATGCTGATGACTGATGTTCTTCATTCTATATCTAAAACACTATGAATAATTTTTAATGCATGGGTTGGTAAAGGGCTGGTGAGGGCTACTGCTTCAATTCTACAGTGAGTTGGTATTAGTTCCACCACATCCCACCCTCCAAGTGTGTGATCCATTGATGGTGTAATTTAAGCCACACCTCAATAAATCACACAGCTCGGGAGAAGAGTGTTAGGGGTTTGATGAATGGATGGGTAATGGGATTTGGACAAAGGTTTGACAAAGACAAACACTACAGCACAAGGCCAACATTCATCTGGACAACATGCACCAGCACATCATTCGCCATCAATCTGTTGTTAGAAGGAAACAAAGGAATGAGTATGACAGAGTAAAGATACAAGCATTGTAAACAGTCCTTCTGCCCCGAAATGTAATTTAGGATATGTGTAAATGTTCTGTCTTCTAAGTTATGGATTGAACCCACCCAACCACTTCTCTTAGTTAATATGATTGTTAAAAGAAAAATAATATTGCATTGCAAAATTGGGTGGTGCGTCTGCATTCTTCTTCGGAATGTCCACTCTATGTGGCCTCTCTGACCTGGGCCAGTTGGTAAGCAGGAGTGTTGTTGAAAACCGCTAGCTTTCACCATTCATTTGAGAAGGAGACTAGAAAATGGCCTGCAGATTGTGAAAGAGAAACAGTATTTTAGAGTCAAGGGGAATGACAGATGGAAGCTTCATGAGGAGTGTATCAAGATAAGAAGACTGAGAGATAGAGAACTGAAAAACAAAAGGGGGACTCAGAGTTTAACTTTTGCCACAAGTCCAACACACACACACAGAGCAGAATTTCGCAAATACACCTCTCTCTATTCCCAACATCTGAGTAGTACTAGGCCTTAGACTCTTGGTTTACCTTTGAACTGAAGTCAATGCTCAATAAATTCTTACTTCTTCCTGTTGATGAGGTAGTCCTGCAGCTCCCAATCCCCCCTTCCATGATACTCCTCCAGTCCTGAGTGTCTCCAAGTAACCCTGTACCAGACTAGTCATCATCATCATCATCATCATCAAGAATCGTGAGGACCCGAGCAAGATAGACGTGGAGTACAGTGCATTGCTGTTGAAGAACAAGTAGAGAATGAAACTGATTTGCAGAATTTTGCATAGGTTTTTGTTTGATAGCTAAAGTGACTCTTCTGGTGTCTGATGAACCAGAAAAAAGGATAACACCCCTGCAATCAATTAAATCTGGCTAAGTGTAAAAGGGCTGATCATCACTCACAGGAAAAAAATAAGGGCCCATCACTCAAGCACCAAACAATGCATATCAATAATTATCTCAAGAAATTTCTCATATTACAGTTCAACAAACACCCTCCCTGAGTGTCTGCCACCACATGAATCATCAATCAACTTAAACCATCACTCACACTATCAGCCACTCACCTTTGCAATAGTTGAAATTACCTCATCCAATCCAAGGCACATACGGGTAGTTCAGGTATTGGGTATTCAATCATCTTTGATGCAGGCAAAACATTAGAGTTTGGTATTGGCAAGCAGTCCTGTACAAAATAAATGATTTTATGGGGCAGCCGTTCTAGAACTAAGCGATGCAAAATGGGATAGACATTAGGCAATAGGAATGCAAGGGGGCAGGCATTGTCCCCAATGTCATTAAAGATTTGTGGAGGCTTCTTCAATACACACTGGTCCAACTGCAATCCGGCAATATCTATGTGACTAATAAAAAGGATGTGAGGCATCATAAAAGTGACAAACAAATAATAATGTTCCCTTTCGCTATTTTTATTGTTGTTGTTTTGCAATGAAAGAAATAAGAGGCATATTAACAAGGAACAGGGAAAATTAACGCTAAGGGCGCTTAGAGTTAATTTTTTTAACGCCTGCTATCGCTGGATAATATCGCCTGGTTATCACGTTATTAACAATGCTGACCGCCTAGGCAATAAAAAAATCCAACGATAGCGGCATTTTGGGAGGTTATCGCTGCTAATGCAGCAATAAAACTACATGGATAGGGACATCCTTGTCGATAGCCCATGGTGGACTTACCCATGTAATCCACCTCTCATTGGATTACATGGCTAAGTCTGAAAATTAGCAGACGTAAAAAAGCAGCGTTAACCGTGGTTAGCGCTGCTTTTTTTGTCTCTAACAAGGTTAGCGTGAAGCTTGATAATAGAAAAAATGTCGCCTAGCGACATTTCTCCTAATATTTTATACTGGAACGCCCACTTTGCATCTCATTTGAGATAGCAAAGGGAAGCGTAGTGAAAAAGGGTGCAAACATGCGATTTTGCATGTTAGCACCCTGTTGTTGATAGGGCGATATTTTTATCTCCGCTTCTTTGGCTTTTAAAGCCAAAAAAACTGAGATAAAGCCCTTGTTAAATGCCCCTAAGTTCAACGAGAACATTTTAAAAGTTCTATGGGGGCACTGCCTTACTTAGTCTGGAAAGTAGGGTTCGTCCTCAAACTCAGGTGGTTCACCCAGAGGTTGGTCAGCTAACAAATTTGATTCAATTTCGGACCAATCACCCTCTCCCTCCTCCTGTGCTGATGTTTCATGAACCATGTAATTGTGTGAAATAAAAAGTTGGTTCATTTTGATCATAGTCAATCTCTCCACATTTTGAAGTGAGAGACTGGTTCTTCTCACTGTGATGACTGCACCAGGTGTACTGAACACTCGTTCAGCAGATAAACTGACGACAGAACAAGACAGATACTTTATTGCCAGCCTGCTGAGCTCCGGCCAGTGCCGCATTTTCCCATACCAATACATCAATGGATTTTGATCCACATAGACCGCATTTGGATTATCCAGTTACTCATGGAACTTCCTTTGGATGGTCATAGGTGCCGCCACTTACTCTACCTGTTTTGCAATCATCTCTGCACTGAACTTGTGCCCTGCAATTGAAACCAATACTATGCTAAGGTTGGGTCTGGTCCTACTTTTACTGTTGTTGCCGGTGTCCTGGTTGAATGTGTTGTTGGCTGCTGTGGGACAAGACTGCCCTCTCTGGAAATTGAAGGTGGCACAACCAGAATTGCGGGTGGGACTCGAAATTCCAGCCGTTTTCTTCCAAGTCTCCGGCTGCAATCCACCACTTGTATTTTAAAAACCCCCTTTCAGAAACAAGAATGAAAGTGGGAAGCATTGTTTTGTACCATGGATCAAGTAGTGTGGCACATATGTACTCTTTGAACTTGATGATGTCATGTTGCAGCCTTATATTAGAAGCCGAGCGCAGGACTAAGATCTCAAACAAGAGATGTGCTTCTGTGTTTTCATTCACACCTGCAGGAGCAAACCTTTTTCTTCCTTTTTGAGGAAGCCTTGCGCCACAAGGTTGATGGAATGGGCCAAACACAGGTCCCTGAAATAGCCTCCGTCTGGCATAGCCTTGACTATGTTACTACCATTGCCCGTGGCAACAAATTCAATTCTAAAACGTCTGGGTCACAGTCATTCATACACTTTGCTGGTAAATTCCTTTAAGATGTTTATAGCTGTATGTGATTTCTCCATGGCGAACATGGCCACTGTTGCATGCCAGCGAAAACTCTTAAAACTTTCTTCAGGGCCAAGACCTGAGGATATCTTTTGCTTTACTCCTGCAAAAAAGATCCAGGGTGTAGTGATGCGTATGTAATCAGTTGCCTGAAAACTGGTAAGGTTGATGGTATGAACACCACTTTGCTGCAAAGCTTGTCCAACGATCTACAGCACAGCATAATGCTACACTGGAACAACCACTGTGGCAAAATATGTCCTACTTGGTACCTTCAATTTTGGGCAGATGGCTGCCACAAATTCTAAAAACCCCATTTCTTCCAAAAATGAAAAAGGGAGGAAGTCCAGCTCTAATATTTTTCCCAGCTTCCCATTGTACAAATGTGCGGTTGGGTGGTTCAGCTCCTAGGGCCCCTCCTGCCTAAACATACCCATAATAGTAGCCTGAATTTTCTTCTTTTCTTGAGGCACTGCCACAGGCGTCTTTTGAGAAGTAGATGCTAGTGGTAGATTCAGTGTGCATTGGGGGGCAGTCACTGTCTGCTGCGGTGTCTCTATCATCTCCCTCTGAGTCTTCTTGTATGCTTGTGAAGTCCTTGACGGGGGTGAATCTGCTTGCACACTACTAGTGACAAGGCTGCTTTGCATGAAGAAGATGTCGCCATCTTCTTCCTCATCAGCATCCTCGTGATTGGACTTGTAGCTGATGTACCCTGGCTCTCCCCACCACCATGACCATGTTCAGCAATTTTTTTCAGGTGCTCCTCCCACTTGATTGCCTTCAGTAACATAATGTATACCAGGCTTTTCTCGACGAACAGTTGTGTGACAAATGGTGCATATTGCAATGTGCTCCCCTGCTTTACTAACTGCAAAAAAGTCCCAAACTGGGGAGGAGTACTTTTTTACCAGGCCACTGCCAATGCCTAAAGACGAACTGGAGGTAGATGAACATGTTGTTGATTGCCTCTATTCTTCTCCTGAGGCAGGGGTTGGTGCTGGGTGCAGCTTGGGGTTTGCAAATATGGGAGCTGGTGGCGTTGCTACTTGCTACCTGTGCCATATCCCTCATGGCTAATTGAATAGCAATGTCAGGTTCCTCTGTGTCACCTTCCACCTATGACTACCTCATCATCGTCATCCTTCTCTTCATCCATTTCCATAAGCCTAAGTCTTTCTGGAACTTTTCTTTTCCCTTGCCTCTCCTGTTGTCTCCTGGTCTTTGTTGAGATCCACTCCATGTCCCACTCATCATCATCAGAAGTGATGCTTGGAGAAGATGATGCTGTAGTACCCTTTCTTTTCTGTGCTGGAGATATGGGAGACAATGATTATAAAAGAAGAGGTTCAACTTCTTGCTCTGAAGGAAGCTCAACTTCCTGTTCTGCTCCAACTTCAGAGATATCCATTGGTGGCTGTGGCTGCTGTCCACTTTGCTGTGTTTCCTGAAAAGATTGTGTACTACTTTACGAACAGGGCAAATCAAATTCAACATCACTACTCTTCAGTGTCGACATGATTGTGCTGGCTGCCTCACTGACAGACATGGTCCCAGGCTTAGGTTGATTCAGAAGTGCTGCCCTCAGCTTGCCCGCCGGAGGCCAGTGCGGCAGGCACAACGTTCCTGAAAAAGCTTGCAGTCAGCATTACAGTGGTGGAAATCTGCTTCTTCTGCTCTCCACTAGCCAATTTCTTGGCAGCACCTTTCTTTGAGGCCACCTTGAAGCTGTCAATTGGCAGGGGTACTTAGAGTCACAACAAGCTGAAGAGATGACAGTGTTGCGTAGTCAGTCACACATTCAGTCGTGCACAGGCCATCTGTCTGGCAGTACTGTGAGTGATGTATTTTCTCTTGTACGCATAAAAGCAAACATGCTAGAAAAACATCAGTGAAACATGGCATTGTTGCAGTTCAAGTAATAGTAGAAACAAACAATATAATTTAGTGTGGTTACTTAAGTTATTATAAATAAATAACAATAGTTTACAGTGTTAAGTCAGAAAACAGAAAGATACACCAACATAAACTTTCATAGCGACTGTACATTCATGTACCACCTTGTAAGCTTATTGGGATGGCAGCAGCCACAATAGGGAAAGCACCTCAGACCAAGTCTCAATGGTATTTGACTGCTCACAGTATAAAAATATTTAGCAATTTACCAGCTGATAAAGTATGCTGACTCTATAATACTTTACTGCCTCAGAGACCAAGAGGAGGCCTCCAGCCCTTCCCCTGCAGTCTGCTGGGCCCTTCTCTCATCAGTGACCATCTTTGAGGCTTCCTCCCCAACAGTACAGCTGGAACAATTGGGAGGACTGGGTATTGGTGAGGCCGTGTGTCCAAGGCTGCTGCCCCTGTGTGATCCCCTCAGACACCCAACTCAGGGAGCTGCTTGCGAGGGCCCTCTCATGCAAGGTGATAGCTACCCACAATATGATCTGTGCTGACAGCAGGTAGCGGGTGCGATTCTCTATTGGCAGAGGGCACTCAAATCACCATTGGTAAGAAATAAGGGGGTGATTATGAGATTGACAGTCCATTGCATTACCAAAACTGCGGTGGTGTGGCGGCTGCCACCGTATCAGACGTCCAACCACCCTATTTTGAGTTTGGCAGTTGCACCACTGCAGGCCCACCGCAACTGCCAGAAACCAACATTGCCTTGCAGTGTTGCAGCGGTGTGAGGCAGTAATATGCCGTTGGTGCCTTTCTGCACCGGCAAACATATTACGTGTTTTCTCACTGGTAGATTCAGTGTGCATTGGGGGGCAGTCACTGTCTGCTGCGGTGTCCCCATCATCTCCCTCTGAGTCTTCTTGTATGCTTGTGAAGTTCATGACATGGGTGAATCTGCTGGCACACTACTGGGGACAAGGCTGCTTTGCATGAAGCAGATGTTTCAACTTCTTCCTCATCAGCATCCCCGTGATTGGACTTGTAGCTGATGTTCCCCGGCTCTCCCTACCACCATGACCACGTTCAGCAATTTTATTTAAGGTGCCCCTCCCACTTGATTGCCTTCAGTACCATAATGTGTACCAGACTTATCTCGATGAACAGTTGTGTGGCAAATGGTGCATATTGCTATGTGCTCCCCCGCTTTACAAACTGCAAAAAAGTCCCAAACTGGGGAGGAGTACTTTTTTACCAGACGAATTAGAGGTAGATGGACATTTCGTTGATTGCCTCTATTCTTCTCCTGAGGCAGGGGTTGGTCCTGGGCGCAGCTGGGGGTTTGCAATATGGGAGCCGCTGGTGTTGCTGCTTGCTTCCTGTGCCACATCCCTCATGGCTAATTGAATAGCAATGTCAGGTTTCTCTGTGTCACCTTCCAGCTATGACTACCTCATCATCGTCATCCTTCTCTTCATCCATTTCCATAAGCCTAAGTCTTTCTGGAACTTTTCTTTTCCCTTGCCTCTCCTGTTGTCTCCTGGTCTTTGTTGAGATCCACTCCATGTCCCGATCATCATCATCAGAAGTGATGCTTGGACAAGATGATGCTGTAGTATCCTTTCTTTTCCTTGTTGGAGATATGGGAGCCACTGATTATAAAAGAAGAGGTTCAACTTCTTTGTCTGAAGGACGCTCAACTTCCTGTTCTGCTCCAACTTTAGAGATATCCATTGGTGGCTGTGGCTGCTGTCCACTTTGCTGTGTTTCCTGAAAAGATTGTGTACTACTTTACGAAAGGGGCAAATCAAATTTAACATCACTACTCTTCAGTGTCGACATGATTATGCTGGCTGCCTCATTGACAGACATGGTCCCTGGCTTAGGTTGATTCAGAAGTGCTGCCCTCAGCTTGCTCGCCGGAGGCCTGTGTGTCAGGCACAACTTTCCTGAAAAAGGTTGTAGTCAGCATTGCAGTGGTGGAAATCTGCTTCTCCTGCTCTCCCCTAGCCACTTTCTTGGCAGCACCTTTCTTTGGGGTCACCTTGAAGCTGTCAATTGGCTGGGGTACTTAGAGTCACAACAAGCTGAAGAGATGACCGTGTTGCGAAGACAGTCACACATCCAGTCGTGCACAGGCCATCTGTCTGGCAGTACTGTGAGTGATGTATTTTCTCTTTTACACCTAAAAGCAAACATGCTTGAAAAACATCATTGAAACATGGCATTGTTGCAGTTCAAGGAGTAGTACAAACAAACAATATCATTTAGTGTGGTTACTTAAGTTATTATAAATAATTAACAATAGTTTACAGTGTTAAGTCAGAAAACAGAAAGCTACACCAACATAAACTTTCATAGTGACTGTACATTCAAGTACCACCTCGTGAGCTTATTGGGATGGCAGCAGCCACAATAGGGAAAGCACCTCAGACCAATTCTCAGTGGTATTTCACTGCTCATATTATAAAATATTTAGCAATTGACCAGCTGATAAAGTATGCTGACAATATAATACTTTATTGCCTCAGAGACCAAGAGGATGCCTCCAGCCCTTCCCCTGCAGTCTGCTGGGACCTTCTCTCATCAGTGACCATCTGTGAGGCTTCCTCCTCAACAGTACAGCTGGAACAATTGGGAAGACTGGGTATCGGTGAGGCCGTGTGTCCAAGGCTGCTGCCCCTGTGTGATCCCCTCAGACAACCAACTCAGGGAGCTGCTTGCGAGGGCCCTCTCATGCAATGTGATAGCTACCCACAACACGATCTGTGCTGACAGCAGGTAGTGGGTGTGATTCTCTATTGGCAGAGGACACTCAAATCCCCATTGGTAAGAAATAAGGGGGTGATTATGAGATTGACGGTCCATTGCATTACCAAAACTGCGGCTGTGTGGCGGCTGCCACTGTATCAGTGGTCCAACCGCCCTATTTTGAGTTTGGCAGTTTCACCACTGCAGGCCCACCACAACTGCCAGAAACCCAACATTGCCTTGCAGTGTTGCAGCGGTGTGAGGCAGTAATATGCCGATGGTGCCTTTCTGCACTGGCAAACATATTACGAGTTTCCTCACTGCCAGCCTTTTCATGGCAGTGAGCCCGTTATGAAAAGGCTGGCAGTGGGGGAACTAAGGGTGCCCTACAGTGCCTCAGGCCATAGGGATGCATGCAAGGGGCACATGCTGTGCCCCCCTGTATGCATGCATCCCCTTTCCTGCACAGCATGGAATGCAGTGTCCATGTCATGCAGGAACGGGCTTTGGAGGTCCCATTGCAGTGCCTTTTTCAAAGGTACCGCAGTGGGACCTCCAAAGAACTACTGGTCAGACAACGAGAAAGTTTGTAATCTGGCAGGCAGCCGGTGGGGCACTTTGGCAGTGTGAAAGTGGGGCTGAAGCATGGCGGCTCCGTTTCCACACTACCAAAGTCATAATCAGGTCCTAAGTCATGGCACACCACAGGGGGAAGACGATATTAGCCAAGCATGATGCGGAGCACATCAGAGTGCAGCCATCTTTTTTGCTCACCAGGCCAGAACCCCTACACTTCTAAAGTTACTCTAAAACATTCGAGTAACTTTACTACTTTTGGCTGATCTGAGTATAAAGTTACTTAAAATAGTACACTTCTTAATCTTCACCACATGGAAAAGGGATAGGAGTCTTTTTATAAGTGTAAGATGCTACTGAATAAAAAATTGGTAGCAAGTCTAGCACCACACCTGGCCAACAACTTAATTTTTTTAAAATTAAAATAACACAATTAATTATAATATAATTAAATGACTTTTAAATAAATCTATTTATCAACTTTTAATGATTGGTAATGCATAATTAAAAACATTCAGCTGGGAATTTATTTTATAATGTAATCTTGAGAAAAGTATTTTGAATGTAATTTGATTTATTTACATTAATTAAAAATATTTGTAACATAGTTATTAAGACCGAAGCATTATTTCTACATTTACAATAATTATGCAATGTTTAACATTAAGATATGTTTACAAACATTTTCCAACATTTATTTAACAAAAATCCTTCTCTACATAATCTACTTTGTGGAATTCTCTACCCCGACTGTGGAGATTTCCCTATGGTAATGTATAGATTATTTTTCCCTATATCTTACCCTACAGAGGACTCTTTGTTGATGACAGAGTCTCCTTATACTAAAGGATGGATAAAAGTAAAAACTTTATTTAACTTGGAAAAGGTTAGTTAAACTATTTTGTATGTTAAATATTAATGTGAATTAATTTTCTAAATGTATTTTAAACGTAAAAACTGGGGCCAAAAATGCTAAAGGAGCATTAACAAAATATTTACTTGAGAAAAAGGGTATTTAAAATGTATTAAACTACATTAAAATTAATTTGGAAGCTTAAATTAAAAAATAAGTTCCACCTAAAGTATAAAAATAAAAAATATATATTATGCATTAATAATTATCAGAATTGTTATTTAGAGACCAAAACGTAATTGCAATATTGCATAGCTAAATGAATACATGTTTTGTTTGTATATATTTTTTACATTAAATGATATGGATTTATATATTTAAAAAAAAATTAATTAGTGTAATAAAAACATGTTATTTTAAGTCGCTAACTCCATTGATTTCTATTGGAGGGTGTTGCTGTCCCAGTGGTTGGCCATTTGTGGTGCTGTACCTACTTTAGCTCTGAAATGGAGTTCTTTACTACTGTTTTGGGTCCATTTTGGCTGTAGTAAACTTTAGAAGTGCAGTTTGTGAAGAGGAATGCCCTAATTATTTTGTGGGTGGGTAGATGTTAGAATTGGGGATCTCTAGTTGGCACAAGTAGGTAATTGTGAAAAATAGGGACCCTCTCCTCCAGTCAGAGTAAGGGGGATTACACTCCCAAAATAATCACTGCTCACCCCCCTGGTAGCTTGGCACGAGCAGCAAGGCTTTACTTCAGAGGCGTTGTAAGTTAAGTATTTGTGACCACATACATTAACCCAGTGGCAACACTACAAAAGGACACAACACAAGGTTATATATAAAAAATAGGTATATTTTATATACAGTTACCACAAGACCAAGAAACGACAAAAAAAATCCACAGTACTATTAGATTTCAAGATTTCTTTTAAAAAGGCTTAAATCAAGGTTCTGTACGAGTCGGTAGCCCAGACGGGCTACAGCGTTGTTGAAAATAACACAGATTCTAGCAAATGCAGCAGACCGCGTCGGTACGGGCCCAATCAAATGTCGACAGACTCAGTCACAGTACCTTTTACTTTACGTGGCCGGCTTGGACGTGCGAGCAGGTTCCGGTGTTCTTCGCAGTGCAGAAAGGAAGCGTTGCAGGATGCGTTGCCCCTCGATGCAGTGCAGACAGCGGCCTGTTGACAGAGTTGGTGGATCCAAGGCTTGCGTTACAGGGCGAGACGATGCTTCGATGCGGTGCTTGTAGCTTGCAGTGCGGCGACAGAGCCGGAGTTCGGGAGCTGGCGTCGATCAGTCCAGACAGTGAAGCGAGTCGGACGGTGCGCCGTGAAGCATACGAGGGGGTTCCCAACTCGGGTGCGGTCACAGGACTCGGAGTCAGCAGCAGGGATCGCGTCGCTCAGACCAATTCGATTCGGTGTAGCGAGGCGTTGCACGTCGCGGTGTCTACCAGTCGCGGTGCAGGCTACGGCTCGGTGACGGCGTCAGGACGGAGTCGGTGAGCGCAGAGCTTGTGTTGTTCGAGGCGAACGTTGCTTAATGCAGTGCCTTCAGGACACCGGGCCAGTCGTGAGAGTCGGTCACAGCTCCCTGCTTCTGTAGCCACTTGTTTCCATCAGCAATTCACAAAGGCTGGTGAAGTCCACTGGTCCTGGACCTTCGGTCAGGGGCAAGCTCTCTTCCAAGCCCTTGGAGATCTTTGCACAAGGTGAAAGAAAAGTCCTCAAAGTTCTTTCTCCTCTCTTTGGCAGTCAGGCAACCACTGCAGGCCAATACCCCAAGCAGCTCTTTGGCTTGGGAATAATCTCTCCTCAGTTTCTTCAGGTTCCTTCTCCTCAGCAGAGGTATCGTCTTGTAAGTCCAGAAGTGATCTAATTTCTTGGGATCAGGGTCCAGATATTTATACCCCAAAATCCTTTGTTCTCTGAGGGGAGAGGGGCCTGTGTCTAGCCCAAACTAGTTCTGAAGCACTCTGTTTACCAGACTTCTCCTTTCCTTTCACAGCGCAGGGCAGGCACATCAGACGCCCCACAGGAAGTGGAGCCTGCATTGTGGAAGGCAAGTACAGCCCTGGAGCACTTTGTTGACAGTCTTCCTTCTATTCTTTCAGTGTGCAGGGCAGAGACATCAAACGCACCACAGGGGCTGGAGTCAGCCCTGTGGGGGGTGGACACAGTCCTATTCAGGTCCCAGGTGCAACTCCTCCCTCCCATCTAGATGCAGATCTCCCTATTCACCACTGGGCTAACTCATTCCGTCTCCTGGAATCCCCAAGCCCTGTCACTCAAACTCCAAAGGAATACACAACCTCGCAGAGGCAGGCTTTAAAGGTTAGGCAAGCAAATACCTACTTTCTAAAAGTGGTATTTGCAAACACAGAGGGGTCGATTCCAATTCGGGAAAAAAATCGTCCATACGATTTGTATCCGGAGCCCTCTCCGTATGAATCGTACCGGTCCATCTGAGTCGCATAGTACGATCCGTATTCTGTGAATCTGTCCGAATCGCCGCGATCCGTACGTATTGCAAGGCTGAAACCGTGAACCGTACGACTTGTACACATGCCGTATGACTCGTACACATGCCGTACGACCCGACAAGTATGATCCGTACCGGGGTATGAGGACGAGATTCGCAAGGTCCACATCAGGTAAGGGCGAGTCGTACGGAAAAGCACACAAACACATACACACCATACGGTCCGTACACCCCATGATCGCAGGGGTATGGTGCGTACCCCTGCGATCATGGGGTTTACGAGTCTTACCCCATGTATGATGGGTGTATGAGCCGTACCCCATGTACAATGGGTGTACCCATCGTACATGGGGTACGGCTCGTACACCCATCGTACATGGGGTACGGCTCGTACACCCATCGTACATGAGGTACGGCTCGTACACCCCATGATCGCAGGGGTACACACCGTACCCCTGCGATCATGGGGGTATGCACCGTACCCAGGGGGGCCGTTCCGTACCTGTTTCGGCACAAACTCTGCTTTTACGGCTGTTTTCAGCTCCCGTAGAAAAAGGGTTGTACGGTGCGTACCCAACACATATCGTACTTGCTGGGTCGTAAAAACCAGCCGCAAACCGTACAGATGTCGCGTATAGCAGGTTCCGAGGGAGAATCGTATGGAGATTAGAGTCGTACGGTCTCTGTACGACTCGTACTTCGTCGTACGTACGGGGGACGTGGCAAGGTACGATTCGTACAGGAAAAACGTTCCAAACGGCTATTCGGAGCAGTATTTCCCAAATCGGAATCGACCCCAGAATGTTAAAACCCACTTTACTAAAAGATGTATTTTATCATTCTGAGTCCAGGCATACTAAACTCGAATTTGCACCATGTCCTCTGAGTCAGTTAGTATTATAAAATGTAATCATTTTAACAGCCCATTCTGGCATATGGAGAACAGGTAGCCTTGCAAAAGTAGAAAACGAAAATGGCTGTAATTCACTATTAGGACATGCCAAACACATGAGGGCTTGTCCTACCTTATACTTACAATGCACCCTGCCCTTGGGCCTACCTTAGGGGTGTCTGATATGAAGAAAAGGGAAGGTTCATGGACTGGCAAGTGAGTGCACTTGCCCAGTCAGCATGACAGTACCAGACTGCACGCAGGCTCTGCAATGGCAGACCTTAGACACATTTTTACAAGGCCGCTTCTGTGGGTGGCACAGCCAGTGCTGCAAGCTCATTAGCAGCATTTGGATTTACACGCCCTGGGCACACTCAGTGCACTGTACTAGGGTCTGACTAGTAAACCAAATAGTCAATCATGGAATTACTAATTAATACATCAATTTAGAATAGGGAGTGCATAGTCACTTTAGCACTGATCAGCAGTGGTAAAGTGCCCAGAGTCATAAAATAGCCAACAACAGGTCAGAAAAAATATAGGAGAAAGGCCTAAAGTTCATGGATGACCCTGCAAAAAGGCCCAAGTCCAACAGTAGATGTTCCTACCTAAACTCCTCCCGGACCCTCCCGCAACCCCTCTTTGCTCATCCCTATTTCCCTCCCTTTTAGTAGTAAGCATTTCTCATTTTCTTGTCACTTCTCTCTATAGCTACCATATTTTCTACTAAAACATGTACTTAAAAGTGCCAAGACTGAGCACTTGGGCAGAGATCTCTGCATCGAAAACAACAGAGGTGGCGGTATAATCTCTACACATAGGTTTGTGAATAGCAGTTTTTGAAATTAAAAAATGTACTACAAAATGCAGTTTATGATTAGGCTCCTCGGTTTTCTTTGTAGAGATGCTGTTAACAAACACAGACATTTTTTAATGAAAGGAAATGTTATATTCCAAAACGGAAAATGACAACTGTGCGACTAGAAGTGGGTGTTCCCAAAGGAGTGTCAGAAGAAAAGTAGTGCAACTGAATTGAATGACCACACAGTCATCTTGTTTATTCACAGTCATTGATACTGCATTTCTCACATTTATTTGCATATTTATTATATTGTATTATCATGTAAGTTTAGGCACGTGCACTACTATTTGGCGCTATGGCAGGTGAAGTGAAGGAAGGGAAACATTTTCATGGAAAATAATTTCATTTAAATGAAAACCGAAAGCAATTTGTAAAATGTTTCTGATTTCCAAACTCCCCACATGCGGAGTCTCCACAATGTGAAAGCGCATAGGATTAACTAAAACAGGAGTATGCCACCTGAAATTTTGGTAAGGTGTCGTAATTGGCCCGTCCGTGTTAGCGATTAGCTGAACCTACACGTTGTCCTCCTTAACTTGACTACATACGATGAACGCCATTTTGAATGTTGCGGCGGCCATCTTAGCTCATGAGCGGCCTTGTGGCCGACGTGCCCTTTAGTCCTTTGTCCGTTCCGCTGACCACTCACATCTGCCCAGCAACAGGCTATTTTTAGTATTGGTCAAGCCACACATGCGCAGTTCTCACTGACCCGTAAACCTTCAGGAATGTGTCCCAAACTGACCAGTGGGTTTGAAACCCTCCAATAAGCTGGCAGTATTCCAAAACATGACCATATATGTCTCTAAAACTGCGTCTTAGCTTGTGCCGCCTGTCTTTTATTGCCCCAAAAGTGTATATAAAACGGGGTCACACCGGTGTTCGGTGTGATACCTCTTGCAATACCGAAGGGTGCTGTTTGAGTGTACCACCACCCCATGGGGTTTTAATAAACTTGTTCTTTGCCTTTTACAGCTTCCGTGCCAACAGTTCTTTTGTGTATGTGGGTAATCTCTGGAGCGTGTAGGCCTTGGGAACCCCGAAATACTTCAATTGGCGACCCAGATGGGACTCATCGGCGACTCGGATGCCCGAAGGAGAGGTCGTGACGAAGGCTTGGAAACTCGCCATGGACGCGCACTGCCACGAGTGACCCGAGTCTTGGCTGCCAAGGTGTCTTTTCCTTTCCTTCCGATCTGACCTTCCAGGTGGCGCCGGTCTCCGACTGAGTTTTCGAGTGTCCGCTTCACTGAGAAAGTGCCGTTTGGCTGATTTGGCTTACAAGACCTTGGCAGTTGGAATCTGGACTTTTGAGAATTGGTAAGCTTTGTGTTCGGTAAGGTAGTCTTCGGACGCTTACTGAAGTCCTGAGATTTGTGTTCGGTAAGGTAGTCTTCGGACGCTTACTGAAGTCCTGAGATTTGTGATCGGTGAGGTAGTCTTCTGACGCTCGCCGAAATTTGTGAACTTTGATTTGAGTTAGCTAACATTTTGAATTTGTGACCTTTGAACTTATATGTGTAGTGCACTTCACATAGGCAGGCATGTAGAGATGTTTCTCTAACCTTGTTTTTTCCCTTTGAGCGGCACAATCGTGTGAAGAACTGTAAGTGCCATTTGGTCTGGTGTCACGCTTTCGTGATACTTTTTGAACATGCCTGTTTTCAGCAAACTCCGGGGAATGTGTTGCTTAGGAGATGATGCATCAATTAGGTTAGCGGAATCACAGCCGGCTCCCCCAGAGGGAACACCAAATAGGGAAATGTATATCAAGCACGGCCTTCCACCTATTATGTACAGTAAATTATGGCATAAGTATACTAAGGCCGATCCCGAATTGCAATGGCCCCTACACGGGTCATACGATTTGAGTAAAATCCAATTTGTCGAGCAATGTATGTTTCAACGTAGGTCCAGACAAAATATGTTTGATTGCGTGCGAATGTGGGAGAAAGCGGCGCGTGAACGAATGAAGCGTGAGGTTGCCTTGGCGGACAAAGAGCAGCGCAAGGCTGCTCGGGATAAGGCTTTACAGCTTGAGGAGAAGGAGGCTCAGGAGAAGAAAGAGAGGGAGGAACGGGAACGTAAATTGCAAACGACTGGTCAGTTTCCTATTCGCCGACCGCTTTATCCTGTCCTTAATAATGAAATTGATGATTTTTCTTTGTTAGATCGGTCACCGCCTCCGTACGTTTCACCGACGGCTCCGGCTGCGGATCCTGAGGATGATGGGCAGATTCAAGTGAGCCAGAAAGGGGTATCGGCACTCAGGTTTACTGCGGAGAGGTCCGCTCATTTGCGCAGTTGGGCTCGTAAAGTGAATAAGCATTGTGTTACTCAGGAACAGTTGGTAACAGAGAAACAGGGGTGGTCGGATCTTGAATTAATGTATTTCTTGTCCACTTTAGCGGATGAAGTTGTCAATGCATATCGTGAAGTTTCTGAAACGTTAGAGCCTAAAGTTTTGTCAGTATATCGTGAGAATTTAGCTAAAGGTGATTTTGATCTTGCAGATGTGGATGACCTGTTCAAACAGTTGATCGCGCTGCGGGATGAGACAACGTATTTGCGACAGGAACTGAAACGGAGGAAAAAGGAGTCCGAGCCGGGAAACGACGGGGCGGTTAAGGAGTGTTCTCTTCGTGGTTCAGATAAGAGCTCTGCGTTGCATGTTATGCCTATGCGTGAAGCCGCGCCTTTGTATGTTCCACCAAAAGGGGAAGGTACGGATGACGATAAATTGTCAAAGGATGCGAAGGGATATTTTGTGTATAATTGGGTGTATACACCATGGAATAGAGCAGATGTCATGGCACTTAAAAATTCTTTACCTGATCTCCGAAAGAATCCAGCGGCATTTTATGAGGGGGTGGAGGGGGCTATATCGTCTTGTGTGATGACTCTTGTAGATATAGATTTGTTTTTTGGGTTGATATTACCACCTGACATGTGGCGGCAGATTCGTAAAAATAATGATGAGACAATATTGGGAGGGACATGGAAAGAAATAAATGCCGCAGATTTAGATAGGGAACCAGCATGTAAGCCCTGTCAGCTAATCCTAGAACTCCCGGCCGCTATTTTGCGTAAATTGAAAACGCTTGTTCCCGCCAAAAAGATTGATTGGACCATGTTAACGTCGTGCAAGCAGAAACATGATGAAACGGTTTCAGATTTCTTTACGCGCTTCGAGGAGGCCTTTCATGATTACAGTGGTCAATCTTTAACAGACGATACGGGTCGGCATCTGTTTGTAGATAAGTACGTAGCTAATCTCCTACCGGAGATTGCTAAGCGATTGAAATCGAGCGAAAGTTCCTGGGCCACGGCGACCCCTGCGTCTTTGTTAACTATGGCTCAGTACTATGAGCGGCAGGAGGTGGAAGCTAAAGAAAGTGTGGAGAAAAAGGCGAAGGAATTGAAAACGAAGGTGATGTTGGCGCAGGTTCGGGGAACACAGAGCAGAGGGAATGATAGAGGTAGACGAGGTGGAGGAAATGCGTCGTTTGGTCGTACGGACATTGCGGAGGATCAGTGTGCTTATTGTAAGGAGTTTGGGCATTGGGCCGACGATTGTCCGGTACTTCGTGAGCAGCGTAGTCAGCGTGGTCGAAGCAGTGGAAGGTCAAGAGGAGGTTATACGGGAGCGAGAGGTGGCGGAGGTGATCGTAGACAGGTTGAGGAGAGGGGCCGTAGCCAGGGCGAACGAAACACGTTTGATAGACGGAATCAATATCAGATTTCGGAAGGAGAGAATGTGGAACACCAGGATTATGTGCATGCATAGGATTGCGTAGGATGGGGTAAGGAATCAGTTGAAGTGCGGGTAGATCAGCAAGGTCCATATGTAACAGCGGGTATTTTGGGCTCTACTGATAAATTTTTAGTCGACACAGGAGCTACTCGTAGCGCTCTGTCGAAAAACTTGGTTCCGAGGGCTCCCCTGTCTGGCGAAATGATTACGTGTGTAGGGTTCGATGGCACACCCTCCCCCAGCCCATTGTCCAAGCCCCTTGCACTATGCATTGACAAATATTTTAGCTTTGGCCAATTTTTGTTATCACCTCATACCCCAGACAATATCCTGGGCATTGATTTGCTTAAATATTTTCGAGCAACAATACGTTGCGCTCCAGAGGGAGTGCGGGTTATCTTGAATGACAACTACCCTGACCCTGATGATTGTATTGAGCCCGACAGATTTTATGCCATATTGGATATCCCTGCTTTGGCCTCCCTGCCACACACATTGTGGGCGACATCGGATACGGATGTGGGAGAGATGCGCATTCCACCAATACGCATTACTGTTAAGGAAGGGGCCCCTCTACCACGAGTGCCACAGTACAAGATCTCAAAGGAAGGTGAAATTGCACTGACACACATTGTTCAGGACTTGATTTCTGCAGGGGTGGTGGAGGAGGTCCCTTATAATGTTTGTAATAGCCCTATTCTACCGATTCTAAAAAGAGATTCAGATGGCAAGATCTATCGATTTATTATTGATTTGCGTGAAGTCAACAAAATTGTCATTCCCCAATATCCAGTGGTGTCCGATATTACGACCTTGCTCACTTTGGTTCCCCCGACGGCCACCACTTTTACTGTTATTGATCT
Source organism: Lissotriton vulgaris (assembly GCF_964263255.1). Lineage (NCBI taxonomy): Eukaryota > Metazoa > Chordata > Amphibia > Caudata > Salamandridae > Lissotriton > Lissotriton vulgaris. The sequence continues at coordinate 1,571,918,545 of NC_141691.1, forward strand.
AAAGAATGCGTTCTTTTCTATCCCTGTTCATCCAGATAGTAGATATCTGTTTGGTTTTACGCTCAATAATAAATCATATAGATTTTGTCGTGTTCCTCAAGGATATACTGAGAGCCCTAGCATCTACAGCCAGGCTTTGAAACGACAACTAGATTCCTTTGAATTGCAGTCTGGCGTTGCGCTCATCCAGTACGTGGATGACCTTTTGCTTGCCGCCGACACCTATGCACAATGCGAACAGAGTACACTTGCATTACTTTCCTTTTTGGCACAGAACAATCACAAGGTTTCCAAGAAAAAGCTTCAATATTGTAGACCCCAGGTGACCTACCTTGGTCATCTGTTGTCTAAGGAGGGGCGGGCATTAACATCTGATCGAATTCAGGCGATTTTAGATACACCAGTCCCCCGCACGCAGAGAGATGTGCGTGCCTTTATAGGGTTGACATCCTTTTGTAGGCAATGGATCATGGGTTTCTCACGCATCATAAAACCTTTGCTAGCATTATTGTCAAAGACCACACCAATGCCTCTTGAGTGGACAGATGAATGTCAGAAAGCTTTCGAACAGTTAAGACAGGCCCTTTGTTCCGCACCCGTGTTGGGAACACCAGACTACACAAAACTTTTCACATTATATGTACATGAGAATGATGGGTGTGCATTGTCAGTGTTAGTGCAGTTACACGGGGATAAGCAGAGACCATGTGCATACTTCTCTGCCATTTTGGACCCTGTGGCACGAGGGCTGCCTGGGTGTTTTCGAGCAGTAGCGGCAACAGCAGTAGCCATACGACAGAGTGAGGGCATAGTGCTGTCACACAAATTGCTGGTGTTAGTCCCCCACGCAGTAGATGCCCTGCTAAACCAAACTAAGACCCAATATCTTACGAGTGCACGACTCACAGGATATGAGCTGACACTCTTAGCGCCACATATAACGTTAAAAAGATGCGCTACTTTGAACCCTGCCACCTTGTTGCCTGATCCGGCCGAGGAGGGTCAGGAAGAAAAACATCATGACTGTGTTTTCCTGACTGAGGAACAGACAAAGGGTCGTGTTGACTTACAGGATGTGCCACTTCCCGATGTGGATGGGGAGCTGTGGGTTGATGGATCGTGTATACGGCTGCCAGATGGTACGACTTCCGCAGCATATGCGATCACGACTCTTAAAACGGTGGTAGAAACAGCTAGGATACCACAGAAATCGGCTCAGGCAGCAGAGCTGATAGCTTTAACAAGAGCCTGCGAATTGAGTGCTGGCCTATGTGTGAACATATACACGGACAGCCGGTACGCCTTTGGAGTGGCCCATGACTTCGGCCTTCTTTGGAGGGAACGTGGGTTTCTGACATCACACGGGGAGCATATTATGCACGGAGAGTTAGTGCGTGATCTCCTAAATGCGTTGCTTGGCCCTAAAAAAGTAGCGATAGTGAAGTGCAGTGCCCATAAGAAAGTTACAGATAAGGTGGGCCAAGGAAATGCCTTTGCAGACAGCATAGCAAGGCAAACGGCTATGTCGCGAACTAGCTCCCCCATGTACGTGGTACAATCACAGGCTGAACGATGGAGTGATGCTAGAGCAGAGATACGGGATGTACAAAATTCAGCTACAGAATCAGAGCTTGCGGCTTGGGCAGCAGATGGGGTACTAGATGACGAGGGGTGTTGGAGAAGCAAAGACATGGAGAAGTGGAAATTGCCTGCGGCTTACTTACAGGCGATGGTCCAGATGACACATGGACTGGCTCATGTTGGAGCTCTTGCAATCACTCGGCTTTTAACACGAGTTTGGGAACATTCCGAGATTGCAAACACTGCAAAGAGAGTAGTGCAGACCTGCCTGGTATGTTTGCAACACAATCCTGGAAAGGGGGCCTATACTCCGAAAGGAGGGTTCGTTCCACCTTCTGCACCGTTTGAAGTCCTTCAAATGGATTACATCCAACTCGAGCGCTGCAATAACCTGAAGTACGTCTTAGTGGTGGTGTGTGCTTTTAGCAAATGGGTTGAGGCCTACCCCACGAAAGACAATACGGCTCTGACAACAGCTAAGGTGTTGCTTAAGGAATTCTTTCCTCGCTTTGGAGTTTGCAAATTTTTGTGGAGCGATAATGGGCCCCATTTTGTCGGAAAGATTGTGGAGTATGTACTGAAGGGGTTAGGGATTCAGCAAAAGTTCCACGCTGTATTCCACCCTCAGTCAGCAGGTTTGGTCGAGCGGTACAATGCAACGTTGAAGCTTAAGCTGGCCAAAATTGTGGCGTCTACATCATTGAAGTGGCCAGATGCGTTGCCGCTAGCACTACTGTCTCTTAGATCAGTACCCCATTCACGAACTGGCCTTACACCTTATGAGGTGGTGTTTGGCCGCCCCATGAATATCTGGGGAGTGCCCAAGCCGCGATTGATACATGATGTGCCTTGTGTTATGATGAATGATTATTTGGCACGATTAACAAATGATTTGCTCTCCATTCATCAACAGGTTCGAGAAGCGCTCCCTGACAACTCTACTGGAGAAGGCCACGATCTTCGTCCTGGGGATCATGTGATGATCCGTTCGTTTGAAAGAGCAAGCAGTTTGGAGCCCAGGTGGTAGGGCCCCGAGCAGGTCCTTCTGGCAACCCGCACCGCCGTACGAGTGACCAACAGGAAGCGGTGGGTGCATTCGACTCACTGTCGTCGAGTCTCTCCGGATCTGGTGACTCCTGCTGTGCTTACTGATTATAAAGAGATCTTGGAGAAAGAAAAGAGCCCAGCTGTGACGTCGGCCGAAGTAGAGGGAGCCTTCCCGGACCAATCTGCTACTGGAAGAGAGCGCTACAATCTACGACCGCGATAAAAGAAGATTTTTGTTCCTTTTTGAACTGGTTGGTAACCGCTCCAGGTTTGTGAAACGGAAACCGGGAATTCCAAGGGGGGGGGGATCAGTTCTGCCAGAGTAGCGACACCCGTCTTGGCCCGGAGAAGAAAACAACGGCTACCTCGGAGTTCAGCACCGCATTTTTCTTTTTTTTTTAGGTATACACGTACGTGTATCAGAGACCACTTGTGAGAAACTGTGAACAATTTGTGTCACTTGAGACTTTGCACAGAACTTTCTTGAACTATGGCATCAACGGCATCGCGTGATAAGAAAATACTGGGTGCCTTTCTTTTTGTTTTCACGATTGTGGTGATAGCTGTTATAGCCTGGGTAGTCGAACTCGTAGTGCCTGTACGTGAACATTTGCTGCCGACTACCCCGGCACCGTCTGAACATTTCCATTTTACATTGCCTTTTCATGAAGAGCGCCACCGTCAAACGTACTTAAATAACAGCTTCATTCAGATTCTTCACCACACACATAATATGACCAATACCTCTAATTGCTGGGTGTGTGGAATGTTGCCTGGGCACCAGAAGAGAGGGGGCACCCCACTTATTCCACTCCCGTTTTCGCATAATGGGTCTTGCAACGCCTGGTACACCCTCCTCTTTACCTTGAGATGGCCAACCAAAGGGGGGGTGCTTTTCCGCCTCAATAAAGAATGTCCCCATGACAAGGATGGGTTTCCACGGGCTGAGGGTACACGTTTTGAATGGGAAGAGTATAAGCCCGACAATGTGTCTGCTCCACGAATATACAGCAATCAGAGAAATGTGAATGTATCAAGTGCTCATGTTATAAATGTCATTGCTACAAAAGCTGATTTATGTATCCGAAATAAGGGCACGATTGCAGTGGGGAAAAGTGAATGTAACGTTACTCTCACGTTCGATAGCCCGAATGGCATTTCATTTGTTGCATCCAGAAACACCTACTTCATCTGTGGAACGAAGGGGTACCATCAGCTTCCGGTGGGGTGGTTGGGCACCTGTTATGTATCATTTGTGCTACCTCCTGTATTCATTGCCCCACCGATGTATCACAACAACTATACTCTGTACCACGATTTTGTTTTGAACAGAGTTAAGCGAACTGTTGCTTTAGAGGACATTGATCAAACGGATACTGCGTTGCAACAATATGTGGACTTTAATCTGGGACTGTTCTCCTTTGTGGGGGCTGCATTGAACAGTCGAAAAATCAGACGGCTGACTCGCGTTGTTGAGGCTGTTGCGAATGACACTGCTATTGCCTTGGGAAATATCACCGAAGAACTGCAGATTTCTAGAATTGTCACCCTCCAAAACCGGATGGTGTTGGATGTTGTTTTGGCTGATCGTGGGGGGGCATGTAGAATTATCGGAAGCAGCTGTTGTGTTTACGTGCCTGATAACTCTCCATCTGTGTATGATGCGATTTCCAAGCTGCACAAAATAGCTGCCGAAATACACCCGGACAATGGAACTTGGACACTTTCTGGATGGTTCTGGTCCATGATTGCAACTTGGGGCTGGAAACTGCTGACAATTCTCTGTATACTTGTGGGAGCAATGTTTTTTATCTGCTTGTGTATCCAATGTGGTCCTGCATTGTGTTCAATGTGCCTATCGGCCTGTTTGCCATCGAGACGAGCTCTTGCCTACGATAAAATGATGCTACATAAGGAGGTGACACAAATTATGTTAATTGACATCGAGGACGAACATCCGGACTATGTTCACTATGAGGTAGATTCAGCTAAACGCTAAAAGGGTCGTCTGTCGTAATTGGCCCGTCCGTGTTAGCGATTAGCTGAACCTACACGTTGTCCTCCTTAACTTGACTACATACGATGAACGCCATTTTGAATGTTGCGGCGGCCATCTTAGCTCATGAGCGGCCTCGTGGCCGACGTGCCCTTTAGTCCTTTGTCCGTTCCGCTGACCACTCACATCTGCCCAGCAACAGGCTATTTTTAGTATTGGTCAAGCCACACATGCGCAGTTCTCACTGACCCGTAAACCTTCAGGAATGTGTCCCAAACTGACCAGTGGGTTTGAAACCCTCCAATAAGCTGGCAGTATTCCAAAACATGACCATATATGTCTCTAAAACTGCGTCTTAGCTTGTGCCGCCTGTCTTTTATTGCCCCAAAAGTGTATATAAAACGGGGTCACACCGGTGTTCGGTGTGATACCTCTTGCAATACCGAAGGGTGCTGTTTGAGTGTACCACCACCCCATGGGGTTTTAATAAACTTGTTCTTTGCCTTTTACAGCTTCCGTGCCAACAGTTCTTTTGTGTATGTGGGTAATCTCTGGAGCGTGTAGGCCTTGGGAACCCCGAAATACTTCAAAGGGGCACTCCATGCATTAAGATCGTCTGAATATTTTGTGGGTGCTCTTGAAACTTTTCCTCCTCATTTTCACCTAATTTCAGTTGCTGAGGCTGCCATTGCTGACTTTTGTGACAAATAAGGGCAGATTCGCGAAAACATTTGGGAATTATTTCTAAAAGAACGCTCCTTTGACCTTTGCCTTTGTGAATCGCCCTGTAGCATCCATCTCACTATTAAAAGTAAAAGGGGGGGCGGCTCTTTTTACTTGTAATAGTTATATGTGCATATTCTATTTTATACCAATTTAAATCTTTTGGCCCAATTCACACTGTACATAAAAGTAGTACAGGAATACTACTTTACGTACTTCAAAATGTATTTGTGTGTGTAGGCCCTATTGGGTCTTTGATAGTGGAGAAATGAATGACACCGCAGCAGTATAGTATGTTAATATGAACATTTGTGGATTTCTCCATTTCAGTGTTATTTTACTCTGTTACAATCTTCAATGTCTCTAATGACCTGAAAACATTGTGTTTTATCTAGGTACATGATGGTCAAACTTTTCATAGGAAAACGTTCAACTGTCTGACTTATCAATATGGCAAGGCTGAACAAACAAACACCAACTCTCCCCCCCCCCCCAAACGAAGTGAAGAAGAAATGATAGATTAAACTTACTCAGGAGTTTGTTGATAGCAATACAGAAATGAAGTATCTGGGAATGACAAAATGCACTCTCAGGATTATTGCTGTAGAACACCAGGGCCCACCCACTCAATTCTTCTTGCTTTGTGTAGGTGGAATTAATCTATCACATAGTTCCTTGGCAATTTCTTGTCATCAGCAATGTATTTATACCTATTCTCTATACTTCACATGGAAACTATGACTACGTAACATCACGAGCTGATATTTAAATGAGAGTAGCCAGCCTTGGGTGACAGATGTTGATTTTATTAGTCACCGTCATGTGGTTTTGAAAAAAAGAATTCTGCATCTTCTATTTGGAAAACATGCTGGTGGTGTCTTCTTTTTGCGCCATGAACAGAACATCTTTTTGGAAAACTCCATCCACTTTTGTGGTGCTAAAATCAGAAAGATGATAAATCCCACGGTCCAAATCTGTCATCTCGTGCACAGTAAACAAGATTTGAAAAGCAACATAGAAGGCTCCTCCCTCCCTCAACATTGGCCTTCAGCAGCCATGCTTGTGCACCCGCATGATCGTCAGCTGTAGTCGGTAGTATTCTTTTTTCTTGGAGCTATTGATTGTCAGAAGTTGCTTGCCAACTTTCGTCTCCCTTTCGCTCTCCATTGCTATCTATTGTGCTACATAGTGTTACTGGCATTTCCTTAACTTGGAGAGATGCTGTAGTCCTTTAGTGCTTCGGTGGAGAAGTGTGGCTCAATGGTTAGAGCGGCAGACCTTGATGCAGAGGTCTGGCCTGGGACCAGGGTTCAATTCCCGACGCGGCAGGGTCTTGGGCTCGTTGTCTGCGGACTCGATAATTCTCGCCTTGGTGCCTACTCTAATCATGGGGCCCCACGCTGCAACTCTGGGCAATAGCAGGGAGAACCAGGAAGGGTTCCTCAGCGTTATACAGCGCCGGGATGTCCCGGTGCATGCGCTTTACAAGTATACTACATTTACATTCAGTGTTTCGGCTGAGGGGATTTTTGCGCACATTGTTGTGAAAACATTATGAATAATCTTAATACTTTTTTTTGCGAGAGAAGTGGTAAGGTTGTTTTTGCCCCAGTAGGTGGCGGGTCATTAACCTGGGTACCTTTCGCTGGATCTTCTTTACCCTGCTGTGTATGTTTGACTGTCATGTGGGTGGTGTCAGGTTGTGTTGATCTGAGATCTTTTGTGCATGATTCTGTGGTTGGGGGTGTATTTTCCCCTGTAAAATTGCCCCTCTGTGAAGGCGACCCCTGTGCCATTGAAATCCAGTGGAGAATATTGCCAGATCTGGGTACGACTCCTGTGTAGACCGTTCTCATCCTTTTTGTAAGGATGAGCAAGAAATGAAAAAGCTTCCCAATTTCAAAAATGACTAGGAGGGGAAACAACCTTTACAACGCAACTTTTACAACACACTACCATTACAACAAAACTTTTACAACGCAAAATCCATTACAACGCATGCATTTACAACGCAACCATTACAACGCATGACTCTACAACGCACACCACTACAACGCATGTCATTACTACGCAGTCGTTACAACGCATACCATTACAACACATAGCATTACAACGCATAGTACCCCTACACTATCCAACACTTACCCTACTGTTGCACCCCCTGGAGTTAGAATAGTAATTTTTACCCCTACACTATCCAACACTTACCCTACTGTTGCACCTCCTGGAGTTAGAATAGTAATTTTAACCCCTACACTATCCAACACTTACCCTACTGTTGCACCCCCCTGGAGTTAGAATAGTGATTTTTACCCTTACACTATCCAATACTTACCTTATATGCAATGTAATGTTATGCGTTGTAATGGTATGCGTTGTAAAGGTAGTATGCGATGTAATGGAATGTGTTGTAAAGGTAGTTTTTAAAAATTTGTTGTAAATGCATGCGTTGTAATGGAATGCGTTGCAATGGATGTGGCGTTATAAAAAATGCGTTGTAAAGGTAGGCGTTGTAAAAGTATGCGTTGTAACATCATACATCCGACTAGGAGACTCCCCTGAAAGCTGGAACTTGAACTTCTGATGACTTAATGAAGTTGCAGTCAAGTCATCAACAGCTCCTAAACAGAGCTATTCATACTCCAAAACACCTAAACTATTTTCCTACCGTAGAAGAAATTGACTGGGGGGGGAAACAAAATCTGCGAAGGGCTCCCCACCGGCTCAGAATTAATGCTTATTTTCTGGGATTGTTCATTGTTTGAGGTCCTCATCTGTAAGACTGGTTTTGAACAAGATAAGTCAACGAGAAAGTGTAAGGAGACCACCACCCCTATAACGGGCCTTTACCATTTTTTAATGCTTCTCGTTCTTTGCATACCTTGGAAGTTAGAATCTTAAATGAGGAATCAGGTAACTTGGCGATGGATGCAATGGGTCACTCACTGGCAACTGATTCATTACTATTGAAGTAGCTTCAAAAATGGAACTAGGGGCTCGCAATCTTAAATAGGGGACCATTTCCAACAGTCACAGACAGCTGAGGTTCCTATATCTGTAAGGATGTCTTCTATGCATTCTAATTCGTCCTCGTTCCTAAAATTAAGCAACAAACAAAGTATGGTTCAGGAGAAGTCACTATCAAAACTATGCCTTGTTTTCTTTCATTTCCAGCTTTACGCTCCTCCTTTGGTTTACCTGCATCCTTTGCCCCCAAATACTTATTGCTTAAAGAAGCGGTGAAGGCCACTTATACGCAGCTCTTGCAAATAAGGCCTGAGGTGCAGCCCCTTCCCTCTTCTCCTACCCCTACTCTACTACTTCACACCCTATTGCGTACTACTCCCAAAGCTTCGGCTATTTATAAGCATCTCCATGCTGTTGCCTCCATTAGAGATAAGTCCAAGGTAGAGGAGCGGTTGGAACATGATTTTGTCACGTCATGGCCAATAATCCTGTGGGACAAATTGTGGACTAGGGTGCGCAAAGCATCCAGGTCAGCAACCCTCACGCAAACCATGTTTTTCATATATAATAGGTTGCTCCATACACCCTCCACCCTTAACAAATGATTTCCTACTGACCCTAATGTTTGCTGGTCTTGCTCCTCTCCACAGGCCACTTTGTTTCACATGCTGTTCCTTTGTAAACCAGTACATGATTTTTGGGTTCAGGTTTGGTCCCAAATCAATGTCATTTTTCATACTTGTGTTCCCTTTTCACATGTCCATCTCTTTCTAGGGAGCCTATCGCCTTGTTGGGAAGTTGTTGATCTCAATGTTCGTATTGTTGACTTGTTGTTAGCTGTTGCACACCAACAGATTACTGTCAATTGGAAAACCTCTTCTAACATTTCATTCAAAGCATGGTGGTATAACGTTTGCCATAACCATAGACTGGACACTGCTTTGGTATTCATCTTACAAATGGCAACAAAACGTGTGGCCTTGTGGCTTCCTCTTACTTTATACTTAGACAATTGTGCTGCTCGTTCCTTTGGTTTGCGATCTGCCCAGCAGGAGGTTTCTAAACCCCCCTGATTGCCCTTTTGCATTTCCTTTTGCTTTGTTAACAATTTGCTATGTATTTGTCCGCACCTGAGTTTGTTTTGAATCATTGTATCCTTCCCACTTTAATGTACTGCTTTTGATAATTTGTTTTATTTGCTCATGAATCCTTTGCATTGCTTATCCTGTTTGTTCTTGTTTCCTTTGTCCCCCCCTTTTTTATTAACCTTGTATTATTCATATATTCTGTACTGATATCTTATTTATTGTCAATAAATTTCTTTTTTAACTTAAAAACTATGCCTTGTTTTAAGTGAACTAACAGAAAACGCAGGTAAGGGTAATAACCAGAAAGTAATGTCAGTTGTACAAATCGTAATCCTGTGCCGACTCATGTAACCCATCCAGCCTCACAAAAGGAAAAACATGGTCTGTATGATGTGCCCAAGAGCCTCAGGGGAGGGATTCTGTGGTGGGTCAAGTAAAAACATCAAATCGGACAGTTACTTCGCAAATAATTAAAATTTCCATTTCAAATACTTCAATGTTCAATAAAATGGAAGGAAAGGAACATGACAGCCTAAACGAAAATTGATGTTTAATTCTCAAATTAAGAAAGGCAAATGAGACTATGAAGTATGAAAAATTGAAGCGGAAAAAAAAAATCATAATTGTTCACAAGATGTAGCTAAAAATCAAGGGGGATATTCACAAGGAAGGGGCAGAGAGAGGCGTTAGCTTCCTTGGCTTAACGCCTCTCTCCACCACTTCGGAAAAGTGAGGCTGCACCATATTCACAAAGATGTGGTGCAGCCTTGCATTTCCCCCTAGGATGGCGCTAAGTTCAACAACTAGGCGCCAACGAAGGCACCCTTGCACCTGAGTGCAAGGGCATCTGCAAGCAGGGATGTTTGTTTATGTACAGGAAGGTGTGCCTCCCTGCACATAAACAAACCTAAAATGCCAGCTTGCTTCTTGCAGCACACATGTAAGCTACAAAACAGCATTTTTAACCCTTTGGGTGCAGCCGGAATTTCCCTGCTGTGTGGGACAAGTCCACGTGTGGGCAGATCGGACGGCTCCCGGCAGTTCTACGCCCACGCCCACAATCAGGTCGGGCGACCTGGGGCCGTCCGACACATGCAGGGGGTTAAAAAAAAGTTTGTTTATGTACAGGAAGGGACACCGTCCTGTACATAAACAAACCAATGCATGTTGCCTTTTCCATGTGTGCTTCACAAGGCAGCACACATGGAAAAAGCAAAAACAAGGAGAAAAAAAGCATTTCTCCTCGTATCGCCAACTTAAGACCAGGGTTTTCCTGGTCTTAAGTTTGGCGTTAGCTCCTATTTACACTGCCCTTGTGATTAGGGGGCAGCGTAAATATCAATGTGTGTTGCGGTAGAACGCCCACCACAATACCCACTGCATGCCCTTTTCACTCTGAAAACAGCTTGAAGTGGGTCCTATTCACAAGGCACCATTAAGCTGCTTTAACGCTGCCTTGTGAATAGAGCTAAGCCCCTATCGCCACCACCACATCACAGTGACGTCATGGTGGCGATAGGGGCTTCAGAATATGTCCACAAGAGTGTTGATGTGTCTGTACGGCATTCCCAAATGCGAAGAAGTAAAAATAGTAACCTCATGATTAAAAAACAACAATATTTTCGGAATTTATGAAGTATAATATTTCGAAAATACTGAAACATATGTTAGTTTTTAGTTAATAAATCTAAGCGAAAGGTCTCGTTATAACTATTTCAGTCAATTAGAGGAAGAAGATCGAAGGAACACTTGTATTTTGACCTCGGAGAGTCGTGCGAAATAAAAATTCACGAGCTTTAATTTAGTGGCAGTGATGTAAGGGCTACAGTGTTGGGAGATAATGCTTAAATATGTCAACTGTTTATTAAGGACATTGTCTTTTTTGGTCCTCCCACAGGCAAATGTAATTTAAACTTTCATCAAAATGATATATCAAATACATTAATTCGTAATATATAAACATATATGCAGCTTTCAAATGTACGAGATGTAATTTTCTAAGCACTTAAAGCTTTTTTTAATAGGTTTTTAGGAGAAACGTTATTTGTACATTTTTTGATAACGTTTATGTTGTGACTGCATATTGCATAAAAATACCTTTTTTCTCGCAAAATATGTATCTACAGGAAAAGTCTGTAACTGCATTTAGTAAATACAGCTTGTGGATGCTGCGAGTAACGCCACACATTAAATTACAGGCACTACAGGGGTTACTGTGGCCTACTGTGTGCTATGTAGGTTGGAAGAATTTTACAGAATTATTTCCAGGAGAACCACTCCTGGGGGAGTCAAACAATTATGGTTGAGAAGTGAAATAATGCATAATTCCTTCAAGATATATTTATATACTTAAATAGGATAATTGTACTAGAAGCACCATTTTGAAATGATTATAAATAAATGGCAGGGGGTATATTTTTCAAAATGACATAATGAATTGAACAAACAAGTTGAAATTGTGAATCATGTGATCTGATAGATTAGAGACTTCCCCATGCTGCAGCAGGAAGTTCAGTAAGACTATTAGTTAAGATAAATTTCCTGAATAGAAGAAGGTGGCAAACCTATTTCCGTTTTGAATCTTATGTATCCTATATTCATAAGTGCTCATGTTTCTGCAATGAATATTTTAGAAGAGAAGGTTATAAGGTTGAAGAGCAGGCGACATTTTAGATGGTTAAATCTGTAGGCACCCATTGTTAATAAGAACAAGCATGTGCAATGCAATATTTCTCGCATTTATGAGAGTTTGAGCTATTGGCATTGTAAATGACAATGCCTTGTATTTATTTGTTGGTTTTGAAAAGATAGATAAAAGACATTGTCATTTACAATGCCAATAGCTTAAACTCTCGCAAATGCGAGACCTATTGCTTTGCAAATGCATGTTTTTAGTTACACTTCTGACTTCTGCCCCAAGATCAGCACTATTCACTACCCTATAGAGCGCAGTCATTGTCGCGATAGAGAGACCATCAGCATTCTATGTGCCCTATAGAGGGGCAACACGAGTAGGACTTATGCACCCTGAAGCTCAAGCATAAGCACTGTTCAGGCTCCCTGCATAGGAGCATGGCAGGCACACACAGACTACGCCGTGAGGAGGTTGTGCTGGAGAGCTCTGAGGGGAGGTACATTAACTCTCTATATCTTGGAGGTTTGTGTGCAGGATGTTTATGTTTATGTTTATGTTTATGTTGTGCCGTGGGGGATACAAGTGTCAGCTGTGGAGCTCCCAGGGCAAAAATGGAAAGCTTCTTCCCCTTGCAGGCCCACCCCGGGGCCGCGCTCCCGTCAAGCGCCTTGGGAGGGGAGTATGACGAGAACACCCTCTGCTGGCCCCTGTGTGTAAGTTAATGAATACATAGTCCTGGCATTGTGTCCTAGTTTGGAAACTTTCCATTTCTTGCCAAAAATAATAGAAGAATGAGGTTGAGGTCCGGTCTGGCAGGATTGCTGGCAAATGTGGACATAATAGGAATGTGTTCCAGACACCCTCCCTTACATGAAGTGGAAAGGAAAGAAAAAGTAGAGGCAACGGAGAGTCGTGACTCGAGGAGATTGGAAAGAGAAGAAAGAGTGGGCGTTCCAGAAAGATCTAATAATAGTTGTGGACTTTTACACAGTTTAAAAGTGTGGGGAGGACTTGCTTTCTTGGGGGGATTGGACGAGAAGCACTGAACTAAGGCCCACATGCATCAAGCATTTTTGGAGTCGCAAACGGTGCGATTCCTTAAAATCGGCCGTTTGCGATTCCAAAAATGCTTTTTGGAATGCATCAAGCATTTTTAGAAATCGCAACATTTTTGCGATTTCCAAAAATGCGATTGCTTTTAAGAAATCGCAAATTTGCGATTTCTTAAAAGCAATGCATGAATACTTTTGAAATTGCGAATTCGCAATTAGAGGGACAAATTTACCGAGTAGTTGAACTACTCGGTAAATTTGCAAAAAGTGTAATTAACACAGAAAACGCATTTTAAAAGCATTCATGTTACGGACACACATGTCCTTAGGACATGTGTGTGTGCAACATGATGCGAAAAATACATTTCAGGGGTGCAGGGGGGGTTCATTTGAACCCCCCTCACCACCCTTGAAATGCAATCAGGATTTGCGATTTTGAAATTGCGAATTCGCAATTCCTATTCATTCCTATGGGCCTTTTGGCCCATAGGAATGAATGGGAATTGCGAATTCGCAATTTCAAAATCGCATTTTTTATGCGATTCGGTAGAAATAGCGATTTCTACCGAATTGCATAAATATTTAAAAAATAATCATGCATAGGCTTTTGCGATTTCTAAATTGCGAATCGCTTTTTATCGCAATTTAGAAATCGCAAAAGCCGAGATTGATGCATGTGGGCCTAAGTAACATAAAAGTGTCAGAGGACTTCATGCCTTCATTAACCTGCTTATAAAGAGCACTGTATTATTACGGTTCCAGCCTGCACTTGCTAAACAAGGTCGGCAGCTCTGGTCATTACACATCCCCCCGACCCAATTCCTTCCTATACTCATAAATGTTCCTGTCAGTCACCCCTGTGTTTCATTTTAACAGCAGGAGGCAATGCTTAATTTGAAAAAAAAAAAAAAAAATACTGCCAGGTATCTTAGTAGGCCACTGCAGTCCATCAAAGAGAGATCGGTGATGCAGCACCTATACAAGTTCCCAATTTTCTTAACAACCTGCAATCCCACCCTGTCTCAGACGCTTGGAAAGGGTGCCACTGCCATAGCCTGTAATACAAACAGGCAAATTATTCCATTCGCCACCCCTACAGATTAGTAAAAATAACATGATTGAGGTGCAGTGGGCCTCACACGGTCACACACCAAAGCCCGGTGCAACTGTACCTGTTGCACCAAAGCCCGGTGCAACTGTACCTGTTGCACCAATGATAGTTAGACCCCTATTATGATCTCTTGTGAGACTTCCTGCTTCACTCTGTGTGTCAGGAAACATCCCTCTGCTACCTCTGCATTCTATTTATTGTAAACATTCATTTCGCCACAAAAAAGAAAAATAAATGCGCGGAATGAAGAGATGGAGTCCAAAAAACCCAGCAATAGTCACCTGATTCTTCCATTGTTTCAACTTTCTTACAGTGGTTGGAGGGTGCCACAGGGAGCTCCAGCAGTTGGTGGGTGCCAAGGGGGAGCTCTGGTTGTCAGAGAGTGTCACGGCGGACCTCTAGTTGTCAGAGGTTGCCACGGGGGAGCTCAGGTGGTCAGAGGGTGTCATGTGGGAGCTCGGGTGGCCAGAGGGTGCCACGTGGGAGCTCAGCTAGTCGGAGGGTGCCGTGGCTGAGCTCCGGTGGTCAGAGGGTGCCACAGGTGAGCTCCAGTGGTCAGAGGGTGCCACGGGGAGCTATGGTGGTCGGAGGGTGCCACGGACGAGCTTCGGTGGTTGAAGGGTGCCACGGATGAGCTCCGGTGGTCAGAGGGTGCCACAGGGAGTTCAGGCAGTCGGAAGGTGCCACAGGGGAGCTTTGTGGTTGGAGGGTGCCATGGGGGAGCTCCAGCAGTTGGAGAGTGCCAAAGAGGAGATCCAGCAGTTGGAGGGTGCCAAATGGGAGCTCCGGCAGTTGGAGGGTGCCAAGGGGAGCTCCGGTTGTCTGGAAGTGCCACGGCAGAGCTCCAGTGGTCGAAGGGTGCCACGAGGGAGCTCTGCTGGTTGGAGGGTGCCAAGGGGGAGCTCCGGTGGTGGGAGGGTGCCATGAGGGAGCTCCGGTGGTTGGAGGGTGCCAAGGGGGAGCTCCGGTGGTTGGAGGGTGCCACGGGGGAGCTGTAGTAGTTGGAGGGTGCCACAAAGGAGCTCCGCTGGTTGGAGGGTGCCAAGGGGGAGCTCCGGTGGTCAGAGGGTGCCACGGGGGAACTCAGGTGGTCGGAGGGTGCCATGAGCGAGCTCCGGTGGTTGGAGGGTGCCAAGGGGGAGATCCGGTGGTCAGAGGGTGCCACGTGGGAGCTCGGCTAGTCGGAGGGTGCTGTGGCGGAGCTCCAGTGGTCAGAGGGTGCCAGAGGTGAGCTCCAGTGGTCAGAGGGTGCCACAGATGAGCTTCGGTGGTTGGAGGGTGGCACGGATGAGCTCCGGTGGTGAGAGGGTGCCACGGGGAGTTCAGGCAGTCTTAAGGTGCCACAAGGGAGATCCGGTGGTTAGAGGGTGTCAAGGGGGAGCTACAGCAGTTGGAGGGTGCCAAAGGGGAGCTCCGGCAGTTGGAGGGTGCCAAGGGGGAACTCCGGTTGTCAGGGAGTGCCACGGCGGAGCTCCGGTGGTCGGAGGATGCCACGAGGGAGCTCCGGTGGTTGGAGGGTGCCAAGGGGGAGATCCGGTGGTTGGAGGGTGCCATGAGGGAGCTCTGGTGGTTGGAGGGTGCCAAGGGGAGCTCCGGTGGTTGGAGGGTGCCACAAAGGAGCTCCGGTGCTTGTAGGGTGCCATGGGGGAGCTCTGGAGGTCAGAGGGTGCCACGGGGGAGCTCATGGTGGTCGGAGGGCGCCATGAGCGAGCTCCGGTGGTTGGAGGGTGCCAAGGGGAGCTCCGGTGGTCAGAGGGTGCCACAGGGGAGCTCAGGTGGTCAGAGGGCACCACGAGGGAGCTCCGGTGGTTGGAGGGGGCCAAGGGGGACCTCTGGTGGTTGGAGGGTGCCACGAGGGAGCTCCGGTGGTTGGAGGGTGCCAAGGGGGAGCTCCGGTGGTCAGAGGGTGCCATGGGGAGCTCAGTTGGTTGGAGGGTGCCACAGGGGAGCTCTAGTGGTTGGATAGTGCCACGGGCTGGTACAGCAGGGACTGCCTGAGAGGGCTCCTACATTGGGATAGCTCCGTCCTGTGTGGTATCTCCCCTCGTCTTGTAGGGCAGCTCTCTTGGTGTGGCGCACCTTCCCTCATGTGTGACATCTCTCTCACCGAGGTGCACAACCTCCCCCTATTGAGAAGGGTTGACAGTGGGACATCTTTGGATAAACTGAGCTGGGACAGGCACTGGAGCTGAACCCCACTGCCCCTGAACCACTCACTCATCAGGAAGACTTCACTCCAGCGTCCCAGGGCTGAGGACCAACAATTGCTCTCCCTTCTAAAGCGCCCTGAAGTCCACCCACTGGCCCATCATTCCCAGACCCTTTCGACTGTGTGCATCACGCTACCATCTTGGCCCTTGATCCCCAGATCCAGTCCCCATTCCCATAACCCGCTTTTCCAGCTCCAGGCTCAGCCTCTGACTTGGCAATGGTCCTCAGCTGCTTACTCTGTCTCTCAATCAGGAGCTTTCGGCCTCCTGTACATCAGTTCCGGGCGCAGCCCTTGCCTCCTTCCACTCTCTCGGCTCCTGCACTGACTCGCCACTGGTCCTCAGCCGCTGACCCAGCCCCCATGCCTCTGCCCTCAGCCAGGCCCGGGTCTATTATGCCAGTGCCGCCCACCCCGGGCCTGTGCAGTCGCCGTCGGATCCCAAGCCCAGGCCACCCCCGCCATGAAGGAGAAGTCCAAGAACGCTGTCAAGAGCCGGGGGAGAAGGAGAATGGTGAGTTCTATAAGCTGGCCAAGCTGCTGCCCCTGCCGGCCACCATCACCGCGCAGCTGGACAAGGCATCAATCATCCGCCTCACCAAGTACCTCAAGATGCGGTCTGTCTTCCCCGAAGGTAAGGGGGGCCCTGCTGCGGGTGGGGGTGCACATGCGAGCTGGGTTTGCATGTGTGGTGCATGTGTGTGCATGCGTTTGTATGTATGTCTGTGTTAGCTGCGTGTGCATGCGTCTGTATGTATGTGTGTGTCTGCATGCGTCTGTACGTATGTATGTGCTAGCTGTGTGTGTGTGTGCATGCATCTGTATGTAGGTGTGTGCTAGCTGTGTATGCATATGTCTGTATGTATGTGCGTGCTAGCTGTGTATGTGTGTGCATGTGTCTGTATGTATGTGTGTGCTAGCTGTGTGTGTGCATGCGTCTGTATGTATGTGTGTGACAGCTGTGTGTGTGTCTGGGCATTAGTCTGTATGTAGGTGTGTGTGCATGCATCTGTATGTAAGTGTGTGCGACCTGCTTGTGCACACACTCACATACACAAGTGTGTGTGTGATGTGCCATGTGTGTGAAAGCTGCAGAGCTGCGTGCACATAGCATGTGTGCATGCAACCTGCTGAGATGAGGTGTGTGCAAGCTGCAGGTGTGCATGCAAGCTGCTAAGGTGTCTTAAAGCCACCCTGTGAGAGTTGCCGAGCTGTGCGCAAAATGCATGTGCATATGTAAAATGCTGTGGGCGGGCTGCGGATGGGTGTACAAGCTGTGAGCTGTGTGAATATAAATTGCTGGCTTTTGTGTGCAGCCTGTGGGGAACTGTGTGCCACCTGCCATGGTGCGTGTAAAGCCTGCAGGACATTATGTATAACTCTGGATTCCCCGTGCAGTCACCTGTGCCAGTGAGTGTGTGTCCTGCTTGGGTCTTGGGGCTACATGTGAAGTGTGTGAGCTTACTGGGTCTCAGGGTAGCCAGATTGGCCATGTGTGCAGCCTACTGGAGTGTGTGTAACTTGCTAGGGTCTGTGTGCAACCTGTCAGGGAGTGTGCCACCTTCTCAGGTCCATGTGGCACCCGCCGGGTGTGTGTGGAACCCTCTGGGCTGTGTGGGTCACCTCCCGGGGAGTGTGCAACCTGCTCTAGTCTCTTTGGATCCTATAAGGCTTGTATGCAACCCACTGAGCTGTGTCTATGAGTATGCCCTGCTGATGGCTGTGTGTCATGGACTAGAGGGTGTCCATATACATGTGCACTTTCAGAGCAGCTTGCCGGGGTGTGTACAACTTCACCTGGTGTAGATTCAACCTACCGGGGAATGTGTAAATTCCTGGGGCCCATCTGCAAACTATGTGGCTCCGCATGTGAGCTGCCAGCAACGGTGTGGGGGTCACGAGAGTCTGTATGCCACCCCCCGAGGCCGGTGTAAAAATCCTGAGATTTGTGCATAAGCTGAAGTAATCACTGTCAGAAAGGGGGGTTCTAATGAAGAGGGCCTAGTGGGTGGAAGTGTCGATTTGTCGTGGTCGGTGTTTCTTTGCTACAAATCAATCACGCTCACACCACAGCAGCTGCTTCTAAAGGATGACATACGCTGCTATATGGCCCCCGACATCCATCAAAAAGCTAGCCTGCAGGATTCTCAATTTCCCACAGCTTCCCAGTGTCAGCATGGTGCCACCGCAGGCCATCGCCAGCCAGCCGGAAATGAATCTGTTTTCCAAAACAGTGCTTTTCTCCATGTTAGCGGAATAAGGAACACTTGTGCACCTTGCTGGATGTTATACTTTTTGCACTACTTCAAAACAGCCCTGACAAAAATATTCAATCTAACCCCCACACAGCAGGCTTAAGCGCTTTAGTAGCAACCCCGAAAACCTATTTTCGCTGCAATAAAGGCCACAAAATTCCCAAACTAATATGGTGCTAAAGACCACAGTAGAATTCATCCTAAAGTAGCTCTCCATACCGCTCTGCGAGGTTGTGCTGCATCACCATCTACAAACAAGCGGCACTGAAAACGATCGCTTTCGCAATCGCTATTGTAAAAAAAAGAACGCCAGCAAGTGGTGCACGCGCACGCGCCACAGCGAGGATGTACTTTCAATTATCGCGCCCATGTCTGGGCACGATAATTGAAACCACATGGGCTTTGGTGCGCGTAACAGACACCAATAGGCCATGGGCGGAGCAACGCCACCGCCTATGGCCTATTGCGTGGTCTGTTTAAAAAAAAACACGCACTCAAAGCCTAATCACAGAAGACCAAAGTAAAACCACACGCACAAGCGTGTGCGATTCCAGGGTCCATTTCTGAACCCCAGGCAAAAGGACTCTCACTGCGCGACACTGATGCGCAGTGCATCGCTAGGCGCAAGACCTGAAAAGACAGATTAATCCTCAAGTATATGAATCGTCCACATGCCTTACAGCTAAATAAATGGACTGGAATTGTACTTTTCAAGCTGGTTTTCGTTAACACCTTTCGAGTTTCGACTAAGTGCAGCTAATAATGAGGTAGAAGGAGCAAGAGGGTCTATGTAGAATGAAAAATGTGAAACATCTGGCACTGAATCAATAAAACCTTCTTCAAGGCTCATCAGTGCTACCACTGTTGAAAACATCAAGCAAAAGAAGAATTCAGAGGGAACAATTTAAATATCTATTCCTTGATACAAGAAAGAGCAGACAGACACCTATCCCCTTCATTAGCTGATATTTACAGTAGTACTCTACTGTGAGGACCCTGTGATCTTCCAACAATGGTCTTTTGAAATTACATTACTTTAACCATCTTATGCTTGTCCCCTTACATTCCCTGGCTCTGCTCTTTGCACCTCTGTTCTAACAACTATCAGATTAGTAGTCATTTAGATCCTGGACGATTGACAACTGGCTCACCAGTATGGGGGAATATATGGCAACCACCATCCTGATGGAAGACTGTCTGCTCTATTAAGATATCTCCCTCCCTAATGGAATTCTATGAGCAGTGAAGGGAGCCAATCCTGCACTGCCCTGAAGGGTTTTCAAGTGAGCACCATGTTAAAGGTTCTGACCTAGCATTTTAAAACTTTTATTTAGAAAAGAAACTCCCAAATTGGGTTTTCTCAATACAGTAATGTGGAGGCCTGAAGCATAGTACGTTTCCTACCTGCATGTTGGGGACTGTTGGACTTGGCCCTTTTTGCAGGGTCATCCGTGAACTTTTTGCCTTCCTCCTAGTCTTTTTTCTGACATGGTGTTGGTGGTTTTAGGACTCTGGGCACTTTATCACTGCAGTCCAATGTAAAGTGCTTGTTCTCTCTATGGTAAAACTTGATTAGATTGGTCTACACCTGCTTGGTGTAATACATTTATCTATCAGTCCCTTGTGAAGTGGTATCTCCGAAACCTAGGGCTAGTAAATTAAATGCTACAGTGGGATTACAGCTCTATTTGAGCCACCCACCAAAGTAGCCTTTCAAACCGGTCTCAGGCCTCTGCCATTGCAGGACCTGTGCGCGCAGTTTACTGCCACAGTGATGTGGCACCTAAAGTTGGTGCCAAGTCTGTGACTCCCCTTTTATTACTTATTAATCACCCCTAAGGCAGGCCCTAGCTAGCCCTCTGGGCAGGGTGCATTGTAGGTCATAGGTAAAACATGTGCCTTAACTGTGTGACATGTCCTAGTAGTTACAAATAGCCATTTTGTTTTCTCACTGCTGCGAGGCTGTCTTCTCATATGAATGTACTGGGGATTCCCTGATATGTTTTTCAGTGGCAATTCCTGTTCTGAGAGGAGTAGCGGGATCAAGATTGGTACGTTTGGAATAGTGATAATAAATGCTGCTTAATGGTGTGCACAGATTTATTATCACTATTTTAGAAATGTTACATTTAGAAGTGGGCATTTCTGTGTGCCATGTGTCTTTGAGCCTGCCTGATGTGTATTGCATGTCTGGCCCTGGAGTGACAGGGGCTGGGGAGGTGCAGTGGCTCCAGAGGGGCTGGGGGAGTCTGTGCTAGGCTGAATGGGCCTGTTCTGCATTTGGAGTATCATGAGGAGTAACCCGTGACCGTTAATAGGTCTGTGCCTGCCTGGTACAATGCTGGCTCTGCCCCCTGCAGTGTTTGAGGGGCCAGGACATACACTGTCAATGGGGACTGTTGTGCACTTGCTAAGTGCTCCCCAAGAACTAGTTTGAACTGGGTCCCAAGCCCTGCGCCAAGGCAGAACAAAGTAGGCATGCAGTATTGGGGCTGTGATCTCATGTTTTGTTCTGATTACTTTGACTTTGGAGGAAGATACTGCCAGGAGGTATCGCTGCCAGGGACTGCTTGATGTCTGCTGTGTGTCTGAGCAGACTGAACTTATGCTAGGGGACCCATCGTGCTGGCCTGCCTGGGCCCTGTCCTTTGGCCCCCAGAACTCTCAGGGTGGGGGTGCACCTTAACACCTCATGAGCACTTCATAATCATAGCCCCCTTTGAGCCCGAGGAGGGGGCTCCGACATTGAGCCTGGTGGGCACTGTTTTGCCATGGGAAAGGAGCCACAGGGCAGGAAGTCAGGCGGTTGTTGGCTGGTTGGGGGTAGAGGTCTCGGAGGGGATGAGGAGAGCCTCTCATGTTCCCAGAAGTGCACGGAATAGAGAGCTTCCACTTTGCCCATGTCAGTGCGTGGAAGGCACTCCGTGCCACATTATTCTGAGCCCAAGAAGAAGGCTCCCGCTCCGCTCGTTCCGAAGTCCAGACCGGAGGGAAGGCAAAGTCGGAGAGAGCCTGACAGTACACGGGACCAGCCGTGGGAAGCACCTCTGGAAAAGAAAGTCAGGCGTGGCAGTGAGGAGGAGAGCCCAGCGTGTCTGCCAAGTGGAAAGAGGAAGGCTGGGCTGACTAAGAAGAAGAGACGCGAGGCTGCCGTGCAGTTTCCTTGTTATGGTATGTTAAGTTATCTGGTATTTATAAAATGCGCGGCTACTCCCGGGAGTGTTCCGGCGCTTGGCCATCAGAAAGTCTCCAGATAACCTTTGGGAGCCTGACTCGCCAGAGTGTGGGTGAGTCTGGCCATTCTGGGTATTGCTTTGGGGATTCCTAAATTCCGATCACCTGTGGCTGTACTTGGTGCCATATTGCGGATCTAGGGGACTATGGGAGGTCTCTCCGAGAACGAGTGCATCTTTGTGCAGCTGATTACTAGGATTGACCCTACCGGGAGTACAAGGGAGAGTCTTGCACTGTCCATTCCCTGGTGCCGGTAAGCCTGCATTCCCGAAAGATGCAGGGGTTGCTTCACTGGGAGTGAAGCTGGGTCTGCCTATGCAGTGGCGTAATTTAGGCACAGTTACCTATGGGGTTATTTGCCTAAAGTGATCCTCTGCATTGTTTTGGGTGACTTAGGTTTTTAGATGGTCTCATCTGATGCACAGCTATTTGTGACTTTTGTAATGTGTGCAATCTAGGGGTAGTTATACCCTTGCCCTGCATATGGTATGTGTGCCATAATGTGATGTGTTGATAATGTTTACATGTGGCAGGTGTTTACTATGATGCATTACTAATTAGGATGGTTGCCTAATATGCTTATGCTAAGTTTAACTTTACCAGTAGTTAATGGTTGTTCTCACTAATTGTGATGGTTATGCCTAAGAGGGACCTGATGTAATTATGATGTTCATGCTCATGATGTATGCGTAAGGTGTTTATGCTACGTACAGAGCCCTATTGCCAGTAGTTACTGGTTGCTTCTACGTTTTCACTGCTTGTGTGTTCTAACGGCAATGACAGTGTCCAGATTGCCCTGTAATGTATAATCCCCTGTAAAGTCAAAGGTTTTGCCAGGTGGCAGTGTACATATGTGATTACGTTCTAATGGTGTTTTATGAGTAATAGATTTTGGAAAAGGGGGTGGTGATGGACAGAGTTTCTGAATGATGCAGAATACTCTCACCCAGTCAAGAGATCAGGGCTAGATCCATCACCATTTTTTAGCTCACTGCACCATCCCAGCTCAGAACCTGGCTACATGCAAATAGGTCTGTTCCTGTCCCAGTGCATGATGGGAACAGGGCAAACCAAACTACCAAGCAAATTCTTATACTGGGAAGGAAACAAGCTACCGGGGACCGGTTTCTGGCATTTCAGCCGTCTCCGGCCAGGCTTGCTTGAATCCTGATGGTGCAATGAGCAAGGGACTCACGTCTGAGTATACCCTCCCACACATAGTGTGGACAAAATCGATTTTGGAAAAGGGGGTGGTGATGGACAGAGTTTCTGAATGATACAGAATACTCTCACCCAGTCAAGAGATCAGGGCTAGATCCATCACCGTTTTTTAGCTCACTGCACCATCCCAGCTCAGAACCTGGCTACATGCAAATTAGTCTGTTCCTGTCCCAGTGCATGATGGGAACAGGGCAAACCAAACTACCAAGCCAATTCTTATACTGGGAATGCCAGAAACCGGTCCTCGGAAGCGTGTTTCCGGTCCAGGGAAGACATGGCTTGGCAGTTCGGGCTGGACTGTTCCCATGAGGCACAGGGTCAGACTGATTTGCATATAGCCATGTCTGAACTGGGGTGGCAGAGTGGGCTAAAGAACGGTGATGGATTAAACCCAGATCTTTCGACTGGGTGTGAGTGTTTGATTTATTCAGATGCTCCGTCCATCACCACCCCCTTTTGTACCGCTTTTGGCCGCCATAAGTGTGGCAGGGTATGCTCAGACGTGAGTCCCTTGCTCACTTTGCCACTGGATTCAAGCAAGCCGGGCTGAAGACGGCTGGAATGCCAGAAACCGGTCCTCGGAAGCTTGTTTCCGGTCCAGGGAAGACATGGCTTGGCAGTTCGGGCTGGACTGTTCCCATGAGGCACAGGGTCAGACTGATTTGCATATAGCCATGTCTGAACTGGGGTGGCAGAGTGGGCTAAAGAACGGTGATGGATTAAACCCAGATCTTTTGACTGGGTGTGAGTGTTTGATTGATTCAGATGCTCCGTCCATCACCACCCCCTTTTGTACCGCTTTTGGCCGCCATAAGTGTGGCAGGGTATGCTCAGACGTGAGTCCCTTGCTCACTTTGCCACTGGATTCAAGCAAGCCGGGCTGAAGACGGCTGGAATGCCAGAAACCGGTCCTCTGAAGCTTGTTTCCGGTCCAGGAAAGACATGGCTTGGCAGTTCGGGCTGGACTGTTCCCATGAGGCACAGGGTCAGACTGATTTGCATATAGCCATGTCTGAACTGGGGTGGTAGAGTGGGCTAAAGAACAGTGATGGATTAAACCCAGATCTTTTGACTGGGTGTGAGTGTTTGATTGATTCAGATGCTCCGTCCATCACCACCCCCTTTTTGTACCGCTTTTGGCCGCCATAAGTGTGGCAGGGTATGCTCAGACGTGAGTCCCTTGCTCACTTTGCCACTGGATTCAAGCAAGCCGGGCTGAAGATGGCTGGAATGCCAGAAACCGGTCCTCGGAAGCTTGTTTCCGGTCCAGGGAAGACATGGCTTGGCAGTTCGGGCTGGACTGTTCCCATGAGGCACAGGGTCAGACTGATTTGCATATAGCCATGTCTAAACTGGGGTGGCAGAGTGGGCTAAAGAACGGTGATGGATTAAACCCAGATCTTTTGACTGGGTGTGAGTGTTTGATTTATTCAGATGCTCCGTCCATCACCACCCCCTTTTGTACCGCTTTTGGCCGCCATAAGTGTGGCAGGGTATGCTCAGACGTGAGTCCCTTGCTCACTTTGCCACTGGATTCAAGCAAGCCGGGCTGAAGACGGCTGGAATGCCAGAAACCGGTCCTCGGAAGCTTGTTTACGGTCCAGGGAAGACATGGCTTGGCAGTTCGGGCTGGACTGTTCCCATGAGGCACAGGGTCAGACTGATTTGCATATAGCCATGCCTGAACTGGGGTGGTAGACTGGGCTAAAGAACGGTGATGGATTAAACCCAGATCTTTTGACTGGGTGTGAGTGTTTGATTGATTCAGATGCTCCGTCCATCACCACCCCCTTTTTGTACCGCTTTTGGCCGCCATAAGTGTGGCAGGGTATGCTCAGACGTGAGTCCCTTGCTCACTTTGCTACTGGATTCAAGCAAGCCGGGCTGAAGACGGCTGGAATGCCAGAAACCGGTCCTCGGAAGCTTGTTTCCGGTCCAGGGAAGACATGGCTTGGCAGTTCGGGCTGGACTGTTCCCATGAGGCACAGGGTCAGACTGATTTGCATATAGGCATGTCTGAACTGGGCTGGCAGATTGGGCTAAAGAACTGTGATGGATTAAACCCAGATCTTTTGACTGGGTGTGAGTGTTTGATTGATTCAGATGCTCCGTCCATCACCACCCCCTTTTGTACCGTTTTATGAGTAATACAAAGGCTATTTTTACATACCCTTGTGGGGAGTTTCTTTTGTGGTGTGCCCAGTGTGTCACTTCTCTGTGAGTGTGTTGTGCCAACACTTTACACATTGCCTCTGGGATAAGCCTAACTGCTCGTGCCAAGCTACCAATGGGGTGAGCAGGGGTTATCTTCAGCGTGTGACCCCTTGCCCTGACTAGAGTGGTGGTTTCTGCCTGGCTTAGGCGCTTGCCCTAGCCAACCAGAAATCCCATTTCTAACAGGGACATTCTACATTTTGCCACCACATGTCTGACATGTCTTGCATAGTGGACATGGGCATGCTTACCAATTAACGTGTTACCTAACAAATGTAAGTAATATATTATAATATAATATAATATAATATAATATAATATAATATAATATAATATAATATAATATAATATAATATAATATAATATGATATAATATAATATAATATAATATAATATAATATAATATAATACACTATACATATGCAGACATATTAGAGCAAAACATAATTAGAGTAGGTCAGGAATTGCCAATGCTTTCCTTTTCCATCTTTGTTTTTCAGAAGCTGCTGTTTCCTTCTCTCAAACACAGCACAAATATAAATAATCATGTGTGACATTTATTTTAGGCTAAATCCGAAAAGACTGTAAACTTCAAGTAGATGATTCTTAGCTTACAAGCTGGCCCAAAGATGAAGGGAACACATTCATTATAACAGTAGTTGATTTTCTTACTGAATCAATATTCAATTTATTGGTCATCTATTCAAGAAGACACATAGATAACACACTTTGGGGTCCATTCACAAAAGCAGTTTTGGAGTATGTAAAGTAAAAAAAGAAATTAAAAAACTTCCAGCCAGAGGTGTCCATTGCCACCTTTCCTATCTATTCTGTACAAAGATGCCCGCCTCGTGGTGAGTCATGAGATCACGCACTTCCCGTTCCAAAAGATCCCTAGCCACACGCTCCTTAAGTTTGGCAACTGCGATATCCACCAACATGTTGCCCGAAGGGTTGCCATGCAGACAATCCACAGCATTCTCCTAGAGGACACTGTGCCCTTCTTATCCAAGAAACTGGACTGGATTTGATTGTGCAGTCCAGCTTTCCCATCAGGCTATCAGTGGGTAAAGCCCTGCATGCACTAGTGACCATAGGGAAATGTATTGCAGCCCACATCCAGCCCAAGCAGCATTGGACTATGGTTGGACAATCTTGGCTCTAGAATGGTGCAAGAGGCAACACAGAGCAAGAGTCAACCATGCATCAAAGAGTAGTTGATCCAGGACTGAGTCCCATGTGGGCAGGTAAGGAACGTGGACTGTCAATCCCCCGGGTGAAGCAAACACCGCACATCAACAAGAGCATGGTCAGACACCAGGTCCCTTAAGACCCAAGTGCTCTGTTCCGTTTGTTGTGCATATCATCCTGAGCTGTCCAATCCAGGATGGGGTCAGGTACCAAATTTTAGTTCCTACCCAACAGCACTGGTGTCCTGCGATTGAGGACAGGAGGCAGGAAATATGGGCAAAGAAATCAGGCTTGCCTGCAGTAGGAGCATAGACCACCCCAACCACCACATGCCTTTTTAAGATCCGTGACTTCGCCAATACATAATGACCCACACCTGTTTAAGCTTGGTAGGCAGGGGGCAAATGGGTTTTTTGCAGGAATGCTATGACCAATTGCTTGATATGGAAATAGTGTAAGATCTTCTTGCGCTTGACATAGTGGGACAGGCTGTCGACTCTCATGGAAATTAGGGTAAGGAGTGTGGAGGACATGGTGCAAGGGTGGGAGGAAGGGCATGGTTCCCAAGGCAAGGAAAGTCTCTGGAGCACTAAAAGAGAATCGCATTGCTGGGTCAGAAAAGAGAACTTCCCCGGACTCGGACCAAAAGGGGCCCCCGGGTGGGTGACCCCAGGAGCCAGTTGTGTCAGGAATTGAATGGGGGCAGAGAAGGGTTACAAACAGGGACAAAACAAAACAATGCAAAACAGGGACAGGGTCAAATAAGGAACACTACTTTGGAGCTGGGCTCTTGACTGCAATGGCTGAGCGTGCAAAGCACCGCGTCTGCTACGCCAATGATTAGGTTGTGATAAAGCATCATGGAAGGTGGGCCAACCCCCAAGGGTAAGCAGCAGGCCTCCCCAGTGGGGGAGCCAGCCAGAGAGAACGAGATGAAGGAAAAGCCAACCCTGTGGGAGAAGGGCAGAGAGAGGTGGAGATCCAAACCAGGCCAACATTCGAGGGGACAGACAGCTGGGGTGCAAACATCAGCCAGCCATTAGGAGAGACGCAAGAGCCTCCAGGGGTGAATGACAGAACATGGACAGAGAAGGATAAAAAAGAGAGTGCATAGCACACTAAGCCCAGCTGGAGAGAGATCCAGAGGGGAGAGAGAATTGCAGCAGTTAGGAGCAGACAGCAAGCAACAAAGCTGCAGTGAATCACAGCAACAATAAACCAACGAGAGAGGTGGAGTGGACATAGAAGAGAGACATCAGCATGGCACAAGAAACTCAAAGCACAACTTGAAGACAAAGGATATGCTCAGTTTCCCCTATCATCAGTGGCAGCTGCCTCCCCCAGATTCTGTGGTGACATGGACTTCTCCCTGTCCATGTCCTTGAGGAGAACCTCCACAACACAATGAAGACCGTCTCAATTGAACTCCCAACACTTACAGGTTTCCATGGGGGGAGGCTGTCCACAGTGTGAACGAAAGCCACACCACCATCTGCAGCTGTGTCCATGCTGGAGTCAACCAAGGAGTCCAGGTACAGTTTGAACTCCCTAGGGTCCTTGAAGGCCCTTGAAGAAGGTGTGGCAGGTCAGAAAGCAGCAAAACAGATAGCAAATCATATCAACCTTCTATCACCGATTAGGCACTACATAAATCTGATCCTGTCAGCTTATGCAGCAAGAATTCAAATGTGCTGACTTTACTCCGCAAGCTATTGTGGTGGCCCACCACATCGTTCAGCCAAAAGTCCACCTTCTCTAGGCGGGCATGAAAGGAGGACACCTCCTTTCAAGCCAAATGGACCTCGGCTGTGAATGCCATCATATTTCTATCCAAGACAGTTAGGCTAGTGCAGATGGCTTACAACAAACGAACTCAACACAGTTACAATCCCCCTAACAAGCTATAGAAGACACAAAGAGTAACTGTGGGTCTTTGACAACGAGAAGGCTATGTGTGTCTGAGGATGACTGTGTGTGTGCTTCCAACTTAGAGCAAACAAACGGAAATTTACCCTATATGAAAAAATGTCCATCAGTTACTTTTCCTGTGCCGCCCAATTCATCATTTGGTCTACTTCACATAGTAGGTAGTCTGTATTTTTACCATCTCCAAAGATATTACAAAGAGATGGATGGTTCTGGTGAGGTTAATGCCCAAGATGATTGGTGGATATTGTTTGTTTGTAACCGAAAGCAGTGCATATGTGTTAGACCTGTCTGGCTTCTTGACGTAGTCCCTCCTATTTTTTTTTTATTTTGTCCCCCTTTTGCCCCTCATACCCTTGATAATTTTTGTCTACTGACTTTTTGTAGGTGTTGGCCAGGGGGATAGGTGTTCTTTCTCCCCCTCATAATCTTTTACCTCAGGCCCAGAGGCCTGTTCTGACAGGAAAGTTGGCACCACCTAAAATTGTGGCCACCAACTGCCCTAACTGTCACACACAGAACTTGGCCATAGCCTAGCATAGGGCATTCTAGAACCTTCTGGTCCATTCTGGACCACTGAAGGGCAGCCTATATAAGGCGGAATGCGAGGCAGCCATTTTGTCTACCTGTGGAAGTCATCTGGAGGACAGGCTGTAGCTAAGGGTGGGAAGAGGTTAGACTTAGGGTTGACCTCCTGGACTGGGAAGCTGCCTTATTGATCCACCCCACTACTCCCCTTTTGGTTACTTGTCCTGGCCCGCTGTTGAGGGTTACTGGAGACCCTGGGTGCCTAGCTTGCCCCTTGTCTAAGTTATACAGGGGAAGTCTTCAGGAGAAGGAGACTGCAGTGCTGCAGTGTGCAGTCCTCTGCCCAGCAGAACGATTCTAGAGAGACTGTTGCAGTAGGAATCTCCCACGGAAAGGGGCTTATCCTGGTGCCCCCCCTCCTTGCTCTGCTTGTTATTCAAGTGCTGCCCGACTGCTGGAATCGCGCCCCCCTGGTGCCATAACCCCTCCGTGTCCCTCCTCCTACCTGTGACAACGAGGGCTGGAAAAGCGGAGGCAGCGGGACCACGAGCTGTTCTACATCTGGATCAGCGTGTGAGTGCTGAGGGACAAGAGACGGTCATACGACTAGCCGTTCTGTTCCTGCGTCGGTGTGGAGTTGTATTTGAGGGCTCTGAGGTGAGGAGCGGACCAGGGGAAGCCCTTGTCAATTTCTGAGTGGGCGGAGAAGGAGGGCAGCGCCGATCGAACAGCGCGGTCTCAGGCGGTGAGACACTCGCTTTCCGCGCATGCCCCGTTGAGCCGCCGGGCTCCGTGAGGCGGAGCCGGATCAGAGGAGGCGGAAGCTGGCAGGCGGGTCTGGAAGCTGAGGAGTGCCTCGCGCATGTTCAGGAGATCAGCGCGTCCCCTTCCAGTGCGAGGAAAAGCGGAGGAAGAGCGCCGGGAGTCCCACGGCGGCAGCGGCAAATGAGAGCTTCTCTCCCCTGCTCGAGCGCCACACAGTGAGGCTGGCGTGAGCGGGAGGGGAGGTCTGGGAAGCGTAAAAGCGGCTAAGGAGATTTAATGAAATCTGCCTCTTTGGTCGCTGGTATCATGCAGAGGAGAGCTGGGGGGCCCCAGAGGCTGGGTATCTCGCCAGCGCGTGGCTCCCTTTTGACCTGCTCACTGTTTTTCCCTCACCCTCTGGCGCAGCAAGAATACCACCGCCTGGTATAATACAAGTAAGGAGGTGGTTATAGGGGGAAGTGCCTGCTACGAGAGAATCTGGTGTGTTTGCTAGATACCCTACCAGTGAGTACACTGAGACTCTGTCCCCAGGAGTACAGGGTCCATAAGGAAGCCCAGGCAGGGCTAAATTAACTGTTGATTTAAGTGGTTCTAAACCAATTGCCTTCAAATAGGTAGTAGAGGAACTGTAATGTTTTCCATGTAAATGAAAATGTTGCTCTGATCTGATTTAGGTGCTGTTCTTGTCAAACGTTAGAGTAATGCTGTGTTTAGAAATGATATAAAGTAAGCAGAGTACAGTAAATGCTTAACTGAGCTAAAGAAAGTGTAAGAGCTACCTGCCAGTTTGGTTAAGTGAACTGTCTATATTATAAATGCTGGTTGTTAATATGATTTAGAATTGAAAAGTATTCCTGCTATATCCCACACAATCTGAAGTGTAATTTAATTGTGAATTCTAAAAACTAACAGAGCAAAGGTATATATATATATATTATTTTTATAAAGCAGTACTTATTTTTCCACATTTTTGGTGTAGCGTTTTCTTTTTGAGTGCTATTGCGTGGTTTTACTTTTGGGTGGTCTGCAACCTTTACACTGTGCCTCTGAATGCTAGTCTTGCCCTAGGCCAGGCTACCCCAGTTCCAACATATTGGTGGCAGCGGTGGGATACTGACTTGGTTGCGGCTACTCACTAGTAATTCGACGTAATACACTAAACCTACACCAGGAGTTTTCTCCTTGCGGCCCTCCCAATTTGTCTTTTTGATTTTCCCAAATGTATTCCTGGTGGTGGGTGGAGTTGGCTTTAGGTTGCCCTTGCAACTCTAAAATTTCTGGTGTGCATCTAGGTTTGCCTGACTCACAATGGAGTTCGCTGTGGAAAACCTAGAGGTCTATTCCGTGTCACAATTGAAAATGTTCTGCCAGCAAATGGGGGTATTTTTCAAACATGGTGCCAGGAAGGGGGAGCTCCAGACCAGTCTTAGGGCTTGGGTGGAGGCACACCAAGAAAAGAAGGAGGAGGATGAAGAGGCCGACCAGGACACGGTGGGGGAGGTAGAAGAGTTATTCCACACCGAAGGGGAAAACTTACTCCCAGGACCAGTGTCCTACTCCAGAAGGGGCAGTAGCATCTCTGGGGGAAGCCTAACGGAAGCCGAGCTCACCGATAGGAGGGAGAAAAGACAGTTAAGGTGGGAGTTGGCTAAGTTGGAGCAGGAGAAAGAGGAGAGGAGGATGGCCCACGAGTTCAGATTGAAGGAGCTGGAGCTCCAAAGCCTGCGAAGGGGGTCCTCTCCTGGTAGGAATGGTGGCAGCGAACCAAAGGAGACAGCCAGGGAGACCAAACCCTACTTACCCAAAGACCTGATAGCGAGCTTCAGTCAGGGGGACGATATAGCTAAGTGGCTGGCTGCTTATGAGGTTTCTCTGAGGGTTCATGGGGTGCAGGAAAAGCACTGGGGGGTAGTTTGTATAAGTACATGCCTCTTGCTGGTCGGGACACCTTGCTGGCCCTGGAACCAGAGGAACAAACAAACTACCCCACCATGAAGCTGGCGTTGTTAAGGAAGTTCGGGCTTACCCCAGAAAGGTACCGACAGAAGTTTAGGGGGAGCCACAAATTAAGTACTCAGAACTGGGTGGACTTCCTTGACTACGCCAGAAAGGCCTTAGAGGGTTGGGTCAAGGGCAGTGAGGTAAAAGATTATGAGGGGCTGTACGATCTATTTTTGAGAGAACACCTCCTCGAGAAATGTTTTCCCGAGCTGCGCCAACACCTGGTGGACAGCAAGCTGACCAATCCCCGGAAGCTTGCAGAGGAGGCGGACATCTGGGCAAGTACCCGGGTGTCCTCCAAGGGGACTGGAGGGGAATCTCAAAAAGCCGGACAGGGCGCCCCCCAGAAGAAGGAGGGGGGAGAGAAAAAGAAAGAGTTCTCTAAAGGTCCCCAAAATAACTTCCAAGGGAAGGGAGCAGGTTTCACCCCTAGGGCAAACCCGCCCAGAAACCCTAATCCTGGCCAAAGCCAGCAGCCAAGGGTTCTCCACTGTTTTGAATGTGGTGGTGTTGGACATTATAAGGGGGATGTCAGATGCCCAAAGAGACCACCCCCTCCCACCGGAGGAAAGTCACCGGGAGTAGCTAGTGTAGCGCTCGGGGAGGAGTTGCCCTTAGATAAGGGGGGTGAGTGGGCGGGTGTCACCTTAGTGTCCCTGGGAGAGCGGGAGATGGTGCCAAAGATCCAGGTGCCCCCAAATACTACAAAGTATGGGCAATGGGTTACCATCAATGGCCAGAGAGGGGAGGCTCTGAGAGATACAGGAGCCAGCATGACTATGGTGAGAAGTCAGCTGGTGTCTCCAGAGCAGGTTGTTCCTAATGTACTCCACCCCGCCGCGATGGCTGACGGCAGAATGGGCCACTATCCAGTGGCTGAGGTTCCCTTTGAGTGGGAGGGGGTTGCAGGTTCACTTCGAGTTGCCGTAAGCCCTGCCGTGCCAGTCGATTGTCTGTTGGGGAATGACATGGAACACAACACTTGGAGAGAGGTGGAATACCGGACGCATTCTGCGATGCTGGGTACACCTGACTGGGCCTGTGTCAGCACACGGTCTGCGACTGCCCAGAGAGGGAGTTTGCCTGGGTTGGAGCCTGGAACAATGGCCCAACCCGCTGCTAAGAAGGGACAGACCCGGAGACAGAGACAGCCTGCTCCGGCTTCCACACCCCATGAGACAGATCGGCCACCTGCGGTGGTGGACCAGGAGTCCGTGGAGGGGGAAGTAGACTCTCTGGAGGATTTACCCATCCCTGCGGAGTGGCATGTGGAGGGAGGTCCTACCAGAGAGGAATTCTGTAAGGGGCAGAGGGAGTGCCCCACCCTTGAGGGACTGAGGCGACAGGCTGAAGCCCAAGCAGCAGGTGATGTTACGGGACATTACCATATTTACTGGGAGGATGGACTCCTCTACAGTGAACCCAGGGTACCCTTGCCTGGTTCATCAAGGGCCTTGGTAGTCCCGCAACAGTACCGAGCCTTTCTTTTGGAATTGGCTCATGCCATACCCCTGGCAGGACACTTAGGCCAGGACAAGACCTTTGCACGGCTTGTCCTCCACTTTTACTGGCCTCAGATGAAAGTGGCGTCCAACACATACTGTCGGACATGTGTAACCTGCCAGGCCAGTGGGAAAACAGGGGTGAAGCTAAAGGCTCCCCTGGAACCACTTCCAGTCGTTAGCACACCCTTTGAGAGGGTGGGCATCGACATTGTAGGGCCTTTAGATCCACCAACCACAGCTGGTCACAGGTTTATCCTGGTGCTGGTGGATCATGCCACACGGTACCCAGAGGCAATACCTCTGAGGACAGTCACTGCACCTGTAGTGGCAAGAGCCCTAATGGGAATCTTTACCCGAGTGGGATTTCCCAAGGAAGTTGTGTCTGACAGGGGGACCAACTTCATGTCAGCTTACATGCGGGCAATGTGGAAGGAGTGTGGAGTGACCTACCGGTTCACCACCCCTTATCACCCCCAGTCGAATGGACTGGTTGAGAGGTTTAATAAGACCTTGAAGGGCATGATCAGAAGTCTGCCCAAAAGCCTGCGGAGGAAATGGGACGTCCTCCTACCCTGTTTACTCTTTTCCTACAGGGAAGTGCCCCAGAAGGGAGTGGGCTTCAGCCCCTTTGAGCTTCTGTATGGGCACCCTGTACGCGGTCCTCTCAGCCTGGTGAAGGATGGTTGGGAGAAGTCTCCCAGGAAACCCCCCCAGGATGTGGTGAGCTACATGCTGGCCTTCAGGAGCCAAATGGCGAAGTTGTGGAAGCAAGCTTCTGACAACTTGGAGGCCAGCCAGGCAGTCATGAAGGAGTGGCATGACCACAATGCTCACCAGGTGGAATTGGAGCCTGGACAGAAAGTGTGGGTGATGGAGCCTGGAGAGCTTAGCGCCCTCCAGGATCGCTGGACAGGCCCCTTTGAGGTGTTGGAGAAGAAGGGTAAGGCCACATACCTGGTGGACCTTAAGACCCCTCGACAGCCCCTACGGGTGCTGCATGCCAACCGTCTCAAGCCCCACCATGAGAGGCCCGAAGTCATGTTGATGATGGTGACTGACGGGGAAGAGGAAGCGGAAAGCGAACCTCTCCCAGATCTCTTTTCGTCTCAAGAGAAGGATGGGTCAGTGGAGGGAGTGATTCTCTCTCCTACTCTAACTCCTGAGCAACGGGAGGACTGCCGCCAGATACTGGAGCAGTACTCTTCGTTGTTCTCCCTTGTCCCGGGAAGGACCCACCTGTGTACCCATGACGTGGACACAGGAGACAGCCCACCAGTAAAGTTAAAGACCTACCGGCTGTCTGACAAGGTGAAGGCTAGCATCCATGGAGAGGTTGCCAAGATGCTAGAGCTGGGAGTTATTGAACCTTCCAACAGCCCTTGGTCCAGTCCGGTGGTGCTCGTGCCAAAAGCCGCACCACCAGGCACCACACCTGAACTGAGGTTCTGTGTGGATTACCGAGGACTGAATTCAGTGACAAGGACTGATGCTCATCCGATCCCTAGGGTGGATGAATTGATTGACCGGCTAGGAGCTGCCCAATATCTGAGTACCTTTGACCTCACTTCAGGGTACTGGCAGATCTCCTTGACAGATGGAGCAAGGGAAAGGTCAGCCTTCTCCACGCCTGAGGGACACTACCAGTTCTGTGTGATGCCCTTTGGGCTCAAGAACGCCCCTGCCACATTTCAGCGGCTGGTGAACCAGGTCCTCTCTGGAATGGAGAGTTTCTCTGCTGCTTACCTGGATGACATTGCTGTCTTCAGTAGCAGTTGGGAGGACCATCTGCAGCATTTGCAAGCAGTTCTCCAGGCCCTGAGACATGCTGGATTGACCATCAAAGCCAGCAAATGCCAGATTGGGCAGGGGTCGGTTGTGTACCTTGGACACTTGGTGGGTAGGGGGACTGTGCAGCCCCTGCAGGCGAAGATTGAGGCAATCATGGCCTGGGAACCCCCCAAGACACAGACTGAGGTCCGAGCTTTCCTGGGCCTCACAGGCTACTACCGTCGCTTTGTGAAGGGGTATGGCACTATTGTAGCGCCCCTCACAGAGCTCACCTCCAAGAAACAACCTCGACGGGTAGTTTGGACGGGAGCTTGTCAGCAAGCTTTCGAGAAGTTGAAACAGGCAATGTGTGCGGCACCGGTCCTGAAGGCCCCAGACTTCTCCAAGGAGTTCATTGTCCAAACAGATGCATCAGAACATGGCATTGGGGCAGTGTTATCGCAACTGAATGAAGAGGGCCTGGATCAACCTGTAGTCTTCTTATCCAGGAGACTGCTTCCCCGGGAACAGAAGTGGAGTGCCATTGAGAGGGAAGCTTTTGCGGTCGTTTGGGCTCTGAAGAAGCTGCGGCCATACCTCTTTGGCTCGCACTTCCTGGTTCAGACTGACCACCGACCCCTTCGTTGGCTGATGCAAATGAAGGGGGAAAATCCCAAGTTGTTGAGGTGGTCCATCTCACTACAGGGAATGGACTTACGGGTGGAACATCGGCCTGGAGTGGACCACGCCAATGCAGACGGTCTCTCCAGGTATTTCCGCCTTAGTGATGAGGACTCCCAAGGGGTTGGGTAGTTCTCCCCACTTTCAGCTGGGGGGGACGCGTGTTAGACCTGTCTGGCTTCTTGACGTAGTCCATCCTATTTTTTTATTTATTTTGTCCCCTTTTTGCCCCTCATACCCTTGATAATTTTTGTCTACTGACTTTTTGTAGGTGTTGGCCAGGGGGATAGGTGTTCTTTCTCCCCCTCATAATCTTTTACCTCAGGCCCAGAGGCCTGTTCTGACAGGAAAGTTGGCACCACCTAAAATGGTGGCCACCAACTGCCCTAACTGTCACACACAGAACTTGGCCATAGCCTAGCATAGGGCATTCTAGAACCTTCTGGTCCATTCTGGATCACTGAAGGGCAGCCTATATAAGGCGGAATGCGAGGCAGCCATTTTGTCTACCTGTGGAAGTCAGCTGGAGGACAGGCTGTAGCTAAGGGTGGGAAGAGGTTAGACTTAGGGTTGACCTCCTGGACTGGGAAGCTGCCTTATTGATCCACCCCACTACTCCCCTTTTGGTTACTTGTCTTGGCCCCGCTGTTGAGGGTTACTGGAGACCCTGGGCGCCTAGCTTGCCCCTTGTCTAAGTTATACAGGGGAAGTCTTCAGGAGAAGGAGACTGCAGTGCTGCAGTGTGCAGTCCTCTGCCCAGCAGAACGATTCTAGAGAGACTGTTGCAGTAGGAATCTCCCACGGAAAGGGGCTTATCCTGGTGCCCCCCCCCTCCTTGCTCTGCTTGTTATTCAAGTGCTGCCCGACTGCTGGAATCGCGCCCCCCTGGTGCCATAACCCCTCCGTGTCCCTCCTCCTACCTGTGACAACGAGGGCTGGAAAAGCGGAGGCAGCGGGACCACGAGCTGTTCATCTGGATCAACGTGTGAGTGCTGAGGGACCAGAGACGGTCATACGACTAGCCGTTCTGTTCCTGCGTCAGTGTGGAGTTGTATTTGAGGGCTCTGAGGTGAGGAGCAGACCAGGGGAAGCCCTTGTCAATTTCTGAGTGGGCGGAGAAGGAGGGCAGCGCCGATCGAACAGCGCGGTCTCAGGCGGTGAGACACTCGCTTTCCGCGCATGCCCCGTTGAGCCGCCGGGCTCCATGAGGCGGAGCCGGATCAGAGGAGGCGGAAGCTGGCAGGCGGGTCTGGAAGCTGAGGAGCGCCTCGCGCATGTTCAGGAGATCAGGGCATCCCCTTCCAGTGCGAGGAAAAGCGGAGGAAGAGCGCCGGGAGTCCCACGGCGGCAGCGGCAAATGAGAGCTTCTCTTCCCTGCTCGAGCGCCACACAGTGAGGCTGGCGTGAGCGGGAGGGGAGGTCTGGGAAGCGTAAAAGCGGCTAAGGAGATTTAATGAAATCTGCCTCTTTGGTCGCTGGTGTCACGCAGAGGAGAGCTGGGGGGCCCCAGAGACTGGGTATCTCGCCAGCGCGTGGCTCCCTTTTGACCTGCTCACTGTTTTTCCCTCACCCTCTGGCGCAGCAAGAATACCACCGCCTGGTATAATACAAGTAAGGAGGTGGTTATAGGGGAAGTGCCTGCTACGAGAGAAACTGGTGTGTTTGCTAGATACCCTACCAGTGAGTACACTGAGACTCTGTCCCCAGGAGTACAGGGTCCATAAGGAAGCCCAGGCAGGGCTAAATTAACTGTTGATTTAAGTGGTTCTAAACCAATTGCCTTCAAATAGGTAGTAGAGGAACTGTAATGTTTTCCATGTAAATGAAAATGTTGCTCTGATCTGATTTAGGTGCTGTTCTTGTCAAACGTTAGAGTATTGCTGTGTTTAGAAAT
Source organism: Lissotriton vulgaris (assembly GCF_964263255.1). Classification (NCBI taxonomy): domain Eukaryota; kingdom Metazoa; phylum Chordata; class Amphibia; order Caudata; family Salamandridae; genus Lissotriton; species Lissotriton vulgaris. The sequence goes on from NC_141691.1 coordinate 1,571,956,136, forward strand.
GATATAAAGTAAGCAGAGTACAGTAAATGCTTAACTGAGCTAAAGAAAGTGTAAGAGCTACCTGCCAGTTTGGTTAAGTGAACTGTCTATATTATAAATGCTGGTTGTTAATATGATTTAGAATTGAAAAGTATTCCTGCTATATCCCACACAATCTGAAGTGTAATTTAATTGTGAATTCTAAAAACTAAAAGAGCAAAGGTATATATATATATTATTTTTATAAAGCAGTACTTATTTTTCCACATTTTTGGTGTAGCGTTTTCTTTTTGAGTGCTATTGCGTGGTTTTACTTTTGGGTGGTCTGCAACCTTTACACTGTGCCTCTGAATGCTAGTCTTGCCCTAGGCCAGGCTACCCCAGTTCCAACAATATGTGCTTTGTGTAAAGGACAGAATGTGCTTGTGGTAAAATTGGATAGTGTACGCAATATAATTTTATTCTGGAGTCGTGCACTTCCAACAATAAAAACAATAGTGTGCAAAAGAGTCAGATGGTTCAAACAAATTACTTCTGACTGGGTTTTCCGGTCGACATGTTTCTGCGGACCTTTAAAGGCCAAAAGTGGTGCCTGGCGCTTCTTCAGGACCCATTAACTTAATTGCTACTGCTCATAAGTGATGAATTAAAATAAATAGTGAACAACAATGGTAAATATCACCTGTTCACTTCTGGTAGTCCTCCTGATAGATGGCAGAGATCCAGATGTCGAAGTCACCAAAACACACACACATAGACCAACACAAGAACAAAGTAGGATAACAAACCATCATTAGTGTGGGTTACCGCTAACTCAACTAAATTATTGTTCTTTTCATATAGGGTCAAGTGACCTTCATTTACAACCGACTTTTCAAAGTAAACCATAGGCTCACCTTAGTTTCAAGGGGAACGTGCTTCACCTCACCTGGCAAGCAGCTCAGGACAATGGCGCACCGCTCTAAAGTGTAGAAAATTATATAGTTGTGATAAACTTTGTAACCACTCAACAGATAAAGACTTATAGGGTCGATTCATTTGATGAGCTAGCTTAATATTTTCTCTCCTGTTTACTCCTCTATATTTTAATGGTTATATTGGGCATTTGGCTTGTAAGAAAAAGTGTCATGAGGAGAGATCGCCTGTGTCGACTGTTCAAAAGTAAACAGCGGATACATCACAAACTTATGAATAGTTGTTGTAATGAGCATTACTCGAGTGGCAACCTCGAAGTTGTTTGACAATATATGGTGTAAAAACGTTTCCTATTTCTTATTCTCTATGTGTTCTATTTTATTAGCACCAGTATTTTTGCAAAATGATGAATTGACAGAGCGTTTTATGGCTTATAGTCAGAAAACGTGATAGTGTCTGTGAGCATATCTCCGCTATTAACACTGGGGGAATGGATGACACGCTTGTTAAGTACAGAACTTTATTGTCTCACCCTTGCTAGGGGCCCGCATTCAGAAAACGCGATAGTGTCTGGGAGCATACCTCCGCTATTATCACAGAGGAATGGATGACACGCTTGTTAAATACAGAGCTTTATTGTCTCACCCTTGCTAGGGGACGGCATTTAACCGCTTGTTTTAGCCAACCTCCTTTACACAGCGCGCATCGTTTCTGGAGGGACAACTGCATTGCCTGGCACTTACCTGTCCGTGTGTACTCCTAGCAGCCTACCGGGCTGTGTGGGGAGGTACCGCGGCAGGAGCTGGCTACTTCCTTATTTACTTCTACTGGATTCTCATTGGGTGCGGATGACCTCATCAGCCCGCGACCGAGAATCTTGGGAAATGTAGTCCACAACCTTAACTCGTGAAAGTTGAACAGCGCGATGAATAGGCACTTTGTCGATAGGGATTATTCAGTCGAATAAATTGGGCATGATAGTTATATCCCCGTATATATTTATAAGTCAACCACTTGAAACCGCAACATTTATTAAAAAACGCGGGAATCTTGATTGTTGTGGCACCGTAGTTAATTCAGACACCTACCCCAAAGTATGTATATATTTAGGAGGCAGTACAAGGACTGGATATGTAAGGTGTTAGAAATTAACCTCCAGTGCCTATCCGTATAGACAGCATTTTAAGGGAGTGTTATAAGAGAATTTTCAATGACATCCTTATTAGCCCCATGAAAGGATGGTACACAGCTTTAGAGGTGCGTTTTTTTTTGTGAGTAGACATGTGACACAGGCCGAGAAAATGACCCCATTCATGTATCATGTATTGTGGTCAATCTCTCATCCAGCAAATTGCGCTCATGTGTTCGCCACAGTATATTGTAGCGGACGGTACAACAGTGCTGCAGTCCACTAGTGGCATTTAACTTTCAAGCCCTGGGTTTATCTTGTACCATAAACTCAGGACTTACAGGCAACTTAATTATGCCAATTGGGGTCATGCCAATTTAACCACTATTGAAAGAGAGAGCACATGCACTTTACTAAGTGCACAGAATTTTAAAGTTAGGAAAAAAGTGAAAGCAAACCTATTTGGGTCCATCCCTAAAAAGATGGTAGTTTACTACAATTACTTCCTTTAAGTCCATACCTCTATTATTTTCCGTAGGAGGGTGTTGCAGTACAAGTGAGTGCCACAGGGATTGCTGGGCTTACTACAACTCTAATCTGGAGTAAAATTCAGCTGTTGTCAGTTCTTTAGGGCAGTGGTAAGTATAGTTTGTGAATATGAATGGGGCTTACTCTTTTGTCAGTTGGTTCATGTCCCTCCCTAAGTCCTCTTGTAACCTCTCCTTACTATCACCAACCCCTCCCATTTAGGGCCCGATTCTGATGCGGTTGGAAATGGATTCGACCGTCGTCGTTCGGAGCTGTTCCAACTGCATCGGAATTGCCCATTCGGATTCCGTTCTGACTGATCCATTTTGATGGGGCGGGTCGGAAGGGAATCCAAATCGGTTTTCTCCCTGAGCCTGTCTGCCACACAAAAAGCGTGGAGTAATCCCTTAGCCGGCTCTTTCTGGCAGAGGGATTATGATGGCAGCTTCCCACTGCCTTTCTGTGCCAGCCTTTCCGGCACAGAAAGACATTAGGAATCTGTGTTTGGGGGCCCCTAACCGGGCCTCTGAATGGCAGTCTAGGGGCCCCCCCTGTTGATCCCTGCACCAGGTGGCAGCAACTCTTAGGTGCCTGCCGTGGGGTGCAGGGATGAACTGCACTTCTGCACTTTGCAATGAGAGCATCAATTTGTAAAGCATGCTCCCCTTGTAAAGAATAGGATTGCTACCAAACAGGGTGCGGTCGCTTCCTACTTCCTGGACTGGAACTGATCATGACAGGAGGTTGTTCGGTTCCAGATCCAAACCAATGTCGGACGGACATCAGAATCGGTGCCTCAGTGTTAAGTATTCTCCAATGTTACAGTCACTCCTCATCCTTCCCACATTTACTATTAAAACTTAGACGTTTGTATCTCCACAATCTAGGCAGATGCATCCTCTTATAAAAGATAGGAGAGATGAGAAAACACTTCTGTATGTAAGCTTGTTTATTGCATTTTATAGCATGTTAGAAGTGCTATTGTGTTATGTTTTGTAAGGTACTCAAATATAGGCTTCAGCAGTCACCTGACCTTTTACCTAGTTAACCACTGTATAAATGTTGTGTGGTTTTCCCCCGAAAACTAGCCTCATTAGTTATGCATGAGGATTCTCAGAATCACAGCAGGATTACCATCTTCTGCATAATAACTATGTATAAGGGTCATCAGTCCATCATCCTTGGCCGACATGACACAGCAAGGTAGAATCCGCTGAGAATACCTTTTGGGTATATATACACCGCATCTTTGCCAGGGTAGACAGAGGAGAAAAACTTCCATACTGATCCACTGACGCGAGACAGTGAGGTTCCTGCACATAGATACTCCAGCTCGCAGTGGATTGACATTCCACTGGGTTGTCCATCCCAAGACCAAGACGGGGTCCCACAGTCTCTCACTTCAGGTAATGGGGTTGGCTTCAGCCTCGGGGGATTCTTGGCTCTACACTTGCCTATATGCTAGATACACTTAGGTAGATACACTTAGGTACATCTAGTTAGGGTTGCCTTGTAGTAGTATGCATTATTATTGTCATGTATTTTTATACCTGCTTGCATTCATTGTTTTAGCACTATGATAGGAATCTACCATCCATTTATCCTGTTGGTGCTTATAATCATTTATATCTGTTTCTGTCTTATGGTTGTTTCATCACACTTATTTTATACTAGAATGATGCTGGTTCAACAAATGCTTATTGAACACGTCCACACTATTTATTCTGTGTTTCTCTCTGAGACAAAGGGAGCACTAGTGACTGAGCAAAAACGAATGTACTATTTCCACGATACCTGATGGGACAGATTTGTTATGTTCGATAGTTGCCAAGAGCAATTTTTCTCCTTGATAAGAGGGGGGTGCCTGGAATCAGTCAGGACACCAATCCCACAGTCTATGCTTTCTAAACACGCAGATCCTATATAGATTTATAGCAACTACACAAAAATTGTAGCACTACTAAATGTCACAGGTGTTACAAAAGTTTAAGGGGCCCCCCTGCCATGTACATGGCGGGGCCCCCGCTCTATAATTATTCTGGAGCGCTCAGACCTGAGTTTTGGTCTGAGGGGGCCCCCAGCAGCCAGGGGCCCCCCGCACCACAGGGGATGTGGGTCCCTGTGATACGCCCCTGCTAAATGTACTACAAACTACAGTTTGGGACTAAGGGGCCAATTATGATGGCGGGCAGGCAGCCATCAACCTAAATATCCCACCGCCACATCAGGATGGCGGGGGGAATGGGATTGGTACCACGGCGGATGGCAAAAAATGTCCGCCGTGGTCCCACAAGGCGGTCCTTTTCCGTCCGCCTTGCGGGACATGGTACTAAGGGGGTATAGTTGATGGTGCCTTGCAGGCACTGCCGTGTGCATTTGCATGCCTGTCTTTTTGGGCAGAGATTCCACCGCAAAAAGACAGGCGGTGAATGCTTGTGGGGGCCCGTTGCAGGCCCCCGGGGGGGGGCAGGGTGCTGCATGTGGGGGCTACCTATGGTACCCCCCTACATATGCATGTACAAGGTGGCATGCACCGCACTGTGCCTTTCACGTTGTACATACACATGCTAAACATGTCTTTTACATTGTGGCGGGTGCTACCGCCCGCCGCAATGTCAAAATTCGGGATGCGCCCACCAGTGTGGCGGGCGCATCGTAATTAGTATTGCGGGACCGCCGCACCTATGGTACTCGGTCCCTTTTGCCTATACGATGGCGGGCGGTTGTAATTGGCTCCTAAGTCCCTTTGTGTTGGCATGTACCTAAAGTGGGTAACTCACAAAAGTTTTTTTTGTGAATAACTTCTCCTTAGTAGTAAATAATTACTTAAAGCAATACAAGTTAATTCAAGCGATTCACAATAAATGTTATAGGCATGATGACACAATCAACTGCATAGCAGCATGATTAAACCTTTCAATTGAGTTATGACCCAAAAAAACGATGAGAACTCAATCATAACAACAAAGCTAAATACAAACAGTTTACCAAGTCTTCTGAAAAATTGAATTTGGAATATTCCTAGATGTGCATAAACATTCAACTATTCTAACCCTTCAAACATTTAGTCATTGCTCGAAAAAAGGAACTATTGTTGATTTACATCATTGCAATGCAAGAGATCGAGCAGTGGGAATGGTTAGGGATTCACAACTGTTGGACTGATGTGTGTGATAAGCAGATTGGCTACTTATTCAAATTAAACAACATAACATCCAAGAACAATAGCGCTGCTGAGCCAAGAACAAATATAGACAACATTTGTTTGCCAAAATGTATACGAAGCAGGACACGTAAAATAAACATGACTCCAATCACCTGTTGCATCCGTATCACAACTGTAACAAAATTAAGAAAACTTCCGAAGGACTTGTGAAGAAATGAAGAAACTTAGTAAAGCAGCCACCTAGAGAAGAATGCCATTCTTTTAAAGTTGGCCTCTCGCAATTAATTACGCTCCATTAAATATATCCTCAGCCATTGTGAAGGTGATAAATTACAATTCATCACTTTTTTTAATCTTGTCTAGAAACCTTGAATAAAGTGCTGATGCAGCCTCGGGTGTAGAATCATATACCAGCAGCCTACACCTTATAATTTAACTTTAAAAATAGATTCAATTATTAAATAAGCACGGCTTTCTATGACGGGCGAATAGAGGTTTTCAGAAAGTCACTTATTTGAATAAATCTAAACCATAGCTAAAGGTTCGGGCCATACTTATGAAAGGGTTATGTCACTCTTGCACCACGCAATGGGGTGCAAGCACAATGCAACCCTTAAATGCGATTTATCAAACCTTGCGAGGCGACCCAGCATGGCCGTAAGTAGCTTGATAAATCCAGAGTAACGCAACACAGTGCAAATGTCTATGTTGCTGTACTCTGCTCTAGGGAGCCATTCCATGAGTGGTGAGTGGGTGTTTCCATACAAAACCCATGGATTCGAAGTGGTAGACCCTGGAATGTGTCAAAACTGCTACATGCGGCACATTCCTTACCTTTCCTTGTCACACAGCAAATGACAAATTGGTAAATAATGCCACCTTGTTTCTGAAGATTTTAAACAGAAATGCTCCCAAGATTTCCATGATTGATTCAATATAAAAGCATTAATTAACAATGAAACTACAAACTCACAATCTAACAACAGAGCTTTTGTATAAATTTAAACCAAGTGAAACACAATCAAACACAATCAACTAAGCCAAAAAAGTATCCCATTCCGAAATCTTCAAATCTTGAAAGATCTACTTTGATCTACATTCCAATATTTGCAGAGTCTTGTATGTGGTTCTTTTAGGGAGTTTAAGTACTTTAGGAAAAATTTCATTTTGTCGCAACTTCATTAATGAAGGTAGATAGGAAAAACCTGTTGAATTTCATAACATCATTATTAAGAAAATAAAGTGGTACAAAAAGGCATTGTGGTCATAAAGTTTACAATGGGGAGGGGGGAGTCCCCCATCTTCTCTATTTAACTTCAGGCTTTAAAAAAGTTTATATTTCCCAAGAAACAAATGTATCAATTAATCAATTTCATCAAAATATGAATAATGACCTTTGATTAAAACATTGGAATAATTAAATATAAAAAGAGGAAGAATCAAAATTATCACCAAAGAGACTCTTCCTATTAAAGATGGAGCTACTGATTGTCATTGAGCCAAGAAAATTGGCAAATCTTATTTAAAGAAACTAGATAATTTAAAGAGTGCAAATCAAAAAATTTGTTGCAACAAAAATGCCTAAATGTATAATAGTGATACCAAAAGTATGATGTTTGATTTGCTCAAACGATCCGTCCATCATCCCCTTTGGTATTGCTAAATATATAATAGGGCATGATGAGCAAACTGTCCTTCCATTTGAACTGGAAGATCCTGTTCAGTAGCATTATATCTTGCATCTTCACCTGCATGGAGGAGTACCAGCAATTACTACAACGGCTAGTTAGCTGGCCTCATATTGAGAGTTACAGGGACATAAAGGGTTCCCACTATTTTGAACCTGCACCTGGACGCAGCCTTTGTGAGTCCGTACCTGAAACCAGCCTAAGTGAGTCCTGAACCCCTAAGAAGTTTCCCACCAGTCTTGGACCCTTGAGTGTGGTGCTAAAGTGCCCAGATAGACAAATACCCAAACTGAAGACTCTTCTGATAACCAGGAGGAGACCAGCACCAACCTGCTCACCTATATGCCCAAGGTGCATCGTCAGTTAGATTGACCGTGTGGCTTTTCCTGCTATGTTCTCCGCTGCAGCAAATTGTTTTCAGTAGTGCTTTGCCAAATCGGTATCTGACCTAGTGGCACTGTCTTCAGCCACAGCCCTCTACTCCGTCCCTCTGGAGATTTTTTACTTCAATTTCGGTGACAAAGTCTGAACGTATACATTTTCAACGTGGCTTCAACCCAGGGTCATCTGATAATAAAGCTCCCTCCTTCGACACTTCCTGCAACCTTGCCCCTCTGAACTTGACCTTATTAGGCATATTTCAATGTCCAAAGTTAAGTTGGTTTTGCTTTGCTCACCCTAAGTTGGCAGGGTATGCCCAGGCGTGGGTCCCTTGCTCACTTTGCCACTGGATTCAAGCTAGCCTGGCTGATGACGGCTGATTAGCCAGAAACCGGTCCCAGGATGCTTGTTTTCGGTCCAGGGAAGACATGGCTTGGCAGTTCGGGCTGGACTGTTCCCATGAGGCACAGGGTCAGACTGATTTGCATATGGCCATGTCTGAACTGGGGTGGTGGAGTGAACTAAAGAATGATGATGGATTAAACCCAGATCAGTTGACTGTTAAGTGCTTGCAATGTTCAACACTCCGTTCATCATCCCCTTTGATTTTCTGAAGTTTATGACCAGGCCCAATCCACTCCTTGAATCCGAACCCTTCCTTTATTGCAGTCCGACATACTGTTTTTGCTTTGTTATGTTATGTTATGCCTTCTTGTATAGCGCTCGAATCACCGGGAGGCATCTCGGCGCTTACTCAGAACATAGCCAAGGAAAAGAGAACAGAGAGGAGGGAGCCTTTAGAACAGGAAGGCCTTCAGATGTTTCCTGAAAATTTGATAAGATGACATTTCTCACAGGGATATAGGAAGGCTATTCCAGTACTTAGGGGCCAGGTAGGAAAAAGCCATACCTCCTGACCTCTGGAGTCTAATACAGGGGACCTGTAATAGCAGCTGCAAGATTGATCTCAGAGGACGGCTCAGGATGTGTTTCATCAGTTTTTTTTGCAAATATTTTGGGCCCTGACCCTGAAGGGCATTGAAGGTCAGGCAGCAGAATTTGAAGAAGGATCTTTGTTTAATAGGCAGCCAGTGCAGCTTTCTCAGCAAAGATGATCTTGCCGGCATATTCAACACCAGCCTGGCCGCCATATTTTGGATCACCTGCAATTTATTGAGGGATGTTAACCCGGCTTCTGCTAAAAGGGCATTACCGTAATCCAAACGGCTGATGACCATAGCTTGAGTCAGGTTCTGCGGTGCTCTAACGGGATATAAGGGAAGATCTTTCTCAGCAGTCTTAACCTATAGTAGCAGGATCCAGAGACGACAGCCACATGGTCCTGCATAGAGAGTGAATGGTTGATCCTAATACCAAGGTTGTTAACACACTCTTTAGGTGTGGGCGGGGCACCCAGTTGTGTAGGCCACCAATCCTTGGACCAGACTGCCGTGGCCCTACCCAGCAGCATGACTTCCATCTTCCCAGGTTTCAACTGGAGAGAGTTGTTAGTCATCCAGTTGGAAATTTCCAGAATACCTGTGGAAAAACAGAGTCTATCCTCCTACTGGTTTGGGCCGATGTTAAACAGCAGCTGGGTGTCGTCACCATACAAAATCATTTCGAACCCCAGAGCTTCCACTACCCTAGCCAAATGTGCCATATAGCTGTTAAAGAGGGTGGGGCTAAGGCAGGAGCCCTGGGGTACACCCTTGTCCAGTAAAGTTTTCCCTGCCTGATAGGGGCCCATGGTGACCGTTTGGGACCTATCCGTCAGGAAATTCTGTAGCCATTTGAGGGCCAGCCCCTGGATACCAATAGCTCTTAGCCTCTCCGCCAGCCTAGCATGTGAGATGGTATCAAAGGCTGCGGAGAGGTCAAGAAGAATCAAGATTGCCGATCCTCCAGCATCCACCGTCATCCGCAGGGAGTCAGTTACAGCTAAAAGTGCTGTTTCCGTCCTGAAACTCTTACTGAAACCAGACTGCAAGGCATCCAAAATGCTATTTGATTCAAGATAGGTGTTCAGTTGCTGATTGATCATGCTTTCACGTATTTTGCCCAGTAGAGGGAGCAGCGAGATAGGACGGTAATTGCCCAACTCTAAAGGGTTAGTCGCAGGTTTTTTTTAAATAGGCTGGACAAATGCTTTCTTCCAGGGGACCGGAATTACGCCCTCTATGATTGAGAGGTTACAACATTTCTGAATAGTGGGAGCCAATGTATGGGGTAGAAGTACCATGACTTTTGGGGGGCAGGGATCCGTCGGGGAGCCCGATTTTGTGATATCTAGGGCTTTATAAGTTTCTACTAGAGTAATTGGTCTAAGACATTCAAGGGAACAATCCGTCCGTGTAAGTGGGATACCTGAGTTAGGGGAAGTAGGAGCAAAGCATGAAAACTTGGAATAGATAGTATCAGTTTTCTCCTGGAAAAACCTGGCCAGTGAGTTGCATAGATCTTGGGACTCTATGGAGGATTGCTTACATGCAACTGGGGACACAAATTCGTTCACAATATCAAATAATGCTTTAGAAGAGTTGGTAGCGTTCTCAATTTGGTTTGCTGTGAACACACATCTCGCTGCCTTTAAATTGCAGTGATAAGTTGTCAGAGAAGACTTAAAAGGTGTCTCTGACTGGGGGGATTTGTTTCGTCGCCAGAGTCTCTCCAGTGTTTTGCAAGCGGATTTTTCCTGCCTTAATTCGGAGGTATACCATTGGGCTGAGTGGCAATTCAAGGGGAGCCTGGACTTCTTATTAGCTGGAATAACTATATCCAAGGCTCTCTCCAATTCTGCCATAAAAGTCGACAGGGCTTTAGAGACCTCGCGATCCTCTACTATTGGGAGTGCCGAGAAAGCTTCCTCAAATGCCTGGAGGGTTAACTTATTCCATGGTCGCTGAGTCCAGTTGTTCTCTACCAATGGACTGTCCCATAGGTGGCTGCCGACAAGGTGGACTCGTAAATTTAATCATGGAGTGGTCCGACCATGTAAGAGGCCATGGTGCATCATACATAAGTGAATCTATGTTCGTGAATAATAAGTCAAGGGTGTGAACCCCATTATGGGTTGGTCCCTGGACTCTTTGGGAGAGCCCAAGATGCTCCATATCTGAGAACAGTTTATTCACTTCACGGGAGGCGTGTAACTCACCATGAAAGTTAAAATCCCCCAATAGTAAGAATTTGCTGGAAGCCAGAGCATAGGTAGCTATGATATCCACAAGCCTATCTGTAAAGTCCACTTTAGGGCCAGGAGGCCGATAAACTAAGGCCCCTGTCCCCAACTTTTTGACGGTGAAAAAGTAACTTTAAAAAGGAATAGCTCCACATTTTTATCTGAGAACGTTTCGATCCACGCAACTTTAAGGTGCTTTCTAAAAGCGATGGCAATGCCCCCCCCCCGATTTTCCCCACCCTGTCCAACTGGATCAGCCTATAGTTATCGGGGATGGCCACACTAATCACCACAAGGTTTGAGGGGTTCAGCAAAGTTTCCGTCAGGAGGCAGATCTCCTGGGCATGAGAGTGGATCAGGTCCCAGATTTCAAATGAATGTTTGGCTAAGGACCGAACATTGCAGAGAAAGTAAGATAGACCCTCCGACGAAAGGGTCCTAAAAGAACAAGTTAGAGGAACGTGACTGATAAGTTGATTTCCTTGGAAAGAGCAGCTCCTGCAGGCTACCGGACCTTCCAAGGACTCGGGGAATTTGTGTGGGTAGACTAGCATTGCATCCTGTGTAACAGAGGCTATCTTCCATATATTATGAAGCTCCGTCGGCGTATAGACAGTTTTGCTCAGGGGGATAACATTTGGCTGTAATCGAGCAAGGGTTGAGGCCTCTGGGCTCGTCAGGGCTCAGATGGGCGCAGACGGGCTTACCTTTGGCGCACCTTTGGCGCGTCAAAGGAGCGCCCGCAACCCTCGTCCGTTGCGCGTAGGCATAGCCGTCTTCCTTTGTACTGACGGAGAGCGCGTCAGAAGGCTAGGCGCCGCCCCCACCGTCCCATCAGCAAGGTGGGCGTGAGGTGTACCAGCAGCCTCACAAGCAGGTGGAGACTCCGCACCTAATCAGCGGAGCGAAGGACAAGAATCCTTTAATCCGGGTAAGTGCAGGTTGAAAAGTCAAACAAAAACTAAATATCACAATACCAGGTTTTTAAAAGCATTAGCGCTGTGCAAAAGGTTCTCGCTCCTGGCTTTCCGCCTCAGGAGTGTTCTAAGTGGGGCGCCTGCGCGCAAAGAGCTTCCTTTGTACTGGCGCAGAGCGCGTCAGAAGGCTAGGCCGCCGCCCCCACCGTTCCACCAGCAAGGTGGGCGTGGGGTGTACCGGCAGCCTCACAAGCAGGTGGAGACTCCGCACCCAATCGGCGGAGCGAAGGACAAGAATCCTCTAATCCGGGTAAGTGCAGGTTAAAAAGTCAAACAAAAACTAAATATCACAATAACAGGTTTTTAAAAGCATTAGCGCTGTGCAAAAGATTCTCGCTCCCGGCTTTCCGGCTGAGGAGTGTTCTGACCCTCTCTTTCGTAACTAGATGTCGGGGTTTGTGTTCTGATCTTTTAGCTAATAGTTTTACTAAAAACTATTAAAATTCCTAATTCGGGTTCTAAAGATTGAAATTTTGTTGTTGTTTCGATGTCATATATTTAATTAAAAGGTACTCTACTTTTCTAAATTGGTTTGGTATTTTTCTCGTGCTATGTTTTCACTTTTTTACTGTTTGTGTGCTGCATAAATACTTTACATATTACCTCATGTCAAGCTACCCAGGTTTGAGCACAGGTTAATTTAGTGACTTTTTGTGGTTCACCTTTCAAGAGATTGCGGATGTTGCTTGACCAGAGCTCCCACCCCAGCCCCTCAACAACTCAATCTCTCACACTTGTTATCAGTGCTTTAGCTGCGCTACGTCCATCTGGGACTCAGGTCAAGCAATCATTAAAAATGGACATTGAAAAGGGCCTCATTGGGCCGCATACTAATGTCCTTACTTTCACAGGCAAACATCACTGATAGATAAAGAATGACTGTTAAAATGTTAATTTAAATCAATGTTAGCATTGTTGTTCCTGTTTATATTTGATATTTTTCCTTAATCTAGCATTCCCTAAAATTGTTTGCTGTTTCAAGAATGCTGTGTTTTTTTCATGCAGCATATTAGTCTTGCATAACTCTTGTGAACAAAGAGGAATGTTCCGGTGTGCCAAATGCAATTAATTTTGATTCTTTGCAAAGAGGTCTGATGGAGGTTCACAGCTGATGACATTTTGACAGTAGGAATGTAAAGGAAAATGCAGTGCTTACAGGTAATTGGGTGCATTCTGTGTGTGGGGGCAGTGAAGTGAAAAAGATGCAAAAAGGTACATGCAGGAGAGAGTAAATGAGGTTCATAAAGAGTACAAGTTGATGTGTGAAATCCACAACTGAAAGATTTCAGGAAGATTTTGGGAGAAAATAGGCATAGGTGTATACCATAAGTACTACAGACAAAAGTGGAATGACTGTAAGAACAGGTGTGCTTGAGACACTGCAAAGACTTATGCCACTTCCACAGATCTAATTCACTCATATTTCAAAATGGCAATTTTTTCTCAGTTCTAATTAGTCACAATAAAATCATTGTTGGTACTTAGTGCCTTATTACGAGTACTACTCAAGGTGGCAGTCCAACCATGCCCACCCTGAGGGCCTTCCCGGAGTAATATGATTGGTGCACTTGTACCGCCACAGGACTGCTGCGTCCACCGGGGATCCAGGATCTCACAGAACGATCAGGGGCAGGAATATGCTGGCAAAGCCACTGCCGCACCACCAAGCATATTTTGAGTTGCCCTCGTGCTGCCCTTTTCAGGGTAGTGAGCCTACCATGAAAATGGTGGCAGAGAGGTAACTAAGGGGTCCCTAGCAAGACCTGCTCCTGAGCCCAGGGGGTGCATGCAGGAAGGCATATGTTGTGCCAGCTGGAATTGCACCCATGTTGAATGTTCTGCAGATGATGTCAAGGTGCCGGGCTGCATGTTAGTCTCTCCTTCGAGCTCAACAGCCCACCGCCGCGAGGCTGACACAGCCCCACCTGCCCGACCAGAATTAAACTCCTAATCAGGTGCACCATGACTTTGGCAGTCCTCCAGTGGACAGCACGGATGCAGCGCCACCGTAGGCCTGTCCAAGTCGTAATAAGGCCTTTAGTTATCTGCAACTGGTAACAATCATTGGCAGAGCCAATAGGTTTGGGGATTTTTTTAGGTGCATGTCCCTTCCTGTGTGAAAGGTATTTGATGAAAAGTCACAGGGAGGAACCAAAATACTGGTTAGTGGTACCATGGAACAGTATTTTACTCAGCCTGTTTTTTAGGGACACACTTAATTTTATAAGTCCACCTCTTGGAAAGTATTCCTTAGTCCTGCCCCTTTTAGTCACCCACCATTTTATTCATTTCACATAAAGCTTCATTGTATAGCTCTATTAGTGAAATCCATTTTTGTATTTTATCTGACCTAGCCTTTTCATTCCCTTCTTCCCCTCCCCTGTTTCCCTGTCGCATTGGTTCTAACATGACTGCTGATATGAAGTTGAAATCTTTAAAGTAAAAAAAGAGGTATGATCTCAAACATGCAGTTGTTCCACATGATTTTGGTGTGAGCGAAACTGTAAGGTTATAATCCCAGGACATATTGATTAAGTATGGGCGAAATTTGTGAATTCGCAGTACGCAAATTCGTGGGAATACGTACTCGCGGTCTGCAAAATTTGCGAATCTGTGCGAATTTGCGGATTTTTAATTTTTGCGTGTTCGCAGGGATTTTTTTCAGTGCAGCTACCGCGAAGTTACCCCTGCGGTCGTACATGGGTGCGGCCATCTTGTTTTCAGTGTTCGCGTTGCGTATTTCTGTTTCTAGGCGCAAGTTGCATGCTTGCGTTGGGCATTTCCTACGTGCGGGGCGCAATTACATGTTCGCGTCCGTTTTTCCGTGCTTGCGGGAGAAATATCGCGGGAACTTACCCACGTGGTCGTGATGGGCGGCCATCTTGTTTTTCATTCATTGCTATGGTTCTGGGCATGCTATTTCTATTCGGCTTTAATCTTTGCAATCCTTTGTTTGTTTGAACTTTTTTTAATCTTTTTTACTCATTATCTATCCCTCTCTGTTTCTACATCTATATTTTTCAACTTTTTGTTACTTTAATAACTACTTTTTTAGTTTAGCTCTCTCTTTTCTTTTGCTAAGTTTTATTTCCCTATTCTTTCCTTCTTTCACCCAGGGCCATGACAAAGGGAGCCGGCAAGTCTAAGGGTCCCGCACCCCGGGGCCGGCTCCCTTGCGGGCGCTTAAGGGGGGAGGATGTAATTGCCCGGGAGATCTTTAGCGCGGTGGAGGTGGGCACACTGGTTTTCTTTGTCCAGCGCTACATCCCCAAGACCGTCGTGTCAGGCCCAGTGCCGGGTACGGGGTACGGGCTCTGGGAGTGTCGCCAGCTATGGTGGAAGGCGTGTCGTGCCATGTATCGGGAGTCTGGGGTCCGGCGCACCTACAACCAGGTGACGCACCGGTGGTCCGACATCCTGGACTGGAAACACGACCTGCTTGACCTGCTTGGTGTGGAGATCCCTGGGCTTGGTGAGTAGTAGTAGATATTTAATCACTACTTTGTTTTCTCCTGCTCTGCGTTATGATATTGCAAATACTTGTTTTTCCCGAAGAGCAAGAATGCTGCCGATTACATTGCAGGTAAATTATGTTTCAAAACCTTCTGTGATTGCAGGTGCTCGGCTGCTCGCCTGCTCACTGGCGGTGCTACTATGCTTACTTGTTTTCAATTTTGTGCTCATTTGGCCTGGGTGATTATGTGTGAGTGTACTGTACAGAAATGCGTAATGCTAGACACTAGAGATTACATTGCAGGTAAATTATGTTTCAAAAGCTTCTGTGATTCCAGGTGCTCACCTGCTCACTGGCGGTGCAACTATGCTTACTTGTTTTCAATTTTGTGCTCATTTGGCCTGAGTGATTATGTATGAGTGTACTTTATAGAACTGCGTAATGCTAGTCACTAGAGACTCAAGTCCAGTCCTTCCTTTGTACTCCTGCCACTAAGAAGAGATAGTGGTGGTGGATTGATAGGTTAAGTATATTATGACTGGTTATTTACTATTTAGTAGGAAACTTTTTAGTGGTCTGCAATCATGACGGACTGTGTCTGTCACTTTGCGTGCTGCGGAGTGCTGCCTGTCAGTCCTTGTAGAACCTTTTTGTAGTTGGTTTAGTGAGTTACATAACTTTCCAACTAGACAGTCCGCAAATCCAGCAATACTAATATCCTAGTGGACCACATCAGATAGGTCAATAAATTTAGTGCAATTGTTGTCAATTTCCCCCAAATAATTTGTTATTGTTTTTTTGAAATATTTGATTTGGTTGACAACAATCATCCATGTTTGTGTCTTTCTTTCATGTTGTACATCAGCTCCCCCCAGGGGCAAGAGGACAGGGGAGGAGTAGGTAGCAGCGCCGGCGAAGCATGAACAACGGGTAGGCCAGGATAGGTCTGCCGAGGGCTCCTCTGCTGGCCCCAGTAAGTTTTCCTGTTAATATTATTAATTATACTTCCCTATCTTTTGCAGCACCTATTTATTCCAAACGTTCCTCATAATTTTATTTCTTCCTAAATCATCTTTGATCTTCTTGTAGACTGTTTCTAAATTCTTTCTTTCTTCATGTAGATGCTCCACAAAAGCTCACCAGGAAGGAGATGGCTATCCAGGCCAGGGCCCTGAAGCTGCAGGCTATTTGTGCTGAATACCGGAGGCTGTGGGCTCAGGAGCAGGAGGAGGCGGCAACAACTGCATCCTCCTCCAGTGCCACCGGGTCCACCAGCCAGCAGCCTCCAGTATGACGCCGTGGTCCTACAGCCTCCCGCCACGCAGCAGCAAGTAAAACACCACCTGCCCCCCCCCCCAGAGCCTGGATGACACGTCAGCGACGCCTCCACAGGAGAGTGGACACCCTGGAGCGCGTGGTAGAAAAGCTCCAGCGCCAGCTCCCGGAACTCCGCAGAGAGATGCAGGACCACCTGTCCACAGGACACCGCCGTAAGAAGTGACTGCCCCTTGCCCCTGTTTTCAAGACTGTTGGGGGGGTGGGAATTGGGAGTTGGGATTCAAAGGGAGTTTTGAAGGAAATTTGGACATTGGTTGGTGTTAGGGAGGGGGTTGAGTTGGGTCTTTTTTGAATAGTTTATTTTTGTTAGGGAAAATATATTTATTTATTTTACATACTTAAACATAGTATACGCATTCATATTATTGTGTGTGGAGGTGGGCGGGGGTTACTGTACGTTTGGTTTCCTCAAACTTACCAGCATGAATTATCTAAACGTCCAAAAATTTACAGAACTGCCACTAACAGAGTTAGTGAATTCAATTGCCCTACTAGTACTTTACTAGTACTACTATCAGTCTCTCCTCTCCTCCGAGTCTTAGCCCATTATTCCTCTTCCCCAAAATGCTTATATTACCTGTGATTCGTGTTTGAGAATAGGGCTAGGTGCAGGGCTGGCAGCACGGCAAATGGCGATTAAGGTTGGATATGGAATCCTGGACGGATGAAATGTCATTGTTGTGCTGGTAGTAGTAGTGGTACACACTGGCAGTAGCAGCATATGAAAAAAAGAAATGAAACATTGAGTGGCCTGAGCGTAGCATTAGAACAGTACGATAGATAGTACGGTAGAGAACAGTGCCATAAATTGTAGCCTAAGCAGTACTAAAGTATTCAAAATATAAATACTAGTTGCGTGGAGTATGGCTACTATAAGAAATGGTATTGAAGGCGAAGTACACAGCAACGTACGCATTAAGCATTCGATTCGTCACGTGTAGGAGGAGGATGTTGTTGATGATCAATCCCCGATGGTGCACATGAAATTCTGATTTGAATGATTTTTCTGTTGCTTTGACCTTATTCTCCCTAGCAAGTGTGTGGAATTATTGTTGTCATTTAGTCACACCTCAATGAAAACCACACAGCCCCGGGTGAAGAGGGTTAGGGTTTGAAAATTGGATGGGAATGGGGGGTTTTGGGAAAGTTTTATGGAGAGAGAAAAAAAACACAGCATGGACAAACAACAAATGAAGATAAACAAATCTTTGGACACGTTTGCTAACTGGATGGTTAGGTTACTGAAACCTAAGTAGTACTTTCTACAATTTACTAACTATGAAGAAACAATGTGACAGTACAGGGCTGCAGTAATTACGCAATTTCACTTGCCTATCTGCACTCAGAGAGAATAAACACTTAGTACATTAAATTAGTTTTAAAAATAGCAAAGAAAAACGTATACAATGGATGGAGGGATGAATTTGAAGCAGAGAGCAAACAAATGCACAGAGTCACACTCATAGAAGTTCACAACAATAACATTATTTAATAGATAAGGAGAAGTGAAGAGGATACTGTAACTGTATGTTGTAGTTGCCCTGTTAAATTTGGAAAGTTGCATGCATCCAGCCATTCCTTTTATTCGCGGTACTCCTCCATTGCATCTGACGCACTGTCGATCAATCTTGGTGACCAATCTTGGTGACCACTGCCTGCCTGGCGGATGCGGAATTGCGGATCGCTAATGGTAAGTCTGAATTAATTGTTTTTCCTATTGCACAGGGTAAAAGCCGGTCTGTAATTGTTGATGGAAAAACAGGAAGTGATATTAAAACACCACAGAGAAAAAAATATATGGTATGCTGTGTAGTGCAAACATAACACTTTCAGTTTCAGAGGCGACAGTATGACATACAAGCATCATTTCTAAAGTGCGTACTCTGAGTGTCCTTTTCAAGTATAGTAATAAGCACACAGCAGGCCAGGGCCATGCAGATGGTCAAGGCAGGCACCACCGAGTGAAGCAACCTGATGTAGCATACCTCTTTGACACTGACAGACAAAGCATATCTAATTGTATGCAGCAAGCCACATAGCTGCAATTTTACATGAACTGCTGTCTGAACTCTGGCATAACAACACTACACTGGCTCGACCACTCCATACCACGACTAGACAGACATGTAGTTCTGCTGTAGTAGTTGTTGTTGACTGGTTTACCTGTTTGCCACTCACAAATTGGCCATAGTTCTTCCGTAAACCGAAAAAGATGATGCATCCATCCTAGTGAGTGACTAAAGAAAAAAGATATATTATTTAACTTTGTTCATCAACACTCATCATCATCATGGTATATTGGCAAACAGTGAGTCCAAGGACATTTTGCATATTGGAAAATGCAACGTAGTAGCCCCTGCAGTTGAAGTACAATTTGATTTAAACAAGGTAAAAAAAACAGAGTAGACTTGAGTTACATTTAGTGTGTAAAAACATTAAATAATAACAGAAGACATATGATTCATTTCATGCACAACAAACAAACAGCAATTACTTTCAACAGAGCCAGACAACCATTGCTGTCCACTGCATGCCATCTTCTCATTATTCATTACCTGTTCCTTTTTTTGTCCGCATCTTGTTCTGAAAGTGAAGGCCCACAGGGCAGCCTCTCCTGTCAATTTCAGAAGTAACTGTCAGCAATCAGCATGTAGTCAGTAATTCCAGTCCCACTTGAGGGACTTGTCTACGAAGCCAAAGTTTCTTGATTCTGCGTAATCCAGCCATCTGCCTTGAGGGAAATGAATGGGGGGAGTCTGGAGGAGGAGGATGGAGAAGCATGACTGAGCTGTGAACTTGTGAACCTCAGGAATGTAGACAGCGGCACCTTCAAATCAATATGGAAATAAGATGAAGACAGTGCTGTTGATGGATTTGTTGTGATTAGGTGATTAGAGTTTTGTTGTTGTAAAAGTTGTAAAACAAAGAAAGACACACAGGAACAAAAGTGAATAAGGACGAAAAAAAGGAAGTAATTTTCAGGCCTCGGTGTCAGTGAAAGTAGAGCTCGTCCTCAAACTCTGTGAATTGAGGCGGGAGTAGGTCAGCTAACAGAGAAGAACTTCCGTCACCTAAGTCTGTGTTCTCCTTTTCTTCCTGCGTGCATTCACGTATTTTCAAATCTGGTGGTATGAAGTGTTGATTCATCTTGATCATTGTTAACCTCTCCACATTTTTAGGCTAGAGGGGGTCCTTTTTGAAGTTACAATGGCACCAGCAGCACTGAAAACACGCGTTCAGAAGACACGCTTGTGAGTGGGCCAGACAAATAATTTTGAGCCAGGTTGGTGATCAGTGGCCATTGGGCCTTTTCCCATACCAATACACCAATGGGTACTGATTAAAGAAGACCTCTGTTTGGTCAACCAGATAGGCCTGCACCATCCACTCAAGGTTATGCAGGGGTGCTCCACTTTGCGTACCATCTGTGGCCTTTACATCACTGGAACAAGCAAACCCTTGAGGAGTTAGCCAATCCGCTTCCGACAATATTATGGCTGGGCCTGGTGCAGGTGAGGATGATGATACGGTTGCTGGTGTCGGTAACAGCTGTGAGGGAAAGTGACTGCCTTCGGCCACAGAAGTGGACCTTGACGCCGGATGGCCTGCTGGTTCAGTAGTACTTCTGCCGGGTCCTTCAATTTCCTGCTGCTCTTTTTCGAACCAAGTGGCTGACAGAGCTAGCCAATATTTGTACTTTGAAACATCTGCTTCATTAAAAGGAATGAATGCTTTGCTGGCCACTGCCTTTTTGTACCGTGGATCCAGAATAGTGGCACAAATGTAATGTTGTTCTGTATGTACTTTTTTATGCATTTCCTTGTCAACTTGGCGGGTTAATAAGCTCACAGCCAACTGATATGCGTCTTGCTTGCCAGTATCACCTTTGAACGTTGAAGTCACAGCCTTCAGTTGGTGCTCTAGCATGTGCAACAATGGGATAGCTTTGACCAAAGTACAGTCCTCCCTGCTGACTTCACGTGTGAAGACCTCAAAAGGACGAAGCATATGGAGAACCAGGCCTTATGGGCCGGGCGGTGCAGGGCACACCTAAATCCCCGGATTCACCTGCCTTGTAACTAACAGAGACACCAGACACTCCGTTGAGCGTGGAAGCCAGGTTTATAAGCCTCATCTAAGCACAGTTGTCCCAGAAGTCACACGCAGGGTGGATTCTAAGGAGACTGCCACTTCAATTTGTGGTGCACAATCTTTTATAGGAAACACATTTACAATATCCCACTCCTTGCACATACAAAACGAACCAATGAGAAAAGTTGTAAAACAAGCTATCAGGTATCTCAAAATAAGCCCCATTCTCGGACCCCGTGTGCTAACTCTCCCAACAAATTAATCAGTGATTAGGTGTCCACAATCCCCTTTTGCAGGTGGCAGGACGTACTTGTCTGTCTAAAAGGATGATTGTGTAATAGGAGCATACATGGAGAGAATAGCCAGTCAGATAAGATAGTATAAGGAAAGAATAGGAGAGGGCAAGTAGTCGGCCGAGACAGGGATCAATCGAACCAGACATGGATTAACAAACTCAGCCAGACCCTGACATTGGGTTTCATGAACAAGGACTATAAAGTTACTTTTTAACTGAAAGGACACGTAGCAGCTGGAAAAGCAAAAGCATATTGTTCGCCGTGCTGCCTGAGTGAGGGCAACACAAAATGGCGACAGGACACAAAATGGCGGCTAGATACGGGACGAAATCTGAAATCGTAGAACCTCAGTCCCTCCTTTTGCCATTACTCAGGCAATACACCAGGGACTCAAGTCAATCTGAGTCGATGTCAATGGCCATGAGGTCATCGAGCTGTTGCTGTAGCATCATTCTAATGTTCTCTGTTTTCCGTGACGCAGGCTTCGGGACACACATAGCGGCACAAAGACCACATATTGCATGTCCACACTGCACACAAAGGCAACAAGAGAAGATGATGGCCAAGATCATTCCAAGGAAAGTTAGTATCTTCCATCCCCATGTGAACAGTAGTCCCCAAAACCATCCCATCACGGACCAATCTCCCGTGTCCTGGGGTATAGACTCGGAGATGGTATGTAACTTAGAGATAGCTTGGTATACCATAGGGGCATTACCAGGAATATAAACACAGCAACTAGACCCGATCAGTTCACAGACTCCACCACGATCTGCAAGAACAATATCGAAAACTATCCTATTTTGTAAAGTCATAAGACTTTCCGCCTGAAGCTCAGCTGTCACATTACTCAAGGCTCCAGACGTTTCATTTATGGTAGCCTCAACAACACGAGCTAAGCTGATGTCTCTGCTATTGGCCATTGGGCCCCAGAAAGGAAGCAACCCTTTAATGAAGTCAGCTGCCTCCTGTCCTGCTGTGTCTTTCTGATCAAAGACTCCCCTACCATGTCTCTTCTTGTAATGGCCTGAAGGAGCACTATACGTTGGGGGGAAAAAGAAAAGCCACATAACATGTTCCTGAGAAATAAGTGGGAAAACATGTATAGGCTCTATCGTGACAGATAAAATATGTGCCTTGTGATGGCACTAGCGGTGAGGGAATCTGAGGTGTATAAACATAAGTATGAGAACAGATACTCCTCTCTTGCTGATTCTTAACATTCTGGCCATTAATTTGTAAATAGAAATTACCTCGATGAGGTACAGTCCAAATTGGCGGAGAGCTCCTTAGTTTAGCCTTTTCTGTAAGGCTAGTAACATATTGGGTTATGTTCCATCCATCATATGCTCCCTTCTCATCTATAGGGATTTTACTAATCTGGGCCATCTTAGCCATAGTCACTATTCCCTTAATCAAAGTACTATGACTAAAGTCTGCTCCACCACCATATGAACTACCAGGAGGATATCGTAGCTGGTTTTGATAGAGGTTAGAGAACATAGCCAAATAAGCCCAGGCGGAACCTTCATAGGAGAATGGAAAAACCAAATACGGCATGCCTCCCTCTGTATTATGAGGCATGAGCCCACAAACCCAACAATCAGTAGTATTCATCACTAATTGGTGTTGATGCAATAACTGAATAAACGAATTGTTGAAGTATTCGGTCCTCCTAATCTGTTTGTGTTCTGAAAAAAAACGACGTGGGGAGGCAGTAGTAGGAAAACAAAAAAATACAGATTGTAGGGACAGGTGATGGCTGTAGAACATAAACAACCCAACTTCCACACGCTAATAAAGTACATAAACATATCAGAATACATAGGGTTATCCCACATGGACTAACCATTAATTTCTTAAGTCTTTTCTTCATATTTACAGTCTGATCATTAATTTCCACTTTAATATTCATTACTCTAAAAGCGTTGCTACGATAATCTTCCTAGATCACTTAGCTGTGATTGTTAGCCGTCCTATGACACTGCAAGTCCTGCAGACCCTAGGTCACTACTCAGGTCACAGCTTAAGACTCCTACCGTGACCCTGCAACTTGATGGATAGTGGAAGAAAACACATTAAAATGTCTTTCAAATCAAAAAGGTATAATCAGAAAAATAGTAAAAAAGGAAAAAAGGTCAATTGTCCTTGGTCATTTCCGATTGTAAATTATATCGAGTTTTATTAGGGAACGTCTGGTCCTTAAACAAGGCTTCTGGATTCACCATGTTCAAACGCAGATGTGTTGGGACGGCCTCCTGTAATACGTTGTCGTCTTCTTTTTCAGAGTTTGTGTGGTCCAGGCGTGCACTACTAAATGGTACAAATCTAGGCACTTTCTCACTTTCGTTATCACCCATGCCCTCACGAATCCACTGACCAAAAGGCAAAGGTACCCTCTTACAGTGCACGCCATGGACCCAGTTCGTTTTCCCAACAACCTTCACTGCCGTCCGTGTAGTCTGAAGCACTTGACGCGGTTAGCCCCAACGAGGTTTCAAATTCCGCTTCCGTTGAAAGTTTTTCACGCAGACCCAGTCACCAGGTTGGATGGAATGACCTGGGTATGCGGAGGCCTCTGGCAAAGCGTTTTGAACCTGTTGATGAAGAACACGTAATTTAGTGGTGAGGTCATGCAAGTAGTCAATCAGTATTGGGTATGGAATATCAGAATACTTTTTAGGTCGAGGAACTCCCCAGACATTTGCTGGTCGCCCAAAAACGACCTCATACCGACTCATACCTAAACGTGAATGCACAGTAGTTCTTGTAGACAGAAGTGCTAATGGTAGGGCATCAGGCCAGGCGAGACCTGTGCTCGCCTGAATCTTTGCCAATTTGAGCTTGAGAGTACCATTATAACACTCTACCAATCCTGCTGACTGAGGGTGGTTTGCCGCATGGAATTTCTGTTTAATACCAAGAGCTGCACATACTTTTTGCATGATCTGGCCTATGAATTCACTCCCATTGTCAGACCAGACAATGCGCGGCAAACCAAACCTCGGGAAAAATTCCTTCAAAAGAAATTTGGCAGTGGACAAGGCAGTATTGTCCTTTAGGGGGTAGGCCTCTATCCATCTGGAAAAGGCAAAAACCACCACCAGAACATACTTGAGGTTATTGCAATGATTCATATGAATGTAATCAATTTGCAATACCTCAAAAGGATACGTAGGGGTAGCAAAATGACCTCCTGGAGTTGGGGTTCCCTTTCCTGGATTATGCATTAGACAAACAATGCAATGCTTCACCACATTTTCTGCACATTTAGAAATTCCTTCATTCTTCCATACTGGAGCCAATATTTTACAGATGCCCTTTGCACTAATATGGTAGTACATAGGCGTCTGGTAACAGCCATCGTTGATGCTCTGACAATTCCGTCCAACACCCAGTCTTTGTCCAACATTCCCGTACTCTCTCTCCACTTACTCAGCTCTTTCTCAGTAGCCTCTTCTTGAATTGTTCTCACACTTTCTATCGTGTCCTCACACATTCCTCCTTCTCTGACCCATCTTGCAGGGCCCACAACATACATATGACTCGTAACATCTCTCACTGTCTCTTTTGCTACTTCATCTGCAAAAGCATTCCCACGACCCACATTATCAGTAATCTTTTTGTGAGTGCTACACTTGATTATTGCTATTTGTGTAGGCAAAGCAAGTGAGTCGAGAAGATCATCACCAACTGGCCACAATGTATTTTAGTCCTATGGGAAGTAAAGAATCCTCTTTCCTTCCACAAACGACCGAAACTATGAGCCACACCGAAAGCATATTGGCTATCAGTGTAGACATTTACTCTCCTTCCTTTCGACAAAACACATGCTCTCGTTAAAGCAATTAATTCAGCTGCTTGGGCTGAATTCTGTGCAATACGTGCTGTCTCTACTACCGTATGCAAAGTATTAACAGCATAAGCTGCAGTTGTCTCACCATTTGGAAGCTTAAAACAAGATCCATCTACCCATAGGATCCCGTCCGGATCCACAAGTGGTGTATCTTTTAGATCTATTCTGCCTTTCGTTTCCTGCTCTGTTCGGAGAAAACAATCATGCTGTTCTTGAATGCCTTTCTCATCCGGTATGGGCAACAATGTTGCTGGGTTCAGAGTATTACACTGCTTGATAAGTATATGGCTAGCCAAAAGCGTTAGCTCATATCCCGAAAAGCGAGCACTCGTGAGGTGTTGTGTCTTAGTCCAATTCAAAAGAGTATCGACTGTATGTGGTACCATAACAACAAGGGTGTTGTCCAATACCAATCCAGCAGACTGACGAACAGAAATTGCTGCCGCTGCTGTAGCTCTGAGACAACTAGGCAATGCCTTGGCTACTGGATCCAACGTAGCCGAAAAATAGGCACATGGCCGTTGTTTGTCTCCAAATTGTTGTGTTAAAACTGACAACGCATCACCTTCTCTTTCATGCACATAGAGTGTAAAAGGCTTACTGTAATCCGGAGTACCTAGCACAGGTGCAGAACAGAAAGCATTACGTAAATCAGAAAAACTCTTTTGGCATTCATCAGTCCAAGGGAGAGGTTGTGGGGTATCTTTCAACGTAAGCGCCAGCAAAGGTTTGGCTAACAAAGAAAAATTCGGAATCCATTGTCTACAATATGAGGTAATGCCCAAAAAGGCACGTACCTCTCTCTGTGTGGTTGGCTCAGACATTTGTGCAATCGCTTGAATTCGTTCTGGGGTCAATCGTCTTCCCTCCTTTGACAAGAGATGACCTAAATAGGTAACCTCTTGGGGGCAATATTGAAACTTAGAAGGGGAAACTTTATGATGTAGATCAGACAAATGACGTAACAAAGAAACCGTCACATCTTTACAAATATCCTCCAAATCAGCAGCAATCAGCAAATTGTCACCATATTGGATCAAAGTAGCACCTGGAGGCAAAATGAACGCGTCAAGCTGAGATTTCAAAGCCTGACTGTAAGTAGAGGGACTTTCACAATAACCTTGAGGAGCACACTTGAACCGGAAACTTCGGCCTTCGAGAGAGTAGCCAAAAATATCTCTACTCTCCTCAGCAATAGGAATACTAAAGAAAGCATTCTTCATATCGATAACAGAAAACCATGCCGCCGAGGTGGGTATCATGGTAATCAAAGCAGTGATATCTGGAACAACAGGAAACTGGGGGACAACAATCTTATTGACCTCCCGAAGATCAATCACAAAGCGATACACAGGTGGTTGAGAAGGATCGCTGCGTTTAAGAACGGGGAGAACAGGACTGTTACAAACATTGCCTCTCGTTTCTTCAACCACACCCTTCTGGACCAGATCATAGATAGTAGCCATCAAGGCTCGCTCACCATCATTAGAAATCTTGTACTGTGGATTACGTGGCAACTTAACATTAGGCTTAATAGTAACCACATAAGGAGGAATCTGCAACAAACCAACATCGTTCAGACCTGTAGCCCAGAGTGTAGCAGGAAGAGATTGCAACTCAGGCGGAAAACTATCCTTCGATAGATATATAGGAGAAACTAATTTCTTACCCAAAGTAAGCCGCACATCAGAGGGGGAACAATACAATGTTGCATGAAGATGTTTCAACAGATCCAAACCCAACAAATTCTCTCCGCAACCAGTCGTTAAAATAAGAGGAGCTTGCAGATCGTAAGGACCAATCGAAAGAGGCAAAGGACAAGAAACTGGGTTAGCAACTGGGGCGCCAGAAAATCCTACAGAAACATTCGTTAAGCCAGACAAAGGTGCCCCAGGGAGTTTTGAATGGATCATAGAACTTCTCATTGCACCAGTATGCAAAAGAAATGGCTCTGCAACACCCAAAGCAACTACCTCAACATAAGGCCCATTCTGATCCACTGGAACTGATACGACTCCCTTACTTTGTCCATGGCTGTCCTAACTAGAATGAAAATCCTGAACCTCACCTTCAACACAATAATCATCATTGTAATATTGCGCAGACTGAGTATTCTGCTAATCAAAGTAATTCGAAGAATTCTGAGGGGGAAGGGAATGCTGCCCCTGAGGCAATGCACCTCGTCCTCTACCCCTAGGTGTTGATTGAAAACCACCACGGCCTCTCGGTCCTTGAAATCCACCATTACGCTGCAATAAAACCGGACAACTATTCTTAAAATGGCCTTCTTCTTTACAATAGGCGCACTGATTAGGACCAAGGAAAGGTCGCGGAACAAAAGGCTCAGGTTTCTGCAGCAAACTCTGAGATTGAATAGGCTGCTGGAACTGTCCTGACCGGAATGAGGAGGATAAACCTGCTGAAGAAGAACCTTTGTCTTTAAATCCTTAGTCTTCTTCTCAGCCTTATCTTTTTCCTCCTTGTCCCTATTCTCATAATACTGAGCAGTAGCTAATATTTGGGTAGACGAAGAAACAGCCCAAGAACTTTACGAATATTTCAACTTATGAGACAATTCAGGAAGCAGATTGAAGACAAATTTATCCACAAATAATCGCTGTCAACCTTCAGTACTCAAATCCTGACCACTATGGTCAATAAATGTCTCCTCAAACCGAGTAAAGAAATCAGAAACACTCTCATCTTTCTTCTGCTTACACGCAGCTAACTTATCCCAATTAACACGTAAGGCAGGCATTATCATCTTCATTAAAGTTATTATTCTACCAGGCAACTGTGTAATCAAATTATCTGGTTTAGCACCGCCCACTTGTGCTGTATCTGCGGCAACTATATCAGCCCAAGTACCACCCAAAGCCTGCTCATGATCCTCTCTACGAATCCGAGCCCACAATGCTTGTGGAACTACATTCCCCATCAGCATATCAACATCAGCCAAATTCATAATACATGCATCAACACTAATAAGCCAGTTAACCAATCAATTTTTTTTAAAAGAAAACATCCATTAAGACACTTATTTAAACATTTATTCTTCCATCGACCTTTACATATACATATATAAAACATATTTATTTTTCAGAAAGACACACATTCACTGGATGGTGTCATCAGTGATGTCATGAGTGATGTCACTGACCATGTCATGAGTGATGTAAAATGTGACGTCATCAGCAGTGCATTGCAGGCGCGCAAGTTATAGTGAGTCCAACTAACTATAACGTGGGAATTTCTATATATATGCAAGGACTCCCGTTCACTAAAGAAAGGGCGGGGGCCAGAGGGGTTTCAAAGAAAAGACCAGCTTTATTCGGCAGATTAGGCAAAGCAGTTTTTCAGGCGGATGCATTTCGGCTAGATGCCTTCCTCAACGCCCTGCGTTGCATGTTCAGCTTCACCAAAATAGTCCCAGTGCTGCACCCTTTCGAATATAGGTCCAGAGGCTCCTCCCCCAAGCTAATTGCGCTCACCTGTTGCCTCCCGCAGAGTAAGGTGAACTACAACTCCCAGAATGCACGGAGTCAGTGCAGCCAGGTCGGTGGTGTGGGGGATATGTTGATCGTTCAGCAGAGACGAAGTCTGGATGGTGCAGGTGAGTGGTGAGGCTGAGCATAGGAGTCCGCCGACATCCACAAGTCCCTCCTTTGGTCCCCTCGGTCCGCTGCTACCTCCCAGCTCCGGCAGACAATTCGGGCAGGGACAGCCATACAGCATAGCGTCCTGTTGGAGGTAAAATACCTCGCACCACCCGTTCTGTGCCGGACTTGAAGGTGGACACTGGAGCTCCCGGTCCCCCGGGCCGTAACTTCGCTGAGCCCAGCGATGATGTGCCAGTATACACCCAGGTCACTTGTGCAGCAGGGCCATCCGGATACTCCGCTGGCTGGAGCAAACAATATGCAAGGACTCCCGTTCACCAAAGAAAGGGCGGAGGCCAGAGGGGTTTCAAAGAAAAGACCAGCTTTATTCGGCAGATTAGGCAAAGCAGTTTTTCAGGCGAATGCATTTTGGCTAGATGCCTTCCTCAGCGCCCTGCGTTGCATGTTCAGCTTCACCAAAATAGTCCCAGTGCTGCACCCTTCCGAATATAGGTCCAGAGGCTCCTCCCCCAAGCTGATTGCGCTCACCTGTTGCCTGCCGCAGAGTAAGGCGAACTACAACTCCCAGAATGCACGGAGTCAGTGCATCCGGGTCGGTGGTGTGGGGGGTATGTTGATCGTTCAGCAGAGACGAAGTCTGGATGGTGCAGGTGAGTGGTGAGGCTGAGCATAGGAGTCCGCCGACATCCACAAGTCCTTCCTTTGGTCCCCTCGGTCCGCTGCTACCTCCCAGCTCCGGCAGACAATTCGGGCAGGGACAGCCATACAGCATAGCGTCCTGTTGGAGGTAAAATACCTCGCACCACCCGTTCTGTGCCGGACTTGAAGGTGGACACTGGAGCTCTATATATAGTTACAACCTGGTTTCCATTGGAAAAGCATGTTTTGATTTACTAATAACTTTGGTGTAATTTGAGGAATCTTTGCAAAATTTTCCCCGGAAAAAGTCTATCCAGGTTAGCTCCTATCCTGAAAGTTTGGGGGTGATTCGTCAAGCGGGGGCTGAAAAAAAAAGTGGGGCCCTAAAACGCGTTTTCCCCATGTTAATTTCCGTAGGAAAATTTGCGAGGAGCTACAGACCGAACTACTGAACGGAATTACCCCAAATTTGGCAAACAGGTAGAACTTAGTTCAGAAAGCGACCTTTTTAAACTGGTGTTGATCCGTTTAGTAGTTTTTGAGAAATTTAAAAAATAGAGTCAAAAAATCAATTTCCCATAGGAAACTTTGTGCAAGGCTACAGCCAAAACAACTGAATGGAATTACCCCAAATTTGGCAAAAAAGGTAGTGCTTGGATTAGAAAGCAAATTCTTTTATTTAATGGTGTAAAACCGTTCAGTAGTTGCTGAGAAATTAGAAAAATAAAAGTTTTGACATCTGGGCGGAGCCTAAGTCCCAAACAGGAGCTTCACTGTGATTGGCTGCCAACACTCCAAACCAGGAAATGTTGGCAGCCATCTTGTGACTCTGAGAAGTGAGTCATCAGAAAACAGGTAAACAAAGTTATAAAACAAGAGAAGGAGGCAGGATAGAAACACCCTGACCCCCTAGGCCAGCTCAGGGGGTCCAAGAAGGACCGCCAGGGCCAAGGAAAGCCCTATTAGAAAAACAAAATGTCAGCGCAATTTGTGCTGGGGTCGCAGTTTCCTGCTTTTTTTTTAATGAGACCCCAGGATGGGCTAGGTCCCGGGGGCATATCTTAAAAAATAAAAGCAGGGGCTAGCTGGGGCTGCGGGGGCCCGCTGGGGTACCCACAGACTGGGGGCTTCACTCATGTTGGGATGGGGGTTGTGCGGCCCCCCTCCTGGAGCCCTCTATGTGCTTATAGCTTTAGTGCCGTTTGACAAATCTTCAATAAATTTTCTCAAAAGATTCTCTTTTTTGATCAGCTCCTATCTTGAAAGTTTAGGGGTGATTGGTCAAGGGGGGGCTGAGAAAAAAGGGAGGTCCGAAAACGTGTTTTCTCAATGCATTTTCCATAGGAAACTTTAGACTAGGCGACAGGTCAAACTGCTGAACGGAATTACGCCAAATTTGGCAGGGAGAAAGGTCTTGGTCCTGAGAGCACACTTATATTGAAATATATATATATATGGACGTTTCCTAACTCTAGAGCATGAGGAAGTGTCCTCTGATTGGCTGCTAACACTTCAAACAAGGAAGTGTTAGCAGCCATCTTGTGCCTCCCATCGAGTGAAAACATAAAAGAAAGGTCCCTTGGCAATTTAATATACTAGAGCTCTGTCTGTGCGTGATAAACCTTTCATTTTCCCTCTGCCCAACATCACCACTTCGCAGCTATGCCTTTAGAAGCCAGTCCGTCGGCTTGCAGCTCTCTACCTTTGTGTGCTAGTACGCTGCTGTGCCTCTACCTCTGCGAGCTACTACGCTGCTGTTCCTTTGGGAGCAGACAGCCCATAGTTCTCCCTCTGCGAGTCAAGTCCACGGGCCGCAGTTGTCTCTCTGCGAGCCTGGGTGCGAACTGTTCATAAGTCACACTATATGAGCATTGAAAAGCCATTTTGTGACTCAGTCCGTCAGCTGGCACCTGTCCGAGGCATCTCTGAAAACATACCGGAGCTTTGTCTGTGTGAGATACCCCTTTCACACGGCATCTCGCCACATCAGCAGGTAATGCACCCTCTTCCCACATCACCAGCATACCTCCCACAACCTTCTTGGGCCCGCAAGTCTCCCTCTGCAAACCACTTGTCGGCTCGCAGCTCTTCGGGTGCGAGTTCTCAGGTCCCCAGTTGTATCTGTGAAACCAAGACTGGAAATATCCTGCAGCTCTCTCTCTGTGAGACAGCCTCTTCATGCTCTCTCTCCCCCACATCACTGTTCTGCAGCTATCCCTTTGGAAGTCGACGGCCCGCACCTTTCCCTACAACACTCGGCATGCAGGTGTTTCTCAGTGAGCTGGCCCGCAGCTCTCCCGCTGCAAACTGACGAGCCGTGGTTCTCCCTTTAGGAGCCAGCCAGTCATCTTGCAGCTCTTCATCTACGAGCCAGCCAGCCAGCTCTTAAGTCTCTGAGAACAGATGCAATGGAGCTCCAACATCCCCCAGCAGGAGCTCCTTGCCCAACATCCCTCCTCAGCCCACCCCCAACAAACAAATGTGACAGTCCTTTTAAATAATCTGGGTAATGTTGTACAAATATTAATAAGAAGATGCTTGTGAGATTGGACAAATAAGAATCTTAGTAATGTATTGATTTACATATAAAACATTTTATTAAAACAAAAGAACAACACATAAAACTATGTACAGCCATGGCGTGCCATCGCTGGACCATTTGTGAATCACAGCTTGCAAGAGAAAATGAAAGATAAGATGGTGTGTCATGCGTCCAGCAAAGGAGAATGAGAAAGAGTAAGAGAGAGAGAGAGAAAGGAAGAAAGAGTGAAAGAGAGACAGGAAGAAAGAGAAGGAGAGAAAGAGTGAGAGTGAGAGTGAGAGTGAGAAAGAGTGAGATACAAGGAAGAGAGAAAGAGAGAAACAGTGTGAGAGAGAGGAAGAGAGGGAGAAAGAGTAAGAGAGAGAGGAAGACAAAGAAAGAGAGAAAGAGTGAGAGAGAGAAAGAGTGAGATACAAGGAAGAGAGAAAGAGAGAAACAGTGTGATAGAGAGGAAGAGATAGATAAAAAGATTGTGAGAGGGGAAGAGAGAAAGAGTAAGAGAGAGAAAGTGCGAGAAACAAGAACGAGAGAAACAGTGTGAGAGAGAGGAAGAGAGAGAAAGAGTTAGAGAGAGGAAGAGAGAGAGAGACAGAGTGAGAGAGAAGAATAGAGAGAAAAGGAGTGAGAGAGAGGAAGAGAGAGAAAGAGAGAGAAAGAGGGAAAGAGTAAGAGAAAGGGAGAAAGAGTGAGATACAAGGAAGAGAGAAAGTGAGAGATAGAGGAAGAGAGAGAGAGAGAAAGAGTGAGAGAGAGGAAGAGGAAGAGAGAATGAGAAAGAGTGTGAGAGAGAAAGAGTGCGAGACAGGAAGAGAGAGAGAGAAAGAGTGATAGAGGAAGACAGAGAAAGAGTGAGAGAGAGAAAGAGAGAAACAGTGAGATACAAGGAAGAGAGAAAGAGAAAAACAGTGTGAGAGGGTGGAAGAGAGAGAGAAACAGTGAGAGAGAGAGAAAGAGTGAGAGAGAGGAAGAGAGAGAAAGAAAGAATGAGAGAGAGAGGAAGAGACAGAGAAAGTGAGAAAGTGTTAGAGAGAAGGGAAGAGATGGAGAGGAAGAGGAATTGTTGACACTGGAGAAAATCTTCACAGCTCACCTTTCTGCCACCGGTGTATGTCCCAGTACATAGTGGACCCTCAAGTTTAGTCATCTGAAAGATAGTATTGTATTAGTAATTGCAAAGTACATACAACTGCACGCACATAATTCTCTGTTTCGCAGCTGCGCACTGAGGCTGCTGCACCCAATACACTCTTACTGCTCAGAGGTGTCAGTGTGCTTTTGTGAGGCCAAGCTGGTGCACACTACCCACTCCCACCGCACAGAGGTCACTGCCCGCTTTTGCAGAAAGAAGCCTCTCTGCTCACCTTCCGCCACCGGCAGGTGTGTAAGAGGGTCCACCAGATGCAAAAGAAACCTTCTCAGGCAGTGTCATGATGGCCATGCATCATCACAGGTTTTACACACGTTCAGCTCTAGTGGTGTTGGGGGGACGTCAATTTGTGAATCACTGCCTTTTAGATAAAAAGCAAGATAAGATTGTGCATCATACGTCCATCAAAGGAAAGAGAAAGAGAGAGGGAGAGAAAGAGAGAGGGAGAGAATGAAAGAGTGAGAGAAAGACAGAGAAAAAGAAGTAAGTGGGAGGAAGACAGAGAGAAAGAGAGAAACAGTGAGAGTGAGAGGAAAAGAGAGAAAATAAGAAATGAAAAGTGAGAGGAAGACAGAGAGAAAGAGAGAAAAAGTGAGAATGAGAGGAAGAGAGAGATAAAAGGAAAGAAAGTGAGAGGAAGACAGAGAGAAAGAGTGAGAACGATGATGAGTGAGAGAACCTGTGAGAGATAGAAAGAGGGAAAGTGTGAGAAAGAGGAACAGAGAAAAAGTGGAAGAGTGAGAATGAGAGAGAAAGAGAGAGAGAGGAAGTGTGAGAGAGGAAGAGAGAGAAAAAGAGTGTGTGGGAGAAAAAGGAAGAGATGAGGAGGGACACTGAGTACCCATTGAGTACCCACACTGTGGACAAAACCGTCACAGCTTACCTTTACGCCACCGCTGTGTCTCCAATCACGTGCTGGGACCTAGTGGAGCCCTCAAGCTCCCACAAAATACAGAATTAGTAATGACAGAGTATATAAGAATGCGTACACCTAAATCCCTGTGCTGCCTTTGTGTATCCAGGCGGCTGCATCCCATCCACTCCCGCCACCCAGAGGTATCAGCCCCTGCTATGCACCCAGCCCTCACTGCTCACCTTTTTGCAGAGAGGGCACCCTACATATCATGCAGTCCCGGGCCGCAAGCCAACAAGTCTTACATTTGGTGCTGCGTCTTGATTTTGCCATGACAGAGGACATACAAATGCACCCATCATCGCTGGTTGCACACCCGCTCAGTCCTTGTGGTGCCACTAACTCAGTGACCAGTGAAGCTACGCATGAAGCGGTAGGTCGCCGCTGTTGCATGGCTCAGGTCTACACTGTGGTCCAGCAGGGCACACAAAACATGAGGTGTCCGGACCACCGGGACGGGCCATTATCGTGGCAGTGTGACTGTGCCGGCCACACTGCATCCAGTGCGAGCAACACTAAAATGGCATAGAGCATGTGTATCCGGTCTTTTTTATTGGTAGGGTCATGTGTCCTGTAACGCCTGTGCTGGATGGGTGTGGTGTGGGTGTATACCAGCTGTGAGGGAGTGGCTGTGGAATACTGACAACTAGACCTGTGACCAGCAGATCATTACAATGAAAATCTGGGCCATGTTGCGTTGTTGTCCTTCCTTGTAAGCGTAAGCAGAGTTGGCTTTCCTGGCTTATGCTAGTCCTGCGTGAGGCTGTGAAGAATGACTCCGGAGCTATGGGCATGGCTCAGTCATGAGCTGTATGAGGAATTAACTGATGCGGGTGTCTGTGTTATAGAGCTGCCATCACCCGGGTCTCAAGCGCCAATATGCCACTCTGTGAGCCAAGTCCCACAACATGGCCAACATGGAAGGTACGGGGAATCACTGACCCTACATTCAGCCATAGTTCCCCACAAGAAAGATTGTGGACATGACACATCTGTGTGGATATGAATGTTTATTGCACATTCAGTGGAGTGTGGCAGCTGTAGCAATACAGGGCCATGCAAAGCCCCAATTTCAGTTTTTGGCACATGGAGGGCAGCCAATTAGAGACAAGCGTGTTGTCGGAGTTAGGCTGCGCCAACATATGTACTTATATATTCACTCAGCCATTCCCCACAAACCTATAAATTTACTATACGCTCTCCTTGCAGTACTCTAATGATCCAGTCTCTAAGTACGTACTTGTACAATGACCGAGACAAAGTTACATAACCATAGTTTTCCCTTGTGTCAAAGGTAAGTTGGTTGCATACGTTGTCCAAAGCACAATGTAATGTGGTAGGGCCCAGGGGCAGCATGTTGTATACATAATGAACACAAGGACACAGATAGACAGTGAAACTGGGTACGGGCACGTACGCTCGATTTCTTTTTATTACCAGGGTCACATGTCCAGTGACGTCTGTGCTGGATGCGTGTGGGGTGAGTGTAAGCCAGCCCTCCGGAATGGTTGGTGCCGACAACAAGTACAACAGTAATCATTGGAGCAGACACACATTCAATCATAAAGGGTCAATGATTTGACGAAATTCGAGGTCATGGAGTACAATTTTCTCTGCAATCAATAAATCATGTCTCAATTTAAATTGTGAGCTCTGGTGACTGCACTGTAGATGTCTAGAACAAAAGATTAAACATTTATGGAATACACTGTCAAAATATGCAGGTTTTAGGGACGTTATAGGTAGTTGCATACTGGACTCTGAAATTAATGAATGAAGACTGAATTTGAATTGCGAACCCTGCTGAGCACATTGTAGGCCGGAGGCAGCGGGCAGGAAGGGCCCACAGCCTCGTGGCATTGACTTGAGCTGCATAGAGATAGTGGTAGGTGTGGCGCTCAGCATATGTGTAGCCAGCGATGATGCAATGTCTCTTGCCTACTGGACTGTGTCCTGTTCAATCGTGACTCCATATGAAATTTGAGCCCTCCTGACTGCAGTGTAGACTTCCATTCACTGTTCGTTTGGACTTGCAAGATTAATTTGATCATTGTAATAAAGCTATAACTGCCACGTGGCGTTGACTTGAGCTGCATAGAGTTAGTGTTTGGTGTGGCGCTCATCGTGTCTGCAGCCAGTGATGATGCAATATCTCTTGCCTACTGGACTGCCTCATGTACAATCATGACTCGATCTGAAGTGTAGACTGCCATTCACTGTTCGTTTGGACTTGCAAGATGAATTTGATCATTGCAATAAAGCTATAACTGAAATAAAACAAGTTCTTGAAGCAAGGATACTAAAAGGATATTGTGTAGATTTGAGGGATGGTATACTTAGTTGCCCACTGTACTCTGTAATTAATTAATGAAGACTCAATTTTAATTGTGAGCCCTGATGACCGCAGTGTAGGCAGGAGGAAGCGGTCAGCAAGGGACCACAGCCACGTGGCGTTGGGATGTCATCAGTGATGTCATCAGTGATGTCACTAACCATGTCATGAATGATGTAATATGTGACGTCATCAGTAGTGGATTGCGGGCGCGCGAGTTATAGTTTGTACAAGTAACTATAACGGAGGAATTTCAATGGTTTTGTATGAGTAAAATGTCCAGCTAACCATAACGGGTGTGAAACCTATGGTTTTTTTCAGTGAATTTAAAGGTTTTTTAAATGCTAATTCCTAACTATAACGAGTGTGAAACCTATGGGGCCTTAGTTACGAGCCCCTTGCGCCTCCGGAACGTCACTTTTTGTGACGTTCCGGTGGCGCAGAAGACTGAGTGATATTTATCAGGCAGGACTAAGCCCCTTTTTGTGGCGTAATCCTGCCTGATAAATATAAGTCCCTTTAACGCAGTGTTGTGCATTAAAGGGGCGTGCAATAGGTGTTGCTGGGGGCGTTCCCAGCAGTATCCATGGACTTGAGTAATTTATAGCATCCTCAAAGTCAGTCTTTCAAAAATTCCAAAGTATAGGACATGATAATCCAAATCCAAATGTTTTTCAAGAAAAGTCATAATCCGTGTCCGTGGGTCATATATGGCCAAATCTCGATATTCCGAATGTTTGAAAATTACTTTTCTTGAGAAACATTTGGATTTGGATTATCATGTCCTATACTTTGGAATTTTTTAAAGAGTGACTTTGAGGATGCTATAAATTTATCAAGTCTGCCCAAATCGTGTAGGTATAATTGACACCTAGTCACTTTGAATAAGAATGTACTAACGACTCGTCTAACATTTGGAAGAAATATCTAGTTATATGACAACAGGATACCAACACAACTTGAAGGAAATAAGAACGCCCTGAAGAAGTTATGTTGTATAGAACGAAACACGTCGACTGGCTGTGGTACATAAACTTAAGGAAAATAAAAGCATTTGAATATACACCAAGATTCAGCGCTTCAATAAGGACTCTAAGTGATATGACTTGATTGGACTTGTTGTGCAAGTGGTGCTTGCCAAACTTTGGAATATTCTCCACTACTCTCTACTACTCACTCTCTACTACTCATTATCTACTACTCTACTACTCTCTCTCTACTACTCACTACCTACTACTCACTATCTACTACTCTCTACTACTTACTCTCTACTACTCTCTACTCTCTACTACACACTCTATACTACTCTCTCTCTACTACTCTCTACTACTCACTCTCTACTACTCACTCTACTACTCACTCTCTACTACTCACTCTCTACTACTCTCTACTACTCACTCTCTACTACTCTCTCTCTACTACTCACTCTCTACTACTCTCTACTATTCTCTCTCTCTGCTACTCACTCTCTACTGCTCACTCTCTACTACTCACTCTCTACTTCTCTCTACTACTCACTCTTTACTACTCTCTACTACTCACTCTACTACTTACTCTCTACTACTCTCTACTACTCACTCTCGACTACTCACTCTCTACTAGTCTCTACTACTCACTCTACTATTCACTCTACTACTCTCTACTACTCACTCTCTGCTACTCTCTCTACTGCTCTCTACTACTCTCTACTACTCACTCACTACTCTATATTACTTACTCTCTACTCTCTACCTCTCTCTACTTCTCTCTCTGCTAGTTTCTACCTCTCTACCTCTACCTCTCTACCTCTCTCTACACGCACACATATACACACACACACATATATATATATTCACTGAAAAAACCATAGGTTTCACACCAGTTATAGTTAGGAATTAGCATTTAAAAAACCTATTAAATTCACTGAAAAAACCATAGGTTTCACACCAGTTATAGTTAGCTGGAAATTTTACTGATATAAAACCATTGAAATTCCCACGTTATAGTTAGATGGACTCACTATAACTTGCGCGTGCAATGCACTGCTGATGACATCACATATTACATCACTCATGACATGGTCAGTGACATCACTCATGACATCACTGATGACACCATCCAGTGAATGTGTGTCTTTCTGAAAAATAAATATATTTTATATATGTATATGTAAAAGTTGATGGAAGAATAAATGTTTAAATAAGTGTCTAAATGGATGGTTTTTAAAAATTGATTGGTTAACTGGCTTAATAAGACATCATCAGCAGTGCATTGCACGCGCAAGTTATAGTGAGTCCATCTAACTATAACGTGGGAATTTCAATGGTTTTATATCAGTAAAATTTCCAGCTAACTATAACTGGTGTGAAACCTATGGTTTTTTCAGTGAATTTAATAGGTTTTTTAAATGCTAATTCCTAACTATAACTGGTGTGAAACCTATGGTTTTTTCAGTGAATTTCATAGGTTTTTTAAATGCTAATTCCTTTGTATATCGAGTTTCTAACCTTTTTTTTTTTTACAATTTGCTGTTTTTTTTTAAGTATTCATTTTTTTTATATAATTTTTTTCTTTTGCGCTCTGGGTGCGCGCTCCGGGAAGCTTTCAGCTAAGCTCTCCGGTAAGCTTTTCCGTGAGCTCATCTGAAAGCGCACCCAGAGCGCAACTGTCGTTCGTGAAAAAAAATATGAATGAAAAGTTAATAATAATGCAAAACATTTCGTACCATACAAATAAAATTAGTTTTTTTTAATAAGGAAAATGATTATGCATTTCTATAAAAGATTGATGACGTCACTTTGGCGCGCAACGTAAGTGCCCTCGGAAGCGCCTACGTTCGCGGCGCATAAACGCACGCAAAAGCGCCTACGATCGCGCCACGTTTGCGCCCCGGAAGCGCCTACGATCGCGCTGCGTAAACGCACCGGAAGTGCTCCGGAGCGCGCAGCGTAAACGCGTCGGGTCATGTGACCCTAAAATAACACTTTTCATTGGTTGCTAACAGTTTTTTTTTACAATGAATGAAATCCCCACCCATTTCCTTCACTTCTTCTTTCACTTTTGTGACTGAAAGACCTGCCTTTTTTGCTGTTCCATATTCCTTGATTAATCATGGCTGCCAGACCATCCAGCAGTGAAGATGACTCCAATGATTTCATTGATGAAGAGCCTCCTCAGCCGAAGGTCAAAGAACATTTCATCTGGAAATTTTTTAAGTTTCCAGCAGACCAGAAGAAGGTGAATGCACCAAAAGTAGAGTGCAGGATCTGCAAACAGGTCCTGTCACGGGGTAACCCCCCAAAAAAATACTCTTTTGGCAACTTCACCATGATTCGCCATGTGGAGAGTAGGCACCCCCAGAATTTTGCCCGGGAAAGTGTCAGGGCTCTGGCACAAGAGGTTCCCAGAGATGGGGCCTCTACATCAACAGGAGGAGCAACTTCTTCTGGGAGAGAACAATCACAGGAGCAGGTAGCAAACATACAACCTGCATTTAACCATGGGGTCGTCAAATGCAGATACTGCAATCAACTCCTCACCTATGGGGAGCAAAGTGTCCTGCTCATGGTTCGAGCATTGGAGAACCATCGCTGCCCTTCCCACCCCTAATTTTTTTCTTTTCTTTTTGCTCCTGTTGAGCAGTTTCCATTCCCTATTTTTGTTCCTGTTCAGTTAAAAGAAGAAAACCAAAAGTTCTTTTCAGAACTACCTCCAATTCTCATCAAAGAGCTATATTCTTAAAAAATGAAGAGTAAGTGAAATATAGTGCATTAATAATTGAAAGGAGAATGAGTAAGAAAGAACAGAAAGGTATGAGAGGTGAAAGGAAGTGAAGTAGGAGGAATGAAAGAAGGTGAGTGTTAGAAAAGAAAGTTATGACACAGTGAATAAACTGGAGGCCTCACTTCTGAAAAGTGACGCATCGCTACGTGAAAACAGCGATGCGTCACTTTTCTGGACACACTCCTTATGACATTCCAGATATGTCATATTTAATATATGACTAATCAATTCGCAAGGAGTTACAGATATGTCAGTATTTCTGACGTATCTGTAAACACAAAAGTAACGCATTGCAGGAGTGCGTCACAAAAGTGACGCAACTCCAGTAATGTGTCCTTTCACATGGAAAAAGCACCATGTGAAAGGTTTGCTGTGAAGCAGGCGCAAGATTTTGGCGCAACAGCATCCTAAAAGTGACGCACTGCGTCATTA
The DNA here is from genome assembly GCF_964263255.1 of Lissotriton vulgaris. Taxonomy (NCBI): domain Eukaryota; kingdom Metazoa; phylum Chordata; class Amphibia; order Caudata; family Salamandridae; genus Lissotriton; species Lissotriton vulgaris. Next base: position 1,571,996,503 of record NC_141691.1, read on the forward strand.
TTACCAAGCTTTTTGCAGGGGAACACCCCCTCTGCATGCATTATACCTGACACTATTTTTTAAAAAGTGACGCATCTAGGTACATGGGTCACTTTTTAAAACTCTGCGCCACATTGTATCTGCATCAGGTATAATGTATGCAGAGGGGGCAATCCCTCGCAAAAAGCTTGGTAATAACGACGTACTGAAATCTATGAGATTTCTCTGCGTCACTTTTAGGATGCTGCTGCGTCAAAATCTTGCGCCTGCCTCGCGTCACTTTCATGTTTACAGATATGTGAGAAATACTGACGTATCTGTAACTCCTTGCAACATGATTCATCATACATTAAATATGACACATCTGGAATGTCATAAGGACTGTGGACAGAAAAGTGACGCATCACACCAGCAGTGTAATAAAATGTGCCTCGTTGCACTATATTTAAAGGATGCAACAGCATCCTAAAAGTGACGCAGTGAAATCTCAAACATTTCACTGCGTCGCTATTACAAAGCTTTTTGTGGGGGAACACCCCCTCTGCATGCATTATACCTCACGCAGATATAATGTGGCGCTTGATTTTAAAAAGTGACCCATCTACCTAGATACGTCACTTTTTAAATATAACGCAACGAGGCACATTTTTTTACACCACTGGTGCGATGCGTCACTTTTCTGTGCGCACTCCTTATGACATTCCAAGTAACGCATTGCTGGAGTGCGTCACAAAAGTGACGCAACTCCAGTAATGCGTCCTTTCAAATGGGGAAAGCAGCATGTGAAAGGTCTTGCCTCAGTCTAACACCTGCTGTAAAGCAGGCACAAGATTTTGACGCAACAGCATCCTAAAACTGACGCAGTGAAATCTCAAAGATTTCACTGCGTCGCTATTACAAAGCTTTTTGCGGGAGAACACCCCCTCTGCATGCATTATACCTGACGCTATTTTTAAAAAGTGACGCATCTAGGTACATGGGTCACTTTTTAAAACTCTGCGCCACATTATATCTGCGTCAGGTATAATGTATGCAAAGGGGGCATTCCCCCTCAAAAAGCTTGGTAATAACGACGTACTGAAATCTATAAGATTTCTCTGCGTCACTTTTAGGATGCTGTTGCGTCAAAATCTTGCACCTGCCTCGCATCACTTTTATGTTTACAGATATGTCAGAAATACTGACGTATCTGTAACTCCTTGCAACATGATTCGTCATACATTAAATATGACACATCTGGAAAGTCATAAGGAGTGCGCACAGAAAAGTGACGCATAACACCAGCAGTGTAATAAAATGTGCCTCGTTGCACTATATTTAAAAAGTGACGCATCTAGATAGATGCGTCACTTTTTAAATATTGCATAACAATGCGCATTTTTTTACACCGCTGGTGCGTCACAAAAATTGACGCACAGGAGGCGCAAAACTAACAGCGCAAGGCCTTCATAAATATGGGCCTGGATTTTCCCCGTGCTTCGCCTGTGCGCGTACCATGCGCTTCCCCCGCGCAAAACGAAAAAAAAATTTAATGCCCTGCAGGACCCTATTTTAGTCCCTACATCAAACCTAGGGGGTCAGAGGGGGTCGACTCTTCCCCCTTATGGTCATTTGCCCCTTTTTTTTTCAAACCCTTTGTGTCTCGATTTTACCGAGACACAAGATGGCGGCCGCTCCAGACTGTTTAGAATGTTTACAGACACCCAAGAGCCAATCAGCTTTCTGCGCGCAAGTCGCGTGTCGCGCCAGGAGCGCACTCAAGTGCGCGCACCGGAGAGCGCCTATAGATATATATATTTTTTTGAACCTAAATTACTCAAAATCCACTGGAGCACATATCTTGAGACATAGCAAAGGCACATCGGGCTACCAGTCCCTACAATTTTGCCAAGTTTGGTGTAAATCCATTCAGCCGTTCGGGCTAAAAGTGAAATTGACCGCCCTATGGAAATTAACATGGGGAAAATGCGTTTTGGGACCCCCCTTTTATCTCGGCCCCCGCTTGACGTATCCCCCCCAAACTTTCAGGGAAGGACCGGAGCTCGACGAGGCCATTTTCAGGAAATTTTCAGGCAGATTCGTCAACCGGTGCCAAAGTTATTCCAAATAGAATTTTGAGATTTAACATTGAAAAAAATCCTAACTATAACTACCTACTGGCGACCGCCAGTAGGTAATATATATATATATATATATATATATATATATATATATATATATATATATATATATATATATATATATATATATATATATATATATATATATATTACCTACTGCCGATAGCCAGTAGGTATATATAGTTAGGATTTTTTCTCTATGGAACTTTTGAAAATTCTATGCCTAATAACTTTGGCGTTTGTGGACGGAATTGGCTGAAATTTTCAGGAAAATGGCACATTTTATTTCTGAGCAGCTCCTGGAAATTTGGGGGGGGTTCGTCAAGGGGGGGCCGAGAAAAAAGTGGGGTCCCAAAACGCGTTTTTCCCATGTTAATTTCCATAGGGCGGTTGGCCTCACTTTTAGCCCGAACGGCTGAATGGATTTCCACGAAACGTATCGGAACTTTGCGAAGCGAAGCTGATTGGCTCTCCGGTGTCTGTCAACATTCTAAACAGTCCGGAGCGGCCGCCATCTTGTCTCTCGGTAGGATCGAGAGACAAGAGGAGGCCAAAACAAAGGGGGAAATGAAGGAAAGGGGGCAAGGTAGACCCCTTCTGACCCCCTAGGATTGATGAGGGGGATATTATAAAGCCACGCAGGGCCAAAAAAAAAAAAAAAATCCAATTTTTTCGCCGTAGAGACGCGTCTTGGTACGCGAACCGGGCAGCTAACCGGACAGCTAACCGGGAAGCTAACCGGCAGTGTAACGGGAGTCTGAGGAGTAGCTGATTGGCTCTTATCATTGTAAACAGTCTGGAGCGGCCGCCATCTTGTCTCTCTGTGGGATCGAGAGACAAGAGGTGGAAAAAAAAAAGGTGTAAATGAATGAAAGGGGTAAGGCAGACCCCTTCTGAACCCCTAGGATTGATGAGGGGGCTATTAAAGTTCCCTGGGGGGTGAAAAAAAAAATTGCGATTTTTCGCGGTAAAGGTGCTTCCTGGTACGTTAACCGGGCAGCTAACCGGCAGCGTAACGGGAGTCCGACATATTGTGTTTTTTGAACGTTTGTGATATGTGCACGTGTGGATTTTGTCTAAATAAGGTTAAACAAATATATATATATCTTTAAGCGTGTTCTGGCGCTCTTACGTTTTGGGTTTGGTTTGCGCTGCAGAGACGATACGTCACGGTTATGCGATGCATCATGAGGCGTCTCACGGGCTACGTGATACGTCACTTAATAAAGAATATATTTTACAGCTATAGATATTAGCTTTTAAAAAACCAATGAAATTCACAGAAAAAACCATAGGTTATAGATCATATATAGTTAGGAATTTGCATTTACAAAACCTTGAAAATTCACTGAAAAAACCATAGGTTATAGACCATATATAGTTAGGGATTAGCATTTAAAAAACCTTATTTTATTTGCACAAAACCATTGAAATTCCATATATAGTTAGTTGCACTAACTATATATCGCGGACCCGCAATCCACTGCTAATGATGTCACATATTACATCATTCATGACATGGTCAGTGACATCACTGATGACATCACTGATGACATCTCAAATGACATCACTGATGACATCACTGATGACATCTCAAATGACATCACTGATATCTCATTTGGCATTACTGATTACATCACTGATGATATCATTTATGTGATAATACATCTTCAGACTCTAATATAACCTTAGATACACTCAGTGTAAACAGGCACTCACAGACTGTCACACATCCATGGAGTTACTCACACACCTAGTCAGTCATGCAAAGAATCAATCACACCTCCATTTCCTCAACTATACAGTTATACACACCTTACTTATTCAAACATATACTAACACATATTTACTCTCTTATACAATCCTTGATACAAGTTCACAATGATTCATACAGCCACTCTCACATTCACTGGCTCTTATGTTCAGTTATTTATATATGTCAACTCTCACATGGAGTGTGTTTTACATATGTACTTACTTTGACATGTAGCACTGAGATGTCCATTCACTCACCAATATACTCATGCACACAGTCAACTGTCCATACAGCTGTTTCTACATGCACTTTTGAACCCATACACCTAGGGAATCAACTGCTCACACATCTATGCACAGAGTTATACACCTCCCAGCCACCCACACACATACTCAGTCTCCCATACAAATACTTGGGCAACCATTCAATAACCCATATAGTGACTGATATAGCTACTGATTTAAACATGCAGCAGTTTACAGAAGAACATAAATAATGATTGCCAAATTAAGACACTTTAATCACTAACCCATGCACTCAGTGAGACACATTTAATCATTCTCTCATACAGTCAGTCATGCACCTACTAAATCCTTCATCCAGACACTTATACATCCACTCATTCTTCAATATGTAAGACATATTTTAACTTTACAGAAACATACAGTCACTGGGTGTTGTCATCAGTGATGTCATCAGTGATGTCATTTGAGATGTCATCAGTGATGTCACTGACCATGTCATGAATGATGTAATATGTGACATCATTAGCAGTGGATTGCGGGTCCGCGATATATAGTTAGTGCAACTAACTATATATGGAATTTCAATGGTTTTGTGCAAATAAAATAAGGTTTTTTAAATGCTAATCCCTAACTATATATGGTCTATAACCTATGGTTTTTTCAGTGAATTTTCAAGGTTTTGTAAATGCAAATTCCTAACTATATATGATCTATAACCTATGGTTTTTTCTGTGAATATATATATATATATATATATATATATATATATATATATATATATATATATATATATATATATATATATATATATATATATATATATATATATATATATATGCATATATATGCATATGCATTTATGTATGTATGTGTATATATATATATATATCTTTCCTGCGCCCTAACATCGCATTGAAGAAGCACTGAGTCCGATGGGAAAAGAAAGGGATGGAACGTTAACACTTTTAAACTGCAGCATGTTTTTCCCTGTCACCGGCACCAGGTGTAGCGGCTTGTGGCACCATGGGACTGGTAGTCCCTAGATATATTTTGCAAGCAAGACTAACGTGGGGCAGGTGGGCCAACCACCACTTGGAAAGGAGGAGCCAGCCAATTAAAATGAGTAAGAGGACAATGTGCTGCTTGAGAGACGAATTTGATAAAGGCATCGCGCCGAAACCGGTCATGCAGCCTCAGAAATAAAGCAACATCAAAGCCCTGCTGTGTCCTGTGGTTCTCTGTACCGTGAGGAGGAGAAGTCGAGTTTATATTTCAGCGCGCTGCCTGTGTCGCGCACACAGGACCCCTTTGAAAGAAAGAAGGTCAAGGCAACATGGGAACATTCACGAAATTAGCCGAGGCATCGGATTTTTTCCTTGACCCACCGTCGAGCACCTCAGTGAAAAAGGACGCTGTCATCTTTCCTGCGCCCTAACATCGCATTGAAGAAGCACTGAGTCCGATGGGAAAAGAAAGGGATGGAACGTTAACACTTTTAAACTGCAGCATGTTTTTCCCTGTCACCGGCACCAGGTGTAGCGGCTTGTGGCACCATGGGACTGGTAGTCCCTAGATATATTTTGCAAGCAAGACTAACGTGGGGCAGGTGGGCCAACCACCACTTGGAAAGGAGGAGCCAGCCAATTAAAATGAGTAAGAGGACAATGTGCTGCTTGAGAGACGAATTTGATAAAGGCATCGCGCCGAAACCGGTCATGCAGCCTCAGAAATAAAGCAACATCAAAGCCCTGCTGTGGCCTGTGGTTCTCTGTACCGTGAGGAGGAGAAGTCGAGTTTATATATATATATACATACATATATAAACATATATATTCTGCATATCTATATAAATACAAATATAAATGCATGCATACATATACATATATGCATACATATGCATGTTATTTACATGAAACATTGAAAAACACTAATAAAAGCAAAGCTAAAAAGCCACCTCATTACAAACAGAATGGCTTTAACTTAAACGAGGGCGGGATCTATTGCATTTTCAATGCTTGTTTACTTTGGTTCCATCAAGAAGGCATTCAGATGTGTCACACATTTGCCATAAATTCTGAATGTTAGCACTCTAGTTGCTCATTAGATCACTGTAGTAAAGCTACTGCTCACCAGGGAAGTCTGCTGCGGGTATTCAAAGTGCATGCTTAAGTCTGAATGTCAGATTTTTTTAATGAAATAGAAGAGGATTTGAAAAGTCAAAATGTGCCATAATTTTTCTTTCTTCAGCACTAATCATAATTTCTATGGCAAAATGAAACCCCTCATTTTGTTCCTTTGCAAATTAAATGTTTTAAGTGTTACCACTTTATTCCAATCAAGATGACTTCAGGTGTGCCGTACTTTTGTCATAAGTAAGACTGTTAGCGCTCTAGTTGTTCTTTAGAACACTCTGGGACATTCTGTCATTGGGCTATACTTGGCCTACATCTGGGTGATATGTGGGCTACATTTGGGCTGTTTTGTCTCTGGTGGCCATCTTGGGAGACTGCCTGTCAAAAAACAATTATGAAATAGAAGAGGATTTGAGAAGTCACTCAAAATGTGCCCTAATTTTTCTTTCTGCAGCACTACTCATACTTTCTATGGCAAAATATACCCCCTCATGTTGTTCCTTTTTAAATTACATGTTTTAAGAGTTACCACTTTATTCCAATCAAGATGGCTTCAGGTGTGCCATACCTTTGTAATAAGTATGACTGTTAGCGCTCTAGTTGTTCTTTAGAACACTCTGGGAAGCTGCAGTAGAACACAAAGAAATAAACTGAAAGTCTCTGTCCTTGTTGGATGTACATGTTTTACTGAGAATGCCAGACTTCATTCTCACATGACTGAGAAAGATAATGTGAATTTACAGAAAATATGCTTTCAGTTTAGCTTATAGATCCCCTTCCAAACCACTGTGGGAAAAGCATGAGATAATAGTTTTCTTTCAAACATGATTTATGATATCCCAGCAGAAGGCTTTTTCACATGGTAAAATCACTTTAGAACAAAAAAACGTGCTCTCAATTGAAAATTGATGGCATTTTTTAGGGCACACCTGGGTGAAGGGGTGTAATACCTCCTAAATCTCTCTTTTCCAAAAAAAATGTAATGACTTCAATCAAGTTCAATTTTATTTTAATCCAAACAGGTATGTTGCTTCACATACTCAATGCAATTCATCTTGTTGAATGTACAATATCATTCATAATTTATTTCCGCTCCGATGCATTTCGGGCGTCTGCCCGTCGTCTGGGAGCATCAGTGAGACGAGGTTACAGTGGCAGTCCTCCAAGCTAGCCCCGTTCGCCCCCCAGTTCCCCGCCGCGCTCATGGTCCGCTGGCGGGGCTAGTTTGTATGACTGCCACTGTAACCTCTTCTCACTGATGCTCCCAGACGAAGGGCAGACGCCCGAAATGCATCGGAGCGGAAAGAAATTATGAATGATATTGTACATTCAACAAGATGAATTGCATTGAGTATGTGAAGCAACATACCTGCTTGGATTAAACAAAATTTGAACTTGATTGAAGTCATTACATTTTTTTGGGAAAAGAGAGATTTAGGAGGTATTACACACCTTCACTCAGGTGTGCCCTAAAGGATGCCATCAATTTTCAATTGAGAGCACGTTTTTTTGATTTCAAGCACTCGCCCCTTGGGCACAGGACGGCACTTTAGGAGCACTCAGCTTAAGACTGAATTTTTTCTGAATTTTTCTAAACTTAGCTGTGCGCCAGTCCAATGAACTGAAAATCACTTTAGAACACACCACAATTCCTAAAATGAGTATGGTACCATCAACAAATGAGTTATAATGTAACTAAAGTCCTAAAACCTTCTATTAACTACAATGCTTTTTAATGAGGTGCTATCATCTATATTAATCCAAGAAGGCTGCCAACACTTCTTGGATGAAGTGCTGACAGCCAATCGGATCTCACGATGAGATGTGTGGTTAGGCTCCGCCCAGATATATATATATTTTTTTCTTTTGATTTTCTCAGAAACTACTGGAGGGATTTAAACCATTTAACCAAAAGTGTGATCTGCGTACCAGACCCTACCATTTTTCCAAATTTGGTGTAATTCCGTTCAGCGGTTCGGGCTGTAGCCGTGTCTAATCGTCCTATGGAAATGAACATGGGGAAAACACATTTTAGGATGCCCCTTTTTTCTCGGCCCCCGCTTGACGAATCTTCCCGAGACTTTCAGGGAAGGAGCGGAGCGGGTCATCTTCTTTGAGAAATTCGCGAAGATTCAACAACCGGCGCCAAAGTTATTCCCAATAGAATATTGCGGATTTCCTACGGAAACTGGAAACTAGGTCCTAACTATAACTACCTACTGAGGACCACCAGTAGGTAATACATAAATATATATATATATATATATATCTCTTTCTCTACCTGGAACTCTTTAAAAGAACTTAAAATAGAATAGGATTGTTTGATGAATTTACTCATGCAATTATTAATGTACCTTGTATAATTGCACAGTACTGTTCTAATGGTAGTTTAGTATGTTCCCGCAACTTTCTTGCACTTTATTACATCTTTACTACTTATGCACTTTTTTATCTATGCACTTTATAACTTTCGCTGCTACATATAAGAATTTGCACATTTGCACAGAATTGGTATATATGTCATTTGAATTTTAATTTGACAATGGAAATTGCTTCTTAATGCTTTTGACCTACAATTTTATTATCTGACTGAATTGGATTAATTCCTGGATTTAACCAGTAATAACTTTCTGTACACATGCCAGCAAATGTATGAGTATATCAGCGATAGTGTGTTTTCACTGTTTATTACATGTCACATGATCATGGTGGACGCCACCAGGGGGCGGCGTCAACATCACTGCATAAACTTATAAAATAGCATAATGATCGTAAACATGTTGCAGCGTGACCAAGGGCTTTCCGCCCGAAACGCGTCGCTGGTTCTGTTTTTGTTTTAAATAAATACCATCTTGCTGACTCTGCTGGTCCGGTCCTTATTCTTTGCTGGTGTGGAGGCAGTGTCTGCTAGCGCAGAGCAAGCTGAGGAGGAACTTCCTTTTCATATGCTGACGGAAGTTGATTTGCTTCCGTAACGGACCCCTTCGTCGAAAGCTGACAGCTGCTTCAAATCACTTTCTTTGGCTCTCGCATGGGAATTACAGCAGCTGTCCCCGGATGCACTGAGACCCGGCCGCTCTGGATTTGGCGGTTTGAGCAGCCCCGAAGATTCGCGTCGGAGGACGTGGGACGCGGAGCAGTTCCTGCCATTTACCAACGGTGAGTGCGTTTCAAATGCAATGCCATCCGGTGACGAAGTAATTGAGCAGCCGTAGAAAAACGAGACTTACGTGCGCTCGTTATTACTGACTATTTAAATAAACAGAACCGTTATCAACATGGACAAAGATGAGATTGACAAACAGCGGGAAGAAGCTGCCTTGTCACTTTTTGATGCCACAGACACATCTTCCAATCGCAACAAAGAACAGACGCAAAGTGATCATGGCAATTCGGAAATGAAAGATCTAAAACAATTGTTTAAGGAGCTAGTGAAATTATGCAAAGCTGAGTGTACAAAATGGTGGGAGCACAAATCCCTCAGCAAATACGAAGAAGTGGGTCGGGTACCACGAGGACTGAGGATTTTACTGGCCCCCAGTTTTGATAACCCGGACCCAGCCATGCTACAAGAATGGGGGGAAAGTAACTTGGCCGCATCGATGAATTTAGTCTGTATATTAATAAAATATGCTGTCAGTGATCGTGCAAAATTATTGGAACAGATTAAAACACTAGACTGGAAATTGATGCTTGCCAGAACGCTGTGGAAACCAAGAAACTCACAGAAAATATGAACGAGCAACTCCATAAACATGAAGAAAAAATAAAAGCTCGCAAAGCATCCAAATTTATTCGCGATGCAGACGATTATCGTCTTGGCAGGATTTTCACATTTTCCAGAAAATATAATACAGCTAAAAGACAGGCATACACGAACAAGAAAAATGTCTCTGCATCTAAATCCAATAATGTGATGGCAACTACTAGCACTGGTTTGACAGCATCTGGCACCACTGATGCAGATGGAATGGCACATCAAACTGATTCATCGGTCACAAGCGCATCCAGCATAGAATCTTTATCATCTGGCTCAACTAGCTCTGATTTAAACTCAATTGGACTGGAAACATTAAATCTCCAGCAGGAAATGGATTTTGTAGTGGAGGAGAGGCTCCAAACCTTGAGATCGTGGCAACACAATCCACAAACAAACAAAGGAGGAACAAACGTAGGAAGAAACGACGGCGCAGAAGGAAGCAGCGCCGGGGCACAGGCACAGCAACAGCAAAAGAAAAAGAAAAAAACATGGGGGAAATGACGATAAGTGATAATACCATCATTAACCTCTCCGATGTTGTTCTTAACAAAGCAGAGGAGCAATTACTTGCATTGGGATTAAACTATTCACCAATACAAAATTTCAACTACACCATGACTAGGGTTGATCTCTTCTGTTTTATAAGAAAACTGAAACTGAAAAAACATTTTGCTTTACAATCAGCCAAAGATCTTGATGACCAAAATGACGATATGAGAGCAAATTAATCTGAAGGGCCAGTATTATTATTGGCATCCGATACACATGTCTTCCTTGATGCCAATGATTTACTTAGCTCTAACAATAATGCAGAACCTAATCCTGTAGATTCAACCCAAAATAGTTTAAGACAAGTCCCTATTCCTCCAAAAGGAGCTGGTTTGAGTCCTTTCCACAGCAAATCAAAATTCGTACCTTTAATGCCCAAAGATGCGATTGACATTTTTCACGATTGCGTCACAAATGACATCAAGAAACTGTATACCCAAACTAACAACAAACGACGCAAAAAGGAGACACACAGAAAAATTGCCTATGACAAGCTGATGAAGAAACTAGATAACAACCCTGATATAGTGATCAAGAAATCAGACAAGGGGGGCAACCTGGTGATTTGGCCTAAAAAAGACTACATCGCTGAAGCCAAGCGCCAACTTGAGGACCCCCTTTGTTATGCTAAAAGTACACAAAAAGAATATGAAAAAGCAACATCTCAGCTACATAAGTCTTTAAGCCAATGGAAAAGGGAAGGACTAATATCGTCTGAAGAATATAAATTCATGCATGTTAGTTTTCCCATCTTGCCTTCTCTCTACCTCATTCCGAAGGTACACAAGGCCGTGCAACCAATACCAGGCAGGCCAATTGTGTCAGCTATTGACAGTGCAGGGGAAAAAGTTGGAGAATATATAGACTTTTTCCTCCAAGACTTTGTCAAACAACTCCCCAGTTTCACTCGCGACACCAGTGACTTCATAACTAAGATAGCTACAATTGTATGGGAGAGTGACATGTGGCTCATTTCGCTTGATGTTGAATCGCTGTATACCAGCATAGATCACGCGAAAGGCCTATCAGCCGTACAACACTACCTTTCTAGCAGACCCATCCAATATTATGAACACAATAAGGTGATTGTAGGTCTTATAGAATGGTGCCTTTATAACAACTTCTTTTCCTTTGGTAAAGAGATTTACAGGCAACTGAGAGGCGTGGCGATGGGGGCCTGCTTCTCTCCCAGCTATGCGTGCTTGCACGTTGGCTGGTGGGAGGAGCAGGTCCTCAAAGTACGCCATAAGGCGTGGATGGAGAGTCATGTCAGGTGCTTCTTAAGGTACATCGATGATGTCTTCATCATCTGGAAGGGTAGTAAAGAAGAAGCATTGTCTTTTATTTGTGATATTAATGACAATTCGCTAAATCTTAACTTCACAGCACACATTCAGAAAAATCGCATCCAATTCTTGGATGTTGAGGTATATGTCTCCGATGGAATCCTAAACACTACCCTTCACAGGAAACAGACTGCAGGCAATGCCACATTGCATGCAACCAGTATGCATCCCAGGCACACAATCTCTGGAATCCCCTACGGGGAAATCCTCAGGTTGAAGAGGATTTGCAGTTCCCCGTCTGATTTTAATGACTGCTTGGAAGAACTTTTAAACAGATTGAGAGCTAGAGGATATTCCGAGTGGACATTAAACGCAGCAGTAACTAAATCCCTTTCTAGATCTAGGGAGAGTCTTTTTCCTGATTCTACTCCAACTACTGAACTACCTTTGGATACAGAACCCCAACTAGAGTGCCCACGTCTAATCCCTACTTTCAGTAGGGAAGATAGGAAAATCAGGTCAATCCTTAACAAACATTGGCCGATTATTCTGAGTGACCACATCTTAAACACCAGATTACCCTCTTCCCCTACAGTAACCTTTAGACGGGCTAAAACTACGGGCAACTACTTAGACAAAGCTGCGCCTGAATTAAAAACCAAAGTCCCATGGCTACGCCCGACTAGGGGATTCTTTAAATGCTCCAGTTGTAGGGCCTGTAAGTTTGGCGTCACTACCACTCACTATCTTACCCCGTTTAGTACAGTTGCCAAGACCATCAATGGCAACTATAATTGCAAGACTGACCATGCTGTGTATGTTCTGGCGTGCACCTGTGGGCTTAGATATGTTGGCAGCACTAAGCTCCAGGTGCACGTCCGAATACTACAGCACTTGCGGGCAATTCTTCATAGTGACCCTACTTACCCGGTCGCCTGACATTTCAAGCGGGTACATAACAAAGATTTAAACTGCCTTAGCTACTTTGTGATTGGGGCAGTACCCAGTTTGAGAAGAGGAGGTGACCGTGAGGAAGAGCTCAGGAAAATGGAGTCTAGATTCATATTGGAACTCGACAGTCGTTGGCCCAACGGGCTCAACAATATTGAGGAAATGCACCATTTTTTGTAATTACCATATAAATACTTGTTACTCCATTCTGTTTTCCTTTCAGCAATTATATATGTACTTCTAGTTAGGTTCCCTATTAGAAGTACCCTGTGTTTTCGATATCTCTTGTCCCATGACCTGTTTTTACAACTAGTGAAGTTTAGATCGACATTCACTCATGGTGACGCACATTATGCACTTTATTATACAATACGATCAATATGCATTTCTATTATATTCATACAATTCTATTCCAGGACTTATTGAAAGAGTTTTATGGTAATTACTCTAATGGCAATTTTAGACTGTATAGTTATTTCAATATGAAGGTATAAATTGTAGATTTGTGTATATAAATATTGTGCTGAACATAAACATATAAGGTGTATTTATGGAGATGCACAGATGTATAAACTTGTATATAAAAACATGGGGGGTTTGTGTTTGTATATGTGTTTGTATATGTATGTATATATATATATGTGTATGTATATATGTATACATATATTTGGGACGAATCTGGTCCTTTTGTGTTCGTTACAATAGTGTGTTTTCATTTCAGTTTGGGTTGATTTAAAGTTACTACTGGTTAGATGTGTGGGGGGGCATGTACTGGTGTGTGTGTATATATATGAAATATGGTCTTATTTATACATATTGTCATTTTTAGCTTCTTGGAAAATTATCTCTTTCTCTACCTGGAACTCTTTAAAAGAACTTAAAATAGAATAGGATTGTTTGATGAATTTACTCATGCAATTATTAATGTACATTGTATAATTGCACATTACTGTTCTAATGGTAGTTTAGTATGTTCCCGCAACTTTCTTGCACTTTATTACATCTTTATCACTTATGCACTTTTTTATCTATGCACTTTATAACTTTCGCTGCTACATATAAGAATTTGCACATTTGCGCAGAATTGGTATATATGTCATTTGAATTTTAATTTGACAATGGAAATTGCTTCTTAATGCTTTTGACCTACAATTTTATTATCTGACTGAATTGGATTAATTCCTGGATTTAACCAGTAATAACTTTCTGTACACATGCCAGCAAATGTATGAGTATATCAGCGATAGTGTGTTTTCACTGTTTATTACATGTCACGTGATCATGGTGGACGCCACCAGGGGGCGGCGTCAACATCACTGCATAAACTTATAAAATAGCATAATGATCGTAAACATGTTGCAGCGTGACCAAGGGCTTTCCGCCCGAAACGCGTCGCTGGTTCTGTTTTTGTTTTAAATAAATACCATCTTGCTGACTCTGCTGGTCCGGTCCTTATTCTTTGCTGGCGTGGAGGCGGTGTCTGCGAGCGCAGAGCAAGCTGAGGAGGAACTTCCTTTTCATATATATATATATATATATATATATATATATATATATATATATATATATATATATATATATATATATATATATATATATATATATATATATATATATATATATATATATATAATTACTAAAAACTATATTTATTAACTTTTTCCAAGTTTGATGTACTTTTTATACTTTTCCCTATACTTTAATTTTAGGGTACCTCTGCAGTCAGGGTATAACTCTCCATATGGTAAGCTGTAGGAGACAGTGAAGAGGATGTGCCCAATGGTACAGCAATGACAATATCTGGCTCAAATTCCTGCTCTGCATCTACCTCTGGAACATCAGGTGTAGAAGATTCTAGCTTGCTGTTGAGTTTGCTGTGAAGATTTGTGGCAAGATTTAATATTGATTTGCATCGTCTTTGCATCGTTCAAGTCAACACTGGGCAATGCAAGTGCTTAAGTGGCATCTACAAAAGCCACGCAAATCGGTATTTGTATTGTCTTGCATCACTTTTTACTCCACAAAGTAACGCAACACATTGCCTTGCACTGCCTTGACTCGCCTTGCAGTATAAGTTTCCCTGTACCTGGGAGGCATTACGTGGATGGAGCATGGGCATTCCCATGTATCCACCTAATGTGTTTTGAGGCACCCCCAGATTTACTAAAGTCAGCTAACCTGAATGTGAACTCAAAATAAAACCCCATAGGAAATAATGCTAAGCTCAATTAAATTAAATTTTTTAAATAGTTAAAATATAAATTAATTGTAAAAATGCTAAAATAGTACATCTTTTTTATGAATATGTGCTCTTTTTATATATTATAAAAAATATATTTTCATATATTTTATGTATTCAGAAAATATACATAAATGCAAATGAATGTTAAAAATACACAAATAGTATATATTTGTTATAAATAAGATCCATTTGAACCTTAGTTTTAACATTCATTTATATATTTAACTATTTTTATTAGTTTATTTTACATTATTTCCTATAGAGTTTTAATTTAAGTGTCTACTACGTTATTTTCTATGTGAGAGTGTTGTAGTACCAGTGGTTGGCCATGTATAGTGCTGGACTTACTACAAGCGTATAGGGGCCAGATGTACAAAGCATTTTACTGGCCGCAAAAGACGCAACCGGTGGTTTGTGACTGGTAGAATTTGGGAGCGGCTTGTTCATGTCATCCCTTCCTAATTTAAGAAATGTATGAATATTTTGCGACCAGACTATGGTTGCCAAACATTCATAATTTACCAGCTCCGTAGAGGAAGCAGTAACCCATTCACAAACTGGAGGTGGTAACCCCTCACAAACAGGAAGGGGACCCCAAGGGACCCCTTACCCTTTGTAAACGTGGGTCCCATGGGCCACTGCTCGCTCTTAAATAACGGAAAAAAAATGTCATTTAAATTTTAGAAATCAGCCCTTTTTACTTTTAGGGAAACAGGCTAGATTACAAAAAATATGTTGCTTTATTTGAAAAAGCAGTCAACAACATGGTGGTCTGCTGACCCTAGCAGGCCATCATCTCTGTGATTGTAGCCATTCCCAAAGGGTCACAAATTGCAACCTTCCCCATGAACATTGATGATACAGCTCCATTTGGGGCCCATTTGGGAATTGCTTAATGTGTCCCTGACACATTAGTACCTTTGATTTTGCGAGACTCTGGTTGCGAGTCGCAAAAAAAAATAGCATTTAGAGACTGCCAAAATTAAATGATCGTACATCTGGCCCCAGGTTACTAAAACATTTTAGGTTACCACAAAAGAGCAGTTTGTGAGTATTGAAAAGTAGTAAACTGACTCAGGTCCAATGAATTATGCAATACTTTTAAAAACATGCAAATGCGTTGACAGAACTTTGTTGTTCATAAAACAAAGCAATAATATATATATGTATATATTAATTCCAGAAAGTGGCCATTCACAGCTGCTTCACGCAGAATAATGAAAGGAGCGGAACCACCACGTAAGTGCAGTTTTCAGTGCTTTATTTGTGCCAAAGTTTTAGCCTGCAATCCACCATGACGCGTTCCACCTCCACCAACGAGGCTTGATCACATGACGAGTCATGAACATAAACAAGGGCATTTATAGTTCAAACATTCAAGTGGGTTCAGCTGAGTTAATAACACACATAAACAATGAAAAATACTTCGTATTTCAAACGACAGTCAAGGGCACAGTGCCCATATGGTTCAACTAATAAATATTAGTCAATGGATTTCTGGGTTATTTCTAATTATAAAATGCATATGATTAAATTCATGTATTTACATTTTAATTAAAAACCCAAACCCATTCAAAAAATTCATATATGTACATTACATTTACATGTAAGCTATCTACACTATGTACAAAACAATTTCAATAACATAAGATAAAGGAACCTTATAATAGTATTCTTGACCACATTAAGAACCAATCAGAATTATCACTGTTGTAAACATTTAACCTGTGTGGGTGAGAAAGAAAGGGTCATATCAAAGACAGACTGAAATCCCAATTCATTGAAACCCCTATGTAATGCCCTCTTTGGATACTGCAGATATTTTAAATTAATCAAGTGAAAGTGCAAGTGCTAACATTAAAATCGTTCTACAGATTATAGACGGTTACAGATTCTGGTCTCGAAACAAATCCCTTCAGAGGAACTCATACTCTTATATCTATCTTCTGACTAATATACTACAGGAGCTGGTTAAAGGATATTAGAGGCAGGTGTACATATCCTCGCTGGCATTCAAACCTCCAGGATTTTTACTTTTAAGTTCTAAAATATATCTCGTCTCCAATAGACGCAACTTTGCGTCCCTATTTCCACCTCTCTTGAGAGGTAGAATGAATCAACGAGAAAATATTGAAGGCTACTGGGGTCACTATTGTGCACAGATTCGAAGTGCCTGGCCACTGGGTAAGTCTGATCCTTTCCGGATATTGCTCTAAGATGTTGTAAGATCCGCTTGTGGGCGGGCAAGCGTGCACTGCCCACATATTGGAACCCACAGGGACATTGCAAAACGTAGACCACATATTCGGTCTTACATGTGAGTCTTTTGTTGATGGCAAGTGCCTTCTCCAGGAAAGGACTGGAAACATGTGTCTTATTTATCCGATGGCGACAAGCCTTACAAGTTTGGCACTTCTTGAAACCCGTAATGTGATCCATCCAAGATTTGGAGGCTTCTAGACTACTGTTGACTAATGCATTGGCCATGGTACTCCCCAAATGGAGCTCCTGATCTTTACAATTAACCCTAGCTCAAGGGAAACTAGGAAGGGAGCTTTAGTCTACCGCTCCCAGGCCAGAGTGGGAATTTTTCTATTCAACTTGTTGAAGCTCTGGCACCCCATGTGCAGGAGAATTCAGACTTCATCCTGGTAGGCGATTTTAACGTCCACAGTGAAATTGCTACCTGTGCTGAGGCTCAGATTCTATTAACCGACCTGGGCACACTGAGGCTTAAAAAGATAAATCAGGGGCCCACAGACTCAGCAGGTCACACATTGGACCTAGTGTTGTCCAATTCAACTGCCATAAAATGTTTGCCTCCCATTCCATCATTGGATTTTACACCCGAACCAACTTTAAACCAAAGGCCACTCAGAGGGTCATGGCAGACATCAGGAGGCCCTGGAATAAATTAACACCAGAGGGTTTTAGGGGGAAATACACTGAACCCAATTGGGATGAATGTGGGGACAATGTTACCACTGCACTGTGTAAACTTAATGAAGCAGTGACAGTGGCTATAAAGCATGTTGTACCTTTCAGAACATTTAAACCCCGACCTGCTCCCAAACAAGAAGTTTGGTTTACTGATGACCTCAGACAGCTAAAGCTAACTGCGAGAAAGTTAGAAAAACTATGGAGGGTTACACGCAAGGCTGAGGATAAGGAGAACCACAGGATTTCTCTAAAAAGCTATCATAAAGCCATTCGGGCTGCTCGGAAACATCATGTGTATGGTTCCTTTCCAGATAACTTTAGTGACTCTCTCTGGCCCACCGATCTCCCATGTCCCAAATCCATCGGTGGACCTGCACAAAATCTAGGAGTCTGGTTTAGTAACAACCTCAGATTTGAGGACCATCTGAAAAAACTTACTGGAATTTGCTTCTCCACACTCAAAACCCTGCGCAGATTTCTCCCTTTGCTTCCGAGAGAGGCCAAGGAGACGGTCATTCGCGCTCTCATATTATCCAGACTGGATTATGCGAATGCCCTCTTCTGCGGACTCCCGGCCTATTTGATTCATCGCCTCCAAGTCATTCAAAATGCTGCGGTTCGGCTGTTGTTTAATATACCCAGAAGTTCTAGTGTCCGTCAACCTCTTAGAACTCTTCACTGTCTCCCAGTTGCTCAAAGGATTTTATTTAAAATCCTCGTGCTGGCATACCGAGCAGTCCATCAAACAGGTCCAGCTTACTTGAGGAAAAGATTTTCCCTTTATGTCCCCAGCCGCCCTCTCAGGTCAATCAATCTCCACCAAATGAATGTGCCAAAGTTTAAATACAGCAGGCTCGGCGGTCAATCCATCTCTGTCAGAGCGGCGAGAGCTTGGAATACCCTTCCTCTTCATTTGAGAACATCCTCATCCATTACGGCGTTCAGGAAGGGCCTAAAAACCCATTTCTTTAACATCACTGCTTAACGGATGTCTCTCTAATCTGGATATAATTTGATCTGTTCTCCCTTTCTCTCGCGCCAGGATACTATTTTTTAGTAACAGAGCGCGCTACAAAAGCCTCTATAATAATAATATAGCAGCCCAATTATCAGCAGCCGGTAAAAATGCAAAAGTTCTATATCAATTCTTACAAACCTTCATTAAGCCCGCTGCCTGTGAGACTGTGGAGATAGAATCCCAGGAACTTCGTGATAATATCTCCCAGTTCTTCATTAGAAAGATCGAGGGCATATATGATAAGATACTAGCCTCCAAGGAAAATAGTAACAACATGGTCACAGTTGACCGTATGGCTCAGTCACCCATTGGAGTAGTAAAGAACTGTGTCAGTAAGCTTGTAGAATTTCCTCCCATATCAATGGAGGAGACAATTGCCTTAACCACTCTAATAAAGAGCGGGTGCCTCTCTGATATCATCCCGGCACGCACCATGCCATTATTGACTAATGATCTGGGTGCTGGAACTCAGCACATAGTTAATCTGTCCCTGAGTAGAGGGGAAGTTTCCCCGGATTGGAAGCGTGCTCTGGTGAGACCACTGAGAAAAAACAACACCATCCCTTGGACCGAATTGACAAACTTGAGACCTATCTCACTCCTCCCTTTATTAGGGAAGCTTACTGAGAAGTTTGTCAATCGGCACCTGTCAAATTATATCAAAAGTGCTGGGGGGCTAGACCCCTCCCAGTCTGGGTTTAGGCCTAGGCACAGCACTGAGACCGCCTTGCTGTCCGTCGCTGATGATCTTCACATGCTACAGGAAAGAGGTTTCTCCGTTATCCTGGTGCTTTTAGATCTGTCAGCGGCGTTTGACACGGTGTCACATGACATCATGACCTCCAGATTAATTGACATCGGGCTGGGAGGCAAGGCGCTTACCTGGCTAAGGAGTTTTCTCACAAAGCGTACCCAAAGGGTCATCCTGGGTCCATATCGGTCGGAGGAGGTGGAGATCTCAAAGGGGGTGCCACGGGGCTCCTGTTTGAGCCCCACGTTGTTTAACATCTATGTGGCCCCCCTGGCTAACGTCATGAGATCCCACGGTTTCATCCCGGTATCGTATGCGGACGATACTCAACTCCTCTTTCCGTTTAAAACGCTGACACCTGAAGTACGTAACTCCTTTGCCCGGGGGATGAAAGAGGTGGCCCACTGGATGGCATCAAACTTCCTGCAGTGCAACGTCTCCAAGACGGAGGTGATGCTCTTTGGGGAAGCTAAACGCCTGTGGACTCCTGACTGGTGGCCTCAAGATCTGGGCCCAGTCCCTGAGCCCAAATTGGTTGTGAAAGATCTGGGAGTAAAACTGGATCAGGAGCTTGCCCTGAAACAACATGCAAATCAAGTGGTCGGCTCCTGTTTCCATGTTATTGGGCTTCTTCGGAAGGTGTTCCCCTTGCTCCCTGATACCACCAGAAGAACCTTGGTACAGACGCTCGTGCTGAGTAGACTGGATTATTGCAATGGATTGCTTCTAGCCGCTAACGAGGGGATTATTGCAAGACTACAGGTTGTGCAAAACACTGCTGCACGACTTGTTCTTACCGTCCCTGCTCGTACTCCATCGAAACCCCTGTTAACTAAACTTCACTGGCTTTCAGTGAAACAGAGGGTGATGTTTAAAACATGCTGTATCATCCACAAGTGCCTCATAGGGAAAGGCCCCGATTACTTGACAAAAAAATTCAATTTATATGTTCCCTCCAGATCTCTTAGATCAGGAGATCAAGAATTGTTATGTGTCCCCAGGTTTAAGAAGACAAGACAAGGGGGAAGGGCCTTGTCAGTAGCCGGCCTGCAGTTGTGGAATGATCTCTAAGCATGAGCGGGAAATCCGTTACGCTCGCGGATTTTGCGGATTTTTGGGAAATCCGCAATCCGCGAATTTTGCAGATTTCCTGCAAAATCCGCAAAAAAAAATCTGCGAGCGTAACGGGTGCAAAAGTTGAACCCCCACTCATGCAACTATTTTACAATGGCGCCAGCAAGCTGCCAGCGCCGTTGTAAAATAGTTACAAAGTTAGCTTGCACAGGAACCACTAGATAAAATGAAGCAGGTGCTGCTTTATTTTATCTAAGTGCTTCCTGTGCAAGCTAACTTCGTAACTATTTTACAACGGCGCTGGCAGCTTGCTGGCGCCATTGTAAAATAGTTACAGGCACAGCCTTGCACAGGTCACTCAAGGGACCCCTGCGCCCTTCAGGGCGATTGCATAGTAACACACACATGGTCACTCGAACTAGTTGCTCAAATTCAGTGACTCATTCATTAGCCCAAAAACAATCATGAGCGTCTTCGAGGCTGGACAGGTGTGCCTCTTCCCAAATCTACCGTGGAAAATCAGCTGTGATGCTGGGTAGGGGGCGGCCTTTGCATGGTCGCTCGAACTAGTTGATGCTCAAAATCAGTGACTCATTCATTAGCCCAAAAACAATCATGAGCGTCTTCGAGGCGGGACAGGTGTGCCTCTTCCCAAATCTACTGTGGAAAATCAGCTGTGATGCTGGGTAGAGGCCTTTGCATCCTTGACTTTCATGAGCGCAATCCACATGCTGTTCCTGTGGCCAGGAGCTTCTTTCTCTTCATATAAATGTGTTCGCACGGGTTGCTGCAAGTTCGCACGCGTTTTGTACAATTTCGCAATTTGCGAAATTGTACAAAACCCTCGCGAACTTGCAGAAACCCGTGCGAACATAAAAAAAATCCGCAAATTCGCGAGAATTCGCGGATTTTGCGGATTGCGAGTTCGCAAATCCGCAAAATTCGCGAACGCGAGATTCGCAAAATTCGCTCATGCCTATAATGATCTCCCTATGGAAATCAGACTATGCAGAGAACATCTTCCTTTTAGGGAAAAATTAAAAACTTTTCTCTTCCACTACTAGGCTATCTATCCAGGAAGGAAGGAAATATGACTGGGTCCTCTTTGCTCTCAGATGATGCCAGAGGCGTGGAGATACTCCTATGGGAGTCGATTCCTAGCGCGGTATAAGCTTGCAAATTAATAAATAAATGGTGGGGGATCTACGAAATGTGAGGTTTGGTTTGTTAGATACCAGACCCCTATAACCGGAAACCCTTTGACCAGGTTCCAGTTTTTGTTGAAGATTTTCCTGATTGCTGAATGTTGATTACTGTAAGTAACAATTGCTCTAGCTTGTATTTGCTCATTGTTACTCCACATTGTATTCGTCTTGACTCTGGGTACTAGGGCTTCTTCTCTTGAGATTTTCTTAGTGCGTTTTATTGCCCCATCTAATACCGCACTACTGTACCCCCTGTTCAAGAATCTGACTTTACTGGCTTGCTGGGCCAGATCACATACAGTGTCAGAACTACACATTCTCCGTAGTCTCAGCATCTCCCCATAGGGGATACTACGGATGAGATGCTGTGGATGCTGGCTCGTTGCATGAAGTAACGTGTTCCCTGTGGTTGATTTCCTATGCAGTTTTGTTTGCAATATGGTATCTTTGATGTAAACCTCTACGTCTAGGAAATTAACAGTTTCTTTATGGATCTGTGAGGTAAAGTGTAGATTCAAATTATTAACATTTAATCCTCTCACAAATTCAGTGGCTTCCTCCGATGACCCCCTCCAAATCATAAACAGATCATCTATATATCTAAGGTATAGCATCACCTTGTTACACATAGTGTCTCTGTGTTGGCCCATGAGGACCCGCTCCTCCCACAGCCCCATGTGCAAACATGCGAAGCTGGGGGAGAAGCAGGCCCCCATAGCCATCCCTCTCATTTGCAGGTATATTTGATTGTTGAATGTAAAAAAGTTTTGTTCTAGGCACAGCTTGAGCATACCAACAATCATTTTGTTGTACTGTATACACTCTATGGGGCGTTTATCAAGGTTATGCTCCACTGCCTTCACACCATCACATTGTTTAATCGATGTGTAAAGCGAGGTTACATCCAAAGTCATAAGAAGAAAATCATCATTCCAGTCAATGGAGGCCAATTTACAAATAAAGTCAGTAGTGTCCCTTACGTAGGAGTCCAGTTTCTTCACCCATTCCTATAAGAAATAGTATATATTATTATATTTATATCTTGTTACCAATAAAGATACATTTGCTGATGTTGTTACATATTTTAAAAGTGAGCATTAACTCTAATTGACTAGGTAGGCGACACAGTCTAAAGTTTTTGCCTTTGCTAAAATCTGAGGTTCTTTGGTTTCCGACTTCGTCTCGTATATAGCTGCCATTTTGTGTCCCGTCGCCATTTTGTGTTGCCCTCACTCAGGCAGCACGGCGAACGGAGTGTTTTTGCCTTTTCCAGCTGCTACGTGTCTCTTCTGTTGAAAAGTAACCCCCTGCCCTTGTTTACGAAATCAATGTCAGGGTCTGGCCGAGTTCACTAATCCATGTCTGAGTTGATTCATCCCTGTCTCGACTGACTATTTGACTTCTTTTATTCTTTCCTTACATTGTCTTATCTGACTGGCCTTCGCTATTTTCTCCTCGTATTCTCTAGTTACACAACTATCCTTTGAGGCACATAAATACGTCCTGCCACCTGCAAATTGGATTGTAGGCACTAGCACTGATTAATTTGTGGGGAGGGGTGACACACAGGGTTTGAAAGAGGGGCGTATTTGGGACACCTGATAGCTTGTTTTCCAACTTTTCCTATTGGCTTGCTTTGTATCTACTGGGAGTATACGTTGTAAATATGTGTGCTATAAAAGATTGTGCGCCACGGACTAAAGTGGCAGTCTCCTTAGAATATACTCTGTACTTCTGGGACAACTGTGCTTAGCTGCAGCTAATAAACATGGGTTTCTACGCCCAACAGAGTGTCTTGTGTCACTGTTCGACAAGGCAGGTGAACTCGGGGATTTAAGGCGTGCCCTGCGCCGCCAGGCCTATAAGGCCCAGTTCTCCAACTGGCACCCAACGTGGGGCGGCTTCAGTGGTAGCGGTTCAGCCCGAGGGTCGGGAGAAGCCTCACAGCAAAATTCCAGAGGATTCGCGAACCACGTCAAGCGACCCCTGTATGTCGAAGTGGACCGAAGGTCTTTTGCAGCGCGGCTACTCCTTTCCGACGGCTGCTGACGACTGCTGCCCTGACTGCCGCCCTGCCTTGGTCCCTTTGGTGATGACTGGTATCGCGAGACCTTAAACGGACCTCTGTTGGCGTGAGAGAACACTTAGTTAAGTATTTGTGGGTATTTTGTTTTTGGGTTTTGTTATTCAACCATTGCAATAGCCGAAGCCAAGGGGTGAGTACGTTTGTGCTGTGTTATTTGCTTTAACCCCTTAAAGTTGGTAAACGGACCCGTGAATTAAAGATGCCTGGTTTTAGCAAAATTAGGAAGTTTTGTTGTTTTGGTTGTAATAGGGATTCCCGGTTCGAGGACTCTTGTCCGATTCCTCCGGTTGGAACTCCCACCTTTGAGCTCTATTCTAAACATGGTGTTGGCCCCATTGCCTTTAACGAGGCATGGATCCGATACATGAAGAAAGATGGTGTTTTGCAGTGGCCACAAAATGGTAGCTTTGAGCCTGATATATTAGACAATTTAGAAGCAATTGTGTTAGAAAGAAAAACCCGGCTGGCAATGTTTGACTCTTTCTGCCTCTGGCGTAAAGAAGCCAAGCAGAGAGAAATTAAGCAGGCAAAAAGAGATAGAAAGGCGAAAGATATGACGATTATACAGGCTGCCCAGCAGTTCAAAGAAAATGAGATTGATTGAGCGATTGAAGTTTCAGACAGACAGCATTGTATGGCAATAGATAGATGCTACCCTGTGTTGCCTTCTTCTCCACAGAGTAAGGATCTTGACAAAGATCCCTTAATGTCCCATTTTTTGAGATTGCCGCCGCCTTATGTAACTGGTGCTAATGCACCCCCATTGTTGCCACCTGTTCAGCAACCTGTTGCTCAGCCAGTTGATCCGGCTCTTTCACAATTGCCCCTTCCTGTATTGCCACTCCCACCTCCTTTGCCACCAACTTCTGTACCTCAGTCTCCTTTACCCTCGGTTCCTCTTGTAACGAACAGTCCTTCTCCTCCTTTGCTTAATACCTTGTCTCCATTTTACTGTCAGATTCTCCCCAGCTCGCAAACTGTTGGTCCATACTGTTTCTGGCCTTCTCTTCCCCTTCTTTGGGTCTTTTTCCTTGACTCCTGCTCTGTCTCGAAGGCAGTCCCATAGTCAAATTCCAGGTTCCGACGAGAGAATTGCGTTGGACTCTCTTGCTCACAAATGGATCATGAGTGGTCCACAGTATAGTGTGCCAGATATATTGAGTACCTTTATGCAGTGGAATTATGCCCACACAAAGATATGTTTTTAATGTTATGTGTGACAATCTTGTCAAAGGATGGGAGGATATGGAGTTGGGTTTGGCTCCTCAGGGTCTGTTGGATGTGCAGGCTAAGTTTGATAAGGGTCTTATTGTGGATTCTGAAGTTGAAGATGCCGTTAGGACACTTGTCGCTTTCAGGTCT
The DNA here is from genome assembly GCF_964263255.1 of Lissotriton vulgaris. Lineage (NCBI taxonomy): Eukaryota > Metazoa > Chordata > Amphibia > Caudata > Salamandridae > Lissotriton > Lissotriton vulgaris. The sequence continues at coordinate 1,572,021,959 of NC_141691.1, forward strand.
TTATTTTCTTCTCAGACTATTCTTGAACCTGATCCTGCAGTTCGACAGAAAATGAAACATTATCCTATGAGGGAAGTTCCTCCAGTATGGAGAGAAGAGGTTCCACAAGCAGGCAATATTCCGCGTGCCCCTGCTCATTTCCAGCGTATATGGTTACATGTCCCCTGGAAACGATCTGAAGTTTTGGCGCTCAAACAGTCTTTACCGGACCCTCGTAAAAATCCTGCTGGATATTACAAAGAGTTGTCCCAGACTGTTGATGCGTGTATTTTGAATTTGGCCGATATTGATATGCTGATGGGGAATGTAGTTCCACAAGCGTTGTGGGCTCGGATTCGTAGGGAGGCCCACGACCAAGCTTTGGGTGGTAATTGGGCTGCTATAACTGCTGCAGATGCAGCACAGGTAGGTGGTGCTAAGCCAGATGATTTGATTGCACTTTTGCCTGGTAGAATCATCACTTTAATGAAAACGATGATGCCTGCCTTTCGTGTTAACTAGGATAAGTGAGCTGCGTGTAAGCAGAAGAAAGATGAGAGTGTCTCCGATTTCTTTACTCGTTTTGAGGAGACGTTTATCGACCACAGTGGTCAAGATATGAGTACTGATGGTGGACAGCGATTATTCATGGATTGATTTGTATTTAATTTACTTTGAGAATTATCAAATAAGCTGAAAGACTCAGAAAGTTTGTGGGCTGTTTCTTCCTCTGCACAGATATTAGCTACTGCTCAATATTACGAGAATAGGGATAAGGAGGAAAAAGATAAGATCGAGAAGCAGACTAAGGAATAAAAAACGAAGTATCTTTTGCAACAGGCTTATCCCCCTCGTTCTGCTCAGCGCCAGTTCCAACAGCCTCCCCAGCTTCAGAGATTGTTACAAAAACCTGAACCTTTTGTTCCTCGCCCTTTGCTAGGTCTAATCAATGTGCCTATTGTAAAGAGGAAGGTCATTTTAATAATAGCTGTCCGGTTTTATTGCAGTGTAATGGTGGATTCCCAGGGCCGTGAGGCCGTGGTGGTTTCTAATTGGCACCTAGAGGTAGAGGGCGAGGTGCGTTGTCCCAGGGACAATGTTCCTTTCCCCCTCAGAATTCTTTGAATTATTTTGATCAGCAAAATTCTCAGTCTGCACAATATTACAATGACGATTATTGTGTTGAGGGTGAGGCTCAGGATTTTCACACTAGTTAGGACCGCCACGGACAAAGTAAGGGAGTCGTATCAGTTCCAGTGGATCAGAATGGGCCTTATGTTGAAGTTGTTGCATTGGGTGTTTCAGAGCCATTTCTTTTGGATACGGGTGCAATGCAAAGTTCTTTCATTCATTTCAAAGTCCCTGGGGCATCTTTGTCTGGCTTAACTAACGTTTCTGTAGGATTCTCTGGCGCCCCAGTTAGTAACCCAGTTTCTTGTCCTTTGCCTCTTTCGATTGGTCCCTATAATTTGTAGTCTCTGCTCATTTTGACGACTGGTTGCGGCGAGAATTTGTTGGGTTTGGACTTGTTGAAACGTCTTCATGCAACATTGTATTATTCCCCCTCTGTTGTGTATCTTACGTTAGGTGAGAAATTGGTTTCTCCTATGTATTTATCTAAGGACCAATTCCCACCTGAATTGTATTCTCTTCATGCTACGCTTTGGTCTATGGGTCCGAATGATGTTGGTCTGCTCCAGATTCCGCCTTACGTGGTTACTATTAAGCCTAAGGTTAAATTACCATGCATTACGCATTATAAAATTTCAAATGATGGTGAACGAGCTTTGTTGGCTATTATCTATGATCTGGTTCAGAAGGGTGTGGTCGAAGAAACGAGAGGCAATGTTTGTAACAGTTCTGTCCTACCTGTCCTTAAACGCACTGATCCTTCTCAGCCTCCTGTATATCGTTTTCTGATCGATCTTCGGGAGCTCAACAAAATTGTTTTCCCCCAGTTCCCTGTTGTTCCAGATATCACTGCCTTGTTCACTATGATACCCGCTTCAGCGGCATGGTTCTCGGTTATTGATCTCAAAAATGCCTTCTTCAGCATTCCTATTACTGAGGAAAGTAGGGATATTTTTGGCTTCTCTCTCGGAGGCCGAAGTTTTCGATTCAAACGTGCACCTCAAGGCTTTTGTGAGAGTCCCTCCATTTATAGTCAGGCTTTGAAATCTCAGCTCAATGCTTTCACTTTGCCTCCAGGTGCCACTCTTATTCACTATGTGGACGATTTGTTAGTTGCTGCTGATTCAGAGGATGTTTGTAAGGATGTGACTGTTTCATTGTTGTGTCATTTGTCTGACCTACATCCCATGGTGTCACCCTCTAAGTTGCATTATTGCCGCCAAGAGGTTACCTATTTAGGTCATCTCTTGTCGAAGGAGGGAAGACGATTGACCCCAGAACGTATTCAAGCAATCGCGCAAATGTCTGTACCATCCACACAAAGGGAGGTGCGTGCCTTTCTGGGCATTACCTCTTATTGTAGACAGTGGATTCCAAATTTTTCATTGTTGGCTAAACCTTTGTTGGCACTTACGCTGAAAGATACACCCCAACCTCTTCCTTGGACTGACGAATGTCAGATGAGTTTTTCTGACTTACGTACTGCCTTGTGTTCTGCCCCTGTGTTAGGTACTCCAGATTACAGTAAGCCTTTCACACTTTACGTTCATGAAAGAGATGGTTGCACGTTGTCAGTTTTAACACAACAATTTGGAGACTAACAATGGCCATGTGCCTATTTTTCGGCTACATTGGATCCAGTAGCCAAGGCTTTGTCTAGTTGTCTCAGAACTACAGCAGCAGCAGCGATTTTCATTCGTCATTCCGCTAGATTGGTACTAGATAACGCTCTTGTTGTTATGGTACCACATGCAGTAGATACTCTTTTGAACAAGAACGAAAACACAACATCTCATGAGTGCCCGCTTGTCTGGATATGAGCTGACGCTTTTGGCTAGTCATATACACATTAAGCGGTGTAATACTTTGAATCCAGCAACGTTGTTACCCATTCCGGACGAAAAAGACACTCAAGAACAGCATGATTGTTTTCTCAGAACAGAGGAGGAAACGAAAGGCAGAATAGACCTAAAAGACACACCACTTGAGGACCCGGATGGGATCCTATGGGTGGATGGGTCTTGTTTCAAACTTCCTAAAGGCGAGACGACTGTGGCCTATGCTGTTACCACTTTGTATACGATAGTGGAGACAGCACGCATTGCACAGAATTCAGCCCAAGCAGCTGAGCTGATTGCCCTGACGAGAGCGTGTGTGTTGGCTAAGGGAAAGAGAGTGAATGTTTACACGGATAGCCAATACGCCTTTGGCATGGCTCATAGTTTCGGTCGTTTGTGGAAGGAAAGAGGGTTATTTACTTCCCATGGGACTAGGATACAGCATGGTCAGTTGGTAACTGACCTTCTCGAATCACTTGCTTTGCCTACCCAAATAGTGATAGTAAAGTGTAGTGCCCATAAGAAGATTATTGATGATGTGGGTTGCGGGAATGCTTATGCAGACGAGGTAGCAAAAGAAACAGCGGAGATGCTACGAGTGGCATGTGTGTTGCAGGCCCTGCAAGATGGCTCAGAGAGGGAGGAATGTGTGAGGACACAATAGAAAGTGTGAGAATGATTCAAGAAGAGGCTACTGAAAAGGAATTGAGTAAGTGGAGAGAAAGTACGGGAATGTTGGACGCAACAGGGTGCTGGACGGAATTGTCAGAACATCAGCGTTGGCTGTTACCAGACGCCTATGTACTGCCTGTAGTTACTATGACGCATGGTCGAGCCCATATCAGTGCAAAAGGAATATGCAAACTTCTGGCTCCAGTATGGCAGAATGAAGGAATTCCTAAATTTGCGGCGAATGTGGTGAAACATTGTATCGTTTGTTTAATGCCTAATCCAGGAAAGGGAACCCCAACTCCAGCAGGTCATTTTGCTCCCCCAGCGTACCCTTTTGAGGTATTACAAGTTGATTACATTCATATGGAACGTTGCAATAACCTCAAGTATGTTCTGGTGGTGGTGTGTGCCTTTTCCAGATGGACAGAGGCCTACCCCCTAAAGGGCAATACTGCTTTGTCTGCTGCCAAAGTCCTTTTGAAGGAATTTTTCCCAAGGTTTGATTTGCCGCGAATTATCTGGAGTGACAATGGAAGTGAATTTGAAGGCCAAATTATGCAGATGGTGTGTGCGGGTCTTGGTATTAGGCACAAACTCCATGCGGCAAACCACCCTCAGTCAGCAGGTGTGGTAGAGTGCTATAATGGCACTCTCAAGCTTAAACTGGTGAAAATTCAGGCCTGCACGGGTCTTGCTTGGCCTGATGCATTACCTTTGGCACTTTTATCCACAAGAACTACTGTACATTCTCGTTTAGAACTCAGCCCATACGAGGTCATTTTTGGCTGCCCAGCTAACGTCTGGGGAGTCCCTCGACCTAAAAAGTACTCTGACATCCCTTATTCAATGTTGATTGACTATTTACATGACCTCACCACTAAATTGCGTGTTCTTCACCAACAGGTTCAAAACGCTTTGCCAGAGGCCTCTGCAGATCCAGGTCACTCCATCCAACCCGGTGACTGGGTCTGCCTGATGAATTTTCAGCGGAAAAAGAATCTGGAACCTCGTTGGGGCCCGCCTCGGCAAGTTCTGCTAGCAACACGTACAGCAGTAAAGGTCGTCGGGAAGAAGAATTGGGTCCATGGCGTGCACTTTAAGAGGGTACCTTTGCCTTTACCTTTCGATCAGTGGGTCCGTAAGGGTATAAGTGACAGCGAAGGCGAAAGGGTCCCTCGATTTGTACCTTTCAGTAGTGCACGCCTGGATCGAACAAACTCTGAGAAAGAAGACAATGACATGTTGCAAGAAGCTTTACCATCCCATCTACGATTGAACACAGTAAATCTAGAGACTTTGTTTCAAGAACAAACAATACCTAATAAGACTCGGTACAATTTAAGATCCAGATCGATGAAAGACAATTGAACTTTTCTTTTTCCTTTTTCTTTTTCTGATCACACTTTTTGAAACACATTTCTTTTCCACTATTCATCAAGTTGCAGGGTCACGGTAGGAGTCTTAGGCTGTGGAGAAATGTGGCTCAATGGTTAGAGCGGCAGACCCTGATGCAGAGGTCTAGCCCGGGACCAGGGTTCAATTCCCCGCATCGGCTGGTCTTGGACTCAAAAATTCCACGGACCTGATAATTCTCGCTTCGGTGCCTATTCTAATCATAGAGTCCCATTCTGCAACTCTGGGCAATAGCTTGCTTAATCTCCACAACGGCCCCCACAACGCTAAGGATGCCTGGCCTTCACCCTGGGGGTGCCCAGGAGTGGGCGCCTCACAGGGAAAGCCAGGACGGGTTCCACAGCGGTATTCGTACAAGCACCTTGAAACCCTTGCGGGTGAGGAGTGCGCTATACAAGTATCAATTTACATTTACATTACCTGAGTAGTGACAGTTGGTCTGCAGGACTTGCAGTGTCATAGGACGGCTAATAATCACAGCTAAGTGATCAAGGAAGGTTGCCGTGAGCAACACTTTAGAGAATGGATATTAAAGTGGAAAAGAGTGATAAGAATAAAGAAATGAAAAGTAAATATAAAAAATTGTTGGTTATTTCATGTGGCATAACCTTATGTATTTTAATATGCTCATGTATTTTATTGGGTTGTGTGTGTTGGGTTGTTCACACTATGCAGCAAGCACCTCTTCCAACTTCTGTTATCTTGTCTTTTCCTACTACTGCCCCCCCACATCAGTTCCATACACTTCCAGAACATGAGCAAATTAGGAGAACAGAATACTTCAACAATTCATTTATCCAGTTGTTGCATCAGCATCTACTGGTATTCAATACTACTGACTGTTTGGTTTGTGGGCTCATGCCCCATAACACAGAGAGAGGGATGCCATATTTAGTCCTTCCATTTTCCTACGAAGGCTCCGCTTGGGCCTATTTGGTCATGTTTTCCAATGTATATCAGAATCAACTTCGATATCCTCCTGGTAGTCCATATGGTGGTGGAACAGATTTTAGTCACAGTTCTTTGATAAAGGGAATAGTGGCCATGGCTAGAATCGCTGAAATTAGTAAGATTCCAGTTGATGAGAAACGAGCATATGATGGCTGGATCGTGACTCGTTATGTTACTAGCCTTACAGATAACGCTAGACGAAGGAGATCCCCACCAATTTGGACCGTACCCCATCGAGGTAATTTCTGTCTGCAGATAAATGGCCAAAATGTTAAAAAACAACAGGAAAAGAGTGTTTGTTCCCATACGTATATCTATTCACCTCAGATTTCTTCACCGTTAGTGCCATCACAGGGCACATATTTTGTCTGTCATGATAGAGCCTATATGTGGCTTCCTACCTACTTTTCAGGAACTTGTTACGTGGCTTTTCTTCTCCCTCCAACATATACCGCTCCTTCAGGTCATCATAGAATAAGACATGGCAGAGGGGTTATTGATTCTAAGGACACAGCAGGACAAGAAGGAGGTGACTTTATCAAAGGGTTGCTTCCTTTCTGGGGCCCAATGGCCAACAGCAGAGACATCAGACAGTTAGTTTGCGTTGTTGTGGCTACCATAAATGTAACTTCTGGAGCCTTGAGTAATCTGACAGCCGCACTTCAGGCGGATCGCCTTATGACTTTGCAGAACCGGATGGTCCTAGACATTGTCCTTGCAGATCGTGGAGGAGTCTGTAAATTATTCGGGTCAAGTTGTTGCATTTATATTCCTGATAATGCCCCTACGGTATATCAAGCCATCTCTAAATTGCATGTAATATCCGAGTCTATACACCAGGACACAGGAGATTGGACTGTGATAGGATGGTTTTGGGGACTACTGTCCACTTGGGGATGGAAGATACTAACCTTCCTTGGAATGGTTTTGTCCATCATTTTCTCTTGTTGTCTCTGTTTACAGTGTGGCCCCGCCATCTGCGGTCTTTTTGCCACCATGTGTGTCCCAAGGCCTGTGTCACAGAAAACAGAGAACATTAAAATGATGTTGTAGCAACAGCTCGACGACCTCATGGCCATTGACATCGACTCAGATTAACTTGAGTCCTTTGTGTTTTGCCTGAGTAATGGCAAAAGGAGGGTCTGAGGTTCTTTGGTTTCCGACTTCGTCTCGTATTTAGCCGCCATTTTGAGTCCTGTCGCCATTTTGTGTTGCCTTCACTCAGGCAGCACGGCGAACGGAGTGTTTTTGCCTTTTCCAGCTGCTACGTGTCTCTTCTGTTGAAATGTAACCCCCTGCCCTTGTTTACGAAACCGATGTCAGGGTCTGGCCGAGTTCACTAATCCATGTCTGAGTTGATTGATCCCTGTCTCGACTGACTATTTGGCTTCTTCTATTCTTTCCTTACATTATCTTATCCGACTGGCTTTCGCTATTCTCTCCTCGTATTCTCCAGTTACACAACTATCCTTTGAGGCACACAAATATGTCCTGCCACCTGCAAATTTGATTGTAGGCACTAGCACTGATTAATTTGTGGGGAAGGGTGACACACAGGGTTTGAAAGAGGGGCGTATTTGGGACACCTGATAGCTTGTTTTCCAACTTTTCCTATTGACTTGCTTTGTATCTACTGGGAGTATACGTTGTAAATATGTGTGCTATAAAAGATTGTGCGCCACGGACTAAAGTGGCAGTCTCCTTAGAATATACTCTGTACTTCTGGGACAACTATGCTTAGCTGCAGCTAATAAACCTAGGGGCACATTACCAACAACTAGCGATAATTTTTGTCTCTAACTTGTTTAGAGACAAAAATTATCGCCGCACATCGGCGATTTTTATCGCAGATAAACCTTGCTATTAGCAAGGTTTATCGCAAATGCGATAAAAAACGGCCGCAATGCATGAATATCGCTGAAAAGTCCGCGATATTCATGCATTATCGAGCAAATGCTCTTAGCCATGTTATCCACCTCCCATTGGATAACATGGCTAAGAACTGCTCAGGGCAGGTGTTAGCTTTTGGAGATATTCGCGCTTAGCGTGAATATCTCCAAAAGTTGGTAATAGGAGACAGCGATGTTAGGGACTGTTTCCAGTCGCTAACATCTTGGCACGCCCACTTTGCATGTCATTAGTGATAAATATCACTGACATGCAAAGCGGGGCCCAAGATGGTCGCTATCTCCTATTAGCTGTCACTAACTGGTGTTAGCTACAGCTTGGTAATAGGGAGATAGTTTTATCTCTGCTTTCTTGGCTTTTAAAGCCAAAAAAGCAGAGATAAACCCCCTTGATAATATGCCCCCTGGTTTTCTACGCCCAACAGAGTGTCTCGTGTCTCAGTTCGACAAGGCAGGTGAACGCAGGGATTTAAGGCGTGCCCTGCGCCGCCAGGCCCATAAGGCCCGATTCTCCAACTCATTATTCGTTCCTTCCTTTTCCAATAATTTCTTTATTCAGCTTTTCAGCTTTTATATGTATTGAAGAACATGAAGCAAAGTATGTAAAATAATATTGTAGCCAAAAACTTAAAAACGTCTCTTTATTTTTTCCCTCTGGCCTCCATACCCACGCAAGGCTAAATGCCATTTGCTTATCAGCTAACTTCAACAACAAGTCTTTGTTCGCTTCATGGTGTGGTGGCACAATAGACAAAGAATCCACTGCATATATCTTGCCATCATGGCATGACCGCAGGTTCAGAGCCTGGCTTCATCGATCTGCCTTTCATCATTCTCCGGTCTTATGTTAGTTTAGCTGACTTGGTTAAAAAAAAAAAAAAATGTTTTATTCAGCGTCACGACTCGCCTCTTGTTAAAGGTGCGCTTCAAACATGGAAAAGCTGTATAGGACTGATCAGGAATGACGTGGTTGTATGGTGTTATCTCTTATTTTGCTTACTTTTTATTCTAAAGTTCTTTAAGTTGGTCACTTATCGACTACACATTATAAAAGACAATCAGTAGCTAAATTTGCATGGAAACCAACAACTGTATTGTATTGCAGCATATATATATATATATATATATATATATATATATATATATATATATATATATATATATATATATATATATATATATATATATATATATATATATATATATATATATATCCATACTAATATAATAAAGAGAGAGCCCAAACCTTTGAGGCGGGTAATCTCAGGAACCACAGCACCAATCACAGCACCCAATACAGCGTTGGAAAGGGCAGCTGCAGCAGCAGGACATAGGCTATGCAGACGCCCACCATGTACACTTAAAAGGTAAAAGAACGATGCCAGCAAAGTAGTCCCTTGTGGGCGTGTATGTGTTGTGCTGTGGGCGTGGGCTGGGGGCGTGACAAACGCTGGGGGCGTGTTCCGCCCTTCATGCCATGTCTCATATTGTGTGCTAATCCCACCCTGCTCCCTTTAAATACCCCTGCACCCTATAATCATAACCCACCCTTACTCCTTAAAATACCCCAACATCCTTAAACACTAACCCATCTTAACCCTATAAATATACCCTGTACCCCAAAACCCAAACCCTAAAAATACCCCTGTACCCCAAAACCCAAACCTAGCCCTGAACGCTATAAATACCCCTGTACCTCAAAACCCAAACCTACCCCTGAACCCTAAAAATACCCCTGTACCCCAAAACTCAAACCTAGCCCTGAACCCTAAAAATACCACTGTACCCCAAAACCCAAACCTGGCCCTGAACCCTTAAAATACCTCTGTACCCCAAAACCCAAATGTACCCTTGAACCCTAAAAATACCCCTGTACCCCAAAACCCAAACATAGCCCTGAACCCTAAAAATAACCCTGTAACCAAAACTCAAACCTACCCCCGAACCCTAAAATACCCCTGTACCCCAAAATCCCAACCTAGCCCTGAACCCTAAAAATACCCCTGTACCCCAAAACTCAAACCTAGCCCTGAACCCTTAAAATACCCCTGTACCCCAAAACGCAAACCTACCTCTGAACCCTAAAAATACCCCTATACCCCAAAACCCAAACCTAGCCCTGAACCCCACAAATACCCCTGTACCCAAAACCCATACCTATCCCTAAACCCTAAAACTACCCTTGTACCCCATAACCCAAAACTATTTCTGAACCCTTAAAATACCCAAACACCCCAAAACATATATATCAGTACCCCAAAAACATAAACTCCTGTACCCATACTTACTTATCCAAACATTTTTAAAAAACATGCTTTTACCATTCATGCATTTACAACGAATTTCTTTGTAAATGTATGCGTGGTAAAAGCATATAAAATGTAATGCCATGCATTATAATGGCATTGCGGAGTCATTGTACTTTCGTAATGAAAGTATGCGGAGTGATGGTATGCGGAAAGAAAGTTGCGGAATAATGGGTGTTTACCCTCCCCCGGTAAGTACATTGGTGGCACGGCAGCTGCCATCTCCAGCAAGATACTCGTATTTTTTCACCATCCATTTGAAAAATGCACATTGATGGCTAGCACCGACCTTCACTTTTAGACACCCCTCCCGCCACAAGTTCTAGAATTGCGAACTTTAGAGCTGGGGAGCCCGGCCCACCCTACCCTCTAAGACGATACCACACTCTGTTTGCTGTGGTTTTTAGATTTTTTAAGGAACATTATTGAACCGAGAACTAGTCCCCCCGGCCTCGACCTCGGAGCGGCTGCTCCAGAAACAGAGGTCGACTCCCTTGGCATATGATGACTATTTCCTAAAAAGAACCAATCGACCCTAATTATTTGGTCGCAAAAGTACCAATGGATAAACTCCACGCCCTGATGAGAATCCGATGATTCAACCATTGGTATTCGAAACGCGTTGGCATGTAGTATTATTGTTTTGGCCAAAAATCACTGGCATGTCCTAATTAACATTGGGTTCTTTTCCTGTATCCACACAACTGTGAATCTTACTACAAACAGTGTTACAGGAGGTTGGGCAGGCATTGATTAAGACGTACCCCCAACATTTGCTCATTACCTCATTGCAACTTATGAAAGTCTGTTGTTTACTGTTTTGACACAATTTTATAATCACTGCTCACAATGTGTATGTATTTTTTGGTGATATGTTCACTATAATGCACACAATTACAATTATGATTTACACGTTGTTTATTACGCTTTTTCCCTTGCAAAATTCTTGCTTTGTGTTTTCAATGTAAAGTTGACTATGTATTTTTCTCTTGTCGCAAATTATTGACAATTTCTGAGTTCGAAAAATAATTGACATAAATCAATTGTCTGAGTTAACTAAAAGTGTGGTTTTCTCTTTGAGTTACATTAAATGTCACAATCATGTACATAGAGGCATAGGTAAATTTGATTTTTGGTATGTTCAAATCTTGGCATCAGCTCAACATCCTGTGATTCCAGGCAAATCACTTTGTCTCCCCATGCCTACCACAAATGAATGTATTCTTCTGTAATGTAAATTGTGCTCATGCCAGGTTGTCGAGTTTTCGCTATATAATATTGCAAGGAAAAATAAAGTAGGGAAACTCGAGTTCACACACTACTGAACGCGCACTCTTAAGTGCATCAGCAGTGCACTGTGAATCGGAGCTTTTCACAGGCCTGTCACAGATGCTATCAAAACGAAATCCTACAAAATAATATACTATTGACCGGCAGCACTTCATACCCGGACAACGTCGGGACGGGCTGCTAGTATATATATATATATATATATATATATATATATATATATATATATATATATATATATATATATATATATATATATATATATATATATATATATATATATATATATATATATATATATATATATATATATATAGTTCTGAGATAACCGTATTATTTCTCGTGGCATCTTGAGGAACAGAGGAATTCGAAAATTAAACAGCAGTCAATGTCTGACATCCAGTGGAAGTACATGGTAATGCTGTTTTCTAATTTTATTTGTCTGTTCCAATTAGCGCAGAACACCTACCTGCTGACACAAATAGTCACGTGCTTCAGATTGTAAGGTTTGCCTGCGGCCAATAATCCTTTGCATCATTATACAGCAGAATTGTTTTATTGTATACAAAATGGGCATGGTGGAGGGAAAAGAGTGCGTCAATTTCGAGAAAGGCTGCACAAAACGGACCTAGAAAAGTGACACTAACTAAGTGATGTGAAATTTTGCTTAAGCAAAGTGCATGAAAAAATAGTGTACGGTCGAAGTAGCTCTCAAAAGTCTGCACAGTGTCTCCTCGCACTTGTAACAAGAAGGAAAGAAAAGTAAGTTTTCAAGCAGTGTGTCTCCCTCTTTGACCAGTGTAAGAAACAAGTTATTAATAAATATAGGCTGGGCAGAGACATGATTATAGCTCTCATTGAACAAATTGGACCGTCACTTCAGTTCACCATAGGAGAATCATATGCCATACCAGTGCAAGTAAAAGTAATGGTGGTACTCAGTCTTCTAGGATCTGGGTCATTAAAGAATACATTTGCTTCACAGGCTATTGTCTTACAGTGTGCATTATCTGCGTTTCTGCCATCTTTGTCAGAGGCTATTGTCAAAATAATGCCTCAGTGCGGAAGGTTTCCAAAACCTGGACAGGATTAGCAGCAAGTAAAAGAAAAACGGCTTAATTTCCTCATAGTGCTGTAGTGTCCTCTCCAGCCCCGGGAGCATGCAAATGAAACACGGCACACACGGAGCTCTACAAAACACACGCCTTTTTTCTACAACATACGATCACATATGGAGAAGTGTGGCTCACTGGTTAGAGCAGGCAGACCCTGAAGCAGAGGTCAGACCCGGGACCAGGGTTCAATTCCCGATGCGGCAGGGTCTTGAGCTCAAATGTCCATAGACTCGATAATTCTCGCTTCGGTGCCTGACCTAATCATGGGTTCACACTCTGCAACTCTGGGCATTAAGCTTGCTTAATCTCCACAATGGCCCTGCGGCGGGATGCCTGGATTTCACCTTGGGGATGCCCTGTAGGGGCTATCTCACAGGGAAAAGCCAGGACGGGTTCCCAAGGCAAGCGCGGAGATACCCCTTCGGGGGTCGATTCAGGCGCTATATAAGAAACATAATAATAATAATAATAATATTCCACACATTGCACCATGATTTTAATAACCTCACCTTAACACCTCCCAGCAGCATGCATACTTCCTCTTTAATGTCCGTCCCAGAACGACGAGGGACCTACCGGACATAATCCTAGACACTACATCTTCCCCTTTGTTAAATAAAAAGTACATACAACATTAACATCATATTTCCTTGGGGGCTTGGCCATGCCTAGCTGCAAAATGGCCGCCTGGTTACGGAGCTCTGCCTGCCGAGCTCAATATCCAATAAATATTCGGCGATCTATCAAAGATAATCATGCACATCAAGGGAGAAGGTGTGCGGCTAAAGCTGGGGCACACACTGGTGTGATTTGCATATCGCAACGCCCAAGATTGCCGCCGCTATCAATAGCGTGGTCCCACGGCCTACCCTGGGCCCGGAGAGCACGCTACTGTGGAGATTCGGAGGGGCCAGCAGTCGCGATTCACCAGCAATCCAGAGCGGGCTAAGTGAAGCCGGCACGTGGCTGCCAGGAATCAAGGCAGAGTCTGCGGTGGGCAACGGAAGCCTGGGTAGTCGTGACACCCAGAAGCCAGGGGTGAGTGGCGGGCTCGCACCTGAATCGGCGATAACTCGTGGGAGCTGGAAGGAGGCTGCAGCAACCACTGCAGGAAGCGCTACACACAGCGCAGGGGTGCAGCCTCCACCGAGGCCCTCGGAGCCTGAAGATCATGGAGCGCGGTGGTCAGGGGCGGATTGGCACTGCGGGCATTCGGGAATCGGCCGAAGGGCCGCTGCTTCAGTGCCCTCTGTGGGCCTTTTTTTTTCTCCCCTTTCCCAGTCCACAGAGAGTGGAAATGGAAAAAAAACGGCCCACAGAGGGCACGGAGACAGAGACAGAAATGAAAGCGCTTCACTGTGCAGGCCATACAGCAATTATCAGCTGTGGCCTCTACTGCACACCTGCCCTGCAAAGAAATCACGCTGACGGTGGCTGGGGAGGGGGTGATTGTTTACAAGAATCGGCCTCCCTGGGGGCCAGGTGTTTCTCAGGCCTTTTGAGCCATTTTCACCATGGTCCCCTGGGGCCCACGCCGCCGGTAAAACAGTGATAGTCTTAACACCTCGCCCACAGTCCCTCACATTAAGGGCACAGTGGGCGAGGAAGAATGGGTCTGGCTGTTGGGGCCAGGTTATGTTTTGAAAGCGCACAATCTTCACCTTAGCGCCCCCGTGCAAGAAGTTTAAAAAAAAAAGGTTATAGTTCTTTCTCTGTGTCATCATTTTAGATATGTGCAGGGGCATCTTGAACGCCTCCCTTTGCTTTAGGAACTACAGTGAGGGGTGAGTTCCTGATGAGTCTCTTCTGTCTGCAACTCTGCGTACAAAGGCTCAGCTCACAATTATTGTGAAAAGGTGGGTGAGAGAGTAAGTGAAGGGATGGCTGGATGGATCAGTGAAAGGGTGAATGGATGAATGAAAGGTTGAATGGATGGATGATGAGAGAGAATGGGTGGATGGATGAGTGAAATGATGGGTGGATTGATTAATTGATAAGTGAAAGTGTGAATGGATGAACAGATGTGTGAAAGGGTGGTCGTAAGGATGGATGAGTGAGTGAAAGGGAGGGTACATGGGCAAAAGATTGGATAGATGAGTGAAGGAGTGAAAGGATGGATGAGAGAAAAGATGGATGGATGATTGAAAGGATGGATGAGTGATAGGGTCAATGGATGGATGCATGAGTGGATGAGTAGATGGATAGTTGGGTGGATGGAAGGAAGGATGGATGGCTAAGTGAAAGGGTCGATGGAGAGAGAAAGGGAGAAAGGGAGAATGGATGGCTGAAAGGGTGAATAGGTGGAAGGGTGAGTGACTGGGTGGATGGATAAGAAAGTGAAAGGATGGCTGGATGGGTGAGAGGGCAAATGGCTAGATGGATGAGTGAAGAGATGGATTGGGTGAAAGGGTGGATGGAGAGAAAAAGTGAGGATGGATGTGTGGATGACTTAAAGGGTGAATGTGTCTAATGGTGAGTGACTGGGTGGATGGATGAAAGGGTAAATGGATGGATGAGTGAATGGATGGATGGGTGGAAGAGTGGATGAATGGGTGGATAATGGGTGGATGAGTAAAAGGGTGGATGGAGGGATGGATGAGTGAAATGATGGATGGAAGAATACATGATGGATAGGTTTGCAAATGGTTGAATATGTTTGGATCTGGATTAGCGGCATCTTATGTTTGCCACTTTACATCTCACAATGACTATCCAAGCAGATCTTCCCGACCATTTCTCTCACCAAACATGCCTGCTTAGAACCATGAATTGTTAAACAAAATATCAGACTGGACAACCCAGTGCTGTAACCATATATATAGATTATTATCATATGAAATATCACTAAAAGACCTGCACAGTTGATAAAAGCTGCGTGCATACTGAAAAAGGTATGTAACTGTTACCACGGATTTTTTACAACGCATACCATTACCACAGATTTTTTACAACGCAGGTCATTTTACAACGGAAACCTTTACAACGCAATACACTACAACGCACATACTATTACAACGCATACCCTTACAACGTAAGTATAATTATAGGTAAGTTTATCTTTTTTTTAAAAACATTTATTAGTGGTATTTTGTTATGGGGTACAGGGGTATTTTTAGGTTTTAGGGCTGGGTTTGGGTTTTGGGGTACAGGGTTATTTTTAGGTTTAAGGGCTGGGTTTGGGTTTTGGGGTACAAGGGTATTTTTAGGTTTTAGGGCTGGGTTTGGGTTTTGGGGTACAGGGGTATTTTTAGGTTTTAGGGCTGGGTTTGGGTTTTGGGGTACAGGGGTATTTTTAGGTTTTAGGGCTGGGTTTGGGTTTTGGGGTACAGGGGTATTTTTAGGTTTTAGGGCTGGGTTTGGGTTTTGGGGTACAGGGGTATTTTTAGGTTTTAGGGCTGGGTTTGGGTTTTGGGGTACAGGGGTATTTTTAGGTTTTAGGGCTGGGTTTGGGTTTTGGGGTACAGGGGTATTTTTAGGTTTTAGGGCTGGGTTTGGGTTTTGGGGTACAGAGGTATTTTTAGGTTTTAGGGCTGGGTTTGGGTTTTGGGGTACAGGGGTATTTTTGGGTTTTAGGGCTGGGTTTGGGTTTTGGGGTACAGGGGTATTTTTAATATATATTTACAAATAATAAAATTAAAATTAATTGTATTAATACAATTATTTAATAATTAAAAAATAAATAATTATATTAAATTATACAAAAATAATTATTTACATTATATATTAATATTATATACTTACCTATACTTCCGTTGTAATGGTATGTGTTGTAATAGTATCTGCGTTGTAGTGTATTGCGTTGTAAAGGTTTCCGTTGTAAAATGACCTGCGTTGTAAAAAATCAGTGGTAATGGTATGCGTGCTAAAAGTAAGCGTTGTAACATCATATATCCACTGAAAAACCATGAAGTACACGATTGGTTCAATCTGATATAAACTTATTTTGACTAGTGCTTAAATGATTGTCTATTTACTTACTTACATAATAATGCGCAACCTCCTCTGATGGGTCTGTAAAACATACCTTGGGTCCAGAAGGTTTGTTCTGAATTTTAACCCTTTGTCCAGAATTTTTACACTCCCCATCCTGAATTTGCACCCATGCCAGTTGGTCACCCTAGTCCTGACACTCCCATACAGAACTACAGAGTGTTCACCCTGCCTTTTCTATTTGGTTACTCTTGTAACCAGATGCACCACACTGCCAAGCTCTAACTCAAGAGGGGCCATCTAATCCCCTTGGCATCCCACTCTCCACAGGGCTGACCAAAGTAGGCTGAGTAAAGCAGTACTCAAAGCTACGTCATGTGTGCCTCAATTGTCATCCCACTGAATCCAGAAAATACTGCACTAGACTCAGTGCAGTAGGTCTTCCTCAAAGGTTTACTTGACTTGCCACATCCAGCACCCAGAAATGCAATGTGTTGCTAGCCGATCCCTTCCTCTGAAGCAAGAAGGAACCGGTAGGAACCATTTTGTTTACCATTTCTTTGCACAATTTACTGATTCATTTGTGTGCCAGTTAATAATGTAACTTTATTTTAAAGGCCTCATCCAAAATACAGACAAGGGGCATATTTCTCTATATGCCAAAAATATTAATTAGTACGCTTTTGTTTGTAGTGTGTAGGTCTGACTGCACTCTATTTTAGGTCCTAGGCCAGAATGTGGCAACATGTTTGTGTGTTGATTTCAGGACATGTCTAAGACTTTGTGTAATGTGATTTTTCAAAAGAGAGCTGTTTAGCCTCATTCTATGCTAGGCCTTGTTCGAGGCCTAAGCAATATTTGCAAACTTGTCACTTCTTTCTCTGTGCAGAAGAATTAACTTTTCTATCATGTTCAGGTTAGAATTCCTTTTTGCAGATTTTATATCATTTTCATGGTCAATTGAGTAATCCTCAGTCTCCTCATGGCCCAGACTTGAAGACAGCAACAGATGTGATTAAAACTGTTTTTTGTATATAGACATCACTTGCTGGCTGTAAAATAAATGTATGACTAGATTGTACAGATACATTTTTTCAGCATTCTTTACACCCCAGACTGCCTTTTCTTCATTTGTGAATTCTTAATTTTGTTATTACATGTTCTGTTCCCAGAGATTCCAGTCTTACCCTTTCTCCTTGACTTTGTACTCGATTTCTGATTTATGTGATGATTAGCTGGTTGGGAAAGAGTATCTAATGACCTTGTGCAGGGCGTTAAGACTGCATGTAAGTATTCAGTTATCAGACCTGCAGTGCTCCTAGTCTTTACCAATGTTACTTGCTCTGTAAGCTTTAAAAGGCTTAATTTACTACATATTTCTCTACGAATTAGATCTCAAAGAGTAACCAAATAGTGTTTCATGAAAGGGCACGCCCCTTGAATGTGGGCCACGCCCCTTAACTGTAGGCCATGCCCCTTACTTGTATGCCACGCCCCTTGAACGTGGGCCACTTTTTTCGTCAGTGCCCGGGCCAAATTGTGATCCCAATCCGACCCTGGCGGTGGCCCCCTTTGAGCATGGGGTACCTGGTGGAGTGAGCCCAGTGCAGTTGTAAAGCCTGACTGACGCAGCGCCCAGAGCAAGCACAAACCCTGTAGCCGGGCCGTGGAGCAAGGCAGTGTACAGTACTGAAGGGCTGCTTTAACAACAGAGAGGCGCATAAGCACAAGAAAACGAGCTGTTGAAACTGCATGACTACAGTTCCCACAGGCAGGAGCAGGGAGCATATGGAACAAAACGAGGGCGAGAGAGAGTGCAGCTGCAACTTTCCCTACCCCACAGTGAATTGCAAGGACGCTGCCTGCAGACAGATCAGCGGGCAAAGCCAGCCATAATGAACCTTGACACAGAAGCGGTTACACTGCAAGCAGAGTGCATGTCCCTAGAGTGGTGGTTGCGCCAAAATCTTGCAGTCACACGTGCTAGAGCAGCGCAATACCACATGGGGCCATGCATATGGAAGCCAGACAACAAGCAGGCCAAGTTATGTTTCAATAAACGCTCCACAAGACAACAAGTCATGGAATCAATGCCGCCAACACTAGTGCCAGAAATGCAAATGGTCAACGAACAGGACGCTGATATTAAAGTGATCGATTCAGAACTGGACTCCTTTGTGGCACGTATGGATCACGTATCACAAAATGCAGCACCATAATGGGATCACCGCACTGGAGTCAAGAGTCTCGGACTTCGACGATCGTCAGGCAGAAGCGCATGAACAACCCCTCCACATGGACAAAGTACTCGATGTAATAAGGGCGAAGAATGAGGACCTCAAAGCGAGGTCACAGAGAAATAACGTACCCATAACGGGAATTCCCGAGACCACAAACATACCGAAAATACATCGAAGGGCTCGTAAAAGACCTGTTCGGCACGGATCAATCCGCGATATTCTTGGTACAACTCGCCCACCACACCTTGGGAAAATTACAGGGACGGGGACACTGTTCTCAGGTTGGCCCGAGAGCAAGGAGCACTACAATACCACGGAAATACCATAGCTCTATTCCCTGATTTCACCCAGGCAGTTCAGGAGGGAATTCATCCCAACCAAAAAACTGTTCCAAAAGGCAGGCGACAAATATGCAATGCTCTATACAGCCAAGCTTCGGGGGCAGACTGGAAGCAAACCCATGATATTCAGGGACGCAGGTGTGGCATTGAAATTAGCCAAACAAAACACATGTAAACTGTACAGTTAGGGGGGGTGAGCACGACGCATCACTGGGTGGCCAGCTGAGTGACATTGACTGAACTTGTAGAACATAATGTGACCAGCCAGGTGACCAATACCTACCCTTGAGGTAACAGAACTAGGGGAGACTGGTGCAGGCTGGCGGAATGCGCAGTGGTTGTTACACTATAGCATGTGTCAATGTATGGAGCTGGGATACATCGCGCTAAGTTTAATTTTCCTTCCTTTTCTCTCTTTCACCCTTAAAACTGTATCATGTCAAGTTTACTTGGTAGCAAAACGAATCCTAGGCCACCCTGTTGCTTTGCGACCTCACGTTCCCCCTCGGATAATTCCCACTAGCCCTACGTTTTTCAGGGTTTAAGATGCTGTTTGGGTTGTTAAACCGGGAAACACACCCTGGTTGGGGGGGTTAGTGTGGGAAGTGGGAGCGAAGGGAAAAGTTGATGTTACTTTTTGTTCACTGCAGTATGTATCTTGGAATAACACACTAACTATATCCCTGTGCAGATGGCTATATAATCTACACACACTCAACAAGAGACACCTGGAAGCTTCATTAACTGGATGTGCCCAATATAGCTCACCGAGGTGCAACACCGCGGGGTTACTCACTAAGGTTCATAAGCTGGTGCCCAACGTGCATAGATGTCAACACTAACCTTTATTACCTGGAATGAGCGTGGACTGAATGACCATAGAAAAGCCAGACTGGTAGAGTCATATCTCACCAGACATGTAGCAGATATATGTCACCTGCAGAGACCCATGCGAAAGGTGATGCCCACTCTAGACTAACCAGCAATAGATGGGGTATCCCCTGGCAAATGCAGCAAGAGACCCAGATGGCTGTTACATAATAGTGAGGATTGCAAAAAAACACAGTTGATGGACAGAATGTAGAACGATGTCATACATTCACCCCAGTACAAGGATCTGGGCCTAAATCCATCATTTTTTTGCACTCCACACCACCCTGGGTTAGACACTGGCTATATGCAAATCAGCTCTGACCCTGTGCCTCATGGGAACAGTCCAGTCCGAACTACCAAGCCATGTCTTTCCCAGACCGGAATCAAGCATCCAAGGACCGGTTTCTGGCTATCAGCCTTCTTCAGCCTGGATAGCTTGACTCCAGTGGTGTGGAGAGCCTGGGACTCACGTCTGAGTATACCCAGCACACTCAGGGTGAAAATTGCAAAAAAACACAGTTGATGGACAGAATGTAGAACAATGTCATACATTCACCCCAGTACAAGGATCTGGGCCTAAATCCATCGTTTTGTTGCACTCCACACCACCCTGGGTTAGACACTGGCTATATGCAAATCAGCTCTGACCCTGTGCCTCATGGGAACAGTCCAGTCCGAACTACCAAGCCATGTCTTTCCCAGACCGGAATCAAGCATCCAAGGACCGGTTTCTGGCTATCCGCCTTCTTCAGCCTGGATAGCTTGACTCCAGTGGTGTGGAGAGCCTGGGACTCACGTCTGAGAATACCCAGCACACTCGGGGAGAAAATTGCAAAAAAACACAGTTGATGGACAGAATGTAGAACAATGTCATACATTCATCCCAGTACAAGGATCTGGGCCTAAATCCATCGTGTTTTTGCACTCCACACCACCCCGGGTTAGACACTGGCTATATGCAAATCAGCTCTGACCCTGTGCCTCATGGGAAGAGTCCAGTCCGAACTACCAAGCCATGTCATAATAGTGAGGGGCACACTCTTTGATCAGCAGGTCATTATCACCAACACACATGGCACCAACAATGATGATCCAGAATTCTTCTACTGAGTGTGGCATAAAATTCAGTCTTTGAGGGATGATGCGATACTTGGGGAAGGTGACTTCAATGTTGTTCTGTCTCTTACGGCAGATAGAGCAGGATCTTCATGCACACATCATCCACAGGCAGCCACAACCCTAAAAGGACTAATGTTCAATCACCACTTATTAGACTCATGGCGTATATTCCACCCTAATGCCCAAGAAGGGACAAGCATTACTTAACAACACCAAGCTTAGTCCAAACTAGATTTCTGGCTCATATCCAAAAACCTGCACTCCTGGTCCACCGAGGTCACACACCACACCCGCGCGCTTTTGGACCATGCCCCCGTTATGCTAAAGCTCTTAGAGCCGAAGCCTTACATACAGCCTTTTGCGTTGCGTCTCTCCCCTAACGCACTACTAGATGCCGTATTCAGAGTGGAAATCAGGACAAACATAACGGAATACTTCGACCATAACACAAGCTCCTTCGACTCCGTTGGAATGCTGTGGGAGGTGGTGATTTGGGGGTCTTGTACAGCTCGCCAATCGGGGGAGTTGAGGGACATCCGCGATGGTCTCAATCAGCTTGATAAAGAGATACACTACAATACTTCCACTCCCTATTGTCTGCAATATTAGCATGCATGTGTAGCAAACTCACAGCTTTTCAGGAAGAGGCGATAAGGGAAGCAAACTTTTTACCCAAGTATCAACCCACACGCAGATACGATGAAGGGAAGTGACCCGGTAGGACATTTTCAGGCCTCCTAAGGCCACCCAGATGCTCCACACACATCACAACACTCACCACACTGGATGGCAGTATGGCTCTCACACCACTAGCAATTTTAGACACCATGAGAAACTTTTAGACACAGTTATATACCTCCCAGTCTGTCCCGCCTGACTCTGTTCTACAAGAATATTTTGACTTCATAGAACTCCTATGGTTCAGCAGTGCATATCAAGGAAACCTAGATGCCATATTCACAGTTGAGGACGTGCAGAGGATTATAAACATCTTGCCGGCAGACAAAGCCCCAGGTGCTTACGGTCTTACAGCTAAATTCTAAAAGGAATACTCAGATATATTTGCTTCCCACCTCCTGGCTGTATACCAGGAAGCCGAGGGAGCTCTACCCAGGTCCTTTCGCAAGGCCATCATCATAATCCTGTTAAAGCCAAACAAAGATCCCTCATAGTGCAACTTGTACCGCCCACTCTCATTGATTAACCTGGATGCTAAGAGCTTTGCTTAACTAATGGCCAATAAATCACAGACACTACTCCTGTTAATTGGGAGGCCAGATACCGTAAAGGCTTTCGACTCCTTGGAGTTGGTGGGGTTTATTTCCTCTTCTTAGAAGGCTGGGTTTGAGTCCCATATTCATATACCAGATCAGCTTTCTATCCACGCTACCCACAGCAAGACTCAAGGCCAATGGCTTGTTCTCTGAACCCATAACTATCACCAGAGGGACCAGGCAGGGCAGTCCATTGTCACCCTTACTATTTGCGATAGCGACAGAGCCACTAGCAGCCAGGAAAAGGCAACACAATACAAATTAGGGGATTGGGTTCACCACAAGAGCACTAACTGTGTCAATGTATGCAGATGATATTACTTTATACATGACAAACCCAAGTGACAACTTTACACCAATGATAAGAGAGTTGGTGCGTTATGGGTCATATCCGGGTGGTGGTCAACTGGAGTAGGACTCAGGCCTATGACATGGAATACCCGATAGCATGGACAGACGAACCAATCAGTAGCAACCTACAGGGAATCTGGATGGTCAACTATGGTGGGGCGGTGGACTGTATAGAGGATCGGGTAAGAAGATTGAAGGCACTGCTCCTTTCTCTGGCGAGTCCCATAGCCATAACAAAAATGATTATCCTGCCAAAACCTCTATATTTATTTGTGAATATTCCCGTACCAATTACACTACAATTTATCAAGCGCATCAGGTCACTCATGATCGAGCTAGTGTGGGCGGGGAGACAGCCCAGGGTATCATGGGAGCTACTAACCTTGCGACTGGCACGGGGTGAATGGGAGACCCGGACTTCGCACTCTATGCCTAAAACTCCCAGGCACAATAATTTCACTTCTGGGTACACCCCACACCTTTTCAGCTACATGTATCAGTAGAGATAGACTGGGTAGCGCCACTGTTCTTATGTACCACCCTCTACCAAAAAATACAAGCGCCCATGACATGAAGTTGACACCACAGAAACCATGCGTTGGGCCTTGGACAGACTCTGCTAAAGGGCAAACATAGATACCTTATATGCCCCCTCGATGCCGCTGGCAAACAACTCAATGTTCCCCCCACTCATGGATGGAAGGGCGCAGGCACTCGCGCACTCACACAATATTTGTACTGCTCAGGACATATACCCAGGGGAGAATTTTTTTAAACGCTACAACAAATGTGCAGCACTGCTCCTCCATCAGCATCAGACATGCTATTATACGAGCAATGGGATTTCTGTTGTGGGCAGTTAGAACAATTGTCTCCCAACTACCACCTAAGGCTTATTCACTTCAAAGATATACACTGATTATTCCGCAATCCGACACAGCTACATCGTATGAGGCTTTGGCCAGATACTAACTGCTGGCAATGCGGGCCAACTGAGCGACCTTCATCCATTTGGCCTGGCTGTGCAGACCCGCAGCCAACTACTGGCTGATAATATTACTCCACATCAAGAATATAACAGAGCAAGAGCTGCCTAATACACCACTGGTGACGCTACTGGGGGTGGTTCAAGACATTTCACCACTATTGAGGCAGTTAGTAGCGGTGCTACTGCTGCTGGCAAAGAGACAGGTGGCCCTGCACAGGGGTGCTGTGCCCCCCCAACCACAAGAGAGTGGGTAAAAGATGTCACATACTGTAAGGACCAACTGTCTTGCTACTGGGAATAATTACCAGCACAATCCCTCCCGAAGGGCATATGGGGCCCATTCACAAGTTGGCTGGGCTCTGCTGGTGCGGATGACCCCTGATACAATATGTACTGGTGATTGACCACTGGCCAAACAGGGTATATGGTGTGCTGTTCATGCCGACCAGGCCAAAATGCGACAATGTTATAACATGTAAGTTTAAGTGAAGGAGAACGCACCATGGGACTCTAGCTTATTGCTTGAAATGTGGATGTACTCCAATGTGACACTATGCATGTTTTGTCTCCTCAGGTGCCTGGATATCATAAAAGCCATATAATTTAGCTGCAATGTTATGTTTGTGTTTAATGTCTTTATACGAATAAAAAAAACATTAAAAAAATCCCATCATATTTCCTCAATGAGTCGTCAAGGCACTCTCACTGGACTGCCAGATCAAGTGATATGGGGTGGCTGGGGTGTACATTGATCATTCACTAATGACATAGGCTGGAATGCTTGATCTGGGTTTTCAGGGAGGGTTGCCTTGCTCACGATCTCAGGAGCAGACAAAAACGGAGGCATATGGCAATGGTCTGATGTGGTTGCTTGGTTCCGATGTATTTCCCAAATAGCAAGATGGCAGAACTCTTGCCAGTGGTAGAGTGTGGAATTAATCGATAGGCACAAAGGGATCGGCACAAAGCTTGTTTTAGATCAATTTCCAGCATCAATGCTGGCAGAACTTCTCTATTGAATGTGACCATAAATCACTGCACAACACAATTGGCATGAGTCCAGGGAGGCATACTCTTTTGATGCTCGATTTTGAGTCCAACAAGGAACGCCTTGAATTCATTGCTATTGAATGGTGGGCTGTTGTCAGATTTTAGAACAGCTGGGATGCCCCACACTGCAAAGATGTTATCAAGCCACTCAATACCTTTGTCATGGGTTGTTGATGATAATGCTTCCACCAAAGGAAAATGTGAGTATTCAATAATGACTACCATGAGATGATGTGCATTTTCTAGGAGCCCAAAGAAATCAACAGCTGCTCTCTCCTAGGCATGCATCAAAAGGTCAGACATGGTCAACGGATTCTGCAGCACTTTGGGAGATAAGCAGGTACACAAATGGCATGCATTTGGTTCTTTCTCAACTTGTTCATCTAAGCAAGGAAACACACAGTATGTTAGATCTCTTTAGATAGCTGCAAAGCCACAATGTCCTTCATGGGGGACAGCTCAATGGTTTGATGTCCAAGGCTCTCAGGGATGACAATTCTTGAGCATCCCAATAAGATACCCTCTCGGGTGATGTATAGTTCATCCTGTGCGTTTTAGAATTTTTGATATTCAACAATTTAAGCAAAGGGCCAAATGCTTTTCTTTCATGCATGAGTTGAAATTAGGTCTTTGAGGATAATCATGTTTGTATCTGTATTGGTACCAGCAATAATCTGTTCCATAGATAGGACTGCTGGCTTGCTGGACGTCACAATGAAATTGACATACTCTTCAGCCGCTTTGGATGTTGAACTATGGTGATGTAGAGGCAATCCTGAAAAGTAATCAGCAATGTTTTGATATTTCACCGGCTTGTGCACAATTTTATAGTCATACTCCCCACCTCTCATTGAGAAGTTGCATTTTAGCTTCAGGATTTCCAAAGATAGTAAGCACTGCCCGGTGGTCTGTGTTAATAGTGAAATGTTTTCCATAATAAAACACATGAAAATGTTCTCAGGCCCACACTACAGCCAGACTCTCCTTTTCTGTCTGAGAATAGGCATGTTCCATTGTGTACAAGTTTTGATTGGCATTGGCACGATGTTTCTCTGAGCATTTGGATGATTGTATTGGCAAAGTATGGCCCCCAGCCCCACAGGGCTTGCATCTACTGTGATCTCAATGTGTAGTTTGGAGACAAAATAGGCAATTTCAGTTGCATTCTCAACTGCATGTTTTATTCTTTTAAAACTTTGGTCACATTCAGGAGACAACTGAAATGGAGCATTTTGCTTTGTTAAGTCCCTTAATGGGGCACTCACTGTCGCAAAGTCATGAATGTACCTTTTTGGGATGGTTGAAGCCACTCTTGGGAGTAGTATCCACAGGAAAACCTAAGGTTTTCAGTCTTGATCCCGCAGTTTCATCACTGCTGTGTGTACTGTTTGTTTCTAATACATGAATTTCTAAAATGTTTTAAATTTCCTCCATAATAAAGTTGGCAGGCAAGCGAGATGATGATTGTGGATTGATCCTACTGATTCTTCGTTGCTCGCCATGCTTAGCCATGAGATGTAACTTCATCAATTTAAATTTTCTTATGAAAAGGAAGAGGTCCATCATTGCATCCATGTAGTTCCAATCACTGGTAGGACAGAAGGAAAGTCCTAATTTCAGAAGAGTTTCTTCATCAGTGCTTAAAATTTGCAAAGCTAATTATGGTTTTGTCACATGTATCAGTATCTGGTTTGTTTCTATGTCAGAATTTCTTTCTCCCTGTTATTGTTGATCTTTCTTTTGGATTTTGGCTTTTCCTCTTGGTCTTTCGTGATCTCTTACTCTTCTCTCTGCTGCTGAGGTTGTCGTCTGTTCCTACTGCTATTTTAAGATCAGAAATTTGTGAATAAAAGTCAATGGTTGTGCCCCTAAAGGGACGGCTGTTACCTGGCGTTCTGTATCCGAGCTCAGATCCAAGCTGGAATCCATGGAAACTATGTCTCATTTTTGTTGCTGAAAGAATTGTTGGTCCCTTTGAACCCAATCAAAGCATTTTCCATAAGTTAAGATTCTGCCTTCTGCATAATCCCTCTTGTCACAGAGGAATTGTTGATGTTTTTTACTTTCTTCTTCATAGATCTTGAGGCGGCCCTCCAATGCCTTTAGTAATGTAACCACTTGTCTTTTCATCTTTGTGTTTATTGATTTCCAATCGCAATGCTGTCAATAATTGCCTAGTTTCCTCAAAATCGATCTTAGCATATTTGATGAGCATATCCAACATGCCTTTGTACGTTTTGACAATGAATGGTGCCCATTCTCCCAATAATTCATGGTTAGGATTTTAATATGTGGGTATAATGGAAATGCGCCAACCCCTGGGCACATGTCCAACTTCTACATAGTTAGTTAGGGCTGTTTCCTCCCAACATTTGTTTAGTTCACATTAGACAACTTCTCTATAACAAATTCAAGTTTTGTTTAAGCGTGGGTTCAGAGGTACTAGGCGACCCAAGTCCTTAAAAGATAGGTTGGTCCAGAGTCATCAACAGATTCGACCAACCATAACTTGGGTACAATTGAAGGAGGGATTTCACAAATATAACTCCTGTAAAGCTTGTGGATACACAACGAGCTGTGAAACTTTCAAGACACAATGGCAGGGATAGAACTATCAAAAAATGTATCACATGCACCATGGAATATGTAATATATATATAGGAATTTCCTTGTGGGATGGGATATGTTGTAAACATGAAACATCAGCTCAAGAGACCAATTCTAGAACATCAAAGGGCCATAACCAATATGGATTCTAGTTATCGTCTGGCGAGCCATTTTTAGAACTCACATAATAGCAATAAAAAATTACTTGCCTTCTGTGGCATCAACAGAGTAATGAAACATATACGTGGTGGGGACAGAGAGAAACAGTTACAAGTTCTTGAATCAAGATATATTATCGACTTTAATACCAGGATGCCTAACGGCTCAACCCCTTAACCGCGGTGCAAATTCCGCCGCGTTACAGTGGTTTAATTAAGTGGGCGGATCCGCGTCGGCCAACGGACATGCACAGCACTACGGAGGTAGTGCTCGTGACAGCCATTGGCCGACAGACGCAACAAAGGGGTTAAACAGGGATGAAGAATTGAGCACCCATATTGGTCTCTGATGACATACCCGATACGCACACATGTGTCTGTTCCCATGTCCGATTTTTATCTCGGACATCTGTCCATTTTTTTTTTGAAGCATTTTTATCTGTTTTTCTTACTTTCATATCCATTTTGTCTATTTTGTGGTAGGAGATGTATTTTCCCACGTGGCAATATATTTCTATAAACTGGGTGCACACTCACATTGTCACATTGGTTGTGACATGACCCTGGGTACAGCATTATATCTGGTTAGTTTTAGGAAGTAGGGGACCCCTATATATGAAAAACACTAGTTATACATAGGGAAAAAAATGTCTAATTTGAAAAAGGTCTATAACTAGTACAATTAACACATAAACGAATAGTGATATCAAGAGCCCACTATATATAAATGATCATGAACCACTTTGTTTCCACTATATATAAATGATTTTGAACCACAAAGTGGTTCATGATCATTTATATATAGTGGTTTATGTGTTAATTGTACTAGTTATAGACCTTATAGCATTATATCTGGACATTTGTCCTGAATTATGTTTTCAATCCCATTGACATTTCGAAATGTTGTCTGATCTGTACATGTAATGATGCTTCCACATTTGGGCCCTTGATTAGGAGGCTATTATTTAGATTCCTCTTTTTGTCCTATCAAGGACACTAGCATCTATATATGATGTTTCTTTAAAATCTATCAGATCAGAAACACAGGTTTTGCTAGTCATGATGTAAGGTTTTATCAGGCAGGTATCCGATTGATTGTGTTCATACCTCATTTCTGTCACTTAATTATTTATCTTTCAAGCAAATGCAACATTGCAATCTTTTTGCCCAGAGTGATTTAATCAGGTTTGAAATATATTTGTATATTATGTGACAAAAGTTATACTTGTGAATTTAAAATGTGATTTACCATCCAATATTTTTTAATTTATTGTCATTCTTATTTTTCATCTTTTATTGAAATGTACGTACGTTCCTCGTCATCTTTTAGGATTGCGATATTTATTGTTTAAGATAATTTCAAATTGTCATTCACTGAGCTGAAGTCTTTGCATTGAAGTATGTGATGAAGTACATAACACTAGAGTAACTACTCTATGTCTATGATAACGTAGGGATGTGTGACATTCACTTTTTTAATTTACATACGTTTTTTATTATTTCTATCAATAATTCTGTGATTACGATATTCACCGTTGTACAGCATTCAAAATTGTTGTTCATGAGGTCCAAACCTTTGCATTGATATCCTTGGTAAATTGTGAACAACAGGGTAACTTTTCTGTCTCTATGATGATGTAAAATTATTTAAATGTTTGCCTCCTACCACTCTGGTAACTTGACAAGGGCTTCCTCAGCTGAAACTTATTTTTTTTTAGCGATTAAACACTGGTAATACTTGATTGGAGTGCCACCTCATTCTTTAGTTAGACTAAGTTTGTACATTTGTTGCTGGCCACGGCAGGCACCAGCACGTACTGTAAGGTGTGCAGCGTTGGGAGGAAATTATCTATGGAATATATATATATATATATTCATTCACTGGAAAAAACCATAGGTTTCAGGGACATTATAGTTAGTTGGACATTTCAATCGCACAAAACCATAGCAATTTGTCCATTATATTTAGTAGACCTAACTATTACTCACGCCCCCACAATACACTTATGATGACATCACAAATTACATCACTCATGGCATGCTCATTGACATCACTGTTTTTTTTTAAAACAGATTTTATTGAGTTTGACATTCTGAGACCATACACCTCATACATGTGATTGCATAATATACGGCAAACTTACAAAGTCCAACCGACGATTGTGGACACAATATAACATTGCCTCGCCTCACATTCGTTAATCTACCCCATCTGAATTTTCAGCGTGCGAAGTAAGGCCTTTTTTTGGGTCGAGAATCATAACTTAGTTGACATGAGGCCTACCCCCGTGGGACTCAATCAGATTGCTACCCACTCCTACAAGGCACTGTCGTCTTCCAATTATCGGATCAGGCAACAGGGAAATCAACCCCCTCAACTCGAGCCCCCCTCCCTTGGTTCCTCCCCACCTTCTCCCAGCCCCTGCTCCCCCTCCCCTCAGACATGCCGCTTTCCTAACATCATGCATTTTACTCAGAATGTATCCTGCACACCCCAATTGAGTCCTGCGTCAGTAAC
This sequence comes from Lissotriton vulgaris, assembly GCF_964263255.1. Taxonomy (NCBI): domain Eukaryota; kingdom Metazoa; phylum Chordata; class Amphibia; order Caudata; family Salamandridae; genus Lissotriton; species Lissotriton vulgaris. The sequence continues at coordinate 1,572,052,010 of NC_141691.1, forward strand.
CCATGTCCCACCCGGGAGGATGCGCCCGCTCAAGTGACCTCTCCACCCACCTGCTTGTTCACCCCACTATCTGTGGCAAAGGTCCCATGTAGTCAAGGGGTTGTGCAAGGCCGGAAGGATCAGTCCTCATCGTCTGTCGGGTCCTTAAGAAGATCTGTCAGCGCCACTCAGGCTCTCGCTGTTTCCCATAATTTGTCATTGTCAGTTCTTCGTGCTAGTTGGAGCTAGAGGGTCCCCTCGCAGTCCACCCACTTGATAAAGTCTCTGAGCCAGTGCGCCGCACTGGGGGCTGTGACCGCCTTCCAATGGCTAGTGATTTCGCGCTTGGCTAGGACCAACCCCAAATCCGGGTACCTGCTGGTGGTTTTGTTGCGGGCAGTGTGGGGAAACCAGTGCAGCAGTCACACAGCTGGAGTATTTTGCAGGCCCCTCTCCGTTACCCTGGTCAATTTGGACATTATCTCTCCCCAGTACCCCTGGAGCAGTGGACAATCCCAGAATATGTGCATGAACGCTTCATCTTCCAGTCTGCATCGCGGACAGGCGGCGCGGGAGCCGAAGAACTCATTAAGTTTGAAAAGAGTGAGGTACGCCCGATGAAACACGTAAAATTGGATGAGCTGGAATCTTGCGTTTTGGGAACACTTCCATGCCCTTTCCATCAGCATTTCCCAAGGTTTAGGCTCTATAGGCGTTCCCAGGTCAGCCTCCCACTTAGCGTGCAATCCCTCTAGTGGAGTCCTCAAGCCCTGCGTCAGTCTTTGATACAAGCACGTGACCGTCTTAACTCTACCCGGGGAGGTGACCCGTGGTTCATCTAATTCTTTCTTCCAATGTTTGCGCACAGCAGCCGTCACGGCGGCGTGTATAAGAAAGTCCTGAGAAGGCAGTTTGTGTCTGTCCATGAGATCTTGGAATGGTAGAAGTGTACCATCTTCATATAGATCCCCAACGGTGGAGATCCCGAACTCCTCCCATTCATGTAGCCGCTGCCAATTCCCCCAGGGAGGCAGTTCCATGCAGAACCATATTGGAGTCTCGGGCAAATATGCCGGACTCCCTTTATGGCGTCGTAGGGCCCTATTCCAACAGAGCCTCAGGACCCAGGACTCCCTGGACACCGCCCTCTCCTGCACTGGAAGGTGCAGGAGAATCCGAGTCAGGTGGCGTAACTCTATGTCCCAGCCTCTCTGAGCTATCTCCAGGCCTAGTTTCCCTGCCATCTTTTGAGTGAACCACTGGAAATGGGCCGCATGGTAGTAAGCTTCAAAATCAGGCGCTGCAAAGTCCCCTTCCTGTCTTGGGCACATCATGGTAGGCAGTGCCACTCTACGCCTCCCTGAACTCAATAGGAAGCTCAAGACCATGGAGTTGAGTGAAGTACTTCCCCGGTATCCAAAGCGGCAAAGTAACAAAATGATAAAGTAACCGGGGGAGGGTTATCATTTTTAGTAGTGCCACTCGTCCCACAACTTACAAAGGTAAAGACCCCCAGAAGTTCAGGTTATTCTTGGTATTTCGCAGGGCTCGGCCTATGTTACCCTCAAATAAATCAGCTGCTTCATGGTAAATTCTAACTCCCAAGTATGGTAAGCAACGGCCTTCCCATCTCATGTCAAGCCCCTCAGGGGTATCGTCACGGACTCCACGCATCGGGAACAGACAGGTCTTGGCCCAGTTAACCCTTAGCCTCACGACTCGCCCCAGTCTCTCTAGCAATTCCCGGGCTCCACGGAGCACATCAGTATTATTGGCAAGGAACATCAGCAAATCGTCGGCATATAGGGCAATATAGTGCATCCGACCCATCATCTCTAGGCCCCTGTAGTGTTCCCCTGTCGTGCTCGCGCCACCAATGGCTCCATTGCCAGGGCGAACAGGAGAGGAGACAGTGGGCAGCCCTGCCTCGTCCCTCTGCCCACGGCACACGCGGCCGAGATCGCCCTCCCCGTCCGGACCCTAGCCATTGAGCAGGAGTAAAGAATCTGCGTCCATGCCACAAACCCCTCACCCAAGCCGAAGGCCCTCAAAACCCAAAACAGGTACGGCCACTCTAGGCTATCGAAGCCTTTTCAATATCTATGGCTAGCACACACACCTCGTCGCCTCCAGCAGCCGATTCATGCAGCAGCTGACATAGCCACCGAATATTAATTGCCGTGTTCCGGGTGGGGATGAACCCAGATTGGTCTCCGTGGTCTAGAGTCGTCATGTGCCCCATCAGGCGATTGGCCAATATACCACTCAGGACCTTACAATCAGTATTTAACATCGCAAGGGGGCGATACGCTGTTCGGTCCCACTCCGGTTTTCCCGGCTTAAGGTGCAGCACAATCACTGCCTCCCTTGTCGAGGTGGGCAGATAGCCCACCTGTTTTGATCAGTTATAGAGAGACACCAGCTGCATCGCACGCACGTCGATATAAGTGACGTAAAACTCAGACGGCAGCCAGTCAGTGCCTGGGTTTTGTTCTTAGCCATGCGCTTGAGGGCTCCCCGGTTCTCACCCACTTCCATCGGTTGGCCCAAGCTTTCTGCCTCTTCTGCTTCAATTAGAGGTAATTCTATATCTAGGAAATCCCCTTCTTCCAGTTCCCTGGGGTCCAGCGTGTTACAATAAAGGGTGGAATAGTAATCTAGGAACTTCGTGTTAATGGCTGCTGCCCAAAGTGGGACGTCCCCCTCTCGTCTCGTATTTCGAGGATCGGCGTGCCCTTGCGGGCAGGATTCGCCAGCCAGGCTAGGAGTGCCCCTGACTAATCGCGCTCCGTGTGTGCCCGCACCATGAAGGCCTTGCAATCAAAGCACCTCAGTCTCTCCACTTGTGTAGCCTGCTCTTCAATCGCCCTCAAGAGCCCCTCTTGTATGTCCTCCCGTCCCGGTCTCTCCCGTTCCTTCTCCCGAAGCCGTTGCTGTGCCCGCTGTACCTCACCCAGTAGAGTTCTGCAAATTCCCACTGCCTCTCCAATGCACCGCCCGCGTATCACCGCATTGAACTCATCCCATTCATTGTGCAGACTGGAAGAGGTGCCCATGTTGTGTTGGAAATAGTCCTCTATGGCAGTACCTATGGTGCTTCGGAAGACGTAATCTTCCAAGGCCTCTGGCCGAAGACGCCAATTATGAATCGCCGTCCTAACCAGAACTCGGTTCAGGGCCACCAATAGGGGGTTGTGATCAGAGGTCGTCCTTGCCAGATATTCACTCATCGTAATCAGTATATGAACGTCAGGGGAGCACAAAGCCGCATCCAACCTGACATACAGTTCATGGACTGCGGAAAAGTAAGAGTAGTCACGGTCTTTGGGATGTTGGGTCCTCCAGGTATCTCTAAGCCCCCAACTTTGCTGCCAGTCCCACCAGACTTCTGCTATTCTACGGGTACGGGCATCAGGGAGTGGTGGATGGGAACGGTCCAGGTCTACGTCCGTCACACAATTAAAATCCCCCCCTAGTAGCACATGGCCGGTTATTACCTCCTGCAGTTTCTGTGAGAGCTGTGTGAAAAAGGCGGGCTGATCGACATTGGGGGCGTATATGCTTCCGAGGGTAATGTCCCGCCCATCTAGTCGCCCCATGACCACAGTAAACCTGCCCTTGTAGTCAATCACCTGCCTCACACATTAAAATGGCACGCCTGCTCTCACCCAGACCAATGTTCCCCTGGCATAAGCTGAGTAAGTGGTGTGAAAGACCTGCCCTCTCCAGCGGCATTGTAGCGCCATCCCCTCCACTTTCGTCGAGTGAGTTTCCTGAAGTAATGTCATCTGCACTCCCCTCCAAGAGCACATAAGAACAGGTCCCCATCCAAATAAAACTGCTCAAAGCTATAACTGCAACTAAGAGGGAACTCATGGCTCGCATACAATGCCCCCAGAACGCCCCCGGCCACCCCCTCCTTGAGAAGAACCTGTATAGCCAGCGGAAACCCCGGCATTCCTGAGAAGTCATCATCAGTTGCGTTGCCCCACTCCTGAGTGACCCCCAGGATCAGGTAACGCAACAGCCCCTGCAACATACATCCCGCATAACCTCTGCAGCCCCATCACCCAACCATTCCCTCAGCTGTCTGTAGGGTGACATTCGGCATCTCCATGTCTGAGAGACCCTGGGACCTGCCAGAACTGACGTTGAACCTCTCTGGTGTAATCCGGTAATATCAACACCCTACTGTTTCCTATTTGCACGTTCTGTTGTTCCCGAGCCTTCTGCAAGATAAAGTTCCAGTCGCGGGAATGTAGCAGTCTCGCCACCATTGGTCGGGGTGGAGCACCAGGTTTAGGTGGACGAGCTGGGACCCTATGTGCTCGCTCCAATGCATAAACTGGGGAAAGGCCCTCCGGCGCCACCTCTGTCTGCAACCAGCCCTAAAGAAATCGGAGCGCATCAGGACCCTCCTCGTGCTCCGGAACCCCAACTATACAGAGACAGTTGGGCCGCGAGCACGCTTCACTGTCCTCCGCTTGTACTTCGAGGGCCTTGACTATGTGCATCACCTCGCTTAAAGAGCGTCGCAAGGCTGTCACTTCATCGGGGATGCCCTTCATGTTGGACTCATGGGTCGCCACCCTCCCTTTGAGCTTCCGATGATCGTCCTTAAGTAAGGTGAGGTCCGTTCCGATGGCGTCCATCCTTTTCTCAAGCGCTTCTCGCGAGGCCATAATAGCCTGCAGTATCTCGCCCAGGGTAGGGTCCCCAGGCCGACCCGGTCCCCGTCGCTCAGTATCTCCATCTTCGTCCTCCGTGTGTCGTTGCGGGGCATCTGGGCGCAGCACCTCAAAGCCCTTCTTTCTGGACACACGACCGATTAGTGGGCAGATGCTGCCAATGTTAGCAGCTCCGGGGGGAGCCCGCAGCCGTACTCCACAGTAGCAAGGCACCACCACTTCTAAGCTCCCGCTATGGAAATCACAGCCCTAAACGCCCCTCTGGGCCTGTGCAGGATCAGTGCTGTGTGGTGACACTCCCCAAAATAGCCTCCCAATGCCGAGCTGTCCGGCCTGAAGTAGGCAGTGTAAAGGCGGTGCCGTCTGTGTCCCACCTATCGATAGGGGGCCCCTCCACTCACCATCCATCTGTGGCTGTCGCAAGTACGCCACCAGCGCTGTGGCCCACTGATACACCACCAATGTCACGACAGGCCAGTGTCCTCCCAGGTCGCAGGTGTCGTACAGGTGGACTGTCCAGGACTGTCTGCCAATACCTCTTCCAGCTCTGTGGGTCATATTCAGCCCCAGCGCTTCCGATCATCCGCCAGGTAGCCTGTGGAAATGCACCCTCGTCTTCTGTGGCCCTCACCACCACCTATATTAGCCAAGGGCCCAGGGCACACCCCAGTCTGCCACTCCAGGGGAGCCCACTGTGAAGGCCCAAGACCAGGCCGCAAAGGCAGCAGAAGCAGCATATATAAGGCCGCTATTCGGGGCATGTTCATCGACTCCCCCACGCAGTGCTGGGCCACTCCGTGATTTACCTCAGGGCACTCCGGGTCAGGGTAAAGTGGGAGACAATCCCCGGTTTGGTTCTAGGGCTTCCACGACCCCCAACTAGCAATTTGCAGGGCTGTCAGCAAGTGAGGAGATCGTGCAGGTTCTCAAATGGCACCAATCCTGTTCCGGGCACCGCCATCTTGAGGCCAGGCAATCGGGTCGAAGCAGTCGGGGTATGTCAGCCCCTGCCCACCGGTATGGGACGCCTCCTCACCACTGGTGTTGACAGGAGCCTCAGTCTCTCCTCTGGTTGCGATATCAGGGCCACAGCTCTCCCGGGGCGGTCACCGGTCTCAATCGCCGCTGTCTCCACCAGGCGCCAGTCTCACAGGACGAAGACGCCATCTTGTCGCACGAGGCTTTGGCGTGCAGCGAGGGAGTGAATAAACCCTGTTCAGCCTCTTATCGCCCTGCCGTCATCAGTAAGAGCACTCAGGAAGGGCACTGGACATTCAGTCACAGAATGCGGTGCCAGGTTTCGAATCTGCTGGTCAAGATCATTGGTTACGGAGGGCAGCCGCAGAGGAGCTCCGGAGCTCGCTAATGCCTACGTCAGCGCTAAAGCCACGCCCCCCTCATTGACATCACTGATGACACCTCGAATGACATCACTGATGACACCATCCATGTGTGTTTCTGTAAAGAATAAACATATGTTATATATATAAAGTATGCAGCATGAGGGTGAAAATATTTGAACTTTCGTAAAATAGGAACACTGTGTCTCATGAAAAAGACTGACTTTCCAACTACCATGCTGCATTATGGGAGATTGAGGCATCAACAGTCACGTGTGCATGAATCTAATTAAAATGCCTGCACGTAAGCACTGAGGGTCTGGGGCTCCCCAAACGGGGGATTGTTGTTTGGATTCTGATGAGGGAGCCTGATCCACTTACTGCAGAAAAACCTACTTAGGAGATGCTACAATAGCGAAATCAGCGGCAGCAGCGGAAGGGATTTGATGGGGCTGACCTCCCCATCGATCGTTTCAAATTTGAAGCTTTTCTTCAGGTGATGGAATATTCAACATCTTGTTGTTTAAATTTTGCGTGACTGTGTCTTCCACTTGGAAACAACTGACAAAGTATGCAGCAGGAGGGTGAAAATATTTGAACTTTCGTAAAATAAGAACACTGTGTCTCATGAAAAAGACTGACTTTCCAACTACCATGCTGCATTATGGGAGATTGAGGCATCAACAGTCACGTGTGCATGAATCTAATTAAAATGCCTGCACGGAAGCACTGTGGTTATGCTTCCTGTCCATGATCAAGGCTGGAGACGCTGAAACATGTTGGACTAAAGGGAAGCTGGATGTGCGGCAACACTATGAATAAAAGTGTTTGAACTTGAAAGTGGGCCTCTTTCTTTTGCCTTCGTGAACCGAATTTGCGGGCTTCTCCGTGCCCGTTCAAGAGGCTGCCCCGAAGGGTCTGGGGCTCCCCAAACGGGGGATTGTTGTTTGGATATATATATATATATATATATATATATATATATATATATATATATATATATATATATATATATATATATATATATATATATATATATATATATATATATATATATAACCCCCTTGATTGAGCTTGCCGTACAACTGGGGGCAAAAATCATCGCCTATGCCGATGATACGCAGCTGTTGCTCACCTGGCCCAGTGCTGTCTTAGATACCGAGCGGATTCAGATTTGTTTATCCGCGGTTTTCAACTGGTTAGCCTCCGCGCAACTGAAGTGCAACGAGGATAAGACGGAAATACTGCTCTACGGTCAATTCCCCCCTAACTTTAGAGAAGCACTTTGGCCGGCCGGTTTCCCGATGCCCGGTTCAGTCAATGTCCTCGCCAAGAACCTAGGGGTCTGGTTTGGGGAAGACCTCCGGTTTGAGGGGCATATCAAGAAGCTGGCAGGAGGCTGTTTCGGGACTCTTAAGGCATTGCGGAAGTTTTTCCCCTATCTGCCTGCCTCAGCTAGAGAGTCAGTAGCGAGAGCTTTAATTCTCTCGCGACTTGACTATGCCAATGCCCTGCTGAGCGGATCCCCGGCTTACATGGTGAGACGTCTCCAGGTGATCCAAAACGCAACCGTCAGACTGTTGGGCAATATCCCCAGTCGGGTTAGCGCAAGGAATCACCTGCAGAGTCTGCACTGGCTGCCAGTTTCCCAGAGGATTACTTTTAAAATTTTGACCCTGGCCCACAAAGCTATCAATGGACAAGGTCCCGCCTACCTGATGAAACGATTTAGGCGCTACTCTCCTAAGCGACTTTTGCGCTCTGCCGCCCAACATCTGCTTCAGGTGCCGCCCTTCCGGCTTTCTCGGCTGGGAGGGCCATCAGTGGCGGTGAAGGCCGATTTGGCTTGGAATGAGCTCCCTCTACCCTTGCGAGCTACTGTGAATTTTATTTCTTTTAAAAAAGGGTTGAAAACCCATCTGTTTCGACAAGCCTTTTAGGTTTCTGTTCTGTGTAGGGTAGGCTGTTTATTCTGTTTTTTTCTTCTTCGCGCCAGGATACTCCGGCAGTAATGGAGCGCGTTATAAAACAGCATATAATATAATAATAATAATAATATATATCTATATAAAATATACATATATATATATATATATATATATATATATATATATATATATATATATATATATATATATATATATATATATATTCACTGAAAAAACCATAGGTTATAGACCATATATAGTTAGGAATTACCATTTACAAAACCTTGAAAATTCACTGAAAAAACCATAGGTTATAGACCATATATAGTTAGGAATTAGCATTTACAAAACCTTATTTTACTCACACAAAACCATTGAAATTCGCATATATAGTTAGTTGCACTAACTATATATTGCGCACCCGCAATCCACTGCTGATGATGTCACATATTACATCATTCATGACATGGTCAGTAACATCACTGATGACATCTCAAATGACATCACTGATGACATCATCCAGTGACTGTGTTTCTGTAAAGTTTAAATATGTTTTACGTATTGAAGAATGAGTGGATGTATAAGTGTCTGGATGAAGGATTTAGTAGGTGCGTGACTGACTGAGTGAGTGATTAAATGCGTCTTACTGAATGCATGGGTTAGTGACTAAACTGTCTGAATGTTGGCATCATTATGTCTGTTGTATTGCAAGCTGCTGCATGTGTTGATTATTAGCTATATGAGTGGCTATATGGGTTATTGATTAGTTGCCCAAGTATTTGTATGGGAGACTGAGTGTGTGTGTGAGTGCTTGAAAATTGTGTGACTCTGTGCAGATCAACGTGTACTTGTATCAGTGATTGTACAAGAGAGTAAGTATGTGTTAGTATATGTTTGAATAAGTACGGTGTTGTGTGTATGACTGTATAGTTGAAGAAATGGAAGTGTGATTAATTTTTTGCATATCTGACTAGATGTGTGAGTAACTCCATGGATGAGTGGCAGAGTGTGAGTGTCTGTATAGGTGTATGAGTGCATATGATAGTGTTGTATTGATGAGTGACTGTATGTATGAGTGATTCTATGGGTGAATGAGTGACTGAGTGTGTAGACATAGGAATCAGTGTGTACGTATGTAGTAACTGGTATTGGTGTGTCAATGGTTTCAAGAATGGTAGTCTGTATTTAACACTGGGTGTTTCTTAGGTTATATTAGAGTGCAAAGATGTGCATCGTATTATTATCACATGAATGATATCGTCAGTGATGTGATCAGTGATGTCAATTGAGATGTCATCAGTGATGACATTTGAGATGTCATCAGTGATGTCATCAGTGATGTCACTGACCATGTCATGAATGATGTAATATGTGACATCATCAGCAGTGGATTGCGGGTGCGCGATATATAGTTAGTGCAACTAACTATATATGCAAATTTCAATGGTTTTGTGTGAGTAAAATAAGGTTTTGTAAATGCTAATTCCGAACTATATATGGTCTATAACCTATGGTTTTTTCAGTGAATTTTCAAGGTTTTGTAAATGCTAATTCCTAACTATATATGGTCTATAACCTATGGTTTTTTCAGTGAATGTCAATGGTTTTTTAATAGCAAATATTAAAAGCTGTAAAATGTATTCTTCTTTTAAAGGAAAAATATATTTTATATGTTTTTAATTTTTTTTTTAAGTATATTATTTTTTTCTTATTATTATTTTTTGTTTCGTTACCGGTCCCCGCACCGGGTAGCTTTCCGTTAGCTCAACTTGGTGCCGCGACCCGCTCCGTGCACCGGGAAACGTTCCGTTAGCACAACTGCCGCGTTCGAAAACAACAACGTGACGCGTTGCGTAAGCGGGACGTATCGCGTAAGCGCAATGTATCGCGTTGCCGCATAATGAGTCTTATGACGCGCCGCGTTAGCGCACCCGGAAGTGCTCCAGAGCGCGAACCAAAACGCGAAGCGCAGCACCCCGGAAGCGCTCCGGGTCCGTAGCGGGACACGTAACGTAAGCGTAAAAGGTCATGTGACCTGAAAATAACACTTTTCATTGGTTTAGAACATTTTTTTTCCCAAATGATAAAAGCCCCCATCTTTTGTCCTCACTCTGACTTTCAACTTTGTGAGAGGAAGACCTGTTTCTCATTATTCAGTGATGGCATCAGTAGTAGCTGCAGCTGGTGGTCCCCCACCACCTCCACCACCACCTAGGAAGGAAGGACCACCTACACAGTTCCTTCCTAACCCAGAGGAAGAGGAAGAAGAAGAGGAAGAGGAGGTACAGCAGAGACAATTCTTGCCTGAACAGCCCCGGCAATCCCACCACAAAGACAATTTTATTTGGCAATTTTTTTCTTTCCCTCAAGGCCAAAAAAAGGTCAATGCCCGACATGTGACATGCCTCATTTGCAAAGCAGTTCTGTCCTGAGGCACATACAAAAAGTATAGTTTCGGAAACTATACTATGCACCGCCACATGCAGAGGTGGCATCCAATTAACTACAGTGTTGCTGAGGTGCGTCACCTCCAAGAAAACCCACCAACTCCTGTGGCAAGTACCTCGTCACAGGAAAGTCTATCGGGACCAGAGGCGAGGGAGATGGTCCCAAGCAGTCAGAACAATTTTGCGCACATAAAACTAGTGTGCTTTATTGTGGTGGACTACTTTGTTATGGGGAGAGGAGTGTTAATTTAATGAATAGAGCATATGAAAACCACAAGTGCTCTAAACGCCCCAAAAAGTAATTTTTTTTTGCTCCTGTTGAGCCCTTTCTAATGCCTGTTTTTCGTTGTTCCCCCTCAAAAAAAACAAAAAAAATTAAAATTGTTCAAAAAATACAAAAAAAAATGTTCAGAAAAGTAATAAAAAAAATATAAAACAACAAAAACAATAAAAAAAAGTTATTTTCAGAACTACCTCCCATTTACAAAAAATTGCTAAAATGTTTAGCACTCTGGCAATCTCTTTTTTTTTGATTCGCTTCCCTGTTCGCGCGCTGGTGCGCGAACCGGAAGCGAACCAAAAAAAAAGAAAAAAAATAAAGAGTGAGTAAAAGGGAAAAAAAAAAGAAAAACAGCTAGAGGGAGTAACACAGAGATACTGTATAATAGATAATTACACAAAGAAAAGATGTAAGAGGGTAAAAATTGAGAAAAAGAAAATAGATAAGGAAGTGAAAGAAAAAAAGAGAGTAGATGAATAATAAACAAGAGTTACTTGGAGAATATGAGTGAATGTTCAAATTAAAAAGAAAGTGTGTAAAGGATGTGGAGTGAGAGGTGGGGATAGAACCGGACTAAAACAACAACCCTGAGGGAAGGTGTTAAAAAAACAGTGAGTGAAAGTAAATAGGATTAAAACAAGGTGTATGATAGTGAATAAGGTTAAAACATGTGGAATGACAGAGAGAAAAAACAGAAAGAAGAAAAGAAGAAGTGACAGAAATAGAATAATTGAAGCAGCAAAAAAAAAGTAAATAAGATAGTGTAAGTAATTGAAAAGGAATGAGGGAAAAAGCAAAGGAAGGAAACTGAGGGTTAAGGAAATAAAGCAGAGGAACTAATAGAAGTTGAATGTGATAGAGATGTAAGGAAAAGAGTACTAAATACTTACTTTATAGTTGTTGTTAACTCCATCACTTATAATTTTTTTACTTTCAATCTGTGAAAGAAAGAACAAAAATTTGAAAAATATTAAAACATGTAATTAAAAAATAGAAAAGACAAGGCATAAGGTTGAAAATCATACAATTTTACAAAGAAAGAAAGTTAGTAATAAACATTCAGAAAGGAAAATAAAGTAACGGTGAAAGACAGACAGAGTCAAAAAGAAATAGAAATAGAGTAAATTACTAAGAGAATAAAAAAGAGGACAGATTCAGTGACAGAAAAGAAGGATAGAAGAGAAAAATAAACTGAAGATGTGTAAGATACTAAAAGAAAGTAAGTAAGGTAAACTAAATAAGGAAAGGGTGAATAAGGAAAAGAGAGTGAGGGAGAGAGGGGACAGAGAAAGTGAAGGAAAGAGTGTCAGATACAGACTGAGTGAAGCAACAAAGAAAGATAAATGAGTGAAGGTGAGTTATACTAACTGATTGCAACAAAAAAGGAGAACCTAAAAATATTTAATTTCGAAAACAAAGGGAGAAAAGATGGAAAAGAGAAGCGAAGCAGAGGGTCTAAAAGCTAGAAAATGGTGCATGAGAGAAAAGAAAAAAGCAGAGTTGGAATAAGGAAACAAAGGTTGAAAGATAAGTGGAGTTAGAGAACAAGGGTGAAAGAGAATAAAACAAAAGGCAATGTGAGTATGTAAAGAGGATTGATATAAGGTAGTAAAAGACAAGTGAGCATGAGACAAGACGAGTACAAATTAAAAATCACAATACAAAATATAGAATTATTTATACATGTTAAATGGTTTATTTTTGCTGTTCTCAGAATATATCAAATTTCACTAAAAACAGTGAGTTGAAGGTATTCATCATAAAACAGCGGGGAAAAAAACACAATCAAAATGATTGTGTTTAAAAAACCCATATAATATAACAAATCAGAAATCAGAACTCATCAAAAGTACACTTACTTTCCATGACGTCGAATGATATGCTATGAACAGCTTATACTCTGTTGTGCTCTAAAAAATCCGTGCCCGCCACTTTCTGAAAGAAAAGCTCTTTTTTTTTTGTAATATGTTAGAAACAATAAATGACTTTTCGCTCTCTACCGCACTTCTCCTCAAGGCCAAATCGTGCAAGAGCCATTTTAAACTCTTCGAATTCCTCAAAGCAAATCCCGTCATTTTCTTTTTCCCCGACTTTCAGAAAGAAAACGTCTAAAATCACTTTCACAATCTTGTACTAATAATATCTCCCCTTCTAGTTTACTCATGTTTCACATTTCCTATAACATTGATACCACTTACTATGAGGCACACTTACACTACCTCTATGACTTTTCCAATTGTTTCATTCTCTTGATCTCAGTTACTAACAAAGCAATTTAAAACAACAGAGTAAATCATATCAACTCTTTGAATCATTATAGGCCAGTTATGTACCTCTATGACTACTTTACATTTTTATTTATTATGATCACTCTAATTCACAAAGCAATTTAAAACAGCAGACTAAAATTTATCAACTACTCCAATCTTCGTAGGCCACTTTCCTTCGCTAAAATTTTGGTTGTAAAAACACTAGGTAAGAATTTTTTAAATCAAAAGGTAAACGTTTTTTGAAAGTTAAAACAGAATCATTACAGATTGACCAGCCGTTTCCAGATTTTAAATAAGCTGTGTAATGTCCTGAAGTTGTTGAAGGGCCGTCATGATATATAATTGCTGCAGTTACAAAAGTCCTTCCTGATATTGACAAATGCAAAGCCACAACATTTTTAATTAAATTTGTCAATTTAGTTCCATCAGACCTACATCGTTGGAACATTAAAATGACATACTGGTCATAACTTCGTATAAATAATGTGGACATCATTGCAGACTTACATTGGCTACACTCCATGTTTTGATCAGCTGCTTTTACTAGCTTATTAAAGGATCGGATTTATTGTCAGGCAAAGTTAAATATATAAATCTTTCTGAGTCTACACTAGTAGTACTTGATAGCCTACAGTTCTCGCAGTCATGCTGCCATTGATAAGAAAGGCCAAACAGATAATCTACATCTACACCTTCATCTTGTAATACATCAAGCATATACATTAAAAACTCCTGACAATCCTGCTGAATATTTTGAGAGAATTGCGTTTGACCTGAACATTTGTCTAAGAGATTTCGAATTTCAGACACACTTTCTATTTTTCTTCTATCAGTGCTACATTTTTCTAATACAGAATTTAACAAACAGCAAAATCTTTTATCCGAATTGACCACAATCTGTTCTTTTAATGTTTCTAGAGAAAATACAACATTAACCACTACATTAGCATAGTAGTTGACACCAGAACTATTTTCAAATTGAAAACCAACAACATCTTGAACAGCATCCATTTTCTTTCTGCATACAATTTCGGGCTCATCGACTTTTCGTGTTTTTGCTACAACCTCCCTACTATTGGTTACATTTCTTCGTTTCAGGCCTACCACACGTTTTTCAAACAAAGGATATTGAGGCAAATGTGGCGCATACTCTCTTCTTAACCTATTGTATTCCTTAACACAATCTAGTTCTGCACAAATGTTTGTCTCATCACACTCAATCAAGTACAATCCAGATAAAGTTCTGACTCGTGATAATGCCACATAAGCCATACCCTCCTTGAACACAGAACTGCCAATATTCACCAAAGCACTGTCTACACTTAAACCTTGCGATTTATGGATTGTCATCGTATATGCCAAGCAAACAGGAAACTGCTTACGGCGAACATATAAGTCTTTAACAAGCAAAAACCTAGCAAAGCAAGGAACAATTTGCTGTACATCCTCAATGCCATCAAATTTAATTTTTATAAATTCAATGCCATCTCTATTTCTGTATTTCTCAAAATCAACAACATTACCCATTGATCCATTTACCAGACCTCTTTCAACATTTAAATTCCTTCTCAAAATATTACGGCAATTTAAGCACACATTCAGAGTCTTTTCAAAACCAGCAGTCTTAGATAAAATATTTGTTGCTCCCATATGCTCAATTCTGTCAATAGCTTCCAGTTTCACTATGTCTTGGTTTTCTAAATTCAACATTTTGTTGTTGAAGATGGAACATTCTTGCAGAGTTGGCATCAAACATATTCCAGATTTCTTCTCAGTAATTTTCTGAAAAATATTCTCTGGGAGAACGTCTTCATCTGGATACAAATTTGACAATAATCGTGCATGTAAAGCTTCCTTCCCATGCTCGGTCACTTTTCCGATTCTAACATCTTGTAGAATATTCTTATAATCTTCATCCTTCGTCTGACGCATATTTTCACGCAGTACAGCATAATTGAAGTTTAACCATATGTTAACGTTGCCAATGCTCCCTAGGCATTTCCTGGTATCTTCATGCGTAAGTAGTTTAAACACTGGTTGTCCTTTCACTGGTGTCAGCTGCAGAAGATCACCGAAAACAATGATGTGTTTGCCACCAAATAACACATCACACTCTGTTTTAAGCACTTCTTGCATTCTCAAATGCACAAAGGCAAGCATGACATTGGAAACCATGCTTACTTCGTCAATGATAAGAAGTTTCATCTTCTTTAGGACTCTTGAAACTTCACAACAAGCATCTCCAGATAACTTGTGGTATTGTAATTTGTTATCATGCTCCACTGGCAGCATCAGTAGACGATGCAAAGTAATACCTTTAATGTTATGTGCTGCCAGTCCAGTTGGAGCGGTGACAACACAAGACAGCGATGACTCATTCCTTTTCTGCAAATAACATGAAATTGCTTTAATGAGGAAACTTTTTCCAGTTCCTGCTTCTCCACTCACGTATAGTCGGACAGGCTTCAACGACGTACATGAGCACTCTTTCTTCTCATGACTTAATCCATGATCAATTTGGTTGGTAACTTCGTCATATATTTTCCTCTGTTGAGTTGTCTTTCCAAATCTTCTAAGTTAACCGCATCCTCCTGAGCATGTGCCATGGCTCTTTCCACTTCAATCATGGCAGTGGCAGCTTCATTTTCGATAACTGGTCCTCCTAGTGGATCCTGAATCAATGAAGTGGAACTCTGACTGTCCTGAGAACTATTTCTAGCAATCTCGGCTGCAATTATTGCTTCCTGCTCGATTTCTGCATTCAACATTTCTAGATATTTTGGAAAAACAGGACATTCTATGGACTCCTTGGCTGCATTGAAAGAATCTTCATAATTGAGGAAATCTCCAAGCAGTTCCTCTTCTGCATGCCAAGGCTTGAAAAGTTGCAAAAGAGCTAAATAGAAAAACTATTTTCTTTCAGGAGATTCGCAACTCAATTTTCGATGATTTACCAATTGGCATTTTCTTTGCTTGACCAGACATCCCTCACTTCCAATTACAGCATACACTCCTTTATCAATATCTTCTTTGATGTTCCTCTTGAATATGTAATTTTGTAGAACCTCATACAGACAAACATTCTCGCGGTGACTGCTTCTATTTGGATAATATGTATCCAACATGTTGGTCTTCAATATATCTGTACTGTTTGGCTCCTTCTCCGCCAAATACTCAATTTCCCGTACAGGTTTCAGAACTCGATTACGTGTTGCAGCAAGACCAAGACTCACCCAAATTATACTCCTAGATTTGGCATGAAGACTTGCTGAAGATAACCGATCAGAACATTCGTATGCTCCGATTTCTCGATGCGACAACATCTTTAGACTGAAACTGTACAACTTCTTACTGAGGCTCTTTTCATGTGAAATGTCATCCCACATATCCTTCAGTTCTGTCTTTTCTTTTTTTGTGATATAAGACGTCACATACCGAGCCACAGCCATACAGTTGTCAGCCACAAACTGTATATCCATGTTAGCATTCCACATGGACAAAATCACTAGGTTGTAGTCGTTGATGTACTTGGACTCTTCGTTTCTTTTTAAATTGTATGTATTTTTGGGTGATTTCCTCGTCACATTATGTCGCAGCGAAGACATCAAATTGTTCACTCTTCCTTTAGATATCACTGAATGTGGAAACCCAAAACGACATTTTGTATAGAACTTGTTCTTGTTTCTGAATTTATGATGACAGTACTTTCCACAACGATGGTTTTGAAAGCGTAAAACTTGTTTTCTTAAACTTTTGTCTTCCTTTGTCTTTGGAACAGCACATGTAGAATACTGTTCTATGAAACTCATCACTAAGTCATCCGGATCTGTTCCAAATTTGGATGCATCTTTGATCCATAGCAGCATATGTATATGAGGAGCACCTCATGCTTGATACTCCTTTCTCCAGAAGAAATCCAACACCTCTCCAAGAGGTGAATTTTCTTGTTCGTAATGAAAGACATCATAGCTTCAAATCTATGATTGAAGTACCTGCATACATTGACTGGATCCAAAGAGCACAGTTCTCCAGGTGTCTTGAATTCGATATTTTCAATGTTTCCATTTGCCTCTCGTAGAAATTCAAGTAAGTCTTCCCAGCCATACTCGGCACAGCAGAGAGTGAGGAACCATGAGGGAGTTCCTAAGTTCCTCAGCATACATTTTAAGTCACCATGACGACGGTACCAATACTCATTAGTACCACACTGACATGCCATGAGATTAATCAGGTGAGAATCCAAAATACTGTCTTGCACATTGACTTTATCCATAAACTCCCTTGCCGAGATATTTTGCAGCTGTACACCACTTTTCAGGATGTGGGTCACTGCATAATACAGTCCAGACAGATCACTTTCATACAGTAGATGAAACAAATAGGGAATGCATTGACGAAACCTAGGATCTTCTGCATACAATCGTAAAGTCCGGTATTCAGAAGCAGGAATTTGATCAGGTCGCTCATCATATCTTCCTCCTCGACCTGTTGGAAATAACTGTGGGAAACACCGAGCTTCCAAACTTTCCTCCCAAACACTAATGGGACTCCCTTTGGCTTGTTTCATTTGAAACAACTCAATAGCATTTCCCATGACTTCTTTAGAATACAAAGGATGAACACTATAATGTTCATAAATTTCTTCATTTTTAGAGGCATCTACTTTCTCTATTTGTCCAGCACACAAATCGCTGTCCTCTTCTTCACTTAGTTCCTCTTCTGCGACACATACATTCTTGTAGTACTCATTGTTTTTCATCAAATCCAACGTTGCCTTTTTGACTTTCCTAACATCCACTAAATCTGCCAGATTTTCTTACTCTTTGTCGGAACCCCATTAACTAGGATAACCAGAGGTTCCTCTTCCACTTTGTCTACACCAATTGTATCAATATTTTTCTTCAAATCCAGAGGCAAATAAACAACTCTTCCCTTTAATCCTCTCTGTAAATCTGAAGGAGGCAATTTCCCTGTCTTAGGCTCCATTCGAACGATAGCCTGAAAAGGATGGACACTTTGAATCAAAATAGATTCATAAGTATTTAAATCCTTCAGTTCACAAGGAATGTCAACCAGCAGGCATTCGGTTTTGATTTAATTTGTTAAAACAATAAGTACACATACGTTGATCTGATCCCAAATCAAAACAATTTTCTACCATCAAGTATGTTGCAAAATCCTTCCATTCACTATTGTTTTCCATTTCACTTTTTGCATATAAATCCACTAACTTAGTCTGATTCTTATAATAAGTCCGTCGACAACACACACAAGTGAAATTAGGCCTCTCACTTGATTTCACCGTAAACGTGTAAATTTCCTTCAGAAACTTATCTGTACTGGAAATCTGTACACTCTCTCCCACATTACCTTCTTCTACTGGGTCACTTTCAACATTGTTCTCTTTACTAGCAAAATAACAAAACTCACTTTCTTCACAAATATTCTTCACATCTACTTCAGAACCATGCAAAAGAGCAGTGCTTAATTGTTTAAGCATAATTGCTGGACTCTTAGCATAATACAACATTCTAACTAATTTCCTCACTTTATTATGATGCACTGCTAGCATCCTGAAATGATGAAAAACACTCTGGCATACTCTCCTGGAAAGACAAGCCAGTGAATGGAAAAGGGCGACCACTCGGTCCCCCCGAACGTATGGTTGGGTGCCCCGATCCTCCCGGGAAACCATTTTGGGCAGGGGGCGTGTCTCGGCTGGTATGCCCGAGCGGCGTAGCCGGGGCGTGCCTTTTCCCGCCCAAGAGGGGTTGTCCTAGACACCTACACCGATGGCCACGCCCAGTAGGCGTACCGGAGGAGGGTACACGCCCTCCCGAAGTAGAATAAGTAGAGCGGGATCCGAAGAAGCGTCCTCTTGTTCCTGTACTCTGAAGGCTGCACCCACTCGTTGCTCGTGAGCCCTCGACGGAACAAGCAGCAATTTTGAGAACTTGTAATTCTTGTGTTTCTCTTTCAACGGCTTTAAGGCGAAGAATCCAGGACCGTGTTGATCAACTCGGGGCGGATAATCGAGACCATGTCTGGCAAGAAGGCAGGAAAGGGTTCCGAGACAGACAAGGTGCTACGCATGTTGGTGAACCGTATAGCGGGCATGAAACGAAAAGTCGGACAAGTCCCAGCGCTTGGTCGAGATTTGGCGGTCGTCAAAAAACAACTGGCTGCAATGAACAAGCCTGGTAACCCTAAGAAGGTAATAGGCCCGGCCTTGCCGGGCATCATCCCCGAGGGTAGAGGGAAACGGGTCAAGAGGAGGGCAGTTGCAGGGGAGGTTCCGGTCCCTGAGGTACCACCGGTCACACCAGCTAATGACCCGGTACCAATCCCAGACGCGGGTCAACCGATCCCGGTTGTGATTACGCCCGCTAACGATGAGGATATGCCTCCTGAATTGGCCACCCAGTTGGCCGCATGGCTCAATAAGAAGGCAGGGGATGCTACGGCGCCCGGAGACACGGCTCAAGAGGCCAAATTACTAATACAGCAGTTGCGGCAGTCGTGAGATGCCGCGAAAGCGAATCTTCCTCTTGTTTCCCCGCAGGTGATACCGGAAGGACCGGCGGCTGGTCGCGAGAAAACGGCGGGAACACCAACCGAACCGGGTAAGCTCGCTTTGCCGCTGGAGGGGGAAGGCT
Source organism: Lissotriton vulgaris (assembly GCF_964263255.1). Taxonomy (NCBI): domain Eukaryota; kingdom Metazoa; phylum Chordata; class Amphibia; order Caudata; family Salamandridae; genus Lissotriton; species Lissotriton vulgaris. The sequence continues at coordinate 1,572,071,598 of NC_141691.1, forward strand.
CATTACCCTCAAGGCGGGAGAGGGTTGTACAACATATCCCGATTGCCACAAAAGAATTGATATGGGCAGACAAGTATGTCAATATGTTTTCGTTATTAACTGACCATCGCGAGATGGAATATGCTGAATCACAGAAAGATTTGTGGGACCCGAGCGTCTGGCGCGCCAAAATGGCGGAGATTAGGGTGGAGGAGACAATAACAAATTGGGCGAAGGCCTTTGCAATGTTTACTGCGATTATTGGCGAACGTAAGCCCGAGGTATTGACTGAACTGTCTTGTTATCAAACTCGTATAATGGATTTTTATGAAATGTATGAGGGGGACGAATGGAAAGGGTACGACATGAAATTCCGTAAAGCGAAAGAGTATGATTCCTCTCTGACATGGGACTGCCTCGACTCAATCTCCTGGCATAAGCAGCTCCTGCCTGGGACGTCAGGGACACCCTCGCCAGGCGGGAGTGGGTTGGGGGTTTCCCGCCAAAAGCCCGCGGTGCCCTTTCGAGCAGGCTCCGGTGGTGATCACCAGCCGAAAACCGGCGGGAATGGTGGAAAGCGGGGGGTCTGTTGGGGCTTCAATCAAAGCAACTGTAACAGACCGCAAGGAACATGTAGGTTCAAGCATGTGTGCGCGGGCTGTGGGAATTCCTCACACCCGGAGAGTTCATGTAGATCCAAAAATAACGGGGGGGAGGAAAGGCAGGCTCCAAGCAGGAGTGAGGCTGATCGTTGTGACCAATTGCCTACACCCGTTGATCTCATTGCTATGACTCCTTGGTTAAACAAATACTCTGATCATGTCTCCGCTGGGGTGTTGAGGATGGGATTCTTATACGGCTTCCAAATCCCGGCGGGGGATTTTTGAGGGGAACCTTTTTGTAAAAACCAGCTATCAGCGCATCATAATCCAAGTGTGGTAGAGAGAAAAATTGCAAAAGAAGTGAGTCTTGGGCGAGTGGCAGGGCCTTTTCAGCGCCCGCCAGTGGCGGATTTCATCTGTTCCCCATTAGGGGTGGTCCCGAAGAAGGACCCGGGGGAGTTTAGGCTGATCCATAACTTGTCTGCCCCAAGGGGTTTCTCGGTGAACGATGCTATTGACCCAGAAGTTTGTTCGGTGCGGTACGCATCATTCGATGATGCCGTCACCATGTTAAATCGCCTGGGCCCCGGGGCGCTGATGGCGAAATCAGATATCGAATCAGCGTTCCGGTTGCTCCCGGTACACCCACAGGATCAGCGTCTCCTAGGTTTTGCATTCCAAGGGACTTATTACATGGATAAATGCATGCCGATGGGTTGCTCTATATCTTGTGCCTATTTTGAGAAATTCAGCTGTTTTTTAGAGTGGGCATTCACCGAGGCCACAGGGCATAGGCATGTTATGCATTATCTAGACGACTTTCTGTTCTTGGGAGCAGCCGGCGACACGAAATGTGCGCAGGCGCTACAGGATTTTTGCATCCTCATGAGGGAGTTTGGAGTCCCATTGGCACCAGGTAAGACGGTCGGACCATCTACTTCACTGGAGTTTCTAGGAATTGAGCTCGATTCTGTGGAGGGTTGTTTCCGTTTGCCGGTGAGAAAGGTAGCTAAATTTAGGGCTTCCCTGGAACTTTGCCTTAGTAAGGAGAAAGTGACCCTGCACCAGTTACAGCAAACAGTGGGTCAGCTTAACTTTGCCTTGAGAGTTATACCAATGGCCCGCCCCTTTTCACGCTCTATTGCACAAGCTATGGTTGGTCTCAAAGAAGGACACCACCGCACGATACTGTCTGCAGAGGTTTGCCAGGATATGCGCATTTGGTTGGTATTTCTGGCGGACTTCAATGGTCGAGTAGTGCGGAACAAGCCGCCAGCGTCTTCGGACGAGCTGGGTTTGTGGACCGACTCGGCGGGGAGCGTGGGATTTGGCGACATCTTTGGTAACAGATGGTCGGCACAAACATGGCCGGCGTGGTGGCACTCCTGCGGTCTCACAAGTAACATTGGGTTCCTGGAGCTATTCCCTTTTTTTGTTGCTCTGATGGCATGACCGGACAATTTCAGAGACCGCTCTGTGGCATTTTGGTCTGATAATATGACTGTTGTCGAATGCATTAACAATCAGGCAGCACGCTGCAAATGGATCGTGAGATTGTTGAAGGAAGTTGTGCTGCTTTGCATGAGACTGAATGTACAGTTCAGGGCGAAACATGTGCCGGGCGTACTGAATCATGCAGCTGATGCACTCTCTCGTTCACATATGCAGGCGTTCAGGGGTTATCTACCTACAGCGGACCTAGTGGCGGCACCATTCCCCGAAACGCTTTGGCTAATCGGTGCCCCGGATTACAAGACCTCGTGGCAGCAAGCTTAGCCCCCAGGACAAGGAAAGCATACGAAGGAGCGTTTTGTTCCTACTGCACATTTTTGGGTCCGACAGGGAGTCAGAACTGGGGTCAGGAGGAGTCCTTTCTGGGGTTCTTGGTGGCTCTACACCGAGAAGGCCGTTCAGCGGCAACGGCCAGTAGGCACAGGGCGGCCATTTCATTTATGGCGCAGGTGCATGGCATAAAAGACCCAACAAGTTCCTTTTTGGCGAGAAAAGCCCTTCGCGGCTGGCAGCGCCTTGAGGGTCGCAAGCACGATGAGAGGCGCCCGATTGGCTTAGAAAGGTTGTCCCTACTCATGGCGAAACTAGTCGAGACATGCTCCTCCCAATTCGAGGCTGTTTTGTTCCGGGCAGCTTTCGCGTTAGCATTCCATGGGGCAATGTGGGTGAGCGAACTGGTTGCTAGGAATAAAAAAGACGTTGAGGGAGGCCTGTGCAGGAATCACGTCCTAATTAGGGGTGATTCAATGATAGTGACGATAGCCAGGTCCAAGACAGACCAGGGGGCTACGGGAAACAGTGTTATTGTGCAGCGCATGCGAGGGTCCCCCACGTGCCCGATACTGTGTATAGAGGAATACTTGGCACTGAGGGCTGCTACGTGGGGGGGGAGTTTGCTGAGGCACAGGGATGGCACCCCACTGACGAGGTTTCAGTTTCAGAGGGTGCTAGCACTGACAATCGCTGCCGCAGGCATGGACCCAAGCGATTTTCGGGACCCACTCCTTTAGGATAGGGGCGGCTACTGAGGCTACGGCCAGGGGTCAAAGTGCGGATGAAGTGAAACAGTTGGGACGATGGTCCTCGAATTGCTTCAAAAGGTATGTGCGATTGCACATGTTGTAAGTCAATTGACATGCACTCACGCTTCTTGTCTTTTGTTTGGATTACAGTTTCGCGAGCATGTCATGCTGGGCGGAATTTGCAGTCGACCCAGTACCAGGAGACCAGCGGTCATGGATCACCGTCTGCGGAGAGAGTGGTATGGGTCGTGGGCCACTCATACGTGAGGCGTGCCGGGGATGTATTCAAAGCCGGTGACGCGACTCGCGCAGCTGGGGAATACGGGTACAGAGTGGCCTTCCACGGAAGGGGCGGGCTCTGTATTGACCAATTCGAATCTTTTGTCGAGGGTCTCTTAGGGCGGCAAAGGTCACCGCCATCTGTAGTCATAGTACACCTGGGGGGCAATGACTTGGTGACACTTGGGAGGCGAGTATTGTTCGAGCAAGTTTTGTCTGCCGTTAGCTGGTTGGCAAAAAGAATCCCGGGGTGCACGATTGCCTGGTCCCACATAATTCCCAGGAAAGTATGGCGGGGGGGCCTTTCGGTGTCAGCACTGAACCATTCAGTGAAGAAGGTTAACAATAAAATTGGTAGATTGTTTTGCTCTGCGCAGTAGCATAGTATTCCTCATGGGTGTATTCGGGGTGATCATATGTATCTGAATGATGGGGTTCACCTGTCCCGGGAGGGGAATGTTTTACTCATAGGAGACTTCATTCATTCATTCATTCATTGGGATATTTGTAGAGTGCTGCGATTACGCACACCGGCGTGTCCACGCGCTAACAGTGGGAGCGGCAGAAAGCAGGGGCACAAAATTTGCGCGGGCCGTTATCTAGTGTAGAGAAATGTTTTTAATTTCGCTCGGAAGCTGGCCTCCTCTGGTTCCAGGCGCAGGTCCGCTGGCAGTTTATTCCAGTTAGTAGCCGCCAGGTATCTGAAAGACCTGCCTCCCATGCGGGCCTTCTTAATTCTTGGAATCTTCAGTAGGCCGCCCCCTGTGGATCTAAGCGTACGTGTTGGTTTGTACACTTCGATCAATTTTGTCAGAGGGTCGGGTGCCCTGCCATTCAGGATACGGTGACATGTGCAGAGGGCTTTGCACTCCACTCTTCTCCTCACAGGGAGCCAGTGTAGCTGCTGAAGGGCCGCCTTAGAATGCGCCCTTTTAGGCAGTCTGAGAATCAGACGCGCTGCCGCATTCTGCAGCACTTGCAGACGAGCCATGCTTTTTTCTGGAGCGCCCAGGTACAGCAGGTTCCCGTAATCTGACCTAGCTGTCACCAGGGCATGGACCAGGGTTTGACGGGCTTCAATCGGGAGTAAGTCCAAGACTTTTTTCAGCTTCTTCAGAATCCCGAAGCAGACTCCCACCACCCGATTAATCTGGGGGCCAAAAGTGAGACCCGTGTCAAACCACACCCCCAGATTGCGTGCCTCTTGGCAGGGGGTTGGGGTAGGTCCAAGGCAGGAAGGCCACCACGCCGACGACCAGGCAGACTGGGCTCTCCCCACCACCAGCACCTCTGTCTTGCTGCCATTCAGCTTCAAACAATTGATGGCCATCCATTCGGCTAGATCTTTCATGCACGAACGGAAGCCATCGGCAGCAAGACAGGGCGCATGCGATAGGGAGATCACCAGCTGCGTGTCGTCGGCGTAAGAGACCAGTTGGAGGCCATGGCTCTCCACAATCGAGGCAACAGGCGCGACATACATATTAAAGAGGGTTGGGCTCAGAGACGAGCCCTGCGGCACGCCTTGGCCCAGAGGCACCCCCTTTGAATAGCAGTCTCCCTGCCTGACTCGGAAACTTCTCCCATGGAGAAAGTCTTGGATCCATCTCAGCGCGGTGCCAGAGATGCCACCTCTGGTCAGACACTGTAGCAAGATGTTATGTGCTACAGTGTCGAACGCCGCGCTGAGGTCCAGCAGGATCAAAGCCATAGTTTGGCCTGCATCCACGCCCTCTCTCAGATGTTCCGTAGCCATGAGAAGGGCGGACTCGGTTGAATGTCGTGGCCTAAAGCCAAACTGCGTCGCATGGAGCAGTCCCCTTTCTTCCACGTGCTTCATAATTTGGGTATTGACCACCTTTTCCGTCACTTTTGACAGAAAAGGCAGGAGGGAGATGGGCCTCAGATTTTCTAATACCTCGAAGCCTAAGTGGGGTTTCTTCCGGAGCGGGAGCACCACCGCCTGTTTCCACCCCTCCGGCAGCTTTCCCGATCTGAAAGAAATGTCGAGGATGTGCCTTATGTAAGGTTCCAAGACTTCCAGGCTGTCTGCCAAGCGTTTTGGCGACACCGGATCCCACGGGGACCCTGATGTAACAGAGCGGCACACCGCTATTAATTCCTCAAGAGGAGGGGAGCAGAAGTGTGTAATATGCCCTGCCGTCTCTGTATCCCCCATTGCAACCTCCAGGTCAGACCCTGTCGACCGGATAGGGAAGGTTGAGTAGATCTTCTCTACTTTAGCGGAAAAATATTCGGCAATCCGATCACATGACTCCGTAGAGCAGCTCTCCGGCTCTATAGGTGCATTTACCGAAGTCAAGGATTTATAGATGCCGAAGAGTTCCTTAGCGGAGTTTTTCGCCCCCTGAATTTGCCCAGCATAATAGGCTGCCTTAGACTTTTTTATCAGCCTATGGTGAAGGCGCCTTTTTTCCAAAAACAAATCCCTGGCCTTGTAGTCATAGGACCCTCTCCAAACTTTTTCTGCCCGCCTACAATCCGCCTTTGTTGATCTCAGCTCAACACTGAACCATGGAGCTGAGCGATCTTTCCGCGCACATGTGGTTGTACGGCAAAGTGGGGCTATCTGATCAAGCGCTTCCGTGATGCGCTGATTCATGTTGGAGACCGCTGTTTCTATGTCCTCGCCTCCAGGCTGACCATCCCTGGTTAAGGCTTGATTAAACTCCTCCACCGAGAATTTAGCCCACTTCCTCCTAAGGTAGTTGGGGGGTACCTGACTGGCTTTGTTGGTTTTTATGCCCTGTATGGAGAATGCCACCAGAAAGTGGTCGGTCCAGGGAATGGGCTCAACACCTGACACCTCCACACCTCCCCAATTAGCATAGACCGGATCCAGAACGTGTCCCTGTCGATGCGTGGGGGCCACTAGCTTCAAGTCCAGTTGAAGAGCCAGCATGTCCCGACAAAAGTCCATGACTCCTGTGTCCTCTGGACGGTTAAGATGCAGATTAAGGTCTCCTAATAGGAGGAACTTGTCCCTGCGCAAGGTCGCCTCCATGAGGCTTTCTAACAAGCTCTCCCTAAACTTAGTGCAGGCTCCTGGCGGCCGATAAACCAAGCAGCCATTGATCGTCGTGCCCCCATTGATTTTAATCGAGAAGAGGCCCGCCTCACTCTCCGCGATCGGCGTGCGCTCTAAGCGGCAGCCCAGAGTGTTCCTAAAAATGATCGCAATCCCCCCTCCCACCCCCTCTGGCCTATCCTGCCTGACCCAGGAGTAATTCTCCGGTGTGGCCTCGATAATGTCTGAGTCAGAGAACTGGTCCAACCACGTTTCCGTGAGAAACAGTAGGTCGATTTTTTTATCCGTGATCAGCTCGAACACATCAAGCCTATGTTTGCGTAAGGACCTGACGTTTAGGAGGCCACAGGACAACACCTGCTCCGTGGTATCCTGCGGCAAAGTAGTCATACGAAAACCACAGTGAGGGCATACCCTATCGCTGCTCAGCATACCGTGCATACATATGAAGGCAGTGCGGGGGCGGAAGCCAAGGAGTTGTTCTTTAGTCCAGTAGATCTTTGCATGACTTCATAGCATGGCTAAGGGGTTTGAGGAAGCATGACCTTTAGGCGGAGTTTGGGGGGGCCGGATAGCCGCTCAACTATCCAGCCTGTGGCGGTAAGGTCATGATCGGTGAGCAGTAATTTCAAGGTCCCTAGAGGGGGGGGCGCCACCCACTATGGATGGGAGCGCCCGGGGAGAGGCGGCCATTGGCCCCTCCCACTGGGAGGCGGCACCCACTAAGGATGGGTTGCCTAAGGGGAGACGGCCATAGGCCCCTTCCAAGGGAGGAGGCGGCTATATGCCCCTCCTACTAATTTCCCAGGGCCCGGATATCCGCGACGGCGGATAGAGAGTGTGGGGATGGGGGGGGAGTCCACGCTGTCCTTCCTACAGATACCTCACACGGGAGCTCGGACAACCTTTAAGATGGCGTTGAGCGGAAAGGGGGGCCCCCAACAAGACAAGGGAAATTACAGTTGGCAATGAGGGTACAGTCCTCTGCGCATGCACCGCCACTCACACCGTGAGGGCGAGAGTTTTGGTAGTAGGGATCTGACACCGGTTAAGACCTTGCCGTTGGCCCTTAATGCTAGGATGTACAATTTTATTTTAGAATGTATGCATTTGCAGGATGTTAGACTCGGCTAGGAAATCTTTGTATTAGAGATTTGTTAAGGTTAGCCAAAGAACATGTCTTCATCGAAATGTAATAAATGTAAAATTGTACATGATTATGAAACTTTTTATTTAATGTTTTAAATTTTTGTTTCATATTTTAATAAATACGGCCGGGAGGGTGACTCCCTCCCGCCTTTCAAAAGTTTAGAACTGCGTCCAACTTCCCATCCTTGGGGATTGTGTTGGGAGGGGGTGACGGGCATCCCAGCCATATGGAAAGGGGCGACCACTCGGTCCCCCCGAACGTATGGTTGGGTGCCCCGATCCTCCCGGGAAACCATTTTGGGCGGGGGGCGTGTCTCGGCTGGTATGCCCGAAGCGGCGTAGCCGGGGCGCGCCTTTTCCCGCCCAAGAGGGGTTGTCCTAGACACCTACACCGATGGCCACGCCCAGTAGGCGTACCGGAGGAGGGTACACGCCCTCCCGAAGGAGAATAAGTAGAGCGGGATCCGAAGAAGCGTCCTCTTGTTCCTGTGCTCTGAAGGCTGCACCCACTCGTTGCTCGTGAGTCCTCGACGGAACAAGCAGCAATTTTGACCCACCCACCAGCCCCTTATGGCAATGTTTGTTTTGCAATAAAGTTTTGCTGTGATAGGCCTCTTTTTTCCTCTGTTTAAAAGTAAACGAATGTTTTGGTTGAGGATGTGCCTTCTGTCTGTAGGATTCTGTCTTTTTCTTTAGGAGTCAACAGATTGATACAATTAGACATGCTGATATTTGCTTCCTTAGTAGGTGAACAACTGTCGTATCTATTTTTGGTCGGGCGGTAAGGTCATGATCGGTGAGCAGTAATTTCAAGGTCCCTAGAGGGGGGGCGCCACACACTATGGATGGGAGCGCCCGGGGGGAGGCGGCCATTGGCCCCTCCCACTGGGAGGCGGCACCCACTAAGGATGGGTCGCCTAAGGGGAGATGGCCATAGGCCCCTTCCAAGGGAGGAGGCGGCTATATGCCCCTCCTACTAATTTCCCGGGGCCCGGATATCCGCGACGGCGGATAGAGAGTGTGGGGATGGGGGGGGGAGTCCACGCTATGCTTTCTACAGATACCTCACACGGGTGCTCGGACGACCTTTAAGATGGCGTCGAGCGGAAAGGGGGGCCCCCAACAAGACAAGGGAAATTACAGTTGGCAATGAGGGTATAGTCCTCTGCGCATGCACCGCCACTCACACCGTGAGGGCGAGAGTTTTGGTAGTAGGGATCTGACACCGGTTAAGACCTTGCCGTTGGCCCTTAATGCTAGGATGTACAATTTTAATTTAGAATGTATGCATTTGCAGGATGTTAGACTCGGCTAGGAAACCTTTGTATTAGAGATTTGTTAAGGTTAGCCAAAGAACATGTCTTCATCGAAATGTAATAAATGTAAAATTGTACATGATTATGAAACTTTTTATTTAATGTTTTAAATTTTTGTTTCATATTTTAATAAATACGGCCGGGAGGGTGACTCCCTCCCGCCTTCCAAAAGTTCAGAACTGCGTCCGACTTCCCATCCTTGGGGATTGTGTTGGGAGGGGGTGACGGGCATCCCGGCCTTATGACCATGCAAACCTGTCACTTCTCTCACTCTGCAAGGATCTAATTCTTGCAACAACTTCATTTTCTGTTTTAAACTTTTCTTATTAAATGTCCGTACAAAATCACAAAGCAAATTGATGAAATCCTGTCGCACACTGCAAATAGTACTACACTTCCAGGTGTACACTGGTCCCTTAGGACGTCTCCCTAAAACTTCATTACCTAACACCTCTTCTGCCTCTGTTGACACAAGTTTTTCTTTTTGAACCGGACAACCGTCTTTCACCTCATATGCTCGACCACTGGTGTCAACTGCATGCACCAAATCATTGTCCTGGAAATAACTCTCCTCATTAAAAAATGCCTCACAACTTGAACTATGCATCCATTCTCCTGAAAAAACTTCACAAAAATTACTACGATTAACTGTTCTCTTCCATCTACTATTTGATTTGAAATCATAAATTACCTTGTTTAGTTTCCTAATTCTATTGATTATCAAAATAAAAAACGTTCGCTTAATTTCGAAAGCCTGATCAATAATTTTCTCTACATTTTTCTTTCTCTTATAAAAAGCCACTTTCTGTTGACCTTTCTTAATATTTTTTAACAAATTGCCAATTATCCTGTTGCGGAACATTCGTCTACGAATGTCCCTAAAATGATTTTTCCTTCTACTACCATGCACAGAGTTATCTCCTGCTCTAGCAGTAACATTTTTGAGGGGCCTTTCCTTCCCGTTTAAATTGGCTCTCTTCTTCTGGACTAAAACATGTTCTGTAGTGATACTTTTTCGTCTGCAAATGTTTCTTAAAAAAGATTTTGTTGTCTTACCCGGAATTTTTTTGGAGACTTGACACGTTTTTATTGTAGAGGACTGCTGCAAAGGTTTACCAAGGTGGGGTGTAAGCCGCTTTGCTTCTTTTCTTGTTCTTTGCCTTGAGGGCATTTTTGAATTTTTCAAAAGATCTTGAGTTGAATCTGTGGTAAAATTTTTAAAAAAATGTTTATTATCCACTATTACCAAACAGTAAACCAATAACAGTAGGCAAACAATTAACACACTAGTTGTCAATTCTACCTACGGTAATTTAGCAGCATAGACAAATTTTAAACCCACAAATAGTAGCAATGGAATGGAATGCTTCTACAATAATTTGCTTACTGGATGTGTTTAAAATCGTTTCTTGAAGTCACTTAGGTTTCAGAATATGTACTGCTAGAGTTTCATAGCCAGCATGGGGCATATTTACAAAGCCTTTGAGCCATTTTAAGTCAAAAAACACATTTTTAAAACACATCAAGTAAGAAAATTATTCTCCCAGATTCATGGGGGAAGTGACTTAAAATGGCCTAGCACACATGGGGCCTATTTAAAAGGCCCTTGCACCACTTTTGCGTCACTTTTAACATGGGGAAAATAACGTGAAAGTGGCTCAAAGACCTTGTAAACATACCCCATGCTGGCTATGAAACTCTAGCAGTACATATCAAGAAACCTTAATGACTTCAAGAAACGTTTTTAAACACATCAAGTAAGCAAATTATTCTCCCAGATTCATGGGGAAGTGACTTAAAATGGCCTAGCACACATGGGGGCGTATTTACAAGGCCCTTGCACCACTTTTGCGTCACTTTTAACATGGGGAAAATAACGTGAAAGTGGCTCAAAGGCCTTGTAAATATACCCCATGCTGGCTATGAAACTCTAGCAGTACATATCAAGAAACCTAAATGACTTCAAGAAACGTTTTTAAACACATCAAGTAAGCAAATTATTCTCCCAGATTCATGGGGAAGGGACTTAAAATGCCCTAACACACATGGGGGGGGGGTATTTACAAGGCCCTTGCACCACTTTTGCGTCACTTTTAACATGGGGAAAATAACGTGAAAGTGGCTCAAAGGCCTTGTAAATATGCCCCATTCTGGCTATGAAACTCTAGCAGTGCATATCAAGAAACCTAAATGACTTCAAGAAACGTTTTTAAACACATCAAGTAAGCAAATTATTCTCCCAGATTCATATGGGAAGTGACTTAAAATGCCCTAACGCACATGGGGGTGCATTTACAAGGCCCTTGCACCACTTTTGCGTCACTTTTAACATGGGGAAAATAACGTGAAAGTGGCTCAAAGTCCTTGTAAATCTGCCCCATGCTGGCTATGATACTCTAGCAGTACATATCAAGATACCTAAATGACTTCAAAAAACGTTTTTAAACATATCAAGTAAGCAAATTATTCTCCCAGATTCATGGGAAAGTGACTTAAAATGCCCTAACACACATGGGGGCGTATTTACAAGGCCCTTGCACCACTTTTGCGTCACTTTTAACATGGGGAAAATAACGTGAAAGTGGCTCAAAGGCCTTGTAAAGATGCCCCATGCTGGGTATGAAACTCTAGCAGTACATATCAAGAAACCTAAATGACTTCAAGAAACGTTTTTAAACACATCAAGTAAGCAAATTATTCTCCCAGATTCATGGGGAAGTGACTTAAAATGCCCTAACACACATGATGGCGTATTCACAAGGCCCTTGCGCCACTTTTGCGTCACTTTTAACATGAGGAAAATAACCTGAAAGTGGCTCAAAGTCCTTGTAAATATGCCCCATGCTGGCTATGAAACTCTTGCAGTACATATCAAGAAACCTAAATGACTTTAAAAAACGTTTTTAAACACATCAAGTAAGCAAATTATTCTCCCAGATTCATGGGGAAGTGACTTAAAATACCCTAACACACATGGGGACGTATTTACAAGGCCCTTGCACCACTTTTGCGACACTTTTAACATGGGGAAAATAACATGAAAGTGGCTCAAAGGCCTTGTAAATATGCCCCATGCTGGCTATGAAACTCTAGCAGAACATATCAGGAAACCTAAATGACTTCAAGGAACATTTTTAAACACATCAAGTAAGCAAATTATTCTCCCTGATTCATGGGGCAAGTGAAATATTTGTTTAAAGAAGCAGACACCATTTTTTACTTCTCATAAATTTAAAAAGCATTCCTTTTCCTTAAAAACGATTTGATTTTCAAGTCATAACTTGAAAACACAGCACAGCTCCTATGTACAAGCACACCCTGTCAGTACTAATACTTCACATTATCTCCAATTACAATTTCTCAAAGAAATAAAATCTTTTTGTAAAACACTTGACACAAAGCAACATTTTAAATACACAACTTGCTTCCTAATTTTCTCCCTAAAGCATACTAGTCTCTATCTAAATGAAATGAATCTTTTCTTACCTTAGCAAATGCTTTTTGAATTTCAAAACAGTCTCAGACACACACCAATTTTTCTTTAGCAGAGCAAAGGGTATGCACTCCAGAGGCTGCAGCCAACAATGGCACAGAAATGCTGTAATTCATCACACATATCTCTCATGTCACCCAATCAAAACTCTTCCATCACTTTTTTCAAATCAACACCCTTCCCCCCTCTGCCCTTTCTGCCTTTTTTACATAGCAACTAGCTCCTGACAGACATCTCATGTTTACAAGTTCACACAACAATGTTTCAACTGAACTCTGAACTCTCAGTACACCTGCTTATCCAGTGCAATGTTTCTTAAAATGATTTTTTTAACCATTTGAATTACATCTTTCAAAGAACACATCCATGCACCCTAACTTTATGTTTTCAGCAATCAAAATCCACCAATCACTGCTACTGAATCATTAGCACTGAAACTCCACATTTTTTTTCATTACAAACTCCTACTGTTTCAACTCCCATTTCATGCCCACACTTCATCTGACTGCACCAGAACCTCCTCTCACCATGTTTTCTGTCTGGATTGTTGGACATAGTTACATCCACTGGGCTCACAGGTATGCTGATAACAGAAATTTACACAACCTCAATTTACAAAATGTGGAAATCAACTGGATTGGCCAGAGAGGATTGAGATGTCACCAATTGATACCATTGGTGAAAACCTTTTTGCATTTGCCAAACCCTGACCTCATAATAGTGCACTGTGGAGGAAATGATTTGGGCACTTTGACTGGGGTAGGTCTGGAAATGCTTTTAAAGGACACCTTTGAGCAATTGATGGCACTTTTTCCTCAAACTGCCTTGGCATATTCAAATATATGCCAAAGACAGAAATGGAGGTGGTCCAATCAATTTTGTCCACAAATTGAGAAAGCGAAGAAGCATGTGAATAGGTCTGTTTAAGCTTACATGAGAGACAATGGAATGGGCTCCATCTACAACAATAACTTGCGTAACTACATGCCAGATATCTACAGAGGAGATGGTGTGCACTTCTCAGATGAGGGGAACAGAGTTTTCATCCAGAATTTAAGACTGTGTATTGGTACCTACTTATAAGTACCTAAATCTTCCACAGACCCAAAAGCTCTTTTCAGAGCTACCCTAACTATGATCACTCTAAATACATTTAAAATGTAACTCTTTTTAACTAATTTTCACGATTTACGCTTTCCGGAGTGCTACCCGGTTCGCGCACCGGGCGCTAACCGCGTGAAAATGTGAAAATTTTTTGGGGGGCATATATGGGCCTCCTCATCCACCCTCACAAAACCTAAGGGGTCAGGATATGTCTCCCTTGCCCCCTTTTACACAATCCCAGCATTGTTTATCATCCATCTTGTGTCCAAATTAGACCTTAATGCAAGATGGCGGACTCCCGTTATGCTACCGGTAAGCAACCCGGTTTGCGTACCGGGTAGCGCTTCCACTGCGAAAAATCGAAAAAAAAAGTTTTAAATTGTTTTGCTCCGCGGGGCCCTTTAATAGCCCCCACATCAATCGTAGGGGGTCAGCAGGGGTCTACCTTTCCCCCTTTTATTCATTTCCCCCTTTGTTTATTTCCACCTCTTGTCACTCGATCCTACCGAGAGACAAGATGGCGGCCGCTCCGAACTGTTTAGAATGTTCACAGTCACCGGAGAACCAATCCGCTTCTCCTCGCCAAGTTCCGTTACGCGTCTGGTATGCGAACCGGGGCACTAACCGGGACGCTGTCACAGATATATATATGTTTTTGAACCTAAAATACTCAAAATCCACTGGAACACGGGCGGTCGACTTCACTTTTAGCCCGAACGGCTGAATGGATTTCCGCCAAACTTGGCAAAATTGTAGGGACTGGTAGCCCGATGTGCCTTTGCTATGTCTCAAGATATGTGCTCCAGTGGATTTTGAGTAATTTAGGTTCCAAAAAATATATATATCTATGGCAGCGCCGCGGTACGCGCACCGGGGCGCGTACCGGGCGCGCTACGCGACTTGCGTGCGGAAAGCTGATTGGCTCTCGGGTGTCTGTAAACATTCGAAACAGTCCGGAGCGGCCGCCATCTTGTCTCTCGGTAAAATCGAGAAACAAGAGGTGGCAAAAACAAAGGGGGGAATTGACCATAAGGGGGCAGGGTAGATTCCCCCCTGACCCCCTAGGTTTAATGTGGGGGCCATAAAAGGGCCCCGCGGGGTAAAAAAAAAAAAATCGATTTTTGCGGGGGAAGCGCCCGGTATCCGCACCGGGGAGCGCACCAGGGAGCGTACCATGAGGAAAAAAGAATGACAGACTTTTCAAAAATTGCATGTTTATTCATTGTTCTTTTTGTTGTTTTTTTATTATTAAAAACCAACATGTAGGTACCAATGCAGAGTCTAAAATGTAATATACACCGTCTCCTTTGTAGATATCTTGCATGTTGTTATAGAAGTTATTGTGGTATAGGGTATTCATACCATAGTCTGTCAGGAAAGCAGAAACAACATGGAGGAAGGAGATAATAAAGAGATGTTAAATACACATTGGAGATCATATAGTGGGAGAATGGAAGTAACTATGAGCAAACTTACTATGTAACACAAAAAAGTTGCACAGTATACTGTCTCACTTTATATTATAAACATTTTGGAAATACTTGATGAATTACATATAAAAATGAATAATGGCTCGAACAATTTTTGATTATTAAATATAAATTTATTTTTCTGATTCTTTTTCAAAATTTTATAAAACTTCTAACAATATATTGTCTGGAATGTCCTCATTTTCATTTTGTGATTCTATTGATTCCACACACTGAACTAATTGTTGGTCCAGAGAGTCATCCATAAAATCAAAGTTATCATTCACAGCAATTTTTTCTTCAGGGTTGTTGTTCAAAATGATTTCGAAAGAAATATTCTGTTTTCCTTCCATTTTGTTGCTGTAAATTGCATAAAAAATAAATATATCAGTAGAGATATGGCACTGTTGGGTTTAAGTTCAGACAGGTACTTGTGAGTTTTTAACAGTGAAGTTATCTTTGGGCAGTGTATGGTTTCAGGCAGGAAGTAGAACTATTAAAAAGTGCCTGTGATGAAGCCTAAGTAAATTCATAATTATATCAGAGAAGCCTAACTCAATCCATAATTATAACAGAGAAGCCTATCTCAATCTCTAACTCTTACAGAGGGACAGTATATAACTATCTGAAAACGTTTTCCCAAATTAATTTAAAGTGCATAACATAGTTTTCCTTTCAAATTAACAACTTACCTATTTCAAAGTAGTTGAAGTTTTCTGTCAAAATTCTTTCCAAATGTACCTTAGGTAGTGTTAGTCAAAATGGCTGTGCTTCCCTCTTATTTTTCATATATATTCATGTACTTAACCAATCAAAGGTCAGCACATAAAAGTACAAAATGTAAGTAACATTTTAATTGGTTGAAAATTCAAACAGTTTCATATGTGTTTTTGTCATGTAATTTACCTCAGGATATTTAGACAGGGCTACAGCCCAAATGGCTCAATGGAATACCACCAGATTTGGGTAAATGGTAGGGACTGCTATGTAGTAGGGCCTATTCTATATTTGGTGTAAGTGTCTCCCGTGGTTTTATGTAAATTACTTTCCCACATTTTTTTGGGGAGCGCTTCCCGGTGTGCGCCCCGGTAGGCGCACCGGGAGCGCTACGGAAGTCCGCCATTTTGTGTTTCTGTAGAATTGAGATGCAAGATGGAGGACAAACAAAGTTGGGAATGGGTAGAAGGGGGCACGGTAGACAGGTTTCAGGTTCAGGTTTTAAAGTCTTTATTTCGATAATAAAATCATAAAAAAGAAAACATTTAAAAACACATAAAATTTGGACAACATAACAATATACCAATATACTGACATTTTACAACAACAGTAAACTTATCCAAGCTTGTTAAGGTTTTTTTTAACAATAACTAAATATATTTAAAATAGTTATTAAACATTCAAGAAATACAAAGACAAACCTGACCAGATAATTCTAAGAGTGTAAAAACAGTGAGTGAATTAAAACATTCTTAGTACCTTATACATTATCCTGTATTAAGAAAAACAATGGTGAATTCATTGAAAAGCTGGAATTTGGTCTTGTTTTTATCTACTTTTTGCCCTAATGGCCCAATCCCACCCTAAAAATTTCACTACGCTCACCACGAACACCTCTGAGGTGTTAGTTTTTAATTCCCAGAGGGCCTCAGAGGACCTTCTGTAAGTGAGGCGTTGAAACAGAGGTTTTATCCATTTTCTTCGTGGTGCTAGGTAGGTCGGACAGGCAAATAAAAGGTGACCCTCAGTTTTCTTGTGACCTGGGCACCAACAACAAAATTCTGTTGCTCCAGTAACCCAATTTTTTGTAAAGGAATTCAGTGGCAAAGATCCCACACGAAACTGGTGATAAAGTTTCTTATCCAACGGCCTGGTGATGATATCCCAGTAGGTCTCGCGGGAAGGGTCCAACTTAATGGTCAGAAACCTTCCCGTTAGACTAGCAGAGCTGGAAGCAATCACTAGGGATTGACGGACTGAGGCCCAGTACAGTGCCTTAAATTCCTGTTTTGAGGGGAAAACATTGGTTCCCGGAGATACCCACAGCTGTTCCAGTCCCATTTCGACCAGAATGGTTTTTACAGTGCGTAGCCATGGAATTCTCCTGGAACCCCCAATTGACCTCACCTCAGCTAGTTCCTTAGCAAAAAGGGCAAGGTTGGGAGAGGTCCATATGCGCCTCCAGAGGGCCACCAATCTGAACCTTGCCATCTGATTAATTGGGTTGCATCCCAGGTCCAGGCAGAGTGGTATAAATGGAGTAGATTGAGGTAGCCCCACCAAACTCCGCATGAACTTACACTGTATTTTAAACAAGCTGGAGAGATCCATGTATCCCCAGAGATCTGCACCATACAAAATTGCAGCATTAATCTTTGTATCGTAAATCTTTAATGCTGGATTGACCCATTTAGTGATCGATCTCTTTTGCTCACTCAAAAGGCAACCGGTTAGTCGGGCAAGTTTTAACTGTTGTACTCCTATCTGCTCTTTCCATTGTAAACGATGGTCCAGGATGACCCCTAAATAAGTCAAGGTCTCAACTTGTTCCAAGTTAACTCCACTCATACTTACAGAACTCCGCAAAAAATGACTCTTGGTAAGAACCATAAACTTGGTTTTACCCACATTTACCTTAAGGTCATTGATGACACAGAACTCCTCGAAGCGGTCCAGAGCCAGCTGTAAACCACTACGGGTCTTAGAGAGGAGTAAAGTGTCATCGGTGAAGATGAGCATGGGGAACCTTGTCCCTTCCAGAGAGTGGGGGTAGCTGCAATGAATTTAACTACTTGATAAATAAATAACAGAAAGAGTGTGGGCACCAAGACACACCCCTGACAGACTCCTCTAGTTACAGGGAAGCAGTCCGTCACCTGTCCTTGACCTCCCCACCTCACCCTTGCAAAGTTGTCCTCATGCATTTTAACAATTAGATCAAGTAGTTCCATGGGTAGTCCTAAATCTCTCAGAACACACCACAGTTTATCCCTCGGCACCAGGTCGAATGCCGACTTCAGATCAATGAACGCGGCAAAGATGGTTCCACCGCCAAGCAGCACCACCTTCCAGTAGATTAGACAAAATCTAAACACCTGGTCGAGGGTGCTCGTGCCAGATCTGAAGCCTGCTTGCATGGGAGACAAGATATCCTCCAGTTGCATCCAGCCTTGAACTCTGCCTAAAACCATCCGTGCTATAACCTTTTGAAGGGAGTCGATAAGACTATTCGGGCGATAATTGCCCGGGATGGACTGGTCACCTTTTTTGTAAATTGGGAGGATCTCGGCCCCCTTCCAAGACTTGGGAATTCTAGCCCCTTTTGCTATTGCATTTGCTATCTTGGTAATGTACGGCACCCAGAGATCGGGGTTGGCTTTGAACAAATCAGCAGGAATTAGGTCCATCCCTGGTGCTTTCCCCCGCTGGGTCAGGCCAAGGGCTTACTCCGCTTCATGTTCAGTGAAAATCAGTTCCTCCCCATGGACAGGCATTATGAGCACCCTACCTGATGTTGGGAGGGGTTCCAAATTCTCAACACTGAATTGGGCAGAATAGTGATTCACCCAAGCGTCAGGAGGTACTTGATTTGTGGGAGTATGGGAGTCTGAGTCTCTGCCCCACTTTACAAGTTCCCAGAACTTAGTCTGGTTATTTGAAGTCGAGGCATCCAAGAGGTCAGACCAGTGCGTATCTTCCCACTCTCGTTTTGCCTCCCACTGAATTTTCTTATACTGCACCCTTGCTGCCTTAACATCACACATGATCCGGGACTTTACAGCTTTGACAAGATGGCTGTGAGCCTCCCTACACTTCTTATTATACCATTTCTGGCGGGAGCCATGTGTTTTGACGGTTCCCTTAGGACATGGTAAAGATAGGAGGAGCTTAAGCTGGTCAAAACAACATTCGTGGGACTCAATTGTGCTTTCAGGACTAGGCCCCCCGGGATCGGCAGACATAAACTCATTTACCGTGTTGGAAACCACAATCTTAATACTTTCCAGGAGAGTCTCATTCCCCGCTAGCCTAGACCATTTTAACCTTCTTCGGTCATTAGACAAAACGACATCCCCTGTCCAGAAGGTATCTGGTTCATTCAATCTATCCATACCCGGCAGCCTTAGTTTAAGTGACAACGGGTTATGGTCGCTTTCTGGGCGGGGTACCACTTCCATGTCTATCAAAAGTGGCCAGAATTCCATCTTTAACAAAAAAAAATCTATGCGACTTTTCCTTAATCCATTATCAAAAGTATTATTGGCGCATAGATCGGATGTAGTGCGACCATTTGCGGCCCTTAACCCCCAAGTCAAACATAGAGCCATCCAGTTCAATGCAGCCTCAGTCCCTTTAACAATTTTATCAATGGACAAATCCGGGATATTCCAAGCTGCTTCCTCTGCGGACCCCCAGCTGTCCCCTGCAGCGTAAAGCGGCTCAAAGGTACAGTTCAGGTCTCCGGCTAAAACAAGAAAGTTATCTCTTCCCAACCCACTAAGGTACCTGTCCAATACATCGACAATACCAGGGCAGCGGCCGCCTGGTAGGCCTCGTGCATAAATATTAATAATGATCAAATCATGATGGCCATCCTTACTCAATTTAATGCCCATAAGGTCTGGGTGTTCTACAAATATCTCAGACGGATGGTAGCCCAATGCCTGCTTCACCCAGATCACCAACCCCCTGATGCCCGCCCTTTGCTGCCCCTGATAGCTGGTTTGAAAAAATTAAGAAACCCAACCCTGTGGATTGGATCTGGTGCCCAAATTTCCTGGAATAATACAACATCGAATATATCGACAAATTCCAACCAATCCTCAGAGTGCAACCGTCCCTTGACCCCTGCCACATTCCATGAGACTACATTAATTATTTCGAGTGGGGGTGCTGCAATACATGGGGAAAGATGAACCATTGTCAAATGTACAGCCGGGATCGCCAATTCACTCCCTTTTCCTGGCCTTCTCACCTTGTTGACATCCCTATCCAAATGTTCCACCCCCAACATGGCCTCTGTCATATGCTCAACATTTACTGCAGCATTCTCCTCAGTTGCATGTGGCACTAAGCCCACCTCTTCAGCATTCACAAGAGAGGGGGCCCCCCAACTTGGCTCAGCTACCACATTCCCACAGCCCTCAACAGTGTTAGTCTTCCTAATAGGTGGATGTAGTCAATCTATGGCCTCGAGATCAGAAAGGGGCCCAAAACGATTGAAAAGTAAGGGATACTGCGGGGGGTAAGGTGTTCTGGCTGTTGGGTACCTCCTAACTGGGAGTCTCATGGGTGTGGGGCCAGATGGAAAATTACAATATCTTTGAGGATAAAAATAAGCAAGCCCCAGGGTTTGTACATCCCCCAGTCTGGCAAACCTGGCTTCCCTTCGAATAGTATCCACCACCCAAGGATCCTTAAACGATATTAATGTGCAATCGCCCTCCAAGTCTTTGGTACCATAACCCACCCAGTCAACTCTCCTCACAAATAGGATTTCTTTAAAAGATGAGGGTGGGAGGGGGCGATTTTTATTCAGCCAAAATACCACTTTATTGAGTAAGTCCCCATGTGTTTTCTTAATGCCCTTCTTTAGCGGAGCTACCTCTGTTAAAACTATTGTGTATTGAGTTGCTTCAGGGGGTAAATCTGTGCGGGGAAGAGCATGCTTATTTAATTTCCCCACAGTTGGGGTATTGGTGTTATGGCGATTAGCTGTCTGCCCTGTGAGCGACTGTGATGAAGTACTAGGGGCGGATTTTACACGGTCGTCCAACCGGGCTACTTGCATTCGATCTGGATTGGATTTGGCAGTAACCTTCTTGGGTGCCTGTGGCAAAGTGCCTACAGCTACAATGCTGGGTTTGTCCCTAGGTGTCCCCCCCACTATTGGTTTATTTACAGCTACCCCTGTTATTACCGGGATAGTGACTTTTCCAGAGGGAAAATTTTTCGTACATTTTGTTTTACTTACTGGGGAGATAAAATCCCCTCCCACTGGAGTGGGGACAGTTAGCTTTTGTAGTAAGCCCAAATTTGTACTTACTATAGACTCCAGAGCATCTAATTTAACGGTCATCAACCTGGATCGCTCCAGGACGGGAAGCAGTAGGGTTTTAATCATAGTCTCCATTTTTACCAATAGGATTTCGTCACTATTGAGGCAGGTTGGGCGGGGATTAGATGAGCCCAAGGGAATAAAGGAGGGGCATAGCACATTGGGGAATACCGGGGGTAATTGAAGTGCGGTAGGCTGCTCAAAGTCAGAAGCACCAGTACTAGATGGATCATTTAACTTGGGCAACTTTTGGTCTCTCCCCACCTGGTGGCTCAAATCCTTTTTCCTCTTGTGGGGTACCGGTCCCAAGGGATCAACCTCTACTGGTAGATTTGAATCGGAATTATTAGTTGTGTGCAGACTTTCTGAACTGGTATCATTAGCCCCGCTAGACTGAGTGTCGTCCAGGTTCGGTTCAACATCCACCAGAGAATCTGGGGGGCCCACCCCCTCTCCCTCTCTATGGACTAATACCTCATTGGTAACAGAATGTAAACTGTTATATGATGCTTGAGCAACAGGGCTGGTGATTGTTGCCAACCCACCCAACGAGGAACGCTTACCACTAACTAAATCTAAGGAGAGTCTTTTCTCTGCCATTGCTATCTCCTTTTTCAATATCCCAGTTGCTCGGGTGATAAAGGCATCAAGTGGTCCAGAAACTACTCCCTTAGTTGTTTGCAGTTGGACTGTACGATCTTTACCTGACCTTAAAGGCATGTTAAGATGTACTAGGGCTAACTGTACCTGTATTATACCACACACAGTTTTAATAAAGGATGCTATGGCAACACTGGGGCCCAAACAATGAAGAGATAGATAGATAGATAGATAGATAGATAGATAGATAGATAGATAGATAGATAGATAGATAGATAGATAGATAGATAGATAGATAGATAGATAGATAGATAGATAGATAGATACGTTATTTGCCAAGGGGTATGGCCGAACCCAACCTCGGCCGACCACGGACGGCCACAGATGGTCCCGCCCTTGTTCCAGGCTTCACCCGGCGCACTCCTGCGCGCTCCCGTGCAGCGGGTGCACTGGATACCTTTGAAGCAACTGAGGGTTGAGTGATGGGCGGGGCCAGCAGTGTGAGCAGCCCAGGTTTGCTCAATGGGCCTCGCAGGGACTCCTGGTTGCTGGAGTCCCTGCCTCGATGCTCGCAGCCCTGCCGGCGATTCCACACAGCCCCAGTCCTTGCTGGGAGCAGCCCCTCGCTGTCAGCAGCTCCGGATGGACGCGGCACGCTGCGGGACCCGCAAAGCGGGTCCGGCGAGGCGCTGAGGGTCCCGGGAGGTAGAAGATCAGTAGCAGCAAATGGTGAGTCCCAGCAGAAAGACAGCAGCAAGTTTGCGGTTTACAGGGTCCCACAAGAACAACTCTGAGCCCGCTTTTCACTCCATGGGTGGGGGGGCGGGGCCAGCAGGGAGAGCAGCCCAGGTGTGCTCACTGGGCCTCGCAGGGACTCCTGGTTGCTGGAGTTCCTGCCTCGATGCTTGCAGCCCTGCCGGCGATTCCACACAGCCCCAGTCCTTGCAGGGAGCAGCCCCTCGCTGTCAGCAGCTCCGGATGGACGCGGCACGCTGCGGGACCCGCGAAGCGGGTCCGGCGAGGTGCTGAGGGTCCCGGGAGGCAGAAGATCAGTAGCAGCAAATGGTGAGTCCCAGCAGAAAGACAGCAGCAAGTTTGCGGTTTACAGGGTCCCACAAGAACAACTCTGAGCCCGCTTTTCACTCCGTGGGCGGGGGGGGGGCGGGGCCAGCAAGGAGAGCAGCCCAGGTGTGCTCAATGGGCCTCGCAGGGACTCCTGGTTGCTGGAGTCCCTGCCTCGATGCTCGCAGCCCTGCCAGCGATTCCACACAGCCCCAGTCCTTGCAGGGAGCAGCCCCACGCTGTCAGCAGCTCCGGATGGACGCGGTGCGCTGCGGGACCCGCGAAGCGGGTCCGGCGAGGAGCTGAGGGTCCCGGGAGGTAGAAGATCAGTAGCAGCAGATGGTGAGTCCCAGCAGAAAGACAGCAGCAAGTTCGCGGTTTACAGGGTCCCACAAGAACAACTCTAAGCCCGCTTTTCACTCCATGGGCGGGGGGGCGGGGCCAGCAGGGAGAGCAGCCCAGGTGTGCTCAATGGGCCTCGCAAGGACTCCTGGTAGCTGGAGTCCCTGCCTCGATGCTCGCAGCCCTGCCGGCGATTCCACACAGCCCCAGTCCTTGCAGGGAGCAGCCCCTCGCTGTCAGCAGCTCCGGATGGACGCGGCACGCTGCGGGACCCGCGAAGCAGGTCCGGCGAGGCGCTGAGGGTCCCGGGAGGTAGAAGATCAGTAGCAGCAAATGGTGAGTCCCAGCAGAAAGACAGCAGCAAGTTCGCGGTTTACAGGGTAGACACTTCCTGACCCTCTAGGTTTTCTGAGGGGAGTTTAGGAGGGGCATATATGCCAAAATAAAAAAAATTTTAAAAATTATTTTGCGGGTGGAGTGCCCGGTACACGCACCGGGGAGCGTACTTTGGTGAAAAATAGTGAAAAAAGTTAGAGAAAGATAATCATTTTGAGTGATCAGAGGTAGGGTAGCTCTGAAAAGAGCTTTTGGGTTCTGTGGCTGATTTAGGTACCTACAAGTAGGTTCCAATGCACAGTCTTAAATTCAGGAGGAATATTCTATTCCCCTCATCTGAGAAGTGCACACCATCTCCTCTGTAGATGTCTTGCATGTTGTAACGCGAGTTATTGTTGTATATTGAACCCACTCCATAGTCTCTCATGTAAGCAGAAACAGATTTATTCACATGTTTTCGTGCTTTCTCAAATTGTGGACAAAATTGGTTGGACCAGTTCCATTTCTGTCTTTGGCATACATTGGAATATATCAAGGCAGTTTGTGGAAAAAGTGTCATCAATTGATCAAAGGTGTCCATTAAAAGCATTTCCAGACCAACCCCAGTGAAAGTGCCCAAGTCATTTCCTCCACAGTGCACTATTAAGAGGTCAGGGTTTGGCAGATGCAAAAAGGTTTTCACCAATGGTATCAATTGGTGACGTCTCAATCCTCTCTGGCCAATCCATTTAATGTCCACATTTGATAAATCAAGGTTGTGAAAATGTCTGCAAGCTGCATACCTTTGAGCCCAGTGGATGTAGCTATGTCCAATAATCCACACAGAATACATGATGAGAGAAGGTTCTGGTGCAGTCAGATGAAGTGTGGGAATGAAATGGCAGTTGGAACAGTAGGAGTTTACAAAAAAGTAATGGTGGAGTTTCCCTGCTCTTGAATCACAAGCAATAATTGGTGGATTCAGATAGTTGAAAACTGAAAGTTAGGGTGCATGGTTGTGTTGTGTGAAAGAAGCAATTTGAATGGTTAATAAAAAGTCAATTAAAGCAACAAATGCCCTGGATAAGCTGGTGTTTTGAGAGCTCAAACATCCTTGCTGACTTAATTTGCATTATTGTTGAATAAACTTTTGAACCTGAGAGTTCAATTAGGAGGGAGTTGCTATGGTGACAGGTAGAAAGGTCTCAGAGGGGGAAGGGTGTTGGTTTGAAAATAGTGAGGGAAGAGTTTTGATTGGTTGAAATAAGGCATATGTGTGTTGAATTAGAGCTTTTCTGTGCCAGTCTTGGTTTCAGTGTATAGAATGCATACCTTTTGCTCTGCTAAAGAGAAATTGGTGTGTGTGTCTGACACTGTTCTCAATCTCTAAAAGCATTTGTAAAGGTAAGTAATGATTTATTTAATTTAGATAGAGACTTATTTGCTCTATGGAGAAGATTTGGAAGTAGATAGTGAAGTTTCAGTAGTAAAATTGAATGCTTGTACATAGGACTTGTGCTGTGTTTGTAAAAAGTTATTTAAAAAAACGATTTTGGGGTAAAAGAATGGCTTTTATTTTTTTGAGAAGCAATTAATAGTGTCTGCCTCTGTAAAGAAATATATTATGTTTTAGAATTAAGTCACCTGTGTTAACTCAAATTAGGAAGCAGATTGAGATTCTTTTTTGTTAATTTGTGGTATGTTTTTTGGAAATGCTTGATATTAAAATATGCAAGATAGAGGAATTGTCTTTTGTGAAACAGTGAGGTTTCAGTAGTGAAATTGAATGCTTGTACATAGGACCTGCGCTGTGTTGGTAAAATGTTATTCAAAAAACGATTTTGGGGGCAAATCAATGGTATTTACATTTAGGTCTTATTTTTGATTGCCTTCTGCCGCAGGTGCGTCACTTTTAACATGGGAAAAAAATGACGCACCGGTGGTGCAAGGCTTTCATAAATAAGGCCCTGAGTTTCTTTGCTGTTGGTTTGTGTGTTGCTTTTTGATAATTCTTGCTATTAACATTTGCAAGATAGAGGATTTGTATTTTGTGGAACAGTGAGGTTTCAGTAGTGAAATTGAATGCTTGTACATAGGACCTGCGCTGTGTTGGTAAAATGTTATAAAAAAAACGATTTTGGGGGCAAATCAATGGTATTTACATCTGGGCAATTTTGGGTGCAAATCAATGGTATTTACATTTGGGCCTTATTTTTGATTGCCTTGTGCCGCTGGTGCGTCACTTTTAACATGAGAAAAAAATGACGCACCGGTGGCGCAAGGCTTTCATAAATAAGGCCTTGAGTTTCTTTGCTGTTGGTTTGTGTGTTGCTTTTTGATAATGCTTGCTATCAACATTTGCAAGATAGAGTATTTGTATTTTGTGAAACAGTGAGGTTTCAGTAGTGAAATTGAATGCTTGTACATAGGCCCTGCGCTGTGTTGGTAAAATGTTATTCAAAAAACGATTTTGGGGGCAAATCAATGGTATGTACATTTGGGCCTTATTTTTAATTGCCTTGTGCCGCAGGTGCGTCACTTTTAACATGGGAAAAAAATGACGCACCGGTGGCGCAAGGCTTTCATAAATAAGCCCATGAGTTTCTTTGCTGTTGGTTTGTGTGTTGCTTTTTGATAATTCTTGCTATTAACATTTGCAAGATAGAGGATTTGTATGTTGTGAAACAGTGAGGTTTCAGTAGTGAAATTGAATGCTTGTACATAGGACCTGCGCTGTGTTGGTAAAATGTTATTCAAAAAACGATTTTAGGTGCAAATCAATGGTATTTACATTTGGGCAATTTTGGGGGCAAATCAATGGTATTTACATTTGGGCCTTATTTTTTATTGCCTTGTGCCGCAGGTGCTTCACTTTTAACATGGGAAAAAAATGACGCAACTGTGGCGCAAGGCTTTCATAAATAAGGACCTGAGTTTCTTTGCTATTGGTTTGTGTGTTGCTTTTTGATAATTCTTGCTATTAACATTTGCAAGATAGAGTATTTGTATTTTGTGAAACAGTGAGGTTTCAGTAGTGAAATTGAATGCTTGTACATAGGACCTGCGCTGTGTTGGTAAAATGTTATTAAAAAAACGATTTTGGGGGCAAATCAATGGTATTTACATTTGGGCCTTATTTTTGATTACCTTGTGTCGCAGGTGCGTCACTTTTAACATGGGAAAAAAACTGTTGCACCGGTGGCGCAAGGCTTTCATAAATAAGGCCCTGAGTTTCTTTGCTGTTGGTTTGTGTGTTGCTTTTTGATAATTCTTGCTATTACCATTTGCAAGATAGAGGATTTGTATTTTGTGAAACAGTGAGGTTTCACTAGTGAAATTGAATGCTTGTACATAGGACCTGCGCTGTGTTGGTAAAATGTTATTCAAAAAACGATTTTGGGGGCAAATCAATGGTATTTACATTTGGGCCTTATTTATGATTGCCTTGTGCTGCAGGTGCGTCAATTTTAACATGGGAAAAAAATGACGCACCAGTGGCGCAAGGCCTTTATAAATAAGGCCCTGTATTTCTTTGGTATTGTATTGTATGTTGCTTTTTGATCATTCTTGCTATTAACATTTGCAAGATAGAGGATTTGTATTTTGTATAACAGTGAGTTTTCAGTAGTGAAATTGAATGCTTGTACATAGGACCTGCACTGTGTTTGTAAAATGTTATTCAAAAAACGATTTTGAGGGCAAATCAATGGTATTTACATTTGGGCCTTATTTTTGATTGCCTTCTGCCGCAGGTGTGTCACTTTTAACATGGGAAAAAAATGACGCACCAGTGGCGCAAGGCTTTCATAAATAAGACCCTGAGTTTCTTTGCTGTTGGTTTGTGTGTTGCTTTTTCATAATTCTTGCTATTAACATTTGCAAGATAGAGGATTTGTATTTTGTGAAACAGTGAGGTTTCAGTAGTGAAATTGAATGCTTGTACATAGGACCTGCGCTGTGTTGGTAATATGTTATTCAAAAAACGATTTTGAGTGCAAATCAATGGTATTTACATTTGGGCAATTTTGGGTGCAAATCAATGGTATTTACATTTGGGCCTTATTTTTGATTGCCTTCTGCCGCAGGTGCGTCACTTTTAACATGGGAAAAAAATGACGCACCGGTGGCGCAAGGCTTTCATAAATAAGGCCCTGAGTTTCTTTGCTGTTGGATTATGTGTTGCTTTTTGATAATTCTTGCTATTAACATTTGCAAGATAGAGGATTTGTATTTTGTGAAACAGTGAGGTTTCAGTAGTGAAATTGAATGCTTGTACATAGGACCTGCCCTGTGTTGGTAAAATGTTATTCAAAAAACGATTTTGGGGGAAATCAATGGTATTTACACTTGGGCCTTATTTATGATTGCCGTGTGCCGCAGGTGCGTCACTTTTAACATGGGAAAAAAATTACGCACCGGTGGCGCAAGGCCTTCATAAATAAGGCCCTGAGTTTCTTTGCTGTTGGTTTGTGTCTTGCTTTTTGATAATGCTTGCTATCAACATTTGCAAGATAGAGGATTTGTATTTTGTGAAAAACTGAGGTTTCACTAGTGAAATTGAATTCTTGTACGTAGGACCTGCGCTGTGTTGGTAAAATGTAATTAAAAAAACGATTTGGGGGCAAATCAATGGTACTATCTAATCCTTGTCAATAATGTAAAACCAATTCATGTGCTCAAAATATTTTTTTAAAATAACATTTAAAAAACAGAGATAAGGTTATATGTAAAAAATTATAGTGTTTATATTGTTTACTTATTGTCATTGCTTTGTTGTTTGATAACAGTGGTCTATAATGTGTTTTTTTTTTTTACCACAGATTTAAATCAACATTTCAATATCAAGGCATAATGCCCACAAGCTAGAGGAGAAGGAAAGATGCTATGCGAAAAAAACAAAAAGAGCAACGGAATTAAAGCCGTGTCCTACAACAAATACTACAAAAAACGCCAAAAAGCTCCTGGTAAGACAACGAAGTCCTTTCTTCGGAATATTTATAGATAAAAAAAATGATAATGTACATGTGAATTTACAGAAGGAGACAGCAAATTTGAAGAGAAAGGAGAGGTCCCCCCCAAATCTTACTACTGCAGCAGGAGACAATAATATTTATAGGAATAGAAGGCAAAATGAATTTCGGGACATATGTAAATGAATGTTTCGCAATAGGGTAGTTTTAAATTTATTAAAAAACATTAAGAAAGGTACACAGAGAGCTGCTTTTTATAAGAAAAAGAAAAATGTAGAGAAGATTGTTGATCAAGCTTTTGAAGTTAAGAACAAAATATTTATTTTAGTAATCAATAGAATTACGACACTTAACAAGACAATTGATGTTTTCAAATCAAACAGTAGATTCAAAAGAGTAATTAATCGAACTAACTTTTGTAAAGTTTTTTCTGGAGAATGGATGCATAGTTCAAGTTGTGAGCCATTTTTTAATGAGGAGAGTTACTTCCAAGAGAATGATTTAGTGCATGCAGTTGACACCAGTGGTCGAGCATATGAGGTGAAAGATGGTTGTCCGATTGAAAAAGAGAAACTTGTGTCTAGAGATGTAGAGTAGGTATTAAGTGATGAAGTTTTAGGAAGACGTACTAAGGGTCCAGTGTACAATTGGAAATGTAGTAGTATTTGTAGTGTGCGACAGGATTCTATCGATGTGCTTCGTAATTTCTTACGTACATATAGTAAGAAAAGTCTAAAACAAAAAATGAAGATATTGCAAGACTTAGATCCTTGCAGAGTGAGAGAAAACACAGGTTTGCATGGACGTTCATTGGCTTGTCTTTCTAGAAAAGTATGTCAGAGTGTTTTTCATCATTTTAGGATGTTAGCAGTGCATCATAACAAAATGAGGAAATTAGTGAGAAGGTTGTATTTTGCAAAAAGTCCAGCACTTAAGCTTAAACAGTTAAACAGTGCTCTTTTGCATGGAACTGAATTAGATGTGAAGAAGATTTGTGAAGAAATTGAGATTTGTTATTTTTGTGAAAAAGAGGACAGTGTAGAAATTGGCACAGTAATACAAGATAATGTGGAAGACAATGTACAGATTTCAAGTACAGAAAAGTTTAACCAGGAAATTAGCAAGTTTCAGTTGAAATCAAGTGAAAGGCCTAAGTTTACTTGTGTGTGTTGTCGACGGACTCATTATAAGATTCAGACTAGGTTAGTTGATTTATATGCAAAAAGTGAAAAGGAAAATAATAGTGAATGGAGGAATTTTGCAACTTATTTGTTGGTGGAGAATTCTTTTGATTTGAGTTTTGATCAGCGTTTTTGTAAATATTGTTATAATAAATTAAATGAAAGCAGAATGCCTGCTAGAGCTGTTTATAATAATCTGGAGTTGGTAGACATTCCTTCTGAATTGATGGATTTAAATACATATGAATCTATTTTAATTCAATGTGTCCATCCTTTTCAGGCAATTGTTCACATGGAGCCTAAGACAGGGAAATTGCCTCCTTCAGGTTTACAGAGAGGATTAAAGGGAAGAGTTTTTTATTTGCCTCTAGATTTCAAGAAAAATATTGATATAATTGGTGTAGAAAAAGTGGAAGAGGAACCTTTAGTTATTCTAGTTAATGGGGTTCCGACAAAGAGTAAAAAAATCGGGGAAGTTTTTGTGATGTTAGGAAAGTCAAAAAGGCAACGTTGTATTTGGTCAAAAACAGTGAGTACTACACACATGTATGTGTTGAAGCAGAGGAAATAGTTGCAGAAGAAGACAGTGATTGTTCAGTCGGCCAAATTGAAAAAGTTGATGTGTCTAGAGGTGAAGAAATATATGAACATTATACTGTTCATCCTTTGCATTCCAAAGAAGTAATGGGGAATGCAATTGACTTGTTTCAAATGAAAGCAGCAAAAGGAAGTCCCATGAGTGTATGGGAAGAAAGTTTGGAAGCTCGTTGTTTTCCACAGCTATTTCCAACAGGTCGAGGTGGATGATATGACGATCGACCAGTTCAAATTCCTGCTTCTGAATACTGGACTTTAAGATTATATGCTGAAGATTCAATGTTTCGTCAATGCATTCCATATTTTTTCATCTACTGTATGAAAGTGACTTGTCTGGACTTTCATATGCAGTAAATCATATACTGAAAAGTGGAGCACATCTGCAAAATGTTTCGGCAAGGGACTTTATAGAAAAAGTCAATCTGCAGGATAATATTTTAAAATCTCATCTAATCAATCTCATTGCATGTCAGCGTGGTACAAACGAGTATTGGTACCATCGTCATGGGGAATTGAAATGTATGCTAAGAAACTTAGGAACTCCTACATGGTTCCTCACTCTTAGCTGTGCTAAAGAATACAATAGATTAAGAAGAGAGTATGCTCCACATTTGCCACAATATCCTCTGATTGAAAAACGTGTGGTAGGCCGAAAAAGAAGAAATGAGAGTAATTGTAGTGAGGTAGTAGCAAAAAGACAAAAAGTAGATGAAAATCTAATTGTAAGCAGAAAGAAAAAGGGTTTTGTTCAAGATGTGGTTGGATTTCAATTTCAAAACAGTTCTGGTGTCAACTGCTATGCTAATGTAGTGGTTAATGTTGGTTTTTTTCTTAAAACTTTACAAGAACAGATTGTTGAAAATCGGGATCAAATATTGTGCGGTTTATTGAATTCTGTGTTTGAGAAATGTAGCAGTTATAGAGCAAAAATAGAAAGTGTAACAGAAATTCGAAATATTTTAGATATGTGTTCTGGTCAAGAAAAATTTTCACTGAACATTCAGCAGGATTGTCAGGAATTTTAAATGTATATGTTTGGTGTTTTGGAAGATGAAGGTGTAGATGTAGAAAATCTTTTTAGCCTTTCTTATCAATGGCAGCATGACTTCGAGAATTGTCGTTTATCAAGTACTACTAGAATAGACACTGAAAGATTTATATATTTAACTTTACCAGACTGCAAATCAGTGCCATTTAATAATCTAGTTAAAGCAGCTGATCATAATATGGTGTGTACCCAATGTAAGTGTCCAATGCTGTCCACATTTTTTATACAAAGTTATGGTCAGTATGTGATTTTAGTTTTCCAACGATGTAGACCTGATGGAACTAAATTGACAACTTGTATCAGAAATGTTGTGGCTTCTCAGTAATCAATTGCAGGAAGAACTTTTACAACTGTAGCTATTATTTATCATGATGATCCTTCAACAACATCAGGACATTATACATGCTACTTAAAATGTCAACAAGTTTGGAGTTACTGCAATGATTCTCATTTGACTTATAAACAACGTTTGCCTTTTGACTTAAAAAATTCTTACCTAGTGTTTTTAAAACCAAAATTTGAGTAAAGGTAATTGGTCTATGAAGACGGGTGCAGTTAATAAAAGTTAGTTACTTAGTTAGTCTAATGTTTAAAATTATTTATGTCAAATAAGTACTGTAAGTGGATCTCATAGTAAGTGATATCAGTATTATAGGAAATGTTCAACATGAGTGAACAAAAAAGGGAATATGAATTTTTAAAGATTGTGAAAATGTTATATGTGCTTTTCTTTGAAAACTTCGGGTAAACGGTAATTTCAGAGTTTAATTAGAGAAATTTCAAAATATACTCATATATCTGACAATATTTGGCCGTAAGGATCGTTGAAGGTATGAGCAATAAGTTTTAAGTTAACACAAGGAGGAAAATGAAAACGTTGAGAATTATTTCAGATGTTCTTAGATTTTTTTTAATAGAAAGTCGATGAAATGGAAGTCTAAGAGAACAGCAGAGTATTTTCCTACAAAAAGGACCTTCATTATCTACTATTTGGCCTCATGGAAAAGTAAGTGAGTCAAAGATTAGTGTACATATATAATTTGTAAGTTTATATGGGTTTTTTAAAACACAATCTTTTAGATTGTGTTTTTTTTCCCGCTGTTATATGATGAAGGGTTTGAACTCACTCTTTTTAGTGAAATTCAATATATTCTGAGAACAGCAAAAATAAACTATCTAACATGTTCTATAAGTTATTCTATAGTTTGCATTGTGTAATTTTTATTGTATTCCCATTGTCTCACACTCATTTTCCATTTTTCCACCCATTTTCAGCTCTCTTTACTCACTTACACTGCCTTTTTTCACTTTGTTTCATTGATGTTTCTTTACTCCACTTCTTTCACAACCCCTCAATCCAATTTTAACTGTCTGCATTTCCTCTGTCCCTTGCACCACTTTTCAGATTTCTCACATTCTCTCAGTACCACTGATTTAGTTCTCTTCCCCTCTCTATCCTTGTTTTGCTCCTTTACTCTTTTTCCTTTCTTCACTCATTGTACTGCACTTCATTCAGTCCTTCCCTTAGTCTTTCTGTGCAGTTACTTTCTCACTCCTTTTTCCACTATCCTTCTATATTAACCTCATTCCCTTCATCCCTTCACTCTGTGACTCCCCTTCAGTCACTCTCAGTCATCTTCCATTCCTCTTTCTTGTAAATAGATCCTCATTTAGACTCCTTTCCCTTTCACTCATTCTCCTTTTACTTACTTCTCTTTCCTGATTTCGTTTTGGTATCTCACTTACCTTCAGTAATTTGCTCTCCTTCTATTTCTTTTTCCTTTTGTCCTTGTACATTACGTTATTTTCGTTTCTGTATCCTTCACTCTTGCTTTATTTCATAGTACATTTTTTTTAGATTTTTAACCTCTTGACCCATTCCTTCTATTTTAAAATATATATTTTACTAATTATAACTTTTTTTTTCTTTTGTCTTTCACAGATTTAAAGTGTAGTTTAAACATGAAAGTAAGTTTACATTAATTATATGGTAAGTGTGACTATTTCTCATCACCTTTTGTTTTAACCTCACTACTTTTCTCTCACCCTACCTCACCCTTGTTTCCTTAGTCTGCTTCCCTCAGTTACTCTTTTCCTTACTTTCCTACCACATTCAACTTCTTTTAGTGCCACTGCTCACCCACACTCCCTCACTTACCTTTTTTTCTGGTCCACTTAGTGCCTTTCTGTCACTCCTTCCTTTACTCTCTCTGTTCTTTCTCTCTGTCACTCCCCATGTCTTACTCTTATTCACTTTTTTCCACCCTCTTTCACCCCTCTTTACTTTCACTCACTGCTCTTTTCTTTCCCTCCGTCACCGCTGTTCCTTTTCTCTAGTTCCGTCACTACCCGTCATTCTACATCCTTTACGTTCCTTCCTTTTACTTTCATCACCCATTCACATTCTCCCAGAACCTCTGCTTTAGTCTTCTTCCTCTTTCTTCTGTTCTTTTGCTCCTTTATTCATTTTCCTTTTCTCAGTTACTTCCTCTTACACCTTTTCTCTGTCTTACTATCTATTACACAGTCCCTGTGTGTTCCTACCTCTAGCTCTCTTTCTCTTTACACCACCCTCTCTGTCCCCTTTCCTTATGCTCACTCCTTCAGTCTTTTTTTTCTTTTTTTTTGGGGTGCGCTAACGGGACGCGCCCCTGTACGCGCACCGGGGCACGCCAAAAAATATGCGCTTACAGGTGTGCTCACCCGTACGCTTACCGGGAGCGCTCAAAGGCAAAAAAAAAAAAAACATGAACAATATATATGTAAAAAAATAGTATTACATAAATATACAATATAGCATTCATTTTAGAGAATATTACATTTCATAGCTATAGAAATTTGCTGTTAAAAAACCTATGAAATTCACTGAAAAAACCATAGGTTTCACACCAGTTATAGTTAGGAATTAGCATTTAAAAAACCTATTAAATTCACTGAAAAAAACATAGGTTTCACACCAGTTATAGTTAGGAAATAGCATTTAAAAAACCTATTAAATTCACTGAAAAAAGCATAGGTTTCACACCAGTTATAGTTAGCTGGAAATTTTACTGACATAAAACCAATGAAATTCCACGTTATAGTAAGTTGGACTCACTATAACTTGCGCGTGTAATGCACTGCTGATGACATCACATATTACATCACTCATGACATGGTCAGTGACATCACTCATGACATCACTGATGACACCATCCTTGTGACAGAGTGACAAACCTCCTTTCACTGTAAAGTAACCCTTGAAACATATATTCGAAAATAGAAACTAACATTTTCAAAAAAGTGGATATACCCATATCAGTTACAACAACCAATTCAGTAATTCCACCATCTATATACACATCCACTCATTCACCAACAGTTCTATATAGTCACTCATACATATACTCCGTCATCATATGTAGTTATGCACCTATACAACCTGTTAGACACCAACAGTCATCAAAAAGTTACTCACACACATATTCACACATGCAAATAAACTAATAAACATCCATTTATTTACATATACAGATATACACACACTACCACCTTACTTCTAAGGAAACTTACACATACATACTCTCTTAAACAATCACTTATAGAAACACATAATTATTTAAACAGGAACTCTTTCAATCTCTCACTCTCACATATACTGACTTATATATATCAATACTCACATAAACTAGATTAAAACATATGTAGTTACTGATAAAGACACTAGTGAGGCAGTCATTCACTCACTAACAAACACATATACACACTCATCCACCCATACAGTCTTGCACATATGCTGTCTTCAAAAAACATATAAACAGTGAGTCGGTCATTGATGCATCTATATGCTAAGTAACACCCCCACCAAACCATACAGACACTCATACTGGTACTAAAAAAACATCTAATAACCCATATACACACACATGTAGCTACTCACCAACCCATGTAGCCATTTATACACAAAGTGAATCACTGATACAAACATTTAAATATTTAAACATTACTCGCTAATATATATATTCACTAAGATACACTTAATAAGCCAGTTATCGAATCATTTTTTTTTTTAAAAAACATTCATTAAGACAATAATTTAAACATTTATTTTTCCATCGACCTTTACATATACATATATAAAACATATTTATTTTTCAGAAAGACACACATTCAATGGATAGTGTCATCAGTGATGTCATGAGTGTTGTCACTGGCCATGTCATGAGTGATGTAATATGTGATGTCATCAGCAGTGCATTACATGCGCAAGGTATAGTGAGTCCAACTAACTATAACGTGGAATTTCAATGGTTTTATGTCAGTAAAATTTCCAGCTAACTATAACTGGTGTGCAACCTATGGTTTTTTCAGTGAATTTAATAGGTTTTTTAAATGCTAATTCCTAACTATAACTGGTGTGAAACCTATGATTTTTTCAGTGAATATATATATATATATATATATATATATATATATATATATATATATATATATATATATATATATATATATATATATATATATATATATATACACATATATATTGACCAAATTGTATGAATGTCTTTATTAGCCTGTTAGTTGGTGTGTAAGCAGCTTGTTTAGTAGCTACATGAGTGTCTATATGGGTTATTTATTGGGTGTCTGTATGGGTGCCCGAGTGTCCTTGTGGGTCGGTGGGGGGGAGGGGGGGGTGGTGACTCTGTGCATAGATATGTGAGTGGTTGTTTCACTGGGTGTATGGGTAAAAGAGTGCATATGGAAACAGCTGTATGGGTGGAAGAGTGTGTGTGTGGGTGTGTTGGTAAGTGAATGTATGTCTCAGTGGTGCATGTGTGAGTAACTACATATGTTTTGAAGCAGTGGATGTGAGTGTTGGAGTATATAAATGACTATATGTGAGAGTGGGAGATTGCAAGAATATCTATATGGATGTGTGTGTGTTTCTATGAGTGATTGTTTAAGAGAGTAAGTATATGTTAGCATCTGTATAAATGAGTATGATGGTGTGTGTATGACTATATATGCAATGAAATGGATGTTTGATAGTTTCTTTGCATGACTGACCAGGTGTATGAGTAACTCTTTGGGTGAGTGGCAGTGTGTGAGTGCCAATATGGGTGTATGAGTGGATATATCAGTGGCTGTATAGATGAATGAATGTGTGTATGAGTGACTGTATAAGATTAGTGGGTAGATGTGTGTGTAGACGTAGGAATCACTGAGCTGGTATATACTAACTGCTGTTGCTCTGTCTATGATTTGTTATTGGTGGTCTGTATTTTAGAGTGGGTGTATGAAAGGTTTTATTAGGGTATGAGGAGGTGCATCAGATGATCATGTGAATGATGTCATCAGTGATGTAATCAGTGATGTCATTTGAGATGTCATCAGTGATGTCATCAGTGATGTCACTGAGCATGTCATGAGTGATGAAATAGGTGACGTCATCAGCAGTGCATTGCAGGGGCGCGAGTTATAGTTACTAACTATAACGGCCAAATCTCTATAGTTTTGTACAAGTGAAATGTCCAACTAACTATAACGTCCCTGAAACCTATGTTTTTTTCAGTGAATTTATAAGGTTTTTTAAATGCTAATTTCTAACTATAATGTTCCTGAAACCTATGTTTTTTTCAGTGGATTTTTAAGGTTTTTTAAATGCTAATTTCTAGCTATGCCTACAAAGGTATGACATGTGAAGAAAGAGAAAGAAAAGCGCAGAAAGAAGCAAGACATATGCATAAAAAGGCAACAGAAGTCTAGAAAGATGGAGATAAGTGCAGGAAGAAGAAGAGATGTGCAAAAAGAACCAACAGAGGTGCGGAACGTCCTCCTGTGCCCCCAACAGTTTGCTGATGGGTACTGGTGGTATGTGACTCAGACTAACCAGACCTTGAGCAGGTGCTATGCTAAAAGACACTTAGAATACAGTGAAAACACCTACATACACTGTAGTTTAATTCCTTTCTCCCTGTCAGGCTCTGTGCATTGGAATAATATACACAATAGATTTGAAATAGGACTGAGGTCAGTATGGCTCTATCGAGTACAATAAACCTAATTACTTCTGTGTGCCAGCTAACTCAGAGGTCACTCGAAACTTTCTCGGATGAACAAGAATGGATTTGTTTCGGACAACCACATAAACATAACAACTTTGTTTCCCATAGAGTCGGAACAATATCTTCAGAGTCGTGGAAACAATAGAATACAGTTTCACTTAGTCAATTGTGCATACTTAGTTTGTACAGAGTTTGCACAGAAATAGAGAGACGGGCGTTTCAATAAAAGGGTTTATTGAACAGTCTTATTTCTCATGCAAGAGATATGAACTACTACAATCGTAAGACAGAATGCGAAGTATATTGCGTACAGTGATAGCAGTAATATAAAATAATACCGCAATAGCATGATCTGTAGCCATGACATATATAAAAACACATAAATAAACAACACAGGATACAATACTCAACTGGTGCTTCTAAACTATTTGTACCCCAGTGTACTTAACCGAAGTCTAGTACAAGGGAAGAAGTAGGTGCTGTTTTAGCTACAGTTTAGTTTAGTTCTGCCAAGAATTGCCAACATTTTCTCTAGGTTCTAATCAGCTCCATACCTTAGAATAAGAGAGGTTGGTATCTCTTTCCCGGGACTCGATCTCTAACACCCCGCAAGGGGAGTCAGAAACACTGGAGCTGGATTCTCGGCGAGGAGGATGACAGCGGCTGGTCAGTGTGTCAGTTGGGAGTTGACTTCCTTCGGGCCGCGTCATGCAGAGTAGGTAGCCGAACCACATGTTCCTTGCTATAGCAAGTGAGGGTATATATATACCTTGAAGATGTTTAGGAATGCTAGTATTGCTGTACAAGTCGGGCATAAGAATGTCATGAATGAACCCCTAAGGAATAGATGTTCATGCATAATAAATGAGTTCTTGGAGAAATCAATATCCAGGCAAGGGAAAGTCCTAAAGGTTTAAGAGTCTGGTTTTCCAAGAACTCCTTGTGACGAAGAGGATCGGATGTAGTTGACCATGCCTGTATTTGGTTAGCATGAGCAATGCTTGAATAAGGGCTGGATTTTTATGCCTAAATACGGGCAATGTTAATGGTACCTATGTTAGGGCATGAATCGGGAAATCTATAGACGGTATCTAAATTGACACACAACACCCACTCCACTTTCGTATGAATGAAATTACTAAATCCTAAACATTTTAAACATATCTAAAATATATCTACGCACAAAGGGCTAAAAGCATGTTTCAAATACATTGTAAATAGTGCATCAAAACTTGTTGTAAGCATGACAGTACATTGGAGCTGTACATATTAAAGCAAGTATTAATTCTAAGCACATGTTGACATTTTGAATGCTAACTGAATGAATCATGAAAATTTACATTTATTAAATGGCTCGTAATTACAGAAGAAAAGGGCCGAAACCATTTCATGGCAGATTACATAAAACTGTTTGTTCTGTGAACAAGGTCATATATTGTCTCTGGAAGTATTCAAATAATTATGTTCTCTATGAATAGTTTTACTATAAGCAGATTACTTGTGCTAAAAATGAAAAATACAAATTTGGGGAAAAAAAATTTAATCATAGGAAAAAAATTCCAAAGTTAGTACCTTGTTTTGAAAAATGAAGGCCAAATTCATAGTCTCTCAGTACACTGTGTGCCAAACTCAAAGTCAGTGTTAGGGCTTGGAGAAAACATGAAATGTTCTATTTCTGTAGACAAAAAGTTGTCTACCGTTATAGGTGAAAGTTAGAATATCTTATTTAGAAGATTAACCGCACATAGATGAGAACTAACACCTTCAGCATTGGTACCATCAGCAATGTTCTAATTGGATGTTACCTGAACGTCTGTTGATTCCTATCGTACCTCAGCAGTTGAAATTTGCATCTGTGGGATCTCAATGATTGCCATCATCAGAATTGGAAGCCCCTAGAGACAACACAGAGCATAGGCCGTTACAGGGTCCAGCAGAATATCATCATCCTTTGTCATGAATGATGGGAGTGTTAGTCAGATGTCTAGCACGAATTCTTCACAGCAAAGCAGGCAACGTACAACAGGTAAGATGCAATCATGCCAGATTGGTCTGAATGACAGAAAACATGTGGTATTTAATTCTCGTGGATGAGGTAAACCTAGAATTTGGACGTTGCGCTCACGACACTTCATCTCCTACAGAGCTCTCTCCACGGTAAAATGGGTGTCACTGGTGATTTGCCTTGCCATATCCTAGCAGTAGGAGCAAAAATAGTATCCCTGCAATGAGTCCCAAAAAGAAGGGTGTTCCACCAAACACAGTGCATGAAGTTTGGAATGATTCCGAGGACTGCTTGAAAAGTTGCTAACAGTCCGGAAAACACGGTCTTAAATACATGTACAATACCGCTCGTATCAGACATATTTAAGATACAACCTAACATTTCTGAAAAATGTGTAGGGCAGTTTGTATTTAAAAGGGCATGTATCACGGCAGAAGTCCTTGTGACTTGCAGATCATAGGTCTCTTTGGCCAAGGTCAGTGGCACAGTTGTTTGCAAAAGAATGACTTTAATTCTGCTTAGAGTATCAATTTGTATAGAAGAGATGTTCAGTGAAGGCCATGAAGGCAACTCCCTGGCTGTCTTGGTTTGTGGAAACAATACTTGCATACAGCAAGTGACCCTGGAAGTAACAGTCACTAAATATTGGATACCTGGCAACATGCCACAGCAGCTGTGATCGTTCAACATGGGGTAACTTCCATTTGAAAGTTGTCCAAAAATTGGGTCAATCACTGCAGCTGACAGGATAAGTTGTTAGAGGAACCATCGCAGGCCATGTGTAAATTGATACCCTGACAAAGGAGAGTATTGCTTAGAGCATTTTTACAGTTCGAACCGCTAAGAAACACTTCACGTCACCCACTCCAACATCTGTGTGTGTATGGCAAATTCCAGGATGTCTTGATGTATTCTTTATCCAACCTTTCATATTTACCTGCTGGTATGTGTTTTAGGCAATACTGAAAATGGAAAATTGTAACCGGCAGAGTGATTGTTCCTTGTATTATCCATTCAGTAGCTGGTTTTTCTGCCACTGTGAATGGTAATCTTTCCAGTTTTTCAATGCTCAGCACCGTATAGTCTGCTCCCCTTTGTGCCAGTTTTATCCGTTTATCAGTGAGGTTGAATTCTGAAAACAGTGACGTGGTATTGATTCAATGCCAAGGAACGTGTCCTGAATGCAAGTTTTGGAGTGTCCAACCTAATAGCATGATAGAACATAGCTGAGACTGACCATGTTGCAACATAACCAAGTCTTGTTCCATGATGTCTATTGCAGAAGACACAATGCTGTCCAATGAATATATCCTGGACGGCAGAGTCTTTAACTCATTGTCTACTACAGAGAGAGATTTCTCTAAATTAATACGATCAATCTCTCGTATTCGTTCTGAAGACTCTGCTTGGGTAATCTTCCATATTTCGTTATCTGCAGCATTTATACCGGCATATATGAAACATTTTTGGCGCGGTTTACTTGGTCCTAGCAAGAATTCCCTAAGGTCTGCACCATTTTTAAGTAAAGATAAGTGTTGTTTTACATCCTGTAGTGTAGCTTTCTGTAGCCAATCAAGGCATAGCATTCCTACACTGTATGTTGTTATTACCCCATGATGCTGTCTTTGAACATATCTTGGGTCTGGCCTATTGACTTTGAAACCTTGAGGTTTGTTCAGGAATCTATCTTGACAGTTGTTTGTGTATATGGGCCAGCGCAACCATTTGTTCTAATCTGGATCTGATCTGTTGTAATGCAAAATATTATGTACGTCGACCTCCCCCAGTGTAGTGCTATTGCTTGTAGGTATAGGTATGGTCGGTGTTTTCATGTCCTTGATCTTGGCTAACCAAAAGGCAAGACATTTGTTTGTCAGTGTCATTCAAAAACATAATTTGCTCAGGGATGATACATGCTCTAAATAAATGTAAATGTATTTGAGCATATATAGCGCACAGCTACCCGCAGTGGGTTTCCCGGCGCTTGCTTAGGGAACCCGTCCTGGTATTCCCCTGTGAGATAACCCCGGCAGGGTATCCACAAGGTGAAAGCCAGGCATCCCGCCGCGAGGGGCCATTGTGGAGATTAAGCAAGCTATTGCCCAGAGTCGCAGAGTGTGAACCTGTGATTCGAGAAGGCACCGGAGCGAGAATTATCGAGTCCGTGGAATTTTTAGCCCAAGACCCGCCGAGGCGGGGAATTGAACCCTGGTCCAGGGCCGATCTCAGCTTCCGGGTCTGCCGCCTCTAACCCCTGAGCCACACTTCTCCAAAGCTTCTACCTGGTGCACTTGCCAATCTTTTGAACCTCAGACAGTGTTTGTCTCAATGTTGTCTTTCCAAAAGTCAAAACCATGTCTAGACAGTTGGGCATCAAAGGCTGCAGAATAAATCTGTTTTGTATTGGTTAACATACTTTTCATTCCTGTTTTGTTCACATTTCTAAAATAAAATGTTTCTGGATTAGATACATTGAACCCTGAAAAATATGGAAACTTATTTGCAAAAGTATTTGAGCTACCCTTTGGAGGTGTAGGACAGTGTTCCCATTGGTTAACATATATACATTTCTAGGCTTTGCAGATTTGTGCAAGAAAGGATGTCCATAATGGTTATAACAATACATTTGTTCAAAGTCTGATGAACCCTCTAAATATTCATGATTTGTGAATACTGCAGACATCTCTACATCAGACATCATATTATTAACAGTCTCGAAGTCCCAATCATCAGAAAAGGTACTAGAGGTAATAAAGTCACTTAATGAAATCATGAATAAGTGTGGAATCTTCAACAGCTCTTATGGGCCAAACATGTCATATTCTGTTTTGTCTCAAGCTATACCATCAGGTATAGGAATGGCTGTGATGTTAACTGCTGACAAGTCTCTTTGTTCACGATGGGATGATTTGTGTGGCTTCAGAAGTAAGTTCACTTGTTTACTTGCTGTGTCCATTTTTACCTATCCTCCATTTATCAGCATACCGAGAGCTATGACCAGTGTTAACCAAAGTAGAAGAAAAAAAATTCCCAATACAATCCATATTTCATTTCATGGAGAAACCGGATACATTTTTTCCAGGTGATGAAAAAAGTCAGTTGCTTGTTCTTTGAAAGTTCTTTTTGCTGGTGTTGTTTCAGGTTTGCTGGGATCCGTATCAAAGTTAATGAAATAGCCAGAGGCAGTTCTGTCAATGTTTGGAATTGCATCCGGATTTGTTGAAATCTCTAGATCCACTTGATCACTTGCTACATTTGTGTTGACAGGTGTTTCAGGATGAACTGTTATTTTGGTCTCAAGAGGAATGAGTTCCATAGATTTGTTGCTTAGTCCTTCTTTTCTTACTGCAGATTCCTCAATGGTGATGAGTCTCTCAGTCTGAAGCTCTTGGATTGTAGCTAGAGAAGTGCGCCTGCTACATTGGCAGAGTCGACTTGGCCTACTGCTTAGTATCGGCCACGTACTGTGGTTTGATCAGGTTGAAAGACACAAATCGGTTCTCCTTTTTACAAGCAAGGGGCGGCAGTATCACTGTTCTTGTTCCGTCGACTGCTAGGACAGGTACTGGTTTTCTGTTATAAGGCCCAAATTCCTTTTTGTACGTGATCTTTTCTCGGACTAGATCACCATGCTTTGGAATCCAGACAGGCCTTGCTGGGACGGTTTCATGAACACTTAGCTTTGTTTCGTTGTTAGTTCATTTAAGTCCTGTAAAACAGCCAAACGATCTTTGATATCAAATTTATTATTTTCCACCACTGTTCCATGACAATAAAGGTCCGGAACCAACATTCTTGTTCCAAATAGCACCTCAAATGGAGTGACACCCCCTAGAGAACTTCTTGGTAAGTTGTTAAGTGCATGTTGAACCCCAATTAGATGTTTGACCCTAATCTAATACCCTAGCTGTTGTAGACTGCTTCATGTCCCTGTTTTTTCTTTCCACAACAGAATTTCCCTCAGGATGGAATGGAGAAGAGTATCGCAATGCAACGCCCAAACTGGCCATGGCTTCTTAGTAAGCTCGAGAGCTAAACGCAGGACCCAGGTCAGAATGTAGCGTGCCTATTGCATATGTGCTGATAAAGACTTGCAAATCTTTTATAACAGTTCGAGCGTCAGCCAAGCGCTGAGGCCACATCCAAGGGAACCTTGAACACAAATCCACTGCGACCATGATATTTTTATAGTTGCCATCCCTTTGTAAGGGACCGCAGTGGACCAGGTAAACACACGCTAATCATTTGTCTAAGATTAATAGGGGTGTCTGCGCGGGATGTTTCACAGTAGAGACTTTCATCTTTTGACATATTTCACAATCCAGAACATAGTTCTGGGTCTGTTTCCTAATGCCTTGCCACCAGTACCTCTGTTTTAATAATGATACTGTGGCGGGAACACCTGCATGAGCAGAGGCGAGCCCTTCATGTGCTACTAGGATTAGTCCTAATCTATGTTCCATGTTTGGAATTACCCTATCCCTCACTCCAGCTATTCGAGCAAACGAAACATTGTTTGAATCAGTTATTTATGAGTATTTGAGTGGAAACCCTTTAGGTAACGCTGTACCACTGCCTTTGCTTGTAGCATTGACAGTCAGTATTATTTCACTGTCTATTTCCATTTTTGAACAAGCGATTGCAGCTACAGAAGCAGTTTGACAGCCCCCTTCACGGTTTCATCAGCCAATGAATTCCCTTTAACGTGAACGCCATCACGTTGATGACTCAGCGTGTGTATCACATGAGTGTTTTGTAGTCCGTTTCGCAATTGAACTACTTGTTCCCAAAGCATTTTATACTTGATTGTGCCACCTTTTGCATCTTTGAAATCATTTTGAAGCCAATTCTGTACATTTTTATTGTAAGATTGAACACAATAGAAAGAATCGCACACTATGAGTGGGAGGAATTTGCGATCCATATTTTCAAGTGCCATTATGAATGCTTGTAGTTCAGCTCGCTGAGCTCTATAATCTCCTAGAGATTGCGTTTTGGGACCATAGGTCTGAATTTGCCATTGCTCATATGACCTTTAACGATTGCGCATGCTTCACTATAAGCTTGTTTATCCCGGTAGCGGGTTGTGCAGGTCGGCCAGTATAAACTGCATGACTCCCAGTCTGGTTTTCGTGCGAACTACAGCACGGAGACAGCTCTGGTAGAGGTAACCGACGCCATCAGGGAGACGCTCGATCAGGGGGGAAAGGCTATGTTAGTCATGCTGGACCTGTCGGCGGCTTTCGACACCGTCCCACATGCAGGTCTCCTTTTAAGACTCAGGGAGATAGGTCTGCGGGGGACGGTGTTGGATTGGTTCCAATCCTTTCTCCCCGACCGCCGACAGGTAATCTGGGCTCCGCCGTTCTCTGCTGACATGCCTTCGCTGGAGGTGGGGGTGCCTCAAGGTTCCATTCTGAGCCCCACCATCTTTAACATATACATGGCCCCTCTGGCGGAGGTAGCGGAGGCGTTTGGGGCCCGGGTCATCTCATACGCTGATGACACCCAGCTCCTGTTCACCTGCAGGAAGGGAGAGGTCTTCGACGGCGGCAGAATCAAAGACTGTCTGAGCGCAGTCTTTGCGTGGTTTCAGCGGCACAGCCTTAAATGCAACTCAGACAAGTCTGAACTGCTCTTTTTCGGCTGTGCCCCTGATCCTGGTTTTAAGACTTGGTGGCCCCAGGATATGTTCCCCCCTGAGAAACCATCTGCTCAAGTAAAAAATCTTGGAGTGGTGT
This sequence comes from Lissotriton vulgaris, assembly GCF_964263255.1. Classification (NCBI taxonomy): domain Eukaryota; kingdom Metazoa; phylum Chordata; class Amphibia; order Caudata; family Salamandridae; genus Lissotriton; species Lissotriton vulgaris. The sequence goes on from NC_141691.1 coordinate 1,572,116,532, forward strand.
TCGACGATGATCTTTCGTTCCGTCCACACATTCTGGGATTATCATGGAAATGCTTCGGCATCCTCAAGATGCTTAGGAAATTCCTCCCACTGCTCTCACTGCAGTATCGTAGGAATGTAGTTCAGGCGCTTGTGGGATCTCGTCTGGACTATGCAAATGCATTTTTTGCAGGCCTACCTAAGTATCTTTTATCCAGACTGCAAATCGTCCAGAATTCGGCGGCCAGAGCCATCTATGGCCTGCCTAGGAGAGCCAGTGCCTCATTGTTATTAGCTAGGCTGCATTGGCTACCGATTTCTGGCAGAATTAGATTTAAACTCCTCACACTGGCGTTTAAAGCCCTTCATTCTGTTGGTCCCAACTATCTCAGGAAGCGTATTGCTTTCTATGTGCCACGAAGGACGCTGCGGTCAGCTGATTTGGCCAAAATGGAGGTGCCTGCGGTCAAACGTGCCCGGATGGGCGGCCGATCTTTCCAACATGTGGCAGCTTGTTTGTGAAACGAGCTCCCACTTTCTCTTCGGAAAGCGAATAACCTTCTGGCTTTTAGGAAGGAGTTGAAGACTTTGCTCTTCACTAAGTAATCATCGTGACTATAGCGTGTCTGCCTTTGGTTTCATGGTTTTCTTCAGGCCTCTTTGCTAAAGCGCCGGGACACCCTTTTGGGGTAGCCGTGCGCTCAAAAAGTACGGCTTAACATTAACATTAACATTAAACTATGCATACATACTGCTCTAGAGATAGAATTTCAGTAGCCAGAGGACATTCTTGTTCGTATTGCAGGAATGCTTGTGTTTTAAAAAAGGATCAGAAACGTATTCAACATTAGTTGCAGCAAGAGAATTAACCCATTGTACCCATCTCGGATGTAAATTTTTAGCATTTGGAATGCTAGCTTTTGTCACTGACACTAAGGCTGGTACAGGAGTTATGACCATAATGCGTTTCCCATGTGCTAGGGCTCTCTCTTTTGATACAACGGTTTGAACTGCTGTCAGAATTTTTTCTGTAGAAGTGAATTTCATTTCTGCTTTTGTGTAAAAATATGATTTGTATGCAATTGGTACTTTTCACCCTCATAAAGGTTAAGTAGGTAAATCCGCATTGACCCGGAATGATTCGGATCACTAAGTTACATATGTTCAAGCGAGTTTGCAAATGTTTAGTTGCTAACATGTCTGTTTGTAGTGAACGCAAAATTTCTGTGAGTTCTTGTTTCCCATTTATTGTTTTAAAATCAGGTTTGATTAATTCGTAGAGAGTTTTAACCCTTTCTGCTTCATTTAGAATGTAAGTTCTTCCAAAATTCAGGAAACCTAGAATCGACTGTAAGTTTTTCAGCGTTTTTGGAGGTTGGAGCAGCGCACACTTTTCTAAAAAGTTGGCTGCCAGGCTTTTGCCTTCACTTGATAGCTCATATCCTAAGAAAAGGACATTGAGATGGGAAATTCTTTATTTTTTAAAATTGAATGTGTACCCTTCAGATGCAAAGCCCAGAATAATGGTGTTCACCCTGTTCAAGTGCTTATCCAGGTCATCGTCTGTCAGATAGATATCATCAACATATGACAATGCCACGTCATTATAAGTTTGTAGTAACTCTGTTACTCTTGCTGAGAATAATCCCGGACTATTCTTGAATCTTTGAGGGAGATGACAGAATTGACGCTGGGTCCCCATTATTGAGAAACCGTTCAAATACCTACTTTCAGGTGTAATGTTTTGACAAAAGAAACCATTTGACATGTCTAATGTGTTTTTGTATTTTTTACGCACATTGTTATTCATTAATGCTGTACTGTGTGCATTTTGCAGAGCTTAGATGTCTGTAATCCAAAACTAGACGATATGTATTGTCTGGTTTGGAGACAGGAAAGAAAGGATTGTTCATTGATGAGGTGCATGTTTCAATCACCCCTTGGTATTCAATTTGATCTAAAATCTACCTGACTTGTTTTTTAGCTTCTTGCTTAACTGGGTACTGGCTTTGTGCAGTTGGTTCATTTTTTAACTGGATTTTGTGGTGAGGTGAATCCTCATCCCATCCTACATGATTTTTGTAAAATGCTCGGGCTTGGGCAACTGCCCATTTCCTGGCATAAGTATATTTTAAATGAATTGGAATATGATTAGAGAAGGCTGGCATAATGATGTCTTCGCCATCTGGGCACTCCCTGACAAATTCTGGTGGCCAGTCGTTTTCTGCTAGAAGTATATCATAACCCTTAGAAAGTCGCTCCCAAAAGAGTGCTTTCACTTTTCTTGGTATGTTTCCCTCCATCCAGAGTGTTATTTCATATAACCTATGTGGAGAACTAACCCTAGTATTTGCAGTTTCAACTTCAATGTCTTCATTCAAGTCCACTGTTTCCAGAAGTCCCTTGAGGTTCTGGGGAGCTAGTGTTACTTCTGCTGCGCTGTCCAGCATTGTCTGAGCCCATTCTCTGTTGTTGATTTGCGTCCTCAAGATCCTCGGCATGTCTGATTTTTAGACCTGCTACTTTCTTTTAGGTGTATTGAGGTTTTGGTTTGTTTCTCTGTACATGTTGATCGTCTTTGGACTTCACGTGTTCTTCTTTGTTGTCTGACCGTCCTCTTCTTTTGGATGTCTGTGACGATATCTGAAAGGTATGAGAGGAATGTGTATCAGTATCTTGATACCTGTCAGGTTTTCTCAAATTATCCCTATTCCTGATTTTATATCTCCTTTTAGAGGTCTCCTTTTGAGGAGACCTACTTCAGGTATGAGAACGCTTCTCATTTAAAGGTTTTTTGCTATTTTCCCACTACTTTTTAGAAGATGTAGGAGTATTTTTAGCAAAGACCTTTACATGACTTTCAGACAGTTTTGGTTTAACTGGTTTCCGACCCAAACTGTCTCTGCCTAATTCTTCATAGGATTTTTCAATTATTCTGAGTAGTTCTTCTGGTTGTTCTGTTACATCAAATTTCCTTAATTTCTGGTGGATCGCCACTAATGCTGCTTCTCCTTTAATATTAGATAATATTATTGATGAGGTGCAATATCAGGGCACCTGTATGTGTTGTGGGGGTGGAGCATGTGGACAGCGGGAGTATCCACATTTCCTTTGGGGTGGAGGGTTTTTGGTTGAGGGTGGGTTATATATTAACAATAACCATGATAGCGGAAAAATGTCAGTGCTCGAAGCAGGACCTGAACCTCTGCTTTATCGACCTGAAGGCGGCCTTCGATAGCGTTGACCGCACGCTATTATGGGCAAAGCTGAAAGCTTGGGCCATTCCCGAGAAAATACTGAGGGGCTACTCCTATTCTAAGCAGATACTTGGACACAAATCAAGTTAGGGGAAGGATCACATCTATCATCGATTGGACTAAAACAGGGTTGCGTTTTAGCACCTTTTAACCTATTCATATCAGACCTCTCGGGAAATTTAAACATGTGTAATGCGCACGCACCGAAACTTGGTAATTTTCATCTTAACCATTTGGCTTAAGCCGATGACATTTTGCTTATGAGCCTAACTAAAGTGGGCCTGTCCAGACTACTTGCAGTAACATCACAATTTTTGACCGCAAATAACCTTACTCTGAATTTATCTAAGACTAAAACTATGTCAATAACTAACCGTCGTACAGTCCAACTTAATATCTTACTTGAGGGAAAATCACTGGAAAGAGTAACAAACTATAAATACTTAGGCTACTACCTAGATGACAAGCTCACTCTGAATGCACAAAAACAATATATGAAGCAGAGAGCCAGAGAATTAACATTCGCACTTAGCTCACTGGCAAAAAATTTGCAAGGCCCCTCGCTGAATTCTCTACTAACAGTGATGGCAAACAAAGTACCTCCAACACTATCCTATGCCAGTATAGCCATGCAGGGCAAGGATGATATTACCTTAAACAGCCTTACTGCAAAAATTTACAAGAAGGTCTTGCAACTCCCACGCTCAGCTTCACCCGCCCAGATGCATTTCGAATTTGGCCTGATGAACGAGACACTGGGAAGACTCTATACAAGCATTAGAGTTTGGTATAGAATTAAAACAAACTCTACAAATAACACCTTGGACAGCTTGTTATGGCAGGAATTAGAAAATCAACATAATTCTGCCGCAAACAAATATCTGTCTGGGGCTCTGGAGCAAACTTGCACGGTAACCTTGTGGGGAAAAAACCTACCATTCACGTCCTTTAAACAGGTTCTAAAAAAAAACGGCGAAATTTCATTAATTAATTACGGATAAAGCCATCTTTGCCGCCCGCTCCCACTCATGGACCCTGATTAACAGTTATAACAATCTCATCCCGGCTACCTACCTTGCATCAACGTACTCCGTATTTATAAAAAAAGGCTGATGGCAGTGAGATTCTGCAAACTACCAACTCTGGATGACGAACCTGTCTGGAAACGCTCGGATGCAAACACCTGTCGACTATGTGGCATTACAAAAGAAGATATAATCCACATTATATGCCACTGCAAAACACTAACCCGGGAGCGAACACTTTTTCTAAAGAACATTTTTAAGGTCAAAGGTCTACGCACCTGTAGATCGGCCATTATTGGTGCCTTAGACTCAACAGACCCAATTCTCAATTGCAAATTGATAAAGTTCTTGATAGCCTTTGAAAAGCGGCTGAAAGCTCTTTATATTTCAAAATAAGATTTTCAGTATTCTTAACTATTTTAACGACGAGCAATCGGATAAAGCTCCGAATCAGCATCATCTTAAATTTTGTATTTTAAACTGTACTAAGTAGAATTTTATTGACTTTATTGTAATGCAAAATTCTCTTTATCTTCATTTTGCTATGGTTTTAATTAACTAAACAATTACGTTTAACAGAGGGTGGGTTACGGGGTCTGAAAAAAATGAGCAGTTTGCTAAACAGAATTTGTGAGATGGTTGAGGAACTTATTGAAAAAAGAATTGCAGTATGTGGAGCTTTTCTTAAAGAATGTTTCCCTTTTTTTCATAAATGAGTGATTGTCTAATCCTTTCTGTGAATGGAAATGACATAGACGTAAATACGGGGGATTGATTAGGTGGTTGGTTACTTTAAAACCTCAAAGTCTTTTTTTACAGGACACTCATCTGAAATCAAATACCCCAAAATGTTATATCCCGGGAATGTTTTCAACATTTTTTTTCGCTTCAGTGGGGGTTGCAATGCGGTGGGTGGCGATTTATTTTTCTCGTGAGTTCATCCGGGTGTTTCTCCAGGAACAAAGATATCCTCAAGGGAGGTGGATTTGGGTACAAGTGTAATTAAATAGGCAGATTCTGAATTTTGTTAATTAGTACGGTCCAATATTTGATGATGAATCCTCATTACTTTCGCTACATAATTTGCTATTAGGGGTAACGAGTCAAATTGTTTTTGGGGGGCGGTTTTAATTATATTCAGGATTTGAAGTTAGATACTTCCAATACTATTGAAACCTAAAACAAAGAAACTCTTTGATGCATTGATAGATGATTTCCAGTTAATTGATTCTTGGCGATTTTTAAATCGAACTGATCAGAAATATGCTTGTTTTTCACGCCAACATCAAACTGCATCTCGTATAGATTATCTATTGCTATCATGCTCTTTGAGTTTCAGTGATGCCAATATTGGTGCTAATGCCTTTTCTGATCTTATATGAAAGTATGTATAGAACTGGGTCTTGGCAGAAGGGTCAGGTCCAAGTGGCAGATGGACCGGCTCCTTCTGCAGCACCCAGTGTGGATCAACGAATTCAGAGACTGGATAAAAGAATACTTCTCCATCAATGAAGGGACCGCCGATATGTTTTCAGTCTTTATGAAGATATGGGCTTTGCGTCTTACTCCCGCAGCTAAGGAAGTAATTCATGAGGATCAGACTGGGTTTATTGTGGGCCGAATGATGTCAACTAAAGCTCGCTTTTTGACTCAAGCTCTGGATTTTTTAAATGTAAATAATACCCCTGCTTGTATCATGATGGTAGACGCAGAAAAAGCCTTTGATTTAGTTAATTGAGATTCATTATTTTACGCACTTTTTAGGTTTGGGTTTCCATCATCTTTAATAACTTTGATTGAAAATATTTATCAGGGGGCACAGGCGCAGATTATAATAATGGGGATCAAGCTTGCCTAATAAAGGTAAATCAGGGAACTAGGCAAGGCTGCCGCTTATCACCTCTTTTGTTTACATTTTTTTAACCGCTTGCGATTAGAATACAAATGAATAGCAATATTAGAGCCCCTATTGAAGGGATGGCAAAACTGAAAATTTTTGCAGATGATGCCAGTTTATATTTAGATCCTGAAAAATTAAATATCCAGTCTACTATGGTGGAATTTCGGTAATTTGAGCATATAGGGGTTTATAATATAAATCCCTCTAAAACAGAAATTTTTATGTTAAATTCCAAGTTGAGTTGTCTTCCAGATGAATTAAAACACCAGGCAATGAAAACTGAGCCCATCAGATATTTGGGGATATATGTCACAGCTTATCATAGGGACCTATTTAAGAATAATTATGATATCACAAGCATCAAGATCCAAAATCTCCTGAATAAATGGTCCAATCTTCCCCTGACATTGATAGGACAAGTGGCACTAATCAAGATGTCTATTTTACCGCTTTTGATTTTCTTGTTTACAAATATCCCGATTAAAGTTAATGTTATTTTTTTAAACAAATTGATGCTATGATTAGAACTTTTGTGTGGAATAAAAAGATTGCTGGAGTGAGGCTCCCGATTTTGCAATTAGATACTAAGCTCGGTGGGCTTGCACTCCTGAATATTCGATTATATTATGAAGCAGCATTATTTGACTATATAGCATGTCTGTTGTCTAAACCTTATCAAATGGATATTTTTTCATCAACAATGACAATACCTACATTTGGGAAATGGATGAATAAAATGCAATGTACAAAGTGTTTTGAAGAGGCTTATGCTAAGCGGGTGGGGGCAACAAAGAAATTTTCAGGGTCTGGGATCCTTTTTCCTGACTGATTAATTTTTGTTTGCCTTATGTGTTTAATTAAGATGGGAAGTGCTTTCATTGTAAAATATTTTGTTTCTCTTTGTTTTTTCTTACAACGTGTAAATACTAGATGTTTCCTGATGGTGCTGCTCAATAAAAATAAATTAAAAAAGAGACCTGGCTAACATTTTTCAGTAATTTCATACCCAAATTTAAAGCAGGCTCTGACCCGTATTAGTTTTGAATCCGTTTCAGGACGTCAGGTATTACCGCCATAGATGGAACACCATGGGTTTTAGTATAGATTGCAGCGAAGACTGTACCCCAAGTGGCGCAGTCCTCCAGATGTGGTGTGATCCCCATTGGTAAACAGATTGTTAAAATTCTGTGTTTCTCATGAGGGCTAGTATTAGGAAATACTGCTGTTATTTGAGTATTTTTTTGAGCTATCCAGAATGGAATTTGTTCACTTTTTGCGGGTAATTTACCCATGACTGTGTGTAAAGTCTGTGGTGTAATTTTTAGTGTATTCCCTTGGTAAGAGGTTTGTTGTGGAATAACTATTGGAGGTTGGACTCTGAGAGTCTGTAAGACATATTAGACTCATTGTAGATTTAGATTATTTCTTTGATTGAGTGACTAATTCTACGTCTGACATGTCATCAATGTCAGGATGTGGTGTATAGCCGGCTAAAACCGGCCATGTTGCTCCTTGTTTACCTAGTGGACCGAGCATTGTAATAGGATTTAAATGTTTTAGAGCACCTTAAAACCAGAGCTCATACTCATGGTATGTGAGTGGAATTTCAATATCCTCAAAAGGAATATATCCCTCTGGTGGATCACCTTCTTTGTAGAAGTGAAACATATGTGTTACTGGATTTGATTCAGGGAATACTATCCATGAGTAGAATACCTCTGTCTGGTGATATTCATGTGCCACTATCACGAAAACTTCTCTACCACCTCTTGATGTTAGGCCATGTTTTATAAGTTTTAGGTTGATGGCTGTCCTTAAATTTAGAGGAATGATTATAGCATTCTTGTTGGTTTCTTGGAAACCTATTAAGTAAAAAGTTGCTTCTACTGGATCAGCCGCAGCTCCACCGGTTTCTGTGTTGTTGGCTTCATCGGCCATTGTTCAATGAAAGTTGCAGAGCAAGTTTCAAGTGAACAAAGATAAGGTGCACAATATTTTGGAACACTGTATCCTTCAAAGTTGAACAAACCAAAAAGCTAATACATAGGAATTTTTCCTACTCAGCTATGGTGGATATTATCCCTTACCCACTCCAATGTCTATTGGAGTATTACAAGTAAAGGGGACTTTCCATTTCGCAACAAAAGCATGGACATCGATCCAGGATAGATTTTTTCTTGACATCTACCACCATAAAAAAATTAGTTAAGAAAATTGCCCATTTACCGGAACACCTTTCAGATCACTCAGCATTTTTTTTACAATTAGAGCTTAGAGCCAAATCCCAAGAGAGGCGCTGGACTTTAAACCAATCTCTTTTCTTTGAATCGTCAGTTGTCATGAATGTGATAAATCAAACAAAATAGTTTATTTTTTTAACCTCAACACGGCCCACATAAACAAGGTCTAGGACACGTATAAGGCACTCCTTAGAGGCATACTAATTAGCCACAATGTGGTAGAAAACAAGAAAAGGAAAAAGGAACTTTCCTTTTTAGAAGACCAGATAAAAGAATCTTAAGGGTAGCGATCTGAAACCTCAAAGGTTAAATTGAAGCCCATATTAGAAGCAGATCTTGCTAAGGCAGGCTAAGGCAAAACTAGTTGACTATTTAGAACTTAGAGTAAAAAAGAGATGGGAAGCGAGTAGACTAGCTAATTACGAATATGGGGAGGGTAGTGGCAAACTATTGGCCTGAAAGGCCAAAACAGACAGAAACAGGAATTTGAAAAACCAAGACATGGGTGATATTATCACTGAAGACAGAGCCATAGAGCAGGAATTCGTCCATTGTTTCAGGACCTATATACAGAGGACATATTCCCAAACAAAGATCAGACAGACGCGTTTTTAGTGATATAGATATGCCCTTGCTAAGCGACAAAAACAAAGAGGAACTATCGGCTCCCATTACCCGGAAAGAAGTTTATAGCTCAATTAGGAATTTCAAAAAGGGTAAGGCGGCCGCCTCGGATGCCATCCCTAATGAGATTTATATTCTGCTGAGGGAAGTCTACACCCCAATTCTGTTGGATCTCTTCAAATCCGCATAGGTTTTAAAACTGGACACCCCACCTTCCTGGGATTTGGCAACCATAATCATTCTTCTCAAACCCAATAAATACCCCAGAGAATGTGAATCATACAGACCAATATCGCTGCTTAACAGTGACTACAAAATATATACACCGATTCTCAATAAAAGGCTGGAGCGAATGGTTGAGTCACTAATCCATAATGACCAGAAGGGTTTCATGAAGGGGAGGTATTTAGAGGATCTGACGCATGAATTAATCGGAGCCATTGATCTAGCTATAGAGTGTGAAAAACCCTTGTCTATAATAACTTGTGATGCGGCGGAAGCTTTTGACAGGGTCAGCTGGCCCCTTTTATTTGAGGTAATCCAGCGTTTTAATATCGGGGAAGTATTTGGGTCAGCAATTAGGACCTTTTAAAGAAACCCTATAGCTCGGGTTTTTGTAAATCGATCTCTTTCTGAGTACAAATAAGCAGAGGATCTAGACAGGGCTGTCTACTTTTCAATATCCTCTTCAATTTACATATTGAGTAACTAGCCATTAAGCTGAGAGCATGTAAAAATATATGTCCATTCACTTGTAACAATTGGGGAAAAAAAGGTCTCTACTCCAATGACTTAATGATTTTTACAACCCACCTCGACTCGGTAATATCCCCTATTTAGGAACATTTTGATGAAATTGGTAAATTATCAGGATATGCAATAAATCCCTCCAAAACATAGATCATGCAGTGGAATAGCAGTTTCAAGAGTGACCTCATTAAGAAAAAGATAAGCTATTTAGGGATTGAGATGGTCCAAAATCTGGATACTGTAGCAAAAGTGAATTTTGACTCAGTAATATCCAAAATTAGAAAACAACTGCAGCAGTGGGGCTCTTTACCATTATCTTTTTGGGGAAATCAAATTTACTGAAGATGTCTATTCTACCCAATTATACTTTCATTTTTAATACCTTTCGGTTAGAATTAAAGATTGAGTGGATTAAAAAAGTTCAAGGTCTTTTTAATAGTTTCATTTGGAGAAATAAAAGGACGAGAATTGCATGGAGGGAATGTAGGGAGAAAAAGGAAAACGGGGACATAGCAAGCCCAGACCTCCTACATTATCAGAGAGTCTTTCAATTGAAATTTTTTCGACAGTTATTAAAGGACTTAAATAACATCACTCCCTTGTTTTGTGCCCTGACGTATGGACCACCAGACATATCTGTTCACTTTCTCTATAAGTTTGGAGATCCTAAATTCTTAAAGCCTCTTAAATGCGCCTGTATATTGTGGTAGCACATCAGGAAGATCCTGCAGATTCCATATTATAGCTGCCACACCCCAATATGGAGTTCTCCTGGTACCCCTGAATGTTACATAAGAATAAGGCTGTAGCCGAAACGCGCCATGTTACGGCTGTCGAGATGAATTAAACTTTTTGAGAAAAAGCCAACACCCCAGTGAGTGCTTCATTCACCCTGACGGGAGGAGGAGGGAGCATTCATTTGAAAAAGCGGTTGTGCATTTCCGCGCCAGATTACCAGTTTGTGAGTGCACCGAAGATAAGTGCAGAGGAGCTTTTCATATTTTTATATATATATATATATATATATATATATATATATATATATATATATATATATATATATATATATACACATTACCTACTGGTGGTTGCCAGTAGGTAGTTATAGTTAGGACCTAGTTTCCATAGGAATTCTGCAACATTCTATTTGGAATAACTTTGGCGCCGGTCGACGAATCTTCACGTAATTCTCCAAGAAAATTTCCCTGAAATTTCCCAAGAAAACTTTCCCTGAAAGTTTGGGGGTGATTCGTGATGTGGGGGCTAAGAAAAAAGGGGGGTCCCAAAACATGTTTGAGCCAGGGGGCTGCGTTGCAGAGAGGAGTAAAAAGGGACGTGGCCTTATTAAACCTCTCTGCAACGCAGCCCCCTAGCACATACTGGAGGTTCCTGGTGGGATAGTTGGCCCCCAGGGACCTCCATTATGCAAGGGGAATTAGTTCCCCCGCTGCAAACGCGCCAGGGGGCTGCGTTGCAGAGAGGTGTAATGAGGCCATGCACCTTTTTACAACTCTCTGCAACGCAGCCCTCTGGCGCATACTAAAGATTCCTGGTGGGCTACTTGACCCCCAGGGACCCCCAGTATGCAAGGGGTCTTAATTCCCTAACTTTGAACGCGCTACGGGCGCGTTTGCACAGTGGTGAAGGTAGGGGGCGGCGCTTGAGGTGATGTGAGTGCAAACATGCCCTGTGGCGCATTTTAAGTTGGGGAATTAATTCCTCTTCAATCAAGAGGTCCTCTAGAGGGCAACTAGTACAGCAGGTATCTCCAGTAAGCGCCACGGAGCTGTGTTGCAGAGTGTTGTAAAAAGGGGGCATGCCCTCTAAACACCTCTCTGCAACACAGCTCCCTGGTGAATACTGGAGGTACCTGGTGGGCTAGTTGGCTCACAGGGGACCTCCGAATTGAAGAGGAATTTATTCCCCAACCTAAAACGTGCCACAGGGCGTGTTTGCACACATGTTACCTCAGGCCCTTCCTTTACTATTGAGCAAAATATTCCTCTAAAATCAGCCGAACTACGAATTCCGATTTACTCACCTGTTATCACAAGAGACGTCAATGTTGCATCTTTGAGCGCACTACTGATCCTGAAAAGTAATTCTAACCATACTTACAGTAACTTGAATTTCCTTCCATATGCTAACATTGACTGGTTTCACTTGAAAAATGTTCCAAGTGTGGAGTTTGGGAACTTAAATATATTGGTTTAAAATCAGCCGAACTATTAATTCTGATTTACTCACCTGTTATCAGGAGAGACCTCAGTGCTGCATCTTTCAGCCCACTACTTGAATTTCCTTCCATAGGCTAACATTGACTGGTTACACTTGGAAGTTTTTCTAAGTGTGGAGTTTTGGAACATTAACAAATTCCTCTAAAATCAGCCAAACTACGAATTCCAATTTACTCACCTGTTATCAGGAGAGACCTTAGTGCTGCATCTTTCAGCCCACTACTGATCCTGAAAAGTAATTCTAACCATACTTACAGTAACTTGAATTTCCTTCTATAGGCTAACATTGACTGGTTTCACTTGGAAATTTTTCTAAGTGTGGAGTTTTGGAACTTAAAAAAATTCCTCAAAAATCAGCCAAACTACGAATTCCTACTTACTCACCTGTTATCAGGAGAGACCTCAGTGCTGCATCTTTCAGCCCACTACTGATCCTGAAAAGTAATTCTAATTGTAGTTACAGTAACTTGAATTTCCTTCCATAGGCTAACATTGACTGGTTTCACTTGGAAATTTATCTAAGTGTGAAGTTTTGGAACTTTAAAAAATTCCTCTAAAATCAGCCAAACTACGAATTCCAATTGACTCACCTGTTATCAGAAGAAACCTCAGTGCTGAATCTTTCAGCACACTACTGATCCTGAAAGGTAATTCTAATCGTAGTTACAGTAACTTGAATGTCCTTCCATAGGCTAACATTGACTGGTCTCACTTGGAAATTTTTCTAGGTGTGGAATTTTGGAACTTAAAAAAATTCCTCAAAAATCAGCCGAACTACGAATTCCGATTAACTCACCTGTTATCTGGAGAGACCTCAGTGCTGCATCTTTCAGCTCACTACTGTTCCTGAAAAATACATTTATCTGTACTTACCAGTAACTTGAATTTCCTTCCATAAGATTTCTTTGCCTGCTATATAAAAGATATATACATAAAAAAATATAAAACAAAATAAAAATATTACAATTTCAATATTTTTTAAAACATTTTTTTCAATTTATATTAAAAATATGTAATGTAATTTAAAAATAAAATATCTAAAAATACATATTTTAAAACAATGTAGTACATTAGTATAAAAAAATAACAATTAATACATTTAAAAATGATCATTTACAAAACCTTTGAAATTCACTGAAAAAAACATAGGTTTCAGCCATGTTATAGTTAGGAATTAGCATTTAAAAAACCTTAGAAATTCACTGAAAAAACCATAGGTTTAAGCCACGTTATAATTAGGAATCAGCATTTAAAAAACCTTAGAAATTCACTGAAAAAACCATAGGTTTCACACATGTTATAGTTAGCTGGACATTTCACTCATACAAAACAATTGAAATTCCCCCGTTATAGTTAGTTCAGCTAACTATAACTTGCGTGCCCGCAATGCACTGCTGATGACATCACATATTACATCACTCATGACATGGTCAGTGACATCACTCATGACATCACTGATGACATCTCAAATGACATCACTGATGACATCATCCTTGTGAAAGAGTGGCAGACCTCCTCTCAGCGTAATATACCCCTTGATACACACATTCAAAAATAGAAACTAAAAATTTCAAAACAATGGAGGTACCAATACCAGTTACAGCAACCTATTCAGTAATTCCAAAATCTACATACACATCCACTCATTCACCAACAGTTCTATATAGTCACTCATACATGTACTCACTCATCATATGTACTCATACACCTATACATCCTGTTACACAAGGATACTCATCCATAGAGTTACTCACACACATACTCACACATGCAAATAAACTATCAAACATCCATTTACTTGCATATACAGCTATACAGAAACCACTACACTTATTTCTACAGACACGTACACATACTTACTCTCTTAAACAATCACTTATAGAAACACATACTTATTTATACAGGAGCTCTTCCAATCTCTCACGCTCACATATACTCCTTTATATACATCAATACTCACATATACTATTTTAAAACATATGTACTTACTCATAAAGATACTATTGAGACAGTCATTCACTCATTAACACACATATACACACACTCATCCACCCATACAGTACTGCACACATGCTGTCTTCAAAAACATACAAACAGTGAGTCACTCATTCATGCATCTATATGCTAAGTAATATCCCCCACCGAACCATACAGACACTCATACTGATACTCAAAAAACAAACTAATAACCCATATCCACACTCATGTAGCTACTCACCAACCCATGCAGCCACTTATACACAACGTGACACACTGATACAGATATTTAAATATTTAAACATTACTCGTTAATACATGTATTCACTAAGATACAATTAATAATTCAGTTATACAATCAATTTTACAAAAAACCCCATCTATTTAGACACTTTTTTACACATTTATTCTTCCGTCGACCTTTAGATATACATATATAAAAATATGTATTTTTCAGAAAGACACACATTCACTGGATGATGTCATCAGTGATGTAATTTGAGATGTCATCAGTGATGTCATGAGTGATGTCACTGACCATGTCATGAGTGATGTAATATGTGACGTTATCAGCAGGGCATTGCGGGCGCGCGAGTTATAGTTAGCTGAACTAACTATAACCAGAGAATTTCAATGGTTTTGTATGAGTGAAATGTCCAGCTAACTATAACATGTTTGAAACCTATGGTTTTTTGTGAATTTCTAAGGTTTTTTAAATGCTGATTCCTAACTATAACGTGGCTGAATCCTATGTTTTTTTCAGTGAATATATATATATATATATAATCAAAGGTTCCTTTCGATAATAAGGACGCCACTCCGACACTAGAAGGTTAACAAACCATTTAATTCAAGCAGCTGTACACGAAGGCTAGTTATTCACAAACACCCAACGCGTTTCAAAGCAAACATGCTTCTCCTTCAGGGGCTTTTGTATTTCGGACTGGACTGTTCCCATGGGGCACAGGGTCAGAGCTGATTTGCATATCGCCATTGTCTAACCCAGGGTGATGTGGAGTGCAAAAAAGCGATGGATTTGGGCCCAGATCTTTGGACTGGGATGAATGTGTGACATTGGTCCACATTCGGTCCATCACCTGTTTTGTTTGCAAAGTCTCCTTCAGGGGCAGGCAGCAAGTGACGAAAAAACTGCAACCGTCACTTTCCATTATGTATGCTCTCTCCGGTGAGGCATACTGGTAGTTGCAGTTCGAATCAGCCCCCTCAGTGGGGTCCGTACATGTGCCATAATTAATTTACTGCTTTTTGCCATTTTTAAACAGCCCTCCAGTGGGCCCGAGTCCGGCATGCAGCTGCCAATTTCAGGCTTCTTGTGCGCTGTTTCCCGGCTGAACATGTACAGCCAAGCAGACCCGATTTCATTGACTCGGGCCGTGCATCCTCTGCGGCTGAGGCCGCCACATTACATAACATCAAAGGTTCCTCTTGATCATAAGGACGCCACTCCGACACTAGAAGGTTAACAAACCATTTAATTCAAGCAGCTGTACATGAAGGGTAGTTATTCACAAATTCCCAACGCGTTTCAAAGCAGACATGATTCTTCTTCAGGGGAAGGAAGCAAGTGACGAAAGAGCTGCCACCATCACTTTCCATTATGTGTGCTCTCTCCGGTGAGGCATACTGGTAGTTGCAGTTCGAATCAGCCCCCGGGTGGTTTTCTATTGTACATCAAGTGCCATTTTTTAAATTTAAATTTTCGTATGAACTTGAAAATGTCAACTCTGGTATTTGAATAATTGAACAGTTCAGCCGAGCAAAAATACACTCCTAAACAGAGGGTTGATTTTTCAGAGTCGCTTAATAATCTAGTAGAAAGATTAATGATGGTTCGATTTACCGTTTCAGTATCCATTATTGTTTGCCTTTTCTGTAGCCACCACGTTTGTTTCCCATGGGCTTTTTGTTTGTTGCTTCGTTGTTTGACTTTGAGACGTCTTCTTTTGGAATGCCCCTGCCTCTTGGTCTTCCTCTGGCTCGGTCTCGAGCCTGCACCCTCTCTTGTGTTGTATTTCTGACTTGCGCTTGTTCTTTCGCTCGTCGGGACCTGAGGACCCTGAATTCGTCTAAAAAAGTGGCTTGTTTTTTGGTTATTACTATATCAGATACAGAGCTTACTGTTTAAATGGACCCCTCTGTGTCAGAATCACTTGTTGGTAACTGTTCTTGTTGATCTTCCCCTAATCTTTTTGTAGATGGTACCTCACTTGTATTGGTTTCCTGTTTATATAAATGATAATATTTGGGGCTATACGTCAGGATTCTGCCACTTTCGTAGTCCCCACAATCTCTGTGCAGTTTACGTTGTTTGTGTCAGGATCGTGGGTTCTGTGACCAGTAAGGTGCCTGAAAAGTCTCACAAAGTTCGATATGCAAAGAAGTATTTGCGTTGAACAAAGAATAATATCATCTCAAGCCTCATGTTTAGACAGTGTATGCACTGGTTATTTGACTCTGCTCAACATGGATGCCAAGGGGTCAGTGATCGGTGTTCAGCGGCTGCGGTCTAGTGGTTGAAGTCGCGCGACTTCAGAACCGATAAACATTTCTGATTAATTCTAACCTGTGCACGTCAACTGATTGCGTACCATGAAGCGTGCGCATAATTTGAAGTCTGCATTCTGAGGTATTTTGAAGCTTAGTATAGAAAATAAAGAGGAAATTCTCTTGAACGCCACAAGAACCTACAAGAAGCTGTGTCGCATGCACATCGTGGGAGCACCTGTAATTTCAGCGACTTAGCGCCGCAGTGAAGATAGTGTGTCGACTGAGTTGCTGCGTTTGGCGAGAGTATTTCAGGTATTTCTTGGACATAGTTTAATGGGCTGCAGTTGCAGACTTTCAGCCACAAGCAAAGACTTTACAAAATCATACTCAAACTCTATATGTATGTAGCTTAAGAATTATTCAATCTTTTTGGAACTTGTCAATGTCAGTTGAAAAATCAAGTTGACCTTGGAAGCTCAGGGTCTACAGTCAGCTACATCTATAAATAACATAGGGGTGAGTTTCCATATATAAAAAATACTTAAGTGAGTATAGAGCTTCCGTTTGGGAATAGGAATAACGATATTGTGTATTTACAGATACTGCGACAGGCTAAATACAAGCTCAACATTTATATGCAGCATTCCTGAGAGGGAGGATTAGGCCCGGGTAAAAAAGGTACTATTGGTGGAAATAAGAAAAGTTTAGAGTATTTAAAACTGTAAAGAGTGTGGGCTAAGGTTTGTCGTTTATGCAGGTGCCGAGCAACTACACCAAAAAGCTGACACTGAAGAAAAGAGAATGGAGGTTATCTGACCGGGCAGTCTCTCTCTCTCTCTATCCACTTCCCCTTTCCCTCACGCTTCAGTGGCCGTCACAAGGTATTCTGGAGGCACCTGAGGTGGGGGGGCATTGGGAGCATCGTCGGCTTCGATGGTCCAGGTGTGAGCCTTCTGACAGATTGAAGTGCCTATTTTTCCATCCAAGCCACAAGGGTGGAGGGGTTTGACTTTAATGAATTTTAAATGGGTTACAGAGTCAACTAACCCAGTCAGCTGAAGATAATAGGGCTTTGAGAGAAGAGGTAAAAAGGTTCCAACATGAGAATCAAATAATCAGGACCAGAATGGAGGAACTTTTGGCAGGAAGTTCCTCAGCATCTGTTTGGGGTTCAGCTGCAGAGGCAGCAACTCAGGTAGTTCATTCTGTGGCCCCTGTGTTTCCATTAGCTAATCCGGAAAGGTTTGGGGGGGACCCTCATAAGGCCCAAATATTTATGACGCAGTGCTCATTACACTTTTTGTGCAGACCCGTGGTATTTAAGGATAATAAGGTGAAGGTTTTGTTCATGCTGTCCTACATGAGCGGTGATGCGGCCGCATGGTCAATGCCTTTGATAGCTCGAGATGACCCAGCACTATATAATTTTGATGTGTTTAAAAAAAATTCTACGAATTTTTGACAGAAGAACCGCTGAACAGGCTACGGATAATGAATTATTGAATTTGAAGCAAGGCAACCGGGAGTTAATTGCATACATTGCCCAGTTTAATAAGTTAATTGTCGAAACAGAGTGGCCAGAAAGCAAACGTTCTGCTATATTCTACTGTGGTCTGAGGGATGAGTTGAAAGATGCTTTGGCACAGATTCCAAGGAGACCTAGCGAGATATCAGAATTAATTGATTTAGTGTTACAACTTGAACACAGGCTTTCGGAAAGGAAGTCAGAGAAGAAGAAGGATTTTCAAAACTATTTTCCCTGATTGGACCGCGCGAAAACGGAACATTCCAGAACAGACAACGGTCTGGAGAAGAACCGATGCAGATTGGGTCAATCAGAGGTCCATTGTCCAAGAAAGAGAAAGAGAAAAGACGAGCTAACAACCTGTGTCTCTATTGAGGAGTCTCTGGTCATTTTGTGAAAGACTGCCTTAAAAAACCCAAAGAGTTGTACTGGTGGGAAAGGCGGTGGATTCAACTCCAGAAATGCAACAATTGATAAACACACTTCAATCGGCTGCACCACACCTAACGGTGTCGTTTGTCGTAAGGTTTGGAAACAATGAGGTCAAAGGAGTATCCTTCATTATTGACTCTGGGGCAACCGGAAATTTTTGTGAACTACAATATGCCAAGGAGATGGGTATTCAAGCTATTAAGAAAAGACACTGCGAAGTGGTAAAAGCTGTTGATGGCACCAACCTTACATCAGGACCTATCACGGAAGAAACTGAAACATTGGAGTTGGTGGGTCTACAAGGTCATCGTGAATTTCTCAGATTTAACTTAATTGATGCTCCGCAGTTCCAGCTGATTTTGGGATTACCATGGTTAACGGAGCACAATCCAAAAATCTATTGGGAAAGACGAACTGTGGAGATGACTTCGGAGTACTGTCAAAGGAATTGTAAATTGACTTGCAGTCAGAAAACCGTGGGTTCTCCAGCTTCGGAATTGGCCCAACTCAACAATCGAGTGTGTGTTCTGAAGACAAATGAAATGCCTAAGGAATACCAAGACTTGGCTAGCGTTTTGATAAAGTTAACGCAGAAAAGCTCCCGCCACACTGGGAGTATGACTGCAAGATTGAGTTAGAACCCGGCGCCAAGTTGCCGTGCAGTCGGATATATGCCCTCACGGAAGCAGAAAATCAGTACCTCAAACTATATTTGGATGAATATTTGAAGATTGGATTCATACGACCCTCACAATCGCCCCTGTTTTTTCGGCCTAAGAAGGACGGCACCCTGCGCTCCTGCATTGACTACAGGGCTCTAAGTCTGGCGACCATCAAGAACCGGAACCCGTTGCCTCTCATTTTCCAGTTACTAGATCAAGTGAAAGGAGCTAAGGTGTATACAAAGTTGGACCTCCGGGATGCGTACCATATGGTGAGAGTTGCTGAGGGGGATGAGTGGAAGATGGCGTTTCGCACGAAATACGGTCTTTATGAGTATCAGGTGATGCCGTTTGGGTTGAGCAATGCTCCCGCGGCATTTCAATACTTTGTAAACGACGTGCTGAGATAGTTTTTGGATCAAGTGGCAGTCGTCTATATAGATGACATAAGAATCTTTTCAGATTGCATCGAGAATCACGTCTCTCATGTGCGAGCCATTTTGAAAAAGTTATTGGATAATCACTTGTACTTAAAGCTGGAGAAGTGTTTGTTCCATGTTGCACAAGTGGAATTTTTGGGGGTTCATACTGTCGGCTGATGGTGTAGCAATGGATCCTTCAAAGGTACAAGTCATTCAGGAATGGTCATCTCCGAGAAATATCAAGGAAATTCAAAGCTTCATTGATTTTTCCAATTTTTATAGAAGGTTCATTCCAGATTTTTTCTGTAAAGGTCCATCCAATCACTCAATTGTTAAAAAAAGGGAAGTTTTTCCATTGGTCAGAGGAGGCAGAAGACGCATTTCAACTTCTAAAGAGAGCTTTTGTTACGGCACCAGTGTTGATGCATCCAGATCCAGAACAAGCCTTTTTCGTGGAAACCGATGCTTCAGATTTCGCTACTGGGGGAATCTTGTCTCAAAGAGATAAGTTGACTGGGCAACTTCACCCGGTGGCTTTCCGTTCAAGAAAACGGTCTGAGAGGGAGTTCAACTATACAATTGTGGATAAAGAGCTGCTCGTAGTAAAAGAAGCATTCCAAGATTGGCGTCATTATTTACTGGGAGCCAAACACAAAGTCACGGTGTACACCGATCACCGAAATTTACAATTTTTGAAGTCTGCCAAAACTCTTTTGCCTCGTCAACTAAGGTGCTCACTGTATTTTTCAGAATTTGATTTTGTCATAACCTACAAGCCGGGAGTGAAGAATGGGAAGGCTGATGCTTTATCCCGAATGAACTCATCTGAGGATAAAAGAATTCCATTTGATGAACCAATCGTTCCATTGGAGAAAATTGTGGGAGTGATCTGCCTGGAGGATTTTGCCAAGGTGATTCGAGAGCGTTGTCCCCTTCAGGAACTGGAAAGCTGGGCGCCAGATGATGATCGGAAATCTATCAGAAACTCTCTGCCATACTACAACGAGGCTTTATTTCTAGCTACATTAGAACTTCAAGACAAGGCGTTGGAAAGCTGTCATGATGATACACTGGCGGGTCACAAAGGCATCAGAACGACTTTAGAACTGCTTCAGAGGCATTTTTGGTGGCCAAATATGGCGGCTTGCGTGGGACAGTATGTCGCAACCTGTGAATCATGCATTAAGGGGAAAACACCTAGACAGGCCCCCCAGGGACTATTGCAGCCTTTACCAAATGCCCCAGGCCCTTGGCACACTGCATCTTTAGATCTGATTGTATATCTTTCCCGCAGTCAGGGTTACACTGCTATTTTGGTCTTAGTAGATTTGTTTTCCAAAATGAGTCACTTTGTTCCATTAGAAAGAGTTCCAACAGCTCCACAGTTGGGTAAATTGTTTAATAAGCATGTGTTCCGTAGTCATGGGATTCCCCAAATTATCATTTCTGATAGGGAGGCTCAGTTTGTATCCAAGTTTTGGAAAAGTTATATGCACAGTCTGGGTATAGACACTCGATTCTCGACCAGTTTCCATCCTGAGACAGATGAGCAGACAGAGCGTGTGAATCAAGAATTGGAACAATATCTGAGATTATATTTGCTGGAGCAGGGGGTAGACTGGTCCGATCTGTTGTGGTCTGCAGAGTTTGCATATAATAACGCTATCCATGCCTTTACGGGTTTTACCCCGTTCTATTTGAATTATGGTCAACACCATAATCTCAGGATAGGTAAGATACCTCAAGAAATCCCTACTGTGGTTGATTGGATAGCTGAAATCACAAAATCTTATAGACAAGCTCAAGCTAACCTCGCTAAAGCAAAGTTGTCATACAAGCGACAAGCAGACAAAAAGAGAAGAGTGGGGGCTAGTTTTGAGGTGGGGGATCAGGCATGGTTGTCCACTAAACACCTTAGATTTAAAGGATGCAGGAAGTTTCAGCCTAGGTTCATTTGGCCATTCAAGGTGCAAAAGAAAATAAACCCTTTGGTGGCACAATTGCAACTTCCTAAAACTCTAAAAATACACCCAGTTTTTCATGTATCATTATTTAAAAGGAATCCTCCCAACGTTAGATTAAAAGGCAAACCAACCTCTGTTAGCATTGAATCAGGAGAGGAATTTGAGGTTAGCAGAATCTTAGATTCCAAAATTACTAGAAACAAATTGTACTATTTAGTGGAATGGAAGGATTATGGACCAGAGGTTCATGGGAGCCTTCCACTAATGTCCATGCATCCAGACTGGTCAAACAGTTTCACAAGAGTTATCCTACAAAACCAAAATTGGGAGGACTCATTCTGGAGAGGGGTACTGTCAGGATCGTGGGTTCTGTGACCAGTAAGTTGCCTGAAAAGTGTCACAAAGTTCGATATGCAAAGAAGCATTTGCGTTGGAGAAAGAATCATATCGTCTCTAGCCTCATGTTTAGACAGTGTATGCACTGGTTATTTGACTCTGCTCAACATGGATGCCAAGGGATCAGTGATCAGTGTTCAGTGGCTGCGGTCTAGTGGTTGAAGTCGCGCAACTTCAGAATCGATAAACACCGCTGATTAATTCTAACCTGCACACTTCAACTGACTTCGCACCATGAAGCGTGCGCATAATTTGAAGTCCGCATTCTGAGGTATTTTGAAGCTTAGTTTAGAAAATAAAGAGGAAATTCTCTTGAACGCCACAAGAACCTACAAGTAGCTGTATCGCATGCACATCGTGGGAGCACCTCTAATTTCAGCGACTTAGCGCCGCAGTGAAGATAGTGTGTCGACTGAGTTGCTGCGTTTGGCGAGAGTATTTCAGGTATTTCTTGGACATAGTTTAATGGGCTGCAGTTGCAGACTTTCAGCCACAAGCAAAGACTTTACAAAATCATACTCAAACTCTATATGTATATAGCTTAAGAATTATTCAATCTTTTTGAAACTTGTCAATGCCAGTTGAAAAATCAAGTTGACCTAGGAAGCTCAGGGTCTACAGTCAGCGACATCTACAAATAACATAGGGGTGAGTTTCCATATATAAAAAATACTTAAGTGAGTATAGAGCTTCCGTCTGTGAATAGGAATAACAATATTGTATATTTACAGATACTGCGACAGGCTAAATACAAGCTCAACATTTATATGCAGCATTCCTGAGAGGGAGGATTAAGCCAGGGTAAAAAAGGTAATATTGGTGGAAATAAGAAAAGTTTAGAGTATTTAAAACTTTAAAGAGTGTGGGCTAAGGTTTGTCGTTTATGCAGGTGCCGAGCGACTACACCAAGTAGCTGACACCGAAGAAAAGAGAACGGAGGTTATCTGACCAGGCAGTCTCTCTCTCTCTCTATCCACTTCCCCTTTAACTCACACTTCAGGGGCCACCACAAGGTATTCTGGAGGCACCTGAGGTGCGGCGAAATTGGGAGCATTGTCAGCTTTGATGGTCCAGGTGTGAGCCTTCTGACAGTTTGGGGTATTTTATATCATCTTCGTATTTTTTCATTCTTATTTTAATTTCTTCCCGGAATTTGGATATTTTATCTCCTTCGGAACTTTTTTCGAATTCTTCTTCGATTTCTTTTAACTCCAGAAGGATTTTTTCATGATCTTCCCAAGCGTATTTAATTAAAATACAGAGCATGTTTTTTGAGCTGTTTGATGAATTAGCAGCCCAGTCTTGTAACATTTGTGGGTTCAAAGATTCGTGTGAAGGTGTAATATAAATTCTTAAGCCTCGTGGGACCATCTCCTTTTCCACATAGTCCTGTAGGGAGATTGCCTCCCACCATTTCGATGTTTTCTGTTTTTTGAGTTTTTCATATCTTTTGAATACAACATTCAGTGTATCACTCTCTGGTTGCTCAATTGTAGCCTTGACCCCTGTTCTTTTCCCCGGGGCTCTTGCAAATAGTGCTTGTGCCTCCTTCCTTCTGGCACCTTCCTCTTCCATGCTGTTTTAGTTGTGTGTGAGTCTGTATTATAACTCGTTGCTCTTGTCCTGCATGCTGCGGAACACAAGGTCTGGCTGTGAGCAAGCTCACAACTGGCCGGGTTATGTCTGGTGATAGCTTCCCTTTCTCCCCGCTTAATAGTAAGCAGTTCATGATGCCACAGTAAAACTTGCTGGAACAGTTGTCAGTGGAGTTAAAGTGTGGGGAACTGGAAAGGTTTGCAAAGCGGGTCACTCCCACGGCTTAAACAAAGTGTCTTCCATGCTGTCCCCATTCAATGCTAATTGCTGGCCCTAACCACTAAAACAAGGCTCGCCCCACCACCCGGTGCAAGTGCCTAAGCGAAAACCA
Source organism: Lissotriton vulgaris (assembly GCF_964263255.1). NCBI lineage: Eukaryota > Metazoa > Chordata > Amphibia > Caudata > Salamandridae > Lissotriton > Lissotriton vulgaris. Next base: position 1,572,140,356 of record NC_141691.1, read on the forward strand.
TAAGACCCGCAAAGATAAAACGTTCCCCCCACGGCGACCACACCGATACTGAGCGTACCTAAGTGATGTTAGGGCGCTCCACTCTCCACTCGTGTCTTCAGCAGTCCCAATGCGAATCCACTATTTCCTGATATGGCCGGCTCCTGATTCATCCATTAATATTTAAAACAGAACAGGGTCCTTCTTGAATCGTTCCCATTGTCAGGTGGTGCAAAAGCCGGCAGAGCCCCAACGCCGGTACAAAGTTTCAACAAAGTTCCAGTAAATGTCAATGCGCACTCAGAGAAGGGTAAATCAATCACCAATTTATTCCAGATTACCACTATGCGTTTCGTCACCCGGCGGTGTCTTGATCACACAATACTTTTTTTTAGACACAAACGTGCATAAATAAAGTTTTGACATTACAAGTGTAAAAGTGTAAACATAAACGAGGTTCTCAAAAACATTAAATTGTATCAGTTAGCAGAGGCTCCATCTTGGATCGGAGGGCTAAGCTTAAGTAATCCTGGCATACTCATTTTTTAGGCAAATTCCTTTATGTACATACTGCAAACAAAATTGCATTTACACATTTTACATATCCCACGTTATATTTAGTAAGATTGTATGTCCCGGTAAGCATGTGTTAAGACTGATTTTACTCCAATTTTGGAGTCTTTCTGTGCCTACTACAGTAGTAAAACAGAAGCACAATACTGGCTTGTTATAGTCTGTTTATGCCTAATTAAAATGGATTATTGTAAAACCCAGATGTGAACGAGTTTCCCGCTTGTAGGTTGTGTGGGAGCGCTGTAATGCTTGCGTATTTTGCAGCGAATGAAACCGTACGCTATCATTCAACCAACTTTGTTGGAATTGCACGCAGTTATCACGTCCTTTCCTTTAAAGAAGTTTGGGAAACAAATGCTGATTTTGCTTAACCAAGGAATTTGTCAAGAAGAATGATGGGGTCCTGCTTAGTCACTGTGTCGCGTCTCCAAGCAAGGGATGAAATAGTTGGATGATATATATACATATATATACATATATTCATTCACAGATAAAACTGTGAATGTATATTTGCCCTTAATCTTCGTTTTGTTCAGTGAATGGAACTTTACAATGGACATTCGAGGTCATTGCACTGTTGCGTTCATTCTACTGTGAGTTTGCACGCTACCAGATACTCCATTTTAGTCAGGGCTTCAACTGTTTTTCCCCGATGGCTTAAAATGAAGACCAGGGCGAGGTTGCATAGCAAATGCGGCACACTATCACTAAGCTCTTCAAGGGGGCATTATGTTTAATTTAAAGTATTTTAGAACTGCTGGAAAACATTTAAAACTTTGCATTTCCCTCTACAAATTCAGCATTTAATACTGTCAATTTGCAAGGTACCAAAGATGCCAGGATGACCAAGCTCAGTAGCTAGAGAATGTCTAAAAACAGTGTAACTTGAACAAGGAGGATCAGGATAAAGTGGGCAAGTCAGTCCAAAATTACAATGAGCAGAAGACCAGGGCCAAAAGTATCATGATATGTTGGAGGAGGACCTGGAGAACTAGTCACGTCAGGAGTAGGTGGGAAAAGACATTAAGACCAGAGACCAGATGGGAGAGAATTAGGTGGACTTGAAGGATCAGAATTTAGCAGGACAATGAACAGGACTGAGAGGACCAGAGAGGTCAGAACCAATGGACCAGGACCTGAAGTTACAAGTGGAGCAGGAGGACTAGGAACTGGGGTATTAGGACCAGGCTGGAAAGGATCAGGACAACCAGGACAACCAGAGCCATAAGGACCAATGAGACCAGACTAGAACCTACATGAATAGGCCCAGCCCAAGAGACACAAAAAATTAGGACTACGACCAGTGGAAGCAGTACCAAAGGGACCATAAGGACCAGGGTAATGATATTCAGGATGACCCAAACCAGGAAGACTGGGAGTGCCAGTCCTAGGTGAACCAGGACAACTAAGCTAGCTGGATAAGGACCCAGCAGACAAGCAGGATCAGGATGAGAATCAGTAGTACAAATTACGGCGGCCCAGGAAGGGATAATAAAAGGATGAACCAGGAACAGGGCAAGGAACACCACGGTCAGGAAGGACTACATACAGGACCCTCAGATTCAGGAAAAACCTTACCAGAATGATTATAACTAGATGAAGCAAGGCCAGCATGAGGACCAAGAGAACCAAAACAATCCGGAAAAGGAAGACTTGGAATAGAACTATGGGTACAGGAGGGCCAATGCCTAAAGGCACAGAAGGACCTAGAAGTGAAGGAAGTAGGTCAGGAACAAAAGGACGCCTATGTGCATCCTCGCCACATGCTTAGAAAAACCCTTTTGTATATGGTTCTTATTCATGTTTATTATACTATCAAGCCCTAGAAACAACCACCGATTCACCTACATAGAGAACTGGAAAGGATTTGAGGAAAAATCAGTGTGCAAAGTGAATAAAAAGCCAAGACTGCTACACAGTAACATCCGAGTGTAGATGACATCCTCTGATGCTGGCAAAGTAGTTCTGAGAGTGGATCTGAGGGCATCGAGACTGAAACTTGCAGAGAAGTTTTAAGGTGGATGGGTGAAAATGAGTGTTGTCTGTGAAGGATAGTGGAAAGGGTTTGAGAAACTTAGATGGCTAAAGTCAGAAAATGTAAATGGCTAACAAAGGGGGCAAAGAGATATGGCAATCAGCCAAGGGTGGCTCAAGAACATACTAATGCACTGTTGATCAGAAGAGGGGGGGTGATAATGGACCCAGATAGATCACCTCACATGGCCCAAAGAGGGATTCAGTGTGACCTCCAGATCTTTGTGTTGACATTCTATGTGTGTGTATGTGAGGTGGGTGTGTAGCAAGTGGCAGATGTACTTGCTGTGATGCGCTGCATGACAGCGAGAGAGCAGAAATGCACCATATCTACTAATATATGACTAATTTCTGCTCCCTCCCTGTGCTGGCACACTGTGTGTTTACTAGGGCCAACGCAGGCCCCCTTGCACCATGGTGCAAGGGTGCCTGCATTAGGAGCAGGCTTGTTTTTATGCAGGAAATGGAACTTTCCTCCATATAAACAATCCTTTGAGACATTTAACTCTACCTATGCATGCTTCAGAATTCAGCACACATCGAAAGAGGCAGTAAGGAGGAGCTCTACAGATATTTTTCCTTGTTATATCTCACTTGGGATGGTATACCATTTTGACGCATTCCCAGGTTTAATCACCTAAATAAATCTGGGATTGTGTCAATATCCATGGGCGGATGCATTAGAATGCCCATGCTCCATCCACGGGAAGCCTTCTTAACACACATTAAATGCAAGAAAGTGATTTGCACTATCTTACGTTACCCTGGATTTATTAAGCCATGCAGAGCTATGCTAGGTGGCTTTGAGTGACTTAGTAAATCCCATGCACAGTACATAGTAGTCAGACTCCTTGTGTGATCACAGTCTTAGGGCCCGATTTAGATCTTGATGGGACTCCCACTGTCCCTCCATGGCAAAGTATTCAAATACTCCGCCAAGCTGACGGTATGCCATCTGATGAATTTATATGTGTGCTGGCTGAACCTCTATCTGCATCGACAGTCTGTGTCCCAACACACGAGTAGCACACCATCGTTGAGAAAGCGGACTCCTCTAGATAATGCCCCATTCCCTACATATGTATAGCATACAAACAACACAAACACACATACTATTGAATGCACACCCACAGACACCACATGCACAAAACCCACAAACACCACAACAATATCTTTTTTTTAGTGTCAATACAGTTGTGTTTGTTTTACCTTGATAGATTGTAAAATGTACTCTACTGCATTACACATAAAAAGCATGTTAGAGCAATGTAAAAATACGCAGAATAAATCAATTGTCAACACACTATTCATAGTGAGACATCTGCAAAAGAAGCTTAAATTATATCCCAGCAAGCTGCCTCACGGAAGGTCACCTTCCCGACGGCTCGGTTGCCGATAACGAGGTACCGACGGTCAGAGCGGTGCCTACTGTTTTTCCTGAGCCGTTGCCAGGTAAGGTGAGGCAGCTTCCTTTGAACAATAAGACACCATCTGTCAAAGGATGTTGTATGAGGAAGGATTTCTGTTCACACCGCGAATCGGGTGAATATGGTGGTATCATCTAGATCCATTACATTATATATGCTTTTGGTATATAATTTTTTCATTGCAGTAGCAACTCAGTAGTAGGTCCTGAAGAAAGCACGGTTAGAGTTAGTTAACCATAGATGCTGAAACATGTTGACCATGTTAAGATTCTAGATAGTTATTTGTTAATACTATTTTTGGACTGTTTTTTAGTTTGAACTATGAGTTACATCAATAAAGTTAGGTTTCTCATAGATTAATTTTAACATTTTTTCACTTTGTTCACCTCAGCACTGCACTACAAAATCCCATTTGATCACAATCTGTTCACATCTGGTAAGATTCAATTTTTCAGTAGAGATCACATACTCTGGCGTTTTATGGGCTGTGAATACGTTTGTAGCCCCTGTTAAGCCCTGAGTACTGTGGATAAGGAAACCCAAATGAAGAAAAAGATCACCAAGTTTGGTGACTGATGGGTATCCAAGGAAAAGATAAGATTTCTCTTTATATTCAGAGTGGGTTGTTTAATGTTTTATGATGGTTTGGATTATGTTTGCTTAGACCCGTGAATTCCTTTGTTGTTGCATAGACAAGAACCACCATGACAGCAGTTTCTGTCAATGTAGAAAGTTAACCACAGGGTCAGAGGACAACTCAAAGTTCAGAGGGGGAGGTCCCTCGGGATGTTGGAAGTATTGTCCTTCAAAATCCTGATGAAGTTAACTCCATCCTCAGAACTTTAAATCAAGCCATAGTTTGCCTAACTACTGTCCTAAGATTGGAATGAAATCTCTCAATCACACTGTGCTGGTCACTTCATAAGGCACCCTATACAATCGTGTTTTGATTAAATCACCTTAAATATTAGATGGCTCTATGTTATTGAGATACATATTCCTTTTCTATTCTTTGTTTTTAAAAATCAATGTTTTCAGGTGTGTTAGTATGCTTTGTTTAGTTGAGCTAAAGCAGAGTGAATAATTCTAGAAAGCCCTGATTTTCTGCAGAAAAATAGGTGTTCTAATAACATGGAGCCTTTTGATAATTCTATATCTGGCCCTTGAACATTCCCAGAGCTTTGTGAGTAAGAGCAACTATATAGCTTTAGAAGCATAAGTAACTTTACCTAGTTGCAAAGGTTCTAATCATTTTTGTCTTTAGTCAAATCTGCAGGTAAATGTAAAGGAATAGGAGCATTTGTGGAGCACAAGAGATCTCTACAAAGGGCCTCCCAAATCACTTTGTCTTGGCCCATGGTGTAATGGAGTAGCCTTCTGTGCCATGTCTGTCAAAATAACTTAAAAAACATTCAAATATTTTTGACCTGTAGACCTATAAGTTAGAATCTGAATCTAACCCAGTTTTGCATTAATGGTCGCATGTTGCAAAATCAGAAGGATTAAGACCACAAAAGTAATTGTCATTATGTACAAAACACTTTTTATGAGTTGGAAATTTCTTCAGACTAGTAAAAGGACTTTTACTATCATTTTTGAATAGCAAATAGGAGGGTTCATGAAAGGGGTTTCCTCCCTAACCTTTCCAATTAAGAAGAGAATGTATTGCTAGTTTGGGGCTACAGTTGCTGTTGCAAATCATTGATGAGCAAACAGCCCCCAAGTTGGGGTGGTAACTATTTTGCAAAGAGGAAGGAGGGTTCCTTTATGACAAGATGTTGGAATCTCAGAGGGGGGGGGGGTAGAAGGTTTTTAAGAAACTGCTGGCTAAACAGGGTGGAATCTCTACTACTTAGCCAGTGACCGGGTAAATTATGACGTTTTTGGCCATTTGCCCGGCAGTCGGCAAGACAGTACAGAATCTCTATTATTTAGCCAGCTGCTGGGTCAATGGTGAGGTTTCTCTGCTACTTTCAAGACCAGCAGCCAAACAGTGTAGAATCTCTACTATTTAGACATCAGCCGGGTAAATAATGATGTTTTTCTGCTAAGTGCATTGCCACCAGCTGATCAGGGCATAACCTCTACTACTTAGCCAACGGCCAGGTAAATAGTGAAATTTGTCTACTATTTGCCGGCTGCCAGCTGGTCAGCGAAGAATTGCTACTATTTAGACAAAGGCTAGGTAAATTGTGAACTTTTTCTGCTATTTTCAAGGCCACTGGTAAGACAGTAAATACTTTCTACTGTTTTTGATCAAAAATAAAAACATATGTTCTTGTCATTTTCTCCCACATCTACAACAGGGCTAAATGCAATTTGGCTGAGAGCTAGCTTTGAAGAGAATTTGTTCGCTGGAGGGTTTGATGGAACACACATGACAGATTTCTCTAATCGATCGACAGGTCACATGTTTGAATTCAGTCAACCTTTCATCTTTCTCAGGTCAAAAAATGAGTGCTTTTGTGTTAGTTATAGATATTAATAAACATATTTTATTCCGTGTCAAGTTTCACTCAAGTGTGGAAAAGCTCTTTCACAAGCTTAGTAGTACTTGCTTTATACTTAATCTTCACTTTTTATTCTAAAACCCTTTAATTTGGTTACGATTGCATTACAAATTTTACAAGCTTCTTGTCCTTTATATTGTGATTTTAAGGAGACCACCTCCACGAACCTCAAACCAATGATAATATTTTCTTCGAAACTGTTATCTTTTGAAACACCAAAAAACGACCACTATACATTTGGTTTTTCGTGCCCTCTAAAGTGAAGAGAAACCTGAAAATGAAATAACAGTCACTGTCTGACACTCAGTGGATGCAAAAGGTAATGCAGTTTTCTATTTTTGATAGTGCTCTGTATTGAATAAGCAAGACCTGGCTGCCTGCCCGAGACGGCAATGTGACCTTAATACATGAATTGATGAATCTTAAATTACTAGTCTTTGAATACATTTCATAATAATTTAAATTCATGTGTTATTCACTTGAATCCTCTAAATTTGGTTATGCAGAAGGGGTGCAAGAAAGCCAGAACCAGAAAAAATAAATGGAATTCTCAGTGGACAGCAGGCTTGCACTCCAGTCGGGCAAACACCGACAAGGGAAGCCGTGCTTGCTTTACATAGAGAAGCTCCCTCACCACTGATGTCTAATTGGGAGGCGGAGGACCAGAATGCCAAAGGAGAGTAGTGGAAGGTAAAGAAGGACTAATAGGCGAAAGGGATCAAGTGACCGCCATGTTGGGAGAACATGAAATAGTCTTATGGAAAAGTGAAAGGAAAGAAGAAAAGGAAAAATAGATAGCTCAACAGACCACGGACCATTCTTTGGGATTCCACTTTTTTTATTCTGAGCTCGGGGAAGCACTGTGTTCGCACCCGCTGCTATACAGTGCGCACTTTATTTCTGTTCTCTGGCTTTCTTTCACTCTTCCTGGGAATACAGTAGCAACTTTTGGAAAACTCCATTAATATTGAGATTAAGGAATTGGTGGCATTTCCACCCATTATAATATTTCTTCTGGAAAATATGAGAGGTATGACCTTTGTCACTTTATGCTTTTTTTTATTCACACTTCTTCCCTCAGGGCACTTGTAGACCTTTTTCCCTCCTTTTTTATAATTGTCTTTTTCGGCCATACTCCAGTGGGACAGACATCACAATTACAATATTGTTAACTGTTCATTCGACCTACCAGGATTCAGGTAGAGCTTGTTCTCTCCAAGTCTGGAATTTTTTTGTTTATTGGGCAGCCTACTGGCTATATCTTGCATTCTGACCTCTTATTTCAGAGACAGGCACCTTTCTTCCCCACAGGATCCTTCAATCATTGTTCTCTCGGTCATAGCTGCCAAGGTTTCAGATTGCCATGTGTGACGTTTTCATAATTTCAGTGTAATTATGAGTGACATTTCAACAATTATGTGTGACATTTTCTCGCAAACAAAATCAAGCAATGAAGATGAGAAAAACATTTAAATATAAGAAATGACATTCTTTTGAGGAACGAGAAACTCTAATATCTTAAAACAGTTGTAAAGCAACAGAAATGGAAGGCCACTAACCTAGTAAAAAGTAGTTACTCACAGCTAATCCTCGTGAAAAAATACAGTTTTGCATACATGCGTGGATCATGTAAGTTGACAGCATAGCGACTGTAAAAAGCTGTAGTTTTACTTTCCTCTCTGGCAAAGAGATGTGTCCCGGCGCTTTGAAAATCCAAGTTTTGCTTAAAATGCAATGTTTTTACAGCTGAAAGCAGTTGAATGAGGTCTGCAGACCTTTGCCCCAGACTCCTTTCAGGCGGGGTGAGGAGAGAGTGGCTCATTAGGCTGAAGCTGGCACCCAGTGAACAAGAAGGTGAGTGATGACTTCTTCCACCTGGGTTTGTTTATAGTCTAGGCTGCCCCAAAGTTGCACTGAGAGGCCAACAGCCTGCCCTCTGGAAATTGAGCAATGCAGGTGAATGTGTCCCAGTTGGGCTGGCGCGATGTCACCAGCCCCTGCTTGACCTAAACCGCCCTCCCTTCCTTTTTGGTCGAGCCAGGCTGCAGGTGCGGAGAGTTCCGCTTTTGGAGTACAGTGAGGCTTCCTCGCTTCACTACCTTCTGGAACCGGGCTCTGCCAGTGAGGGTCATGGCAGCGCCGGTTACCTTTACCCTCTGCGTGCGCCAAAAATGTCAAAAGAAAAAAAACTGCAGCAAAATACAGCAGTGCAGCATGGCCAAAGAAACTGCAATTTTTGTCTATTACTAACTGATTATTATCTGGAAGCGAGCAGGTGCGTGGTGTGACTATAATGATCAGCTGTAAAAAACAGTGAGGCGCGTTATTAAAGAGGAATGTATTGTGCCACATGAGCTCTGCGTGCAAGCACATTCGACCGTAAAATTCTATAATCATGTACCTGGGCTAAGCTGGAAACTTCCTACGTCGAGGGCTGGCGATAGGGAGTGCTGGCTGGCCTCCAGCCACCCAAATCGGACCCCGCTCGTAGCATTGAACAAGACCGGCTGCACAGTCATAAAAGTTTTCTGGGCACTGCAAACCACTCCAGTTCGTGGTTCAATCAGCAGCCTGAATTTTTGCCGCCAGCTGAGGATGCAACAAACATCTAATTCAACTGCGGCGGGCGGGCAACTGCCGCATGACTCACCCCCTACCACACTGGGCACTCGCCGACTCCTCCCACGTGATCAGTGGAAATGGCCGCGGGTTGAACCCAGTCCTATTGACTGTCTGTTACATTGGCAATAGTAGCAGCTTCCCTCGAGCTCAGGCAGCCCCCAAGCCTGTTGGGACCAGCATAGAGCGAGCGCTGCCGCTCACACTTTTGCTTTGCACTTTGTTAAAAAATTGTGGGTTAGCAGCCAGCTTTCTGGGCGCTTCACAGCCCAGGAGGTGCTACACCTGCGTGACTTTTCATTTCAGTGCGGTATGCGCATCACCACACTGAAATACGGTAGTGTCACTATTGGTGCGTGATACTTGGCAGGCCTGCTCGGTATACACTCTATATTAAAGTTTTACACCTCATTCCTTAACACTATTCTTTCTGAACTGTGTCTATTATTTTTCCTTCAGGCTCTGTTCTCCTTGTTTGGGGCTCCTCCTTATCTTATGAGTCCTGATGATGGTTCCCTCATTTTCTTGATGGATTGAAACATTGTTGACTACCACTATGGACCCTTGATAGATTATATTATATATAAATGGCTGTGTTGTTCTTTCTTTTAAGATACACAATTTTGATCATTGAATTTGTTCAAATGTATGCATCACTTTGATTCTAACATAGAGCACGTTTCTCACTACGCACCCACTGCGCTGTCACTAAGTAAAAGTTTTTTTTATAAACGTTCTTTACATCTGATTTATTACAACTAATGATTATAATAACCACTTGGTTCATTTTTATTGATTATATTATTTTCAACTCTGGTACCAGTGTTTCTATTACTTGTACATACCCAAAGACCCCCATGATCCTTGGGTTCCCTTTTTAACTGTAACTCCATTGGTTAATTAATCAGCATGCAAATTGACAGGCTGTTAGTTAGTTAAGCCCAATTCAAGAATCTCAGGTTCCAGGCAGAGGTGAAAAAGGAATCAAAGTTAAAGGGTAGGGGGTTCAAAAATACTTCTATTTGATAATATATTTGATGCAGTATTGCAGACTGGTATGGAATTTGGCAGACCCTTATTATTTTTAGTGGAACCCTAATATTAGGAGCAACATGCAAATCAATCAAAGGGGGCCACAATTCGGGGGGCAAAAAAGCGTGAATTTGCTAATAATGTTTTAACCTGCACCAGAATATCAACTCCTTCTGTGCATGACTTTCAAACATGCATAGCATAGTTTGAATGGGCAGCCTGGCAAGTAGGCTTGCTGGGTAAATGTTTCACAGACCCTGTTTTAAAGGGTTACCAGACCAAACTTTGACACCATAGACTGGAAATGAACAACATGAGCTGAAAGAGTACTTGTCTAAAAGTGGGTTTATCATATTTAAATAAAGGTCCACAGACAAATTGCAAATATAGCATAACATGTGTATTTGTAAATCGTTCGTTCAGTCAGAAGGGTATCTTGGCACTGAATAACAGATGTTTATTGTTACCCAACTCAATGGTACACAAACTTGTGTGTGAGGTGTGTCCACAGATGAACGCTCTCCAAATTGTAACTCCTTTTAACCCAGTGTCACATTACTGCTATGCACATTTCTTTTTTTTCTTTTTTTGTTATTTAATTGAGAATATAAGACACTGTGCAAAAAACTTTTACTTCCTTATGCAGAGAATAATAAATACATTTCATCCAGCAGTATACAAAAAAATAGAGAAAAGCATTAAGATCCAGTTAAATAAAATGGGACCTTAAAACAGTGAAGCCATCAGAATAGATCTCAAAATTATTGTTTAAGGGACGAGTCTAAAACAAGAATTAGTGATGGGAGAGGCACTCCAATTTTATACAATGATTAATTTTTAGTTTTTCCAGTTCTCTAAGCGTGCTGCAGAGGAGGACGCAATGCCCATACTGCGCCAGAAAAGACAAACATGAAAGAATCAAGCTGAACAGCCTGACCTCTGCGCACTGTTGCTCTTACCCTTTTGGGTTAGATCTAAACACATTGTTGATCGTTTTTCAAAAAATCAGAACAACACCAACTGTGATTATGATTGTATTAAATTGTATTGTCAGAACATAATCAACAATTACATTTAAATTCTCATGTAATTTATTCATTTGAAATTTGATGTTATAGTCACATCAGAGTGGCTTTCATCTTACAATTTATGGCCATAAGTTATCGTGCCCAATGCATTTCGGGCCGCACGGCCCTTCGTCGGGGGCAGTAACTGAAAAAAACATAAATATTGTTGTTGCTTGATAAACTGGTCTAACATCATGCAATGTTGCAGTGTGACACAACTAATTGTTAACATGTATATTAAAAAGTCCAAATGGTTGAAGTTGATTATAACATTTAACTGACACCAAACAATAAAGAGACCTGCATATGATAATACATGATTGGAATGATACTATGCGATGTGACAATTTATGAACATTGTTAAAAAACATGAGGGTGACCGTGTGACCCTGAATATGAAATGACTCACTTATCTGGCCTAAAAAGCTGACGAGATCTGGAGTGTCTGTGGGTTATGAAGTAGTTCAAAAAAGCATTTTCCAGTGTACTGTATGAAAAAACAAACGTGGATCAATACACCAATATTGACACAAGTATAAAATAATAAGCAAGTCAGGTTAAATCCTGAAGGATCAAACTCACAAGCAACTCTCCAGTGATATAAATATTTGGTGAACCGGATGGAAGTTGCGGTTATTTCCAAGCGACACGATTATCCAACCTATAAACACAAAGAAGACCTTAATTTTAAACGCGCTGCTCAATATCCGTCTGTTTAGAGTCTATTTCACAGTGGTTCAAGTTACGCTGAAAAGCCCACGCTTGGTTTTTTAGAAAACACCGATGCCATAACTTTGCACTAAGACTGTTAGGGAACTGACCTTAACAATGATCCATCAATAACCTGCAATCTACTTCAGCATCGTTCTACCGGCAACTCCCTGAAACGGGAAAACGGCAAAACTGAAATAAGCGGACATACTATAACGCGATAACTCCTGCCTCACAACAAGCCTCTGTGAGCCATACCTGCGCGTGTCTTCTAAACGCATTCACCAGACCGGACCGTTACCGCCATTCCATCTGTATTCACTGACTAGACCCGGCGCCATTAAATGACGCGTTCTTAAACATGGAAATAAACAACAGACTGCGAAAAAAACCGGGATGACGCTGAACCAGAACCGAGTCCTAGAATAGTAATAAAACCTCCAACGGCGCCATGTTTAAGTGGAAAAATGTAGGTGTTAGGATAGTTTCTACATAATCATAGCAATACGGTCACCCATTAAGACCAAACAGAAAACAATAAACAATATTCAATATGCATGTGGTGATGCATTTCTCATATGCTGTCTTGACTGTCCTTCTGCATACAGTAATAGTACAGTATCTCATAGAAAACAAGTGAGATCCACTCGATCATTGATCCCTTTGGGATCTTGTGTCTGTAATCTGCGTATCCAGAAAATTTCCCTTTGTAACAGAGTCTTGGTAATGCATTTCCCAGGTGTTGGGGTAACCATTTTGAGAATCTGGAATTTGACCTGCGCAATGGTGTGTCTGTGAGTTTCCCAATGTAAGGCTAGACTGCTCTTGGGATTCTTGTTTCTGATCGTACTTTTATGTTCCGATATGCGGGTTTTTATCTTTCTTTCAGTTTTGCCTATGTACAACAGTCCACATGGGCACTTAATGGCATATATGACATTAGAAGTATTGCAGTCTGCACTGATCCTGGTTGGGATAGTTTCTCCCGTGTGGGGGTGTTTCACACAATCAGTCACGATAACATTATTGCAGTGAACGCAATTATAACATTTTCTCATGCCCTTGTGTGTTTTGGATGAAATCGTAGGATGGTGTTTCAGCATTTCTTTGATATTTTTAGAGCGTTTGTACGCAAAAATAGGTTTGTCCCAGAACAGCCCCTTAAAGTCGGTCTCATGTCTTAATAACTCCCAATGAGTGGTTATACTTTTCTTGATCTCATTTGAGCTGGTGGAGTACTTGAAAACAAAAACCTGTCGTGTTTGTTGCTTTTTCATTTTCGGAATAAGTAAAGAGTCACGCAGTGATTTTTCCGTTTTGTCCTTGGCTGTTTCTAATACAGTGGAAGGATATTTCTTGGATGCATATTTGGCTGTGATAATGGTCAGATTACTTTGGAATGTTTCTGCTTGCGAACAAATTCTTTTGGCTCGTAACATCATAGAGTAAGGTAGGTTGTTGATGAGATTCCTGGAATGAAAACTACTATACATGAGTGCCGTGTTCTTGTCAGTTGGTTTATGATACACTTCAGTTTGTATTGTGTTGTCTTTTATTCTCACCAATACATCCAAAAATGCAATCTGTTCCTTTTGTATGTTACAAGTGAATTGAATGTTCTCATCATACAAATTCATCTGAACAATTTTCTGTTCCAGTTTTTCCTTGGTGTCTTTCCAAATCAAGAATATATCATCTATGTAACGACAATATAAACTTATGTTGTCTGTCCATTCTTTGTCCTTCTTTAGAAACATCTCCTCATACCTTGCCATATACGTATTGGCATATGCCGGTGCACCGGAAAAACCCATAGAGGTGCCCTTGTTCTGCAGATAAAAATCACCATTCCATCTGAAATAACTGTGGTGTAAACAAAAATGCAACAATTCTAACAAAAAGATTTTTTCCGCTGGTATCTCCTCTTGTTGAAGCAAGGCCCATTCCACAGCCTCAATCCCCTCAGAATGTGGGATCGAAGTGTAGAGAGCCTTGACGTCTAGCGTGCACATCCATGCCTCAAAAGTTACTTGTGTTTCCATGAGTTTTTTCAAAAAGTGAGTAGTGTCTTTGGTATAGGAATACCAACTTTGGACAAACGGTTGTAGGAATTGATCCAAGTATTGGCCCAGAGGTTCGAAAATGGTCCCGCACCCGGTGACAATGGGACGGAATGGTGGGTTTGAAAGATCCTTATGGACTTTTGGTAGCATATAAATTGTCGGTTGTTTTGGGAAAGAAACTGTGAGGAATTGGCGTGTTTTTTTACTGATCCATTTCATGTTTTCTGCTCGTTCTAGAATACTTTCCAGAGTGGTTTGTAGTTCTTTGATTGGATCATGGTTCAATTTAAGATAAGTTTGGATGTCGGATACATGTTCAGACACTTTGCGATCATAGAATTTTTGATCCATAACGACTATCGCGCCGCCCTTGTCTGCTTGTTGGATGTGTATCCTGGAGTCTTCCGCCAAATCTTTGAGGATCATTTTGTCATGTTTAGAGAAATTCAAACGGCGATTTTTCTTGGTGTTAATTGATTTCAAATCCTTGAGCACAAGATTCTCAAAGGCGTCTAAGATTTTGTGTGTTGTTGGTGCCTGAAACGTGGATTTGGATTTGAACTCCACGTATTCAGGAGGGTCAATCTCTGATGTTGAATCAGGTAGAGTAGAAAAGAAATATTTGAGTCGCAAAATCCTCATGAACTTAAAGAAATCTACTTCAGTTTCTAAGGAATTGGTGTGATAGGTTGGCACAAAATTTAGACCTTTATTAGATTTGGTTTTGCCACCTCCTTTACCTCTCCTTGTTTTCCTTTTGTCTTTCCTGGTGGTTGTGTAACATCCGCGTCCTGGGCGGAAAAAGACGTTTTCGAGGAAGAAGCTGCTTCCACTGTTGCTGTGTCCCTGCTATCCGGGGTTTTTTCAACTACTTTTGGTGGTGCTCTATTGATATTCGTGTCCCCCTCTGAGGCGACACTCTCTTGTGATGAGGTATTGGTGGTTCGTTTAACAAAGGTTCTTCTCTGGGCGTACACCTCCGCCCAGGTATACACTTCATTTAATTTGTAGTCCAGAGTATCTCGTTTATATTTCCTCAATTTCCCTTCTTGTATCTCTTTTGTGTGTTTCTCCATTCTAGCGTTCATTTCCTCCAGGAATTTAGACCAGTCATTCGTGTCCATTCTGGTCTCAAGATCTGATTCAATGGTTGTGATTTCCTCAGTGATCTCCTTGATAACAACAGATAATTCCTTCTATCAACAATAGAATCAAGTCCAGAGAACACTTGTTCAAGACTGCATACCAGCGGTCCATAAAGTCTTTCTTCAAGTGAAAACGGAATAACATAGGTTTTATGGGCATTCTTAGTCCTCTAGGAATCCTCTTTGATCGGTGATACTGCACCAGTGTGGATGCATGAAGGCGTTGGTTAAGGCGTCTTTTTGTTAAAAATTCTAGCTGTTTTAATTGTTGCGGCAAACTGCTCCCTTGTGTGGTGAAAGACCGAATGTCGTCTATCAAGGAATATATCTCAGAAGCCTGGTCATTAGTGAAGGCTAAGGTTTCAGCTCGATTTTCTGTGAGACCTGTGATGGTATCAAACGACATGTTTATGGTGGGTGCTCACTCCCTGTGGATAGGGAACAAAACGAGAATTAGTGATGGGAGAGGCACTCCAATTTTATACAATGATTAATGTTTAGTTTTTCCAGTTCTCTAAGCGTGCTGCAGAGGAGGACGCAATGCCCATACCGCCCCAGAAAAGACAAACATGAAAGAATCAAGCTGAACAGCCTGACCTCTGCGCACTGTTGCTCTTACCCTTTTGGGTTAGATCTAAACACATTGTTGATCGTTTTTCAAAAAATCAGAACAACACCAACTGTGATTATGATTGTATTAAATTGTATTGTCAGAACATAATCAACAATTACATTTAAATTCTCATGTAATTTATTCATTTGAAATTTGATGTTATAGTCACATCAGAGTGGCTTTCATCTTACAATTTATGGCCATAAGTTATCGTGCCCAATGCATTTCGGGCCGCACGGCCCTTCGTCGGGGGCAGTACCTGAAAAAAACATAAATATTGTTGTTGCTTGATAAACTGGTCTAACATCATGCAATGTTGCAGTGTGACACAACTAATTGTTAACATGTATATTAAAAAGTCCAAATGGTTGAAGTTGATTATAACATTTAACTGACACCAAACAATAAAGAGACCTGCATATGATAATACATGATTGGAACGATACTATGCAATGTGACAATTTATGAACATTGTTAAAAAACATGAGGGTGACCGTGTGACCCTGAATATGAAATGACTCACTTATCTGGCCTAAAAAGCTGACGAGATCTGGAGTGTCTGTGGGTTATGAAGTAGTTCAAAAAACCATTTTCCAGTGTACTGTATGAAAAAACAAACGTGGTTCAATACACCAATATTGACACAAGTATAAAATAATAAGCAAGTCAGGTTAAATCCTGAAGGATCAAACTCACAAGCAACTCTCCAGTGATATAAATATTTGGTGAACCGGATGGAAGTTGCGTTATTTCCAAGCGACTGATGGAATGGCGGTAACGGTCCGGTCTGGTGAATGCGTTTAGAAGACACGCGCAGGTATGGCTCACAGAGGCTTGTTGTGAGGCAGGAGTTATCGCGTTATAGTATGTCCGCTTATTTCAGTTTTGCCGTTTTCCCGTTTCAGGGAGTTGCCGGTAGAACGATGCTGAAGTAGATTGCAGGTTATTGATGGATCATTGTTAAGGTCAGTTCCCTAACAGTCTTAGTGCAAAGTTATGGCATCGGTGTTTTCTAAAAAACCAAGCGTGGGCTTTTCAGCGTAACTTGAACCACTGTGAAATAGACTCTAAACAGACGGATATTGAGCAGCACGTTTAAAATTAAGGTCTTCTTTGTGTTTATAGGTTGGATAATCGTGTCGCTTGGAAATAACCGCAACTTCCATCCGGTTCACCAAATATTTATATCACTGGAGAGTTGCTTGTGAGTTTGATCCTTCAGGATTTAACCTGACTTGCTTATTATTTTATACTTGTGTCAATATTGGTGTATTGATCCACGTTTGTTTTTTCATACAGTACACTGGAAAATGCTTTTTTGAACTACTTCATACCCCACAGACACTCCAGATCTCGTCAGCTTTTTAGGCCAGATAAGTGAGTCATTTCATATTCAGGGTCACACGGTCACCCTCATGTTTTTTAACAATGTTCATAAATTGTCACATCGCATAGTATCATTCCAATCATGTATTATCATATGCAGGTCTCTTTATTGTTTGGTGTCAGTTAAATGTTATAATCAACTTCAACCATTTGGACTTTTTAATATACATGTTAACAATTAGTTGTGTCACACTGCAACATTGCATGATGTTAGACCAGTTTATCAAGCAACAACAATATTTATGTTTTTTTCAGGTACTGCCCCCGACGAAGGGCCGTGCGGCCCGAAATGCATTGGGCACGATAACTTATGGCCATAAATTGTAAGATGAAAGCCACTCTGATGTGACTATAACATCAAATTTCAAATGAATAAATTACATGAGAATTTAAATGTAATTGTTGATTATGTTCTGACAATACAATTTAATACAATCATAATCACAGTTGGTGTTGTTCTGATTTTTTGAAAAACGATCAACAATGTGTTTAGATCTAACCCAAAAGGGTAAGAGCAACAGTGCGCAGAGGTCAGGCTGTTCAGCTTGATTCTTTCACGAGTCTAAAACAACCACTATATACATTATGATACAACCTAAATCAGTTTTAGCCGCCCCGTCCTACTTCCGACATCCTGGTAGCCCTCCAGGCAGCCACTGGAGTCCAAACCTTTAGAGGTCATTGCACTGTTGTGTTCATTCGCCTGTGAGTTTGCGCGCTACCAGATACTCCATTTTAGTCAGGGCTTCAACTGTTTTCCCCGATGGCTTAAAATGAAGACCAGGGCGAGGTTGCACAGCAAATGCGGCACACTATCACCAAGCTGTTCAAGGGGGCATTATGTTTAATATAAAGTATTTTAGAACTGCTGGAAAACATTTAAAACTTCGCATTTCCCTCTACAAATTCAGCATTAAATAAAGAAATTGAATTGTACTGTTGTGTTTATTTTACTGTTTACTGTGAATTTGCAAGTTACCAAAGATGCCATGATGACCAAGCTCAGTAGCTAGAGATTGTCTAAAAACAGTGTGACTTGAACAAGGAGGATCAGGGTAAAGTGGGCAAGTCAGTCCAAAATTACAATGAGCAGAAGACCAGGGCCAAGTGTATCATGATATGTTGGAGGAGGACCTGGAGAACTAGTCACGTCAGGAGTAGGTGGGAAAAGACATTAAGACCAGAGACTAGATGGGAGAGAATTAGGTGGACTTTAAGGATCAGAATTTAGCAGGACTATGAACAGGACTGAGAGGACCAGAGAGGTCAGAACCAATGGACCAGGACCTGAAGTTACAAGTGGAGCAGGAGGACTAGGAACTGGGGTATTAGGACCAGGCTGGAAAGGATCAGGACAACCAGGACAACCAGAGCCATAAGGACCAATGAGACCAGACTAGAACCAACATGAAAAGGCCCAGCCCAAGAGACACTAAAAAGGAGGACTAGGACCAGTGGAAGCATAACCAAAGGGACCATAAGGACCAGGGTAATGATATTCAGGATGACCCAAACCAGGAAGACTGGGAGTGCCAGTCCTAGGTGAACCAGGACAACTGAGCCAGGTGGATAAGGACCCAGCAGACAAGCAGGATCAGGATGAGAATCAGTAGTACAAATTACGAAGTCCCAGGAAGGGATAATAAAAGGATGAACCAGGAACAGGGCAAGGAACACCACGGTCAGGAAGGACTACATACAGGACCCTCAGATTCAGGAAAAACCTTACCAGAATGATTATAACTAGGTGGAGAAAGGCCAGCATGAGGACCAAGAGAACCAAAACAATCCAGAAAAGGAAGACTTGGAATAGAACTATGGGAACAGGAGGGCCAATGCCTAAAGGCATAGAAGGACCTGGAAGTGAAGGAAGTAGGTCAGGAACAAAAGGACACCTATGTGCATCCTCACCACATGCTTAGAAAAACTCTTTTGTATATGGTTCTTATTCATGTTTCTTATACTATCAAGCCCTAGAAACAACCACCGATTCACCTACATAGAGAACTGGAAAGGATTTGAGGAAAAATCAGTGTGCAAAGTGAATAAAAAGCCAAGACTGCTACACAGTAACATCCGAGTGTAGATGACAACTTCTGATGCTGGCACAGTAGTTCTGGGAGTGGATCTGAGGGCATAGAGACTGAAACTTGCAGAGAAGTTTTAAGGTGGATGGGTGAAAATGAGTGTGGTCTGTGAAGGATAGTGGAAAGGGTTTGAGAAACTTAGATGGCTAAAGTCAGAAAATGTAAATGGCTAACAAAGGGGGCAAAGAGATATGGCAATCAGCCAAGGGTGGCTCAAGAACATACTAATGCACTGTTGAGCAGAAGAGGGGGGTGATAATGGACCCAGATAGATCACCTCACATGGCCCAAAGAGGGATTCAGTGTGACCTCCGGATCTTTGTGTTGACATTCCATGTGTGTGTATGTGAGGTGGGTGTGTAGCAAGTGGTAGATGTACTTGCTGTGATGCGTTGCATGACAGAGAGAGAGCAGAAATGCACCATATCTACTAATATATGACTTATTTCTGCTCCCTCCCTGCGCTGGCACACTGTGTGTTTACTAGGGCCAACGCAGGCCCCCTTGCACCATGGTGCAAGGGTGCCTGCATTAGGAGCAGGCTTGTTTTTATGCAGGAAATGGCACTTTCCTCCATACAAACAATCCTTTGAGACATTTATCTCTCCCTATGCATGCTTCAGAATTCAGCATACATCCAAAGAGGCAGTAACGAGGAGCACTACAGATATTTTTTTCTTGTTATGTCTCACTTGGGATGGTATACCATTTTGACGCATTCCCAGGTTTACTCACCTAAATAAATCTGGGATTGTGTCAATATCCATGGGCGGATGCATGAGAATGCCCATGCTCCATCCACGGGAAGCCTTCTTAACACACAGTAAATGCAAGAAAGTGATTTGCACTATCTTACGTTACCCTGGATTTATTAAGCCATGCAGAGCTATGCTAGGTGGCTTTGAGTGACTTAGTAAATCCCATGCACAGTACATAGTAGTCAGACTCCTTGTGTGATCACAGTCTTAGGGCCTGATTTAGATCTTGATGGGACTCCCACTGTCCCTCCATGGCAAAGTATCCAAATACTCCGCCAAGCTGACGGTATCCCATCTGATGAATTTATATGTGTGCTGGCTGAACCTCCATCTGCATCGACAGTCTGTGTCCCAACACATGAGTAGCACACCACCATTGAGGCAGCGGACTCCTCTTGATAATGCCCAATTCCTTACATATGTATAGCATACAAACAACACAAACACACATACTATTGAATTCACACCCACAGACACCTCATGCACAAAACCCACAAACACCACAACAATATCTTTTTTTTAAAGTGTCAATACAGTTGTGTTTGTTTTACCTTGATAGATTGTAAAATGTACTCTACAGCATTACGCATAAAAAGCATGTTAGAGCAATGTAAAAATACGCAGAATTAATCAATTGTCAACAGACTATTCATAGTGAGACATCTGCAAAAGAAGCTTAAATTATATCCCAGCAAGCTGCCTCATGGAAGGTCACCTTCCCGACGGCTCGGTTGCCGGTAACGAGGTACTGAGGGTCAGAGCGGTGCCTCCTGTTTTTCCTGAGCCATTGCCAGGTAAGGTGAGGCAGCTTCCTTTGAACAATAAGACACCGTCTGTCAAAGGATGTTGTATGAGGAAGGATTTCTGTTCACACCGCGAATCGGGTGAATATGGTGGTATCATCTAGATCCATTGCATTATATATGTTTTTGGTATATAATTTGTTCATTGCAGTAGCAACTCAGTAGTAGGTCCTGAAGAAAGCACGGTTAGAGTTAGTTAACCATAGATGCTGAAACATGTTGACCATGTTAAGATTCTAGATAGTTATTTGTTAATACTATCTTTGAACTGTTTTTTAGTTTGAACTATGAGTTACATCAATAAAGTTAGGTATCTCATAGATCAATTTTCAATTGTTTTCACTTTGTTCTTCTTAGCACTGCACTACAAAATTCCATTTGATCACCATCTGTTCACATCTGGTAAGATTCCATTTTTCAGTAGAGATCACATACTCTGGCGCTTTATGGGCTGTGAATAAGTTTGTAGCCCCTGTTAAGCCCTGAGTACTGTGGATAAGGAAACCCAAATGAAGAAAAAGATCACCAAGTTTGGTGACTGATGGGTATCCAAGGAAGAGATAAGATTTCTCTTTATATTCAGAGTGGGTTGTTTAATGTTTTATGATGGTTTGGATTATGTTTGCTTAGACCTGTGAATTCCTTTGTTGTTGCATAGACAAGAACCACCATGACAGCAGTTTCTGTCAATGTAGAGAGTTGACCACAGGGTCAGAGGACAACTCTAAGTTCAGAGGGGGAGGTCCCTCGGGATGTCGGAAGTATTGTCCTTCAAAATCCTGATGAAGTTAACTCCATCCTCAGAACTTTAAATCAAGCCATAGTTTGCCTAACTACTGTCATAAGATTGGAATGAAGTCTCTCAATCACACTGTGCTGGTCACTTCATAAGGCACCCTATACAATCGTGTTTTGATTAAATGACCTTAAATATTAGATGTCTCTATGTTATTGAGATACATATTCCTTTTCTGTTCTTTGTTTTTAAAAATTAATGTTTTCAGGTGTGTTAGTATGCTTTGTTTAATTGAGCTAAACAGAGTGGATAATTCTAGAAAGCCCTGATTTTCTGCAGAAAAACTAGGTGTTCTAATAACATGGAGTCTTTTGATAATTCTATATCTGGCCCTTGAACATTCCCAGAGCTTTGTGAGTAAGAGCAACTATATAGCTTTAGAAGCATAAGTAACTTTACCTAGTTGCAAAGGTTCTAATCATTTTTGTCTTTAGTCAAATCTGCAGGTAAATGTAAAGGAATAGGAGCATTTGTGGAGCACAAGAGATCTCTACAAAGGGCCTCCCAAATCACTTTGTCTTGGCCCATGGTGTAATGGAGTAGCCTTCTGTGCCATGTCTGTCAAAATAACTTAAAAAACATTCAAATATTTTTGACCTGTAAACCTATAAGTTAGAACCTGTATCTAACCCAGTTTTGCACTAATGGTATCATGTTGCAAAATCAGAAGGATTAAGACCACAAAAGTAATTGTCATTTTGTACAAAACACTTTTTATGAGTTGGAAATTTCTTCAGACTAGTAAAAGGACTTTTACTATCATTTTTGAATTGCAAATAGGAGGGTTCATGAAAGGGGTTTCCTCCCTAACCTTTCCAATTCAGAAGAGAATGTATTGCTAGTTTGGGACTACGGTTGCTGTTGCAAATCATTGATGAGCAAACAGCCCCAAAGTTGGGGTGGTACCTATTTTGCAAAGGAGAAGGAGGGTTCCTTTATGACAAGATGTTGGAATCTCAGAGGGGGGTAGAAGATTTTTAAGAAACTGCTGGCTAAACAGGGTGGAATCTCTACTACTTAGCCAGTGACCGGGTACATTATGACGTTTTTGGCCATTTGCCTGGCAGTCGGCAAGACAGTACAGAATCTTTATTATTTAGCCAGCTGCTGGGTCAATGGTGAGGTTTCTCTGCTACTTTCAAGACAAGCAGCCAAACAGTGTAGAATCTCTACTATTTAGACATCAGCCGGGTAAATAATGATGTTTTTCTGCTAAGTGCATTGCCACCAGCTTATCAGGGCAAAACCTCTACTACTTAGCCAACGGCCAGGTAAATAGTGAAATTTGTCTACTATTTGCCGGCTGCCAGCTGGTCAGCGAAGAATTGCTACTATTTAGACAAAGGCTAGGTAAATTGTGAACTTTTTCTGCTATTTTCAAGGCCACTGGTAAGACAGTAAATACTTTCTACTGTTTTTGATCAAAAATAAAAACATATGTTCTTGTCATTTTCTCCCGCATCTACAACAGGGCTAAATGCAATTTGGCTGAGAGCTAGCTTTGAAGAGTATTTGTTCGCTGGAGGGTTTGATGGAACACACATGACAGATTTCTCTAATCGATCGACTGGTCACATGTTTGAATTCAGTCAACCTTTCATCTTTCTCAGGTCAAAAAATGAGTGCGTTTGTGTTAGATATAAATATAGATATTAATAAACATATTTTGTTCCGTGTCAAGTTTCACTCAAGTGTGGAAAGGCTCTTTCACAAGTTTAGTAGTACTTGCTTTATACTTAATCTTCACTTTTTATTCTAAAACCCTTTAATTTGGTTACGATTGCATTACAAATTGTACAAGCTTCTTGTCCGTTATATTGTGATTTTAAGGAGACCACCTCCACGAACCTCAAACCAATCAATATTGATAATATTTTCTTCGAAACTGTTATCTTTTGAAACACCAAAAAACGACCACTATACATTTGGTTTTTCGTGCCCTCTGAAGTGAAGAGAAACCTGAAAATGAAATAACAGTCACTGTCTGACACTCAGTGGATGCAAAGGGTAATGCAGTTTTCTATTTTTGATAGTGCTCTATATTGAATAAGCAAGACCTGGCTGCCTGCCCGAGACGGCAATGTGACCTTAATACATGAATTGATTAATCTTAAATTACTAGTCTTTGAATACATTTCATAATAATTTAAATTCATGTGTTATTCACTTGAACCCTCTAAATTTGGTTATGCAGAAGGGGTGCAAGAAAGCCAGAACCAGAAAAAATAAATGGAATTCTCAGTGGACAGCAGGCTTGCACTCCAGTCGGGCAAACACCGACAAGGGAAGCCGTGCTTGCTTTACATAGAGAAGCTCCCTCACCACTGATGTCTAGTTGGGAGGCGGAGGACCAGAATGCCAAAGGAGAGTAGTGGAATGTAAAGAAGGACTAATAGGCAAAAGGGATTAAGTGACCGCCATGTTGGGAGAACATGAAATAGTCTTATGGAAAAGTGAAAGGAAAGAAGAATAGGAAAAATAGATAGCTCAACAGACCACGGACCATTCTTTGGGATTCCACTTTTTTTATTCTGAGCTCGGGGAAGCACTGTGTTCGCACTCGCTGCTATACAGTGCGCACTTTATTTCTGTTCTCTGGCTTTCTTTCACTCTTCCTGGGAATACAGTAGTAACTTTTGGAAAACTCCATTAATATTGAGATTAAGGAATTGGTGGCTTTCCCCACCCATTATAATATTTCTTCTGGAAAATATGATAGGTATGACCTGTGTCACTTTATGCTTTTTTTAATTCACACTTCTTCCCTCAGGGCACTTGTAGACCTTTTTCCCTCCTTTTTTATAATTGTCTTTTTCGGCCATACTCCAGTGGGACAGACATCACAATTACAATATTGTTACCTGTTCATTCGACCTACCAGGATTCAGGTAGAGCTTGTTCTCTCCAAGTCTGGAATTTTTGTTTTTATTG
The DNA here is from genome assembly GCF_964263255.1 of Lissotriton vulgaris. Taxonomy (NCBI): domain Eukaryota; kingdom Metazoa; phylum Chordata; class Amphibia; order Caudata; family Salamandridae; genus Lissotriton; species Lissotriton vulgaris. The sequence continues at coordinate 1,572,164,890 of NC_141691.1, forward strand.
GGCAGCCTACTGGCTATATCTTGTATTCTGACCTCTTATTTCAGAGACAGGCACCTTTCTTCCCCACAGAATCCTTCAATCATTGTTCTCTCGGTCATAGCTGCCAAGGTTTCAGATTGCCATGTGTGACGTTTTCATAATTTCAGTGTAATTATGAGTGACATTTCAACAATTATGTGTGACATTTTCTCGCAAACAAAATCAAGCAATGAAGATGAGAAAAACATTTAAATATAAGAAATGACATTCTTTTGAGGAACGAGAAACTCTAATATCTTAAAACAGTTGTAAAGCAACGGAAATGGAAGGCCACTAACCTAGTAAAAAGTAGTTACTCACAGCTAATCCTCGTGAAAAAAATACAGTTTTGCAAACATGCGTGGATCATGTAAGTTGAAAGCATAGCGACTGTAAAAAGCTGTAGTTTTACTTTCCTCTCTGGCAAAGATGTGTCCCGGCGCTTTGAAAATCCAAGTTTTGCTTAAAATGCAATGTTTTTACAGCTGAGAGCACTTGAATGAGGTCTGCAGACCTTTGCCCCAGACTCCTCTCAGGCGGGGTGAGGAGAGAGTGGCTCATTAGGCCGAAGCTGGCACCAAGTCAACAAGAAGGTGAGTGATGACTTCTTCCACCTGGGTTTGTTTATAGTCTAGGCTGCCCCAAAGTTGCCCTGAGAGGCCAACAGCCTGCCCTCTGGAAATTGAGCAATGCAGGTAAATTTGTCCCAGTTGGGCTGGCGCGATGTCACCAGCCCCTGCTTGACCTAAACCTCCCTACCTTCCTTTTTGGTCAAGCCAGGCTGCAGGTGCGGAGTGTTCCGCTTTTGGAGTACAGTGAGGCTTCCTCGCTTCACTACCTTCTGGAACCGGGCTCTGCCAGTGAGGGTCATGGCAGCGCCGGCTACCTTTACCCTCTGCTTGCGCCAAAAATTTAAAAAGAAAAAAAACTGCAGCAAAATACAGCAGTGCAGCATGGCCACAGAAACGGCAATTTTTGCCTATTACTAACTGATTATTATCTGGAAGCAAGCAGGTGCGTGGTGTGACTATAATGATCAGCTGTAAAAAACAGTGAGGCGCGTAATTAAAGAGGAATGTATTGTGCCACATGAGCTCTGCGTGCTAGCACATTTGACCGTAAAATTCTATAATCATGTACCTGGGCTACGCTGGAAACTTCCTACGTCGAGGGCTGGCGATAGGGAGTGCTGGCCGGCCTCCAGCAACCCAAATCGGACCCCGCTCGTAGCATTGAACAAGACCGGCTGCACAGTCATAAAAGTTTTCTGGGCACTGCAAACCACTCCAGTTCGTGGTTCAATCAGCAGCCTGCATGTTTGCCGCCAGCTGAGGATGCAACAAACATCTAATTCAACTGCAGCGTGCGGGCAACTGCTGCATGACTCACCGCCTACCACACTGGGCACTCGCCGACTCCTCCCACGTGATCAGTGAAAATGGCCGCGCGGTGAACCCAATCCTATTGACTGTCTGTTACATTGGCAATAGTAGCAGCTTCCCTCGAGCTCAGGCAGCCCCCAAGCCTGTTGGGACCAGCATAGAGTGAGCGCTGCCGCTCACACCTTTGCTTTTCACTTTGTTAAAAAATTGTGGGTTAGCAGCCAGCTTTCTGGGCGCTTCACAGCCCAGGAGGTGCTACAACTGCGTGACTTTTCATTTCAGTGCGGTATGCGCATCACCACACTGAAATACGGTAGTGTCACTATTGGTGCGTGATACTTGGCAGGCCTGCTCGGTATACACTCTATATTAAAGTTTTACACCTCATTCCTTAACACTATTCTTTCTGAACTGTGTCTATTATTTTTCCTTCAGCCTCTGTTCTCCTTGTTTGGGGCTCCTCTTTATCTTATGAGTCCTGATGATGGTTCCCTCATTTTCTTGATGGATTGAAACATTGTTGACTACCACTATGGACCCTTGATAGAGTATATTATATATAAATGGCTGTGTTGTTCTTTCTTTTAAGATACACAATTTTGATCATTGAATTTGTTCAAATGTATGCATCACTTTGATTCTAACATAGAGCACGTTTCTCACTACGCACCCACTGCGCTGTCACTAAGTAAAAGTTTTTTTATAAACGTTCTTTACATCTGATTTATTACAACTAATGATTATAATAACCACTTGGTTCATTTTTATTGATTATATTATTTTCAACTCTGGTACCAGTGTTTCTATTACTTGTACATACCCAAAGTCCCCCATGATCCTTGGGTTCCCTTTTTTAATGTAACTCCATTGGTTAATGTTAGAACTGGCTATTTCTGGTAGGCTAAGGCGGACGCCAAAGCCAGGCAGAAACCACCAATCTAGTCAGGGCAAGGAAGTCACACGCCAAGATAACCCCTGCTCACCCCCTTGGTAGCTTGGCACGAGCAGTCTAGGCTAAACTCGAAGGCAATGTGTAAAGCATTTGCGTCAGCGCACAATAGAAACAACATACTAGGTACACCACAAAAGAGACTCCACACAAGGTTATTATAAAAATACCTTTTGTATTGTAAAAGCACATCAGATAAAATCACACATATACATGGTGCCAATTGGCACGGGCAATATTCACATGGGATTATTCACAAGACAGGGCCACAAGGGCCACTGTCACAATCAACACTTTAGTAGTAATGAAATACTATCAGAACTTAGACTAAACGAGTATAAAATCACGGTAGCACAAAGTAACAGTTATGAATCACATCCAGTAACTACTGGGAACAGGTAAGTACACACTACGCAACCCTAAACACCTTAGGAGCATGTCACGCAGGTAACCAGGACCTCACTAGGACCACCTGTACTAGAAAGAACAACCACCTAAGGATAAAATCCACTTAGGGGTATCAATCAGAACACCTTACCCATGATGCATGAATATACATTCAGAGGAGTGGTAAAGAAAGAAAACACATGATGTATAGACCTACACATTCAGCGGTGTTAAGGACAGAGCACATGATGTAATCGCAATACATTCAGGGGTGCAGCGCAAGAAGACACATGATGACTAAAACATTCAGAGGTGCAGCGCATGAAAAGAAAGACACATAATGCATCAAACATTCAGAGGTGTCAAGAGTAAAGCAATAGTGCAAAAATCACATGAGGCCTAAAAACCTTCAGAGGTGCAGGAATAACACATGATGCAAAAGATCACATTCAGAGGTGCAATAACCATACCATTGCGCAAACTCACATAAGCCACTACCTGTGGCAGTCCCTAGGCCAACGGCCTTGTTGGGGCTCAGACGCCCTGAGTCTCAGTGTCAGGGTGCGCTGCCATGCAGTGCCAGTCTCAAAGTTCAAAAAGCCTAAACGTGGCAGGTGCCCACTAAGTGCTGGGCACCTGGAGAACAATAAAACTGCGCCAGGGCCCTCACTGGCCCTTAGGCGCCAACTGCGCCACTGCTGGAGCAACACAGGCTCTGGGCATAGCACATGCCCCAGACGTTGGAGCTCTCAGGCTCTAAAAACAATGATGCCCCCATGAACCTCTCTAGGCTCACGCACGTTGGGGCGACCCACTGCCAGCTGGGGCCGCCCTTGAAGCCCTCGCGGCTTCGGACACAACTGGGCCACTTTAGGGACGGGCAACGACAATATGCCCCGATATGCCCCCTTCGTTGGAGTCCCACTCGGGGAACTCAAAAACATAAAATGCCCCCTGCCCCTCTTGGGCTCTCAAACGTTGGGGCGACCCGCTGCCAATCGGGGCCGCCCTGACTCTGTGCCTCAATCGGCACCATCACGAAGAAATGCGGACCCTCAAGAGCCCCTCGCGGGCTCTGGGCTCACGGTGGGGTGACCCACTGCCATTCGGGGCCGCCCTTCCTTGGTGCCTCGACCGGCACCACGAGAACCCCTCTGCTCCCTCACGGAGCAGCAGCATCACGGAGCCCCCCCCAGCCCTCTGGACTCACCGGGCTGTTCTCGGCGGGGGCTCTTCTCGGCAGGCCTTCCTCGCGCTCCTCCTCCTCGTCCGGTACGTTCTCAGGCCTCAGACGCTCCCCGCCCTCCAGCGCTCACTCGCGCTCTGGCCCGGCCGGTCTCAGGCAGCTCTCCGCCCGCTCTCCGTCCTTCAGTGAGCAGCGGGGAGCAGAGACGGCAGGCCGGGGCTGAGAGCACTCGCTGGATTCCCTCGGCGAGGTCGGCAGTCTTTCCCGGTCCCGGCGAGGATGAGGCGGCTCTCGAAGGGGTCCCGATGGCAGGGACCAATCCTGTCGCGGCACAGGGGGCGAGCCTCCAGCAGCACCCGGGAGTCAGCCAATGGCAGTGCGGCTCCCGGGCAGGTGAACAATGACGCTCCGCTACTTCGGCCAATCACGGCCCACCACGCGGATGACGCTGCGCCGCACGGGCCAATCCCGTCGCGGCCCCTTCGTAGTTTGTTTTGCTACAAGGCAGATCGAGGTGGGCACTCGTAATTGATTAAATCCATGCAGGCAGGAATCTTCAGCGCGTCCAGCGCTATACACGAGCATGGAAGCGCTCCTAAGCGCTAGGAAGTCCTGAGAAAGCGCTCTCAAGCGCTTGGGGAAACTGACGCGCTCCAAAGCGCTAGACAGCAGGCAGAGCGCTCCCAGGCGCTCAGGGGGAAGCACAGCGCCTCCAGGCGCTAGAAATCACTCCAGCGCTCTCCTCAGGAAAAAGGCAGCTTCTCCATGCTGCCAAGGTCCCAGAGCTTCCCCAGGGGCAAAGCCAAGTCCCCCCTTCAGCCCAGGCAGGGCAGAAGGGTCCCCCAGGAGTCCAGGAATCCAGGCACCCAGGGGCTGGGCAGCGCCCACCCCTGGTAGATCCAAGTCAGCCACAAGAGCTAGAACAAGAACAACTTGGAAGGAGACTCATCCCCTTCTTATAGCCAGAAATGCCTTTGAAGTACTTCGTGCAAGGGACCCTGAGTGCTGGAATGTTTCTGGTTTTCGTCTTCCTGACAGCTTCAGGGCCAGAGGTGACAGTGGGCCGTCAGGAAGGAGAGCTAGCAGGGTGGCCGACAGGCACGGCCCGGCACCACCAGACGCTCTTTCCTCCCATCCCTGACAGCAGAGGGGCCTTTCATCCACGGCTGACTCAGACCCCCTCCTCTGGGGCCTTGCAGACCCTGTCCTACTCAAACCGGACAGTCCATCCACCAGCAGGTCCAGGCACTCCTGGGCAGACTCACCAGCCAATCACGCGCTAGCACCAACTTACACAAATATACCAACTTCCAAAAGTAGTACTTCCAGACTAGGCACAGTCATGCTGCATACATCATTTTGCAGCATTCATTCTCACGAGTTGATACATACCAAACTCGACCCCCGCACTCCCCACACAACAGGAACTACCATGGGCATACATATTCCCCATTCATTCCTATGGGAGGGCAGGTCACTCACTCTTCATACAGAGAGCTCCAGCACTTTACACTGTACCACAGTGAAAAAAAGTGCGCAGAGGCCTAGAATCACCAACACCAGGTTCCAGAAACAGGCTAGGAAAAAGCAAAAAGTCTAGGGGTGAACCTGCCCAAAGGGCCGGGTCCAACACAGCCCCCTTCCAGCCAAAACGCAGGGTAGACCAATCACTCCACTGATGGGCTTCACTGCTTTGGGCGACAAAAACCACGGACACGGACCTGCCCGGCAGGGACAACCCTCTGGTTTTTCGCCACTCTGAACCTACCTGGTTACCTCTAAACAATAACTCTCTGACACAACTAGGACACCCCACTGGTACTCCCTAGTCATCCACAGCCAAGACCATCCAAATCACAGGTCCTAACCAATCCACAGAGCGGGGGGCAATAACCCCTGGCACACAATAGCCATTCTCCACTCTCTCTCAGTGTAGCTACAACTACCACTGATCCAACAACCTAGGGTCCACACCCCCAAGCTGACCAGAGGTCTCGGGCAAGAATGCCCCACCCTACCTCTACTTCTGGGTTTCCGCACCCTCACAGAGAAGCACTCACCAGAACACAACTCTCCTACCAGATCAGGACCTCACTCCATCACTGGTCTACCACCTGGAAACTATTTCACTTCTGAGGTACAAAGCCCACAGCACAGTTCCTCTTCAAGCAGGTGGGGGGACACAGCACACCGCAAAGCCCCCTTTCCTCTACCTTAGTGGAAACAACAAACTGCAGGTGAGCCCCAGAACACACAGCAAGGGCAGCCCCCTCAGTCTCTTCAGCTGATCCACTCGGGCAGAGATTCCTCTTGACCTAGAAGTTTCCTAATCTCCCAACCTAAGATCTAAACCCTCAGGTTGCACCGGGGTCAGAAGTAAGGACACCATCCCTCTGCACCCCCTTCCAGTTCCATGACTACAGGCCCAGTGTGTCTCAGGCTAGACAGAGCACACGCCAGCGGCGTATCAGCGACACACCCTCCTCCAGTACTCCCTATCACAGGGTGATTCTCAGTATGTCCCAGGCTAGACAGAGCACACGCCAGCGGCGTATCAGTGACATACTTTCCTTCAGTACTCCCTATCACAGGGTGATTCTCAGTATGTCCAAGGCTAGACAGAGCACACGCCAGCGGCGTATCAGTGACACACTTTCCTCCAGTACTCCTCCCAGGTCAGGCCACAACCCCAACCCGGCTTTCCCCCCTCCTCGGGGAACGACCTCCAGAGGCCCCACAAATGGGCAAGCACTCTAGACGGGCAAATGCTCAGAGAGCCAGGACTTCTGCACCCTCTACTTAGGATCGGTACTGCCCAACACTAGGACCGCCGGAGTTCTGGTTACAGACACTCCCCGTCCTCTAGACACAGGAAGATCCTCCTCAACTGACCTGTATGTACAGCCTAGGCCCCTGACCTGGCGCTCCCTTAGGGAACCCTCCGGGCCCTGAGATAGGGTTTCAGGCCAACGTGGGACACACCGTCCCACACTCACTCCGCCTCTACTGAGACAGGGCGTGAGCCCCTACACCCCTACCATCCTACTGGGATCTAGCTGGGCTACTCATGAACCTCTTCACCTACACAGGATCATCAGATACACAAGCCACTGCTTTTAGAATCACTCCCTAATGTCACTGCAAGACATCTAGCACACCGCCAGACATCCACCTTCTTGTCCAGTTCCTCTGCAGGACCTCCTGCACACCACCAGAGGTACACCTCTCATGCAAGCTCTTTAACAAAAAGAAAACTCACACCAACTCCTCCAGTTCAGCACATAACTCATGCGCACACTCCCCCCCCCCCTCGGACTGGTAAGGCAGTTTTTACCACCCCTGATCACTCAACCTGACCACACGTGACACAGGTACCAAACTCTGGGAGCGGGGAATGGGAGTTAACACACTGGACACATTAAAGCTGCCACCACTGGACCCTACCACACTGGGGTATCCAGACACACACACTACACCCAGGGAACAAATACCCCCCTGAGCTAGTCTTTTCTCCTCACACTCCTTCTCTCTCCTATCTACCCACACACACACATGGGGATAGGATTTGGGATTGGACACTGGACCCAGCAAGGGATTCCTAATCTATGGGAACCTCCCCCTCTACTGGCGTCCCGCCCTGTCACTTTCTCTCATCTGCCACTAAACATAAAGCGCAGAACCACATTTGAAAATGACACTCGAGGAAAAAAAATCAAAAACAATAATCCCAAACATGTGACTATCTGAAAAAAACAATTGCAGAGTTTTGTAATGTAGCCAGTTGTCGCTATGGCACTGCGCAAACACCAGTTCAAATCCGCACCGCTGACCCACCAATGTTAGAACTGGCTATTTCTGGTAGGCTAAGGCGGACGCCAAAGCCAGGCAGAAACCACCAATCTAGTCAGGGCAAGGAAGTCACACGCCAAGATAACCCCTGCTCACCCCCTTGGTAGCTTGGCACGAGCAGTCTAGGCTAAACTCGAAGGCAATGTGTAAAGCATTTGCGTCAGCGCACAATAGAAACAACATACTAGGTACACCACAAAAGAGACTCCACACAAGGTTATTATAAAAATACCTTTTGTATTGTAAAAGCACATCAGATAAAATCACACATATACATGGTGGCAATTGGCACGGGCAATATTCACATGGGATTATTCACAAGACAGGGCCACAAGGGCCACTGTCACAATCAACACTTTAGTAGTAATGAAATACTATCAGAACTTAGACTAAACGAGTATAAAATCACGGTAGCACAAAGTAACAGTTATGAATCACATCCAGTAACTACTGGGAACAGGTAAGTACACACTACGCAACCCTAAACACCTTAGGAGCATGTCACGCAGGTAACCAGGACCTCACTAGGACCACCTGTACTAGAAAGAACAACCACCTAAGGATAAAATCCACTTAGGGGTATCAATCAGAACACCTTACCCATGATGCATGAATATACATTCAGAGGAGTGGTAAAGAAAGAAAACACATGATGTATAGACCTACACATTCAGCGGTGTTAAGGACAGAGCACATGATGTAATCGCAATACATTCAGGGGTGCAGCGCAAGAAGACACATGATGACTAAAACATTCAGAGGTGCAGCGCATGAAAAGAAAGACACATAATGCATCAAACATTCAGAGGTGTCAAGAGTAAAGCAATAGCGCAAAAATCACATGAGGCCTAAAAACCTTCAGAGGTGCAGGAATAACACATGATGCAAAAGATCACATTCAGAGGTGCAATAACCATACCATTGCGCAAACTCACATAAGCCACTACCTGTGGCAGTCCCTAGGCCAACGGCCTTGTTGGGGCTCAGACGCCCTGAGTCTCAGTGTCAGGGTGCGCTGCCATGCAGCGCCAGTCTCAAAGTTCAAAAAGCCTAAACGTGGCAGGTGCCCACTAAGTGCTGGGCACCTGGAGAACAATAAAACTGCGCCAGGGCCCTCACTGGCCCTTAGGCGCCAACTGCGCCACTGCTGGAGCCACACAGGCTCTGGGCATAGCACATGCCCCAGACGTTGGAGCTCTCAGGCTCTAAAAACAATGATGCCCCCATGAACCTCTCTAGGCTCACGCACGTTGGGGCGACCCACTGCCAGCTGGGACCGCCCTTGAAGCCCTCGCGGCTTCGGACACAACTGGGCCACTTTAGGGACGGGCAACGACAATATACCCCGATATGCCCCCTTCGTTGGAGTCCCACTCGGGGAACTCAAAAACATAAAATGCCCCCTGCCCCTCTTGGGCTCTCAAACGTTGGGGCGACCCGCTGCCAATCGGGGCCGCCCTGACTCTGTGCCTCAATCGGCACCATCACGAAGAAATGCGGACCCTCAAGAGCCCCTCGCGGGCTCTGGGCTCACGGTGGGGCGACCCACTGCCATTCGGGGCCGCCCTTCCTTGGTGCCTCGACCGGCACCACGAGAACCCCTCTGCTCCCTCACGGAGCAGCAGCATCACGGAGCCCCCCCCAGCCCTCTGGACTCACCGGGCTGTTCTCGGCGGGGGCTCTTCTCGGCAGGCCGTCCTCGCGCTCCTCCTCCTCGTCCGGTACGTTCTCAGGCCTCAGACGCTCCCCGCCCTCCAGCGCTCACTCGCGCTCTGGCCCGGCCGGTCTCAGGCAGCTCTCCGCCCGCTCTCCGTTCTTCAGTGAGCAGCGGGGAGCAGAGAAGGCAGGCCGGGGCTGAGAGCACTCGCTGGATACCCTCGGCGAGGTCGGCAGTCTTTCCCGGTCCCGGCGAGGATGAGGCGGCTCTCGAAGGGGTCCCGATGGCAGGGACCAATCCTGTCGCGGCACAGGGGGCGAGCCTCCAGCAGCACCCGGGAGTCAGCCAATGGCAGTGCGGCTCCCGGGCAGGTGAACAATGACGCTCCGCTACTTCGGCCAATCACGGCCCACCACGCGGATGACGCTGCGCCGCACGGGCCAATCCCGTCGCGGCCCCTTCGTAGTTTGTTTTGCTACAAGGCAGATCGAGGTGGGCACTCGTAATTGATTAAATCCATGCAGGCAGGAATCTTCAGCGCGTCCAGCGCTATACACGAGCATGGAAGCGCTCCTAAGCGCTAGGAAGTCCTGAGAAAGCGCTCTCAAGCGCTTGGGGAAACTGACGCGCTCCAAAGCGCTAGACAGCAGGCAGAGCGCTCCCAGGCGCTCAGGGGGAAGCACAGCGCCTCCAGGCGCTAGAAATCACTCCAGCGCTCTCCTCAGGAAAAAGGCAGCTTCTCCATGCTGCCAAGGTCCCAGAGCTTCCCCAGGGGCAAAGCCAAGTCCCCCCTTCAGCCCAGGCAGGGCAGAAGGGTCCCCCAGGAGTCCAGGAATCCAGGCACCCAGGGGCTGGGCAGCGCCCACCCCTGGTAGATCCAAGTCAGCCACAAGAGCTAGAACAAGAACAACTTGGAAGGAGACTCATCCCCTTCTTATAGCCAGAAATGCCTTTGAAGTACTTCGTGCAAGGGACCCTGAGTGCTGGAATGTTTCTGGTTTTCGTCTTCCTGACAGCTTCAGGGCCAGAGGTGACAGTGGGCCGTCAGGAAGGAGAGCTAGCAGGGTGGCCGACAGGCACGGCCCGGCACACCCAGACGCTCTTTCCTCCCATCCCTGACAGCAGAGGGGCCTTTCATCCACGGCTGACTCAGACCCCCTCCTCTGGGGCCTTGCAGACCCTGCAGACCCTGTCCTACTCAAACCGGACAGTCCATCCACCAGCAGGTCCAGGCACTCCTGGGCAGACTCACCAGCCAATCACGCGCTAGCACCAACTTACACAAATATACCAACTTCCAAAAGTAGTACTTCCAGACTAGGCACAGTCATGCTGCATACATCATTTTGCAGCATTCATTCTCACGAGTTGATACATACCAAACTCGACCCCCGCACTCCCCACACAACAGGAACTACCATGGGCATACATATTCCCCATTCATTCCTATGGGAGGGCAGGTCACTCACTCTTCATACAGAGAGCTCCAGCACTTTACACTGTACCACAGTGAAAAAAAGTGCGCAGAGGCCTAGAATCACCAACACCAGGTTCCAGAAACAGGCTAGGAAAAAGCAAAAAGTCTAGGGGTGAACCTGCCCAAAGGGCCGGGTCCAACAGTTAATTAATCAGCATGCAAATTGACAGGCTGTTAGTTAGTTAAGCCCAATTCAAGAATCTCAGGTTCCAGGCAGAGGTGAAAAAGGAATCAAAGTTAAAGGGTAGGGGGTTCAAAAATACTTCTATTTGATAATATATTTGGTACGGTATTGCAGACTGGTGTGGAATTTGGCAGACCCTTATTATTTTTAGTGGAACCCTAATATTAGGAGCAACATGCAAATCAATCAAAGGGGGCCACAATTCGGGGGGCAAAAAAGCGTGAATTTGCTAATAATGTTTTAGCCTGCGCCAGAATATCAACTACTTCTGTGCATGACTTTCAAACATGCATAGCATAGTTTGAATGGGCAGCCTGGCAAGTAAGCTTGCTGGGTAAATGTTTCACAGACCCTGTTTTAAAGGGTTACCAGACCAAACTTTGATACCGTAGACTGGAAATCAACAACATGAGCTGAAAGAGTCCTTGTCTAAAAGAGGGTTTATCATATTTAAATAAAGGTCCACAGACAAATTGCAAATATAGCATAACGTGTATTTGTAAATTGTTGGTTCAGTCAGAAGGGTATCTTGGCACTGAATAACAGATGTTTATTGTTACCCAACTCAATGGTACACAAACTTGTGTGTGAGGTGTGTCCACAGATGAACGCTCTCTAAATTGTAACTCCTTTTAACCCAGTGTCACATTACTGCAATGCACATTTCTTTTTTTTTTTTTTTTTATTTAATTGAGAATATAAGACACTGTGCAAAAACATTTACTTCCTTATGCAGAGAATAATAAATACATTTCATCCAGCAGTATACAAAAAAATAGAGAAAAGCATTAAGATCCAGTTAAATAAAATGGTACCTTAAAACAGTGAAGCCATCAGAATAGATCTCAAAATTATTGTTTAAGGGACGAGTCTAAATCAACCACTATATACATTATGATACAATCTAAATCAGTTCTAGCCGCCCCTTCCTACTTCCTACATACTGGTAGCCCTCCAGGCAGCCACTGGAGTCCAAACCTTTAGAGGTCATTGCACTGTTGTGTTCATTCTACTGTGAGTTTGCGCGCTACCAGATACTCCATTTTAGTCAGGGCTTCAACTGTTTTCCCCGATGGCTTAAAATGAAGACCAGGGCGAGGTTGCACAGCAAATGCGGCACACTATCACCAAGCTCTTCAAGGGGGCATTATGTTTAATATAAAGTATTTTAGAACTGCTGGAAAACATTTAAAACTTCGCATTTCCCTCTACAAATTCAGCATCAAATAAAGAAATTGAATTGTACTGTTGTGTTTATTTTACTGTTTACTGTGAATTTGCAAGTTACCAAAGATGCCATGATGACCAAGCTCAGTAGCTAGAGATTGTCTAAAAACCGTGTGACTTGAACAAGGAGGATCAGGATAAAGTGGGCAAGTCAGTCCAACATTACAGTGAGCAGAAGACCAGGGCCAAAAGTATCATGATATGTTGGAGGAGGACCTGGAGAACTAGTCACGTCAGGAGTAGGTGGGAAAAGACATTAAGACCAGAGACCAGATGGGAGAGAATTAGGTGGACTTGAAGGATCAGAATTTAGCAGGACAATGAACAGGACTGAGAGGACCAGAGAGGTCAGAACCAATGGACCAGGACCTGAAGTTACAAGTGGAGCAGGAGGACTAGGAACTGGGGTATTAGGACCAGGCTGGAAAGGATCAGGACAACCAGGACAACCAGAGCCATAAGGACCAATGAGACCAGACTAGAGCCAACATGAAAAGGCCCAGCCCAAGAGACACAAAAAAGGAGGACTAGGACCAGTGGAAGCATAACCAAAGGGACCATAAGGACCAGGGTAATGATATTCAGGATGACCCAAACCAGGAAGACTGTAAGTGCCAGTCCTAGGTGAACCAGGACAACTGAGCTAGGTGGATAAGGACCCAGCAGACAAGCAGGATCAGGATGAGAATCAGTAGTACAAATTATGAAGGCCCAGGAAGGGATAATAAAAGGATGAACCAGGAACACGGCAAGGAACACCACGGTCAGGAAGGACTACATACAGGACCCTCAGATTCAGGAAAAACCTTACCAGAATGATTATAACTAGGTGGAGAAAGGCCAGCATGAGGACCAAGAGAACCAAAACAATCCAGTAAAGGAAGACTTGGAATAGAACTATGGGGACAGGAGGGCCAATGCCTAAAGGCACAGAAGGACCTGGAAGTGAAGGAAGTAGGTCAGGAACAAAAGGACACCTATGTGCATCCTCGCCACATGCTTAGAAAAACCCTTTTGTATATGGTTCTTATTCATGTTTCTTATGCTGTCAAGCCCTAGAAACAACCACCGATTCACCTACATAGAGAACTGGAAAGGATTTGAGGAAAAATCAGTGTGCAAAGTGAATAAAAAGCCAAGATTGCTACACAGTAACATCCGAGTGTAGATGACATCCTCTGATGTTGGCACAGTAGTTCTGAGAGTGGATCTGAGGGCATAGAGACTGAAACTTGCAGAGAAGTTTTAAGATGGATGGGTGAAAATGAGTGTGGTCTGTGAAGGATAGTGGAAAGGGTTTGAGATACTTAGATGGCTAAAGTCAGAAAATGTAAATGGCTAACAAAGGGGGCAAAGAGATATGGCAATCAGCCAAGGGTGGCTCAAGAACATACTGATGCACTGTTGATCAGAAGAGGGGGGTGTGATAATGGACCGAGATAGATCACCTCACATGGCCCAAAGGGGGATTCAGTGTGACCTCCAGATCTTTGTGTTGACATTCCATGTGTGTGTATGTGAGGTGGGTGTGTAGCAAGTGGTCGATGTACTTGCTGTGATGCGTTGCATGACAGAGAGAGAGCAGAAATGCACCATATCTACTAATATATGACTTATTTCTGCTCCCTCCCTCCGCTGGCACACTGTGTGTTTACTAGGGCCAACGCAGGCCCCCTTGCACCATGGTGCAAGGGTGCCTGCATTAGGAGCAGGCTTGTTTTTATGCAGGAAATGACACTTTCCTCCATATAAACAATCCTTTGAGACATTTATCTCTACCTATGCATGCTTCAGAATTTAGCACACATCGAAAGAGGCAGTAACGAGGAGCTCTACAGATATTTTTCCTTGTTATATCTCACTTGGGATGGTATACCATTTTGACGCATTCCCAGGTTTACTCACCTAAATAAATCTGGGATTGTGTCAATATCCATGGGCGGATGCATGAGAATGCCCATGCTCCATCCACGGGAAGCCTTCTTAACACACAGTAAATGCAAGAAAGTGATTTGCACTATCTTACGTTACCCTGGATTTATTAAGCCATGCAGAGCTATGCTAGGTGGCTTTGAGTGACTTAGTAAATCCCATGCACAGTAAATAGTAGTCAGACTCCTTGTGTGATCACAGTCTTAGGGCCTGATTTAGATCTTGATGGGACTCCCATTGTCCCTCCATGGCAAAGTATCGAAATACTCCGCCAAGCTGACGGTATGCCATCTAATGAATTTATATGTGTGCTGGCTGAACCTCCATCTGCATTGACAGTCTGTGTCCCAACACATGAGTAGCACTCCGTCGTTGAGGCAGCGGACTCCTCTAGATAATGCCCCATTCCCTACATATGTATAGCATACAAACAACACAAACACACATACTATTGAATTCACACCCACAGACACCACATGCACAAAACCCACAAACACCACAACAATATCTTTTTTTTAAAGTGTCAATACAGTTGTGTTTGTTTTACCTTGATAGATTGTAAAATGTACTCTACTGCATTACACATAAAAAGCATGTTAGAGCAATGTAAAAATATGCAGAATAAATCAATTGTCAACACACTATTCATAGTGAGACATCTGCAAAAGAAGCTTAAATTATATCCCAGCAAGCTGCCTCACAGAAGGTCACCTTCCCGACGGCTCGGTTGCCGGTAACGAGGTACCGACGGTCAGAGCGGTGCCTCCTGTTTTTCCTGAGCCGTTGCCAGGTAAGGTGAAGCAGCTTCCTTTGAACAATAAGACACGGTCTGTCAAAGGATGTTGTATGAGGAAGGATTTCTGTTCACACCGCGAATCAGGTGAATATGGTGGTATCATCTAGATCCATTACATTATATATGTTTTTGGTATATAATTTTTTCATTGCAGTAGCAACTCAGTAGTTGGTCCTGAAGAAAGCACGGTTAGAGTTAGTTAACCATAGATGCTGAAACATGTTGACCATGTTAAGATTCTAGATAGTTATTTGTTAATACTATCTTTGCACTGTTTTTTAGTTTGAACTATGAGTTACATCAATAAAGTTAGGTTTCTCATAGATTAATTTTTTTTTTTTTTCACTTTGTTCACCTTAGCACTGCACTACAAAATCCCATTTGATCACCATCTGTTCACATCTGGTAAGATTCCATTTTTCAATAGAGATCACATACTCTGGCGTTTTATGGGCTGTGAATAAGTTTGTAGCCCCTGTTAAGCCCTGAGTACTGTGGTTAAGGAAACCCAGATGAAGAAAAAGATCACCAAGTTTGGTGACTGATGGGTATCCAAGGAAGAGATAAGATTTATCTTTACATTCAGAGTGGGTTGTTTAATATTTTATGATGGTTTGGATTATGTTTTCTTAGACCCGTGAATACCTTTGTTGTTGCATAGACAAGAAACACCATGACAGCAGTTTCTGTCAATGTCGAGAGTTGACCACAGGGTCAGAGGACAACTCTAAGTTCAGAGGGGGAGGTCCCTCAGGATGTCGGAAGTATTGTCCTTCAAAATCCTGATGAAGTTAACTCCATCCTCAAAACTCTAAATCAAGCCATAGTTTGCCTTACTATTGTCATAAGATTGGAATGAAGTCTCTCAATAACACTGTGCTGGTCACTTCATAAGACACCCTATACAATCGTGTTTTGATTAAATCACCCTAAATATTAGATGGCTCTATGTTATTGAGATACATATTCCTTTTCTGTTCTTTGTTTTTAAAAATCAATGTTTTCAGGTGTGTTAGTATGCTTTGTTTAGTTGAGCTAAAACAGAGTGAATAATTCTAGAAAGCCCTGATTTGCTGCAGAAAAATAGGTGTTCTAATAACATGGAGTCTTTTGATAATTCTATATCTGGCCCTTGAACATTCCCAGAGCTTTGTGAGTAAGAGCAACTATATAGCTTTAGAAGCATAAGTAACTTTACCTAGTTGCAAAGGTTCTAATCATTTTTGTCTTTAGTCAAATCTGCAGGTAAATGTAAAGGAATAGGAGCATTTGTGGAGCACAAGAGATCTCTACAATGGGCCTCCCAAATCACTTTGTCTTGGCCCATGGTGTAATGGAGTAGCCTTCTGTGCCATGTCTGTCAAAATAACTTAAAAACATTTAAATATTTTTGACCTGTAAACCTATAAGTTAGAACCTGAATCTAACCCAGTTTTGCACTAATGGTATCATGTTGCAAAATCAGAAGGATTAAGACCACAAAAGTAATTGTCATTATGTACAAAGCACTTTTTATGAGTTGGAAATTTCTTCAGACTAGTAAAAGGACTTTTACTATCATTTTTGAATTGCAAATAGGAGGATTCATGAAAGGGGTTTCCTCCCTAACCTTTCCAATTCAGAAGAGAATGTATTGCTAGTTTGGGACTACAGTTGCTGTTGCAAATCATTGATGAGCAAACAGCCCACAAGTTGGGGTGGTAACTATTTTGCAAAGGGGAAAGGGGGTTCCTTTATGACAAGATGTTGGAATCTCAAAGGGGGGTAGAAGATTTTAAAGAAACTGCTGGCTAAACAGGGTGGAATCTCTACTACTTAGCCAGTGACCTGGTAAATTATGACGTTTTTTGGCCATTTGCCCGGCAGTCGGCAAGACAGTACAGAATCTCTATTATTTAGCCAGCTGCTAGGTCAATAGTGAGGTTTCTCTGCTACTTTCAAGACCAGCAGCCAAGCAGTGTAGAATCTCTACTATTTAGACATCAGCCGGGTAAATAATGATGTTTTTCTGCTAAGTGCATTGCCACCAGCTGATCAGGGCATAACCTCTACTACTTAGCCAACGGACGGCCAGGTAAATAGTGAAATTTGTCTGCTATTTGCCGGCGGTCAGCTGGTCAGCGAAGAATTGCTACTATTTAGACAAAGGCTAGGTAAATAGTGAACTTTTTCTGCTATTTTCAAGGCCACTGGTCATACAGTAAATACTTTCTACTGTTTTTGATCAAAAATAAAAACATATTTTCTTGTCATTTTCTCCCGCATCTTTAACAGGGCTAAATGCAATTTGGCTGAGAGCTAGCTTTGAAGAGTATTTGTTCGCTGGAGGGTTTGATGCAACACACATGACAGATTTCTCTAATCGATCGACTGGTCACATGTTTGAATCCAGTCAACCTTTCATCTTTCTCAGGTCAAAAAATGAGTGCTTTCGTGTTAGATACAGATATTAATAAACATATTTTATTCCGTGTCAAGTTTCACTCGAGTGTGGAAACGCTCTTTCACAAGCTTAGTAGTACTTGCTTTATACTTAATCTTCCCTTTTTATTCTAAAACCCTTTAATTTGGTTACGATTGCATTACAAATTTTACAAGCTTCTTGTCCTTTATATTGTGATTTTAAGGAGACCTCCTCCACGAACCTCAAACCAATCAATATTGATAATATTTTCTTCGAAAATGTTATCTTTTGAAACACCAAATGAAACACCATAAAACGACCACTATACATTTGGTTTTTCGTGCCCTCTGAAGTGAAGAGAAACCTGAAAATGAAATAACAGTCACTGTCTGACACTCAGTGGATGCAAAAAGTAATGCAGTTTTCTATTTTTGATAGTGCTCGGTATTGAATAAGCAAGACCTGGCTGCCTGCCCGAGACGGCAATGTGACCTTAATACAAGAATTGATTAATCTTAAATTACTAGTCTTTAAATTCATTTCATAATAATTTAAATTCATGTGTTATTCATTTGAACCCTCTCAATTTGGTTATGCAGAAGGGGTGCAAGAAAGCCAGAACCAGAAAAAATAAATGGAATTCTCAGTGGACAGCAGGCTTGCACTCCAGTCGGGCAAACACCGACAAGGGAAGCCGTGCTAGCTTTACATAGAGAAGCTCCCTCACCGCTGATGTCTAGTTGGGAGGCGGAGGACCAGAATGCCAAAGGAGAGTAGTGGAAGGTAAAGAAGGACTAATAGGCAAAAGGGATTAAGTGACTGCCATGTTGGGAGAACATGAAATAGTCTTATGGAAAAGTGAAAGGAAAGAAGAATAGGAAAAATAGATAGCTCAACAGACCACGGACCATTGTTTGGGATTCCACTTTTTTTATTCTGAGCTCGGGGAAGCACAGTGTTCGCACTCGCTGCTATACAGTGCGCACTTTATTTCTGTTCATTGGCTTTCTTTCACTCTTCCTGGGGAATACAGTAGCAACTTTTGGAAAACTCCATTAACATTGAGATTAAGGAATTGGTGGCATTTCCCACCCATTATAATATTTCTTCTGGAATATATGAGAGGTATGACCTTTGTCACTTTATGCTTTTTTTTATTCACACTTCTTCCCACAGGGCACTTGTAGACCTTTTTCCCTCCTTTTTTATAATTGTCACTTCCCCCACCCACATCGCAGGTCACACACTCGACCCCATCTTCACCTCCAGCAACCATGTCTCCTTCAGCCACACTACGGATCTCCTCTGGACTGACCACAGCTGCGTTCACTTCACCTACAACAAGCCGAAACCCATCATCCACCTCCAACCAACTCTACAAAGAAACTGGAACAAAATCACCACGGATCAGATCTCCACATCGCTCCTTCGAACCTCCCCAGCCCTCTCTTCTAACGCCAACGAAGCTGCCTCCAACCTCACCCTTTGGTTATCCAACACCGCCGACACCTTAGCACCACTGAAAAAACGTCAACACAAACTTGGCAACAAGAAGGCCTCATGGTTCAACGATGATCTCAAGAAGTCCAAGAAACTGTGCCGCTCCCTGGAAAAGGCCTGGAAAAAAGACCCATCCACCAGCACCAAGGACGCCTTCAAAAGCGCCACCCGTACTCACCACCAACTGATCCGAAAAGCCAAGAAAACAGCATTCAAGGATCGACTTGACAACAACGCCCACAACAGCAAGGAACTTTTCAACATCGTCAAGGAATTTTCCAACCCCTCGGCCAACTCCAACGACATCACCCCCTCTCAAACCCTCTGCGACTCCCTAGCCTCTTTTTTCCACAACAAGATTGCTGACATCCACAACAGCTTTGACAACCAACCCGGAAGCCAACCCACCCTACCATCTGCTGACCATCTTCCCCCCGTAAACACCCTTAACGCCTGGAACCCAATCTCCACTGAGGACACCATCCGCCTGATGAATTCCATCCACTCCGGATCCCCCACAGACCCATGCCCTCACCACATCTTCAACAAAGCAGACTCCGTCATAGCACCGCACCTCCGAGACGTCATCAACTGCTCCTTCAACTCCGCTACCTTCCCAGAAGACTGGAAACACGCTGAACTCACCGCCCTTCTGAAAAAACCAACAGCAGACCCCACCGAACTCAAAAACTACCGCCCCATCTCGCTTCTTCCATTCCCGGCCAAAGTCATCGAGAAAGCCGTCAACAACCAGCTCGCCGCCTTCCTCGAAGCCAACAAATCACTTGACCCCTCACAATCTGGCTTCCGAGCCAAACACAGCACTGAGACCGCCCTCATCGCAGCAACAGACGACATTCGAACTCTACTGGACAATGGAGACACAGTCGCCCTCATCCTCCTCGACCTCTCCGCAGCCTTCGACACAGTCTGCCACAGCACCCTTTTACAACGCCTCAGAAACATCAGAATCCAAGGAAAAGCACTGGAATGGATCACCTCGTTCCTCACCGGAAGAACCCAGAGAGTCCGCCTCCCACCATTCAAGTCCGAGGCCTCTGAAATCATTTGCGGCGTACCTCAAGGATCCTCACTCAGTCCCACCCTATTCAACGTATACATGAGCCCCCTCGCGGCCATCGCCCGCCAACACAACCTCAACATCATCTCTTACGCGGACGACACTCAACTGATCCTCTCTCTCACCAAGGACCCCAGCACCGCCAAAACTAACCTACACGAAGGAATGAAAGAAGTCGCCGAATGGATGAAACAAAGCCGTCTGAAACTGAACTCAGACAAAACAGAAGTCCTCATCTTAGGTACATCCCCCTCTGCATGAGACGACTCCTGGTGGCCGGAAGCCCTCGGAAAAGCACCCATCCCGACAGACCACGCACGGAACCTTGGCGTCATCCTGGATTCTTCACTCTCAATGAACAGACAAGTCAACGCCGTATCATCTTCCTGCTTTAACATTCTTCGCATGCTCAGAAAAACATTTCGCTGGATCCCCTCCGAAACAAGGAAAACAGTCACCCACGCTCTAGTCACTAGCCGACTGGACTACGGAAACACCCTCTACGCAGGTACCACCGCTAAACTCCAGAAGAAACTACAACGAATCCAAAACGCCTCAGCCAGGCTCATATTAGACATCCCACGCAACGAACACATCTCTGGTCACCTTAAAGACCTCCACTGGCTACCCGTCAATAAGAGGATCACTTTCCGACTGCTAACCCACGCACACAAATCACTCTACGACATCGGACCAGATTGCCTCAACTCTCGACTGTCCTTCTACACCCCCTCCCGCCAACTTCGCTCTTCCAGCCAAGCCTTCGCCACTGTACCTCGCATCAACAAGACCACCATGGGAGGCAGATCCTTTTCATACCTGGCTGCCAAAACTTGGAACTCACTCCCCGCTTACCTTCGCCTCACCCAGAATCACCTAGCGTTCAGAAAGCAGCTTAAAACGTGGATATTTGACAAATAATCCTCCTCCCCTTCCTAAGCGCCTTGAAACCCTCTGGGTATGTAGTGCGCTATACAAATTTTATGACTTGACTTGACTTGACTCTTTTTCGGCCATACTCCAGTGGGACAGACATCACAATTACAATATTGTTACCTGTTCATTCGACCTACCAGGATTCAGGTAGAGCTTGTTCTCTCCAAGTCTGGAATTTTTGTTTTTATTGGGCAGCCTACTGGCTATATCTTGTATTCTGACGTCTTATTTCAGAGACAGGCACCTTTCTTCCCCACAGAATCCTTCAATCATTGTTCTCTCGGTCATAGCTGCCAAGGTTTCCGATTGCCATGTGTGAGGTTTTCATAATTTCAGTGTAATTATGAGTGACATTTCAACAATTATGTGTGACATTTTCTCGCAAACAAAATCAAGCAATGAAGATGAGAAAAACATTTAAATATAAGAAATGACATTCTTTTGAGGAACGAGAAACTCTAATATCTTAAAACTGTTGTAAAGCAAAAGAAATGGAAGGCCACTAACCTAGTAAAAAGTAGTTACTCACAGCTAATCCTCGTGAAAAAATACAGTTTTGCAAACATGCGTGGATCATGTAAGTTGACAGCATAGCGACTGTAAAAAGCTGTAGTTTTACGTTCCTCTCTGGCAAAGAGATGTGTCCCAGCGCTTTGAAAATACAAGTTTTGCCTAAAATGCAATGTTTTTACAGCTGAGAGCACTTGAATGAGGTCTGCAGACCTTTGCCCCAGACTCCTCTCAGGCAGGGTGAGGAGAAAGTGGCTCATTAGGCCGAAGCTGGCACCCAGTCAACAAGAAGGTGAGTGATGACTTCTTCCACCTGGGTTTGTTTATAGTCTATGCTGCCCCAAAGTTGCCCTGAGAGGCCAACAGCCTGCCCTCTGGAAATTGAGCAATGCAGGTGAATGTGTCCCAGTTGAGCTGGCGCGTTGTCACCAGCCCCTGCTTGACCTAAACCGCCCTCCCTTCCTGTTTGGTTGAGCCAGGCAGCAGGTGCGGAGTGTTCCGCTTTCGAAGTACAGTTGGGCTTCCTCGCTTCACTACCTTCTGGAACCGAGCTCTGCCAGTGAGGGTCATGGCTGCGCCGGCTACCTTTACCCTCTGCTTGCGCCAAATTTAAAAAGAAAAAAAACTGCAGCAAAATACAGCAGTGCAGCATGGCCAAAGAAACAGCAATTTTTGCCTATTACTAACTGATTATTATCTGGAAGCAAGCAGGTGCTTAGTGTGACTATAATGATCAGCTGTAAAAAACAGTGAGGCGCGTAATTAAAAAGGAATGTATTGTGCCACACAAGCTCTGCCTGCTAGCACATTCGACCGTAAAATTCTAAAATCATGTACCTGGGCTACGCTGGAAACTTCCTACGTCGAGGGCTGGCGATACGCAGTGCTGGCTGGCCTCCAGCAACCCAAATCAGACCCCGCTCGTAGCATTGAACAAGACCGGCTGCCGGGGGCATGAGTTCGCGGCTCAGGTACATAGCTGCTGCATAAACGTTTTCTGGGCACTGCAAACCACTCCAGTTCGTGGTTCAATCAGCAGCCTAAATATTTGCCGCCAGCTGAGGATGCAACAAACATCTAATTCAACTGTGGCGGGCGGGCAACTGCTGCATGACTCACCGCCTACCAAACTGGGCACTCGCCGACTCCTCCCACGTGATCAGTGAAATGACCGCGCGGTGAACCCAATCCTATTGACTGTCTGTTACATTGGCAATAGTAGCAGCTTCCCTCGAGCTCAGGCAGCCCCAAGCCTGTTGGGACCTGCATAGAGCGAGCGCTGCCGCTCACACTATTGCTTTGCACTTTGTTAAAAAATGGTGGGTTAGCAGCCAGTTTTCTGGGCGCTTCACAGCCCAGGAGGTGCTACAACTGCGTGACTTTTCATTTCAGTGCGGTATGCGCATCACCACACTGAAATACGGTAGTGTCACTCCTGGTGCGTGATACTTGGCAGGCCTGCTTGGTATACACTCTATATTAAAGTTTTACACCTCATTCCTTAACACTATTCTTTCTGAACTGTGTCTATTATTTTTCCTTCAGCCGCTGTTCTCCTTGTTTGGGGCTCCTCCTTATCTTATGAGTCCTGATGATGGTTCCCTCATTTTCTTGATGGATTGAAACATTGTTGACTACCACTATGGACCCTTGATAGATTATATTATATACAAATGGCTGTGTTGTTCTTTCTTTTAAGATACACAACTTTGATCATTGAATTTTTTCAAATGTATGCATCACTTTGATTCTAACATAGAGCACGTTTCTCACTATGCACCCACTGCGCTGTCACAAAGTAAAAGTTTTTTATAAACGTTCTTTACATCTGATTTATTACAACTAATGATTATAATAACCACTTGGTTCATTTTTATTGATTATATTATTTTCAACTCTGGGACCAGTGTTTCTATTACTTGTACATACTCAAAGTCCCCCATGATCCTTGGGTTCCCTTTTTAACTGTAATTCCATTGGTTAATTAATCAGCATGCAAATTGACATGCTGTTAGTTAGTTAAGCCCAATTCAAGAATCTCAGGTTCCAGGCAGAGGTGAAAAAGGAAACAAAGTTAAAGGTAGGGGGGTCAAAAATACTTCTATTTGATAATATTTTTGGTGCAGTATTGCAGACTGGTATGGAATTTGGCAGAACCTTAGCATTTTTAGTGGAACCCTAATATTAGGAGCAACATGCAAATCAATCAAAGGGGGCCACAGTTGGGGGGGCAAAAAAGCGTGAATTTGCTAATAATGTTTTAACCTGCGCCAGAATATCAACTCCTTCTGTGCATGACTTTCAAACATGCATAGCATAGTTTGAATGGGCAGCCTGGCAAGTAGGCTTGCTGGGTAAAAGTTTCACCGACCCTGTTTTAAAGGGTTACCAGACCAAACTTTGATACTGCAGACTGGAAATGAACAACATGAGCTGAAAGAGTCCTTGTCTAAAAGAGGGTTTATAATATTTAAATAAAGGTCCACATACAAATTGCAAATATAGCATAACATGTGTATTTGTAAATCGTTCGTTCAGTCAGAAGGGTATCCTGGCACTGAATAACAGATGTTTATTGTTACCCAACTCAATGGTACACAAACTTGTGTGTGAGGTGTGTCCACAGATGAAAGCTCTCTAAATTGTAACTCCTTTTAACCCAGTGTCACATTACTGTTATGCACATTTCTTTTTTTAATTTAATTTTATTTTATTGAGAATATAAGACACAGTGCAAAAAACATTGACTTCGTTATGCAGAGAATAGTAAATAAATGTCATCCAGCAGTATACAAAAATAGAGAAAAGCCTTAAAATCCAGTTAAATAAAATGGGACCTTAAAACAGAGAAGCCATCAAAATAGATCTCAAAATTATTGTTTAAGAGACGAGTCTAAAAACAACCACTATATACATTATGATACAATCTAAAACAGTTTTAGCTGCCCCTTCCTACCTCCTACATCCGGGTAGCCCTCCAGACAGCCACTGGAGCCCAAACCTTTAGACCCATAGTTTGTGTTCTTATGCCCTTCAACTCATACAAGGCCGCCTCTACATTGTGCATACCTTAAAGTCTAGTCAACCACATTTGGAATGTAGGAGCATCCATATCTTTCCAGGCAGATAAAATCAGAATGCGGAGCACTGCCACTGAAATAAATACCAGAGCCGCCGTTTCAGCATTGAGATCGAGCTTGCTATCGCATCCTAAAATCTTCAATGTAGGGGATAGATTTATGTTGACATCTAGCAGCCCCTCCCAGAATGCCATGATCTCTTTTTGAATCTTTTTAAGTTTTTCACACTGATGAAACATGTGTATAAGATCGGCTGAGCCCTTTAAACATCTGGAACATCCATTACCCTCCCTTTTGCCCTAATCAAATAGCTTTGAGGGGGTAAAATATAGATTAAAAAGCGTATTGAAATGTTGCACTTTCAAATTAGAGGAGCCTAAGAATCTTTTATCCATCAATAATGCTCTATCTAGGTCGACATTAGGATCTTCCAGTTGAGAGGCCCATGCGGCGCCAGTTTTTTCCATATCATCAAGAGTTTCCTCTATAAATGTTCTATATATTCCTTTAATTCTACGCCCACCTCCCCTCAAATAATCGAGTATACTACAACTTTTGCCTAGAGTGATACGGGGCCTCTTTGATTTAATTGTTTGCACTATTTGGGCATACTTAAAATCCTGATTACCATGGAGGAGGTACCTCTGTTTAAGATCTTCTAGGGGTCTAATCTCTTCCCTGGCCATAATATCCCCTAGTGTCAGGATACCCTGTTGCTCCCAGTGTTTCCACCTGCCATCGCTACACAAATTAGGGAATAGCCCCGAATTCCAAAGGGGAGTATGGGGATTGAATCTGGGGATTCCCAGGTATTTCTGCACTGCCATCCAAACCCCCATGTACTTTCCATTAGTTTATATCTTGCTTTTTTTATAGTACCGTCTCTCCGTCCTCCTTAGTAATAAGCCCATTGCCTCCCTGCCTAGCATCAATTCAAAAATTGAAGGTAGATCACCCTGACCCCTGGGGGTATTTGATCCATTTGCCAGAGGATCGAATAGAATTGCCATTTGCGACAGCAGACAGGACCAGTGGTAATATCTGAGATTGGGCATCCCCAAGCCTCCTCTTGCCTGTGGCAGGGACATACATTTTAAAGATCTTCTAACCTTTCCGTATTGCCACAGAAAGTTCATGAATATAGCTTCCATTGCTTTAATACGTTTTTCCTCTATCAGAAATGGGACAGCCCGAAATTTTTATAAAATCTTTGGGAACATAGTCCTTTTAATGACGATGGCGCCCCCTACTATTGAGAGATGTAGTGTGTCCATCCTCTTTAGATCTGCCTCCATTGATTTCATTAAGGGGACAAAATTATCTCTGAGTCCACAAACCTAGAACATGATTTACCTATATTCTTGGAGCAAAGCACCTGGGTCTTCCCCTCATTTAAGAGATATCCAGAATGTCTCCCAAAAGACTTGGTGATGTTAACCACTTCCAGCAGAGCTACATCGGGTTCGACAGAGATAACCTACAGGTCATCGGCATATGCCAAGATTTTGGTTTCAAAGCCCTTAGCAACTACTGGTTTAATAACAGGGTTATCCATTATCTGCTGTATTAATGGGTAGATATATAGCGCAAACAGGATATGTGAACATAGATATCCCTGTCTTGTCCCTCGTGTTATATAAATCTTCTCAGAGCTTTCCCCCATCATTTGGATCTTGGCAATAGGACCCAAATGCATTGCCCGGATAGCCATCCGGAATCTTGGTCCAAACCCCCTTTCCTCCAGCACTCCCCACAAAAACTCCCACCTAACCCGGTCGAATGCTTTCTCCGCGTCAGGGAGATCATTGCCATCCCCCCCTCCCCGACAGCATGGATATCAAACAACGGGATCGCGCGACGTATGTGATCCGTGTTGCCACGGCCCGGAATGAAACCATGCTGCCAGGGAGAAAACAGACTCCCAATGATCCTCCCCAACCAGATTTCCAATATTTTTGCATACATTTTATTATCCGTGTTTATTAGGGAAATAGGTCTGTATGAGCCCGGATTTTCTTTAGACTTCCCCTTTTTATGAAAAACTACTATGTTGGTGCTCCTCCATGATTCAGTAATTTTGCCCGTGTTTATAATCCCATTAAAAAGATCAAGGAGCAGTGGAGTTATTTCCTCGGATACCTTTTTGTATACCTCCAAGGGTATGCCATCGGGGCCCGCAACCTTCCCTGCTGCTAGATCTTGTAGAGCCCCCGCTATCTCATCCATAGTGATGTCCTTTTCAAGGGTTTCTCTATCGCCCTCTACCAATTTGTTTCCTGTTTCCCCTTGCTCTCCCCTTGGAATCTCTGCAGTTAGTTCCTCCTGATATAGTGTTTGATAATATCTTTTAAAATATTCACAATTTCCAGCGGATCCTCATAGCTCCGGCCCTGCTCTTCGATACGGGTTACAACATTTTTAGAGGCAACCTGTCTAATGCGAAGTGCAAGTGCCTGCCTGCTTGTTCCCCTGTTTCATAGAGCCTACCTCTCTAAGCCTGGTATTCGGAGGCAGCTTTCTTAGCCAATTGGATCTCTATTTCTGCTTTAATAGAGCTTACTCTTTCAAGACTCTTCGTTCCCCCTTCCCCAGCAAGATAGCTACCCCATGTCGTTCCTCCGCCTCCATCAGTTTATTCATTAATTGTTCCCTTTCTTTGCTAGTCTTTTTCTAGATTCGGGCGGTATAGCTAATAGTTTCTCCCCTTAATGCTGCTTTATAGCTATCCCAAACGATGTTCTGTGATGCGCTGTATCTATTTGCGTCAAAGAACGCCTGTGACCAATTCTTAATGTGCTCCACATAGATATTTTTTTTTTTTCTTGTCCTCATTAGCCTTTACGCCACCCATTTCTAACCAAACGATACCGCCCATGGGTTTTTATCTCATCTGCCGAGACCATTAACAACCACACTAGTGGTGCCAGCCCACGACCACCTCTCTATCTGTACCGCCTTTTATGAGAGGTTGATACATAGGTGAACCCCACCGTCTCATTGAAAAACACACGGCGAGATAGGCTGAGGCCTTAAACATTGGACTAAATTGCTTATATAACCGCCTAGCCCCTTACCCTAAAAGAGACGCTCTTCACCCAAAATGTGCCAAAAATAATGACCAAAATTTACATTTAACTTTTGTCGGACCCAAAGTATCCATTTTAGCTGTGAATCTCATAGCTCGCAACCAATCTGAAATCCCCGGAGATAATGGGGACACCCAGAGTTTACATATCTCTCTCCGGGCTAAAAGTATCCCATAAAATACCAGTTTATCTTTATCATCCATACTTTTTATCTGCAAATTCAGCCTTCCGGTTATAATAAGTTCATGGCTTACCTTAATAATGTGCTCAATAGCTTGGGATAAGCAGCTACTTACTTCCTCCCAAAACTCTTTAATATTTGGACACTCCACGAACATGTGTATATCCTTCTCATTGGGATTCTACACTTTGGACATTCCACCAGCCCTCCAGGCTTGAACTTTGAAAGTCTATATGGAGACCAATACGCTCTGTGGAGTGTAAAAAGATGGTTTCGCCTTAAATTTGCGGGTTTGACAACTTTATACAACATAGCCATAGTTACTTGCCATTGAGTGTCAGATGCGAAGTCCGGCAGGCAATCCATCCACAGAGTTTCTGGCAATAAGAACTGGCCGTCCACCGTCTCCAACATTGCCCAGTACCAAAGTCCTACTTCCTTTTTATACACTTGGCTTGAGTGGATCTTCTCTTCCAATTCATTCTGCAGTCCCACGATGATTTCAGATTTACTGGCCCAACTATGAATTTGCAGATATTTAAATTTCGATATACCCTGCCCCCAGATGGATGCTCCCTGACTCCACCCAACCAGCTTTCCATCCGGAAAAAGGTGTCCCCATACTTCTACCCCCGCTGATCTTAGAGGAATAGCCAGTGCGTCTTTGGTCCATGCAGGAGATCCTGGGCTGTCCCAGATAGAAGTATAATAACCATAATACGGGATTTTTAGTGACCTCCTGATCCAGTACCAAAGTTCCGCTGCTTCCCGCAGTACCTTAAGACGCACTTTTTTAAAATACTTTGGGTCCGCGAATTTACAAAGAAAACCAGATTCCTCATATTGACAGCTTTTTAGCATTGCTAGCAACAATATACCAATACCCGAGGACGGTGGAGTGTTCATAAGAGTCCTAAAGTTTTTTAACTGAAAAGCCCAACAGTATAACTGAAAATCCGGGGCCGACAACCCCCCTTTAAGCAATTTTCGCCTTATCTTGATCCATGAAAGACTAGACCCTTTTGCGGCCCAAATAAATGTACTAACTTCACTCTGAAGCTTCTTAAACCATTCACCTTTAAACGCCAAAGGAATTGTCTCAAATAAAAAAGTTAGTTTTGGAAGAACCATCATTTTGCCAAGCATTCCTCCTATTTCTCTTTTAATTCTACCAAAATTAATTTTTGCTAAGTCATCCAAGTTCTGAGTAATCCTGACCCCTAAATATCTCATTTCTGATTTGCATTTTTTATGGCCAGGATCCAAATTCCAACTCATAATTTCCGTTTTATCGTCATTAATTTTGTATCCTGAGACAGCTCCAAATTATTTAGTTATTAATGATATATTTTCCAATGTCTGCCGAAGATTAGAAGTATAAATTATAATATCATCAGCATATAAACCTATTTTCTTAGACCAGGCTTCTACCGAGAAAAGGAGAATCTTCTCAGAACCCCTGATCTTACAGGCCAAAGGCTCTATATAAAGGTCAAACAATAACGGGGATAAGGGACATCCCTGCCTGGTGCCCCGAGTTACTTTAATTGAATTGGTGAGAATCCCATTGATCAATACTCTGGAAGAAGGCGAATTATACAATGATAGAAGTGTATTAGTAAAATTTATGCCCAAGTCTAAATGGATCAAAAGTGCTTTTAAAAAGATCCAGTTTACTCGATCAAACGCCTTAGCGGCGTCCAGCGCTATTACTGCTAATGGGAGTTTATATGTTGAGGCCAGATCTATTGTACCTATTAAAGAAAAAGTGAGTTCCTTAAGGGACCTACCTCTGATGAACACGTAGGTATTGTCTGTTAATAGCTTTCTGTCAAAAGTCCAGGGCCTGTGTTTTTTAACCGGCCTATTGGTATCCATCGTTAGAGTCAGAGGATTGTGATCCAATATTATCATAGGCAATTTTTGAATTTTAACCCTACTAAGCTCTGTAGCGGAAATCATAAAGTAGTCCAATTCGGAATACTTCTGAAATGGGTGTGAAAATATGTAAACCCAGGGTTCCCAGGTTCACTGTTCCCCCAGACATCACTTAGTCCGTGCGATTGCATCATTGACCAGACTGCCCGGAAAACCCTCGGTTTACGACCGGCATATGTAGTTACACCCACGAAATCTGCTGCAATATTCAGATCCCCGCAAACCACAATGGGGGAAGGCCGCCCCGTCAACTTCTTTTCTATACAATCAAAGACATCGGGGTCATCATGGTTTGACCCATATATCCCACTGATGGTGATGCCTATATTCATCTCCCATATTGCCCATCTGCCCATAGTGTCAGCCCTGAATTGTTTAGCCTCTCCCGAACCTACCCTTCCTATGATGGCCACCCCCCTGATAGTTGAAGTCTGGGAGGAGCAAGAGAGAATCTCATAACCCCTTAGGTTTAACCAATGTTTTTTTCCCCATTGGCAAGTGAGTTTCTTGTAAGCACAAGATGTCCATCTGTACAGATTTTACAAATTCCTCAAATCTTCCTCTTTTTTTCCAATCCTAAAGGCCCCCTAAATGCAAATTTCTTTAAAACTACTGAGTGATTTACATCAATACAAGCAACATCAATTATTTGAGTAACATTTTAGTTTCATATTATGTTTGCTCTATTGGTGTTTCTTTCTAAAGCAGAGAACAAAGATTCCTATAGGGATTGAAATAGGTCTTCCTGCTTTTTTTGACCACCCCATTAAGAGTTTGCCTCCTTGACAGGTTCACATCAAACATCAAATACCACAAATAACCTACACATGGTGAGTCTCTGCCAAGCGTTGTGAAGATCCATAAATCTGTACTGAAGTTCCTACAAATAAATAATTTTTCGACCCCATTCCATCACACTTTAACCCCTTCCTGGATTGCTTAAAACCTGAATTCCTGAACAGGGCTTAAAGTACCAGCAGCCTGCCAAATTGCATGTAGATTTATTAGAGACTATCAAAGTTATTAACACATGACATTTTTTCATCCTTTAAAAAAAAAAACTTTTTATTGTTAGTCCATGATCGCACAAAAATCACATTACAATACATCAACCCAATTGCTCCATAAAGTCAATCGTATACATAGTACACAAACCAAAAAAGGGGAAAAGAAAAAGAAAAAAAAACAAAACAGAGAGAAAAAAAAGAAGCGTATTCATCCATATAAACGGCCACTGGACCCCAAATCTCACAGCCCAGTTTCTTTTTCCGTCTGCCTTTCAAAGCATATAGGCTGTATTCTATATTAAACATTGATAGAAATCTAGCCCTCTATAGTTCAAACGATTGAACATCCTTCTGGAGTCACATTGAGGCAATACAAAGTCTAGCAACAGCTGTAGCAAGAAGAATCAGATACTGAAATGTATAGAACAGTTGATCCTCTTCCTTTACCTCAGCAACCCCCAACAATACATGAACTACAGAAAGTCGCAGCTAAAAATTTCTCTATATGCTCAAACTAATTGTTTAAGTGCCTGCAAGTATAAAAGATATGTACAATATCAGCCTCATCTGACCCGCAACAGAAATATTGTCCATCATTAGACCCCCCATTTAGATATTTTAGCTGGGGTATAATATAGATTAAAAAAGATCCTATAGTGCTGTGCACAGAGGTTAGCAGACATAAATAGTATCCCAGCCAGTTCAATAGAAGTTTCGACCCGAGTGCCGAGGCACCCCAGCTGGTTATCTCATTTTGAATTTTGAGTCTCTAGATCATTGCCCATGGTATCTAACAGTAAAGTATAGAGTATACCAATCCGTCCATCTTTCCTCACAGCATCAATGATAGGGTTCGCTTCAATTTTCCATCGATGTATAAACAGGTAGTCACGGATTTGCAAGTATTTAAAAAAATCAGAGCGGCAAAGATAAAATTTATCAATTAACATTTAAAAAGACATCAAATCCCCATTGCTATATAGATCTCCCATATATTGAACCCCTTTAGCCCACCAACTATCTACGCTTGAATCCCAAAATATGGATGGGAGAAGGGTAGTGGCAGTTAGCTGGGTATACCAAGACATCTTTTCTAATCTGTACTTCTTTCTAACTGCCTTCTATACTTTATAGGCCACATTGAGAACCTTAAAGCTGGTTCTATTATAATAACTCATATCGAGATTAATAAACAATCGATTTTTGTTATCACTGCCCAGCAGCATTTGGCATATAGAAGGGGCTTCAGCCACACTAATCGGTTCTGCCCAGTTCATAAAATGTTCAAATTCTGCAAAATACAAACATAATAATATAAGGTGAAGTCCGGGACAGCCCATCCACCTTGCTCTAGAGGCAAAGTCATATATTGCATAGCTCGCCGGGATTTACCCTGAGCCCACAAGAATCTAGCACAAATAGATTGTAACAATGCCAGATTAACACATGAAATTTCCAGTGGCACAGATCTGAGAAAATATAACATTTTGGGGAGGATCAGCATCTTAAGGACGTTGCATCGTCCTACCATGGACAGATGCAAACACTTGCATCGGTCCAGTTGTTTACGCACATCTTTTAAAAGCTGTAGCCAGTTGACCTCAACCAGTGCTTTTAAGCAGGTCCGTAACGTGATCCCCAGGTATACCACCTCATTCAGAACCCTTTGTTTCTTAGTTGTATTAAGTTTATAGCCTGGCACAGCCCCAAATTGCACCGCCAACCTCTCTAGCTATTGAAGGGTTCAACGTTACTACTGCAACGTCATCTGCATATGCAAAAATGCAATAATGCTCTCACCTCCAAATCACAAATTCAATCCTTGAATTATCTTCTAACATTTTTAAAAATGGATCTATATATAGAGAGAACAGCAGGGAGGAGCAGGGACATCCCTGCCTGGCTCTCCATGTGATATGTACAGGAGTGGATTCTAAACCCATAATACAGATTCCAGCGACAGGTTGGCGGTATAACACTTGTAAGGCAGTAACAAATTTAGCTATATTTGTACTTTTATTCAATTTTGAAATTTGATTGTACTGGATGGCCTCAAGCTCCAGTAGGGGCCTAGTTTTTTTTAATTTGCATTTAATTTTCTATCTTTTGTAAGGGAAAAAGGTTGCACAGTTCAGTACATTTTCTCAATGTTTGCTAAATTTGCACTATTCATTTATTTTACCATGTGGTCTAGTCTGCCCAAGGGAAATCCAGCCAGATTTAATCATAGGGTACAAGAAACAACAGTTTCTGTGGTATATGCTGTTTTAAAACATCATTTAGGCCACAAATGGCATTGGATTAAATGAAAATGTGTTTTTTTATTTCAGTTTTTTTCTGCGAAAAGTGTATTTTGGTGGGGTAATATTTGATCTCTTGGGTGAATCTGTGTTGTAAAACTTTTATAGCTCACTTAAGTTTTGTTTCTGGTATTGCTGAAATAATGGTAGTGTTTTCTTCATTGTTTACCATACCTCCTTTTGCCAGAGTGTGTGTGTTTCCAATAGGCCACCATTATGTTCTCCATGCCATGTAGCCAGCGGCCATTTTGAGTAGTCAGTGTCCATCAAACTGCATGTGTTTTTGGCTGTCCATACCCTCTTGCTTGTTGTTGTTGTTTAGCCAGGTGGCCATTTTTTAAGCCAATCAGTGTGCTTTTGCCATAGGCCTGCATGTGTTCTTTGTTGTCTATGCCTCCTTTCTTGCTGTTGTTGTTTGACCATGCGGCAGGTGACCATTTTGTGCAGCCAGTCAGTGTAATTTTGTTATTATAAGAGTGCAAGTGTTCTTTGTTGTTTTCATGTCTCCTTCCTTGTTTTTGCTGATTGATCATGTAGCAGGTGGCCATTTTGGGAAGCCAATCGGTGTGCTTTAACAATAGGTCTGCATGTTTTCTTTGTTGGGTCCATACCTCCTTGTTTGTTGTTGCATGATCATGTGGGCAGTGTCCATTTTGTGTAGCCAGCCAGTGTGATTTTGCCATAGACCTGCATATGTTCTCTCTGTTGTCCATGCCTACTTGCTTGTTGTTTGACCATGTGTCCGGTAGTCATTTTGTGTGGCCAGTCAGTGTGCTTTTGCCTTGGACCTGCATGTGTTCTTTGTTGTGCCCATGTTTCCTTTCTTGTTGTTGGTATTTTATCATGTGGCCAGTGGCTATGTTGTGTAGCCAGTCAGTGTGCTTTTGCCAAAGGCCTGTATGTGTTCTTTATTGTATCCATGCCTCCTTGCTTGTAGTTGTTTGACCATGTGGCCAGTGGCTAAATGTATGTATCCAGTTGGTGTCGGTTTGCCATAGGTCTGCATGTGTTCTTTTTAGTCCATGTCTCCTTACTTGATGGTGATCTTGTTTTTTGATCATGTGTCCGGTGGCCCTTTTGTGTATTCAGTCAGTGTGCTTTAGCCATAGGCCTTCATTTGATCTTTGTTGTGCCCATGCCCCCTTACTAGTTTGACCATGTGGCCTGAGGCCAATTTGTGTAGTCAGTCAATTTGCTTTTGCCATGGGTCTGCATGTGTTCTTTTTGTCCATACCTTCTTACTTGTTGTTGTTGTTTGACAATTTGGTCAGTGGCCATTTTGTGTAGCTATTTTTCCCAATGGATCTTTGATGTTGTGTGTACAATACAGGATTTATGCATCAAACAGGCCTTATTGTCCCATATGTACATATCTGAGAGACTTGTCCTATTGTCAATTGTATTTCCATAAATGACAAACTAATATGGCTAGATTTTACTCTCTGCCATACAGACATGAAATTCCATTTCAGTTCATTCATGTGACACACAGTAGCTCGAGGCATTCATTTTACATTGAGGTCTTTTCACTATGTCAATACTTTCAGGAAACACTACTAAATCACGCCGCCTGACGTGCCAAGATATAGCTGCTGCACTTTACATGCACGTCACACATGCACGCCTTTAAAACTGACCTATCCAACCGCGAGCTCACTGAGCCGGGCAGATGCTATTAGGTAAGAGCATGTTAGCTGTAATATTTTAAACTAAGTATCTGTGAGATCCTATCTCTACAGCATGTTAGCTGTAAAACCTTAATCTGCGCACTCATGAGATCTCATCTCCCTGATTTAGCTGCAAATTTCAATTTCACAAACTGCAATTTTCAAAAGTAAAACAGAAAGGGCACTTTGTTCCCTTCTTTCAATCAGACACATTTCCTGGCAGCTGTGGAAGCATTCCTTGCATTCTTTCCTCACAGGAAAGCCGCAGGCGAGTGGCCCCTCCCACCTCCGTTTGTAGTTATAATTTGTGCCATGTTAATTGCAAGAAGCGACTTCTTCCCTTCACTTTGTACAGCGTAATGCGTTATTCAGCATAATTTATTTGGCTTGCTTCATGTCCACTCTGCGGCTACCAAAGTACGCCTTTATGATTCTTCCTCAATACCGCGGGCCAACTTACGAGGCAGTTGGCACCAAGCTGTATATACTTCTACACAAATACCACATGTGCAGGACTCAAGCAATGTGCTAGAACTTTTTTCACGTCCAATTTAGCATTTCATCCATCACAACTCTGTTTATAATTGTTTTTAAATATCTAGTGCTGACCTTAAGCGCTTAGCTTATATATATTTTTGCACTTCATTTCATGGTCTCTGCAGATTCATCTGGAATTTGACAGGGATTTATTTTCCTGCATTGACATTACGCCTGTACGTGCACAGATGGCCGTAACCTTCCATTTTACTGAAGTGTCATTAGTGTGAAGGGTCTTTTCCATGATTACATTCATTTTTTCATGGATATTATTATACCAGTGTTTTCTCTGTCTCTAGGAGACCCATCTCGACAAACATTCCCAGTCGGTAGGAAACACGCTGGATAACTCATATTCCGGTAAATTCCATGACCCCTTCTCCACGCTCATTCACCATCCCTGCACCCCTTTAGAGTCTATTTAACACAATTTATTCATTTAACTTTTACGTGCTCTTCACATTGCTAGTCCCGAGGAAGACCCCACCCGAAGGTTGGACTCACCTAGTGTACCCACTAGGGGTCAAAACTTCGACTTACAACCAACCCACAAGTCAGGACAACTATAAACAAATGTGATAGTGTCCATCTACTGCTATATGTTAGCTTCGGAACAATGGACCTTGTACTAAGACCAGACCAGTACTATTACGAGATATTGATGTATATATGTCACACTACCCGGACCTTGTGCACTACCTCCACTCCTCAATCACCATCACTATCCCACACATCAGCCTTTCATCCTGAGCACCTCTCTCTTTTTTGCAAATATTTTTAATATATTCAAATTGAGGAATCAACTGTGTTGCCACTACTGATAAATCTAATCTAATGCAAAAAAACTGCATAAAATTGCAAGAGCAACTTCCAGAATCCTAATGGTGTATGCAAGTAAAATTGTTTAAGCTTTAAGCTATTTCTGCGGCTCAACCGTTCTTTGTATTTTATCACATTTTGTTTAGTAAGCCAGTGTATTTTTGCCAAAGGCCCTCATGTGTTCTTTGTTGTCCATGCCTCCTTGCTTGTGGTTGTTGTTTAACCATGTGGCCAGTGGCCATTTTGTGTAGCCAGTCTGTGTTATTTTGCCATAGGTCTGCATGAGTTCTTTTTTGTCCATGTCTTCTTGCTTCTTGTTGTTTGACCATGTGGTCGGAGGCCATTTTGTATAGCCAGTCATTGTCCTTTTCCAATAGGCCTGTACATGTTTTTTGATGTGTCCATGCCTCCTTTCTTGTTGCTGTTGTTTGACCATGTGGACTTTGGCCATTTTATGTAGCTAGCCAGTGTGCATTTGCCATAGGCTCATATGTTTTCTGTGCTGTCCATGTCTCCTTACTTATTGTTGTTTTTTCACCATGTGGTAGGTGGCCATTTTGTGCAGTCAGTCAGTGTGGGTTTTCCGTTGGCCTGCATGTAATTGTTGTATCCATGTCTCCTTCCTTTTGGTTGTTGTTTGACCTTGTGTCTAGTGGCCATTTTCTGTGGTGTCAGTGTGCATTGCCGTAGGCCAGCATGCTTTCTTTGTTCTACATGTCTCCATGCCTCCGTGCTTGCTGTTGTTGTTTTACAATATGGATGGTGGCTATTTTGCATAGCCAGTCAAAGTGCTTTTGCTTTTGCCGTAGGCCTGCATGTGTACTTTATTGTCCATGTCTCCTTGCTTGCTGTTGTTTGACCATGTGGCTGTTGGCCATTATGTATATTCAGTCATTGTGCTTTTGGCATAGGCCTGCATGTGTTCTTTTTTGTGGCCAAGCCTTCTTACTTGTTCTTTGACCATGTGGCTTTAGTATAGCCAGTACACATAGGTTTCAGGCACGTTATAGATAGAAATTAGCATTTAAAAAACCATGGGTTTCAGTACATGTAGGCCAATGTTTGCCATTGGCCTACATGTGTTCTTTGCTGTGTCAGTGTCGTTTTGCCATAGGTCTGCATGTGTTCTTTGTTGGCCATGTCTCCTTGCTTGTTGTTGTTGTTTGACCATGTGGCCGGTGCCCATTTTGTATAGCCAGTCAATGTGCTTTTGCAATAGGGCTTCGTGTTTTTGTTGTTGTGCCCCTGCCTCCTTGCTTGTTGTTTGACCATGTGTCTTTGGCCATTTTATGGTGCCAGATGGCATGCTTTTTACCATAGACCTGCATGTGTTCTTTGTTGGCCATGCCTCCTTGCTTGTTCAAATAATCTAAAGCATCTGTAAGCATTTGCAAGCACTTGGCTGCTTCAGCAGAATTGTCCCGGTGCTCAAAAGCAGAGTCTGTGAGCATGGCCCGACAAACATCTCTTATTTTCATCAAAAAGCCATACTTGTAATTAATTAATTCACTGAAGCATAGCCAGGTGAAGATTAACTGACAGAGAGTTTCAAAGTATTGCTGTTAGTACCAAAATAGACCTACCGCCCTGACAAGCTTTACCAAACCTGGATATACACATAAGTGGGAGGTGGTTAGATCTAAAGGATCTCTCTTGTTGTCACCACTCTTGTCTGTTTTTCACATAAAGGGGTAATTTGCCTCCAAAGCTCTAAAAGCCAAGGTGAGGGCTTTAAATGCAATTCTTTTTTATCACAGGGTGCCAATCTTGAAGAAGAGACCTCCAGCGTGTCCTTAAGAATGATGGCAAAACCACCTCTCAACTTCTCTCTGCTCCAAGTTTCACACAGGATTCGACAGCCCCTAGGGATGGTTAAGGCAAGGTCTAGATTAAAACCCTCTTTGAGCAAAGTTTCAGTGAAAAAGGCTGTTGTTGTTTGAGCATGTGGCAAGTGGCCATTTTGTGTAGCCAGCCAGTGTTCTCTTGCCATAGGCCTGCATGTGTTCTTTGTTGTCTATTCCTCCTTGTTTGTTGTTTTGTATTGGTTTGACCATGTTGCCAGTGGCCATTTTGTGCTGCAGATCAGTGTGTTTTGTCCATAGGCCTGCATGCATTCTTTGTTGTCCATGCCTCCTTGCATCTTGTTGTTTCACCATGTGGCTGGTGGCCATTATGTGCAGCCAGCCAGTGTGCTTTTGTCATAGGCCTGCTTGTGTTCTCCATTGACCATTCCTCCTTGCATACTGATGTTGTTGTCAAGCCAAATGGCCAGTGGCCATTTTATGTAGCCAGCCAGCATGATTTGCCATAGGCCTGCATGTGCTTTTTGTTGTCCATGCCTCCTTGCTTATGGTTATTTGACCATGTGGCCATTTTGTGTGGCCAGCCAGTATGCATTTACCATAGGATTACATGTGTTCTTTGATTTGTATACCTCCTTGCTTGTTGTTGTTTGACCATGTGGCAGGTGGCCATTTAGTGCGGTCAGTCAGTGTGCTTTTGTCATGGGCCTGCATGGGTTTTCTAATGTCCATGCCTCCTTGCTTGTTGTTGTTGTTTGACCATGTGGACGGCGGACATTCTGTGCAGCCGGCCAGTGTGTTTTTGCCATAGGCCTACATGCGTTCTTTGTTGTCCATGCCTCCTTACCTGTTGTTGTTTGACCATGTGGCCAGTGGCCATTTTATACAGCCAGCTGGTGTATTGAAATCATTTTTTTCCAGTTTGTTTTCAAAGCCATTCTGTGGGGAGGTTGATAAAAGAGGGCAATGCCTTTTGTTATTTTTTTTACTTTCAGTTTAATGGGTTTGAGGATCATTGTAGTATATGTATATATGATCAGTTTTTTATATAATATTATCCCCTTCACCCCTTGTCCCAAAATAGATTCTCAGGCCCCTAGTACACAAGCAATTACATTTTATTTGACATTTTCCCTCCACCTCATACCCACCATGGGTGCCTAGAGCAACAACACACCAGCATTCAGTTTTTTTTAAGGATTATGTAATTTATTTCCCCCTGCACCCCCTGACTGCCTTTGGTGCACATCAGAATTCATTTTTTAGGGATTATTAAATTTCCCCCTGCACCCCCTGCTTGCCATAGGCACACCCCAGCATTTATTTTTTAAGCATTATTCAATTTCTCCCTACAGCCCCCTACCTGCCACATGTGTCTCTTCTTAGATGCACATAAATCAAATGGTTGCATCTTTATGTTGTTATTCCCTTCAAAATATTATGTTATGGTGTGATTTGGAATGGATACACTATTGTTGTTAATTATTTGGAACAATCTCACTAAATTACATTGTCTGTATTATGAATAATTCAAACTGCAAAAATGCCATGTTTCACAAAATGTTCTTCTTGCTTGTTTGCTTTTAGTTTTACTAGAGACATCACCCACAGTACTGCCAGACAGAAGGCTGGCACAAAGTGAAGTGACCACAACATGTGACTCCTCCCATGCTTCCACTTGTACAGCGAAATGCCAACTGACAGAGCTTGAAGATGGCCTGAAAGAAAGGTACTGCCAATAAAGCATAGTGAGTAGGAGAAGAAAAAGATTGCAACCACCAGATTGCCACCTTCATCCTTTTTCAGGTGACTTTGTGTGCCTGCGACACCATCCTCTGATGGTGTAGCAGTACTTTTCAAGTACTTTTCTCTTAGTGAGGCAACCACTGCAATCATTGCAAAGAGCAGTGAGCCTGAATTGGATTTGTCTCAGCCACAACTTATACCCATTCATCACAGAAAACTGAGCAAAGTGAATAACAGGAGCCACAGCCAGTAATGGATCTTCATGAAGTAGGAGCAGAACAGGAGGTTGAGCTAAATACTGAGGAAGATATACCTCTTCTTGACGGATTGGCTTCCGAATCCCCTGCAAGAAAAAGAAAGGGTACTCCACCATCTTCTCCAAGCCCCCTTTTGATGACCTGGGCAATGATAGGACCCTGGCTGAGTCCGAGACCTACCACGAGACACAAGGGAAAACAAAAGTTCTTGAAAGCGTTAGAATTATCGAAGGGTTTGAGGAGGACAAGCCAGTCATTGTCATAGAAGCCAGTTCAGAGGACCCCGACATTACCCATCCTATTCACCCTGCTCCGAGGTTCCACCACCACTGCCTGCTTCCATATTTGTAAGGCTCCCGCAGAGACCTACATCCACCACTACCTCAGTTGCAATATGCACTGCAGTAAGATAATCATCGACATGCTCACTTACCTTTAGTTCTTTGGTCTTTGGCAGAGGCACCAGTAGCACAGTTTTAGAATTCTTTATGATTTGCAAGCAGGAGGATAACATTGCAGTATTCTCCATTTGCCACACAAGTGTTCTTCGAGGAAAACCTGGATGGTACTAGAGGCTAAGCCCAGGCATAAAACTCCGCTCTGTTCACAGAGTTTGCAGAATTCAGCAACTCTGTGTTCTACGGACAACGCAGAGTTATGGTTAAAATCCGTATTCCACAATGGAGCGCAGTTTTTTTTTGGTTTACGTGCTCAAAATGGTATTTTATGTTTTTTTATATACAAACAGTGTGTAGGAGTCAGGACAAGCGGGGGCAATGCCTTTGAAGGATGTGTCTTGTAATCAGTTTTTTAGCCCAATAATTTAAATTTTTGCCATTGCTGAATTATTGTTTTCTCTGTTTTACCATGCCTTCTTTGTCTGGGTAATGTCAGTGTTTGTGTGTTTGCCACAGGCCAACATCCGCTTTGTTCCAGATGCCATGTGGTCACTGACCAGGGACCATTTTGTGTAGTCAGTGCACTGTCCCAGCCTAGGCCTGCATGCGCTGTTTGATTGTTTTACAGGCCTCCTGCCTCTTGTTGTGACCATGTGGCTGGCGGCCATTTTGTGTAGGCAGCCAGTGTGCTTTCGTCATAGGCCTGCATGCATTCTTTGTTGCAGGCCTCCAGCTTCTTCTTTTGATTGAGACCATGTGGCTGGCGGCCATGTTGTGTAGGAAGGCCCCCAGTGTATTTTGCCTGTCGGCCTAGATGTCTTCTCCTTGTTCGCAATGAATGCCTTGTTGTTGTTGATGACAATGTGGCACTGGTTGGCAGCTATTTTGTGCATCCAAACAAATTCAGCCCTTTTTTCATAGGCTTCATAGATGGTTGAGCAATGAGATAGCATTCATTTTTCTTGTGATCAACTATTCAGTTGCACATTGGTTTCTCTAAAGTGACTGTGGGTGTTATCCAGCCCATTACAGTTGGAATGGTAGTAAATCTCTATGATCAAGAGACCAACCACTTCTCCATTTGGATTACCAAATGATAAGACTGATCACAATGATAAGTTGAAGGCAATCCAGACATATGAGCGTGGATCTTACCACTTATCCCTTTAGCGTTCTTTTTCTGCTGTGAGTTCTGCTTTTTGGGCTTTTTTGTGATTTGGGTACCAACTTACTTTTGTGAAGTTAAGGTTAGCCCGCCATAATATTGGATTTTAGACCCCCGGTTCTTTCTGTTGTTCATATGTTAGTATTTCGGGTTGTGAACCTGGGCTGGTCCTTAAAATTTCCATATGACCCTTTCTCTCCTGGTATTGTTGTAGTCCTTTTGAGGTGTTCACATGGGAAGTCAGTAAAAAGGACAGTACCATGGGCCAAGCTATCCCATTGTTGCACCTGCTATAGGAACAACTAAAGTAGGTGTCTGCGATGTATGCAGGTGTGGAGGAAAAAAAGATGCAAATGACTTGGTGGAGAGATTAATTCTTTGCTTGTCTGCTAATACAAGGGGACAAAGAGACATTGTGTCCTCCAAACATTACATCTGTGCCACAATTCTTGATCCAAGTTATAAACCATTACTGTCCACCATTAGTCTTTTTTCAAACAGGGATTTTAGAAAATAGGAAACATGGTAGCTGAGCAAGGCAGTGAGCTAGAAAAATAGCAGCAGGGAATTAGAGGCCCACTGGTCCAGGGAAAAAGTCCTGTTGTGCAGCCTTCAAGTTCAGAGCCTTAGGGCAGTGCTGTTGGCTCACAGCAGCCCAAACCAATGTCAAGGACAACATCAACAACAACAAGACCAGGAGCATCACCCGCAAATCTGCAACTGAGTGGTTTCTACTGGCGGGGATGAAGTCCAGCGCAGAGGCGAAGGCAAAAGAGGTTGAGCAAAGTGGAGCACCAGGTATGAATATTGAGCGAATTGTCCAAGCCTATCTGGATGATGCAACAGAGGTGTACCTTGATCAAAATCTATTGGTGTATTGATATGGGAAGAGGCACCAATGAACAGTGCTCAGCAGTCTGTCAATAAACTATCTGGCTTGCCCTGTAGCCAGTGTATCAGCTGAGCATGTTTCAGTGCTGATGGTGCCGTTGTCACAGTGAGAAGGACCAGTCTTCCGCCCCAAAATGTGGAGAGATTAACCATGATCAAAATGAATCAGCACTTTATACCAGTATATTACACTGTATCTGAAGTACCATAAGAGGAACATGACATAGACTCAGGTTATGGAAGTAGTGTGTTAGATGACCTACTTCTGAGCAAACCAGCAGTACTTGAGGATAAGCTCTACTTCCCTGACCACTAGAATTTCTTCTGTGACGCTCCCAAAAAATATATATATATATATATAATTTATATATATATATATTACAAAGTATTGCACAAATAGAAAAATGTATTTTACATGTATTATTTCTAATTGTTTCTGAAATATTAGTCTATTTTAAGCAATGAAATGTATCTATTGTTGTAAATAGCTATTTAACATTTTCCTATCCTATGTATTTTTGGTAGTGGCTTTTTAAGATTGCACAATGTATTTTACGTGTAATTTCCGCAAACAAAACAAGGAAATAATTTTGTAAGGAGCTGGTTGAAAGGGAGAGAAAAAACAGACTCCGAAAATGTGTGAATAACTCTTCTATATTTATTAATGGGCACTTGCACTTTAAAAGGAAATGTGCTTCACTGACGTGTTGTCATGTGATCAAGGCAGGGATCTGCCGAAACGCGTCGTGAGGACTGGTGGTAAATAGAAAATAAAACAAAACTGCACCGAGTTGGGTCTGCCTCGTTTTCTTTACTAACCCTGCTGGAGTTGGTGGCTGAAGTGAGCGATACTGGAAAATTATAATGGTCAACTTTCCCCAGTAAAGCGAGACCCCTTCCTCGTAAGATTTGGCTCCGTGGAAAAAGGAAAGTTTAAGGTACCTAACTTCCGGAGGTAGCGATTTCCGGGAGGGTGCCGGCTGTAAACGAACTGGGAACGGAAACAATCACGGAGCCCTCTGCCGCATTTGGAAAAGTTGTGTCCAGCTGAGCAAAATGAAGGTGACACGCCCAGTGGTTACTGAGTGCAGTTCGGAAGAGCTGAGACGAGGGAGCTGCAGTGGCGAGATAATCTGACGGCGTTGGCGAAAGGACGAATCCAAGATAAACGGCAGGTGAGGAGGAGTGCATTGCCTAGAC
Source organism: Lissotriton vulgaris (assembly GCF_964263255.1). Lineage (NCBI taxonomy): Eukaryota > Metazoa > Chordata > Amphibia > Caudata > Salamandridae > Lissotriton > Lissotriton vulgaris. The sequence continues at coordinate 1,572,208,439 of NC_141691.1, forward strand.
TAGCGGTGGTGACAAACATTCTCCATACAAACACTGTACGGGTCACTGCGGTAGTGGGCATACAACAAGTTTTTCAATAATAATTGCCTCATGTCCGTGACAACACTGAGGAACAGAGAGAGTGCGGCAGCTGACGTGTTCTCGGACGAGACACCGCAGTCAGCAAATACCAGCAAGGCTGCCGGCACAAGCAACTCCAATGTGGGAACAGGACTAAGGGACAAATACAGAGCGTTGGAAAAACTCATTCGGAGGGAAACAGCGAAGTGGTGGGAGTCTAAATCTCTTAGAAGATACTTGGACGTGGGTCGTATTCCGAGAGGGCTACGAATAATGATTGCCCCAAGTTACGACACTCCCAACCCACGATTAATGGTGGGATGGGCACAGTGTAACTTAGATTCCTCTCGTAAACTGGTGGAACTGCTAGTTAAATATGCGGAAAGTGACAAGGAGGAATTAGTGCCTCAAATTGAAACCCTAAAGAAAGAGATAGAAGCCATGAGTGACCCACAAGAGCAGAAAACCAAATATAATGAGGAAATGGAACACAAATTGGAAAAGGAAGAGGAGAAAATTAAAGCACAGAAACAGTACAAATTCAGGCGAGATAAACAGGATTATGAAGACGGAAAGATCTTTACTTTCGCAAGGAAGTTTGATATTATGCGAAAGACAGCTGCCAAGAAGAACACACAGGGCAGCAACAAGTCACCTGTGCCAACAGAAGAATCAGAGCCGGAGATCTCATCTATGTCGGATCGCAGTGGGATAACAGAAAATAGCTCAGACTCTGAGGGCGGTCAGGGTATGGACAATGTTGAAAAATTAACCATGGCTGAGGAGTTGGAGTATGTTAGGCAAAGCCGGCGGGAAACTCTACGCTCAAGCACTGTGCAGTCGGCAAAAAACGGCGCACAAAGAGGAGGAGGGCGAGGAGGACCGCAAACAAACAACGTGACAAAAAGAGGAGGCAGGGGCAGGGGGCCGTGGACAAACAAGAAAGCCAAGTAATGGAAACTACGACCACCACCAGCAATGCCAATACCATCATAAACCTGGCAAAAATTGACCTAACGGCAGCAGAAAGACAGCTCCTATCTCTTGGCCTATCATATTGTCCGGAATCAAATTTCCATTACACGAAAACCAGGGCTGATGTGTATCAATATATAAGAAAATTGAAACTGTGTAAATATCACAAACAGGCAAATACCAAAGCCAAATCCAACACATCATCAGCCAATGTATCAGCGATGCCAAATTTATCGGCAGGGGACTATGACCTACTAAGGGATGTTCAATCTATTGTTAATATAACACCAAGCAGGCATACCATTATTGCCTCCCAAGGAAGCCAAGGGAGCCAGCGGGATTTTCCGTTTTTGAATACCCAAGAAATTGACAATATGGGAAATAAAAAACCTGACACTCCATTCAAGAAAAAGTCTAAATTTGTGCCGATAATGACAAAAGATGCCATCGACGTATTCAGTGATGTTGTAGTTCACAAATAAAAAACTAAACGTTAAAATAACAAATTCAAAAAGGAAACTCACTATCCAAGAAAGGAACTATGGGGCACTAATGGAAAAACTAAAAAAGCAGAATAACATCGTAATAAGGAACTCGGACAAGGGGGGAAACATTGTTCTGTGGCCCCTTAAAGACTACCTAACCGAGGCAGTAAGACAATTGAATGATACACAATGTTACCACCATAGTACGCCCCTTAAGTACAAGCAGATGCAGGATGAACTCTGGAGTAAACTACTGGCCTGGAAGAGCAAAGGTCTCCTAAGCCTGGAGGAATTCAAATTTTTAAAGAAAGACTTTCCGAAAACACCTGTAATTTACTTTATACCCAAAATTCACAAGAACAAGGAACAACCACCAGGTCGCCCGATCATCGCGGCCTATGATGGACCACTTGAAAACTTGTCAAGGTACAAGGATTTCTTTCTCCAAGAACATGTACAAGGTCTTGAGTCTTATGTGAAAGACACAGGAGATTTTTTGGGCAAAATTGGTAAAGTTGAATGGCAGGAGGGATACAAGTTGATTACTCTAGATGTAACGTCACTTTATACATGCATAAGAAACATTGATGGCATCAAAGCAGTAGATTATTTTTTGGCAAGGAGACCTATAGAATATACTATGCACAACAAAATGCTTATGGATATGTTGGTTTCCTGCCTAGAGCATAATTTCTTCCTCTTCAGAAAACAAATGTTTCGACAGGTACAGGGTGTTGCGATGGGGGCCAGCTTCTTCCCCAGCTATGCCTGTCTGTTTATGGGCTGGTGGGAGGAGCTGGTCCTCCGGAGACAACATGGCAACACCTACAAGGATTAGGTTATATCGTGGCTACGGTATATAGACGATCTGATGATCATATGGAATGGGACTGAGGGCGAAGCAGAGGAATTTATTGCCAAATTAAATGACAATGACATAAATCTCAATTTTACTTCAAACATCAGCAGGGAGCAAATCCCTTTCCTAGATGTCCTCATTAAAATAGAGAACCTTACTATTACTACCATGCTATATAGGAAGGAAACTTCTGGGAACACACTACTGCATGCAACAAGTGCGCATCCAGCCCATCTTATTCAAAGTATCCCCTACAGGGAAATGCTTAGATTGCGCAGGATATGCAGTAGCGAGGCAGAATTGGTTAAGAACCAGCAGGCAAGCAAACTGAGATTTATTGAATGGGGTTATAGTGCCAAAACAATCAAAAGCGCAATTTCGAAATCTAGGGCTAGAGCTAGGGAGGATCTATTGGTACAAACCAATACAGAGCCAAAATCCCAGGAACCGAAGACATCAGAAGTAGATGGGAACCCTAGGCTCATACTAACATACAATAGCCAACACAAATCTTTGCGCCAGATAATTAAGAACAATTGGCACATTGTAAAAGATGATCCCGTCATTGGCAATTCCTTATCCGAGTATCCAGCCATAACATTTAGAAAGTCAACATCTATGGCGGATATTCTAGTCACCAGTAGCCCTGAATGCAAGAATACTACAGACTGGCTTAGTGCAAGGAAAGGGTTCTACAAATGTATTAGATGCAAGGCTTGAACATTTGGAATAAATAGAACAACATACATGATAGCCTTCAGCCCAAAACCCCAGATGATCAAACAGCATCTAACATTTAGAAGTGAATACGTAGTATACATTTTAGAATGTAACTGCAATCTCAGATATGTGGGAAGTACAAAGTTGCCTGGATATCAAAGAATACTGCAACATATCAGGGCAATAACTAATAGCGACCCTAGTTACCCGGTAGCCCGCCACTTCAAAGAACACGATGGTGGAAAAACCAAAGATCTTAAGTACTATATGATAGATAGTGTCCCCTCTCAAAGAAGGGGAGGTGACAGGGAAGGGGCACTACGTCGCCTTGAGACCCATTATATACTGCTATTAGATAGCAAGCAGGCTAATGGGTTGAATATGGGGGAAGACGTATACACATATCTGGATTAGCGGGCAGAATATGACCAAATGAAGAAACTAAAAAAGAGATAATATACTACGTATCCGGTGAATCAGTCTAAACGTTCAAGTATCTGTCCATACACAAGAATAAATAAATGAGTGTGAGACATACCAACTTGTTATATAAGGTGGATCTGCAAACGATCAAAATCTATGAAATTGTATTAATATAATTTTAACATGTTGGGAATATTAATTGTTGAATTTTTGTTGTATTTACGTGATTTAATACAAAGTTTTAGAATTTTAAATGGACCAGAACTTTTACTGTTCAAACATGAAATTAGTTTTTTAAGCATTTTTTAACAAGAGTTCTTTTAAAACTAATTGTGGGAATCATGTTTTACAATTCCAAATTAGTGAAAACCTTGTCCGTTTGCCCTGTATTCCTATTGGAGTGAAAACTGCCGACAGATACTCAACTTAATATAATAAAAAATAAAAAAATAAAAAATATGAAACCGCACATTGGCTATAATGAAATACGACCTAGCCACACTTGCACTTTATTATTTTAGCACTCGTAAGCACTTTAAGTCTTAATACACCAATAGGGCGATTCATGGGTTGTTCCGGGGGAGAAGCACAACATAATAAGATTTAGAAGAAAATTCAACACATGCAAATATAATCACAATACAGTAGTTGCAATCTATAAGTGAAAATGTAAAATAGGACAATAATGGTATATACATACATACAAAATATCTACGAACTTAAAAGTCGAATAGTGAATTTATGTATTTATACAAAGTATTTCACAAATAGAAAAATGTATTTTACATGTATTATTTCTAATTGTTTCTGAAATATTAGTCTATTTTAAGCAATGAAATGTATCTATTGTTGTAAAAAGCTATTTAACATTTTCCTATCCTATGTATTTTTGGTAGTGGCTTTTTAAGATTGCACAATGTATTTTACGTGTAATTTCCGCAAACAAAACAAGGAAATAATTTTGTAAGGAGCTGGTTGAAAGGGAGAGAAAAAACAGACTCCGAAAATGTGTGAATAACTCTTCTATATTTATTAATGGGCACTTGCACTTTAAAAGGAAATGTGCTTCACTGACGTGTTGTCATGTGATCAAGGCAGGGATCTGCCGAAACGCGTTGTGAGGACTGGTGGTAAATAGAAAATAAAACAAAACAGCACCGAGTTGGGTCTGCCTCGTTTTCTTTACTAACCCTACAGTGGGTCCGCTGCAACATTACCTGATGCTGCTGAAAGCGGGACGGAGCAAACAGGTTCCTTGGCAGGAAGGAGTCTGTTAAAGCAGGGATGGCAGCTGAAAAGCGGAGCAGAAATCTCCAGGGACACGAGCAAATAATATTATTTTTGGACACTAAAGACAGAAAGAAAGCACCCACTGAGGCTGTGAATTGAAGTGCACTCTGTCTCCCAGAATGCCGTTAGGCCACGCCCATCGAGGCAGGAGTCAAAAGGTGCACGCCAAGAACGCTTTTTTCGAGTCTTTCCAAAGCCACTGAGGAAAGGATTAAGTTCCTGAAACGCGTCTGGCAAATGGGAATAACTGCCTGCCCTGAATGTCTTTCTGCTGGCAAGTTGTCATTAAAAGATTGGAGCTTTCATTTCATCTCCGTGTGGCTCTTTCCGAATTGGGATCTGCAAACGAATTTATATATATATATTCACTGAAAAAACCATAGGTTATAGCCCATATATAGTTAGGGATTAGCATTTACAAAACATTAATTTACTCGCACAAAACCATTGAAATTCGCATATATAGTTAGTTGCACTAACTATATATCGCGCACCCGCAATCCACTGCTGATGATGTCACATATTACATCATTCATGACATGGTCAGTGACATCACTGATGACATCACTGATGACATCTCAAATGACATCACTGATGACATCACTGATGACATCTCAAATGATATCACTGATGACATCACTGATGACATCTCATTTGACATTACTGATCACATCACTGATGATATCATTTATGTGATAATACAATGAACATCTTCAGACTCTAATATAACCTTAGATACTATCAGTATAAACAGACACTCACAGACTGTCACTTATCCATGGAGTTACTCACACACCTAGTCAGTCATGCAAAGAATCAATCACACCTCCATTTTCTCAACTATACAGTTATACACACCTTACTTATTCAAACATATACTAACACATATTTACTCTCTTATACAATCCCTGATACATGTTCACAATGATCCATACAGCCACTCACACATTCACTGGCTCTTATGCACAGTTATTTATATATGTCAACTCTCACATGTACTGTGTTTTACATATGTACTTACTTTGACATGTAGCACTGAGAAATCCATTCACTCACCAATACACTCATGCAGACAGTCAACTGCCCATACAGCTGTTTCCACATGCACTTTTGAACCCATACATATAGTGAATCAACTACTCACACATCTATGCACAGAGTCACACACCTTCCAGCCACCCACACACACACTCAGTCTCCCATACAAATACTTGGGCAACCAATCAATAACCCATATAGTTACTCATATAGCTACAGATCAACACGTGCAGCAGTTTACAGAACAACAGACATAATGATGCACAAATTAAGACAGTTTAGTCACTAACCCATGCACTCAGTGAGACACATTAAACCACTCACTCATACAGTCAGTCATGCACCTACTAAATCCTTCATCCAGACACTTATACATCCACTCATTCTTCAACATGTAAGACATATTTTAACTTTACAGAAACATACAGTCACTGGGTGTTGTCATCAGTGATGTCATCAGTGATGTCATTTGAGATGTCATCAGTGATGTCATCAGTGATGTCACTGACCATGTCATGAATGATGTAATATGTGACATCATCAGCAGTGGATTGCGGGTGCGCGATATATAGTTAGTGCAACTAACTATATATGCGAATTTCAATGGTTTTGTGCGAGTAAATTAAGGTTTTGTAAATGCTAATCCCTAACTATATATGGTCTATAACCTATGTTTTTTTTCAGTGAATATATATGTATATGTGATCAAGGCCGTTTTTTGACGGCCGAAACGCGTCATGCCGATGGCGAGGGTAAAATAAAGCCACTTTTGATATAACGTCTTGGTGTTGTGGAGATCTGTACCTGAGGGACGTGTAGGGAGCCACATCGCAGGACCTTGTTTCTATATATATATCAAGTTTTTAAGGTTCTAACCTGCAGCACATGAAACGTATTTTACGAGGATCATACTAGAAAGATATGTATTTCTTCCATGTCTATGACTTTCGAAAATCTTGTGGTCATTGAATCACAACAGCACTGTCACTTTAAAAAGCCTTCGCGCTCAAATGTATTTGTCGAGTGAACAAGCGGCGTTCGCGCCGCGAAACGCGTCTCTGACATCTGGCTGCAATAAACATTTGAAGCACTAAAGAGAATTGGGTCCGTGTCCTGTTTGGTTTCAGCGTGGAGTGAATGCGGGTTCTAACTCAGGATTTGGAATATATATATATATATATATATATATATATATATATATATATATATATATATATATATATATATATATATATATTCACTGAAAAAACCATAGGTTATAGACCATATATAGTTAGGAATTAGCATTTACAAAACCTTGAAAATTCACAGAAAAAACCATAGGTTATAGACCATATATAGTTAGGAATTCGCATTTACAATGTTGCGTGCTTATCTAGGTTCCTGATCGATACTGTGACCTTATGCCCCTATTCGGCTATAAATCCATTTATTCCCTATATTGGCATAACCGTTCAAGTACGATTTTCTGAAAAGGCATCTCTGGCCTCACACGAACAGAGCCACATTCCAGCATGACTCTCTGCTACTTCCTTTGCGACCAATTAGTGCAATGACAGAGCAGCAGTCACTATCTGATATTCCTAGATAACACTCCGAGTTCTTCAACAAGATAAAAACTTAGCAAACCTGGAAATCCCCGCTTGCTATGTTTTGATTAGTAATGGAACTCTAATGAGCAACTGATAACTGTCACTTCCTAGTGACATCTTTAATTGACGTCTTATGTCCAGCAAACTTGCGTCAAACCCGGCACCTGTCAGGTATAAATATTACCAACGTTGCCTTAAGCAATGCGAAGCTGTGAGCTGTTAGCTGTGAGCTACTGTTGCTGATGCCAGCTGCCTGCATGACCCCGTGTTGGTAAAAACTAGCACTCTGTCGCTGCAGCCTGCTATCCTGTGGTGGTGAAGCTGCTGATTACCATTATCGCCGCTACAGCGCGAACTATGGTTCAGTACGCTTGAGGAGCCGTGCAGCCGTCCTCTGCGAAGACATCCAGCCGATTCCAGCTGCCCGCGGACGCTGTCACCCCTCCTTCCTCCCGACGCGCTGAGAGAAGCTGCTGCATTTCTCGTGCAGAGAAATCCAGTCCCGGCGCTTCCGGTTTACCCTCGCGGGTGACTGGGATATCGAGAGAGACCCCTGAAGGAGATACCAATCCTCCATCATTCTATTCAGAGGTATGGTGTTGACTAAACCCTTAGACGAGAATTCTTGAAACAAACCTTGGCAAAACCAACTTAACTTAAGCTACTTACTTGCTCCCCTTCTCACGTGTTAGGCTTAGGTCAGGCACACTGGGGTAGGCTTAGTTAGAAGCACCAGTTGAGTATGTTAGCCTAATGTATATATGACTGTATATATGTTTTATTACTTTTAAACCATTGTATGGCTAAGAAACCATATCAATGCTTTTACAGTTCTATTTCGCAATACTTATCTTACTGTACGTACTTTTTATAATAACAGTTATTGCAATTGTGGCAATACATTTCTCTTGTACGAGAAGAAAGACTGTTCAATAAATGTTAACCTTTATTGATACACGCCTGTCTCTCTATTCTCTACATACTGTGAAAGTAAACTGCACTAGACTGACTGAGTGAAATCTGTGTCTATTGTTTCACACGACCCTAGAGATCGACTCTTGATCTGAGGAGCAAAGTTGTCATGTTGCACGGTTGTTGGAAAACTGAATCCCTTCTTGTCTGTGCCAAGGAAGCTGATCACTTCCTATGCAGAGAAGAAAGTTTCCAGTGACCTCTGAGCTAGTTGGTAACACAACCCAATTAAGTTTAGCATAGTCAGTGGAGGCCTGGAATATAAGCAGTTCCACGTCGATACTACTGTTTATGTTATTCCAATGCGCAGGGCCTAGTGGGAAACTAGGAACTACACTACATGGCGCCCAACGTTTGGTAAGGCGATAAACTAACGCAAGACTTGTAGAGTAACTCAGTCGTGCATATTTCACACCCCTTTCTCCCGTAAATACTCCAATAGACGTCTGGAGTGGGTGAAAGGTTAAAATCCGCCCGACCTTAGTAGGAAGAGATTCCTATGTAAAGCTCTGGTTTATTCAACGTTGAAGGATACAGTGTTCCAAAATATTGTGCATCTAATCTTTGTCTCCTTGGAGACCTACTCTGCAAAAACTGCATTTTTAAAATGTCAGACAATGAAGAAGCAGCTAGGTTGGCTTCCATACTAATAGAGGAGGATTCGAGTCTCCTACAGGCAGACCCGGATGCTATTATCATCCCGGTCCAGTTAAGAAGATCTATAACTTTAAAACTTATAGAACACGGACTGACACCTCAAGGTGGTACAGTAATTTTCGTGATAGAGGCTCACGAATATCGGCAGACAGAGGTATTCTATTCATGGATAAACTTTCCAGCGGTAAACGCTATAACACAAGAGTTTCACTATTACAAAATAGAGGAACCTCCGGATGAGTACGCCCCTTTCGAGGAGGTTGAAATTCCACTTAAATTTCAAGAGCACCTGCTCTGGTTTAATGGCGCCCTAAAACATAATGATCACATTACCAGGCTCGGTCCACTAGGTAGACCAGGAGCCACGTGGCCGGTTCTAGCCAGCTACACACCACATCCTGACATTATAAAAATGTCTAGAGAAGAGCTGTTAGTACAGCTAAACACATTAATAAAAATACATAGGCAATTAGTCCAATATGTAATGCGGACTACAACAGTCCAGCCAGCTGTTAATACACCACAGCTGACCCCTCATCAGGGGAACACAAATAAAATTACACCACAGAACATACAGTCATGTCTTGGTAAAACACCCGTAAAACGGGAACAAATTCCTTTCTGGTTAGCCCAGAAAATCACTCAAATAGAGGCAGTATTTCCTGATACTACCCCTATTGAGAAACACAGAATCTTGACCATCTGCCTTCCTATGGGAATCGCACCACACGTGGAGGACTGCGACACTTGGGGTACAGTCTTTGCTTCCATTTACACAAAAACACACGGTGTTCCGTCTATGGCGGTAATACCAGAAGTGCTAAAACAGATTCAAAATGAATTCGGTCCAGAACCCGCTTTAAATCTAGGTATGAAATTACTGAAAGACTTCAAGCAGGTCACGGCTATATTATTAGCCAACGTAAAGGGAGAAGCAGCATCTGTGGCGATTTGCCAGAAGTTGAGGGAAACAGATATAAAAGATCCTGTTGAGCTTGCAAAAATCATAGAAAAATGCTATGAAGAATTAGGTAGAGACAGCTTGGGTGGAAAACCAGTTAAGCCCCAACTGCTCGAAAATCCTGAAAAATTATTTATTAAAAATAGTTCAAACACTCCTAAAAAGAGCTGGGATGGAAATAAACAATCCACTCCCAAGGAAAAAGTTTTCCAGTCCAGAGGAAGGTCTCCTCGACGGAGGGAAAGAACTCCGACTCGAGAACGCCAGTCTCCCCAGCGGGAGCCCTCTGAGAAAAGATATAACCTTAGAAATAGGGATAATATAAAAAAACCTGATAGATATCTAAGTATTGATACACGTCCCTCTCGATCTTCTCCACAGAATTCGGAAAGAAGAGGACGGTCAGACCCAGGAGAGCACACCAAGTCCAAAGTCAAGGAACCTGCTCAAAATAAGAAATCTCAATTTCAGAAAAAGAAGGTAGCCAGTATTAGAGTAATCAACCATGCCGAGAATACTGAGGACACAGTTGAAAAACGGGGAGTGGGCATTGACAATGTTGGACAGTGCAGCAGAGATCAGTATAGCGCGCAAGATCTTGATGAGTCATCTGGAGACAGTGGACACGAATGAATACATTCAGGTTGAAACTGCCGACACCCGACTTAGCGAGCCCCATAAAATATACGAAATAACATTACGTATAGAGGGTGATAAGACTAGGAAAATTAAGGGTCTATTTTGGGATAAGCTCTCAAAAGGCTATGATATTCTGTTAGCTGAAAAAGATTGGCCCCCGGAGTTTGTCAGGGAGTGCCCTCGTGGCGAAGAAGTGATTATGCCTGCCTTCTCGAATCACATTCCGATTCACAAAAAATACACATATGCAAGGAAATGGGCAGTAGCCCAGGCACCTGCATTGTATAAAAATCATGTAGGATGGGATGAGGATTCACCACCTCACAAAATCCAACTAAAAAGTGAACCAACTGCCCAACGGCAGTATCCCATAAAGCAAGAAGCTAAAAAACAGGTCAGGGAGATCTTAGATCAACTTGAGTACCAGGGGGTGATTGAAACATGCACCTCTCAAATGAACAATCCTTTGTTTCCTGTCTCCAAGCCAGACAATTCATATCGTCTAGTTTTGGACTACAGACACCTTAATACATGTTGCAAAACCTTTGCAGTACAAAACTCGCATAGTGCAGCCCTAATGAATAACATAGTTAGGAAAAAATATAAAACGACATTAGACATTTCTAATGGTTTCTTTTGTCAAAACATTGCACCAGAAAGCAGATACTTGACCGCTTTCTCCGCATTTGGGTCACAGAAAAAATTCTGTCGACTCCCACAGGGGTTCAAGAACAGCCCAGGACTATTCTCAGCTAGGGTAACAGAGTTACTACAAATCTATGATGATGAAGCATTATCTTACGTAGATGATATTTATCTCACAGACGACGACTTGGATACTCACTTGAAAAGAGTGAACACCATTATACTTGGGTTCGCAGCAGAGGGTTACAAATTCAACTTTAAAAAGTCTCGAATTGCCCATCTGACAGTACTGTTCTTAGGGTACGAATTATCAAGTGAAGGGAAAAGCCTAGCGGACAACTTCTTAGAGAAGTGCGCTGTACTCCAAGCTCCAAAAACGCTGAAGAATTTACAATCAATACTAGGTTTTCTGAATTTCGGAAGAACTTACATACTAGATTACGCAGAGAGGGTTAAACCTCTCTACGAACTAATAAAACCTGATTGAAAACAAATCAATTGGACTCAAAAACACACAGAAATTTTGAGATCACTGCAAACAGACATGTTAGCAAAAACAAAATTAGATACACGTGACAACACGATCGATCTTGTAATCCGAGTCATCCCAGGAAGATGCGGATTTACGTACCTGACCTCTAATGAGGGAGAAAAGGTACCTATTTCAATTAAATCTCACTTGTACACACAAGCAGAAAAAGCATTCAGTCACACAGAAAGAACTGTGAACGCAGTGCAAATCGCATTAGCAAATGAAAGAGAACTAGCACACGGCAAACGGATTAATATCCTTACAGCGGAATCCGCCTTCGAGGCGCTATTCAGCCCAGTAAACCTGCCTACAGTGTCACTAGATCCGAAATGGATACAGTACATAGATTCTCTTGGAGCGGAAGATGTGAAATACTATTTCGCCCCGCAATACAAAGAACTGAATGATTTAGAATATGAAGAAGAATATCCTCTGCCAATCGAAATCCTGCCTCTCCCACAATACGCCTGTATAATCTATACAGATAGCTTTGTACAGCATTTTAATGTAGAGAGTAAATCCTACAATGCAGCATGTGCGATCATTAAAGGTTGTTGGCTGTGCGGTAAATTCAGACCGAAAGTAACAAAAACTGAATCAGTAAAGTACTGTTCGGTTCAAAGAACTGAAATCAGATCTTTAAAGATGGCGCTCGAAAATGCAGAACGCGAATTCCCCACACTTATAGTGTGCGATTCTCATTTTTGCGTCAATTCTTACAATAACAAACTGCAGAGTTGGATCGAAAACGACTACAAAGATGACACAGGTGCCACAATAAAGCATAAATTGCTCTGGAACGAGGTAGCTCTTTTACACAAAGAACTACAAAAGACTCACGTGATTCACGCACAGAGTCTTCAGCGTGATGGCGTTCACGTTGCAGGGAATTCATTGGCTAATACAGCCAAAGCGGAAGCAACTAACCCGGCTTCCGTAGCCACAAAAAAGCGTACAGATAAGTACATAGACGGGGAAACCATGCTAGCAGTAAAAACGACCGTAAAAGGCGACTGTGCAGCACTACCCGTAAACTATCCACTCAAATATGCATACATAATCGATGCAAACTCTGTTCCTTTTGCTCGAATCCCTGGAGTGGGGGATAGAGTAATTCCAAACATGAACAGGAGAATATTTTTAATAGCAGACGCACACATGGGTTTGGGTCTAAGGCACAGAGAGATCAAGGAATCACTGACTGAATTACAATCAGTATTCTGGTGGCCGGGAATGAGTGTAGAACACCAAATATATGCAAACAACTGTGAAAACTGTAATAGGGATCGCAGTAGCGAACCTTGCTACCGGCTACCAATCAGAAAGAGCGTAACGCTGCCTACACCCCATCCTGCGTCCTATTAATAAGTTAAGACGAAAAGCACTTAAATAATGAGGCCTCCAGCACTCGGCTGACGCTAGAACGGTTATAAAAGATTAGCGAGTCCATATCGGCACATACGCAATTACCACGTTCCATTCTGACCAGGGTCCTGCTTTCAGCTCTCGAGCCTATAAGGAGGCCATGGCTAGCATGGGAATTGGGTTGCGGTATTCTTGTCTGTCGCACAAGTGTGGTAGAAAGAAAAAACCGGGACATAAAGCAATCTATAACAGCGAAGGTATTAGGTTCAGGCGCTGGGTGGGTCAAACATTTAATAAGTGTCCAGACTAGTCTTAACAACATGCCAAGAAATTCTCTAAAAGGTTTCAGCCCATACGAACTATTGTTCGGAATTAGAATGAACGTTCAGGACCTCGATAGTCAGATGTCAGTGGTACAAGAAGAAACAAAGCAGTTTGAAGTAAAAGACCGTTTGGCTGTTTTACAGGAACTGAATGAAACAAGAAAATCATTAAGCAACATAAAGTTAAAGCAACAGCCAAGTACCACTGACGAGGCACCACCCGCAACAGCCCCAGCAAGGCCTGTCTGGATTCCAAAGATTGGGGATCTAGTCAGAGAAAAGATCGCGGTTAAGAAGGAATTTGGGCCTTCTTACAGAAAAGCAGTACCTGTCTTGGCAGTCACCGGAACAAGATCAGTTGTGCTACCGCCCCTTGCTGGTAAAAAGGAGAACAGAGTCGTGTCTATCGATCTGGTAAAACCACGAGCATGTGGCCTATAATCAACAGTAGGCCCAGTGGACTCCCAAGAAACAACAGAATACCCAAACTTGCAACAATCCAAGAGGTTCAAACTGAAAGACTCATCACATTCGATCAGCCTGCAGTGCACAATGAAGGACTATGCAATAATGCCATGGAACTCGTGCCTCTTGAAACACAGATTGAAACAGTTCGTCAAGAAACAACACCAGTCTACAATGATGTGGCATCAGAAAGTGCTACCGAGAGACAGATTGAAAAAACAATCCCATCAATTGACAGAACTGCCTCTGGTTATTTCATCAACTTCGACAACTTCTCTGAAGATTTAAACGATCCCGAAGTGATGCCAGAAACAAAAAAGTCTTTTAAAGAAAAAGCAACGGAACTCTTTCATCAACTGAAGGAAATCTACCTTGTTTCCCCTTGGCTAGAGTTCTGGTTTGGTCTAGGTGTATTTTTCCTCCTGCTTTGGCTCATCATGGTACTGTGTTTGGGAAAATTCATTGAAGGAAAATATATTACAATGGACACAGCAAGTCAGAACATCAACCTAGTCCTGAAACCACACAGATCATCCCACGTGAAGAAAAGAGAACTGTCAATAGTAAACGTCACAGCAATTCCAATACCTGGTGGGGTAGTATGGGAGAAAACAGACTATGAGATCTATGGTCCGGTCGAAATCCTGAAGTATCCTCATCAACTAAAGGTTTCCTTAAGTGACTTTGTGACACCTAGTACATTCTCTGATGATTGGGACTTTAACAGTATTAATGACATGATGTCTGATTTAGTAATGTCAGCTAGATTCACAGATCATGATTATTTACAAGGTTCATCTAGTTATGAGCAGTTATTCTGTTACACCCACTATGGGGATCATTACTTGCATAAATCTGCACAGCCTAGAAATGTTTTTATGTATAATCAATGGGAACATTGTTCTACACCACCTAAAAGCAGTTCTAAAGCATTTTTTGAGAAATTCAAATACTTCTCAGGGTTTAACACCAGTGATGCAGAAACGTTTTATTACAAACTGTTAGATAAAACAGGAATGAAAACAATGCTGACAAATTCTAAATTGATATATTCAGAAGCATTTTATGACAAAATGATGACATTTGGTTTTGATTATTGGAAAAATAATATTGAAACAAAAACAATTTGGGGTACAAAAGATTGGCAGGTGCAAGGCATAGAAGCACTATTTAGAACCTGCATGATACCTGAACAAAAGTTATTTTTAAATGACACAATACACCAAACATCTTGTCTTGGCCTAGCTAAGAACAAAGAAATGAAAACACCGTCTATACCAAAGCCAATACCTGAAAATACAACAGCTGATATTGAGTTAGACGTGTCACATATTTTACATTTCAACAGAACACATCCTGATTGGAAAAAGTGGTTAATCTGGCCTACAGACACAAATAACTGTCAAGATAGGTTCCTGAATAAAACACAGGGGTTAAAAATGACCAGATTAGACTCTAGATATTCCCAGAGACAACATCCAGGGATTATAACAACATACAGTGTAGGGAAACTCTGCCTAGAATGGCTAACTACATCCACACTGGCTGAAATTAAGCAACACTTGTCTTTGTTAAAAGATGGTGCTGATTTGCGCGATTTCATTCTTGGACCACGCAAACAGCGTCAAAAGCGCTTCATAGCGACCAGTATCTATGCTGTTTACAACGAGGCTTGGAAAGTAAAGCAAATTGAAACTGCTGAAAAAATACGAGAAATTGATCGTATTAATTTGGAAAAATCACTTTCTGTAGTAGACAATGGGTTAATGACTCTGTCTTCCAGAATATATTCTTTGGACAATATTGTATCCTCTGCCTTTGATGTGATAGACAGAGATTTGCTAATGTTACAACATGGCCAGTCTCAATTACGCTCTATTATAGAACTAGGCTGGACGCTGCAAAATCTTCGTTCAGGCTATGTGCCTTGGCGTTTAATCAACACGACGTCATTATTTTCCATTTTTAACCTTACTGATAAACAGATCAGTTTGGCACAGAAAGGAGCAGACTATACAATCTTGAGCATCGAGAAACTCGAGAGATTACCATTGACAATGTCAGAGAGTCCTGTCATTGAATGGATAATACACGGAATTATCACAATTCCGATAACAACTTTCCGATTTCATAAATGCCTTGAGTACATACCTGCTGGCCAATATGAACAATTGGGTAAGGGATATGTTAAATCCGAATGGAAATTACCATACACTCATTCTTGCTATAGTGACAGCGACAAAAATGTATTTCTTAGTGGTGAGAACTGTAAACACTCACTAAGCGGTATACTTTTGTGTCAGGGTATTAATTTACACGGAGCATGTGATGGTAATTCAAACAACCTCTCATGTCACCAGCTAGTCACACCTGCAACTCAGATAGAGCCCTTCTTTATGCAACTCGCAAACGGGAGTTACATTCTTAGAACGGATCACAGGTGCTGTGGCCTCGCGCCCGGAATAAGTTATCTAGTACAAGTAACGTCCATGGTCAAATGTTGTATGCAAGCATTGTTCCCGAGCGGGCCTCCAGACATAGTGACTCCCCTCTGGCCTCGTCTGAATCTCTATTCTATACGAATTGATACATTAAGCAAAATGAAATCTGTGCTTTTACAGACAACAGTGCCTATAACGTCATCTAAAGAGACGTATGATCTTCTAGTCGCAAGGACGGCTACTGAGGTCCATGACCTTTTATCAACAAATTGCCCCGTGCATTTCGTAGAAATGTTTAGCCAACTCCTTGTGCAACAAGCATCCCAGGCATATTTAAGACAGTCTTTACAGGACTGCTAACACCCTTCCAGGCAATTTTGGGGATCTTTCCTAATTTTGTGCACTCCATTTTTGGCGGCATTCCACTATTTTTGGGACTCATCGCAGGGATTCTATTTTTGACCATCCTGCTACGTTATGGCAAGCCTCGGCTCAGACATAGCTCCCATGGGAATGGAAGAGACAATCCTAGCAATGCGCTACAGGGACAGGATAACTAACGTCCTCGGATTGGCCAGGCTGAGAGATCTAAACATGACCTGGTTCCTTTCATTCAGACCGATATGGCAAAATTGCATTTTACCTGTGCTACGGTGTATGCTTTGCGGCGAGGAATGCGTGTTGGACATCTGTCTTTCACTTCCATCAGCAGTACCAATGGACGTCGATACTTTGCTAAGTCCAATAACGGCTCACGCATTGTGTTGTCCCCAGCGGCTACCAATCCTGATGACGGCATTCGTGGAGACTCCTGTACTACAGCCAAGTGGTAACAGTGGAGCGAGTGACAAAAGCAACATCATCCAGGTACAACGTTCTGTGAGCATTGCTGGTCCTGCCTTCGATGACAGCAATCATTCTCACACCTGCCAAGTTACAGCGCTATCTAATTTGGTTGAACTATCACCTGATTTTGTAGACCAATTCTTTGCGAGCCTGTCTGATACGATGTTCTCACCCATAGAGAAACAATAACTTTTGAGAAGCTTTCCGACACACAGCGTTCCCATGAACTCTGAATTCGGCCTTCAGTTTTGATCAACAAAAACTGCCAGGAGCATTGGAAATCTATTTTTCTTTGAATTGGACAATTTTTTAAAAATATTGACCCTCTCTTTTTTGGCACGAACAATTCTTTGCTTAACGTAAAAACTATTCTTAGAGAACAGAAGCTTCACACTTCTATTTCTAAACACATCTAGAGACATAACAACATAACACCAGCCTCTAGCACACATGTTATTACAATGCATTTTTATGTGATGATTTATCTCGCATTTCTTCTGTCAGAGATACTTCATGTGTAATTCCTTATGCATAATCGTTCATTGATTTCAAATGCAATAATTTTTTGAATGATTACTATGCTTTAAAAAACGTACAGTACCTAAATTCCATGTATTACAAGTACGCCTATTTCGAATGCATTTATGTATTTTGGGGTGGGCAATGTTACACATACATCTAATTGCTTAGTTTTAGTAATTTTGATGGACATGTATACGTGGAGTGGGTGTTGCGTGCTTATCTAGGTTCCTGATCGATACTGTGACCTTATGCCCCTATTCGGCTATAAATCCATTTATTCCCTATATTGGCATAACCGTTCAAGTACGATTTTCTGAAAAGTCATCTCTGGCCTCACACGAACAGAGCCACATTCCAGCATGACTCTCTGCTACTTCCTTTGCGACCAATTAGTGCAATGACAGAGCAGCAGTCACTATCTGATATTCCTAGATAACACTCCGAGTTCTTCAACAAGATAAAAACTTAGCAAACCTGGAAATCCCCGCTTGCTCTGTTTTGATTAGTAATGGAACTCTAATGAGCAACTGATAACTGTCACTTCCTAGTGACATCTTTAATTGACGTCTTATGTCCAGCAAACTTGCGTCAAACCCGGCACCTGTCAGGTATAAATATTACCAACGTTGCCTTAAGCAATGCGAAGCTGTGAGCTGTTAGCTGTGAGCTACTGTTGCTGATGCCAGCTGCCTGCATGACCCCGTGTTGGTAAAAACTAGCACTCTGTCGCTGCAGCCTGCTATCCTGTGGTGGTGAAACTGCTGATTGCCATTATCGCCGCTACAGCGCGAACTATGGTTCAGTACGCTTGAGGAGCCGTGCAGCCGTCCTCTGCGAAGACATCCAGCCGATTCCAGCTGCCCGCGGACGCTGTCACCCCTCCTTCCTCCCGACGCGCTGAGAGAAGCCGCTGCATTTCTCGTGCAGAGAAATCCAGTCCCGGCGCTTCCGGTTTACCCTCGCGGGTGACTGGGATATCGAGAGAGACCCCTGAAGGAGATACCAATCTTCCATCATTCTATTCAGAGGTATGGTGTTGACTAAACCCTTAGACGAGAATTCTTGAAACAAACCTTGGCAAAACCAACTTAACTTAAGCTACTTACTTGCTCCCCTTCTCACGTGTTAGGCTTAGGTCAGGCACACTGGGGTAGGCTTAGTTAGAAGCACCAGTTGAGTATGTTAGCCTAATGTATATATGACTGTAGATATGTTTTATTACTTTTAAACCATTGTATGGCTAAGAAACCATATCAATGCTTTTACAGTTCTATTTCGCAATACTTATCTTACTGTACGTACTTTTTATAATAACAGTTATTGCAATTGTGGCAATACATTTCTCTTGTACGAGAAGAAAGACTGTTCAATAAATGTTAACCTTTATTGATACACGCCCGTCTCTCTATTCTCTACATACTGTGAAAGTAAACTGCACTAGACTGACTGAGTGAAATCTGTGTCTATTGTTTCACACGACCCTAGAGATCGACTCTTGATCTGAGGAGCAAAGTTGTCATGTTGCACGGTTGTTGGAAAACTGAATCCCTTCTTGTCTGTGCCAAGGAAGCTGATCACTTCCTATGCAGAGAAGAAAGTTTCCAGTGACCTCTGAGCTAGTTGGTAACACAACCCAATTAAGTTTAGCATAGTCAGTGGAGGCCTGGAATATAAGCAGTTCCACGTCGATACTACTGTTTATGTTATTCCAATGCGCAGGGCCTAGTGGGAAACTAGGAACTACACTACAACAAAACCTTATTTTACTCACACAAAACCATTGAAATTCCATATATAGTTAGTTGCACTAACTATATATCGCGCACCCGCAATCCACTGCTGATGATGTCACATATTACATCATTCATGACATGGTCAGTGACATCACTGATGACATCACTGATGACATCTCAAATGACATCACCGATGACATCTCAAATGACATCACTGATGACATCACTGATGACATCTCATTTGACATTACTGATCACATCACTGATGATATCATTCATGTGCTAATACGATGAACCTCTTCAGACTCTAATATAACCTTAGATACAATCAGTGTAAACAGACACTCACAGACTGTCACTCATCCATGGAGTTACTCACACACCTAGTCAGTCATGCAAAGAATCAATCACACCTCCATTTCCTCAACTATACAGTTATACAAACTTTACTTATTCAAACATATACTAACACATATTTACTCTCTTATACAATCACTGATACAAGTTCACAATGATCCATACAGCCACTCACACATTCACTGGCTCTTATGCACAGTTATTTATATATGTCAACTCTCACATGTACTGTGTTTTACATATGTACTTACTTTGACATGTAGCACTGAGATATCCATTCACTCACCAATACACTCATGCACACAGTCAACCTCCCATACAGCTGTTTCCACATGCACTTTTGAAACCATACATCTAGTGAATCAACTGCTCACACATCTATGCACAGAGTCATACACCTCCCAGCCACCCACACACACACTCAGTCTCCCATACAAATACTTGGGCAACCAATCAATAACCCATATAGTCACTCATATAGCTTCTTATCAACACATGCAACAGTTTACAGAACAACAGACATAATGATGCACAAATTAAGACAGTTTAGTCACTAACCCATGCACTCAGTGAGACACATTTAAACACTCACTCATACAGTCAGTCATGCACCTACTAAATCCTTCATCCAGACACTTATACATCCACTCATTCTTCAATATGTAAGACATATTTTAACTTTACAGAAATATACGGTCACTGGATGTTGTCATCAGTGATGTCATCAGTGATGTCATTTGAGATGTCATCAGTGATGTCATCAGTGATGTCACTGACCATGTCATGAATGATGTAATATGTGACATCATCAGCAGTGGATTGCGGGTGCGCGATATATAGTTAGTGCAACTAACTATATATGGAATTTCAATGGTTTTGTGTGAGTAAAATAAGGTTTTGTAAATGCGAATTCCTAACTATATATGGTCTATAACCTATGGTTTTTTCAGTGAATTTTCAAGGTTTTGTAAATGCTAATTCCTAACTATATATGGTCTATAACCTATGGTTTTTTCAGTGAATTTCCAAGGTTTTGTAAATGCTAATTCCTAACTATATATGGTCTATAGCCTATGGTTTTTTCAGTGAATATATATATATATACATACATATATAAACATATATCATCTGTATATCTATATAAATACAAACATAAATGCATGCATACATATACTTATATGCATACAGATGCATGTTATTTACATGAAAGTTGAAAAAACACTAATAAAAGCAAAGCTAAAAAGCCACCTCATTACAAACAGAATGGCTTTAACTTAAACGAGGGCGAGATCTATTGCATTTTCAATGCTTGTTTACTTTGGTTCCATCAAGAAGGCATTCAGATGTGTCACACATTTGCCATAAATTCTGAATGTTAGCACTCTAGTTGCACATTAGATCACTGTAGTAAAGCTACTGCTCACCAGGGACGTCTGCTGCTGGTATTCAAAGTGCATGTTTCAGTCTGCATGTCAGAATTTTTTTAATGAAATAGAAGAGGATTTGAGAAGTCACTCAAAATGATCCCTAATTTTTCTTTCTGAAGCACTAATCATACTTTCTATGGCAAAATTAACCCCCTCATGTTGTTCCTTTTTAAATTGAGTTTTTCAGACTTACCACTTCATTCCAATCAAGATGGCTTCTGGTGTGCCATACTTTTGTCATAAGTAAGACTGTTAGCGCTCTAGTTGTTCTTTAGAACACTCTGGGACATTCTGTCATTGGGCTATACTTGGGGTACATCTGGGTGATATTTGGGCTACATTTAGGCTCTTTTGTCTCTGGTGGCCATCTTGGGAGACTGTATGTCAGAATTTTTTAATGAAATTGAAGAGGGTTTGAGAAGTCACTCAAAATGTGCCCTAATTTTTCTTTCTGCAGCACTAATCATAATTCATATGGCAAAATATACCCCCTCATTTTGTTCCTTTTTAAATTAAATGTTTTAAGAGTTACCACTTTATTCCAATCAAGATGGCTTCAGGTGTGCCATACCTTTGTAATAAGTAGGACTGTTAGCGCTCTAGTTGTTCTTTAGAACACTCTGGGACATTCTGTCATTGGGCTATACTTGGGCTACATCTGGGTGATATTTGGGCTACATTTGGGCTCTTTTGTCTCTGGTGGCCATTTTGGGAGACTGCATGTCAGAATTTTTTAATGAAATAGAAGAGGATTTGAAAAGTCACTCAAAATGTGCCTTAATTTTTCTTTCTGCAGCACTAATAATACCTTCTATTGCATAATATACCCCCTCATTTTGTTCCTTTTTAAATTAAATGTTTTAAGAGTTACCACTTTATTCCCATCACGATGGCTCCAGGTGTGCTATACCTTTGTAATAAGTAGGACTGTTAGCGCTCTAGTTGTTCTTTAGAACACTCTGGGACATTCTGTCATTGGGCTATACTTGGGCTACATCTGGGTGATATTTGGGCTACATTTGGGCTCTTTTGTCTCTGGTGGCCATTTTGGGAGACTGCATGTCAGAATGTTTTAATGAAATAGAAAAGGATTTGAGAAGTCACTCAAAATGTGCCCTAATTTTGCATTCTGCAGCACTAATCATACTTTCTTTGGCAAAATATACCCCCTCATGTTGTTTCTTTTTAAATTAAATGTTTTAAGAGTTACCACTTTATTCCAATCAAGATGGCTTCAGGTGTGCCATACCTTTGTAATAAGTAGGACTGTTAGCGCTCTAGTTGTTCTTTAGAACACTCTGGGACATTCTGTCATTGGGCTATACTTGGGCTACGTCTGGGTGATATTTGGGCTACATTTGGGCTCTCTTGTCTCTGGTGGCCATTTTGGGAGACTGCATGTCAGAATGTTTTAATGAAATAGAAAAGGATTTGAGAAGTCACTCAAAATGTGCCCTAATTTTTCATTCTGCAGCACTAATCATACTTTCTATGGCAAAATATACCCCCACATGTTGTTTCTTTTTAAATTAAATGTTTTAAGAGTTCCCACTTTATTCCAATCAAGATGGCTTCAGGTGTGCCATACCTTTGTAATAAGTAGGACTGTTAGCGCTCTAGTTGTTCTTTAGAACACTCTAGGAGGCTGCAGTAGAACACAAAGGAATCAACTGACAGTTTCTGTCCTTGTTGGATGTACATGTTTTACTGAGAATGTCAGACTTCATTTTCACATGACTGAGAAAGATAATGTGAATTTACAGAAAATATGCTTTCAGTTTAGCTTATAGATCCCCTTCCAAACCACTGTGGGAAAATCATGAGATATTAGTTTTCTTTCAAACAATATTCATGATATCACAGCAGAAGGTTTTTTCACATGGTAAAATCACCTTAGAACCCACCACAATTCCTAAAACGAGTATGGTACCATCAACAAATGATTTATAATGTAACTAAAGTCCTAAAACCCTCTATTAACTACAATGCTTTTTAATGAGGTGCTATCATGTATATTGGTCCCAAGATGGCTGCCAACACTTCTTGGATGAAGTGCTGACAGCCAATCAGATCAGATGTGTGGTTAGGCTCCACCCAGATATATATCTTTTTTTGAACCTAAATTACTCAAAATCCACTGGAGCACATATATTGAGACCTAGCAAAGGCACATCAGGCTAACAGTCCCTACAATTTTGCCAAGTTTCGTGCAAATCCATTCAGCCGTTCGAGCTAAAAGTGAGGCCAACCGCCCTATGGAAATTAACATGGGAAAAACGTGTTTTGGGACCCCCCCTTTTTTCTCAACCCCCCCTTGATGAAACCCCCCCAAATTGTCAGGGGCTGCTCAGAAACAAAATGTTCCATTTTCCTGAACATTTCAGCCAATTCCGTCCACAAACGCCAAAGTTATTAGCCATAGAATTTTCAAAAATCCCATAGAGAAAAAATCCTAACTATATATACCTACTGGCGACCGCCAGTAGGTAATATATATATATATATGTATATATATATATATATATATTCACTGAAAAAAACATAGGTTTCACAGTCGTTATAGTTAGGAATTAGCATTTAAAAAACCTTTGAAATTCACTGAAAAAAACATAGGTTTCACATTTGTTATAGTTAGGAATTAGCACTTAAAAAACCTTTGAAATTCACTGAAAAAACCATAGGTTTCACACCAGTTATAGTTAGTTTAACATTTTACTCATACAAAACCATTGAAATTTCCACGTTATAGTTAGTTGGACTCACTACAACTCGCGCGCCCGCAATCCACTGCTGATGATGTCATTTATTACATCATTCAAGACATGGTCAGTGACATCACTGATGACATCACTGATGACATCTCAAATGACATCACTGATGACTTCACTGATGACATCATCCATAATGTGTGTGAGGGAAATTCACACACTCACTCCCCCTCTGAGTCCTTAGGGGTTAATACAGTTGCAGACTGCAGAGATTAGGAGGAGAGAGTGGTAGGACAAGTGAGGGTACAGCATTACTATCTGTTGGTATGTTACACTATCGGCAGATTTTGAAAATTGGCTGCAGGCCTGCGTGGCAAAAGAAATAGTGCAAAGTAAAAGAGTAACGCTCACAAATAATTAAATATTATGTACAGCATGGGGCATCGCCTGGCAGTCCAACATGGCTGACGCGCTTTAGCGAGGCTCCCATAGCCCTACTAAATCCTCCGTTAATCCTGCTGCATCGGCTTATATATTTTTACCCCAGACCTTTTACAGTTCACCGTGCTGCCCCGCTGCCACCTGGACCACCTCCGAGGACACTCATGGGCATGCAATCTGCAGCCAGCGGCTGCAGTGGGGCTGCGGCCTGAGGAGCTCCGGCGTGCCAGAACAGGAGACGTGCTGCTGGAGAGTCCTGACACGCACCTGGCAGAAGGTTGGAGTTGCCTTTCTGCTCCCATGGTGACGTGGTCTGCTGCTGGTCTGGTGGCGTGGGGCCCATAGCCCTCACTGGAGCCTTCTACTGGGGTCTCGGCGGCCATATTACCTTGATCCAGCCACCCCTGGGCATGTATTGTGGTGAGTGGCGGCTGCGGTTCCCTGCAAGGGGGCCCGCCAATGCGGATGGCCAGAGTTGTGAGCTGCCTTTGCCCTGCATGATATTGATTGCCTGGACCTTGGTGGCAGAGTCGGGCTGCGGCACCTCCATCTGGTGTTCAGCGCTGCTCTGGGAGGCGGGGAGGGAGCCCTGACTGCGGCCCCATTGCTCGACTTGCTGTGGCACGTTCCCGGCCAAACATTATTTGCTGATCAGGTGTGAGGGCCCTCTTTCCTCCCTTTTACATCCCTCCTGCTGTGTCTGGCCCGCTTTCATCAGTGTTTGGAGGCCCGTACCGAAGAATTGAACCTCCTATATGCTATACTATATGACTCTGCAGCTTTAACTCCAAGAGTTGAGGCTATTGACGATCTGGCAATGGTTGCGTGGAGCTGTGGTTGCGGTAGGGTAGAGGGCACTGGATGATCCTATGCTGCTCCTGTGTGTGCAAGCTCTCCTGCGGGATGTTTGGTCCCCCATGGGGAGGCAACCAGAGGTAATAGCAGAGGTGTCCCTGGGCCACCCTGGCTGCCCCCTTGCTCCAAGGAATCCTCCAGTGAAGAGAGCATCCATCTGTGTCCTTGATTCACTGCCTCTAAAGCACAGAAGTGAGTGACGATACCTGTTAGGGGGGTGAGGGGTGCCCACTTGCGGAGGCGGCCTGGCTAGGTTTCGGTGTGGCTTGTGGGTGCGGTGCCCGCCCCTGGTTGCTCTCTCCTGCCACCCATTCAAATTGGTTCTACCGGAGCTGTCGGCCCTACGGCGGTCTTGAAGTCCTAGTTGGACCCCTATACAAACCTTTACAGAATGGCCAAGGACAAACTGCGCAGTTCAAACCCAAGGCAAAACACGATGGAAAAATATACCAGTGCTATGGCCCAAACATCTGACCATGGGAACTCGACAGCGCCCATGCCAGATAATTGTGTGCTGCTCGCTGCGATCACACAATCCAGGGACCTGCTGGAGGCCAAGATTGGCACTGTGGGCGCAGATGTCATGCTGCTTCGACAGGACCTCAGAAACGTGGTACAATGCATTAACAAATCGGAATCTCTAATCTTGATGGTGAAGGACACAGTAACCACTCTTCAAAAGAAAATATCTACCCCGGAGATGCTTACCAGGGGCCTGGTGACACGTGTGGAAGATGTGGAGAGACAAGCTCACAGAAATAACTTATACTTTCTGGGACTTCACGAGGGGCTGCGAAGGCAACAATATGGAAAATTTCCTTACCAAATGGCTCACGGACTGGCTTCAGTCCAACTCAATGTTTTCATGTAAGGCTCCCAGATACCCGTTTTTACTGATTTTTACAGAAAAATACAGACAGAAAACAACATGTTTTCTGTTTGCAATTAAACGTGGATACATGCAGAAAATTGGGCTTCTTTTAAGTGACTTTCCGTGCTGTCTTTCATGAAATATAGCCCAACAGATGCTGCAGATTAAATTAAAAAACAGGGTGAAATTTCTATAAATAACCGCATATGTCAACATAAATTTTGTGGTAAAAATGCTCATATTTACTAGTGGATGTACTGTTACGTAATATTTTACAGCTTAAGTACCTAAAACACGACAGACATCAAATATGACTGTGTGACTATTGGTTAAGTAAATATGGAAATGTACAGTTTTGCAACTTTATTTATCAGAAAAACACAAAATAAATATGGCTAAATACAGATAATATGGGCCAAAAATTAAATATGGATAAACACAGATAGAAATGTAAAAAAAAAATGCCATAAAACTGGGAGCCTTATTCATAATTGAAAATAATGGGAAACCCAATCTACCCTTGAGGGACTGGGCAAAATCAAATGAACGGGTAAAGTTGCCTTCAATGGGTTTGTTTACGATGCAGATCTGACTAAAGACTGCCAATCCTTTTCGTGAATAAAAAAATATCAGTTTGAATATCCATAATTGAGAACGCTCTTTGGTGAATTAATTGTGAGACTCCGTTCAAAGAGGAACCAAGTTTCAGACAACTTTACTATATACTTTTGGGGGATCATTAGGATATAGAAAAATAACAGAGGCATTGAACAATCATTTCCTTCGCCTATATATAGAAGTTGACAACAACAACTGCATTGGATTTTGGATTGTTTGAAGTATATTTCAGGGATCAACTGTATTATACACAATAGTCCTGAAGATGGTCTCATGGACGAATGCTTAGAGACCGCAATGTTGACTTTAACACATTTTTTGGGAAAATATATTATGAGAGAAATAGTGTATACAATTGTGACACTGAAGGACCTACTAATTGTTTGTGTTTTCCTCGCGTTTCATTGTGTGTCTAAATTTGTAGTACCCTTTATGAACTTTGAAAGATAAAATTCTCTTTTTTATATACACCCGTGTTTTTGAATATCTCTTTATGTTGTGATTTAGTCATGGGTTCTTATTCTATAAGGAACTGAGAATTCTAGAATTATATTCTGTAATAGACTCTGAAAAACAAATGAATTGGCAAGCTGATGAAAATCTATAGCACTTAATAATACATTGAAACAATATAACTAAGTATCGTAAATAAACCCCTTGAAGGCACCTTTACCCGTTTAATATTCATAATTGAGCGTGCACACCGGATTTACTGCAGAAACAACCACCTGGTGCCCACCCTAGACTAATGAATGCGTTATTTCTCAACTATAAAGATAAAGATGTTATCGTACAACATGCCAGGCTAAAGGAAATCCTCACTTACACCTCCCATCAGATTATGATCTTCCCGGACTACACTAAGTTGGTACAGCAGTGCAGACAGTCCTTCGTGGATGCTAAAGTCCAGAGGAGGTGTTTAATTGGACAGATGAAGTTGTTAAACTTAAACCCCATACTCCACCCAGGATTGACCCTGACTCTTCATCTGGTGAACCTGGTCGCGGTCTTCTTGGGCAGCGGACAAGTAACGTTGTCGGTCTCGCTCCAAGAAATGATCCAAAACCCACAGTAGATCCTGTAAGCACTGGATGGAGGGCCAGTTGGAGCCAGCAGCATCCTAACTGACATTCTCAGAAGTCTATATGGCCACTTAATAAAACTGATGGCAAGAACACTAAGGCTACCGTCATACATACAATACTTAATATTTCCCTCATAGCCTATAAATCCTATTATTTAAACATTGTTTATACTTAACAGACATCAGAATGCAACAGTGACACATATAATCATCTCGTTATTATTTTTATTTATTAAAAGTTATATTTTTTTCTTTCTTTAAAAGATTCTTTTCTTTTTTTTTCTTTTTTGTTTAGCGGATGTATTTTTTTATTTTTTTATTTTTTTATTTATTTAGCAAAATTGCAATTCAAAATTGACAAATTCAGATATAATAAATTACCAATACATTGCTGCAATTTCATATACAAAAGGAAAAACATAATAAAAAATAATAAAACACAAACAAGCCAGTTTCTGTTATTACAGCCAGTTTCCAACAAAATTCATGAACATCTCATCTTGTCTTGTCTTTCTTGCATTCTTAATCCTCATAATAGTCTTGAAACGCTCCCCATATTTTTATTCCCAATCTTTTCTTCCTAACACCCTTAATAGAAAAAAGTCCCCACTCCAAGGTGTAGAAGCTGAGCATTTTAGCACGCCATTTGTAAAACACAGGTGGTGTTTCTGAAGCCACTCCGTGGCTATGCATAAACGTGCTACAGTAATTGCAAAGAAAATAAAATACCGATGTTGATATAAAGGATCAGCTGCTCTATCCTTTGGTATTTTCCCCAACAACATCATAGCCGGAGTGATAGCTAAAGGCATTCCAATTACAAAGGATAAGAACTTCTCTAAATCAGTAAGAAAGCATTGAACTTTGGGACAACTATAGAAGATATGAACAGTATCAGCGTCGTCAGCGCTACATCTAAAGCACTTGCCGTCGTTCCCTCTACCCCATTTCGCCATTCGGATCGGAGTATAGTATAAGTCAAACAGTGTCTTAAAAAATTGTGCTTTTAGATTTGCTGACATTAGGGCCTCCTTAGATAGTAGTAATAAATCATTTATATATAATTCTTGATCTTCTAATGTACCCACCCATTTTGTCCTTACTTTATCTAAATCGTCGCGCCGATCACTAAGTAAGAGTTGTTAAAGTGTTCCAATTTTCACTAGCCTCCTAATTGCTTCCACAACTTGAATTGGCTGAAGCACAGCTTTTCGATGCAATAAATATTCTCGTATTTGCAAAAATTAAAAAAAATAACTACTAGGAAACAGAAACTGACCTTTTAACTCATCAAAAGATTTAGAAATCCCTTCCTCCTTATACTTATCTCCTAGCCATCTTACCCCTTTCCGCTGCCATCTTAAGGCCATATCGTCAAAGAATATACCAGGTAATAATCTATGAGTGTTGAAAGGAGTGTAATAAGATATTTTCCCTATCGCTGTAGTCTTGACTACCAACTTCCATACCTTAAACACGCCCATCACTACCTTGAAGCGTGTCCGCTTGTAATAACTCCCATCAATCTCTTTAAATAGTAATTGTTTTGCTACGGACCCTAACTGTATTTCAAAAATAGAAGGGGCAAGAGCATTATCCTTCTCTGTCTCCCCGGTTATCAAAAATCTCATCTTCAAAAGAAAGCAAGTGACATAATACACAAAAAAGTCTGGCACCCCCATCCCTCCCCTAGCACTTGGTAGAGTCATACACTTCATTGCCCGTCTAGGTTTCCCTGGACTCCAAATAAATTTGCCACATCTTGACTGCAGAGCCTGTATTTTATCTTTTGCAATCTCTAGGGGTATAGACCTAAATAAATATAAGACCTTCGGTGGCACATTCATTTTTATAACATTTGACCGTCCGATAATAGTTAAGTATAGTCGTTCCCACCTATCCAAGGAATTCCTAATTTTGGTCATCAGTATCATCCAGTTAGCCTCGACTAATTCTATCATATTAGCCCGCAATTTAATGCCTAAATATGTGGCCTCCTTCACTACTCTACTATCTTGCAGTACTACAGACTCCGAACACAAGATCTGTGTTTTTAGCACGTTTAATTTATATCCTGCTACGCGCCCAAACTCCTTTGCCAACCTCTCAGTTTCTTTGATGGCGGTGCCTGGGTTTGTAGTTGTCACCGCGATGTCATCCGCATAAGCGAACACAGAAAAATAATACTCAGACACTAGATAAGGTGGAATAAGAATATTGTCAATCAATTGTTCTAAAAAAGGGTTAATGTATAAAGCAAACAAAAGGGGGGAGCACGGGCATCCCTGGGGTGTGCCACGTGTAATATTCACAGAGTCAGAGAGTAAGCCCATAGCAGAAATCTTAGCCGTAGGTGTTGGATATAAAGACTGAATGGCCACAATGTATTTTGACCCAAACCCCATTTTCTGCATTAGCTTCCACATATAGCCCCATTGCACCCGGTCGAACGCTTTTTCTGCGTCTAGTAAAATAAGCACTAAATCATGTTTTTTTCACTGCAGCATTGTCAAATAGTGTAATAACCTTGTTGACATGTTCTACCGTCCATCTCTTTGGAATAAAACCATGCTGTTGTTGTGAGACTAAAGGGGCAATACACTCAGAAAGTCGATTAGCTAATATTTTCGAGTAAATTTTGTTGTCTGCATTTAGTAATGGTATTGGTCTGTAGGATCCTACTAAATCTGGTTGTTTCCCTTTCTTACAAAAAACGCCTATAGTAGCTTCTGTCCAAGATCTGTGAGGATCTCCCTGCTGGGCCTTCTGAATAACCAGTAATAACTCATCTTTAATAATTTTATAAAATTGTCTATAAACCTCACTGGGTATTCTATCAGGGCCAGCTGCTTTGCCAACATGTAAGCTTTTTACAGCCCTTTCCAATTCCACCTCAGTTATCGGAGCCTCCAAGCTCTGAGCCACCATAAAGTCCAACTTTTTTAAGCCCCCTTCAAACATCTCCAGCCAATCCAGCCCATCACAGTCAGTCCCTGTATACAATTCAGTATAAAACTGCTGAAAGATCCAAAGAATTTCATAAGGGTCAGAGTGGGACACCCCCATATCATCCTTCATTGCAGCGATGTTTCTAGCTGACTCCTTCATCCGAAGCTGGACTGCCAACTTTTTACCAATAGTTTCAGAATACTCATGTTTTTCCATCTTTGAAGTCATGTACTTCCTTGCATTTTCTGTACTCCAATAACCCACCACTTTAGCTCGACATTTGGCTACTTGATCCTCAAGATTGCCTAAATCATTCAATCCAGTAACTACACCAATCGTTAATACAGTTTCAGCCTGTACTAGGCGCTGGTATAATATCCCTAACTCTTGTTTAGCTTTCTTCTGCTGCCTGAACATGAAACTCATACATTCGCCACGAAAACAAGCTTTAAAAGTATCCCAGACAATACCTGGACAAGCGATCCCCTTATTTTCCTGGAAAAAGAACTAGATCCACTTTCCCTTTTGCGCTTCAAAGTCATTATTTAATCCCAACTTCCTATCAAATGTAAAATATGCAGATTTTGATTTCCTAAGACCCCACTGTATCTCTAATACAATTGGTGCGTGATCTGACGTAATTCTGGGATGGACACTTACTGTTGCACCAGCCAGTAATGAAGCTGGGGTAAAAAAATAATCCAATCTAACTAGTCTCTTGTGAGGGTAAGAGTAGAACGTAAACCCACTATCTTGTGGCCTCAAATTAGCCCACACATCAAACAGCCCATGATCCTGGACCAAATTATACAGTGCTTTATATACTTTCGGCTTGCGTCCACTATATGAGGCCATACCCTCCTGTAATACCCTATTAGTTAGATTGATATTCATATCCGCACAGACTACCACCGGCTGGGGCCAAGTTTCCAGCTCCAAATTTACCTCGATTATAGGTTCAGGATCGTCTAAATTAGCTCCATAGATCGCGCATAACATCAGCGCCTTTCCCTCAAAGCTACATTCTGCTATTGCCCATCGTCCTTTCTTGTCCAATAATTTCCGCCCAGTTTTAACATAGTTTCCTTTACAAAGAATGGCAGTGCCCCTTATCATGCTAGATTGCCCCGTAGCGACCACTAAGGAAAATCCAAGTTCTTTTAGCACCTCTCGCTTCGATCATGGAATATGAGTTTCCTGTATACAGAGTATATGTGGTGATATATACCTAAGCTCGGCTGCTACCTTCTGTCGCTTTGTTACATTGTTCAAACCAGAGACATTTAAGGAACAAATCCGTAACCCTTTTGTTGTCATTTTTTACTTATGGTCAAAAAAATGAAAAATGAAAAAAGGCAGACATAAATATGGAGGAACTTCTTCTGAAATCATCTTTTTACTAAATTCAGAAAGTAGATCAGATGAGTCCCACTTCAAACTGAAAATAGTAATTAGGAAACATTTTTTGCACAAGTTGCTGTGAACCATTTTCCCCCTTTTTTCCACACCCTCCTCGTACTTCCCCCCACCCCCTACCCTTCCTATACCTACCCCCCGTGTGCCCCCCCCCTGCCCAACTACTACCCCCCAACCCTGAAAAGAGGCTTTAGGACTTATGGTCCTTTAGATGCGAGCCTACCCCCAGCCTCCTGCTTTCCCCCATGGGCATTATACTTCAAAAATTAAAGAAACACAAAAAAAATTCCATTGCTCCTCAAGGAGAAGCAGAGCATAAACAAAAGAGCACCCAAACATAAACAAATAACAAGTAACCAAAAGATTTAAGGATCTATACTAATTACATTTTAGCCAGAAATTCCTTAGCAGCTAAGGCAGTCATGAAAAAGTGGGTGCGCTCCTTGAATATAATTTTCATTTTATCTGGAAACAGCAAAAACGCCTGTGCACCCTTAGCTTGGAAATCTGGTATAGTCTGTCGAAACTGCCATCGTAAGTCAACTGACTGCTTACAAAGATCAGGACGAACAAAAAAGTCACAGCCAAGCCCTTTTCTCTTCTTATCCGGCCGTGCTTC
Organism: Lissotriton vulgaris; assembly: GCF_964263255.1. Lineage (NCBI taxonomy): Eukaryota > Metazoa > Chordata > Amphibia > Caudata > Salamandridae > Lissotriton > Lissotriton vulgaris. Next base: position 1,572,241,327 of record NC_141691.1, read on the forward strand.
ACCAAATATCTCCTCCCGGGCCAAAAAGCTATTAAAAAATGCTACCAATATAGCTCTAGGTTTCTGGTCCCGTTGATTAGGTCTGAGATTAACTGAGATTAAAAGGAAACCGATGAGCCCGCTCTACCTCCCTGTCCCAATCCCACCTGGTAGATTCTGAGAAAGCTTTTTTTAACAGTTAAATTATGAACCCTCTAGGATCAGACCCCTCCTTGCCCTCCGGAATATGCAAAAATCTTAAATTATTTCTGCGTGACTGATTTTCTAAATCAATCAGTTTCCAGTTAATGTCTTCCTTATGAGCAGTTTGTAATTCAATAACTTTCTTCTGTTGGGCCAGTTCATCCTCAAGCGTGGATATACGTGCCTCTGCTTCATTAGCTCTCTCAACAATCTCTGAGTGTGATTAAGTAAGACGCCTTACTGAGTTCTGGAGTTTTTTACACAAGTTTTACACTCTCAAACTGCCTATGCTGCATCATTGTCTTATAAATCGATTCTAATGAAATCTCTTCTGGCGCGTCCTCCAGCCCTGATCTAGCTCCTAAAATATCTGCGTCCTGTTCTGTTTCCCCGGGTTTTGTTGCTCCACTCTGATTTAATTCAAGTCTCCGGACAGTAGGTGAGTCTGGGCCTTCTAATTCAAAACTACTATGAATGCTGCCATTCTCCATGCTCATAGACGTAGCATATTGTTGTGCCACGTCCTCAGTAGAAGACATAGATTGCTCCAAAAAAGAGAAAAAATCAGCAGAGTCAGTTTCTGTAGCATTGGGGATCAATAAAGCATGTGGGACCCCTCCGTGTGGACCCCCTTCTATCAGAGAGCCCTCTGTATTAGACGGAGTCTGAGTAGTCTGGATAGACAGATCATCATTTAATTCAGAATCTAGGAGCTTCTCCGGTCTGCTCTCATGTAAGATTGTGGCATTTATTGTTTCAGCATTACTCTGACCAGTAACTAAATCGTTAATACTCTCCAAGCCACTGTCCAATTCAATCACTGTCTCTGTCTCTATTCCCTGTGCTCCGTCTACTACCGGCACTCCAATGTCACTTGACTGCCCAACAACAATCCCCCGTGCAATGTTGGAGTCATTTCCGCAGTCGTTTCAGCTACAGTCTCACCGGTCCGATCAAGACTTAAAAGACCCTGTTTCTCCTTGTGCTTCATAGAGAAAAATTGCTTACCGGCATTTACTTCCACAGATTCTTTGCCTCGTATCGCCCCTCTGGCAGTCTTTTCTACATCTTTGCTGCGTGTATCAATACGTTCAGCTGCAGCAGCTTTCGCCACATTTGAAAATTCTTGTCCAGACTGAGCTTCAGGGAGAACACTCCCCTCTCCGCGACCTCTTCGACCTTTAGGAGCCATTGCTCCTTCCTGTGCTCCCTTCACGGCACTTGCGTCCACACCGGTCTCCTCACGGCTCCCAGCGACCGCGCCGTGAGCTCCTGTCCAGGTGACCCGCGTTAGCTCCCTCCAAAGCGCCGCCCACCGATAGTGCCGCTGTGTCCGCAGTCCTGCTCCGCTCACTGCCGCTTTCCGTAACAGCCACCACATTTACTCCGGTAAGGCACAAATTTCATCAACCCAGCTCACAACGGGTATCGTGAAATGGTAGCAGCGTTCAGATAGCCCTCTAAGCCCCGCTCCAAACTCGAGCAGCCTAACGACCCACGAGGTCAAGCAGTTTGCTCAAATGTCCAGCTCGGACGCCATCTTGCCTCCCAAAAGATTCTTTTCAAAGACATATTATACATAAACAATTCTTATTTTTCAGTGGTTATACATCCATATTCATCAATAAGAGTTCAGATCAGGACCAATAGTTATCTTGGATACATAAAATAACATTTAAAAAAAAGATAATTTTGAAGAAAAAAACTTACAATCTGCCTGGTGAGAATTAAATGAATACAATCATACTACAGTCATTCAAATTCAACCACTTCCGCACCAACCACAAACATACAATATCTGTACACAGTTGAGTATAGCGTGTGGCTAGGAAAATTCCTGCCACAACTGGGAACCACAGTATACAATGCAGAGTTCCACGCAAGGTCGACGCACGTTTCGGTGGAGTTAAGATATGAAGACCACCTTCCTCAGGACCTATTCAGATAACTGCTCCACACTTTCATTGACCAGGGAATCTATAAATACACAAAAAGGACACTCTTGTATCTATACAAAAATGATTACTTTAGTGAGCTAACTACTTAATTCTATCCCGATTCAGGTATCATTGGACCCACCATGAACCTACACCTATTGCCACAAAGGTGTGAAGCTTGAAGCTGAAAATTTCATACATCAACATTTAATAAAAACTCCTTCAAATATGCATTTTACATTGCTCGTAAGGGGGTACAGACTGTTATCCCAGTGAGAGGATAGAAAGTCAGCCAGCACCATAACATCACAAAGAAGACACCAAATGTTCGCAGAAGGAATTGATTTTTTAGGAAGAATAAAAGGAGTGAGTACAGATTAAATCAGGGCAAAAGAAAAGAAAGAGAATTTTAAATGACCTCAACATATTCACTTCCACTTACAAAATCAAAAATTATATAAAAATCCTGATGAAAAAGGATTCATATGTCATATCCATCACTGGAGTCCGGCCGGATTACCAGTTGAAAATATCTCAGTATGTCCTGCATAGGGAAACGTACTATTAGCAAGGCCAGTATTAGTGAAATACTCGCTGAATAATTCTGTCTCTAAGAACTAACTGGTTCTTACCAATAGTATTAGTTGTTATCACATATAATTTTCAATAATCACCATTATAGGATTCGGATAACATCATCTCAAGGTTGTAGTAGTAGGCAGGCATGCTGGTAAACGTCCTGCGAAATAACCATATAAGAATCCTTACCAATAAGAAACTGACCAAAGAAGCCGGAAATCTCCAAAAATCTCTATAGGATACCTAATATTAGGTAATGACCTCAAAGCGTGGGATAGTCTTGTTTTTAGTAATACTTCATTTTCATCAGTACATATATCTCTGGAATACGGTTATTTATTATATTTTATCCTGAGGGAGACCAAGATAGCATATTTAAGTAAGAGGGATATACCAACTAATGTTTAAAATAATGCTGAACCCTCAATAGGCTAGCCTGTCTCTTAGTTAGATAAAAAGAGACTTCTGCCCCAAAACAATGGACAACGGGATCACATAAGGTGACCCCCATAACAAGAGTAAATCAGTACACCAATTAAATTCAGACAGGGTATGTCATATATTATGGGCCAACATACATTCCCTGACAGCATTAATGTTGTGCCAACAAAATGTCGAAGGCACAATTGAAATGCCTGCATACTAAACAGCTCCCCCCACTCTTTCAAACCCATATGCCATATCCTCTAACTCTCTAACCTAACAAGGTCACCAAACCTCGTGTACACACATCTGACCCACTGCTCAAACGGGTCTTTCAGAAGGGACTCCCCCATCTCTATTCTCCTTGTTGGTCACCAAATACGATCCAGCTCCCCCATAATAGCCTCTTACCTCCGTTACGATTTGCGGAAATCCCTCTGTCAACCGCTCGATTTGACCCCCAACACAAGGGAAACACGTTCCGTGGTGGTTAATAAATAGTCTGGTAAAACTAGAGGCAGCTGATCCCGCGGCATTATGTAATTGTATTAGCGGCGAAACCATCTAAGTTAGAAGAGTGTATAGAAAAAGGACTGTGATCCTCACTGAGTAGTCAGGTGCCATGTTGGAATCCTCAATAGATCGTATCCAGCAAAATAGAAGCTCGTCATAGTTTATATGGATAAAAAGACACAAGCTGCCTGTGGAATGAAATATACTATATATTTAGACAATATCAACAATTAAAGTGAAATATTAAAGACAATAGGGCCTGCATATAACAGCGCCTCGTTTTTCATGAAAAGAACCACACAATCATAATAGGTGCACAAATGAAATACGAGGATCATCAACAGTCAGCTTACCGTAAATAACTCTAGGGATATTATCCTCATACTGCTTAAAGAGCTTTATCTTTGATAAGTTCACACTGCAATAGACATAGAAAGAAGACTATGACGCTAATCTAGAGGGATAAAAACTCAACTAAACATTCCTATGATATAAACATTTTTTTTATTTTTTCATGACCTATGGGTATACTATTTCCATGTATATTCTGAAAAGTAAAATCCACAAATTGCCTGAACCGCCAATACAGGAAATTGCAAATTGGATGTAAAAAATAAACTCTTATTTGTAAAGGACAACAACTTGTCCTATTTTCCTTTTGTTATCTAATGAGAGGGTTATCAATACCAGGCATTAGTCACATACTTATTGGGGTTTGGTGACATACCAGGCTATATCATCATTTAGCCCTTTTCGGATGCAATCAAAATGAAAGATCCAGAAGGTCTCACTTTTTTTGCGTGTAGTCTCAACTGGTTGGCCCATTTTGCTTTGAATTTTCTCTATTACACACCATTTAGGTTCTGTTTCTAAATGTTGATTATCAATGAAGTGTTGTACCAGTGGTGCAGAGATTTTTTTGGTCCTGATAGCGGAGTTGTGTTCGCTGAATCTCAGCCAAAATTCGCGACCCGTCTCACCCATATATGCCAGTCCACACGGGCAGAAGAGTTTGTAGATTATCTTATTGTTTCTACAGTTAGTGAGATGTCTTAATTTTACATTAATGCTGTTATAGCAAAGAGAGTCTGTCACCAAGGCCGCCTCACAGACATGGCAGGAACCAAATCTATGGTTACCCAGTATCACTGGGAGGCCGGTGATGGTCCTTTGGGTTTCAGAGTTTTTAGGTGTGTTCCTTGTATGAACCAACAGATCCCTGAGGTACCGGGTACTTCGGTGATCTACCAACGAATGAAGAAGCTGAGTATCTTTATCATCTGAATTCAGGATTCTCCAATTGTTGTTCATCACATTTTTGATCTTAAAATTAAGTGCTGAGTGATTGATGACACAAGTAATTTGGTTGCCCAGTTCACGCTTAGTGCCTTGCAATAATGCCTCCCTGTCATAATTTTTCGCCCTCTTGAAAGCCTGTCGTACTAAGCGATGTGGATAACCACGGCTTAGGAGCCTTTTCTTGAGTGCGTCTCCATGAGGATGGAAGTCATTCATGTTAGTACAATTCTGTCTAATACGGAGAAATTCCCCAAAGGGGATAGAATCTTTCTGTCAGTTGGGATGAAAACTTCCGAATTGCAATATCGTATTTTTAGCTGTGGGTTTGCTGTAGAGACTAACTTCCAGATTCCCACTAGTACCATTAATCATGATGTCCAGAAATTTACATTACTCCGGTTATGGTTTGCTGTAAACTTTAATTTTTTATCACTAGCGTTAAGCCAGAGTATATATTCCTGCAATTGTTCCAACTCACCTTTCCATACCAAAAAATATCATCAATAAACCGTTTCCATAAAAAAGCATTTTCAAAAAAAGGAGCCGTTTCATTAAAAATATTTCTTAGTTCCCATTCCCCCATGTATGTATTTTTCACACATGGAGCACAGGAAGCCGCCATGCTCGTACCCTTGATTTGTTTATACAGGGACCCATTGAATTTGAAAAAATTGTTTAAAAGGACAATTTCAAGGCATTGCAATATAAAACCATCCGGACTGTTGCTGGGGAATCTCTGTAGAAGTGAGGCTACAGCCAGTAACGCTTGACATTGAGGAAGATAGTGGCTCCATGTTCGACCCAATGGTCGATATGATAGGACGCATGGGAGGGTTGGTCTCATTCTTATGTGTCTTAGGGAGCCCATATAGGCTGGTGTTATGGGACATGTTTTGTTTAGGAATTTAAACTCTTCTTCACAGATGTAACCTTCCATTAATGCTGCTTGTGTCATATCCTGAATTGAAGTATTTAATCGGACAAGTTCTCTGGGTTGGGCTGGTCTACAGTGTTCCGTTACTGCTAACATTTCCAGCATCTTTTCATCATATTCCACTTTATTAAAAAAAGTGAACCCCCCACCCTTATCACAGGGTTTAATTACCAAGTCCTGATCCAGTTTAATTTTTTTCCAAATCCGTATTTTCAATTTTAGATAGGTTAAACCAAGGTTTACTAGGGTTTTTAGTAAAACGTGCAATATCTTTGAGTACGTTTTGTTAAAAAATATGAACTTCAGGACCCACCATATCAAGTGTGGGGGTAAAAGTAGAGGGTTGTTTACATTGGGACTGATTGAGGATATCCTGTTCCACTGGTCTCTCCATAAGTAATTTCTTCAGTCTAACCTTCCTGAAAAAGGCAAACAAATCCTCATGAAGTTTGAATTTATTCAAACGTGTACAGGGTACAAATGATAGCCCCCAACTCAGCACAGGGATTTCTTCAGTACTTAACATCTTAGATGATAAGTTGTAAATTGGTAGGGTATCCCTATTTACACATTTCTGTAGGGTGGTCGCACTCTACCACCAATATTGTTGATTCTGGGTTTTCACATACATCTGTTGAGGTTGTGGGTTCATTTGATGTTGGCCTCCTCTGTCCTTTTGCCACCTGACATTCCTTTCCCTGTATTGGCCTCTCAGTAAAAAACCCTGACCATGAAAGGGTTGTTGTGTCTGTCTACCTCTGTATGGTCGGGAGCTATATTGGACTCCTCCCAAATCTTGAAAGTTATCATTATCGGAATCAGATGGTTTTCTGTCTGAGAAATTAGTAAACTGTCTCCTATAGTTGTTAGTATAGTTAGGAGCATAGTTCCCTTGATGTCCATCTTGATAATATGTGGGGTTTGAATAAGGATAAGCCTTTTCCCCTGTAAATTACCTAATATCTTTCCTAAGTTTCTCTGATTTCTTGTTAGTTAAATAGGTGTCAAAATCTTTCATGTCAGCCTGAATTTTCTCTAACTTATTTTTTGCCTCCTCCACTGCATCAGATGTCCTAAGTTTGTCTTTTAGTGTGAGTATTTCCTGATTGAGTACTGATAACAGTTCTTTCGCAGTTTCAATCATCAGCAACATCCAGTCCCTGGAGCAGCGGTTCGCGATGAGCGACCACCACTCCAGGAACTTAGGAATTTCAATGAATAGTGCCGGTGCGTTATGTACTCTTAGTTCCGTGGGACTCACTCCTACCTTAAGGTATTCTAGCATATAAAAGGCATGGGATTCTATGCGTTAGAATTTTTTCTTAAGGTTTAATACGTTTTGCCATTCACTATTGTCTACCTGTTGGATGGCATTAGAGCTAGTACTGCCCGTAACTTGACCTATAAATAAAGAAAATTCCTCATCCGAGAAACCAAAGGTCTGTAGGCCATCTATATTTCTAAGGGTATTTACCGTTCTTCTTATGATTTCTAGATAGCTACTTCTATAGGAAGACCCCCAGTGTTATCAAAGTCAAATTATAGATGTATTATTTGAAAAGAGGAAAATAGGAGGAGGAGAGGAATAGATACATGTATTCATGCAAGAAACAAGTTACACACCCAAAGTAGCACATATAAGTTCACACCAGGTCCAATTTTTCTAATTATGTACAAAAGAGAAAAAGATTCTCTGCTACACCTAAATTCATCAAAAACCGTGAATGCAATAGCAAAAAAAGAGGGACCTCCTCTCATATTACTTCAGGCCAGGGAAAAGAGGGGAGTTACAATATATACAATACTAAATATTTCCCTCATAGCCTGTAATTCCTTTTATTTAAACATTGTTTATACTCATTTAAACATACATCAGAATGCAACAGTGACACATATAATCATCTCGTTATTATTTGTATTTATCAAAAGTTATATTTTTTCTTTTTTTAAAAGATTCTTTTGAAAAACATATTATACATAAACATTTCTTATTTTTCAGTGGTTATATATCCATATTCATCAATAAGAGTTCAGATCACGACCAATACTTATCTTGGATACATAAAATAACATTTACAAAACAGATACTTTTGAAGAAAAAAACATACAATCTCCCTGGTTAGAATTAAATGCATACAACCATACTACTGTCATTCAAATTCAACCACTTTCACACCAACCACAAACATACAATATCTGTAAACAGTTGAGTATAGCGTGTGGCTAGGAAAATTCCTGCCACAACTGGGAACCACAGTATACAATGCTTGGTTCCAGGCAAGGTCGATGCACATTTCGGTGGGGTTAAGATGTGAAGACCACCTTCCTCAGGACCTATCCAGATAACTGCTCCAAACTTCTGTTGACCAGGGAATCTATAAATACACAAAAAGGACACTGTTGTATCTATACAAAAATGATTACTTTAGTAAGCTAACTACTTATTCCATCCCGATTCAGGTATCATTGGACTCATCATGAACCTACACCTATTCCCACAAAGGTGTGACTTTGAAGCTGAAAATGTCATCCATCGACATTTAACAAAAACTCCTTCAATTATGCATTTCACATTGCTCATAAGGGGGTACAGACTGTTATGCCAGTGCGCGGATAGAAAGTCAGCCAGCACCATAACATCAAAAAGAAGACACCAAGTGTGCACAGAAGAGATTGATTTTTTAGGAAGAATAAAAGTAGTGAGTACAGATTAAATCAGGGCAAAAGAAAAGAAAGAATTTTAAATGACCTCAACATATTCACTTCCACTCACGAAATCAATAATTTATATAAAAATCCCGATAAAAAAGCATTCATATGTCATATCCATCACTGGAGTCCAGCCGGATTACCAGTTGAAAATATCTCAGTATGTCCTGCATAGAGAAACGTACTATTAGCAAGGCTAGTATTATTCAAATACTTGCTAAATAATTCTGTCTCTAAGAACTAACTGGTTCTTACCAACAGTATTAGCTGTTATCACATATAATTTTCAATAATCACCATTTTAGGATTCAGATAACATCATCTCAAGGGTGTAGTAGGCAGGTGTGCTGGTAAATGTCCTGCAAAATAACCATATAAGAATCCTTACCAATAAGAAATTGACCTAAGAAGCCAGAAATCTCCATAAATCTCTATAGGATACGTAATATTAGATACTGACCTCAAAGTGTGGGATAGTCTTGTTTTTAGTAGTACTTCATTTTCATAAGTACATATATCTCTGGAATACGGTAATATATTATATTTTATCCTGGGAGAGAACAAAAGAGGGATATACCAACTAATGTTTAAAATAATGCTGAACCCTCAGTAGGCTAGCCTGTCTATTAGATAGATAAAAATAGACTACTGCCCCAAAACAACAGACAATGGGATCACATAAGGTGACCCCCATAACAGGATTAAATCAGTACACCAATTAAATTCAGACAGGGTATGTCATATATTATGGGGCTAACATACATTCCCTGAAAGCATTAATGTTGTGCCAACAAAATGTCAAAGGCATAATTGAAATGCCTGCATACTGAACAGCTCCTCCCACTCTTTCAAACCCATATGCCATACCCTCTAACGCTCTAACCTAACAAGGTCACCAAACCTCGTGTACACACATCTGACCCACTGCTCAAACAGGTCTTTAAGAAGGGACTCCCCCACCTCTATTCTCCTTGTTGGTCACCAAATACGATCCAGCTCCCCCATAATAGCCTCTTATGTATCCAAGATAAGTATTGGTCCTGATCTGAGCTCTTATTAAAGAATATGGATTTATAACCACTAAAAAATAAGAAATGTTTAACATGAAGTATTGGTCAGAATTGGATTTAGGGGCTAAAAAAAAGGGACTGAGCGCCTCAGTAGAGTAGAGGATGTGGGGGGAGTGGAAGGGGGGTCGAGAGGGGAGGGGGCTTTAGAGGGGAGGGAGGAGGGGGCAAAAAAAAAGAAAAATTCCTGGTATGTCAGTTAAACAGAGAAATCTTTATCTATATGATTTAGAGATAATTATGATGTATATTTGTAAAATAGCAGGAAATGAACTAGAATTGAAAGATGCTTAAGATCTGCACAATCAATATAGGGGGTTTGAATGACTGGAGGAAGAGGCAAAATTTGTTTTTTTTTGTTAGGTCAAATCAAATGGATGTAATATGCCTCCAAGAGACCCATCTTCCCTGGTCCAAAACACACCTACTCAAACTTAGGGGGGGTATGATCTCCTGACCTGTTCTACGCAAACTTCAATGATCAGAGGCGTAGCAATACTGGCTAAATCCAATGGAGTGAAAGCTAGACGCCAGATGTCAGATAAGTTATGGAGATGGGCCCTGGTGGAATTGGAATTGGGATGATCCCGATAACCTTAATGTGATAGAGTTAGAGCTAGTAAGTTGTCCAGCACCAATAATTTTATGAGGAAACCTGAATATCTCTGCTGATTTAATGAATAAAACTACGTATGCTGGCCACAAATCCAAGGTATATCGGGCTTTAAGCTCATTGGTGAACTCACATGGGCTAGTGGATGTTTGGGGGAATAAGGAGCCACATAAAGAGGGCTATACCTACTTCTCCTGTCCCCATAAAAAATACACTAAACTGGACTATTTCGTAATAACATCAACGGAGTTAAATAGGGTTACGATTAAAAAATTACCAAAACTTTTATCTGACCATAATCCGCTAATCCTACATTATGACACAGGTACTTCCGCTAGGACTCATTTTAATTGGTCTTTTCAGAAAAGGCTCCTAGCTAATCCTATATTTGTTGAGCATCTGAGAAAATGGACATTAGATTTTTTCGATATCCATCGGTATAGTGCCTGTAGAAATAGCGTCTGGGATGCATTTAAAGCCGCTCTCAGAAGAGAGACTCTAAGGTTCGCTGCAAACCTTAAGAAAAAAGAGCGCCAGAATAACGAGAGATTAACTGCTCAGCTAGTGCAGAGCGAAGAAAGCCATATTAAAGATATTATTCAAGGAAATGATGCATCTGAGAGTTGGCAGAAGATTATGGCTATAAAAGTGGAGTTATTTAAGGTGATAGCACAAAAAGCAGCGGATGATTACCAGACGTATAAGGGTAGACTCTATGAGACAGGGGAACAGACAGGGAAACCTCTAGCGCTGAAAATAAGACAGGGCTTCAATAGTAATATAATTACTGATATTGAGGAGGGCGCTCAGAACTATACAGAGCCAGAAGACATTTTAAGGGTTTTTAGAAACTTCTATCAGAAGTTATATACTGAAGAGTCACAACCCGGTTATTCGGAATCCGAATTTAGGGATAATGGCCCTCAATTGGTAGCTACGGAAATACAACAGCTTGATATAGATATAAATGCCAAGGAACTAATAGAGGTACTTCAGGAGTTAGCTCCAGGGAAGGCCTCGGGCCCGGACAAAATTCCCCTTAAAGTTTATAAAACCCGGCAGAAGGAAATTGCTCCTATTTTGCTAGATCTTTTTAATGGCATTATATTCTCGGGCCAGGTTCCACATTCATGGGATGAGACCAACATTGTTGTAATTCATAAGAAAGGTCAACCAAAAGAGAAACCGGGCTCTTACCGCCCGATATCCCTCATAAATTCATACACCAAGCTATACGCGAAGGTCTTGGCCAAGAGGCTGGGGGGTGGGTCATTGGTGGTCTGGTTTCCCTGTGGCAGCATGGATTTACCCCGGTCGGGGGACCACAGACCATATTAGACGTGCCATCTCATTGTTTGATGTCCTTGTTGTCACGGGGGGACAGATGGCCATGATCCTCCTTGATGCTGAATAGGCCTTTGATTGAGTAGCGTGGAATTATTTGTGGGGTATATTGGGCCGAAGGGGTTTTGGTCCCAAAATTATGAGAGCAATTAGGGCAATGTATTCTCAGCCAAAAGCTAGGATTCAATTAATGGGAGGCTCTTCGGAACCTTTTTGCATCTCAAGAGGGACACAGCAAGGGTATTCCTGCTCACCTATTCTTTTTGCGTTGTATATTGACCTGCTGATACGATATATATTGGATTGTACGGGAATTAAACCGGTGGTCTGTAGTGGCTATGAAACAAAGCTCCTAGCCTACCCAGATGATCTGGCTATTATCATGCCAGAACTGGAAGAAGCTATGGCAGTGATGGGTGGTATTGCAAGGGAGTTTGGACGGGGGTCAGGGTATCTTCTTAATGAAAGTAAAACGGTAATAATCTGTACAAATAATATCCCCAAAGTAGATCAAAAATACTAGGAGTCAGCAGTCTATTTAGGAATAAGGGTTAGCTCTGTGAGTACGGATACTGTAAAAATTAATTTTAATCCATTGGTAAAAACAATAAACACAGAACTCAAGAGAATTGATGCTCTCCATCTTTCTATTATTGGGAGAGTAAACGTACTCAAAATTACAATGCTTCCTAAAGTACTCTATCTTTTACGATCAATTCCCTATTTGATTGATGATGTTATGTTAAAAAAATGGAGTCAGCATTTATAAACTTTGTTTGGCAATATGGTAAAGTTAGACGTTCTGGGAAATTTTTGTCACTTCCCCAATTAAGGGGTGGGTTGGCGATTCTGAATATTAGATTTTATCATTGGGCCTGCCTACTGAGTCTGATGGCGATTCTATTTTAACCAGCAACAGAAACATCTAGTACTCAATATTATAATCAGGATATACCTTCCTTTTATGAGTTGTTGCTGGGTAAAGAGGCATTCGGTCTACTACTGCGCAGAAATAGCAGGTGATACTATAAGAAGACGTGTTATAAGGTAGTTGAGAGTCTCTGGGAAATGTGGACAAAAATTCGAAAGGCACTGGCAATTCCTAAAATTACCTACTATACCCCGTTGTGTAATTCCAGCACTTTCCCCCAGATTAGCTATGATAATATGGGGGCACTATGGGAAGACTATGGGATTGTGAGATTAGGAGATATTTATGAAGCCAATAATTTCCTGAGCTTTTCGAAAATACAGCAGAAATTTGGAATTCCAGTGAACCAGACCTTTAAGTATTTACACATTTCTGGTGTATTGAAGAATATCAGTCCCGGATTATTCCAGGAGGCCAGATTAGTATTATAGACTATCTGTTGAAGGGCAGATCTAAGGTTAAAATGATATATGGGAGTCTGATTGCTAGCTTGCATGATGACCTAGAAAAAAACGAAAAATCCTGGGCTCCCAAATTGGGTGATCCTGATGTGGATCTATCTGAATCCCTGCAGTTATCAAGTAAAGTATTCCGGTCCTCAAATCTAAAAGCCCAACACTATAAAACACTTTTCAATTTGTACTTCACCCCTGCTAAATTGTTTGGATGGGGGAAAAGAGGAGATGACAAATGCCCTAGATGCCTGGAAGTCGACCTTTTACATATGTTTTATTATTGTGATAAACTAACTACTATTAAGGGAGAGATAGAACAATATTGGGAGGGGCTGCTAGGTTTTAAGATCGACCTATCCTCTACCCTAATGACATTTGGAGCTGATAGTAATTTAGGACTTACCAAATAAAATGAAGCTTTTATATTTATATCTGTAGCGGTTTTTCGGCTGTTGCTAGCCGCGGGTTGGAAGGATGTATCACTCCCTTCTTATCAGATGTGGCTGGCAAGGCTTTTGGGGATTTTTAATATTGAATATGCACTTTATAAATGGAGAGGAAGAGTGATGAGGGAGTGGGGACAGAATATTGGAGACCAATTACGGGTTGGATATCGCCCGATCATAATTTTGTATATATCTGTAAATGATTTATTTGCCTCCCTGTTGCTTCTATGGTTTATGTACTGCTGTTTTTTTAATTGATGTTACAAAGTGAATTTTATCTAAATCGTAATTGCTTTTTTTAACCTAAGACATATGATTGGATGAAATGTATTTATTCCCTGTTATGACCAGGTCTTTAATTAATAAAAAAAAAAAGAAAAAGAAAAATAAGAAATGTTTATGTATAATATGTCTTTGAAAAGAATCTTTAAAAAAAAGAAGAAATATAACTTTTGATAAATAAAAATAACAACGACATGAATATATGTGTCACTGTAGCATTCTGACCTCTGTTTGAATGAGTATAAACAATGTTTAAATAAAAGGATTTATAGGCTATGACAGAAATATTTAGTATTGTATAGATTACTAGCAGCCCGTCCCGATGTTGCCCGGGAGCAATTAGGCTTCAGGGCCCCCTCCCGCACCGCTTTTGTAACCTGCAGACGTCCATTTTTACCTCCTGTAATCTACTTTGCTTTAGGGCCCCCGCCGACCCCACTTTTGTAACCTGCACACGTCACTTTTTCCTCATGCACACGTCATCCACCCCCTTCCCTCCACTCCACCCAAGGGACGCAGGTATTCGTGAAGTGGCTACACGTCACTTTTTCCTCCTTTTCCTCCTGTAATGCACCGTTTGTCTAACATTTATAGTGCACCGTTTGCCTCCTCTTTCTTGTCCTCAGGCTTCCCTGACCGCCGCCCGGCCCGTCCAGTACCCCGCCGGGCCCGTCCCCCTCCTGCCCCTACATGAGTGCCCTTTCCTTCGCCGGCGCTGCTCCTGCCCATCCGCTCGCACCTCCGCTCCTCCCCTGCGCCATGTCTGCCGCTCCTCCTCCGCCGCCGGTTCTCTGCTCCTGACGTCACCGCTCCTCCCCAGTGCCATGTCCGCTGCTCCTCGGACGCCGCTCCTCCCCGTGCTCCTCACGTGACCACGCACGGCGCCGCCGGTGCTACTTTTGAGGGACCACTTTTTTTTTTAATCTAAAATTTTAAAAAACGTTTATTTTTTTACTTTATGTAGCCTATAACCATCTACACACCCTTCCGATTTCAACTGTGTATCGGGTGTGTAGATTGGCGCAGTGGTTCCCGAGTTTACCCGCCTCAAAGCCTGAAAGTTTCTGCTTTTTTATAGTAGTATAGATAACTCCCCTCTTTTCCCTGGCCTGAAGTAATATAAGAGGGGGTCCCCCTTTTTTTGCGATACCGTCGTACATATACTCCCTTGGTGCTTAGACGCTTTAATGTTTCAGGGATGTTCATCTGATCCATTGGCAGGGAGTCGATCCTACCCCCGTTGGGTGAAGGATGCTTTCCATGCCGCAATAGATGCTTCAATGTTTATGAGGTATTGAGGTGGGAGGGAGGGTTAGGGGATTAACGGGAAGTAGTTGTTTGTTTGCAGTGTCATAACCATTTACTACATGCACAGTTCCCGGCGGGACCATGCCACCCGTATATTAACTCACGTTCGTATGTCCCATCACCTATCATGCCACTTGCTATGACAGATACCAAAGGGCGGGGGCTTCCTGTTATTAGCTAAAATTGCTGCAGCCTTTTAGATAAGATCAAACAAGGAGCCATACTTCGCCAAGCTAAATTCTACAAGGTGAATGTCCTGCTCTTACAAGAGACCCACCTGATGGGCAATAAGACACTGTGTCTAGGACGGTTTGGATATGCCCAGACCTTTCATCCTGGGTTTACTAGGGGCTCCCGTGGTGTGGCGATCCTCATCCACCATAGCATTCTATATGTTCAAGACAAGACATGATTAGATCCCCAAGGCAGAAACATTGTAGTGTCTGGTACACCATACGGCAAAGCCCTCATCCTCTCTTGCATGTATAGCCCCCACCCCTAGCATGGAACCTTGTGAAGCACCTGACAACACATTGGAGAGAGATCCTCTCAGGCTTGACGATAGCTTGGGGTGACTGGAATGATGTATTATGTCCACTGAGAGATAGATGGCGTAGTGCGGGGTACCGGTCGACAAGCAGGAGTCAAGACTACTATCACTGACTCAGGGGATGGGATGGGTTGACACCTGAACTAGACTTCACTCAACAGATCACACATTCACATACTTCTCTGGTGTGCACGAGTCCTTCTCTCACCTTGATTACATTTTCATATCTGCACCCCACGCTCACAGACTTGTGACAGCAGAAATCCTGCCAAGAGGTCTCTCTAACCATTCACCTGTGTCACTGCAGCTGTGTCTAGACCCCAGTAGCTCTCCGTTTCGCTGGCGGCTTTCGCCATGGCTGGTGCAGGATGAAAAGTACAGGCTGCATATGCACACAGCCATTACAGATTATGTCTCCCAAAATACAGGCACGGTCAAATCCCCAGAAACTCTGTGGGAGGCCCTGAAACCTACACTCAGGGGGTTGGATATTGCATACTGTACAGCACAACATAAACAATGCAGTGAGAAGCTGTTACAGACAGACGCCTAATTAATTGACGTGGAGCAGGAGGAGAGGAGAGGACAGGAGGGTGGCACGTCGACAATTGCTTACTACACAACAAACATATGCTAGCGATTTGTTGGATGAAGTAAAGCAAAATGTTTTCCCTTTGGGAGGTATTATTTCCTGCTCCTAAACCAGGACTCAAAACGGCAAACTCAGTCCACAACATTTATTCATCTTGCATTTTGTTGGCTAGGAAAACACTCACCAGAAGGGAACAAAAGCAGTCCTGTTTATAAAAATATACAATTTATTTTAAATAAAAAACATATGAATTCCTATGTATAGCAGGTTAAAAACATGAAATACACAAATAAAACCACCTAATGTGGGTGTGGAGAAAGTTTTTCAGAAAAGACACTGCTATCTGTCTTAGTTATGTCATTTCGGACCCTCGCTTGACAACAATGGAGGAATAATATTCCTTTAAACCAGGTTATTTGTTGGCAACACCGAATATGACTTGATGTAAGTGCGTCGACGCGTTTCGGTAGCTTAGGTTGATAATGGCTTTCTTCTTCAGGACAGTCTCTATGTGTTTTCTCCACAAAATTGTATCACACCTAATGCACACATAAAATACGGCTATTAGCTCCTGATTTAACAATTACTATCTGCACATATTTCCATAAGATCTCATAAGGACAGCTAAACAAAATTAGCACTCACGTATCACAACTTATACTTAAATCTGTATGCAGAAAAACAATTATGTCTATAAACAAGGGGCCTATATGTACTCATAGTAGAAGGACTGGCGTACAACCCCAATATTCAGATTATGGTGACCCTCGATATAGAGGCGTTGTACACCAATATACCACAGAATGATACCATCGTTGTAGTGGAAGAGATACTCGGGAATGCAGACCTTAGAGGTGCTAACTTGGAGTTCATTATGCAGTGCATAACCCTAGTTCTGAAAAATAATATGTTCTTATTCAGAGACGAGCTATTTCTCCAATGCAAGGGCACCAGCATGGGGGCCACCTGCGCGCCGAGCCTGGCATGCTTATACGTGGCCAGGTTCGAGGAGAGGCATGTGTTCAATGAAGTGTCGCCATTCTTTGAGAACATCTCATTATGGCGTCGCTTCATTGACGACATCTTCTATTTTTGGGAAGGAGAAATGGACACCCTTGAGGAATTTCTAAAGTGGTTAAATTTGGGAGATGGGAACCTCCGATTCTCAGCAATATATGATAGAAACTCAGTAAAATTCCTGGACATTACCATAAAGAACAAGAATGGCATTTTAGAGGTGGAACTGTATTCCAAACCCACTGACAAAAACACCCTACTGCACTACAGTAGTTATCACCCCCGTTCCCAACGAGACAATGTCCCATTTGGGCAGTTCCTTCGGCTCAGGAGGAACTGCTCCAATATGGAGGAATACCTGAAACATGCAAACAAACTGAGTGACAAACTACAGGACAGAGGATATCCCAAAAAACTTATTAAGAATTTGTGTAAAAGAGCACGATTTTATAACCGAGACAGCATGATACACCCAGACTCTGTCTCAAAGAAACACTCTGTGACTGACTCTAAATTAGTATTTGTGAGCCAGTTTTCAAATATCAGCAATAAATTGAAAAATGCAATTCACTTGAGCTGGCACATCTTAAATGATGGAAAAGAGGACAAACTCCTGAAACCTATCTTTGCGTTTAGGCGCAATGAAAATATTCGTCAGAATTTAGTCCACACATACAGGGAGCATAACCAAACCAATCAGCTTACAATTAATGGTACCAAAGCAGTAGGAAAACACAAGTGCAGCAATTGCTCAATATGCGAAAACTGCATTGTTGGAAAAACTCTGACTTACAATAATTACACCATGACTTCTAAAACATTGAATAATTGCAGGAGCAGTAATCTTGTATACATAATATTGTGCCCCTGCAAACTGGCCTATGTAGGAGAGACTGACAGAGAAATAAGATTGCGCCTCTTGGAACATAGATCCGCACTCAAAACAAACAAAGAAAATGTTCCCATGGTTGATCATTTTAATAAACTGCAACACAAACATACAGAATTCAAGTGGTTTGTGATAGAGAGAATTGCAGCTTCCAAAAGAGGAGGAAACCTTGACACAAAAAGGAAAAATAGAGAACAGTGGTATATCTCCACACTAGACACTGTTAATCGAGGTCTTAATACCAAAGAGGACTGGATGAGAATAGTAGTGTAGAACTGTTTATGAGAATAAATAGGTATAGCACTAGAGCACATACACTGAAAAAATTGGTATGTACCACATGGGTTCTGTGCTTCAATTCATAAATACTTCATAGCCCAGATATTAGGGATTGAGATCATTCTGATCTTTAAGCCAGGAAAGTTTATACAAAAACATAAATAGGTGATACCTTTAGTGGGTGACATCATTAGTACAGTTTAAAATGAGACGCTTTCCCACAATGATCAAAATAACATAGAATCCGAGGCGGCTCTAAACTATTATTTTGCACTTTGCTCAAATGTGCACAGCAACTAGAATGGGCCGGATTAGCCGCGCGTGTATATATATTTTGTGCGTGTATATATATTTTGTGCGGAATCAATAGGGTCAAACTAACAAGATGCACATCAATAAATAATGAACAATAAAGTTTTGGTTAGAGTGAAAACGCAACCTGTCTCCTTTTTAAAAAAAAGGGGAAACAGAACGCACACAGTGACGGCTTGCCGCGACGATAGAATTCAGAACCACGTGATTACATGACGTGGTTTAAAAGCGACAGTCTGCGCTCCTTGAGTCTTTAAACTACTATACGAGCGGTGATCGTAAAGACGCCACGTTTGCAGTCCGGGAAAGACAGCCGTGTGTAACCAATAGGTAAGAAAATCATCCGACTCGTAAAACCTACCAGGGGGGATTTAGCGGTGTAAACGAGGCGAACTAGAATATGCTAACACCGAGTGATTAATGGGGGGAGTACTTCATAAAGACAAAACCTTGCAGTAATCGAGTAACCATGACAAACTGCATGTAACATGTGTCGAGAATATATATTGACACAAATTTATTCTGTTATACAGCCACGTGCATAATACTACCCGGCTGCGTGAAAGGACCCCTTTTTCGAAACATATCGCTTTTACTATCGGTAAGGACCTTTTAATAGGCAATTTCAATATAGCAATGATGACAATAGATGCTTCTCCTAAAATAAATGTATCTTTTTCAGCACTAACACAGAACAGACATTCGCTTGGAGGCATCAAAATATATACGCCCCATGAGAAGTGTGCAAGGTAACTTTATGTTATCATAACCCCATAGCAAGTTGAGCTTTGTGTAGCAAATAACTAAACGCACGATGTAAATAATTAACCCGGGTTCTCTAACTCATGTAGGAATTTGCGGATAATATGACAACTGAATCATCCTTAGAAAACCTGAATTGAATTTGAAGTTCTCTTATATATAGAGGTAATAGACAAATGCCCCTTAACTGATTATGCCTGGGTACGCTACTAAATAATACTTAATGCTGTACTCTTCCTAATTATACACAGGACTGTGGTAGAAGGCGACCACTACAGGAATACTACGAACTACGTAGATTTCTTCTTGCAACATAACTGCATTGGTCAGTAACAATAAAATGCGACATAATTGGTGTATGAATGCTTTGAATGGCTGCCAGAAGGGTGTGGACAACACTAACCAGATGGTTCTTGATTTTAGCACAATGTTTTTGGATAGATGACAATAGTAAATATTGGTGGTATACACAGGCAGCAAATGAAATTTGATATGTATGTTTTTTAGAACTTGACATGTTTTTTTAAATGAAACACATCAAATATGTTTAAATTCACAATGGTAAAAAGGCCGTGTACAACAGTATGAAGTTGACCTTAGTTGTTTAGAATGTTGGCACTGAGGGGAATGTACAAATATAAATGACTGGCGAGTACACATAGGCCTCCTGTGAGTACATAGAGGCCCCTTGTTTATAGACATAATTGTTTTTCCGCATACAGATTTAAGTATAAGTTGTGATACGTGAGTGCTAATTTTGTTTAGCTGTCCTTATGAGATCTTATGGAAATATGTGCAGATAGTAATTGTTCAATCAGGAGCTAATAGCCGTATTTTATTTGTGCATTAGGTGTGATACAATTTTGTGGAGAAAACACATAGAGACTGTCCTGAAGAAGGAAGCCATTATCAACCTAAGCTTCCAAAACGCGTTGACGCACTTACATCAAGTCATATTCGGTGTTACCAACAAATAACCTGGTTTAAAGGAATATTATTCCTCCATTGTTGTCAAACGAGGGTCCGAAATGACATAACTAAGACAGATAGCAGTGTCTTTTCTGAAAAACTTTCTCCACACCCACATTAGGTGGTTTTATTTGTGTATTTCATGTTTTTAACCTGCTATACATAGGAATTCATATGTTTTTTATTTAAAATAAATTGTATATTTTTATAAACAGGACTGCTTTTGTTCCCTTCTGGTGAGTGTTTTCCTAGCCAACAAAATGCAAGATGAATGAATGTTGTGGACTGAGTTTGCCGTTTTGAGTCCTGGTTTAGGAGCAGGAAATAATACCTCCCATAGGGAAAACATTTTGCTTTACTTTACAGTATATTGGTGCTCCATTTCCCTATGGGTTATTACGAGCCCCTCTCTTTCATTTACACCCATTTGTTGGATGAAGCCAAACAGTTCTGGCTAGCTACTCGCAGTCCGATATATCAATGGAGTGATAAATCTAGTGCCCTACTTCACTGCCTCTGCCAACAGACACTTTGCCCCCTGACCATCCTTGGTATATGTGGCCCAGTCAGTGAGATACTCACTGACCCAGCACAAATTGCGGTTTTGCTGAATATTTCACAGATCTATACTCTCCCAGGGAGATTCTCACTGAGGACCTTATCTGACTGTGTGAGAGAAGACCTAGATGATCCACTGACAGTTGAGGAAATCCAAAATACCCTGTCCGACATGCATTCAGGTAAAGCACCCGGCCCGAACGGCTTCCCATGCAAGTTCCTTAGAAAGTACGAGTCTCAACTGACCGCTCAATATCTAGCAACACTTAATACTGCTGTGGACCGGAGTGGCCTCCCACAAGACTGGTGACATGCCGAAATAGTTATTTTCTTAAGACCAGGTCGACCTCCTAAACTCCTTTCCTCATACCACCCAGTTTCTTTTCTCAATGTTGAGGCTATACTACTGGCTAAAGTAATCACTAATCGCATTGTTCCATATATCACAGATTTAATCCACCCTGACAAGGCTGGATTTATGCCATTTATGACACAGCATAATGTCATTGCATCCGCAGATCGATTGGATATACCAGCCGTGCTTCTCCTCGCAGACATCGACAAGGCTTTCGACTTGCTTAGCTAGACTTACCTGTTTGCACTCCTGGGCCATTTGAATATTTGCCCGCCTCCTTACATATACTTGCCTCCTTCACACCAACATCATTGCTTCTGTCTGTGTGGCTGACTCGACCTCACAAACTTTTTCCATTGGGCGAGGAATCCGACAGGGATGCCCCCTATCCCCCGTTTAATTTGCACTCGCCATGGAGCCGCTCACAGTCTGGGTACAGATTGATGCTCAGGTCTTTGGTTTTGAGTGGTCACAGGCGATTCCAGACCGCACAGCGCTCTATGCGGTTGACATGCTGTTCTTCCTTACCCAGCCCAATAGATCTGGCCCATGGCTACTCAGGATAATGCACAATTTTGGGCGAGACCTCCGGCCTCTACATGAATGCTTGTAAATCATTCTTGTGACCATTACATGAGGGTGACCAACTGGGTGGATGGACATGTGAGGTGTCACTAGTCCCTGACTGGTTTAAATATCTCGGGGTGTTCCTGTCAGCCTCCCAGTCAACCTCATGGGATACAAATCTAGCCCCATCAAAGACACTAATTAGGGAACAGGTGCGCTCTTGGTCGTACTTACCACTATCTCTGGCAGATCTGCTATATTTAAGATAGTTTCCCTGCCTCACCTCGTGTATCAGCTGCAAAACCACCCCTACCCAATACTACCCACTGGTTCAGAGAAATGAAAACAATTCTGGGCATTTCCTCTGGGGGGCGGCTCAGCACGAGTGGTTTTGAGAACCTGCTTCCAATCTACATATTGTGGAGGTATTGGAACTCCTGATGTCCAGGCATACCATGCTGTCTCACATCTTCTTATCCCCAATGACTGGTGGTAGAGGGACAGATGAAATCCAATATATGCGGTCGAGCGTTGGTAAATGGACATAACGTCATTAGATACAATTCTATATTCAGGCCCAACGCTTAAAACGCTACAACCTGCGACCAGGACACTATTTCTGACTTGGAAGTCAGCACTGCGTAGGATGGGGTGGTGGGGTAGATTGACAAAGGAAGCTCCTCCATGGTATAAAGGCCTAGACTACTACCACAATTGTCACTGCATCCGTGTTCGGGGGATGGGAGGCTATTGGTATCTCTACAGTCGGGGTGGTCTTACATGGTCGGACCTTAAAGGCCTTCCAGGAACTTGAAACAGAATATGACATGCCCCGCTTGCAGTTTTACAAGTACCTCCAATTCCGCTGTGCACTCTCCCTCAACTTTGTTCATCAATTGGACAATCCAGACTTTAATCCTATGGATGCCAAAGTCTTTATGGGGGAATTGGGTGACCATAAAATAACCAAGATATACCGTGCACTCATGACTAATAGCCCCACGACACTGAATACAACATAGGACGCCTGTCAAACTGATCTAGGCTCCTCAGAAGATGATGATTGGGCAGAAGCGCTGGAGTCTCCCTGTGGTGCGACTATTGCGACCGGCCTTAGACTTATATAATTTAAATATCTCCATTGGGTCTATTTACTAGGCACAACGTCTGCGATGCACAGTTGCAGAGGGTACTCTAATGCACACTGTGTGGCCGAGCTGTCGAAGTTTTGGAGGGGGGTCATTACATGCCTCTCGGAGGTATTGGGATGGGATATTCCATATTCACTACGTTTGGCCATGCTGCATAGCTCAGAGGTAATAGGGGGCAATGGGTGCAAGCAGCATTTATTGTTCCTTGGTCTCACATTAGCCAAACGCGATATTGCCAGGGCATGGAAAGATGCGTTGCCACCATTGGTCAAGGTCTGGAAAAGGGACCTTGTTTTCGCTATGGGATTGGAGATGCCTGTTTTCAAGGTGAGGGGATGCCCACAGAAACATCCTAAAATATGGAAGAGATGGGCGGACGACCAGTGACTTTATTTGGAGCCCACCCCCCCATATCAATCATTGGGTCATTGGTGTGATGACTGGATTTAGAGAGAGATGTAACTATATTGATGCATTTCTTCGACTCGGGTGGCTGGGAACTGTTTGCCCTAGACTATATATTGAAAACATGGTACTGCTGTTTACTGTTTGGATTTTTGCTAAGATATTCTTCACCTCAAAAATATTTTCTTTTCTTACTGAAAATGTTGGCATCAATATTGCTACTATGTCTTTTGTAATATTGGCAACCCTGGACTCTCCAGGGCCAATTCGGCTGTCAACATTAAAATCTTTTTGTGAAAATAATAATAATATGTACAGACATAAAAAAAATATTTCCCTAACAAATAAACTAAAGCCCACAATACCTGACACCCCAGTCCCTAACCCCAATCAATGTCTAAAGAAAGTAAACTACAAATTGTCCAAACAAATGTCTGTAAACAAAATGCTATAAACCACAAGAATCAGATTTCTCCCAACTCCCACATTCCCACCCTTTCCCCAACAAGTACCACCCACCAAACAAAAGATTAAAAAGGGGGTAAGAGACTGGAGACCTAGCGGCGGGCTAGGACTCAGAGCTGCAGCTCCAAGCGGTAGAACTGCTCCTAAATCCTGGGTTCATTTGTGCCATCATCAGGAGTATGCATCACTGAAAGGCTCTGAATCTATAGGGGGGAGCAACAGGGGTTGATAAATGGCACTGGGCAGATGCCTGACCACAGCACCATACAACTGGAGGCACTAGGGCCTGTGTGGGGCCTGTGGCATTGGAGGCTGCAGCTTCTGTGGCCTCCTCCTCCTCCAGGACCACCAGCCTCTGATATTTGACCCTGACGGCCTCCTGCTTCCTTTACCGGGTCCTGGCTGTTCTTTCCTTCCTGTCAGATGATGGTGGTTGGGCAGGAGTAGCTATGTCAAGAAAGAAAACAGACAAATTGTAACCAATACTTTTAACCAACCACTAACACATAAACTTATATACTTGGCACATTAGCACTCGATTCCTCGGCCTATTTTGATGTGACTACAGTTCCAGGCATTAACCACTATGGAGTATACAAGTATTTTTCTTCTCTTTCATTTAGCTAAATTCATGTAGGCATTGCAAGTCAGCTTGCACCCTAGACAGACATACTTGTGTCGGGGACTATCATTATACTTTGCTACATAACCGGGTGTGGTGGCTCAGTGGACTAATGCGTCTATTGGAGGGCCCTGTGTTCAACCTCATGGTCACAGGTTCAAATCCTGGTGGGTCCACTCAGTCTTTCATCCTTCTGAGGTCGATAAAATGAGTACCATTGAGTTGGGTGACAACAAACATCTGTTATTCAGTGCCAAGATACCAGTAGTGGTGAACGTGCGCTTTACAAATACACATGTTTCGTTATGCTGTTAGGTTACTGTCTGCAGGTGGGGCAGTTGTACCACACAATTCTCTCCTTTCCTATCATGGCCATGCTCTGTTAAAATCAAATGTTAACTTTCACTTTCACCCTCAAAAAATAAGGCAGATGAATAGTTACTAATATATGAATGATATTCGGAGCATCGTGAAGTACAACTATCGTAGCCATGCAGCCGATGGGCCACTCATGGCTGACACTGGCAAAATTCAATGTGCAGGCATGGGCCTTGGAGGAAGGCAATGATGGGTGGGTAGGGTAGGGGTCCACAATAATGCTGTGCCTGAAAACTACTGGGAGTTAAGGGAGTAGTCTGAAATACTACCTCGCTCAAACCTTTGAATCAAAAACCTTGATAAACAAACATTCCTTGTTTACTCTTCTTCCCAGGGACTTTTCCATTTGTCACTGCATTTTTCTTCTAACATTATTTTTATTCTTCACCCTTTTCTTTGCTACTCAGTCAACATTTACGTTTCACGTAAATGAGAATGAGAAGTGTGGCTCACCGGTTAGAGGAGGCAGACCCAGAAGCAGAGGTCGGCCCGGGACCAGGGTTCAATTCCCGACGCGGCAGGGTTTGGAGCCCAAATGTCCACGGACCTGATAATTCTCGCTTCGGTGCCTACTTGAATAAGGGGTTCACGCTCTGCAACTCTGGGCAATAGCTTGCTCAATCTCCACTACGGCCCCCGCGGCGGGATGCCTGGCTTTCACCTTGGGGGTGCCCAGCTGGGCTATCCCACAGGGAAAAACCAGGACGGGTTCCCAAAGCAAGCGCCGAGATACCCTTTGTGGTGATACGTGCGCTATATAAGAAACTACATTATTTTACATTCCCTTCATCCAGTCTTCACTATTAATACTTGTACCATCCATTCAAACATGGCTATCATTCTCAACAAACCTATCATCATCATACATTTGACATTTTTATCCACACATGCATCCTTGCTTTGACCCTTCAAACTGTCTGGAGGATTCCTTTAACCCATACGCTTTCAAACACGCAGGCAGGCATAAATTCTTCGAGCGTTCAACCCTCCTTCACCCACCCACCCATGCATGCATCCCTATGAGCCACCTACATCCATCCTTTGACCCATGCATCCTTCTCTGCCAGTCATGTTGCATTTCACCCGTCCTTCCTCCTTCCTTCCTTTTCTCCAATCAACCCATCAAGGCCTGACTCTTCTTCATGAAAATTTCTCTGCTGAGTTGAAGATAGAAGAGGCCATTAGTTACTCAACACCCCTATATATCCTAATGCTAAATAAAGAAGGGGTGTCTTCGACTGTTCACAACTTATTCTCACTCTCAACAGTACAATGTACACCCTTGCAGCGAGTATATAAATTGTCAATGAGCAACCAATATGACTTACCACCGCCCTCCACTGGCTCACCCTTTGCAGCTGTTGCATCTGCTCACTGGATGGTGCCGCCATCCCCACTGGCTCCGCCATCCCCACTGGCCCTGACAGCCGGTGCAGGTAGAAAAAACCATAAATATTTTTTAGATGCCATATGCGTCTCTCCCTATTTATTTTTTCCCGTAGCAAAACTGGAAATACAAACACCACACACATCACTAGCAATTTGGGGACAGTTCCTGTATGTCCTATCAAAAATTATAAAATATCCAGTTGGCTATTTTGTTTTTCTTGGTGGCAATTTTTGAAAAGCCTCTCAAGAAGACAACCTGTAGTGTTAGGGACTGAACTGAGTGGCTAGTGCTATTGGTGAAAATGAGTTTATGAAAAGAAAAAAAATGGCTAACTGGGCTGGCAAAAAGACATAAAGTCTTCTTCTTTGGCAAACGTAAAGCTGCAATCCTCCTCATACTTCGTTCCAGCCATGGTACACAGTAATCAGTTCACCATCAACTGCTGGTAATAATACTAGGGATAGATAAGAAGACACAACTTTGGGGTGTCCAACATAACCATGGCCACTCTCTGATTTACTGATTGAGCATGAGTAAGTAAATGAAAGCCTTTGTTCTCATCTCAACAAACCTGCATAGAATACCTTACTTGGGTACGCATTCGGCACAGTTGAGTAGCAGTATTAGGAGTATTATTAGCAGAGTAGTAAGGTCCAATGGGCTCTCTGAGACTTACAGTAGCACCACTAGGCAGTCCACAAAATATATATGGGGGCGAGAAAGCTGACTGAACAAAACAGAAGAAAGGAAGCTACAGACAGAGGCAGTTTGAGGTGAAATACAGACACTAGAAATATAAAATAACATATTAAATACTAGGATAATACAGGAATAACAAGACTTTTGAAACGGGTAAATCAAAGAGGATTTGGGGAAGAAATAAATCTAGGAAACAGGTTGAAAATAGTTCAAATTAATGAGCTGTAAAGATTAGGGTAATATATATTCATATTAACAACAGGACTTACTGGGGCCTGCAGAGCCATCGACTGAGGAGGAGTGTTCTTCCTGGTGGGAGGAGCCTTCCAGCTCCCTCATCCGTCTCAGACAACCACTTGCCCCTGGATGTTGATAAATCTAAGACATAATTAAAGAGACAAGAAATAATTGGTGGTAAATAAATATTTGCTCCAAAGCAATTTTTGGACTGGAAATTGCAATTGCAATAACATTGAACTTTCCTAAATCATATCGACTAGTAATAAACGAACATGCGGACCATCCTGTCAATTCCACATTTGTTAAAGCTACCTGGCCTAGCCCGCCCATTCCAAAGACTTTGGAATAAATTGCAACAAATTATATTTGCTTCTAACTTCTGATCTCATTCGCAATCATTCTCAACCCCCTTTGACGGACCAATTCACTAAGTCTGCATTTTTGTCTTTAACTAAATGTCTAGATTGTTTAGTTTACTTGTCACTGTACAAGCCACAAAAAGTTTCTAAGAACTAAAATGGGAAGAAAACTGCCACTAAATTACTAATACCTACTATCTTAGTAGTGACAGAACAAAGTAAAGGAGTTTCTCTATAGTCTACATTATTTAACTTAAGTTCTTACCTAATCGCCCGAAGCGAATGCAAATGCAAACTTGCAAACAAGTACATTTAGGTAGCCCTGAGCACCTTCCTTGAAGAACAATCACATAATATAAGATTTGAAAACGTCATGTAGCTTATCTTCATGTGAGCAGCATGCTTGCTAAATGGGAAATAAATATTATCAAGAACATAGAACACACAATAATAAAAACAACAATTAGCTGCTCACCAAGTCCTGTGACCTCAACCCCTAGAAGGTCCAGCAGGTCCTGCTCTGGGTCCAGGATGTTTGACCACCGGTGGGGCAGCTTGTTTTGGGTACGCAAGAACACAGAGCAATGATACACTGCCTGGCACACCCTCGCTAACCGCTGCTGGTGCTCCTGGAGCCCGTACCAAAGAAAGAGTTCTCCCAAATATTTTTAGGTCCAGAGGGGGGAGAGGAAAATAAACTAAGCAAAGAGAGTACCTCTGATTAGACGTATATTACTTTGTCACAAGAATCTATCAAAAAGATTGTAAAGTTGGATGCTATAGAAAAAGAGAGAGAACTTTAGTTACTTTAAAGACATTGTTTTATTATTTTTCTATTTATCATTTTTGTTTTTCCAATTTGACTGTTTATACATAAGTACAATTTATTTTGTCACACGAAAACATAATCATAAATAACAAGCTTTCAAAAGATTTTTTTGCAAACTTCATAAAGTGCAGTTGAAGCGAAACACTCCTAACAACTTATCATATCCTATTACCATTCATTCTCTCATACATACCTTACATACCTCTAGATTCACTACTTTTTCTAAAAGAACAAATATAGACAAGTGAACAAAACTTTACATAAGATTAACCCAAAAGTGTCTCAGGTGGACCACTGTAGATGTAAGGAACAGGAGTCCTACCACTTAGTCAGAAGCCGATCTATACATTGTTTTCCAATCAGCAAAACATTGTCCAGGTCTTTAGTGTGTCCTGGAGCCCGTACCCGGACCCAGGCCTGTTGCCTGCTGCCAGGGCAGTAGGGTGGTGGTGCTGCACAAAAAACAGCAATGCCACCTCCACCTTAGAAAACAAGCTGCAGCCGTTCCAGGCGCCACCTTCTGAAATGAAGCGGGTCTTCTTTGCTGCCTTTTTTGCACAGCTCTCTGTCATGACGCTGGGAGAGCAGGGGGGATGATAATGTAGAAAGTATAAGAAAATTAAGGGAGAAGAAAGAAGGAAGTAAAAATAATTAGAAAGTAAGTAACAGGGAAAAACTGTACAAAAGTCACTAAAACTACCCAAAAAACATTTTTAAAACACAAAATATACTCTTGATGACAAAGGTAAGATAATATATAGAAAGATTGGAAAAAGTTTTAGAAAGCAATGATTGCAAAGACTGAAGAAGGATCAAAAGTAGGACCCAACACCATAAACAGAATAAGAAACAAGATGGCCATGCCCGTGCATGACCGCATGGTGCAGTTCAGGTGATATTTTGACCTGAACACGCAGTCCACATTGGCGTAAAGCAGAAATGTCACGCAAATGGGCAGGACGAGCAACTCTTCCTGTTCGCGGAACACCACGCAGCGCGGGGGAATTCTTTTACTGCTTTGCGGAGCTCGGTGTAGCAAGGCTATGTGAACTCCGCCCATGGTTAGGCCAAATGACCAATATGGAAAAAAACACGCAATATGGTGGGAGGAGCATCCTAAAAAAAATGCTGCAGGTAGTGGTAATGAGAATGGGGAATCAGCTCCAATCAGGGTGGGAAGAGATAAGGAAGAAGAGGATGACAGCTTCACACAAAGCAGCCCTTTCCCCAGCAGTGTACTAGCATCACCTGCATCAGCAACCTCTAAATGGCACAAGTCTCAGATTGAGACACCATCGCATATAATGTCAGTGTGCTCCAAGACGCACATTGAGTCTACCACCTCCTTGTTCTCCATAGAAGTCACTTGCGTCAGTGACATTACAAAAGAAATAAAAACAAGCTCCTATTTTGGGCATTTTTTGGAAGGACGGGCTCTATAAACCCAGTGGCATGTTTGTACAATGGGAAGCTAGCTAAAATGTTCAAACTGGACCTCCTCCCTTTTTCTTGTGTGGAAGTAGTGAGATTTTTAAAAATTGTGGTGGCCATCTGCCCAAAATGGTAGGTTCCCAGCCAGACCTATTTTGCCTGAGTTGCTGTTTTAGTGCTCCATCTCAATGTGCTGCAGTTGGTTGGACAAGTTTACAGCAGAGTGATGTTCACACTATCCACCTAACAACAGACATGGACCAGTTGCCAAGAAACTGATTGAGTGTATCGCTGCACATTAGATCTTTTTTGCGGGGGTTATTCAACAGCTATATGCAGGTCTCAGCGCTGATGAAACTTTTAAAGGTATTTAACAGCATGCCACATTGGTGATGTTCACTATGGAGAATTCCTACACACCTGCAAACATCATGGGAGATGGTAACACCAAAGCATTTGATTGTCTGTGACCCAAAGGTTTCAGAATTAGATTGGTTGCCACAGACAATGGCAGTAATATAGGCTAGGCTATGGCAGGTGGTGGATATTTCAGGGTGCTGTGCTTGGACCATTGCATCAACGTGACTGTGCAGGACTTTCTCAAAATAGAAGACATAGTCAGCAATATACTGGCCACCTGCAGAAAATCTGCACTCATTTCAGACATTATGTTAAAATCCATAAACAGATGAGGATCATTCAGTGCACTAAACAAGTGCTGTTAGAGACTGAGTTTTGGTAATTGGGCTGTTAGTTGCGTGATCATCACAAGTAACAGATCCACAATTGTCCTCAGTGGGAACCAAACACGCCATTGTAGCACATTACTCTTACAGGGCAGCGAAGCAGAGCAGTCCAAGGCCTACTCAAGGGAGGTGGTGTGGGCTAGTAATCACCAATCTCTGGGACACAAAATTAACACTCAATAAATGATTGTCCAGTGAATATTTTTTCTTAAGAAAAAGGAGAAGTACATTTATTACACACACACCTCTAAATACTACCCAGTAATTTACAAATATACATTGGCAGATGGAACATATCATAGATGACAAGCATATAAAGTGCGTTTCAACAGTCCTTGTATAATAACTATATTACTTTGGCATGAATAATTGTCAAAATTGAAACAATGATGAGTCAATAAAAACATATGCAATTATCATGAAAATCCACTAATACATATATTAGTGGTAATCATCAGGTCATATAGTTGGAGTAACTGTAATGTTCAGAACAACCCCTTAAGGACATCATTATAAGACAGGATGGTGACAAATCATTGCGGTGTAACCCTGCAATCAGCTCCTAGAGGGCGTAACCACCTGAACAGGGCATTAGACAGTTTTAGGTCTTCTAAAATCTTACCGTACACAACGTCCCTGGAGGTTGAGGTTGAGTTACTCCTAGCTAGAGAGAAAATGCTCCAGCCAAGGGAAAGCTAGGAAACAGATGAATAGGTGAAGATTTTGGGGTCCCCTCAACTTAGGATGAGGAACACGAAGATGACATGTAAAGCCAGAGCACATCTGGCTGAACAGTTTGGTGGTGGTCCCGTTGTCTTAAGACAACCACAGGCTGACTCATGGGCAAAACTTCTTTTATTAAAAGGCCCCACAAAGCATTATGGAGTAAGTCTCTGTAAAGCAGTCAAATTTATAGCAGTGGCTATCCAGCTCTGCTGGCAAAAGCGAAGATGAGGATTTCCTTTGTTTTTCTCTTTTTAAGCTACAGCTCTGCACCACGTTTCTCCCTTTTTGTTTCTGATAGGGGGTGCCTGTTCCTACCCAAGTACCCCAGAGCTGGCTGATGTAGACAACAGTATGGGGAGTCTACCCCGGCAGCCCTTGCTGGCTCTCTGCACAGCCTGCAGTCCTGAATGTGGCTGCGGTTGCCGGCGGTCCTTCTTTGTGTCTGCCTACTCCAGGGGGCAGACATGTATAGGGTTGGCTGCCTCCCACTGCATCCCAAGACCCAGGGATAGCAAGTATTTACCAGTGTATGCCCCCTTTCTCATCATAGGTAGTCATTCAATTCAAATATTAGTGTCCAAAAACCAAACCGAAAAATTGTGTGCAAAGGAGCAATAAACATTGTAGGTTATGGTATGTAGAGTAAGCTACCAGCCTTTTTATTTCAACAGAACAAATCTATTTCAAAATAAAGTTGTGTGAAAGGTGTGCCTGTTGATTTTAACAGTTCTTGTCACATAAGGGAGTGAATGTTTATTGCTCCTATGCACTTTACACAATTTTTCGGTTTGGTTTTTGGACACTTCTTTATTATTTGAATTGAATGACTACCTATGATGAGAAAGGGGGCATAAACTGGTGAATACTTGCTAGTTGCCCCGAGGGTGGTGCGCCCGTGAGGTGTTATTCTTTTCTTCACACATTTTTTCATATGTTGCAAGTGTGAGGACTTTCTGTGTACATGATTGATGCAGACACCGTCCATTGCTCTGTTGTGACTGTCTCATTGAAGTTTACTAAGAATTTCCCTTATTTTTATATTGAGAATTTTGGGTAAAATACATTCAAAACACAAACCAAAAAATATTTCTATAAGTTGGTGGTTCAGCACTGGAATTTGACCGCTTGTCTCTCCATTGCATTGATAGGAGTTATGTTATTGAACGCCCTTGGGGACAAGGTTTTTGTGATATTCCGAGAGCAATGTGCCAATTTTACTCCAGCAACAGGGTTGATGCACCAGTTCTGCTAGACGCAGACTGGAGATGCGTTGATTTCTCTGGTAAAAGTATCTGGGTCCACTTCAGTAAATCAGGCACAAGAGCAGATGTGAAGACTTTGATAGCCCTGAGTCTTAAGCAGCAGGAGGCAAGCCAACATGCCATTGGAGGTCACTTCAGTTGCAAGGCAGAGTCGGGCTTTCGGTCACCAGGATTAGAGAGCATCGGAGAGCAGGGCAGCACAGTATAAAAGCAGATCTTCCACATCAGCAATCAAGAAGAGTTTCAGATTTATATACAGTACATCAGTTCTTCTGACAGAGTTCAGTTACAGGTCCGGAAATGTCTGATTTGGTGGGGTCAGAACCCCAGTACTTCTATCCACTTGTGCATTTGAAGTGGGGGTGACTTCAAAGAAGGGTCCTTGAAGTGCACAGAAGTAGACCTGGGCAGAGTTTTCAGAGTCTACTATGAAGAAGTCTTTGAAGTGGCTAAAAAATTCTGCCGAATTATGCTGAGTTCTGCGTTTGTGTGCAGTTTGCCGGGCAACCCGTTCGCATTGCCATGTGCAACATGGAGTGTGTCCTAGGATTGTAATGTGTGCATGAATAGCACTATGTGGTACACATGTGCGTGCTCGCTCGCATTGCAAATCACATGCAAATGGCACCATGTAGTTCACATGGGCATGGTCATCTTGTTTTTCTACTCTCCATTATGATGCAGGGCCTATTTTTACAATCCTTCTTTAATCTTTTTAATCCTCCCCATTTAAAGCTTATCTACCCCTCATTTTTATTTATCAAATTAGTGTGTGTATTTGTGTATTTTACATTTTTGGGAAATTGTTTTGTTGTTTTTTGTGACATTTTGCATTTTGTTTATTTTTCCCCTTCTGTATTTCTTCTTTCCTTTCCCTTCCTTTTCTTTTTTATCTTAAAGAGCACCATGGCAGAGGGTGGTCTTCCTTGCGGGTGGCACCTCCACTTGGGTATGCAACCTAGGTTGATGTTTAGTGAGGAGGAGGTGGCAACACTCATTTTTGGGTACATCGCCACCTCCCCTCCATGCTGGTAGCAGGAGGATGATTCCCCCTGCAGGAGGATCAGCTGTGCTGTGGGAAGGTGTGCTGGTGTATTGGGAGCACTAGCCAAGTTCGGCGCACCTTCCAGCTGCTAATGCACCACTGGGCGGATATCTTGGAGTGCGAACAGAACCTGCTTGACCTGCTATCATTGAGATTCCGGAGCTCTGTGAGTATTAATTATTTGTTGTGTTCGTGTTCTATAATCCTAAAAAACAATCTGAATAGAATGTTGCTCACACTCAGAGGTAATTTACGTTTAGTTTATGTTGGAATGTTATTATTATGTTATCCAGTGTCTAGTTTCTGCTAGGCAGGTGCTCAGCGCTACTTAATCAATCTAATTATTGGTGCTAGCTTTGGCTTCTTAATTAAAAAACCATTTCAGACTGTCCTCCTATCACTATTAGGCCTGGGCAGAGCTCATGGAGTTTCACTCCATGGAATCCACGGAGTTGCAGAAAAACTCCGCGAAATTCCACAGAGTTCCGTGAGTAGGCGGCGTATTCTATATTAGATCATGATGCCACAACTACAACATGCCTACATTAAAATCTGTAAATAAATTGCAGTGCAAAAATTATGAGGTCTTAAGAAAGTGTGAAGCCTAGGCAATAATTCTTTCAGTCCCCAACATTGCTTCTGACGGACATGTATGGGAGTGCCTGAGAGACACTCCCAAACAACAAATAATAGTACCTGCTGCACTGCCAACCTTCTGCCTGATCTGCTCAAAGATATCAGGAGGACCATCACCAGAAGCAGCTCAAATGGCATTGTGATCTATCCACGTAACGGGTACCGCCACTGCTGGGTACACTCTGGCTCTTCTACTGCTCTAAGCAGCCAAGCAGAGGGTAAGAGTACGCTTTCGGTGACATCAACCACCCAGATTGATTATGCAGCAGGATTCAGGAACACACTGGTTCGGATCAGGCTCCAAGTGCATCTTTCCTGCACTTCTGCAGCCTCTTCCTTTCCCATACACTGCGCAGAAGGCTCAGCTGGGAGCAGACCAACTGACTGCTGTCTTCCTGATAGATCAGGACATGCACAGAATAGCAGGGCTCCTGTGCACTGCTCTCTGACAGCAATACCAAAGGGAGGGCCACCCTGCATGAGCCGGGGACCAGTCTTCTGGGCTGTGCCTGCTTCCACGTCTCATCCCTGCCTCCCTCTCATCCATTGCAAACTGGAGACCGTTCATGGACATCCCTGGCAGATGTGCTTATCCTTGCTCCTGAGGTCTAGCTCCCTTTCCTGGTGACTCAGTCCCCCTGCTCTCACAGGTGGGTTTCCGCTATTGATCCATTTCTGGTGGGTTATACTTATTTGCCAGCATGGGCGGTATTCTGGCAGTGAAATTCCCCTAGAACAGTGACTAGGATGAAGAGCATTGTGTCCTATGCATATATACCTTGGCCTATATGCTGTGTCTACTGCTTGTGCAGCCCTGTTGCTGTAATGGATCTAAAGTGTTTACTGCTTGTACTGTCTCTATACTGTGTCTACTACTTGTGCTGTGCCGTATGTATATACTGTGTCCTCTATATGTGCAACTTGGCCTCTGCACTGATTGTGCTGCCACTGTATTTTGTCCTCCACTTCTTTTGGAAGAGGACTGGCGCACATCTTCAAGTGTATTCTACTGAGCCATTGCCAGTTCAGACACTTGCCAGTGTACAGTCAGCACCTCTGTGCTAATGGCAATATCAGGAGGACCATACCAAGCTGCATTCTTCACAGCAGCAATACCCAAGACCATATGCAGCTCTGCCTTTAATGCAGGGACACAAAATACATAATGCAGTGTGCAATGTTTGGGGTGGACGCCGGTAAACTCAGCTATGGGGTGGATGGTGGAGTTTTTGTCCAAACACCACACTCAAAACGGAGTGTGGAGTAGCACTACTCTGAAAACTCCTCTGGTGGAGCAGAGTTCACAGCCCACCCCTAGTCACTATAGTGAATCAGAGATATCAGTGAGTAGCGCGTTCTCTCAGTGACTTTGTTTATGTAGCTCATACAGTTCCAAGCTATTTTACAGCGATGTGTATAATGCATCTATGCTTTGAAAAAAAGGGAGACGGAGTTGGTCCATAAAGGGAGTTGAGATATGAGAATAGAATCAAAGATCATTCACTGTAATGCATTAGTTCCAAATGTTGTTTTTTTTAAGGAAATTTGGAATAGGGATTTTAGGATTAGTATGAACAACTCAACAATATTCGATAAACTTGAAACTAGTATTATAGGTGATCTGTTTTATAGAAATACTATTATGTTACTGCATGTGCCTGTCATAATAATTTTATGGAGATTATCTGAATCACTAATCTGTTTTTTTTATCATCTGCATTTCATGCAGCAGCACCCAATGGCAAAAAGAGGGACATTGCAGGGTCCAGGAGAAGCTGGTAAGCCGGAGGTGCCGACCACCAGGGCTTCTCCGATGGGATCTGCTAACCTCAGTAAATCCTATTATTTATAATTATTATTATTTCCCTAATGTTGGGTTTTTTATTTTTTTATGGGCTTAGGGTAGAATTGTTGGTATTGGAATGTTGATGCTGGGTTCCAGGATGGGAGTTGGTGCCTGTAGGCTGGTGTTGCTGGTGAGAAATAAAGTTTCTCTGACACCCTTACCTGCTATCTTCTTTCCACGTGGCAATGAGGATGGGATACGCATCCTCTTGTGCAAACCACACTTGAATTCAATTTTTGTTTCATTCAAGTTATCCCTGCATTATCCTTTTTTACCCTTATATTACATGGTTTTCTTTTATGTTAGCTGACTTTTTCAGGCCTCTAGTCTTGGCTTACTTATTCTCTGCTCTGCTCTGAACCCACTCCTGAGGCGGAAGCCGGGAGTCGGCGGTACTCGTGCTTTACTTTTTAAAATTGTATCTCAGTCGAATTTTGTGTGCTTTAAAACTTGCATTACCACCTGTGTTAACTTGGGGCAGACGCTCATTCCATCTTTCTCCGCACAGCCGACTGAACGCTGTCGCGGTCCTTGAATCTCCAGTGCCCGCCATTGCCGGCGTGAATACAGGCCACGCCCCCCCGAGGCCACGCCCCCCGCCCAGCACATAAGACGCTGACCACTAGCGTCCCCACTCACCCTGAACCCACGCCTGAGGCGGAAGCCGGGAGTCGGCGGTACTCGTGCTTTACTTTTTAAAATTGTATCTCAGTCTAATTTTGTGTGTTTTAAAACTTGCATTACCACCTGTGTTAACTTGGGGCAGACGCTCATTCCATCTTTCTCCGCACAGCCGACTGAACGCTGTCGCGGTCCTTGAATCTCCAGCGCCCGCCATTGCCGGCGTAAATACAGGCCACGCCCCCCCGAGGCCACGCCCCCCGCCCAGCACATAAGACGCTGACCACTAGCGTCCCCACTCACCCTGAACCCACTCCTGAGGCGGAAGCCAGGAGTCGGCGGTACTCGTGCTTTACTTTTTAAAATTGTATCTCAGTCTAATTTTGTGTGTTTTAAAACTTGCATTACCACCTGTGTTAACTTGGGGCAGACGCTCATTCCATCTTTCTCCGCACAGCCGACTGAACGCTGTTGCGGTCCTTGAATCTCCAGCGCCCGCCATTGCCGGCGTGAATACAGGCCACGCCCCCCGAGGCCACGCCCCCCGCCCAGCACATAAGACGCTGACCACTAGCGTCCCCACTCACCCTGAACCCACTCCTGAGGCGGAAGCCGGGAGTCGGCGGTACTCGTGCTTTACTTTTTAAAATTGTATCTCAGTCGAATTTTGTGTGTTTTAAAACTTGCATTACCACCTGTGTTAACTTGGGGCAGACGCTCATTCCATCTTTCTCCGCACAGCCGACTGAACGCTGTTGCGGTCCTTGAATCTCCAGCACCCGCCATTGCCGGCGTGAATACAGGCCACGCCCCCTTGAGGCCACGCTCCCCTGTTTGTCGCTTGATATGTGCGTCGGTAGGAAGCGCAGCGGACGAGCCAGCGGGAGCGCCTAAGGCAAGCCCGTCTGCGCCCGTCCGCGACCGACCGGGGCCAGGGGCCTGTCACCCTGCCTCCCACATACAATACTCCTCCGCACAACTACTCAACCTTCATGACTCTTGGTCGCTGGACGACGCAGTCACAGCATGTATTGACAGACTGGGACTGTCCTCTGTATCCACTCCTCCCCCCCCTCTGCCCTTACCTATACCCACCGACATCCCCTGCTCAGCGCCCCCAGCCCGTCCTCACTTGACCTCCGTATCGGCTTTCTACCTTAACACCAGGTCGGCAGTAAAACATTACCACAAACTCTTCACATTACTGGACTCGCACAAACCCGACCTACTGTTTCTTACAGAAACTTGGTTCTGCGAGAACTCACTTCCTTCTTTACTAGCCACTCTTCCGGCTTCCTATTACGCACTTCGCGCCGACTGCCCCCCTGGCAAATCAGGAGGTGGCGTTGCCCTCATTGCCCGCAAAGACATTGTCTTCCAATCCCTAACTTACTCCCCAATTGGATCCTCAGATTACTTGGTCGCCCGCTCACTTTCTCTCAGCACCCCGCTCACTTGTGTGCTGTTGTATCGTCCTCCCTCCTCCCCCCAACTCTTTCTCCTGACCTTCCTTGACCTGGTAGCTACCCTAGCAGTCAACAACTCAGCTATCCTCATACTAGGAGATTTCAACTTCTGGCCCTCAAATCCGGTCGAATGTTTAACATCGAAGGAATTTTCTGAGTCCCTTCTATCTCTTGACTTCCTGCCAGCTGTGCACCACCCTACCCATTGTAAAGGCCACATCCTGGACCAAATCTGGTGTCTCAACTGCCCAGTTTCGTCCTTGACTATTTCCCCTTGCTCCTGGTCTGACCATTTTCTTATCTCCTTTCTACTACCTACTCGCTCATCCAGTAAACATTCCCAAAAACATCTGGGCACGCTCCTGGAATCGTGTAGATGTGACCTCCCTGGCCACCTCCCTTTCTGATTCCTGCCCTGATCTCCATGGGCTTTCCTCCCTTGAGCAAGCAGTCTCCATCAACTCCTGGCTCTGCTCGGGCTGCGACCTAGTAGCCCCCCTCAGACGTGTTTCTTCAAAACGCACCAAAGAAGACAATCGCTGGTTCAATCAGGATCTTAAAGATCTAAAACTCAATCTCCGGCGAGCAGAACGCTCATGGAGGCAAGCCTACTGCCCAATTCTAAGGAAACAGTATATCTCGCTTCTGACCCAGTACAAAAAATCCATCCTAGCAACCAAGAAAGCTTATTTTTCTTCTAAAATCCTAGCCGCAGAGAATCAGGCCAAAGAAATTTTTACCATCGTTCACGATCTCGCTTACTCTGATAGGGCTTCCTTGAAACCTTCCCCATCCCAGCACCTCT
Source organism: Lissotriton vulgaris (assembly GCF_964263255.1). NCBI lineage: Eukaryota > Metazoa > Chordata > Amphibia > Caudata > Salamandridae > Lissotriton > Lissotriton vulgaris. The sequence continues at coordinate 1,572,280,322 of NC_141691.1, forward strand.
GCAACTCCCTCAACACTTTTTTTCTTGACAAAATCTCCATCATCAAAGCCAATATTCCTCCGCCCTCCCCCTCCTTTGTAATTCCCCTATGCCCTCCCAACTCAGTTTATCTTTACTCATTTCCACCTCTTACAGAAAACTCTTTCCTTTCCATTCTACCGATGATCAAGTCCGGCTCTCCCCTCGATCCTTGTCCTGCACCCATCCTGAAACAGATCTACTCGGTCTGTACTTCACCCCCCCTTACCCTCCTGAACAGTTCACTATCCCAAGGCACCGTAATTCCCTCCCTCAAAACAGCTGTCATCCTACCCATTCTAAAAAAACCCGGAGCGGACCCCACCTCACTCGTCAACTATCGTCCCATTTCCCTCCTTCCATTTCTTGCGAAAGTCCTAGAGCGCCACGTAACCAAGACGCTAAGCACTTTTGTGGAGGAAAACAAGATATTGGCCCCTAGGCAGGCAGGGTTCCGTCCATCGCACTCAATCGAGTCCGTGGCCCTCTCGGTTTTGGACACCCTCAGAGAGGGCATGGACAACAATCTCCCCCAGGCCCTGGTTCTCCTCGATCTCTCCGCCGCCTTTGACACGGTTGACCACTCCATCTTATTATCCCGTGTCAGGGCGGCGGGCATCGGAGGCGTTGCCCTGGTCTGGCTGTCCTCCATTCTGAGCGGCCGCTCCCAAGCGGTGCACCTGGGAGACTTTGCAGCAGACTTCCAGGTGGTCAAATGCGGGGTCCCCCAGGGCTCCTCGCTGTCCACGCTACTATTCAACCTGTACATCGCCCCCCTCATCTTTGCTCTCCAACAGCTGGAGGTCTCTGTCTTTAATTACGCGGACGACCTCCAGATGATCTTCCCCCTATCTCCTTCCCCACAGTCTATAGTCAATTTCCAATCTACCATGACCTTTATCCGGGACTGGATGAACCACAACCACCTGAAGCTCAACCCCGATAAAACAGAGTTGGTGCTGACTGGTGGTTGCTCCAGCCCCTGGACCCCCTTCTTCTGGCCTCCTTCCTTGGGCTCTCCACCCACCCCATCTCCCTCTGTAAAAACCCTTGGATTTAAACTAGATTCCCAACTCTCACTTCACCCCCAGGTCAGTTCGGTGGTGTCCTCATCTTTCCACTCCCTCCGCACCATCCGTAAAGTCTCCCGGTTTTTCTCCTATTCAGCTCTCAAACTTATAGTTCTTGCCATGGTGATCTCCCGCCTGGACTACGGCAATGCCCTTTATTGTGGCATGCCTGCGTACAGTTTGCGTCACCTTCAATTAGTACAAAACCAGGCAGCCAGGCTGGTTTTTAACCTACCCAAGTCCCACCATGTCACCCCTCTTCTCAAGACTCTACACTGGCTCCCCATCCGCGAACGTGCCCAGTTCAAACTAGGATGTATCATCTTCAACGCTCCGGCTGGATCAGCCCTTGCCTTCATCACTTCCGAAATTCATCTCTACGTTCCCCCCAGGGAGCTGCATTCCTCTACCCAACATCTCCTCCACGTCCCCCGTTTCAAGCGTAAAAAGTGGGGTGGATCCAAATTCTCCACTCTCGCCCCCACTTTCTGGAACTCCCTCCCTGATCACCTGAGATCCTGTCCTCAATACTCACTTTTTCGCAGAGCTTTAAAGACTTTTCTCTTCACTAAGGCTTTTCCCTCCTAAATTTCCCCCTCCTCTTTCCTCCCGTTCCTGAAGCTTCAGGGGTTCAGTTAAATCAGCGCCATGAAACCGCTCGGTGTACGCGCGCTTAACAAATATTTTAAACTCAAACTCTGCTTTGATGGTAATCTTACCCTGTCTCCTATACATCTTGTGGTAATGTAAGAGTAAGACTAAGAATAACACATTTTAGACTGTCATATCTATGTATACGAGGAAGGGGAACAAGGCGGCCGCTGGCTAAGCGGGCGCTGGTCTTCAGTGGGCACAACGTTTAGTTAAGATGGCCTCTCTCACCTTCCCATCCCCCTCCTCGCCTTCTAGTCACTGTAGTCCTGCAGAGATTCCTTGGAGTTTCTTTTTTCCTTCCTTCTCCTTTCGGCATGGGGGAACAAGGGGAGTCTACTGCGCCTCCCCTGATGGTGCTGCAAGTGGTGTTTGTGCTTTGCGGCCGGCCTGGTTGCGGTTTCCCCACTGGGAGGGTGTGGCCTGGGAGCCGCGTTGCCACTGGGTTGTGATTTTTCTGTACTGGAAGATTGATGAAAACAATGGATATGTTGTTCCGAAGGAGCTAGAAGCGGGGAGGAGGGAAGAAGGGAGGGAGGGCATGAAAAGGTGCCTCCAGGGATAGCTCCATTAAGAGGAAGGGCCCTCACACACCCCGAGGGGTGTCATGGTTCATCATAGGGCAGCTCCTCTTTGGGCCAGCGCAGCAATGCCCAAAGGGCCCCGTGACAGGGCTCTTTGCTGGAGGTCTTCTCGGTTTTGCCATCAAGAAGCTAGATGGTATTATGTGAGGGTAAACCTGTTGAAGTGGGTAGATGTGGGAATGTGTGTGTGGTTTAAAAATGGCAACTGGAGACTCGAAAGGGAATTTATTCATGGAGTGTCTGGGCCATAGATAAAAAATATATGAAATGAGAAGGAAAAATTAGACCTATGTCATTTTTTGTGAGTTATGTGAAAGGGTCGACGTGTTGTCAAAATCTGTCAATTCTACTCATGTTTCCACAGGAATGCCATGTAATGAAGAAAGGTCTTCAACCTCTCCTGTTCACCTATTGTACCCAACAGAGTCAAAGTACCAACAGTAACCTGGGAACAAGGAAAAACACAAAGGTTCCACGTTGCACCCCATTTTGAGACAGGATCAGTCGACCAAAAGAAATGTCTGTCAAGAGTAAGAACAGAAGAAGAGGTAAGTATGTATGGTGTTTCTGATCCTACAATATATATATATTCTATTTGTGCGTAGGTCTACCTGGAAGATTCCCTTCTTCTGTGTGTTCTGGTAGCTGTGGTAAATGAAAGTGTGTATATATCTGAAAAGGTAAAAAGATAGGGATAATTAACGTGTTCTAAAGGGAGGAGCAAATGTAAGGGAAATGTAGATGATGTTCTGTAACAAAACCTACCTAAAAACATGTAACAATCACCCAAAGATTCTCTCTTATACTTGTGATGCTCTTTAAAGTACTGAAAGTTGTCCACCTTCATTTCAGGCAGACATAACCTTATTCCTTATCTTTCAGGAATTAACAGGAAATTAAACAAATCATCAGAAAGAGAAGATCTCCACAAAACTCGGAGCCCAAATCAGATAAGTAAATAATAAGATATAAACAATACTTGGTGCATCCAGTGCACAAGTGCTTTTACTGTGATAGACCTTATGCAGCTTTCTTTTGCTTTTGTCTCTTGTACAGGAAATGAACTTCAAGGAAACAGCAGCCTACAGCGGTCGTCGGGGAATTAAAGTGGGCACATGAAGCCAGGAACAGGAATGCCGATAAAGGAGAAGCTGCCTCAATGAAGGACGCCGATGAGGAGAACGATGACCCGGAAGTGAAGGTGAGTGCCCCGGAAACTGACTATTCTCTCCCGAAGCAGGAATGCAAAGTGTCTCTGATCGGGATCAGTGAGATTTTGTGCTTCCTGGACGGTTCCCATACATGAGCAAAGGGAGACAGCCATATTTGTAGTTCGCCGGTAGCATGTGACCGGCAAACATGACACATGTTTCTTGCCTATTTAAAAAGTACAACAGGATCTCGTCAACTCATCAGGACATGTAATCCTCGTTTACTCTTTAGGCGGCAGAAGATAATGTACAAAGGAGGTCAAAGTCACGTCCCCTGATGTCAGAATACCTAGTTGTCCTGGTGTGATAGATGCACCGGGAAGGTAAGGTCGTAATGCCCCAGCCGGGACAAACGGTAGACTCGCTCAAGTCGTGAAGGGGACCAATTTATGTTAAGCGGTTCCAAGTGTGGGACCTACCCAGTGCAGATCATCCCAGGGTGGTCACTATAATTCACTAAGAACGTGGAAGGCTCAGATATTAAGGCCTTTGTGATTTCACTGCTACAGGATTCAGGTATAAAAAATTGGTCAGATATCAACCTCTCATCTGAAATCCAGGGGGTACATTTAGATCCATTTAAGAGGAACCCGGGCGACAAAAGCCATGGAGAATTTTTATCAACTTCCTAACTTACACTACTAAGGAGGTTATTCTGTCCTCAGCTTTGAAAGAAGGTTCTTTCTCAGCAGGCTCCTAATCCTTTTTGATAAGGTCAGATGTCTGCCATACTACCACACCAAGTGTAACTGCAACACACCAAGTGTAACTGCAACACAAGATGGACGGAATGCTGAATGATTGCAACATTCTCCTCCAGGCAAGAGATTTGGGTTAAATCCATTGTTCTTTTGTCTACTATGCCACCCCAGTTTGGACCCAGCCATATGCATATCATTCTTGACCCTGTGCTTCATGGGAACAATCCAGACCAAACTGCCAAGCCAGGTCCTCCCTGGACTGGAAATAAGCATCCTGGGACCAGTTTCGGGGATGTTACCCTTCATCAGCCAGGCTAGCTTGAATCCAGTGAGCAAAGGACCATTGTCTGGGCATACCCATCCCACTAAGGGTGAAAAGTGCAACTGCAACAAATGATGGACAGAATGCTGAATGATTCAAACATTCTCCCCCAGTCAAGAGATCTGGGTTAAATCCATTGTTCTGTTGCCCACTACACCACCCCAGTTTGGACCCAGCCATATGCAAATCAGTCTTTACCCTGTGCCACATGGGAATACCTCACTAGGCCGGTGGGAGCTGGGGAAAAGGATGGAGGAATTGAATAAACTTGGTGCTAAAGCCCAGTTCAAATGTCCTGCCTCCCTGCAAACAATGTGGAATAACCATATCTATATCCATTGATCTGTGGAGGAAGCTTATATGTTGATTGATAAAAACAGGAAGCGGGCTAGCAAATAGAGGGGTGGGGGGATAAGTTGTGAGGTGAGAAGGTTGGCCTAATGTATAGTGTTTATTTTTTAGCCGACAATGAAGGCCGCTAGGCTTTATGCCTACATTGGTTGGGGGGGTTCTCCAGGGATGGGAGGGTAGGGCATAAGGGGTGAGTGGGAGGCAGTTTAGGTGGATGAGCACCGGGTGGGGATCAGTGGGTAAAAATAAAAAAAATGTATCCCTCTATCTATCTAACTTGGAATGGAACTTATTGGAGGCCACGGCTCCAATTGTAATGGGGGAACGTTAATGTTCTACTGGACCCTGTACAGATCCATCAAAGGTTGCTATGACAACACTCTTTGGGTGCCTCGGACGTTAGACAATATGATGCTTGAACTGGGTCTGTTAGATGTATGGAGATATAAAATGGGGTCCAGTCAGGGCTTCATTTTTCATAGTAAAAACAATTACCAGTTTTCAAGGTTGGACTATATTTTTGAAGATAGGACTATCATTGAAGAAATAACGTCTATAAACATCCTCCCAGGCCACATCTCGGACCATGCTTCGATGGCTGTCTCCTTATTTGGGTATTGTGGACCTCCTAGATAAATATGGACTCTAAGGAGAGCCATTCTCTCTAATACTGAGATGGGGGAGTTATTAAAGCGGGCATGCAGAATGTTCTTTAAGGACAGCCTCGGCTCTGCCTCCCTGGACATTGTATGGGACACGTTCAAGGCTTATCTCATAGGGGGGATACAAAGCCTGTCCTCTGTTCAAAAAAAGGTTGAACGTTTAACCTTAAAGGCTTTGGAAAATAAAGTAGTCTCATTGGAGGGTGATTTGCTTCAAGCTAGAACGAGGCCCCCCGATGTCCACGCAAGGTTACAGAAGCAACTTGAAGATATGAAGCTAGAGTACACGGTCTATTTGGGTAAAAAATGCAGAGCTCAGTGTAATGCCAGGTCTATTCAGATCTTTGAATACAGGGAAAAATTAGGTGCTCTATTGGCCTGGAAGGCTCGGCCAGACTGGTCTAGGGATTTTATTAATAAATTGGTTGTCAATGATAGAGGGGAAACCTTTGGAAGCAGGAGGATATGTAGGCTCCTTAGTGTCTCTATTTTCTAGTTTATATGGGGAAGAAACCTCTCCCAATTTAGAGTGTATTTGTTGCGTGTTTATCTAGGTTCCTGATCGATACTGTGACCTTATGCCCCTATTCGGCTATAAATCCATTTATTCCCTATATTGGCATAACCGTTCAAGTGCGATTTTCTGAAAAGTCATCTCTGGCCTCACACGAACAGAGCCACATTCCAGCATAGTTCTCTCTGCCACTTCCTTTGCGACCAATTAGTGCGATGACAGAGCAGTAGTCACTATCTGATATTCCTAGATAACACTCCGAGTTCTTCAACAAGATAAAAACTCAGCAAACCTGGAAATCCCTGCTTGCTATGTTTTGATTAGTAATGGAACTCTAATGAGCAACTGATAACTATCACTTCCTAGTGACATCTTTAATTGACGTCTTATGTCCAGCAAACTTGCGTCAAACCCGGCACCTGTCAGGTGTAAATATTACCAACGTTGCCTTAAGCAATGCGAGCTACTGTTGCTGATGCCAGCTGCCTGCAAGACCCCGTGTTGGTAAATCTAGCACTCTGTCGCTGCAGCCTGCTGTCCCTGTGGTGGTGAAGCTGCTGATACCATTATCGCTGCTAAAGCGCGAACTATGGTGCAGTACGCTTAAGGAGCTGAACAGCCGTCCTCTGCGAAGACATCCAGCAGATTCCAGCTGCCCGCGGACGCTGTCCCCCCTCCTTCCTCGACGCGCTGAAGAGACACGCTGCCTTTCTCGTGCAGAGAAATCCAGCTCCGGCGTTTCCGGTCTACCCTCGCGGGTGACTGGGATATCGAGAGAGACCCCTGAAGGAGATACCAATCCTCCATCATTCTATTCAGAGGTATGGTGTTGACTAAACCCTTAAATGAGAATTCTTGAAACAAACCTTGGCAAAACCAACTTAACTTAAAGCTACTTACTTACTCCCCTTCCACGTGTTAGGCTTAGGTCAGGCACACTGGGGTAGGCTTAGTTAGAAGCACCAGTTGAGTATGTTAGCCTAATGTATATATGACTGTATATATGTTTTATTACTTTTAAACCATTGTATGGCTAAGAAACCATATCAATGCTTTTACAGTTCTATTTCGCAATACTTATCTTACTGTACGTACTTTTTATAATAACAATTATTGCAATTGTGGCAATACATTTCTCTTGTACGAGAAGAAAGACTGTTCAATAAATGTTAACCCTTTATTGACAAACGCCCGTCTCTCTATTCTCTACATCTCGTGAAAGTAAACTGCACTAGAATGACTGAGTGAAATACATGTCTATTGTTTCACACGACCCTAGAGATTGACTCTTGATCTGAGGAGCAAAGTTGTCATGTTGCACGGTTGTTGGAAAACTGAATCCCTTCTTGTCTGTGCCAAGGAAGCTGATCACTTCCTATGCAGAGAAGAAAGTTTCCAGTGACCTCTGAGCTAGTTGGTAGCACAACCCAATTAAGTTTAGCATAGTCAGTGGAGGCCTGGAATATAAGCAGTTCCACGTCGATACTACTGTTTATGTTATTCCAATGCGCAGGGCCTAGTGGGAAACTAGGAACTACACTACATGGCGCCCAACGTTTGGTAAGGCGATAAACTAACGCAAGACTTTTAGAGTAACTCAGTCGTGCATATTTCACAACCCTTTTCTCCCGTAAATACTCCAATAGATGTCTGGAGTGGGTGAAAGGTTAAAATCCGCCCGATCTTAGTAGGAAGAGATTCCTATGTAAAGCTCTGGTTTATTCAACGTTGAAGGATACAGTGTTCCAAAATATTGTGCACCTAATCTTTGTCTCCTTGGAGACCTACTCTGCAAACCTTGCATTTTAACAATGCCAGAAAATAACGGAACCACTGGGGCCGCAGCAGATGCGACTCAGCAATGTCCCGAATACACAGACCCGGATGCTATAATCATCCGGGCACACTTAAGAAGATCTATAACTTTAAAACTTATAGAGAACGGACTGACACCTCAGGGTGGTACGGTCGTTTTCGTGATAGAGGCTCACGAGTATCGGCAGACAGAGGTATTCTATTCATGGATAAACTTTCCAGCGGTAAACGCTATAACAAAAGAGTTTCACTATTACAAAATAGAGAAACCTCCGGAAGAGTACGCTCCTTTCGAGGAGATTGAAATTCCACTTAAATTTCAAGAGCACCTGCTCTGGTTTAATGGCGCCCTAAAACACAATGATCACATAACTAGGCTCGGTCCACTAGGTAGACCAGGAGCCACGTGGCCGGTTCTAGCCAGCTACACACCACATCCGGACATTGTAAAAATGTCTAAGGAAGAGCTGTTAGCACAGCTCAAAACACTAATAAAAATACATAGGCAATTAGTCCAATATGTAATGCGGATTGCAACGGTCCAGCCAGCTGTTAATACACCACAGCTGACCCCTCATCAGGGGAACACAAATAAAATTACACCACAGAACATACAGTCATGTCTTGGTAAAACACCCGTAAAACGGGAACAAATTCCTTTCTGGTGAGCACAGAAAATCACTCAAATAGAGGCAGTATTTCCTGATACTACCCCTATTGAGAAACACAGAATCTTGACCATCTGCCTTCCTATGGGAATCGCACCACACGTGGAGGACTGTGACACTTGGGGTACAGTCTTTGCTTCCATTTACACAAAAACACACGGTGTTCCGTCTATGGCGGTAATACCAGAAGTGCTAAAACAGATTCAAAATGAATTCGGTCCAGAGCCCGCTTTAAATCTAGGTATGAAATTACTGAAAGACTTCAAGCAGGTCTCGGCTATATTATTAGCCAACATTAAAGGAGAAGCAGCATCTGTGGTGATCCGCCAGAAGTTGAAGGAAACAGATATAAAAGATCCTGTTGAACTTGCCAAAATCATAGAGAAATGCTATGAAGAATTAGGTAGAGACAGCTTGGGTGGGAAACCGGTAAAACCCCAACTGCTCGAAAATCCTGAAAAATTATTTATTAAAAATAATTTAAACACTCCTAAAAAGAGCTGGGATGGAAATAAACAATCCACTCCCAAGGAAAAAGTTTTCCAGTCCAGAGGAAGGTCTCCTCGACGGAGGGAAAGAACTCCGACTCGAGAACACCAGTCTCCCCAGAGGGAGCCCTCTGAGAAAAGATATAACCTTAGAAATAGGGATAATCTGAAAAAACCTGATAGATATCAACGTATTGATACACGTCCCTCTCGATCTCTTCCACAGAATTAGGAAAGAAGAGGACGGTCAGACCCAGGAGAGCACACCAAGTCCAAAGACAAGGAACCTGCTCAAAATAAGAAATCTCAATTTGAGAAAAAGAAGGTAGCCAGTATTAGAATAATCAACCATGCCGAGAATACTGAGGACACAGTTGAAAAACGGGGAGTGGGCATTGACAATGTTGGACAGTGCAGCAGAAATCAGTATGGCGCGCAAGATCTTGATGAGTCATCTGGAGACAGTGGACACGAATGAATACATTCAGGTTGAAACTGCCGACACCAGACTTAGCGAGCCCCATAAAATATACGAAATAACATTGCGTATGGAGGGTGATAAGACTAGGAAGATTAAGGGTCTATTTTGGGATAAGCTCTCAAAAGGCTATGATATTCTGTTAGCTGAAAAAGATTGGCCCCCAGAGTTTGTCAGGGAGTGCCCTCGTGGCGAAGAAGTGATTATGCCAGCCTTCTCGAATCACATTCCGATTCACAAAAAATATACCTATGCAAGGAAATGGGCAGTAGCCCAGGCACCTGCATTGTATAAAAATCATGTAGGATGGGATGAGGATTCACCTCCTCACAAAATCCAATTAAAAAGTGAACCAACTGCCCAACGGCAGTATCCCATAAAGCAAGAAGCTAAAAAACAGGTCAGGGAGATCTTAGATCAACTTGAGTACCAGGGGGTGATTGAAACATGCACCTCTCAAATGAACAATCCTTTGTTTCCTGTCTCCAAGCCAGACAATTCATATCGTCTAGTTTTGGACTACAGACATCTTAATACATGTTGCAAAACTTTTGCAGTACAAAACTCGCATAGTGCAGCCCTAATGAATAATATAGTTAGGAAAAAATATAAAACAACATTAGACATATCTAATGGCTTCTTTTGTCAAAACATTGCACCAGAAAGCAGATATTTGACCGCTTTCTCTGCATTTGGGTCGCAGTAAAATTCTGTCGACTCCCACAGGGGTTCAAGAACAGCCCAGGACTATTCTCAGCTAGGGTAACAGAGTTACTACAAATCTATGATGATGAAGCATTATCTTACGTAGATGATATTTATCTCACAGACGACGACTTGGATACTCATTTGAAAAGAGTGAACACCATTATACTTGGGTTCGCAGCAGAGGGTTACAAATTCAACTTTAAAAAGTCTCGAATTGCCCATCTGACAGTACTATTTTTAGGGTACGAATTATCAAGTGAAGGGAAAAGCCTAGCAGACAACTTCTTAGAGAAGTGCGCTGTACTCCAAGCTCCAAAAACGCTGAAGAATTTACAATCCATTCTAGGTTTTCTGAATTTCGGAAGAACTTACATCCTAAATTACGCAGAGAGGGTTAAACCTCTCTACGAAATAATAAAACCTGATTTTAAACAAATCAATTGGACTCAAAAACACACAGAAATTTTGAGATCACTGCAAACAGACATGTTAGCAAAAACAAAATTAGATACACGTGACAACACGATCGATCTTGTAATCCGAGTCATCCCAGGAAGATGCGGATTCACGTACCTAACCTCTAATGAGGGAGAAAAGGTACCAATTTCAATTAAATCTCACTTGTACACACAAGAAGAAAAAACATTCAGTCACACCGAAAGAACTGTGAACGCAGTGCAAATTGCATTAGCAAATGAACGAGAACTAGCACACGGCAAACGGATTAATATCCTTACAGCGGAATCCGCCTTCGAAGCGCTATTCAGCCCAGTAAACCTGCCTACAGTGTCACTGGATCCGAAATGGATACAGTGCATAGATTCTCTAGGAGCGGAAGACGTGAAATACTATTTCGCCCCGCAATTTGAAGAACTGAATGATTTAGAATATGAAGAAGAATATCCTCTGCCAATCGAAATTCTGCCTCTCCCACAATACGCATGTATAATCTATACAGATAGCTTTGTACAGCATTTCAACGTAGAGAGCAAATCCTACGATGCAGCATGTGCGATCATTAAAGGTCGTTGGCTGTGCGGTAAATTCAGACCGAAAGTAACAAAAACTGAATCTGTAAGAAACTGTTCGGTTCAGAGAACTGAAATCAGATCTTTAAAGATGGCGCTCGAAAATGCAGAACGTGAATTCCCGACACTTATCGTGTGCGATTCTCATTTTTGCGTCAACTCTTACAACAATAAACTGCAGAGTTGGATCGAAAACGACTACAAAGATGACACAGGTGCCACAATAAAGCATAAATTGCTCTGGAACGAGGTAGCTCTTTTACACAAAGAACTACAAAAGACTCACGTGATTCACGCACAGAGTCTTCAACGTGATGGCGTTCACGTTGCAGGGAATTCATTGGCTAATACAGCCACAGCGGAAGCAACTAAACCGGCTTCCGTAGCCACAAAAAAGCGTACAGATAAATACATAGACGGGGAAACCATGCTGGCAGTAAAAACGACCATAAAAGGCGACTGTGCAGCACTACCCGTGAACTATCCACTCAATTATGCATACGTAATCGATGCAAACTCCGTTCCTTTTGCTCGAATCCCTGGAGTGGGGGACAGAGTAATTCCAAACAGGAGCAGGAGGGGCTTCCTCTTACTGGAAGCACACATGGGGTTGGGTCTGAAACACCAAACAATCAAAGCCTCTCTGAAAGAATTACAATCAGAGTACTGGTGGCCAGGAATGAGTATAGATATTCAATGTTTTGCTCAAAATTGTGAAAACTGCAACAGAGATCGCAGTAATGAACAGGCCAGTGTAGTTTCAGGATCCCTTCTAGACAGCATAAGGCGGTCTATCTGCGCAATCAAAGAAGAGAAGCGCGTCCCAGTGTACACCATTAAGACGAAAAGCACTTAAATAATGAGGCCTCCAGCGCTCGGCTGATGCTAGAACGGTTATAAAAGATTTGCGAGTCCATATCGGCATATACGCAATTACCACGTTCCATTCTGACCAGGGTCCTGCTTTCAGCTCTCGAGCTTATAAGGAGGCCATGGCCAGCATGGGAATTGGGTTGCGGTATTCTTGTCCGTCATACCCCGGAAGGGAATAGTATGGTAGAAAGAAAAAACCGGGGCATAAAGCAATCTATAACAGCGAAGGTATTAGGTTCAGGCGCTGGGTGGGTCAAACATTTAATAAGTGTCCAGACTAGTCTTAACAACATGCCAAGAAATTCTCTAAAAGGTTTGAGCCCATACGAACTATTGTTCGGAATTAGAATGCGAGTTCAGGACCTCGATAGTCAGATGTCAGTGGTACAAGAAAAAGCAACAAACTTTGACATCAAAGATCGTTTGGCTGTTTTACAGGAACTGAATGAAACAAGAAAATCCTTAAGCAACATAAAGTTAAAGCAACAGCCAAGTACCACTGACGAGGCACCACCAGCAACAGCCCCAGCAAGGCCTGTCTGGATTCCAAGGATTGGGGATCTAGTCAGAGAAAAGATCGCGGTTAAGAAGGAATTTGGGCCTTCTTACAGAAAAGCAGTACCTGTCTTGGCAGTCACCGGAACAAGATCAGTTGTGCTACCGCCCCTTGCTGGTAAAAAGGAGAACAGAGTCGTGTCCATCGATCTGGTAAAACCACAAGCATGTGGCCTATATTCAACAGTAGGCCCAATGGACTCCCAAGAAACAACAGAATACCCAAACTTGCAACAATCCAAGAGGTTCAAACTGAAAGACTCATCACATTCGATCAGCCTGCAGTGCACAATGAAACACTATGCAATAATGCCATGGAACTCGTGCCTCTTGAAACACAGATTGAAACAGTTCATCAAGAAACAACACCAGTCTACAATGATGTGGCATCAGAAAGTGCTACCGAGAGACAGATTGAAAGAACAATCCCATCAATTGACAGAACTGCCTCTGGTTATTTCATCAACTTCGACAACTTCTCTGAAGATCAAAATGACCCGAAGTGATGCCAGAAACAAAAAAGTCTTTTAAAGAAAAAGCAACAGAACTCTTTCATGAACTGAAGGAAATCTACCTTATTTCACCTTGGCTAGAGTTCTGGTTCGGTGTAGGTGTATTTTTCCTCCTGCTTTGGCTCATCATGGTACTGTGTTTGGGAAAATTCATTGAAGGAAAATATATTACAATGGACACAGCAAGTCAGAACATCAACCTAGTCCTGAAACCACACAGATCATCCCACGTGAAGAAAATGGAACTGTCAACTGTAAATGTCACAGCAATTCCAATACCTGGTGGGATAGTATGGGAGAAAACAGACTATGAGATATATGGTCCGGTCGAAATCCTGAAGTATCCTCATCAACTAAAGGTTTCCTTAAGTGATTTTGTGACTCCTAGTACATTCTCTGATGATTGGGACTTTAACAGTATTAATGACATGATGTCTGATTTAGTAATGTCAGCTAGATTCACAGATCATGATTATTTACAAGGTTCATCTAGTTATGAGCAGTTATTCTGTTACACCCACTATGGGGATCATTACTTGCATAAATCTGCACAGCCTAGAAATGTTTTTATGTATAATCAATGGGAACATTGTTCTACACCACCTAAAAGCAGTTCTAAAGCATTTTTTGAGAAAGTCAAATACTTCTCAGGGTTTAACACCAGTAATGCAGAAACGTTTTATTACAAACTGTTAGATAAAACAGGAATGAAAACAATGCTGACAAATTCTAAATTGATATATTCAGAAGCATTTTATGACAAAATGATGACGTTTGGTTTTGATTATTAGAAAAATAATATTGAAACGAAAACAATTTGGGGTACAAAAGATTGGCAGGTGCAAGGCATTGAAGCACTATTTAGAACCTGCATGATACCAGAACAAATGTTGTTTTTAAATGACACAATACACCAAACATCTTGTCTTGGCCTAGCTAAGATCAAAGACCTTAAAACACCGTCTATACCAAAGCCAATACCTGAGAATACAACCACAGATATTGAGTTAGACGTGTCACAAATTTTACATTTCAACAGATCACATACTGATTGGAAAAAGTGGTTAATCTGGCCTACAGACACAAATAGCTGTCAAGATAGATTCCTGAACAAAACACAGGGTTTAAAAATGACCAGATTAGACTCAAGATATTCCCAGAGACAACATCCAGGAATAATAACAACATACAGTGTAGGGAAACTCTGCCTTGAATGGCTAACTACATCCACACTGGCTGAAATTAAGCAACACTTGTCTTTACTAAAAGATGGTGCTGATTTGCGCGATTTCATTCTTGGACCACGCAAACAGCGTCAAAAGCGTTTCATAGCGACCAGTATCTATGCTGCTTACAACGAGGCTTGGAAAGTCAAACAAATTGAAACTGCTGAAAAAATACGAGAAATTGATCGTATTAATTTGGAGAAATCACTTTCTGTAGTAGACAATGGGTTAATGACTCTGTCTTCCAGAATATATTCGTTGGACAATATTGTATCATCTGCCTTTGATGTGATAGATAGAGACTTGCTAATGTTACAACATGGCCAATCTCAATTACGCTCTATTATAGAATTAGGCTGGACGCTGCAAAATCTTCGTTCAGGCTATGTGCCTTGGCGTTTAATCAACACAACGTCATTATTTTCCAGTTTTAACCTTACTGATAAACAGATCAGTTTGGCACAGAAAGGAGCAGACTATACAATCCTGAGCATCGAAAAACTCGAGAGATTACCATTGACAATGTCAGAGAGTCCTGTCATTGAATGGATAATACACGGAATAATCACTATTCCGATAACAACTTTCCGATTTAAAAAGTGCTTTGAATACATACCTGCTGGCCAGTATGAACAATTGGGTAAAGGATATGTAAAATCTGAATGGAAATTACCATACACTCATTCTTGCTACAGTGACAGCGACAAAAATGTATTTCTTAGTGGTGACAACTGTAAACATTCACTAAGCGGTATACTTTTGTGTCAGGGTATTAATTTACACGGAGCATGTGATGGAAATTCTAACAACCTTTCATGCCACCAGCTAGTCACACCTGCAACTCAGATAGAGCCCTTCTTTATGCAACTCGCGAACGGGAGTTACATTCTTAGAACGGATCACAGATGTTGTGGCCTCGTGCCAGGGAAAAGTTATCTAGTAGAAGTAACATCCATGGTCAAATGCTGTATGCAAGCATTGTTTCCGAGTGGGCCTGCAGACATAGTGACTCCCATCTGGCCTCGTCTGAATCTCTATTCTATACGAATTGATACATTAAGCAAAATGAAATCTGTACTTTTACAGACAACAGTGCCTATAACGTCATCAAAAGAGACGTATGATCTTCTAGTTGCAAGGACAGCTACTGAAGTTCATGACCTTTTATCAACAAATTGCCCCGTGCATTTCGTAGAAATGTTCAGCCAACTCCTTAACATGTCTAGTGCAACAAGCATCCCAGGCATATTTAAGACAGTCTTTACGGGACTGCTAACACCCTTCCAGGCAATTTTGGGAATCTTTCCTAATTTTGTGCACTCCATTTTTGGCGGCATACCATTATTTTTGGGACTCGTCGCAGGGATTTTATTTTTGACCCTCCTGCTACATTATGGCAAGCCTCGGCTCAGACATAGCTCCCATGGGAATGGAAGAGACAATCCTAGCAATGCGCTACCGGGACAGGATAACTAACGTCCTTGGATTGGCCAGGCTGAGAGATCTAAACATGACCTGGTTCCTTTCATTCAGACCTATATGGCAGAACTGTATCTTACCGGTACTAAGATGTATGCTTTGCGGAGATGAATGCGTGTTGGACATCTGTCTTTCACTTCCATCAGCAGTACCAATGGACGTCGATACTTTGCTCAGTCCAATAACGGCTCACGCATTGTGTTGTCCACAGCGGCTACCAATCCTGATGATGGCATTTGTGGAGACTCCTGTGCTACGACTAGGTGGTAACAGTGGAGCAAGCGACAAAAGCAGCATCACCCAGGTACGGCCATCTGTGAGCATTGCTGCTCCTGAATATGATGACAGCAATCATTCTCACACCTGCCAAGTTACAACGCTATCTAATTTGGTTGAACTGTTACCTGATTTTGTAGACCAATTTTTTGAGAGCCTGTCTGATACGATGTTCTCACCCGTACAGAAACAATAACTTTTAAGAAGCTTTCCGACACACAGTGTTCCCATGAACTCTGAATTCGGCCTTC
Source organism: Lissotriton vulgaris (assembly GCF_964263255.1). Lineage (NCBI taxonomy): Eukaryota > Metazoa > Chordata > Amphibia > Caudata > Salamandridae > Lissotriton > Lissotriton vulgaris. Next base: position 1,572,296,763 of record NC_141691.1, read on the forward strand.
AGTTTTGATCAACAAAAACTGCCAAGAGCTTTGGAAATCTATTTTCTTTTGAATTGGACATTTTTAATATTCACCCTTTTTTGGCACGAACAATTCTTTGCTTAACGTAAAAAGTATTCTTAGAGAACAGAAGCTTCACACTTCTATTTCTAAACACATCTAGAGACATAACAATATTACACCAGCCTCTAGCACACATGTTATTACAATGCATTTTTATGTGATGATTTATCTCGCTTTTCTTCTGTCAGAGATATTTCATGTGTAATTCCTTTTGCATAATCGTTCAATGATTTCATATGCAATAATTTTTTGAATGATTTCTATGCTTTAAAAAACGTACAGTACCTAAATTTCATGTATTACAAGTACGCCTATTTCGAATGCATTTATGTATTTTGGGGTGGGCAATGTTACACATGCATCTAATTGCTTTAGTTTTAGTAATTTTGATGGACATTAACCCGTGGAGTGGGTGTTGCGTGTTTATCTAGGTTCCTGATCGATACTGTGACCTTATGCCCCTATTCGGCTATAAATCCATTTATTCCCTATATTGGCATAACCGTTCAAGTGCGATTTTCTGAAAAGTCATCTCTGGCCTCACACGAACAGAGCCACATTCCAGCATAGTTCTCTCTGCCACTTCCTTTGCGACCAATTAGTGCGATGACAGAGCAGTAGTCACTATCTGATATTCCTAGATAACACTCCGAGTTCTTCAACAAGATAAAAACTCAGCAAACCTGGAAATCCCCGCTTGCTATGTTTTGATTAGTAATGGAACTCTAATGAGCAACTGATAACTATCACTTCCTAGTGACATCTTTAATTGACGTCTTATGTCCAGCAAACTTGCGTCAAACCCGGCACCTGTCAGGTATAAATATTACCAACGTTGCCTTAAGCAATGCGAGCTACTGTTGCTGATGCCAGCTGCCTGCAAGACCCCGTGTTGGTAAATCTAGCACTCTGTTGCTGCAGCCTGCTGTCCCTGTGGTGGTGAAGCTGCTGATACCATTATCGCTGCTAAAGCGCGAACTATGGTGCAGTACTCTTAAGGAGCTGAACAGCCGTCCTCTGCGAAGACATCCAGCAGATTCCAGCTGCCCGCGGACGCTGTCCCCCCTCCTTCCTCGACGCGCTGAAGAGACCCGCTGCCTTTCTCGTGCAGAGAAATCCAGCTCCGGCGTTTCCGGTCTACCCTCGCGGGTGACTGGGATATCGAGAGAGACCCCTGAAGGAGATACCAATCCTCCATCATTCTATTCAGAGGTATGGTGTTGACTAAACCCTTAAATGAGAATTCTTGAAACAAACCTTGGCAAAACCAACTTAACTTAAAGCTACTTACTTACTCCCCTTCCACGTGTTAGGCTTAGGTCAGGCACACTGGGGTAGGCTTAGTTAGAAGCACCAGTTGAGTATGTTAGCCTAATGTATATATGACTGTATATATGTTTTATTACTTTTAAACCATTGTATGGCTAAGAAACCATATCAATGCTTTTACAGTTCTATTTCGCAATACTTATCTTACTGTACGTACTTTTTATAATAACAATTATTGCAATTGTGGCAATACATTTCTCTTGTACGAGAAGAAAGACTGTTCAATAAATGTTAACCCTTTATTGACAAACGTCCGTCTCTCTATTCTCTACATCTCGTGAAAGTAAACTGCACTAGACTGACTGAGTGAAATACATGTCTATTGTTTCACACGACCCTAGAGATTGACTCTTGATCTGAGGAGCAAAGTTGTCATGTTGCACGGTTGTTGGAAAACTGAATCCCTTCTTGTCTGTGCCAAGGAAGCTGATCACTTCCTATGCAGAGAAGAAAGTTTCCAGTGACCTCTGAGCTAGTTGGTAACACAACCCAATTAAGTTTAGCATAGTCAGTGGAGGCCTGGAATATAAGCAGTTCCACGTCGATACTACTGTTTATGTTATTCCAATGCGCAGGGCCTAGTGGGAAACTAGGAACTACACTACATATTAAGGCTTGGTTGAGGAAGCTGCAGCTACCAAGTTTCACAGATACGAGTGGTAAGGCACTTGATGCTCCAATAACTAAGGAGGAGATTCGCTTAATTATAATTAAAAGTAGGAAAAGTAAAGCTGCAGGTATGGATGCTCTACTGAACAAAGTGTATAATCTTTTAATAGAGGAGTTGATACAATGCTTGGAAGATTTGTTTAATTCGATCTATAGGCATGGTGGACAGGTCCCTAAGTCCTGGAAAGAGGCCACAATAGTGCTTATTTTGAAACCTTCCAAGGATCCTACTCGAGCGGATACCTAGTGGCCAATATCCCTTTTAAATGTTGACTATTAATTGATCTTTATAGGTTTTTAGTGGGGATTTTGGTTAAGCTTCCAGCTCAGCTTATACACTTAGATCAGAAGGGTTTTATCCCCAAGCAACATATACAGGAGCAAACCCAACAATTAATTGGCACTATAGATGTTGACATAGAAAGATCCGCTCCTGTGGCTGTAGAAGCGTTGGATGCTGCTAAGGCGTTCAACTGAGTAAGTTGAGTCTTCCTTTGGGAGGTTTTGTGCACAATGGGATTTGGCCCTAAATTTCTTAATGCACGTAAGGTGGTATGTGAAGGAGCATCGGTTAGGATTTTCTTTAATGGTACATCAACACCCAGCTTTAATATAGTAAGAGGGACATGGCAGGGCTTCCCTCTGTCTCCTCTTCTTTTTGATATTTACATAGAGCCTCTTGCTCAACAGCTGATTTTGGATGCTTCTGTTCCATTTAGTTCTCCAACCTACATATGCAAAGTCATACTTCATGCCGACAAACTATTTATTCACACAACGGATCCTCTGATTTCGATTCCGAGGATGGAACAATTATTGGACGAATTTGGCTCCCTCTCTGGTTACTTAGTAAAGACTGCTAAAACCGAGATTATGTATTGAAACATCACAGATTGGGAGGGGAGACTAAGTTCCAATTTGAGATATTTGGGCATTACAGTAGTCAGTGATATAGATGAAATTCCATAGCTTAATTTGTTAAGGGTCACTAAAGAAATCGACTGACTATTACGTAGATTGAAAAATCTCCCGTTGACAATTTTTGGATGTGTTAATTTAATAAAAATGGTAATTCTTCCTAAATTAACCTATCTTTTTAATGCTATCTCTCTTGGGTTTTCCAAACAAGGTACAGGTACAATTCATGAGAAGGTTGCAAGCTTTACTTGGGCTTATAAAGGAGCTAGGTTGTCTTGGAAAAAACTCAGACACACGTTGAATAAAGGGGGATTGGTCTTACCTGATTTCAACTGGTACTGTGTCGCTTTCCAGTTTAAAAATATTCAAATACTCCTGGTAAAGCCATATGATTCCACTTGGAAGAAACCTTTGGTGGAGATGGTGAGGCATTGGAGTGTGGAGTGTGGAGCAACTTGAAGATATGAAGCTAGAGTACACGGTCTATTTGGGTCAAAAATGCAGAGCTCAGTGTAATGCCAGGTCTATTCAGATCTTTGAATACAGGGAAAAATTAGGTGCTCTATTGGCCTGGAAAGGCTCGGCCAGACTGGTCTAGGGATTTTATTAATAAATTGGTTGTAAATGATAGAGGGGAAACCTTTGGAAGCAGGAGGATATGTAGGCCTCCTCAGTGTCTCTATTTTCTAGTTTATAGGGGGAAGAAACCTCTACCTTTAGAGTGTATTAAGGCTTGGTTGAGGAAGCTGCAGCTACCAAGTTTCACAGATACGAGTGGTAAGGCACTTGATGCTCCAATAACTAAGGAGGAGATTCGCTCAAGTATAATTAAAAGTAGGAAAAGTAAAGCTGCAGGTATGGATGCTCTACTGAATGAAGTGTATAATCTTTTAATAGAGGAGTTGATACAATGCTTGGAAGATTTCTTTAATTCGATCTATAGGCATGGTGGACAGGTCCCTAAATCCTGGAAAGAGGCCACAATAGTGCTTATTTTGAAACCTTCCAAGGATCCTACTCGAGCGGTTACCTAGTGGCCAATATCCCTGTTAAATGTTGACTATTAAATGATCTTTATAAGTTTTTTGTGGGGATTTTGGTTAAGCTTCCAGCTCAGCTTATACACTTAGATCAGAAGGGTTTTATCCCCAAGCAATATATACAGGAGCAAACCCAACTATTAATTGGCACTATAGATCTTGACATAGAACGATCCGCTCCTCTGGCTGTAGAAGCGTTGGATGCTGCTAAGGCATTCAACCGAGTAAGTTGAGTCTTCCTTTGGGAGGTTTTGAGCACAATGGGATTTGGCCCTAAATTTCTTAATACACGTAAGGTGGTATGTGAAGGAGCATCGGTTAGGATTTCTTTAATGGTACATCAGCACCCAGCTTTAATATAGTAAGAGGGACATGGCAGGGCTGCCCTCTGTCTCCTCTTCTTTTTGATATTTACATAGAGCCTCTTGCTCAACAGCGGATTTTGGATGCTTCTGTTCCATTTAGTTCCCCGACCTACATCTGCAAAGTCATGCTTCATGCCGACAAACTATTTATTCACACAACGGATCCTCTGATTTCGATTCCGAGGGTGGAACAATTATTGGACGAATTTGGCTCCCTCTCTGGTTACTTAGTAAACACTGCTAAAACCGAGATTATGTATTGAAACATCACAGATTGGGAGGGGAGACTAAGTTCCAATTTGAGATATTTGGGCATTACAGTAGTCAGTGATATAGATGAAATTCCACAGCTTAATTTGTTAATGGTCACTAAAGAAATCAACTGACTATTACGTAGATGGAAAAATCTCCTGTTGACAATTTTTGGATGTGTTAATTTAATAAAAATGGTAATTCTTCCTAAATTAACCTATCTTTTTAATGCTATCCCTCTTGGGTGTTCCAAACAAGGTACAGATACAATTCATGGGAAGGTTGCAGGCTTTACTTGGGCTTATAAAGGAGCTAGGTTGTCTTGGAAAAAACTTAGACACACGTTGAATAAAGGGGGATTGATCTTACCTGATTTCAACTGGTACTGTGTCGCTTTCCAGTTTAAAAATATTCGAATACTCTTGGTAAAGCCATATGATTCCACTTGGAAGAAACTTTTGGTGGAGATGGTGAGGCATAGGAGTGTGGAGGGCTTTCTGTATAAGTATGGTGCTCCCAGGTTTTTTTAGAAAGTTTGACTAAAAGTATTCAGTTCTGCCTTAAATACATAGGAGGAGATGGGGCATTGGTAATTATTCAGACTTAGTCCCAGTTTGGGACTCTCCCGGTACCCTAGAATGTTTTAGGGATGCCTTAATTCTTCCACTTAGGAAGGCGGGGTTACAACTTGGTCAGATCTGTCCAAGTAATAAAGGCTAAAACTGGTAATGAGCTGTCCAGATTTAAATTTATCCAACAATAATCTTGGTTTATGGCATCTAAAAAGGAGATCGGGGGTGACTGTGAGTTTGAGACTCTCTTCAGGTCGTTTGACCTAAGAACAAGGACGTTGCAAGGTGATACGAGAGACTCCTCGTGGCAGAGGAAAAGATGCTGCCACCCGTCTATTCGTTGTGGAGTTGAACTCTTATAGAAACAACAGAGCCCTTGCACTGTAGACAAACAGTAATTGTTTAGTATAGATACAATATCAAAAGAGAAAATTTATAGCAAGCACATCAAGACTTAAGTGAGTCGTTCAAATGATGTAGAGCAAAAAGTTCAAAAGGCTGTTAGGTTCTTGGTGTGTAACACCGGTTTTAATGTTCCTCTGTACTGGCCAACACGTGTTTCATCGCAGGGAACAGACTGCGAATCTTCAGGGCCTCATAGATTGTTAACTCGGTGATGGTAATTTGGCCACCCGGTTGGGATTAGAAATAAAGATGAATAGGTAGTTTACACGAAAACTCGCGTAGTAGGTAGTCTCTCATTGGTATTCAATGAAAGCCTCAAACCGGGAGGAGAAGAAATGGCGCGGTTGCGCCCGAAGTCCAAAACAGGCGGATACACCTGAGTGTTAGTAATCCCCCTCCTGTAGTTCCCGGTGCCGTTTTTCGAAAAACGGCACCGGGAACTACAGGTAACTATAGCTTGCGGTAACTTTGGTGTGCGCCTGGTCAACTCTGGAACAACCCAAAAACCCTCCCAGTTGTTTTTGGAGTTGAACTCTTCTTGCACAAAATATTAAGACACTATTGGATAAATATTTGAAGACTGTGTACTCAACTGTCAAACCAGCTAACCTGAAGAGGAACCACTTCTTCACTATTAATCACCTTTATTGGACCCCCCACATAATATCCAAGTTTGCCCCTCGACCTCCCCCTAAGTGTATAAGGTGTGGTTGTGCAGGATGTTCATATTTTTGTCAAATGCTCGTGCCTGGATGACTTTTGGAGCGGAGTAGAATTTGCACTAAAAGGTATCTTTGGTTGAGAGATCAAATTGAATGCAATGCTTATTCTTCAAGGAGAAGATGGAGTATTAACTAAGCTGTTGAGGCGGTACCACAGAAGGTTGCTCTTTTATTTAATTCTTATCGCCAGAAAAGGAAATCTGTTTGAAAAGGAGGGACCCTTTGACTCTGAGAGTGGAAGAATGGGTCAGGGCTGCTGCTAGGATCTGTAGGTTTGATCAGGGAACAGCAAAGAGCCCCTTTTCGACTATACTGACTGATGTCTTAATCTGGTGCAGCTCTTCGGGTGTTGGTTATCCGTTACAATGATTACACAGAGTCATTGGCAAAGGTGATGGTCCAGTTTGGAAATGTACCCTTGCGAATGCAGTGACCCCTGGGGGGATAGTTAAATGGTGTGGTTTACTGATTATTGCAGACACTCTTAGGTGATATGAGGGTTAAAAAAAAAAGAATAACACATTTTGTTACTCTACTGTCTACCGTGAATATTGCAGGCTCAAGAAAGCTGGTATTATGAATAATATTCAAAATGTATGCTTTTTATTTTATTTATTTATTTTATTTATTATACTTCTAGAGTGCACTGTCACCTGGCAGGCATCCAGACGCTGTCAATTCAGAGTCACAACAAGTATTGGGCAGCACTGCAGAGAACTGCCTAAATCTTCGGAAACAACCATTTTTTTATTCTTCTTCTAAAAGGGAGAAGGTCACTGTCTTGTCTAAGTTCCAGAGGCAGAGCATTCCAAAGCTTCGCAGCTGAGACCCGGAAGGATCTGCCACCTCCTCTCACTTTCCTAAATCTAGGCATATTTACTAGCTTCGCCCCTGAGGAGCGCAGAATTCTAGTACGAACATACCATACAAATTTTCTTTAGATAGAGACGGGCCCCAGCCCATGCAGGGCTTTAAACACTAAACAAAGAGACTTGAACTGAACTCTCTGTCTCAGTGGGAGCCAGTTCAACTCGGCCAAGGCCAAGGAAGAAGAAGACCTTCTGGACCAGTCAAGCACTAGTTTGGCTGCTGTTGACTTAATATTCTGCAGCCTGTCAAGAAGGAAGTTCGGAGATTCAAGTAACAGGGCATTGCAGTAATCTAATCTGCTAAGAATTGTACTGCGAGCTATAAGCGCGTGCGCCAAAGGGGGCAGCAGAGGGAAAATCTTCTGCAAAGATATCATAATGACTAAACAACAACTCACTGTTTTCGTCACCTACGCTTCCATAGTAAGTTTACTATCAAATATAGCGCCCAGATTACGTACGGTCTTTAAAGGCTGAATGACAGTCGGGATGTCGATGGGCTAAAAATTACTAGGCAGCCCAGAGGGAACGCTTTCCGTAGCACAGTAGAGCACCTCTGTCTTGTCAACATTAAATTGCTGCAAATTTTCCCTCAGCCAAACCGCAGTGTCCCGCAGGCAGCTATGAAACGCTTCCAATGAATTTGACTGATCTCCCTCAAGAGAGAGGATCAGCTGCATGTCATCAGCATACTTTGCGATATTAATATTATGTTTTTGATGACCACAATTAGAGGTTTCGTATTAATATTAAATAGTATGGGGCTAATGGTCAATCCCTGCGGTACACCATGTGCGATTTTAGTGAAAGCAGATTGATAAGGAGAGAGGGACACTGCTTGCTGTCTATCCAGTAGAAAAGACTGAAACCACCTTAGAGCACAACCCGTCACCCCCACCTCTCTCAACCTTCTCAGCAGGATTCCATGATTGAGAAAAACAAGTACTGCTGCCTAACCCCTGTCTGCCCGCCTCCGAAGTTCATCCATCACGGTCACCAAGGCCGTCTCGGTGCCATGGGATGGCCGAAATCCAAATTGGTCCTCCTCCAATAAATTTTAGTGTTCCAAATATTTGGAAAGAGTGCTACTCACCACTCGTTCCACAATTTTAGCAGGAAAAGGCAATAGAGAGATGTGCCTATAGTTTTTAGGGCACTCCGGGTCAAGGGAAGGCTTCTTTAACAGGGGTGTCACCACAGCTTGCTTCCACTGAGATGGAACCACGCCGTCAGTAAGCGACTAATTACAGATCTGACGTAATGTAGGAAGCAACTCTACCTTAAATTCTTTCCAGATTTTATAGGGCATCGGCCCTAAAGGGGACCCAGAAGGAATAGCAAGGGGTCAGATCAAATAATGCAAACTAAGTGAAACTCCTATGATGTGAGTGAAAAGGGATGGACTGAAACTACTTGTGTGTTATAAAAGATCACACAACAGGTCTCACGATACTGTGAAAAAAATTCCCATCAGTCACCACACGGATCCGCCCTTCATCATCTGGGAGTCTTTACTCACAGAGGTGATCATGAGACCCGCTATGGATTGGCCGGAGGTCAAAGCCTAATCCTATATGTGGTACTCACTGTGAGCGGAACATGAGATGTATACTGAGGTGACTGAAAAGCAGTGCTAAAAAGTGAAGTGCAAAGTGAATTGTGTGCAAAAATATATAAAATTAGGTAAAGGAGAGAAAAACACTTTATTCAAATTCTCTTCAATCCTAAAGACAAGGGAGTGCGTAGTGGTCTCAACAAATAACCACTAATCTAGATGGAAGGTCGACATGTTTCTGCAAATTAGATCCACATGGTATCAAGCTGCTTCGTCAGGACCATTAGCGCTACTGCTTTGAATGAAAATAGTGAATAAACCAAAAAAGTGATTGGTAAAATATCACCTGAAACTCGGTGATAAAGAATCTCTCCTACCTTGATAATTCAGAGTAGGATATAGAGCCATCGCCAACACCAACATACACATAGGAGGAAAACAAAGTGCATAAAGATTAAATGCAATACCACTGTATTGAAAAGAATTATTCTAACACAGCATGGTATTATTCATAACAAATGTGTGGAGTTACTTTACACTAAATTACACACATTCGTCAACAGTCCATACATTGTAACTGCTCTCTTACCAATTTGGCAGGAGAAAAAAGCCCACCTCACCTGGCTACAGCGCAGGTAAAACAGGGCACCCTCTGAATTGCAAAAAAACAAAATAAAAGGAACTTTAGGACACACCAGGTAAAAGGCCACCCACACACAATCAATGAGTCAGGAACCAGTCTCAGAAGATCTTATTCATTATTAATTTGCAAATACGACTATTATCTATGGAAACCAGGGGCAAGATTCAAATGACGCCCTTTATCATCATTGTCGGCAAGTTATTATGCCCAGACCATCGATCTCATACAGGTTAGTGACCAATGCATTAATTAGCCATCTCATCTCGCTATTGTGTGTGCTCGAGAAAAATCGTGGGCTAGAAATCAAGTATCATATATACACCACGCTCGTGCTTGCAATCAGTGTCTTGAAGGTTGTTATTGCTTCAGCCTTAATCGTGACAGACATCGGCTGTAGGCTGACTCTATCTCGTTTTTTCGAGAGCTGGTCGGTGAACATTCATGAACTCTCGGGGATGTTACAACACTCACCAAGTGAGGAAAAACACCCGAGCCACAAACAGTTAGTTTCTGAGGCTTGCGGCTCTGACCGATGCCAGCTCGCGACCCACCTAGCAATTTAAACTGTGCGCCTGAGCATTCAGATGGTGCATGTAATCTCACCAAAATGTAGTGAGAAAGAGCAAAGGGCTGCCGTGCTAGCACTTACCTATCCGTCGGTACCCTGCGCGTCCCTCTGGGCTGACGTGGGAGGTGCCGACGCTGCGCAAAAGCACGCATATAAGTCCCTGTTCATTGCCTTCACAGACGCCCTAATGTCTTTTTTTTTTTTTTATTGTTTTTATTGAAGTTGTATTCAGATTTTATACAGCATACATAAAGAAAGAAAACACAGAAAAATAACAATTACATTTAGTTTCAACTTAACGTAATGTTAAACCAATTTACTCAAAATAACATCCCCAAATTTGATCGAATTTTCTAATACCCCCAACTCTTTGAGCATATAACAATTCGCTTTTCCTAACCCTTTTCATTTTTTCCAACCATTCCTGCAGCGTCGGGATATAGGTTGAAAGCCAATTCTGCAGTAATAAAGATCTAGCCACGGCCATTATAATATAAATCAATTTTGCCAGGTGACTGGAAAATACACAATCAGGGTCATATCCAAATAATAACATTGTTGCATTGCGTGGGACTGATAACAAACAATAAGGGGTCGATTCCGATTCGGGAAAAACCGCTCCGAATAGCCGTTCGGAGCATTTTTCCTGTACAAATCGTACCCTGCAACGTCCCCCGTACGTACGACGAAGTACGATTCATACCAGGAGCCGTACTCCGTACGAGTCGTACAAGACACCGTACGACTCTAATCTCTGTACGATTCTCCCTCGGAACCTGCTGTACGCGACATCTGTACGGTTCGCGGCTGGTTTTTACGACCCAGCAAGTACGATACGTGTCGGGTACACACCGTACAACCCTTTTTCTACGGGAGCTGAAAACAGCCGTAAAAGCAGAGTTCGCGCCGAAACAGGTATGGAACGGCCCCCCCGGGTACGGTGCGTACCCCCCATGATCGCAGGGGTATGACCCGTACCCCTGCGATCATGGTGTACGAGCCGTACCCCCATTGTACGATCGGTGTACGAGCCGTACCCCCATTGTACGATAGGTGTACGAGCCGTACCCCATGTACGATGGGGGTACGGCTCGTACACCGATCGTACAATGGGGGTACGGCTCGTACAATGATCGTACAATGGGGGCACGGCTCGTACACCGATCGTACAATGGGGGTACGGCTCGTACACCGATCGTACAATGGGGGTACGGCTCGTACACCGATCGTACAATGGGGGTATGGCTCGTACACCCCATGATCGCAGGGGTGCGTGCCGTACCCCTGCAATCATGGGGGGGGTACGCGCTGTACGGGGTGTATGTAATCGTGCACTTTTCCGTACGAATCGCCTTTACCTGACGTGGACCGTACGAATCGCGTCCTGATTCCCCGGTCCGGATCGCACTCGTCGGGTCGTACGGCATGTGTACGAGTCGTACGGTTCACAGTCTCAGCCTTGCAATACGTACGGATCGCGACGATTCGGATGGATTCACGGAATGCGGATCGTACTACGCGACTCTGACGGACGGGTATGATTCGTATGGAAAGGGCTACGAATACGAATCGTACGGTGGATTTTTTTACCGGATCGGAATCGAGCCCTAAGTCTTTAAAAAAACAATAATTTCTTCCCAGAAATGCTTAATTTTAGGACAGGACACAATAATGTGAGACCAATTGGCTTGTTCACAGTTGCAATGTCTAAAACAAAAAGCAGACGCATTGTTATAGATTTTAGCAATTATTACTGGTGTACGATATAATAGCCACTTGCTAAAATACAACATCCGGTGCCAGTTGGCACCACGCAGTACGCAGAAATTAAATTGATTAATAGTTTTGCATATTTCCGGTGACAATATTAAATTTTCTTGAGTGTACCATTTACGGATAGCTTTAGCAGTCAGCTCTACCTCCCGACTTTGTGTCAGACACTGTTTCCATGCTCCTGGTTTCTTCTCCAAATTATTAATAAAAAGATCTAAAACAAGAGTAGAAGTATAATTCGCAATGGTACCGGGATCTAATTGCGCCAACATAGGATAAATTAAATTAGAATAGGAACCAATTAGCAAAAAATTGCCACCAATTCGACCTGACATCTCAGTAACTGAGAGCCAAGTCCCACTTACCAAAAAGTCAGATAATGTTCTAAACCCGGACCTACCCCAATTTTTTATAACAATGGGATCGATTTTAATCTTTAAAAAAGAAAACACTCCAATTAAGGGAGTTAGTAAATGAAAGGGTGGAAGTGAATATCTCTTAAGCATTGCATTACGTCGTTTAAAAAAACAATTTAGGATTTTATACGGCACAAATTTGGGGGATTTCAGTACAAACAACGGGGATGGTATTTGTATTTCTGAGCATATCAAATCAAAAAAAAAATGTATACAACAACTAGACGCTGCATTCCTGTTCTTAAATCTTTCTAAATACTGTGCAAAGTAAGCAAAATAATAATCTTTCAAATTTGGTAAAGATAGACCGCCATAATTAGTTTCCGTAGTTAATGTCCGTATATCTAATCTAGGTGTTTTTTTTTCCCAAATAAATTTGGAAAACATAGATTCTATTTTGGAGAAAAAAGTACCCGACAAATAGACTGGAATTGATGCGAACAAAAAATTAAAAAGAGGAAGGATTGACATTTTAATTAAATTGATACGACCGAGAATAGTTAAAGGCAGAGGGTCCCAACGAGTGAACATTGATTGGACTTTGTTTATTAATGGGACAAAATTAAGTGTATATAAATCCTAAATATTTGAAGAGAACAAAATTCCGAGATATCTTTTAGGTTTTGAATTAATGCAGCCTTGTAAATCTTTGTGTAAAACTGGGTTTGCACCCCCACAAACCAATTTTTCTGTCTTTTTTTTATTAATCCGATAACCTCCTAGAGATTCAGACTCTTCAAAAATTTGAAAAATATAGGTCTGTGATTCCAAATCAGGTTTAATAAGTAGCATAATATCATCTGCGTAAAGTTTGATTTTGGCCATGGAGGTAACTGGAGATTTGATCTGGAGACAATTCCTGATAGCAATAGTTAATGGTTCGATAAAAAAAGCAAAAAGAATAGGTGATAAAGGGCAGCCTTGCCTGGTGCCACGTTGAACTAAAATTGAGCCTGTTAATGACTTATTAATAATTATGTTTGCTCTAGCGCCTACATACAAATTTTTTATCAAATTGATGATGCGTTGAGAAATGGCAAACTTAGATAAAATAAGGAGAAGGGTGTCCCATACCACCAAATCAAAAGCTTTTTCTGCATCTAACAGTAAAACCAAGGCCTGTATCCCACGTGCTTCAAAATAATCTAATGCTTCAACTAAAAAATGTGTGTTAGTGAATAATTGTCTGTCTATTATAAAGCCGTTTTGATCTGGATGGATCAAATCCGCCGCCTGATCATTAAGGCGTAATGATAACATCTTAGTAGTTATTTTGTAATCGGAGTTTAATAAAGTAATTGGCCTGTATAAATTCGGATCTTTGGATTCTTTCCCTTTTTTTAAAAAACTAATGACTGTACCTTCATGGCAGGATTCCAGGACTTGCCCTCCTTTCAGCATTGAATTCAACAATAACAGAAATAAGTCACTAAAGGAGCTAAAGAAAACTTTAAAGAATTCTGAGGGGAAGCCGTCAGGACCACAAGCCTTGCCTAATGGAAGGTTTTTAACAACTTCTTCCAATTCTGATTTAGAAAAAGGTCTCTGCATATGCCTCTGATCTTCGAGAGGTAGATTCGGAATCTCATATCGGTCTAAAAACTCTGATAGTTTTTGATGATTGAAATTATGTTTTACTGAGTAAATACTCTCATAATGTTTAAGCATGATATTATTTATTTCAGCCTGATCAAATGTTTCGAAATGAGTAAGAGGGTCTTTTAAGGAATGAATCAAATTTGAAGCCGCTTGTTCTTTTACTTTCCAGGCTAGGAATTTCCCTGAAAAGTTACTCTCTTCGTACACTTTTTGTGATTGTTTCTGTAACACCAATTCACTTTGCTCATAATATTAAGCGCTGAGCGCTTGTTTAGCTTCCCTCAATTAAATTGCAACTTCATAATTTGGTTGACACTGATAACTGAATGTTAAATCCTGAATTTTTTGCAGCAAGGAGTTCCTTTTACTTTTCACAGCGCTCCACTCAGCCGCATCCTTACTAATAAGAACCCCCCGTAAAAATGCCTTTAACGAGTCCCAGATAACATGAAGAGGGGCCGTGCCTATATTTCGGTTAATGTACTCTGCTATCTCCACCTTTAATGCTGATATCCAATTCAAATTCTGTAAATACATTTTATTAAACATCCATCTTTTCGAAACCTTAGTAGTCTCTACCTAGTCAAAATTAATCACTATCATAGCATGGTCTGAAAAGCCATTGTGATAAAATCTCTGTGAACTGAATTTAAGCTGTCTAGATGTTAGAAAAAAGTCTATACGAGAAGAGGATTTAAACCTTCCTGACCAGCAGGTGTACTCCATTTTCAGAGGGTTTCTCACACGCCATGGGTCCCATAAACCAAATAAAGATATATAATTTAGGATAGTCTTAAGGGATCTAGGCTTAGACTGCCTCTTAAGAGTTGATGTGGAATCTAAACTAGGGTTCATGAGTATATTAAAATCGCCACCTATAATGATATCTCCACCGACCAATAGAAGAGATTGAAACAGAGCGTCATAAATCTGGGGGTTATCCTCTATAGGGGCATAAAAACAGACAAAAGTAATCAAGGAGTGATGATTTTTAACTTTACATGAAACCCAACACCAACGACCTGAAGAATCATTTTCCGTCTGGACTATCTCAATCTCAAAATTTGTATTTATAAATAGAGCAACACCTCGTTGTGAACCCATGGCGCACGAAAACCCCCGAAAAGAAGCCCACGTTTTAAACATCTTAAAATCCTCTTTTTTAGCAACCGCTATATGAGTCTCCTGTAACATGATCACTGTAGGATTTTCAGTTCTAACCAGGACTCTATTGCGCGCAATTTTCTGGCATTAATCAGACCATTCACATTAAAGGATATCAATTTCAACCCCATCCTAAATGACATGAAGCATAATTAATTGCACAAAGAAATACAAAAGTTTTAATCTCAAAAATACTTAAATTACACATATATATGCAAAAATGCCTACAAGAGTACCAAAAATGCTGGATCTTGCCACATTCAAATCCACTGAAAACAACCTCAATTTTTCCATTTTTTCCCCTCCCCCCTTCACCCATGGCCCTCCTCCTAATGCTCTCCCCCACGCTCGCCACCGGGTCTCCCCCCCAACCATAGAGGTGTCTTGGAATAACACCCCGTTCCCTGCCCCCCCCTCCCGCTCCCTCACCCCTCACCCCTCCACCATATCTGTAACCATGGTATAGCCATCATTTAACAAAAGAAAAAACCTGAAAAACCTGAGAAAAGTACAAGAAAAATACAAGAAAAGAGTGTGCTAAGAAATCATAGAGTTTGCCTGCAACCTCTATCCGGGTGACATTTGGCTAAGCAAATCGTTGGCTTCATCAATATCTGTTAGCAAATGAAATTTGCCTTTAATCAGCACCTTTAATTTTGACTGTTGTGCTATAGAGGCTTGTGCCCCTTTAGCTTTAAACAGGTGCAAAAGTTTAACAAACTCTTTTCTACGCTTCGCAGCAACGGCTGACATATCGGTAAAAATCCGGCATTTTGAAGTAGCATTTGCTGCGAACTGACCCTGTTTAATGGCTCTTGTCAGAATTGTCTCCTTAACCCGAAAGTCAGCGAAATTAACCAAAATAGTACGGGGAAAAGGAGAGTTCGGAAATGGCTGAGCGGGCACACGATGAGCTCGGGTGATTGTCAAATCACCTTTAAATTCCGGAATGACTTTGTGCGATATAAAAGAAGTAACCCACTGAACCATATCCGAACCCTCAATCTTCTCTGGAACCCCCACTATTCGCAGATTTGATCTACGATTATAATTCTCCAACTCATCAAGCTTGGATTCCAAGGTCTTCGACGATTTATAAACGTCCTTAACGTCCTTTTGAAGTTTGGGGATTTCATCCTCTAAACTTAAAATTCTGGCTTCAGCTTCCTGAAGACGAGGTGGGAAAGAAGTGACAATATCCTCAATTTTTTCTAAACGGTTTTGAATCCCAGCAAATTCTGCTTTTTGAGACTGTTGAGACTGATTCACTTCACGAATCTCATCCAAAATTAAGTTTAGCATGTCCTTGACTGACAATTGCATTGTTTTTAAACCTGTTGTCTGGTTAGTCTCGGTATTCAAAGACAGGATGGGGCTCGTCAAACCCGCTTGTTCCTCCCCGACTTGTATCCCAAAACTTGCGTCTTGAACCACCTGACTGTCCGCTCCGTCGTTCAAGTTACTGACTACTATGGCAGCAGAAACTGTAGAAACTGTACTTAGATCTTGAGCACAAGCTGAACCGGGGTTAGGGTTAGGCTGCGCGGTAACAAAACTGCTCGACATGTGTGAGTTATTAGGCAATGGAGACTGTGCATTAGCATCCTCTACAAGCTCGGAATCTTGCTGAATAGAGTCAGTTTGGAGAGTCTCAAGTGGGCGAGCGTTCCCCAATGTATCGGGAATATCAGGAATATCCGGGGACTCTGTAATTGCCTCAGTCTCCCCCTCAGAGTTCACCAAAGAAATATCCGCCCTGCCTTCCATTTGGTCAGTTGTTTTATCAGGTGCGGCCTCCTCTAAAGCTTTAAGCCGTCGGGCTCTCACCTTAGCACGCACATTAGTTAGTTTGCCCATTAACGACTGCAGTTATACCAGAAGTCTCTCAAAAATGAGAGGAGTCACGCAATAGAGATACTCTTGCATAGAACAAAGCAATAGAATAAGCAATAGCGTAAGACCGCAAGGTTTTCAGGTTTTTTTCAGGGAAGCAGGGCACTATGGGAGGTGTAGTCTTGTAGTCCTGTATGCAGCGTGAATTACTCAAACACACAATGTGACTGCAGAGTGAAATAGCGTTATCCGATTGCTTAGTGCTTAGTGCTTAATACAGAGTGCAAAATGCCGTTTATATTTGAGGAAAAAAGTCAAATGCCTACTAGGAACCATTCAGCATATCCAGCATATCAGCAGCTCTCAGCTCAGCTCTCCGACCTCAAAGTCCGTCTCAAATCCGTCTCACATCTCCCACCGGTGTGGAGTAACAGGGAATAATGAAGGAGCCAATATTAAAACCCCTACAGCAGCAGCCAAAACCAGGCGTTTTCGATTCCTGCTCACCGTGTCAGTCAGATGGCACACCTGTACTGTTTAAATGTGCCGCTCATATCACCCTGTATCACTCGCGGTAGAGTAGATAGCGTTGCAGCACAAAGGATCACAATCTTGCTATCAGGTTCCTGATGGGACGCCGGCCTCTGCTTCGGACGTTTTCGGATCTGCTTTCAGGTAGACGCCATCACCCTCACCTCGCTATCGACATCACCAACACCACCGCCGCCGCGCTCACGTTCATGGTAGGGGGAGGAGCAAGGTGGCAAGGAGGTGGGAGAGTTCAGGTGCTACGTGGAGGCGTGGAACTCCACCGTAGCTCCGACTTCAACAGATCAAGAAAGGAGAGCTGCTGTTTACTCCATTCCAAAAGAATTTCTCTCATTTAGCCACACATGGAACTTGTGGTTAAATGAGAGAAATTCTTTTCTGAAATTCACCATGGAATGGAGTAAACAGCAGCTCTCCTTTCTTGATCTGTTGATTATTTCCACGCCTAGTGGTCTACACACAGAAGTCTATCATAAGCCCACAGCAAGAAATTCATTATTGAATTATGAAAGCTTTCATCCCAGGGCACTTCTTAACAACCTGCCCTATGGGCAATTTTTGCGGATTCAAAGGAACTGATCCACCAAAGCTGCATTTGAAGAGCATGCATTGACCTTAGAAAAACATCTAACCAAAACAAATTATCCTAAGAGACTAGTTAGGTCTTCCAAAAAACGTGCCTCCAATAACAATAGGGAAGGTTTATTAGAACTTCTACCTCCCAAGCCAGCTCACAATAGGATTACTTGTGTCAATACTTTCAATACGGAAACCAATCGGATACAAAAAATCGTGAAGAAACATTGGGCCATTTTAAACACTGGTAATGACACAGACGTGTTACCTGCCCCCATGTTTGCTTTCAAACGGGGACGAAATGTGAAAGACCAACTGGTCCACACGAGACCTAGGAACACAATTGTTCGCACTGTGGGGAACTTGTGGGACATGCCAGCAATCACAGGCCACCATCCATGCGGAAATTGCGTTGCGTGCCCCCTAACCAGTAAAACCACACAGATTGACATAGGCACCTGTCATCCTTGGGAACAACGTCGTTTCACCAATTGCAATAGTCAAAATGTAATTTATCTTATTACATGTCCATGCAAAAAACAATATGTGGGGATGACGACACGGAAAATAAAAATAAGAATTTCCGAGCACAAGAGTTCGATCAGGTGTGGAAAACAGGCAACACGACTGACCTCACATTTCATAGAGGTTGGCCATGCACCCACAGACCTTAGGTGGACAATCATAGAACAGCCCGTGATTCCAACACATGTGACTGATGTTAGCAACTTCCTTTTTAAAAAGGAACAAAAATGGGTGTTTAAACTCAAGTCTGATAAATTTGGTCTTAACGAAGACATTCCATGGATGTCTCTTTGAAACATACTAAAAATGTAATTTCTGTGTTTCTAAGTGTTTCCTTCAGTTTGGACGTCCTTATGATCGAGCAGACATGGGTTGGGACTCGAGTTTTGGGATCATAATAGCCTTGTTTCTATCAGGTCGAATGAGGAGAACCCTTAGTATCTTAAAACTACACTTCCCATGATTCCGCACTTTTCGCATTCACATGATGACATTCGGGCGTCTGTGAAGGCAATGAACAGGGACTTATATGCGTGCTTTGCGCGGTGTCGGCACCTCCCACGTCAGCCCAGAGGGACGCGCAGGGTACCGACGGATAGGTAAGCGCTAGCACGGCAGCCCTTTGCTCTTTCTCACTACATTTTGGTGAGATTACATGCACCATCTGAATGCTCAGGCGCACAGTTTAAATTGCTAGGTGGGTCGCGAGCTGGCATCGGTCAGAGCCGCAAGCCTCAGAAACTAACTGTTTGTGGCTCGGGTGTTTTTCCTCACTTGGTGAGTGTTGTAACATCCCCGAGAGTTCATGAATGTTCACCGACCAGCTCTAGAAAAAACGAGATAGAGTCAGCCTACAGCCGATGTCTGTCACGATTAAGGCTGAAGCAATAACAACCTTCAAGACACTGATTGCAAGCACGAGCGTGGTGTATATATGATAATTGATTTCTAGCCCACGATTTTTCTCGAGCACACACAATAGCAAGATGAGATGGCTAATTAATGCATTGGTCACTAACCTGTATGAGATCGATGGTCTGGGCATAATAACTTGCCAACAATGATGATAAAGGGCGTCATTTGAATCTTGCCCCTAGTTTCCATAGATAATAGTCGTATTTGCAAATTAATAATGAATAAGATCTTCTGAGACTGGTTCCTGACTCATTGATTGTGTGTGGGTGGCCTTTTACCTGGTGTGTCCTAAAGTTCCTTTTATTTTGTTTTTTTGCAATTCAGAGCGGTGCCCTGTTTTACCTGCGCTGTAGCCAGTTGAGGTGGGCTTTTTTCTCCTGCCAAATTGGTAAGTGAGCAGTTACAATGTATGGACTGTTGACGAATGTGTGTAATTTAGTGTAAAGTAACTCCACACATTTGTTATGAATAATACCATGCTGTGTTAGAATAATTCTTTTCAATACAGTGGTATTGCATTTAATCTTTATGCACTTTGTTTTCCTCCTATGTGTATGTTGGTGTTGGCGATGGCTCTATATCCTACTCTGAATTATCAAGGTAGGAGAGATTCTTTATCACCGAGTTTCAGGTGATATTTTATCTATCACTTTTTTGGTTTATTTACTATTTTCATTCAAAGCAGTAGCGCTAATAGTCCTGATGAAGCAGCTTGATACCATGTGGATCTAATTTGCAGAAACATGTCGACCTTCCATCTAGATTAGTGGTTATTTGTTGAGACCACTACGCACTCCCTTGTCTTTAGGATTGAAGAGAATTTGAATAAAGTGGTTTTCTCTCCTTTACCTAATTTTATATATTTTTGCACACAATTCACTTTGCACTTCACTTTTTAGCACTGCTTTTCAGTCACCTCAGTATACATCTCATGTTCCGCTCACAGTGAGTACCACATATAGAATTAGGCTTTGACCTCCGGCCAATCCATAGCGGGTCTCATGATCACCTCTGTGAGTAAAGACTCCCAGATGATGAAGGGCGGATCCGTGTGGTGACTGATGGGAATTTTTTTCACAGTACCGTGAGACCTGTTGTGTGATCTTTTATAACACACGAGTAGTTTCAGTCCATCCCTTTTCACTCACATCATAGGAGTTTCACTTAGTTTGCATTATTTGATCTGACCCCTTGCTATACGCTGTTGTGGTAAATGTTGCTAGGGATAATAGCATAGGCTGGTCGTTAAACTAGTCCCTCAGACCCTCACCCCCCATTTATTTGTTTAGACCCAGAAGGAATACCACACGCCAGTCCATAAAAGTCCTACGCCTCAAGGGGCAGAAACAGGGATAGGTGATTGGCAAGTCCGCCTTTTAAATTAACATTCTCCGCCTCCACAGCTGTTACCATCATATCCTCAGTGCCTGAAGATGTGGTATCTCCCACCTCAGATTGAGGATAAACCCCACCCAAATCATCAATGATGTTTTTGACTTTATCATGAAAGAACCTGGCCAGAATCTCGCACGGTTCTTGAGAGGGGGAATCACGTTCTTAGAGCACTCTTGGTTGATCAGGCTGTTCAAGATGTTAAAAATGCTTCTAGAACTATTAGGACCATTGAGAATCAGGGTGGAGAAATGTTCTGCCTTGGCCTTGTTAATCACCTAATTATAGCCCACCATCATGCTTTTCCAGGTGAGCGTATCCTCGTCCTGATAACCATGTCTCCATCTCCTCTCAGCGTGATTACAACCAAGTTTCAGATTTTTCAGACTTTCATTGAACCACGGGCCGAGGGTCTGCCCCTCTTACAATGTTTTTTTAAAGGGGCTAATGAGTCCAGAGCCAAGGTAGTTTTAGTACAGAAAGCAGAGTAGTTCCCAACTTACACATCTGAGGAAAAACAGTCTTCTACCAAAAACAGCGGGTCCTAGCCCCTCTTACGCAGAAGAGCCTTCCAGTCTCTGCTCATATATTCACACAAGGGGTAAGCTGCTCTGAGAAAATGAAATCCAAAAGATAGCCCTCCAATATGAGTACCTTTGGAAACCCTTTGGAAAAGACCAAGGGCTTCACAGGACTGAAGGATGTTAGCATAACCCTCCTCAAGGGAGCCATTTAGCCAGAGGTTAAAATCACCCAAGATCACCAACCTACCGTGACTAGCGGCCATATTAGTAAAGGTCTCCAGCAGCAATTGCTGCTGCTGTACACTAAGGGCCCCTGGGCGTCTGTAACAGACAATCCCTGTTAGAGCCTGGCCAGAGTCATTCTTAATA
This sequence comes from Lissotriton vulgaris, assembly GCF_964263255.1. Classification (NCBI taxonomy): domain Eukaryota; kingdom Metazoa; phylum Chordata; class Amphibia; order Caudata; family Salamandridae; genus Lissotriton; species Lissotriton vulgaris. The sequence goes on from NC_141691.1 coordinate 1,572,318,368, forward strand.
ACAAAGCCTAATAGTTCAAAACCTGGGACCACATCGATGTCTATAGTAGCCAGATTCAGGGTGTCTCTATATATCACCCCACCCCCCCTCCCCCACCTCTCCCTCTAAGTCTCGGCTTATGGCAGATCTTATAACCAGGTTAAAAGAATGGATGGGTGAAAAGATTGTTGGAAGAAAGGGTGGATGCTGAATGGATGAATAATGGATTAGACATTTTGGTGAAAAACTGGATGAGAGAAAGTACAGCTTAATCATGGCACCTATGGGTGAATTGAAATGAAAGAATGAATGAATATTTGGATTGTTGATGAATAAGCAAGGCAGTTCAGCTGCTCAGCTACTTCACTTACTTTGTTTATGAAATGTTATCAAAACTATGGTTCAAAGTGGGGGTATTTTTAATTTTTTGTTCTACTCCTTTGACTCACTGTATTTGTCAAGTGAGCCAGATGTATCACACCCATCATTCATCACCCCCTTCTCCCCGCCCATTGAATTTTGACATGTTTGACTTAAGTGCGATATGGTTCAATTCTGCAGTGTTGGCTGTGCAATGTGTGTCTACTCTACTGAAGGTAATGTGGCATTTAGAAACTTTTCAATGCATTGCAAACAGAACACACAAAGTGTGTTTCCCTTTGCCCACTTAGTCACCTCTTAGTACTTAACTCCTTTATTTTTTCATAGGTTCTTATGTCCCAGCCTGCCAAAAAAATTGCTAAATCCATTCTTGGCATGTTACAAATTTCATTTTATAATCATTTGAAGTGAACTGATTCCAAAATACATTTTGTGGTTTCCCATAGCAGATTCAAATTCAAATTCAAAAAGCTTTATTTGGTACATTATACATGACTATAAAAGCATTCTAATAATGAATATAAAAATACATATTATGATTAATACCTTAGCTTACCTTTCCTAATACAAATGACTGGTCACGTCACCTTTGTGTATGCCCCTGCGACCATATCTCCGCTCAGTCGACTATTCATGTTGTATTGTTCTGCAAGTATTGCAGCGTAATTAGGAAAAAGTGGATTCTTCCAATTTTAAGACAGTGTGACCTCAGACAATGTCGCCCTGCTTTTATCAAATTACAACGGTTGGCAGATAGATCACAGACTGTGAAAATTGCGAAATTTTTGAAATTGATGGTCAAAACTAGGAAAACAATGGATGGTTTTTAAATACTTTGTACTTATTTAATAATAATTTTATGCTATTAAATGTTATGCTGTTATTTATGTGCTTTTATGGTTAATTGATTTTATACTGAATAAAGCGTATTCTGATTAATAAAAAAGCCATTAATTCTTGTACATCTTCAACATTGTGTGCATAGATACAGTCGATTTTTTGATTAATAATCCAAAGATTTCAGCTTTTAGTAAGTACATTAAAATTGGTTAAAAAAGTCATTAATTAATAAAACTTCTCAAGAGTGCATACAGTACTTTCGATTCGAGATAGGATAGACGGCATTACTCCAACTTCAGTTATCATAGTGTTCATAAGTTAATGCCTCTAGATAGGAGTAAGCCTTTCTTCTCTTAATGGACATGTGTACAAAATTACTAGCAGCAATCATAATTTTGTCATTTTCCAAACTACAGATAAAATTAAAAGCTTGCTTATAATGATAAATTTATTAGCTAAAAAAAGAGATTTCAAAACGAGTTTGCGAATGTCCCTGTAAAAATTACAGAATAATAGGAAATGCAGAGTGGACTGAGGTGATTTTCTGTTGCATGGGCAGTTTGGTAATATATGGTACCTTTTTCTGTACTTGGGAAATGCAACTAAACAATGTAGGTTACCAAGCCTTAGTCTTGTTAAAAATAACCTATGTTGGGCATTTCTTACTTTAATCAGATAAGGTTGTATGCCAATAAAATGTGGACGCTCATGGTCGGAAATAATAGTTTGTTTCGAGCTTGAATCAACAACCCTTACCAAATCCATTGAGGCATAAAACCTTATTTTCAATTCTTTTTTGCTATATCCTTGTATAAACATAGGCTCTTTACACTCTTAGGTTAATTTACAGCTTTTTAAAAGGGATTGAATATATTCGAGCCAAGGTATTTTTCTACTATTGTCCAGAGCCAAACAGTCCAGTATTATATCCTTAGTAAACCTTGTTTACTCTTTCGTCCATATTCCATGCCATAGAGTAAGTCCAGCTGTACTTATAAAGTCACTAATATAAGGGACAGATAGCTCACTATGGACTAGACAATTTGGTGTGGAACTTGGAACTGCTATCAAATGTTTTAAAACGTATTCTCTTGGAGTTGGAGGGTTGCAATATTAGACCTCCCCCACAAAGCTGCACCATAACATGCAGTTGTAATTGATTTACTTCTATATAATGAAGCATTTCCCTTATTGGGTTATTTTCTTTTTTTGTTGAAAATCTAAATATACCCTTGATTGTTCGCATACATTTTAAGTTGGATAAGTTAATATGGGTGCCCCATGTGCCATACTCATTGAACAATAAGCCCAAGTACATAAAACTTGAGACTCTGTCAATTACGGTGCCGCCCACATGGTGCTTTTTAATCCCTTTTCTATTCTTGCCACAAATCATGGTGAAAGTTTTAGTTAAATTAAGATTTAAATCCTTTTCATTACAGACCATTTGCCGTCCTTGAAATAAGGACGGCATCATCTGCATAAAGAAGCACTGGGGTGGGACAAGCACCTACCTTTGGGGCATCAACCTTGAGATTCTACAGAAAAGAGTTGACATTATTTATATATAATGAAAATAGAAGGGGAGCAAAGAGACACCCCTTTATTATTCCCCAGGTTACCCTAAAATTCTTCGTACATTCACCCTTTAAGCCAAAACTCTGGATAATAGAAAGGTATAAATCTGGGACATCTTTTGGGGCACCTAACTCAACCAGTGTTTGCCATAGTTTACCATGGTTAACAAGGTCAAAAGCACTGGTGAGATCAACAAAACAAAGGTGTAAAGCCCCTCCTTTTGCTAGGCTATACTTTCCCACCAATAAATCCAAATTTAAACATTGTTCTATTGTCCCAATACCTCTCCTAAATCCATACTGGGCCTCTGATAGTACGTTATTTTCGGAGACCCAGTCTTCTAGTCTTCCCAGCAAGACTCTCCCCATCAATTTGGAGGTAGAGTCAAGGAGGGATATGGGACGATAGCATTTAGCCTTCCTCTATCCCCTTTTTTAAATATGGGAGCTATTATGCTTTCAACCCAAGATGTAGGTAGCATTCCATCTCGTGTTGCATTAAAAAAGTTCATTAACCTCCCTCCATCCGCCATCATCCTGTTCCCCTTGGTGACATACGAGGGGCCCTGAAAGACGGCGCCATTTTGGATATCGCCTCCCCACAGCCCAGAATGGCAGTGCTGTTGACACGCTGAGTGACGAAGCCACAGGAGCAAACAGCGATAAAGACTCCTGATTGAAATGGCAGGAAGGGGGCCCAGACATGCTACAGCGCAATCAAAACTGGAGAAGTACGCCTTTGAAAAAGCTGCCGCGCAACATCAGGAGGGCCGTTCGTCCACGGGAAAAAGCCCAGAGGGAGATGGATCCAAAAAAGTGACACTAGAGGACCTCATGAAGACGCTCTCCAGCGTTCAGACAACGGTGGGGTCTATCGCAACGGACGTTGGCCTATTGCGGGCTGACCTCCACAAGATGGCGGAGCGTGTGGCGCAGGTGGAAGCCATCACCAAATTTTTAATGGAGGACACCTCGGAACTGCAACTCACTACCGAGCGACTGGAGGCAGTCGCCAAAAAACTGCAGGAACGCCTAGATGATCAGGAAGGACGCTCATGGAGGAATAACGTCCGGATTCTAGGTATTCCGGAATCGGAAGGCAAGCAAGCGATGGATCTATATGTGGAGGACTTAATCAAAACGAAACTGCAACCAAAAGGCCTCTCCCATTTCTTTTCCGTTGAGCGAGCACATAGAGTTCCAGGGGGTGCGGCGAAGCCAGGGGCACTGCCGCGACCAGTACTGGCCAGACCTTTCAACTTCCGTGATTGGGATGCCATACTCCAGACAGCCAGGGTCTCTGAACCTATTAAAATACTAAACTCCACCATTGCCTTCTTTCCAGACTATACGGCTGAAGAAGCCCGGCGCTGGAAAACTTTCACCGACATAAAAAAAGCTTTGCGGGCCAAAGAGTTACCCTACTCCATGCTGTTTCCGGCGAGACTGAGAGTCGTGGACAATCACAAGGCGTGGTTCTTTGACACCCCGGAGGCGGCAAGAGACTGGCTGGATGGTTGGAGACGCACTGAGGCCCCGCGACGAGCTGGTAGGGGTCAACGCGACCAAAAGACTGCTCAGACGGATCACCAGGCATCACAAGGACATAACAGGACCCTATTGCTGAATCGGGCCTAGAAGAGGGTGAGCCACCAGAGGAGTGAGCGCCGACCTAGAGACCCTTGTTTGAACTTTATACGACACACTGACTATGTACCCCTTGGTATCAGGCGGACGAGGCTACACGGAGCTGATTGCGAGGTCGCAGAGCTACTTACCCCTTGCAAGCAAGTACAATGGGTTGGGTTGGGACCACGCGCTCTGCTAAGTTGGGGTGGCGGGCGGTTTCAGGCGGGAGGCAGGGAGGGGGGAGGGAGGGGGTTGTTTGGATGTTTTTGTTTTGTAATTTGCGACAAAACACGGTATGTTATGCACAATACGATGGAGACTGACCTATTGGTAACAGTGCGCGGTAAAACCCATCCCCTATTGGACTGCACACAACCTTGCATGCACTTGAATGGCAGTACAAGTGATGGATACACCTAACAATCCCACACTGCATCCCTCTCACACATCGACCTTAACAGTGATGACGTGGAACGTCAGGGGACTGGGAGACAGGGTGAAGAGAGGCCTAGTCCTACTATATCTGAAGCGCTGCAGGCCAACAATAGTTCTATTACAGGAAACACACCTTGTTGGCACGGCCTCGAAGGCGATGGATAGATGGGGGTACAGGTTCATTGCGCATGCAGACTTCTCCTCAGGCTGTTGTGGGACGGGCATACTTATTTGAAAGAACTTTCAAATGGTGTGTCAGCAAACTAAAATAGACAATCAGGGGCGCTTTGCAGCAGTGACGATACTATGAGAGGGCCAACTGTACAATATTGTGTCCGTGTACGTCCCTCCTGGGCTGCATGCCACTGCACACACTGCCCTTGCCACTTTTCTCCTGTCATTGCCGGCGGCGATGCTGGTGTTGGGGGGTGACTTCAATGACGCTCTAGACCATGAGATGGATAGACACCCATGTACTACAACGGCACGGGGAAGCGGGCGACTTGCTGGATTATTGGATGCCTTGGGTCTGACGGACTGCTGGCGACATAAACATCCTCATGACAAGCAATATACTTATTACTCTGCGACACACCACTGCTTATGGCATTGAGGAGGTAGACATCCGCCCCAGGGCAATCTCTGATCACTCTCCGTTGCTACTCACACTCACGACTCATCGTCCCAGTAGAAGCCGCGTTGTTCCTATACATGCAGGTTACCTTCAGATCGCCCCTTTCAGGAAGTCCCTGTCCAGCGCTGCTACACACTACTTTCAGGAGAATTTGGGCACCGTAGGCTCCCACAGTACCCTATGGGAGGCATATAAAACGGTTATACGTGGGCAGGCCATTGCATCCATAACCGCCCATAGGCGGACTCAGAATCAAGAACTTAGCGCCCTTGAGTGTGCTCTTAAAGATGCCATCTCTGATCACAAGACCCACCCGTCCCCAGGAACCGCTCAAACAGTCCAGCTGTGGCAGGTTGAATGGAGGGCGTATCAAAGGGAAAGGGTGCAGACTACAATTAGGGCTTCCCGCCATAGGGTGTATGAGCTGGGTGATAAAGCCGGGAAGATGCTGGCCTGGCTCGACAAAAAAGAAAAAGCAGGCAGGGTCATTGCACAACTGCAATTGCCTGAGGGCAATCTGACCTCGGACCCCGGAGTTATAGTTGAACAGCTGGCTGACCACTTTGAGACAGTTTATGCTCCCCAAGCGTCATACACGACAGATGAAGCCTATGACTACATTAAAGATTTGACAATCCCCTGCCTCTCACCTGAGGCGGCTCTTTCGTTGGAGGGGGACATTACTGTGGAGGAGGTACGGGAAGCGACCGACGCACTGGCGTCCGGCAAGGCCCTGGAACCCAATGGACTCCCAGTGGAACTCTACAAGCAAACAGCTTCCATAACGGCCCCCCATTTACTCAGAATGGTCGTAGACAGCCTAAAAGTAGGAGAACTCCCTTGAGACCAACGCCTGGCCACGATCATCCGATCCATAAAACTGGTAAAGCTCCGGAAGTATGCGGCTCTTACCGTCCCATCTCCTTGCTAAACGCCGAGCCAAAGATCCTTGCCAAACTACTATCACAACGTTTGGCCCCCCACCTTGCCACCTTGGTACACCCTGACTAGTCCGGCTTTATGCCAAATCGTAACACCTCCCATAACCTGCGCTGTCTACAGGCGGTGCTAGCTCGTCGGGAATACATACAGGAACCGGCAGTACTTCTCTCCCTTGACGCCACCATGGCGTTTGACACCGTGAAATGGCCTTACCTATTCGCGGTGCTTCGTCACATGGGTTTTGGCCCTAAGTTCTGTGCGTGGGTCCGCCTGCTTTATACCTGGCCTCTGGCCCGGATAGCAGCTAATGGTCACATCTCCAGGGACTTCCCGCTTGGACGTGGGACGAGGCAGGGCTGCCCGTTGTCCCCCTTGCTGTTCACGCTAGTCCTTGAACCATTGGCGATTTGGGTTCGGTGGGAGCCGTCCATCAAGGATATCAGATGGTCTCCGTCATGGGAGGATCGGATATCTCTCTATGCGGACGACATCCTTCTTTATTTGACCTCCCCTAAAAAATCGATCCTAGAATTGCTTAATGTTTGCGAGAAGTTCGGGAGAGTCTCTGGTTACTGAATTAACTGGGCTAAATCAGTCCTATACGTCCTTGCTGGTTGCCCACCACCACTCCCGGCTGACTGTCCACTGCGATACACTGACACCCCCTTCAAATATCTGGGAATCCACGTGTCTTCCAACCCAGACGAGTTCCACGCACTAAATCTGAAACCCCTTTTGGAACGTTTCAATCGAGACGTAAAGGTATGGCGGTCCCTCCCTCTCACCCTCCTGGGCAAAGCCGCATTATTTAAAATGATGACATTGCCCCAGTTTCTTTACCTCCTTGAGAACATCCCGTTCCCGGTTCCCTCCTCCTACTTCAGGGCCATTGCAGCAGCGGTCTCTACTTTGCTGTGGGATGGGAAGCCTGCAAGGATTGCACAATGTAAACTGGTGAAAGATTGGTACGATGGGGGCATAGCGCTCCCTAATATTGAACTGTATTACTGGGCTGCCCATCTCAAGCAAATCAATTATTGGCTACACGCCCCACAGATGGAACCCACCTTTATGGCGGACAGGCAGAGTATCGAACCCAGGGGGTTGTTAGGAAACCTATATAGTCGTAGTGCCCCAACTGACCTTCTGGGTCCGACCCGTCACACGGTTCAGCTTTGGTACAAGGCACATAGACATCGTCAGTGCGCGAACATTGTCACACAAATGACACCCCTATGGGACTCGCACAAGTTGGGCTTCATGGGCAATAGTAAAGGGTTTCGGGCATGGGACTCCATAGGTATATCAGTGGTGGGTGACCTTTGGAAAAAAAACAGCATAGTGGATTTCGCATATCTACAAACCAAACACGATATGGCACAGTCAGAGTACTTTAGGTACATACAGATACGACATGCACTTCTATCAGCCGTTCCAGTGGGAACGAAACTGCAGGAGTCCACCCCTCTAGAAGACAGGCTACTGACAGAACATATGTCCCACAAAGTGACGTCCTACACATGCAGGAAACTGGTTAACAATCTCCCTGACATGCTGTCCAAACTACGTCTGTCTTGGTTGGGTGATATAGGTGAACTTGATGACTCGGAATGGCAGGAGGCTCACTCATCACCCCGAGAAACTACAATTCCTTCCAGACTTAAGCTGGTTCAGTTAAAGGTGAGGCACCGCACGTACTACACCAGGACGGTCCTTTGCAGAATAGGGAGAGCCTCCCACGAATATTGTCTCAAAGGTTGTGGTGAAAGAGAAACGTTCTTCCATACTGTTTGGGACTGTAGCCGGGTGGCCATGTACTGGGCAGCGGTGATGTGAACCATCTAACAGACCATGGATGTCTCCCTGCTGCCCAACCCACGTCGCTGCCTATTGAACATCTGGGACGCAGAAGACCTGACCCATCGACAGCAAGACTGGGCCATGTTAGGAATGTTGGTAGCGAAACGTAACATTGCGAGACTGTGGGGCTCTCACGTGATGCACACATTGCGAGACTGGTGCAAGGACATGGATGAAGCAATGGTGGCGGAGAAAGCAGTCTTTATTCATCAGGGGTGCCCCGCAAAGTGGGGACAAATCTGGTGGGCTTGGAACAAATTTAGAGAGGACATATGCGAGCCTCCACGAGCTGACCCGGATGTGTGTCTTTCAGATTAGAGCCTGGGTCTGAGTTGTATGTGTGTTGAAAGGTATCGCCTGTTATGGTGAACTCTGTCCTACTGATTATATGCCGTTAGAAGATAGAGGGTGGGTCAAAGGTTGCACTGCCAATGTTTGCTACGTTGTTTACTTGAACATTGTTTTGTCGCTAGGAAAGAAATGAACGCTATTGATTTGTTTTTTCATTTACTGTACGGTTTTGTTGTGGGGTTAAAACAAAAAATCATAGACCTAAGCCATACCGCACATTTCTATTGTCTGCATTATGGTACAGCATACTCTTATTTACCGCCGGACCCCCGGGTTGTCGGCTAAACGGTTGTGTAATCCTGATAATATTGCTAATGACTAAATTGCTATCGCGGCCGGCCCAGGAGGTTGTAGGCCCTACACTGTGCTATATTTAAAATGTACAATAAAGGTCTTTAAAAAAAAAAAAAAAAAAGTTCATTAAGATGAGTGACCAAAATTCAACGTCAGATTTAAAGACGTCAATTGGGACCCCATCGGGTCCAGCGGGTTTACCACTAGCACTTTTATTAAGTTCCGCTTTAATTTCATCTAGGGTTAACCGGGGTAGTCTAACAGTCTCAACTATAATGAAGTTGCTCATTTCTTTTTGCATAGCTGTGGTACCTCCTGGGTTGAAAATGCTTTCAAAGTATGTTATCCATTCCTCCGGTGGGACTACCACGTCTGTCTTTGCTGCTAAAATATCTCTAAAAAAAGTCTAATTGATGGTTTTCCAAAATAGGGTTGTATCGCAAGTTGTTGCGGCTTGTATTTGTTTTTCCCAAGCCTCCTCACGAATCTCACTTTTCCTACGGTTCAGAGCAATTTTATACTTTCTCCTTAGGTTACTTAATTTTGAGTTATTCCTGGGTTTTGTATTTAAGGTTATTTTTAGTTCTTTGTTTAACATTGAACATTCCTGGTTAAACCATCTGGGTTCCTGGTTACGCGTTTTATTATTTTGTTTTATTTTTAGGTCATCTGCTATTTCTATAATAATATTAGAGAAAGCACCAATAATATCTGAATTAGTGGAATAACTATCTAGGCAGGTGTCAATATCATGCTGTTTTTTCCCAATGAGATTATCCATTAACAGAATAGGATTTACCCCTGACCATTTTATTAACACTCCGTTATTACCTTGAGTCTCGATGTTAATATCGTCTGACTTCCCCCTTTTAGGCTGAGATATATTAAGCTTCAAGGACAGGGTTAAGGGATAATGATCGCTAAATAAACTAGCAGATACTATAAATGATTCCACTGAGTGAGTCCCTAAACTGTTCTGAAATAATAAAGTGATCAATGGTAGAAGACGATCTGGCCCCTACAAATGTCTGAATGGATGGCTGTCCGTCAGAATCGTCTAATTCCATGATCACTAAATTATATTTATATATGGTAAAGTTGATGGCTTCACCACAGATGTGATGTGGGAAATGAGAAATACGATCTCCATAGTGATCGAGATATCCACATTGTTCTCCTGCTATTGCTTCACATTTTTCTTTATTAAAATCTCCAGCCCAAATAAACATATGTTCGCCCCCCCATCCCTTTTAGGAAGCCATCCAAATCCTCTTCTAGAGAGTTAATTAACTTAAATCTTGTTTTATCGAAGATATTATTATAAAAATTAATTACAACAGTGTACTGTTTCTCATCAGCCTTAAAATAGAGTAACTGATAGTATTGAGACGCTGTATGTTCTTTTTTTAACATAAGGGGAGAGGAGACAGAGATTACAGCAGCTAAGCCACCTTTTGCGCGGCCCGTTCTGGAAGGTATGGCATGTGTACATATAGTTTGAAAAACATTCATAAAAAATGATTCAGTATGCCAAGTTTCTTGCAACAAAATTCACAATTCTCAAGCTTCTTCAACCATTCTTCATTTTTTAATTTATTTTTTACCCCTGCTATATTCCACAACATTATACGTAGGTTTCCATATGGAATATGGTAGATACCATCTTCATGTACATTACTCTTTACTTCCTTTTCACTATCTAGTAACCTCTGTTCACAGGCTCACTGGCCATCACAATCCTCTTGAACAATAGGCCTACTACCCCTGTCCCAGTACAAAAACTCATTGTGCTGTGTTCTATTGTACTTAAGAGGAATTTTATATTTACTTGCTCATGGCCCAGTAATGTCCATCATCTGTCAATCTATATCGCTGCAACTTTCTAGTGGGGTATATCTGTTGTACATAGAGATAGACTCCAGTGCATCATATTTTCCCAAATTATTAACTTTGTTGTAGCAATACTCATTTTTTGGCCGATAGAAGTATCCAAGCGGAAAAGCAGTGATTTAATCGCCCGGATATAGAATGGACTCCACCAAGGTGTTACAAAGAATATCTATCAAATTTCCTACTAGTTTCCTGCTATGGAAATTAGCTATCACGCTATCTCCCTGACATGTTTTCCTAGAACTCCCCACCCAGTTCACTCTTCTCAACATTATGATGTTTTGCTGTAGTAGGTTAGCATTGAGTTTAGACTTCATAGAGATCCAGTGCATGACTTGGTTCTTCAATGTGTCATACGTTTCCCTTTTAGTTTCCATAGCTTTTGGGACATTTTTCAGAATGACCATATAAGGAGTCGCCTGTGGGGGTAAGTGCAATGTTTCCCCAAAGTTATTTTTTGATCGTTTTAACTCCTCTATGCTTTCTGGTTTATTTTCTTTAGTTGTTGTTGTTGAATTAGCAATACCTACTTTGTTTGCCCTAGTCGTTTGACCTGATGACCAGTCATTCCATTGTGGGGATGTAAAGGGCATAGATCTTTTATGCTTATTGTCTGCTATAGTGGGGACTCCAAGGCCATCTTTCTGTGTCTCAGTTTTTGTCTTTATACTCAGTGCTTTATTCAATATTTTTGGGGATGGTGAAGATAATTCTGAGACCAGTTCAGTTACATTTTCAACATCCCTTTTAACTGATTCGATCTCTGATACCAGTCGGCGTTCGATACTATCAATTTTACCATGCAATTTTTTGAAAAGATTCTCAAGATTTAGGGTTTTGTGGGCATGGTTATCCATGTCAGTACCCCTCGACCATTTGTCACCCCCACCATTTTTCCTCCTTTTTTCGGTTTAGACTTGGATTTTTCTTTGGTTGGCTGAGTTACTGTAGGCGTGGGCTTTGTTTGCGGGAGTTGTTTTGTTTTTTTTGCAGGTGGGGAAACTAAATCCAGAGAATCAGATAACACTGAGATTTCCAGAGGAGAGGCTAAGACACAGGGATTAACAATGCCAGTGATATTCGCTGTATTGTTTCCACATCCACTTGTGGTTTCCACCATAGGGTCCTTTCATTCCCCTTATTCATTGCGGCTAATGGACTATGCAGCGTGCTCCCATCCTCTGTTAATGACCTTTTCATAACAGTGTCTAAGGCATCTTTTGTAGCTGCCAGTTCTTCCTCAACCTGAGATACCCATTAACAGTAAAAATAACGAAATTTCAACAAGAGAGACAGAGGTTATCTGCTCGGAGCCGCATTTAAAAGAGGCAGATTGTAGTCATGTCATATCGCTTTGCTTGTTTCAATGTTCTTTTTGGAACCCTTGTATTATGACACATGCTTGGAGACTGCAATAAAAGACTTTGCATCATGTCAGCCTCTGTGTCATTAATGCAATCCGGATTCTCTAGGCATGGTAATAGGAGAATCGCAATTCTTCCTCAACCTGAGATATCTCATTAATAATTACCCCCACAGCATTTCTCAGAAAGTTAGAGATGGGCACGTTTTTGGTGGCGAGCTTCCCGCCATTAGTGGTTAATTTTCTCTTGCCCATAGTTTACTAATTTTAGGTTTGTTTAAGTAATTTAATATAAGTGAGCTCCCGTTCGAGTATTGCTCTTTAGAGCCAAATAAGGTCCTCCAGCCCTGTTCTGTTCTGTCCGTTCTCAAAAGAGCCTCCGGGCGCTATTAGTGACGCTATTGAAGGGTGCCAAAGGATACATGGCAGTATGGTCCTTGAAATACCTCTTCCTAGGACCAACGGTGAGCGTGGCAAAAGAGCAAAGAGCAGAAAGAGTAGGACCCCGAAGGAAGTGCTTGGCGGCACCAGCAGCAATAATCGTGCCGCCGCGCGAAAACAAAATCCAGTGGCTCCGGCCGCACACAGCCACGCAGCCGTGACCCCCACTGCGCGAAGACAATGCCCAGCAGCTCAGGCCAAATGGGCCCAGCCGGGTCCGCCGCACAGACGGCAAAATGCTGCCACTTGACCACAATAGAGTCGAAAGAGAGGGCTGGCTGATGTCCCGGCTAGCCCGCTCCCACTAGCCCCGCAGCCACTCGAACATCCCAGGCAACAGCAAAAGATTCCCATCCAGGGGGGAAAGCGCCAGAAAGTGCAGGGGGTCCCAGCAACAGCTGGCGCGATGAGGAGACAAGCAGCCCCTCTCCAACACCTCAGCCCGAATCCGATTCAAAGTCGGAATCACAAGTCACAGGTCAATTCTATACCTGTTCACATTTTTTCCTTTCAACTTCCGCTGACTAGTACAGTGACTGAATAATCCAGAGATAATGAATCAATGATCAGTGCAGTGACCTCTCTATTCTATATTAAAAGTTCTACCTTACCTGCCCAACCCCTCTACCCTACCCTGCAGGAGAGAAAAGCAAGTTTCCTTTCCTTACTTACTGCCGAGCAAGTTATTTGGTTGGAAATATTATGTGGTGTTGAGCGAGGCCAGTGAATAAAGTGGGAGTAAGTGAATGATTTGATGTCATGTTTGGTGTATGGGATGCTCTGTGACAAACAAGCCAAATTAAATTATAGCCCTTGTCTTTTCCCTGTAGTGCAGTCTATCACATTCCCCAGTGTCTACTTATGGCATACAGGATATTATCTGCATTTCATAAGTGAGGTGTGTGATGTAGTATCTTATTTATTATACATCTGCCTCTTTGGAGTCAGGGTAGAAAAATAAAAAAATTTGGAGAAGAGCAGGGCCATTGAAATAATTAAAAATAGATAATTGTCAATTACAGCTGCCACAGGTGCAGACAGTAGAAAAATGCCCAGCACGCTGGCTAGCAATGAGTATGGATGGCTACATTAATGTAGCCCATCACAAAAAATTAATCACAAAAGCTTGGGGACCTAGAACGCATAAAGATCCAGCATTCATGCTCCACTGTTAATTTTCAAAAGAAAAAGGTATGCGGTTCCTAAATGGGACAAAAGACTAAGGGGAGTATGTCAGAGAAAAAGAGCCACTACAAGGAGTGTAGTTCCTTTTTGGAAATGGGGCTCTCACACACCCTTGTGGGTGTCATGCTTCATCACCGGGCTTGCTCCTAATCAGGCCGGTGCTGCAATGCCTGATGGACACCCTCAAGGCAGCTCTTTATTTGAGATCTTTTTCCAAAGGTGTGCTGTGAAGTGCAAGTTAAAGGCCCTTTGTGTAAATTGAGGAAACGTAGGTGTTGATGTAGTGATTAGTGACTTGAAAACGGCTAGGCAAGTCTCAAATAAAATTTTAATCCATGAGTATGCCTGAATTATTAAACAAAAAAACAACACAATTTAATTATGCATGTATAAACAATTAAACATTGTAAATGTTCAATTGTTTATACATGCATAATAAATTGTGATATGGTTTAAAACATTGCAATATTCAACTAGTGAATAAAATATAAATTTAACTAGTGACGCAAAACAGACCTTTTTGCTTTATTCATAAAGGTTACTATTTGACTAAATTGTAAGTTGATCCAGTTTTGGCCATCGTGTTGTTTTTTGGTATATTTGGCTTAGCCTTACTGTGAACAGCCAGGACCCTGTGTTGTTATATACTGAATTATTAAACAAGCATTTACAATGCAATCAGTGTTTAGCCAGAGCTATTGGCTCTGCCAATGTGTTTAAATTATGTTATAAAAAACACATTCTTCAAATTTTGCTTCTGATACTAAAACTCTTAACACACATGCCACTCTTTAAATTCATGCTCCATGAACAAAGTACAATAAATGGAGTTACCTCATCCAAAAGCACTTTGGGGCTTTGCCAGGGGTATGAGAAACTACACAAATGTAATAAACAGTTTGCTACACATAATAAAACCTCCAAATCGAGGGCTCAACAATATAAAGTTCTGAAACTTAATTTCAGGGAGACTTTAGCAAAGCATTATCACCTACTGTGCCAAACCATTTTAGTTATGTAGCAAACTAGTTCCAGCCCCAGATTTGACGCTTATGCAAATTCCAAATTGTCACATAGGACCAAACGATTTTAGCTCACTGATTCCAAAATTATGCCAAACACAATCTTCACTCTATGAGGGACTGTAAACCAAACACAGCCAAATATAGAAGCTATTTAACAATCACAGACATGTTTTAATTTTTCATGTGTGGGAATTTGTAGTGATGCAGTTCACATATTTTGATAGAAGTGAAACTTGAGCAGAGGCAGCAATGAAAAGACATATATGGAAAAGTAAGTACAAATTTAAGTATAAAAACATCCATTCAAATATGCAGTAAAAACTAAATTGCTTACTAGAACGTGAATGAACACCTTCTGCAAGGTATTTACCTCAGTCCATATTGGCTTGACAGCATCACACAAACAAAGATTGCCTTTGGATTATGACATTATTCTAAGCTTTTGACAGAAAGCCTTAGAATGAAAAGGGAGCATTTACTCGGAATCGGATCACTGAAACAATATCGACAAACCGAATATCGAGTAGAAAAATTATCGACGTAATTATATCGACTACAAAAATATCGACTCTCAATACTTAAAGATAAAACTACAAAAATATCGATTCAAAAATATCGATACTAAAAAATGTTGAAAACAACATTATCAACCCTAAAAAATATCGCAATTAAAATATATCGACTTTCAATACACATAAAGAAATAATCAAAAATATTGAAAACTAAAATATAGACCACTAAAATTTCGAAAAATTAAATTATCGACTGCACTATACATAATAAATATAGGAATATATCTGTAAAAAAACACTTTAATCATAACATAAATCAGCATACTTTTATAAGATATAACATACTACAATTAAACAATAAATAAACAGCAACATTTAACACATATAAAACATTGTTATAATACAATAAGTTCACATGATATAATCATATAAAACATTATACAGCTCACATTACAAAACAATATTATTTAAAAAAAAGAACAATAAATGCACCACAATATAAAATCATTACCTACCATCTACAAAACGATTCACTGAACTACCAAAAAAATTAAAAATGTCTCAAACAACCAATAAAACATACCAAACAATTAAATCAACCAATCAGATCAACCAATACATAATTCAAACACTATATAAAGAAAGAAAACACACAATTAGATACCACTTGGTGCTACAAAACGTGAAGAAGGGGAAACTTTGCCAAATTTTCACCTGAACAGAAAACTGCTACCATCAAACAAAGGATAAAGAATACCAAAGTAAGGACCTGACATCAACTACTAGGCTTAACACTACAAACTACAAATAATAAATTAAACAATAAACTAATCTTTTTCTTTCATTTTTACCATTTATTGCAGATATACCACAATTAAAGAAAAAAAGGCCAACATTTACAAACCTATCAACTCTAAAAACAAATTAAGTATACAAACTGAAATAACAGAGACAAGTTATAAAACGAAACTTAGAAAGAAAACGTCCAAGTGAAAAGGAATCCAATACTTGAGAACAAAACATATACAATAAATTATTTTTCTTTTACCAACAGAGCCATCAACAAAAGAAACAGAGAAGAAAACCATCAAAACACAGAGCACAGCCCTCCACACAACTGAAAAACAAAACTGGTAAATATACTGTGCAAATGTGATAAATGTAATGATAAACGTAAAACAAACCTAAATTTCTCTATGTAACATTTATTTACTGTAGAAAGAAACCAGAAAAATGACAGAAGAAGCTAAATTTGTAACTTCACAGAAAGGGAAAATGCTTCTTTGTTATATGGGCTACACATATACCCTAGAAAAACAACATCAATTGAAAGTGTTTTGGAAATGCAGCAAATATTAAAGTAATAAATGTTATGGTCGTCCTATAACTAATGAAACAACTGTAACTAACACAACAGAACAGAACTACCCTCCCAACGTTACAGAAATATAAATTAGACAAATGCTTGACTCACTAAAAGAAGCAAGCACTAACACAGACCGCCCATCTACAACTATTCTTAAAGACCATTTAAGAACTCTCCCCCAGCATGTATCAAGTCAAGTCCCTTCTATAGATTCTCTAAAAAGGACAATAGCTAGGCAAAAAAGAATAACTACAGCTACACCACCTGCCCAAAAAAACATTTGAGGAAGTCCAAATACCCCCTGAACTAACAATAACCCATAATAATGAACCTTTCATCATATATGACAATGCATGTAAAGAAAAAATAATTATAATGTTTGCTACAGCTGACAATATGGTGAAATTACAACAATGCGAAACATGGATGATAGATGGCACATTCTCAGTGTGCCCAAAACCATTCTACCAATTATACACCATCCATGGACACTATCAAAACTGCAATATCCCCTTCTTATATACCCTACTACCCAACAAACAGCAAGCAACCTATACTGAGGTACTAAATAAAATAAAAGGCCTAACAAATAATTACTTCCCCCCCAAAAACGTATCATTGACTTTGAGAAAGCAATGATAAATACAATTCTAAAAACCTACCCTCACACAGCAATTCAAGGTTGCTACTACCACTTTAACAAATGTAAATGGAAACATATACAAAAATCTGCCCTAAGCACCCAATACTGCACTGACAGTACTTTTGCCTACCAGGTAAAAGAATTAATTGCACTGGCCTACGTTCCAGTTACAGACGTAGTGGAAAATTACAACTTATTAATAGAGAGCCCCTATTACAAAAAAAGAAAGTAAACTAAGCCCTCTCTTAGATTATTTCGAGGATACATGGGTAGGGAGACTACACAGATATGGACACAGAAGGCAACCCAAATTCCAAATACCCTGGTGGAACGTCTACCGAAGTACACTAAATAAACAAGCTAAAAGCAACAACGCTGTCGAAGGATGGCACAATGCTTTCCAATCAGGTACAGGCAGAGGTTCCCTAACCCTACATAAACTCCTTCAAGCATTACAAAAAGAGCAAAGCTACCAAGAACTCTGAATGGAGCAATCTATACCACGAATAGGCCCGAAACTAACTAAAGAAACTAGAAAAATGTACACCTTACAAAGCCAAGTAACCCTATACCCAACGACCAGAGACCTACCATACCTATCTACCATAACTAAAAAGATTCTTTAAACATAAGTCACATACCTACAATATTCAAATAGTAAACATAAAATATAGATATTAAACACATGTTAGAAGCTGCAACAAAATTATTGAAATATATGTATTATATTTATTTAAATATATCTAAATAATTTCCTTACAATTACTAACATAAAACATAAAATTACATAAAAAATAACAACAATCCCACCCAATAAAAAAAATGAAAAATACTTACTCACTTTGTTGCTGAAGAAAAACCTTTGTAACCAAATAAGTCATTCCTTCGAAGTAATCCACCAAAACAATCCAAAAGGGGTCATCCAAAATTAACACGAAATCCAAAAAAATCTGCTCCAACACAATCCACTCAGAAACCCTTAAAAACCCGAAAATAGTTCAGAAAAATAGAAAAAATGCTCCATGGAAATGAAATAGAAATAAAATTAAAAAAACAGATCCATAACGATTCTTCTCCATAATGGATCCAGCGATAAGCCATTAAAGACCCGAAAATAGTATAAAACATAAAAAACGCTCCAGGAAAAAAACGAAAATGGTAAAAAGTGTGTCTCTAATATATTAAAAAATAATAGAGACCCTTCTTGCAAAAAAAACGCAATCTTCTCCCAAAAACGAAATCCACATATTGTACCTGTAAAATGGAAAAAATACATACCCACCCGCACATACAATAGAAAACATTATTAAACACAATACAAAACATTACGTTACATTTCTAACCCTATTCCTACCTCATCAACATACTAACCCAAAATTAGTAAACCGGAACCAAAACGATAACCGTAACTACCTCCTAAAACACACACATCCGACAAATACCAAACAATAGAAAACTTACACACACTCCACAAACACTCAAACTAAACATATAACCTATATAAAGTACTTAAAATTAAACTTACCCTTCCACACGCAAAGTAGGCTCCAACCGCGAGCGCTCCCAAATCGAAATGACCCAAAATAACATGGCGCGGTTACAAAATAGGCCCAAACAAACAAAATAGTCCCATTTCTATTAACATTAAATAACATTTAAAAATTGTTTTACACATGTTACAATATACATTATGTAACTATTGTATTTTTTTCAATTAAACAAAAATGTAACATTGTTATAAATATTATTCCAATGTACTATATGTTATTTTCAATGACTTTATATTAAATAAACAAACATTTATCTTATTAAAAATTACTTACATGACTGTATGAATATACAATACTGTTATTAACATTACTATTATTTACTGTTTGTATAAACCAATGTTTTACCTAAAAACATTAGCAATGTATCTGTAAAAATTATTATTATTAATATTTTATATATTAATAATAAAAATGTATTAAAAAATACAAATGTAAATATTATAAAAAATACACATGTAAGTATTATAATAATGTTAACAAAACCTACCTTTTTGTATTAATGTTTATAAATATGTGTACTACAAAAAATGTTTAAAAATACTACCACAATGTTAAAAAATTATAAAAAAGTTGTTATATATGACTTGTCAAATACATTTTTATTTTTACATTAAAAACTGTGAAATAAACAAAAAAAGTACACTGAATAAATATTACTTTACTTAAAAATAATTGTAATAAATTATGTTTGCAATAATATTTTTTGAGACAAATGTACAACTGTGATGAAAATGTAAATATTTTTTATTTATTTAATGAAATTAAAAATGTACACATAACATTGAAAAATGTCAATAAAATTATTTTCTGATTTCTTATTTTACAACCTACTTTTTGAAAATAATAAAATATTTAAAACATGCTGTGACTTTAATTATTGTTTTTTTAATTACTAACAATTACAAAAATGTATTAATATTGTTATATTAATTTTACCATACAACATGAGTTCAACATAGTTAATATCATTATATGTACTTTCACAAAATACTAAACATTCATATTCAAACTCAAAGAAGGTGCTGGACACAAAACCCATATAATTTACTATTCCCACTCCACCAAGAACAAAGTCAGGGAAGGTGCTGGACAGAAAACCCATATAATTTACTATTCCCACTCCACCAAGTACAAAGTCAGGGAAGGTGCTGGATACAAAACCCATATAACTTACTATTACAACTCCACCAACTATAACCTCAGGGAAGGTGCTGGACACTCAAACAATGTAATTTACTATTCCCACTCCACCAAGTAGTAACTCAGGGAAGGTGCTGGATAACAAACCCATATAATTTACTATTCCCACTCCACCAAGTACAAACTCAGGGAAGGTGCTGGACACAAAACCCTTATAATTTACTATTCCCACACCACCAAGTACAAAGTCAGGGAAGGTGCTGGACACAAATCCCATATAATTTACTATTCCCACTCAACCAAGTACAGTCAGGGAAGGTGCTGGATACAAAACTGAACTTGGCTCAAACCCCACTCAACCCCTGCTATCGCTCTGGCCATTCCTACAGGATATAAAATTCTACGATTAGATCGCCCCATTAACACTGGAGGGGGGATTGCGATCATTCACAAACAAGAAATCAATTGCACTACAGTAGCAGAACTAAGTACGCAGGACATTGAAATACTTATTTTTAAAACTGCCTTATCCCCTAAACACACAAGAATGGGTGCTCTAGTATATCGCCCTCCTGGCCCCACTACCAATTTCTCGAATATTTTACTTGAGACTCTTGCACCTTATGTCTGTAATGACAGAGATTTCCTTCTAATTGGAGACTTCAATATACATAGTGAGCTGAAAGATTGCACAGAAGCACAATCCATTCTTAACGATCTTCTCCTATTAGGACTAAAACAATGCAATGTGGGCCCAACTCACCAAGCCGGGCATACCTTAGACCTTATTTTAGCCAATTTTTCTTCAGTTATTTGTTCCCCTCCTACCCAAGTCAGCTGGACCGACCACTTTATTATTGTGTTCCATACCCCTCACCCAAAACCTGTCTTTCATGGGCCGATGTCTCTTCCCAGTGTACGAAGACAATGGCATAAAGTAAACAAAATTGCCTTTTCGGATAAATATATTGAACCATCTTTCACCACAGTGGATCAGATAGAAAATGCCCTTAATAAATTTGAAAAAGCCTCAATAGCTGCCATAGATGCTGTAGCCCCCATGAAAAAATTCAAACCACGGCCAGCAAAAAAACAGGAAGTGTGGTTCTCTGACAACCTTAGAAAATTAAAACTAACAGCTAGGAAGTTAGAGAAAAAATGGAGATGCTCTCACTTAGATACTGATAGAAGCATTTATTGGGAATCATTAAGCACATACCACAAAGCTATTCGCACTGCAAGGAAAACCCACATAACATCTCTTATTTCAGAAGCAGATAATTCCCCCAGGGTTTTGTACCAAATACTACAATCTTTTGTCAAACCAACAGCTAACGAAAGTCCTGACATTTCATCTCAAAAGCTTTGTGATGAGATATCCCAATTCTTCTCTAACAAGATAGACTTGATCTATACGAAAATCATGCACTCTAATAAAATTATGACCTGTGAAGCAGACTCTGCTTCATACGAAATAGAGAGTAACCACAATGATCACACTTTGGATATCTTTCCCCCTATAACCCCTAAGGAGCTGTCAGCACTCACCATGCAAATTAAAAGTAGTAGTCCTAATGATATTATCCCTGCCAGACTTATGCCCTCTTTGCTGGAGGTATTAGGCCCCACTATGGAAAAACTCATTAATCTCTCTCTTAGAACAGGCTCTGTCCCAAGACAATGGAAACAGGCGTTAGTCCGGCCTATTAGAAAAAATGCCGCTATTCCATGGACTGAACTAACAAACCTTAGGCCCATCTCTCTGCTCCCTTTTTTGGGTAAGCTGACGGAAAAATATGTAAATCAACATCTTTCACACTATGTGGAAAACACTGGAGGCCTTGACTATTCCCAATCTGGGTTTAGGCCGAAACACAGCACGGAATCTGCCCTCTTGTCTGTCACCGATGACTTACATATGCTTCAAGACAAAGGCTACTCCATGATTCTAGTGTTACTAGATCTGTCGGCAGCGTTCGACACCGTGTCACACAACATCCTTATTGACCGGTTGTCGAACGTAGGAGTTAAGAACAGAGCCCTTGATTGGATAAGGAGTTTTCTAACCGAGCGCACCCAGACTGTCACCATGGGTGCTCACCGCTCAGCAGAGGTGGAGATTTCAAAAGGGGTGCCACAGGGCTCCTGTTTGAGCCCAACACTCTTCAACATCTATGTGGCACCCCTGGCAAGAGTGATGCGAAGATTTGGTTTCATCCCCGTATCCTACGCGGATGACACGCAGCTCCTCTTCCCTTTTGAAACTCTCACCACTGAAATAAAAAACTCCTTTTCTGCTGGTATGAAGGCCGTTGCACAGTGGATGTCCACTAACTATCTGCAGTGCAACGTTAGCAAAACAGAACTTATGCTATTTGGCGAAGCCAAGCTTCTATGGGCTCCGGATTGGTGGCCTTCTGACCTTGGTGTGGTCCCAGAACCCAAACAGGTCGTGAAAAACCTGGGGATCCGCCTCGATCAGGATTTGTCTTTAAAGCAACACACTAACACTGTTGCAGGTTCATGTTTTCATGTCATCAGCATGCTACGAAAAATGTTTCCTTTGTTGCCAGACACGTTTAGGAAGACCTTAGTGCAAACCCTCGTTCTAAGTCGTATCGACTACTGTAATGGCCTGCTCCTATCTGCCAACGAGGGAGTGTTGGCCAGACTTCAGGTAGTCCAGAACACAGCGGCGCGCCTAGTTCTGAATGCCCCACCAAGAACAGCATCCAAACCTCTTTTACAACAACTTCATTGGCTCTCCATACGACAACGAGTAAAATTTAAAATTTGTTGTATAATACATAAAAACATAAATGGACAAGGCCCTACCTACCTGCAACAGAAATTCATTCCTTACATCCCGTCTAGGCCACTTAGATCCAGCACAAGCCATCAACTGGTGGCTCCTCGTGTCAAAAAGACCAGACACGGAGGCAGAGCACTGTCCGTAGCAGGACCCAATCTATGGAATCGACTCCCCTTAAATCTCAGACTCTGCACCTCTCACATACAGTTTAGAAAACTCCTTAAAACTGTTTTATTTAAAAATGAGATCTAATCCGTATCAGTGTTCCTATCTGTATTTGTTGACTGGCCCAAAAGCGCAGAGATACTCCTGATGGAGCCGATTCCAGCGCTATATAAGCTTGTAAATAAATAAATAAATAAAAACCCATATAACTTACTATTCCAACTCCACCAACTATAACCTCAGAGAAGTTGCTGGACACTCAAACAATTTAATTTACCATTCCCACTCCACCAAGTAGTAACTCAGAGAAGGTGCTGGATCACAAACCCATATAACTTACTATTCCCACTCCACCAATTACAAACTCAGGGAAGGTGCTGGACACAAAACCCATATAATTTACTAATCCCACTCCACCAAGTACAAAGTCAGGGAAGGTGCTGGATACAAAACCCATATAACTTACTATTCCAACTCCATCAACTATAACCTCAGAGAAGGTGCTGGACACTCAAACAATGTAATTTACTATTCCCACTCCACCAACTAGTAACTCAGAGAAGGTGCTGGATCACAAAACCATATAATTTACTATTCCCACTCCACCAAGTACAAACTCAGGGAAGGTGCTGGCCCCACAACCCATATAATTAACTATTCCCACTCCACCAAGTACAAAGTCAGGGAAGGTGCTGGACACAAAACCCATATAATTTACTATTCCCACTCCACCAAGTACAAAGTCAGGGAAGGTGCTGGATACAAAACCCATATAACTTACTATTCCAACTCCACCAACTATATTTTATTTATTTATTTTGCGTGTTTATAGAGCGCTTGAATAAACTCCCAGGGGAGTATCTCCGCGCTATCTGACTGCAGAACCTGCATATAACCTCAGAGAAGGTGCTGGACACTCAAACAACGTAATTCACTATACACACTCCACCAAGTAGTAACTCAGAGAAGGTGCTAAATAACAAACCCATATAATTTACTATTCCCACTTCACCAAGTACAAACTCAGGGAAGGTGCCAGCTGGACACAAAAACCTTATAATTTACTATTCCCACTCCACCAAGTACAAAGTCAGGGAAGGTGCTGGACACAAAACCCATATCATTTACTATTCCCACTGCACCAAGTACAAAGTCAGGGAAGGTCCTGGTCACAAAACCCATATAATTTACTATTACCACTCCACCAAGTAGTAACTCGGGAAAAGTGCTGGACAATCAACCTATATAATTTACTATTCCCACTCCACCAAGTATAAACTCAGGGTAGATGCAGATAATCAAACAATATTCTTAAGTATTCCCACTCCACCAGCAACAAACTCAGGTAATGTAGTGTACACAAAACCATAATAATTTACTAATATTTTTTATATTTTTTTACTTTTATTTTAATTGTAACATTTTAGTAAAATATTTTACGATTTCAAATTTTTCAAACACTCCGCACTCTATACCCATAAAAACCCACATCCCACTCTTAAATTTTAATTTAAAATTTTCAAATTTTGATCAACTAATTACATTTTTAGAAATTTTAAAAATAAAAAATTTATGATTTATAATTTTAAGCAAACTACCCTCCCTATTACCATAAAAACACACATCCCATTTCAAAATGTTTTACATTTTTTAAATTTTTTAAATTTTTTTTAAAAATTATTATTAATTTAAATTTTACAATAATCCCCACCCTATTCCCCTCAAAATCCACATCCCACTCCTAAATCTTTTAAAATTCTTAAAATTATTTTTATTTTTGATTACATTTAAATTTTATTACTAAAAATTCAAATTTTTTAAAACATTTCCACCCGATTCCCTTAAAAAAAATGTAAATATTTTTTTATAATTTTTTTTAATTATTATTTTATTTTACAACACTCCGCACCCTATTCCCCTAAATAAACACATCCCGCTCCCAATTTTTTTCTAAATGTTTTTTTCATTTTAAAAATAAAAAAATCAAATATAATTTTTTAAAACACTCCCCACCCTATGACCCTAAAAACCCACATCCTGCTCCTAAATTTTATTATACATTTATTTAAAAATTCAAAATAATTTTTTTATTTTTTTTAAATTAAAAAAACTTCAAAAATAAAATTTTTAAAACACTCCCCACCTATTCCCCTAAAAACCCACATCCCACTCCTAAAATTTAATATACATTTATTCAAAAATTTTAAATAAAAATTTTATTTTATAAAAAATTACAAAAAAACATATCCTAAAATCACATTTATAAATCACTCCCCACCCTATTCCCCTAAAAAGCCACATCCCGCTCCTAAATGTTAATATATTTTTTTAATAATAAATAATTATTTTACATTATTTATTAAAAATGATATAATATATATATTTGTTTTAATAAATTAAATTTAATATTTAACAAACTAAAAATAAATATAACTATTCTTACACTCTATATTTATAATTTCGATATTTTAACTTTCTATATTTTTACATTCGATATTTTAACACTCTATATTTTTACATTCGATATTCTGACATTCTATATTTTTACATTCGATATTCTGACCCTCTATATTTTTACTTTCGATATTAATTAATTAATTAATTACAAAAACGATATTTTACACACTCGATATTAAGAACTCGATATTACTACCTTCGATATTTTTTTTTACTATTAAAATCGATATTACTTACCTCGATATTACTTACCTCGATATTATTGCAAACTCGATATTCCTGACTCGATATTATCTCCATTCGATAAAAAAAACTCGATATTTAGACTGCATACCCTCGGAATCTGGCCACAAAGGACCTAGGAAGGGGCACTTCTTTCACAAAATTTATGAAGATTTACTGAGCGAGAAAGGAAATATTCAGAATGATTATTCATCCCAACCCTCTCTGATCCTGCCTTTCATGATCAAGTTTCAGCACAGAACCAATAAACATGAGCAGGAAAACTAACATTTTTATTGACGATTCTGGTTATATTAATTTCGACAAGATTTATGGGCAGAGTGATAAGTTGATAAACTGCTAAGCTGCGGAGAAATTTCCTAAGAATGCAATGAGACTGTTGTTTAGAACTCAGAGTTTATAGCTGATTATATGTCACCAACTTCGAAACAAAACTCCAGACTACAACCACCACAATGCAAAAATGAATGTCCCAAATGAGTTATATTTGGGGATTATAGTCAGACTTTTGGACAACATATTATTTATGAGACAAGACAGTGTACTCACAATCTATGAATGAATGCTGCCATGCCATGTCTCAGGGCCATGGAGCATTAACTTATGTAGTGGTGGCCTGAGCTATTCAGAAAAGACAGAGGCCGTATTCAAAGTCACGTGGCTCATAGTAAACGAAAGCAGTCTAACACATGGTATTATTGACAATGGGCAGTGTTCTTAGGCAGGCTGACTACAGACACACATCTATGAACATCTAGCTCAATGCAAGAGACATAATTAAGTTTTATTATACAGAACTGTGTACTGTCATTTTCCTATTGTTTTACAACCATTACTTTAAATGGCTTATTTGGCAACGTGATTACTCCCAGGCTTGTTTGTAGCTCTATAAGCATAAAGTGCTTGCTCGAAAATGGGTTAATTAAACCTACCAACCTTCAACATTTCTGAAACTTTTGACCCACTTTTGAAATTATATTGCGTGAATAAGTGTACCCCCCACAAACACACTCACCAACGGTGCTGCTGCAGTCAATGTTGCACTCTGAGGCTGTGGGCTGGGACAAGCATCCTGCTGGGAGTCGGAGGCCATGGGCCGGGATGATGGGTTTGAAGATTGTGTTGAGGGGGTGGCATGGGCCCCGCGGTCTGCGGTTGGTTGAGAGAGAGGGAGGCCTGGCTACTGACATGAGCTTGCGGAGGCCTAGGTTGGCAAATCCCACTGCAGGAACAGCCCAGAAATAGCCCAGAGCCCAGCTGGCGGCATGGTAAGGTTCTGATTGTTGGCCATTGGTGCAGACTTCACTATGGATCAAGGGGAATCTCAGTGCACCTACAGCTGAAAATTAAATTAGGCTGGAGGGGCCACGTGTCGCTCCTCCCCCACCAAAGCGGAGATGTTGATTTTTTGACAGAGTTGGCCGAGTCGTGCTGCCATCATTGTTTGTTTAGGTTTTAGGTCAGCTGTGATTAAATGCGGTGTCAGTACTGCAGAAAAAATGCATATTAACAACAACTTTAATTTGTTTTTTTAATAAAAACGGGCGGTTGCTAAAATAATAAGCTAGGCGCCCATGTTGTTTTTAATGCTCACAGTTTAGCTCGGTGCCCGGGCGCAGAACAGCAATTAGGAGCAGAGTACAAAAGTGGGTGCTGTGATGCAGCCTAAAGCGCAGCACCTATGTTGTGAAAATAACAGCGGTGAAGTTGAAGTAGAGTTGGAAGAGCCGTGTGGCTGCCATTGGTTGCTTAGTATACCTGTCAGCGGTGGCGTTGCTACTTTAAACAAGCATTTGCAATGCAATAGGACTCGAGATCTATAGCATTACATCACGGACAATGGAAGGGGGAAACACGGACAACAGGAGTGAGGGCAAAGTGCGGGCAGGGGGCTAGAAGGCACAGACAAAGTCGTGCTCACTGTCTAAATAACACGTACCGTACTGTGTAACACTCAAAGTAAAGGGTCCAGTAGCAATGGGAGGGTACAAATGATGACATGGCCATAATAAGGAGGGACTAACAAGCCTCATAATCAATCAGACATCAGCATTTACGAAAGGCAATGACAGGAGCTAAATAAAAACATAGGCAGAGAGTGGGCGGAGCTTCCACAGAGCTTCCACTCTATACTCGATTACGGCATGCCTCGCAAAGCGAGAAGCATATTCGCATTGCTGCTGTAGGCTTGACCTAAAAGTGTTGTCACCACTGGGGACAATGATCCCTGGGTACTTATAAGGTCAACATGTTTCATGGTGTCAATTAGTTAAGATGAGATCTAGGGAAATTCTTCAGGACGGTAAAATGTTTAACTATTCTACACATTGTCAGGGACCAAGGATGCAACAAGTAGTGTCCAAACACTAAGGGGTCCATTACGATGTTGGGCAGATTCCCTCCGCCAGGCTGGCGGTGAATACCGCCAGCCTGGTGGAGGAAATCCACCGGACATCATCAGCCCAATTCCCCCCGCCATATTAGGATGGCAGAGGGGACCGTGGCGGTGTGAAACACCGCCCCGGTCGCCTAGCGGCCGGGGCCGAAGACCTGTAACATGGTGGCGGTGTCTTTTAGACACTGCCCGCCATATTACAATGGACTTTGCACAATGCATTTCCGTGGCAGCAATGCCGCCACGGTAAGGCATGTGGAGACTCCCTGCGGGGGCCCTTTGCGGGCCCCCTGGGAGTCCTTGGCTTGGGGGGCACATGGGGGGTACCTATGGTACCCCCCCCGCATTTCAGTGTGCAACATGGCAGGCACCGTGCGGTGCCTGTCATGTTGCGCTTCGCAAAGTACAACGTGCACTTTTACCATTGCGGCGGGCGGAGATTCCTGCTCCGCCCACCGCAATGGTAAACATACAGGATGCGCCCGCCTGTGTGGCGGGCGCATCCTAATGCCATTGTCGGGACCCCCACACTGTTAGCGGGCAGTCCACTTCTCCGTTAGGGTGGCGAGCGGCCAAAGCCCACTCGCCATCCTAATGGACGCCTAAGTATCCTATAATTAGGCAGTTGGAAGGGAAACTGAGAGGTCCATTATAATTTGGCTTTACAGACCGCATCGTAATAGGTCCCATAGTGTGAAACATGGCATTGTTTGCAGTTTGAACTAGTACAGACAAAGGCAATATAATTGTGGTTGTTTTGATAACGTAGGTAACCACTAAATAACGCACAATAAACATAATGATTGAACTCTTTTCTTTTTGTCAATATATTCTAATGGAGACCCCTCTGGCACACAGGGAAATAAATGGGTAAATGGAATAGTAATCTTTTAAAGAATGGAGTGTAGTGCGCATCTATGGCAGGCAATGTGGTCCAGGAGGGGAATATAATAATAATCATCATTACACAAATGGATGATGCTAATGTCTACTCTAAAGTGCACCGCTGCCAGCCTGGGTGTCCAGGAGGAAATGTTATTATATACCTAAAACGCTGATTGCTGTTGCACAGCGGTGTGCCTATTGTTTATGGATGGATGAGGGTCAACCAAGGCAAAATGGAGAAAAATATTTTGCAATAAAAAAGAAAAGAAAAAAAATAACTTTTTATTATGATTCCATTTTTTTTAAATGTCAATTTAAAAAATGTAAAAATTAAAGAAATTTAAAAAGATATTTTTTTTAAAACATTTAAACTAAAACTTTTTTTAGAAAAATGTAAATTCACATTAAGTGAAGCATGTTATTACCCTGATATCTCATTCATACATCAAGCTTATGGCAAAGGCACACTGGCTAGACACACAAAATGGCTGTCAGCCAGTGCCACATGGTCAACAACAACACTAAGCCAGAGGGCATGGGGAACAAAGAAGACATGCAGGCACATTCTAAAAAAAAAAAAAAAACTTTATTCAATCTTTACGTTTAAGATCATAAAAGTACATATCAAGTATATACAGAGATACAAATAGTAGTGTTATATAAACATTCACAATAAAATTCCTTTAGATCTCAAATGCATGTACAATCATACTCCTTTCTTTTCTACAATACAATTAGGCTTAACAAGAAGCTTTATTAATAAAAGAGAGAGAATAAAATGATCCATAGCCAATTTACATTTGTAATTGTCTCCATTTTTTCCTACATGCCCACGAAAATAACGCTAATGAAAAACAAACTAAATAATCAAGCAAGGATTTTAAAAAGAATAATGCGACCTGGCATTGATGAAAATGATACTGTTTTAAAATAGGTACAACACATTGATTTATTTCCCTTTGGTGAAAACCACACAAAAATAATATGTGGAGATCATTTTGAGGGGATTTTGAATCACAAGGGCAGCGGGTCTCTTTCGAATGTTTGAAGGACCTCTGTGGGAACCATAGCATTAAGTAAGTAAATCTTTATTGCACAGTTAATTAAAACCATTGCAAATATTGGCAATTAAAAGGAAAACTTTTGTTAAGTACAATTTTTATGAAAAGAGATAAAATAGGAATAACTTCATATCAAAATAGTAGATAGTACAAAAAGATTTATGCTTCTTTCGGGCTGACCGTTGAGTTAAAAATGAGAGTGAGTAGCTTGTATGGCTCCTCGATAGGAACTGAACTGTGATAAATGTTACAAGCGTAAAAAATGCGTATTTTTTACTATAGAGTCTGTTAGTTCTTCTTGGGAGCACTACTGTTTTATTGTGTGTTAGAGGCACATCAGGAGTCAGTGTGTTGCCCGAATCGTGTGGTTGATCCCTTTTCAGTGACCATTTGGGAATTGCTTCTTAAGTGAGCCTCATCCTGTTTCGGCCTTCTGTCGCTCTTGTTTCTTTTCTGCCTCATCCAAGAATTTGATGGCATGGCTTGCTAGTTGTATGTTCTTTCCATCAAAGCAAGCTATTATCACCTGCCGACGTGTTGTTATACCCAGCTGGTTGAAATGCAGTTTAAGATGGAGTCTACGCTCTGTGTCCAGGCCTTTACAAGTGCATATCAGATGCAGGATGTCTTCTTTTGTGTTCCCACATACTCGGCAATTGATTGTTTCTTTGGGCCTTTTCCATGGCGGGAGATGGTTTTGTGCTGGAAGTTGGCCCAGTCGTAAGCGTAGGAACTTCTCCTTTGTACGCCTAGTGAACCCGACTCCTAGATAGCTTTGGCTTCGGCTGCTTGTGTAGCTTTGGATTACCGTCCAGTCATGAGCCCGGGTTGCTAGACTTGCTTTATCTTCGATTAACGACATTGATCTGACTGATTTGTTCACTAGCTGTTTAAATGTGTTGTGTGTTCCGCTGTGCTTCCAGGCTTCTTGTAGGCACAGGGAATTTATTGAGTGCTTGAGGTATTTCGCTGCTGGACTATTGCTCTTTCTTTTCATCTCATTCCATAGATGGTGATTTAGGGTTGTGGCATTTCCTCCCTGGATCCTATGCCAACTTTTGGCGTAGGCACCCATTCGCTCCAGCGTTTGATTACTCAGGCCAAATCCCAGCCTTATTTGTGCCTGTGATGTATAGTTGGGCAGGCTGAAAATCATTCTCATGGCCTTCGCTATTGTGTTGTTCAGTTGCTGGGCGTCCCTTCCTCAAAAGCATTCGCTTCCGTAGGTTAAAGCCGATGGTAATTTTGCCTGAAGCACTTGAAGCAGGGGGGTAAAGCTTCAACCGACTGCTTTTGTTTTGAGGCTCCTTAGTGCGATCCCTATAATGATACCCCTTCGTTTTATTGCTTCCTTTTGCAGGAAAAAAGAGCCCTTTCTATCAAAAGTTACTCCCAGGTACCTGTACTCCTCTACTGTTTCCAAAGTGGACCCTCCCATATGCCAGTGGAACCCTGCAAACAATGTTTTTGCGTTTATCCTCATTATTTTAGTTTTTGAGAGGTTAATGCTTAGGCTGTTTTCTGTTGAGTACTTAAACGTGGTGCTGATCAGATGTTGTAACCCTATCGGTGTTCTGCTGATTAGGGCGATGTCATCAGCGCACATTAAATTGGATAGGGTGAGTCCGCCTATGCTTGGAGCATGTGAGATAGTGTCGCCCAGCTGCTGTGCAAGGTCTGACATAAGGATGTTAAATAGTGTTGGCACCAGCACGCAGCCTTGTTTTAGGCTCTTTTTGGTATTTATTTTTCTTGACAGTTGGTCCCCTGGCCCTAGCTTTACTTGGACCCATGTATCAGTGTGTATGTAGTAAGATCAGCTGTGGGAGAAGGTCCGATGGAATGTTCCTTTCCTCCAGCTTTGACCATGGTAAGTTTCTGTTGATGGTATCAAAAGCTGAGGTAAAGTCGATGAAGCATACGTACAGGGGCAGGTTAGCTGCCTTGGTGGCATCAATGAGGAGCGAGAGGGCTAACATATTTGATGTTGTGCCCATTTGTTTGCGGAATCCTATCTGGGTGATAGGGATTACTTTGTTTTCTTCTGTCCAATCCAAGAGCTCCTCTAATAGGAGGCCAGCGTTGTACTTGGCTTCGTTGTCAATTAGGGCTATTAGTCTGTAACTTTTTGGATCGTTTACATTTCCCTTCTTGTGTATAGGTGCAATTATTGAGCCTTTCCATGACGCTGGGATTGTTGCAGTATCTGTTTGAAGAGTGGTAATAGGGCCGCTGCCCAGTAATCCGGGTTTTGTTTATACAGTATGGGGGGAATCCCGTTGGGGCCTGGCGCCCCCTCAACTTTCCCCTTGGCGATCCTGCTTTTTATTTGTTGCTCAGTTGGATCAAATGAGGTACTGACCGGTTTTGTTGTCACTGCTGGGTTTTTATTAAACTTATTCAGTCGACTGGTTGTTGCAAACTGTAGTGCTGTGTTGAAGTGTTCCTGGAGGTGATTGGCCCAGGCTTCCTCGGTTACGTAAAAGTCGATGGTTGGAGTCCTGGGGTTCTGGAGAGAGTTGACTGTTTTCCAGAATCTTCAGCTTGTGTTGGTGCCCTTAGCATCGTCTAGGTGTCTCACCCACAGGTCGTCCTCTGCTTTCCTTTTTTCCTGCCAGATTATTCTTTTTTGTTCTGTTTTAAGTTTTGCAATTCCAATTGTGCTGCGGCGTCCAGTCAGTCGCGATGTAGTTTCTGCAGTATTTGTTAATATTGCTTTTGAGGCGTTTTAACTTGATGTTTTGATTTAGGGGCTTTTCGCAGTTGCCAGCTGGATCAGTTATCTTTTCTCGGCTTTTGCAGCTTTGACGATGGATCTTGAGTTTCCTTGCGTGAGCCTGTCCCAGGCTCCTCGTGAATTGTTCCCAAATGTTTAGGTACTCAAACTTATTTGCGATGCACTCCTCCCACCTGCTTTTTGCGTCGATTATGAAGCCTTCCAAGTTTGCCGTGTTGAATTTAATTATTTTCTTTGCCACCAACAGTGAACATCCCAGGTTTGTCGCTGGCCTGGTTAGCACGGCCCACTGGAAATTAAGGCCGAATTCTTGAAGCTGGTGGTCCCATGCTGACATCGTGCCAATTTGGAAGTCCGTGACTTGTGCAAAGAGTTGCAGGGAAACAAATGTATAGTCTAAGGTGGAGCTAGCTGTTGAATTATGAAAAGTGGCTGATGTGGGCCTATCATTTGGGAAGCGACCGTTTAATGCTGCCAGGTTGAGATGTTCAAGATCCTTTATGCTAGCCCTTGCCAGACGGTTTTGGTTGCCCCATTTGCTTATTGCTTGTTGAGGAATGTTCCACGTCAGAAACAGCTCTTCTAGCACTGTGTCCCTTGTTTGGAGCCCTCCTAGGAATGTATTGAAGTCCCCTGTTACTACTAGATTGGGAATTGCTGTCTCTGTCAGTGTTTCGGAGATCTCTTCCACCAGGAGGTTCATTCCTGGTTTTTTTTTCCCGGGGGTGGGAGTATACATTCATCAGCCTTAGTTTTTGGTTTAGGTCTTTTCCCCTCACTTTTAGTTCTATTGTGAGGGTGCAATTGTTCCCTGTCTGTTTTGCGTTTGTGTACGTAGATTTGTTGAAGCTCTTTAAAGCAGTGTATATTGTTAGGCCACCTTTTGGCACATGGCAAAGGTGACGCTGGCTGCCTACAGTAAATAGCTGCCAGTCTCAATGCCACTCAATGACAACCAGCAAGGAGGCATGGCCACAACAAAGAACGCATGGAGAACCATGTCAAAGGCACACTAGCTGCATACACAAAATGGCCGCCAGTCACATGGTCATAACAACAACCAGAACAAACAAGGAGGCATAGCCTACACTAATTGGACACCATCCACATGTTCACAACAACACCCAGCAAGGAGGCGTGGCCACAACAAAGAACACATGCATGCCTATGGCAAAAGCACACTGGCTGCTTACACAAAATGGCCGCTAGCCACATGATCACAGCAACAACCAGCAAGGAGGCATGACAACAGCAAAGAACACATGCAGGTCTATGGTAAAAGAACCTGGATGGCTGCACAAAATGGGCACCAGCTTCATGATCAAACAACAAGCAAGGAGACATAGAAAAAAAGAACCCATGCAGGCCTTTGGACATTGACTATACGAAATGGCCCCATGCCACATGGCATGTGGAACAAAGACAAATGGTGGCCTATAGCAAACACACTGACCAGACAAAGGAGGCATAGTAATGGTGACACAAAAAAGAGCATTAATTCAGAAATTTCAAAAAGAAAATTAACTGGGCTAAAAAAGTTTTTCAACACACATCCTTAAAAGGCATCAAATATAAATACCCTCACCTATACACTGGAGAAAAATATGAAAAATACAATAAATGTCATCCATGGCCTAAATAATGTTTCAATTCAACAGACACCACAGAAACAGTTGTTTCTGCACCCATCACTACTACTGGGCCTACTGGCTGGCAGGCCCATTGGCAGGCTAGGGTATAGAAAGATGACATCTCCTTTCCTCCCTCATTTAGGGAGATCTACCAGTATCCTGATGTAAGATTAGTAGTACCTAAGTACTGGGCAGCCCCTAACCGATCAAATTGCTCATCAGCCCAGGAATAGGGAGAGCACCTGTCTTGGTGACTGCATTGAGCCCCCTATAACACACTCAGAAACTGAGTTCAGGTGAGGTGTCCTTTGACGTGGTTTTTAATACCAGTACCACAGGACTGAAACAGGAGCTACTGGAGAGTTCTATCACCCCCAACTCTAGCATTTTGAAAATCTCCTCCTTGCTGTTGGCCCTTACCTTGTCAGACAATTAGTAAGACTTGTTCTTGACGGGAAGGTAGTCTCCTATGTCCACATCATAGTTACACAGGTGGGTAGTCTCAGGGATGAGGGTAAACAAGGAGGATTACTGCCCCAGAACTTGGTGGCAGTCCCTCTGCTGTTCAGGAGTCAGACTGGGGGAAAAGATTACTGATCCATTCTTCTCCTTGAAGGCTAAGAGGCCAGGGTGTGATTCAATCTCCTCTTAACCTTCGCCATCTGTCACAAACAGCATGGTGAGCTTAGACCTTTCAAAGTGAGGTTTGAGGTGGTTTACATGGAGCAACCAGTGGCGATGTCTAGGGGTCTTGAGGTCCACCAGGTATGTGGCTTCAGTCTTCCTATTAACCACCTCATAGAGTCCAGACCAGTGGTCCTGGAGGGCCCTGAGCTCGACAGATTCCATCATCCACACTTTCTTCTCAGGTTGCAATTCCAAAGTGCTAGAAGTTTTGTAGTACCGCTGGTTCATCAGCTAGTGTCCCAAGAGCAGGTGATGTCCAATACATTCCAGAGGTTGTGGTAGCTCACAACAAACAAAGAGCGTGGGTCACTATCCAGTCGCCCTTGTTCCATTAGAGTGGGGGGGTTCAGGTCTTCTGAAAGTAGCAGTTATCCCTGCCATGACAGATGACTATTTGATAGGTAATTACCTTGAGTGTACTACTTGGAACCACAACCTCTGGAATGTATTGGACATCACCTGCTCTGGGGACACTAGCTGAGTCCTTACCATAGACATGCTGGCACTTATGTCCCTCAGTGCCTCAAAACCTTGCCAATTGATGGTAATCAACTGCCTATACTTTGTAGTATTTGATAGTACATTGGTTTTAGGAATAGTCTAACATCACCCAAGGATACTAGGGTAACCTCACTAAACTCCCCCTCACTTTTTGATACAAACTCCTCCCCCAGCACTGTGCATGCAACCCCTGGCATTTTACCACCAGTGGGTGGTTGTCCTCTTTTTAAGCACTTGAAACCTCCATTGTAGCGCTCATATCCAAAACACTCATAGTACTTGGAAGTTTTAGGCTGCTGACACTTGTCAGGGTAGTTCTTTTTCTGGTGAACAGATTGCCAATGAGACCAATTCCTCTGTTATTTTTTGTGGGGGGTTCAAGAGAACTCCTTTTTATCTCCCCACTTTCCTCTAACGAGAACCCTGACCAGCCTTTTGGTAGTCCCCCAAGATATCTTATTAGACACTCTGGTGCTGAACCAGATGTTCACCTCCTCAGCAAGCTTCCTGGGGTCAGGATACCTAATATCAACCAGGTGTTGGGTCGACTCTGGAAAACTCATATCAAGCACTTGCTCCTTCAAAATCATGCTGTACAGCCCTGAATAATCATATACCTTGCTGCCCCTTATGTAGCCTGTAAGTGCCTTGCTAGAATAATCTAAGAAATCCACACATGTCTATGATGAGACTGTACTTTTCAAGGTTCAGTCCAAGCTTGCTGACTAAGATAGCCCTCGCAGCAGTGTAGCATGTCTGGTCCCCCACCTCCAGTGTTAAGTAACCCTGGGCAGAGCTGGTGTAGCTGGGCTACGCGGAGTGCCATGGAGTTGGCAACAAACCCTGTGGAACTCCGCGTAGTTCTCGCAAAGAAATGCACATGCACGGGCATGCCCGCATGTGCAGTTTTCTTAAGCTTTATACGAATGCAGCAGAAGAGAGGAAGAGGGCAGCCCAGGGATGCCACGGTTAAGGTACGTGTGTTTTTTAATTGTTTTAATGTACTCTTAAGGTATATCTTAATAGGGGGGTGGAGGCGGGTGGCAGGCCAACTCCACCCCACTGTGGAGTGTGCGGAGTTGTGCCTACTCCACCTTCTCCGCAGAGTAGGCACAACTTTGCAAACTCCGCGGGCAGAGCGGAGTTCTCCGCCCATGGTTAGTGTTAAGATATATCCCTTCCCACTGTATGAATGTATCTCCATAGAATACCTACACCCAGAACTCCTCTGGGAATTTTTGCACTCTTAGAGCCACTTCATAGGCAGCAAGCCACTTATCTATGTTATCTCCCACCACATTACTGGGCACCAAGTCATTGGATATGGCGATTCTTGATTTAATAGTGGACACTGCAGGTCTGCTGCCACCATTACTGCTGGACTCTGCCAGCATTGCTCTGATGTCGAGGTCTCTGACGTTTAGCTCTGCTATTAAAATAGGAAAATAATTTGCAGTTTGGGAAATACAAAAGAGTGTTTGATTTACCTTCTCCCTCACACACTTAGCTTCAAGTTTCCCTTGAAGTTAATATGTGTGGGAAGAGCCGCATTTGTGCCTCATTATGAAATATCTAAAAGTATTGGCAAAAAGGTGATTGACAATAAGATAAGCATATAACTTAACCTGCCAGACCCATTTTCTCACTTAAATTGACAGTATTTGTGCTCCATTCTCAGAGAAAAATCTTGATTCAAACTGACAGCAGGATGCCTTATTAACTCACTTTAAAAACAAGCGCACTTTGATGGTCGCATTTATTTCTAAACAGAAAATGTCAAAATATATTCTAACAACACAAAATATTAATAAATACAGCGATTCTCTCGTGAGAATATCATATTCCAACACGCCCTGCCCTAAAACCCCTCTACTCTTCTTCCATCAACCTTATATTCTAAAATTAGTTCCCGACCATGCTCCTCTAAAATTCGTTACTGAAAATGCTTCATCACTACTCTATACTGAATTTCGTTAAACCCAATAGCACCACACTCATCCTCTACACATCCAAACCTGCCTTATGGATCCATTTTAGTGCCATGCTAGGTTTGTTCTGGGGCTACCATAGGAGGTCCGACTCCTAGCTTTGGTAGGTGCAGTGGAGGAAGGTGGTAGAAAGACGAGGGTCAGGTGAGGTCAGGGGACTGCAGGAGTCCGCAGCTGATCTGCAGGCTGAGGGCAGGTATGGCTCCAGCTCACAGAGCTGCTGCTGTTTGGGAATAGAACAACAGAGGAGAAATGCCAATACTGATGTTATAATTAATGTAACAATTTGTCAACCAAATAAAGATTATTATTCAAAACTGGGAGATGCTATTTAATAGCTGTTTTATTCTACAAACTATATTGAAAGGTACAATAACTCTGACCTTGGTGTATACTGACAATAAAAGTTTTTGTGACAATAATGAACAAGCATTTACAATGCAACGGTTTTGCCTTTGGAAATGTTAAAGCTATTTGCAATGTAAATGACAATGCCATTTATTTATCTGTTTTCAAAACCAACACATAAATACAAATGTTGTCATTTACAATGCCAATAGCTCAAACTTTTCCAAAGGCGAAACCGTTGCATTGTAAATGCTTGTTTTGTGTGGTAGTGCATAAATGTGTCTGCAGAGAGGTGGGGCCTCTTCACTGGTAAGACCTACGACAGCATAGCTGCCAAGGTTTCAGATTGCTTATGTATGACATTTTCATAATTTCTGTGTAATTATGAGTGACATTTAACGTCTATGAGTGACACTTTCTCACGAGCAAAGTCAAGCAATGAAGACGAAGAAAACAAACATTAGCAATTAAACCCATTTGAGCAAAAGGAAGCCCCAAAATATCTTGATACTGCTTCAAATTCCTTGAAATGGAAGGATAAGATACTGATATAAACCTATCATCTGGCCAGAAGACATAAAAGTAAATCAATCATCATAAAACGTCTCACATCCCCATGCCATTGCACTTTATTGCACCCTAGCAAGTAAGCATTTGCTACAGGGATGAAAAGAACAGAGGGTAGATATTTTGTTGTTCCCGTTGGTGCAAAAAAAAAAAATCACCTAAAGCTGTTAAATATATTTTTTTTATCTGTACGTACTTCAAAGAACAAATATAAATAAAAAGCACTTTTAAATGTGTTCTAGCGCTGATCCATGGCTAATTCTTAAAAGTAAACAAGTACAGAAATGGCATGTTACAAATTAATAAATCCGATTTTGTTTTTAGTTCTATTTGGTATCATATTTAAGCATTTGCAGACTCTTGAAACGAGTAAACTTACCGACTGCTACCATTCTAGCGCTTTGGAGCGTGTTTCAAAAGCTGAGCGCTTCGCCTGCTAGCTTTATGTACACAGAGCTGCGGTGTGTAAATAAAGGTACGTGGGACGAGGTCTCTGTTGGGGTAGCTGGGTATAATAAAGGATTTTGTTGTCATTTACCAGATGCACATTTTTACTAATTATAAATAAAACGTGTTTAACTTGAGCAGTAATTCGCTCTGTCCCGTTGTATTTAATCCCTGGATTGCTTTATGGGACCTTCTGAAAATTGTACAGACACGTACATCCTCACGTGCAGCCATTTTCAATGTATTTGAAGATGATGCAAAAAGTATTAGTTTGCAGTTAAGAGCACAACAAAACTGAAGCCAAGTGCAGACTCAATGTGGCACAATTTTCCCACAGCTGTCCTGGTATTTATAGAAATGCGAGCCCTCATGTAAGCACAATCATTTCTTTCTGGCACTGTTTTCTTCTTCTGCTCACTTTCGTTTAATTTTTATGGCCTAAAGCACGTAGGCGCATTTCAGAACTGATTTATGAAGATAATGTGCGTAGCATATTCGATAGCAGTAATAAGCAGGTTGTCTTAAAGATTTTTCCCCCATTTATTAACTGCAGCAGCGCTGGTCCAAGCAGAGCTCGTGTAAATCACACCCGAGGGTAAACGAGCGCAAGATGGGGAGACGAGCTCCGGGAAGCAGCTCTGAAAGTGAAAGAACCCCAAAAAGTGCTGATAACCTCCAGCCCCTTTATTGCCCTTGAGCACAGGATACCGTCCCTCACCAGTACCGAGATTTATGTCTGCACGGGCGGGGCGCGCCTTGAAAACCATTCTTCGGACAGGGAAGAGAAATGTAAAGAAAATGCGCAATGCCCTTCAGAGAAGTGTTATGCTTGTTCTCCAAGAAATATCAGTACTATCCCTTGCACTGACCTTACTGCGTCTCAAGCTTTTCAAGGCGCAAACACCGGAGGTCCGCATCACTGTTGGCAGACTCCCCGCACCCATTATGCCAGTCATGCTGCATGCAATCAATGCGACGGGCCTATTCTAGGTGGTGGTGGAGTGGCGTGCGCTGCACGCTGAAAGCAGCAGTTTCTGTTCAAATGGGACGCGCGCCAGGCAGTGCCTCGCGGGCGCCGCCTCCAAAATGGTGCCGCCTGGGGCGGACCGCCCCCCTCGCCCCCCCCCCCTAGCTACGCCGGTGACGCGATAGCAGCTACCGGCATTCCGTATCCTCGGGCATCGCAGGGCGAGATTACTGCTTTTCATGTAGCAAATGCGCCGGCAGTTTCAATGATTGCAAAATGCTTCTGAGCGCGTGGGGCGCGTTTCCTTGCTCTCTGCCTTTCCCATCACCTACTCGCTAAAATGATTATTGTAGCACGGAAAATGATGAATGCTTGCAGTCTGAGTGTACAATTATACTTTATAGTTCCAGCTCGGGATTTTATGCTTCAGATTGGAGCGATCTGCTGAGGAGTACACATTGCAGTGTAGCTTCAAGGATACTCGGATAAGAAATGGTTATTCCGATTATTTTCCTGGACTGAGACACATGTCCTTTATAAGAATAACACGGGGGGGGGGTCTGGCCGAGAGCGGGACGTAGGAGGGATGCGGGCAGAGGGAAGGGGGGGCGAGAGCAGGACGGAGGAGGGCTGTGGGCAGAGGGGGCGAGAGCAGGACAGAGGAGGGCTGCGGGCAAAGGGAAGGGGGGACGAGCGGAGCCGAGCAGCTTCAGAAAGAGCTGAAGGCGAGAGACAGACACAGACGCAACGCCCACGGATCACATCAAGCCGTCCTTTAGACTAGGGGGCGTGTTTGAAGAATGTGAAAAGAAACGAAAACAAGTCAGGTCCCGGGCCGCGCTGTGATTGGCTGACGTCACGGGGGTGTCCCGGGCCGGCAGCCAATCACAGCGCGGCCCTAGAATGACGTCACGGGGGTGTCCCGGGCCGGCAGCCAATCGCAGCGCGGCCCGGGACAAAGGGGCGGGGCTTAAAAAAAGCACCAGAAACGCCCCCGAATCGCGTTTTCAAGAGAAAGCGCGATTGACAGCCTCTGTCTCCCAATGGCTAGCCTCCATTTATGGAGCTAGCCAATGAGAGGCAGAGGCGGGGCCGACATCCATACTGAAGACAATAGTTTTCAAACTGGGAGGGGCACTTCGTGCCCCTCGCCAGGTCGAAACCTAAAAATACCAAGAGGGATATGCCAATGAACCAAAATGATCAACAAAAGTATCACCATCATAAAAGGAAAGGAAAAGAGAGAGAGAGAAAAGAAGCAAGGAAAGAGGAAAGAGAACAAGAAAGAAGACAGCAAGAAAAGAAAAAAGAGAAGAAAGAAAAGGGGGGAAAGAAGACAGCAAGAAAAGAAAAAAAGAGAAGAAAGAAAAGGGGAGAAAGAAGACAGCAAGAAAAGAAAAAAGAGAAGAAAGAAAAGGGGAGAAAGAAGACAGAAAGAAAAGAAAAAAGAGAAGAAAGAAAAGGGAATATACTTGAGAGTCATACTTTTGACTTTGTTCAGTCCCCTGAACAGACCAACATTTTTAATATCTGCATGCACTGTAAAAATGTTAGATGTGCTGGTCTGCCCCAGTATTTACATAAATAAGAATTTAAATCCCGTTATTTTGTTTTTCCTTTCATAGCGCTACTCACCCCAATACATGGTGTCAGAGCGCTTTATATCACACGGAAATATTATACATTGAAAATAAACCAGTGTGTAAATCAATGTACAAGATGCATTATGTAAGGCAATAAGGGTTACAAGGTGTGGGAGTCACATGTCCTCCAGAGCTTATTGTGCTATGTTAGAAACTTGGCCATTTATGAACTGCAAGTAACAAGGATGTCTGTGTTAAAAGCAGTAACGCACTTACCGATCTTTATAAAATACAAACCTGTCATCTGCATGTTACGTGATGTGCCCAGCAGGAGACACATGAGTGCTACTTTGACTCCAGACTGGCACTAGACAAAACACAGATCTCTCCAACAAATACATTAACCCCCTGAGTTATCTTTCCATTATTAGTATTCTCTGAGATTTACTGGGCACAGAAAGATCTCTGCAGCAGGTAACCCCATAAAATATTTTAAATGCCACATCTCCCCTTGTTGCCTGTTTATTTTTGGCAGTGTTTACAAAAAAATGTATGAGTTGAGGCCCAGATTTTGTGTCGGTGTGCGCCACTTTTTTCGGCATAACCCTGACACAAAATCTAATTTGTTAAAGTATATAATGCGTTTAAATGTATTCACGATAGACCTGCTAAACATATGTCTGAGATCTTAATGTATGATCTCACTTCTTGAGAGGTCACTTCCTGTGAAGCCACTGCATGTCACCCGCTGTGACGTCATGCGCTTTGACATCACGCACCATGATGTCACTTGGATACTGCCTAACGTGGTTTATCCTCTCACTTCTCTTTTTTTGGGACTTGTGCCCTGCTTGGATATGATACAACTATTCATATCTTTGCGAGGAATGACAATCAGGGACAGTGGTCCAGGATCACACAGAGTGTCCGCTGAGGAGCCAGGCCTCAAACTCGTGAAATCCCAGACCCAACGTCTTCACTGAGGAAGACAGAAAATACCACGGTCCTGCTTCATTTACACACACCTGAGTAGAAAGATGCATACCCTACCCAGGAGGAAGAGCCGGTCAGCCACCTCCCACCTTGCACAAGGAAACATCTGGCGCGTCCCCAGCTGTGCGCCACGCGCCTTTGACTTAATAATGGCTCGGCGCCCAGGCAGCTGCCTTAGAGCCGGTCCCGCACATAGGGAGTAAAGCGTAGAGTTGTACTCACCCGGCCTGCCTGTCCTTGATGCAGACGTATGTCCGCCGCTCGAATCCCTGCCTCCTGGCCCCTGCTCGTACCCTTGGGCCACATCCTCCTTCGGTGTCCATCCTGTGCGGGCGCACCTGCTGCTTAGTGTGATGTGTGGGGCCTTCCAGTAGGCACACGTTGGATGGGGCTCACCCGGTGAAAGCTGCAGGCCCAATGAGTGCTTCCCGCCCACCGGGCCGCTCGCGACGAGTCACCGACTACTCCCACACCAGGAATGAGACTCCTGCCACATCTCAACGCATACCTGCTCCGAGCATTCCTGTGGTAAACTCCGCCGTCCTGACCCACTTACAGAGCGCCCTGGGGAGGCCCGGGTCCAACCATTGTGCGACTGGGGGGAAAAGAGGGTGTTTAGTGGCAATTCCCTTTGGTGCCGCTGCATCTGCTGGGATTTCCCTGTGTTTCACCCACGCCTCTTGGAAATTCCATGTTTAAATCACGCACCTTTATAGGAAACTTGTCCCGGGATAGGTACTCGCCTAGCGCCAAAATCTTTTATTGGGTGAACACTGCGCTTTATAAATGCCACCATTTCTGTGCAAAAACCTCAGAAGGGCATTATTGGTACATTGTATACTTCTGATTTTGGCTTTACTGTTATTTTTCCACCCTTGAAGACACATCACGTCCTGTTTCATTAGAAGGCGGTGCCACGCCCTTCGACTGCCCATTCAGTGTGTAAATAAATGTCAGCGCCGAGTTCCACATTTGCATTTGTGGGAAATTCCAATTTAAATGTCCGAATTCCTCGAATGACTGGTATATCCCGTTTGGCAGGCTGGGGAACAGCAATAGCTACAGTTATGTGCGCGTGGGAAATTCATTGTGCTGTACAAGGATGTTGGAGATTTTATAAACACACTGCGAACGTCTACTTGTCATATAATAACTTTTATTTAGCACTTCCTACTACACGCCTGCCCTAAGCGCTGCAAATAACAGATGCTGTTATTACATTGCAGTGTAGCTTCAAGGATACTCGGATAAGAAATGGTTATTCCGATTATTTTCCTGGACTGAGACACATGTCCTTTATAAGAATAACACGGAGGGTGTGGGGGGGGGGTCTGGCCGAGAGCGGGACGGAGGAGGGATGCGGGCAGAGGGAAGGGGGGGGCGAGAGCAGGACGGAGGAGGGCTGTGGGCAGAGGGGGCGAGAGCAGGACAGAGGAGGGCTGCGGGCAAAGGGAAGGGGGGGCGAGCGGAGCCGAGCAGCTTCAGAAAGAGCTGAAGGCGAGAGACAGACACAGACGCAACGCCCACGGATCACATCAAGCCGTCCTTTAGACTAGGGGGCGTGTTTGAAGAATGTGAAAAGAAACGAAAACAAGTCAGGTCCCGGGCCGCGCTGTGATTGGCTGACGTCACGGGGGTGTCCCGGGCCGGCAGCCAATCACAGCGTGGCCCTGGAATGACGTCACGGGGGTGTCCCGGGCCGGCAGCCAATCGCAGCGCGGCCCGGGACAAAGGGGCGGGGCTTAAAAAAAGCACCAGAAACGCCCCCGAATCGCGTTTTCAAGAGAAAGCGCGATTGACAGCCT
Organism: Lissotriton vulgaris; assembly: GCF_964263255.1. Classification (NCBI taxonomy): domain Eukaryota; kingdom Metazoa; phylum Chordata; class Amphibia; order Caudata; family Salamandridae; genus Lissotriton; species Lissotriton vulgaris. The sequence goes on from NC_141691.1 coordinate 1,572,362,677, forward strand.
CTGTCTCCCAATGGCTAGCCTCCATTTATGGAGCTAGCCAATGAGAGGCAGAGGCGGGGCCGACATCCATACTGAAGACAATAGTTTTCAAACTGGGAGGGGCACTTCATGCCCCTCGCCAGGTCGAAACCTAAAAAGGACACAGAACAAGGTAAAATATCAACTATACAGTCATAAATCAAACATATCAAGGTCATACCACAAGCATTCATACATTCATACTAGAGTACTTCACACAGACTGGGGAATTGATACACCAGTGGGGAAAGTAATAAGTCTGCTGTACATTGGAAGGAAATTCAAATCAAAACAATACACTCCTTGGAATTAAACTAAAATTTTTACAAGAGTGGGTGTAAGATTGTCAGGACTAGTGTAACACAGTTACGTGTCCTGGAAGGACACATGCACTTTGGTTGACAAATTGTTACATGAATTATAGCATCAGTATTGGCATTTCTCCTCTGTTGTTCTGTGTTTCAGGCTCAGCCTTACTGATTAGAGCCAGCCCTAGTTGTTTCTAGCTGTTTGGGAATGGCATGGGGGACTTCTGCATATGCTCTGCCACCTTGGAGCCCTCAGGTTCTACCGCTAACAAGTTAGTCGCTGCTGCTACAGCATATGCGTTGTGCTCCTCTACCACTCCTGCCTCTTTCTCAGCAGCGTGAATGGCCTCCTTTGTTTTTCTGTCCCGTTTCCTCCCTCTTCTACTGTGCGGACCTAGCCTCTGCAATGAAGTAATCTGGAAGGCCTGCACTCAACCCCTGCAAGCTGCCTGATGTTCCTTGCTAGACTGTGGTGCTTCCGCTCGCTGGGTGGAGCAGCCCAGTTGGGAAAATGTGGAAATGGCAGCTGACTTTTTTAGGCTTTCACTGAAGTGCCAAATGTCAGATAACACAGGAGCAGCACTTACAAATAGTGGTGAGCGCCCGTAAATGCCGCTACACGGCGTAGGCGGAGTTTGTGACTAAAACTCTGTAAAGTTCGCTGGCAGAGTGGAGTTTACAGTCAACCCTTACTTATGTGTAATAAAAAAGGAGTTTAAGGCTTGACAAAGTGTTTTAAACACTAGTCGCAGTGGTAGTAAAACTGCACACATAGGCACCGCAGTGGCAGGCCTGAAACATGTTAAAAGGGCTTCTTAGAAGGGTGGCACATTCAGTGCTGCAGGCCAACTAGTAGTATTTCATTTACAGATCTTGGATACAAAGTATACCACTTAACAAGGGCCTTGCAAGTAAATTAAATGTGCCAATTATGTATACACCAATGTTACCATGTTTAGGGAAAGAGCACATGCACTTTAACAGTGGTAACGTGCTCAGAGTCCTAATGGCAACACAAAGAATCAACAAAAAGAAGAGGTTGGCAGGCAGTAAGGTTAGAGAAAGACCACTCTAAGGCTGACAGGTCTAACAAGTACCAGTGCAAGCCCTTTTACAGGAGGTCCTAACATGCTGGAACTTTACCTACCACATGTTGCAATGTCTGTTTGAGCAGTACAGACAGATCACTTGCTTTGTCCTTCAAAGTGAAGGGGAATGCAACTGGGAAAAGCATGACCATGGAGATGGACAAATGGGGCTAGCCAAATTCCTGACAAAAATGCTACTTCTTTTTGAGCTTTACACATGGGAAGTCAGCAAGGTTGACAGTATGAGCCAAGCTATTCTGTTGTTGCATCTCCTACAGGACCAGTTAAAAAAATTGTCACAAAGATTTGTCGGTCCTAATTCAAAAGTGCATGAGTTGGGTGAGAACTAAATTCATTGCTTGGCTGTTAATCTAAGGCTGCAAAGAGAGATTGTGCCCTCTAAAGGGTACATCTCTGCCACAATTTTTATCCATGGTACAAACAAAAAATGGCCAATTTCAGTCCTTTATCAGAAGGGGATGTTTCACAATTGAAAACTTGTATTGTTGAGAATGGGATAGACTTTGAAGAAGAACGGCTGGAAGTTAAAGTTCCAGGCAGAAGAAGTTCTGAGGTACAGCCTTCAACCTCCAGAGAGGACACTGCTGTTGTCTCAGAGCATCCAGCACCAATAGCACCTGCAACCTAAAAATCAGACCCAACCTCTGCAATGGCTTGGCTTCAAATGGCAGGGCTTAAGACAGGACAGAGGCAAAGGCAACAGATGTCAAGAAAGTGGCAGCTGCACTGACCATACAGAGGATGGCCTAAGACTCTCTGGATGACCCAAAAGAGCTCTACCTTGATCACAACCCATTGGTCTATTGGTGTGGAAAGATGTACCAATGTCCAGAACTCAGAAGACTATCAATAAAACATCTGTCTTGTCCATTAATGGGTGTGTTTAATGAGCATGTGCAGTTGGAGCATTTGTCACAGTCTGAAGAACCAGTTTCTCATCTCAAATTATGGAGAGATTAATCACAATTAAAATTAACCAACCCGTCATACTACAAGTATCTATTTTTCATGAAACTGCACAGGAGGAGATTGCTCAGACTCAAATGCATTAGCTGACCAGCTTCTGGGTAAACCCCCTGATTTTGTTGATGAAATCTACTTCCCTGACTGAGTAGGACTCAATGGAACTTTCACATTATTGTCAAACTGCTTTGCAAAAAAACTAATTACATGTTTAGTATCTGTTGGACCAGTGTGGGCACAGTAGAAGCCTCCTCATTCACTTAAAGGACATGAATACAATGCCCCATCCCTATCCTTCTTTTTTAAATTCCCTAGCAGGGCTGCCCCAGTAAAGATCATTAATTCATAAGACTGAAATTCTTTGTTTCTTCCATGGGAAAAGAGAAGATTCAATAGACAGATGAGTACCACAATTCTTGGAACAGGTAACTATTACACCAATGAGTGATATAAATTGAGTGAGTGTGAGTGATCGGGATTCATGTAGTAGCATTGACGGAGTCCCTAAATCAAGAGACACAGGTCTATTTCAACATAATATTGGTAGTGCTAGTGGAAGATGGTTTGGGATGTCTATAAATTGTTTTTGAGGGGGAGTATAATAAAGGCAGCACATGTAAAGTGTCTACAATCGAAGGAGAAGGTGGAAGACCTGATTGGCAAAACCGCTCAAAAAGAAAGGGAGATCCAGACCTCAGTGCTGCAGAGGACCGGGCATATTTTAAACCAAATAGTGAGTTAGAAAGCCTGCAGGAAAAGTTCAGGACCATCCTTGAGCAAAGGTTATGTGATAAATGAGGCACCATTAGGCTGCAACACTTTGAATATGGGGAAAAAAGTAATGCACTGCTTGCATGAGAGACAAAAACTGAGTTGGTAAGAAACTGAATTGACACATTGGTGGAAGCAGGATGTGGCAGGGTACTGAAGTAGGCAAAAGACTTTGAGAGCAGAATTGTTAAGTTGTCGAAGTGCAGTGAACCATGAAGGTTTAGACCCAGATCCCCAGGTCATCAAAATTAGTTAATAAAGCAAACACAAGGAGATGATCGCCTGAGCACTGAAACTTTTCAGACACTCACTCCCAGTCAGTCACAGATCTGGGTTGAATCAATCATCGTTCTTTAGCTCACTTTGCTACTCCAGTTCAAACCCAGTCATATGCAACTCAGTCTTGCACTGTGCCTCATGGGAATAGTCCAGCCCGAACTGCCAAACCAGGTCTTCGTGAATTGGAAACAAGCATACTGGGACAGTTTTTGGGGTAACACCCCTCATCAGCCAGGCTAGCTTCAATCCACTGGAAAATGAGCAATGGACCCATGTCTGGGCATACCCTGCCAACTTAAAGTGAACAAAGCAAACACAAGGAAATGATGGACGAGCGCTGAAACTTTTCAAACATTCACCCTCAGTCACAGATCTGTGTTGAATCCATCATCATCCTTTAACTCACTTCTCCACCCCAGTTCAAAAATGGTTGTCAAATACAGCCTTACCTATTTTATCCCAGGAGCACAATATCTTGAAGATGAGGTCAGTGTACAGGAAATCAGAAACCAGGTGGCTAACATGAAGATTGGGAGAGCAGCAGGCCCTGATGGGAAGTACACAGAGCCCTATAAATGATCAAAAGAGAATCAGATCCCCATCTGGAAACCCCTGTTTAATGAGATCTACTTAGAGAACAAAGAGGTCCGTCCATCTTGTTATGAGGCAACAGTGGTCTTGCTACTGAAACCAGGCAAGTAGCCCAAAAAGTCAATAGACCAATTTTGTTAATAAACTGCAGTTATAAAATCTTTGCAGGCATTGTTGCCAAAAGGCTGTCAAAGATTATTCATAGAATTATTAACATCAATCAGAAAGACTTTCGCCCAGGCAGACACCATAATGAGTTAACCAACCGACTCATATGCACAAGTAACTTAGCAGCATCCATTAATGTTTCATCTTCCATTAATAATAGCAACAGTAGATGCAGCAAAAGCTTTTGATAGAGTTAATTGGACATGGAGGTACTGGAGGGGTTTGGCATAACCTCCAATCAAGTAAAAACCATACAAACACTACGTAGAGCACCAACAGCCAAGGCATTGGGTAACAGAGAGATTACACACTAATTCTCATTCATGAGAGGCACTAGGCAAGGGCGCCCATTGTCACCACTACCTTTTAACCTCTATATGGAGCCATTTGCACAGACGCTCAGTCTAGATCAATCCATGCTCCCTTTTAAGTATCAAAGCTTTTCCATAAAGGTTGCTCTATATGTGGACGGTTTCATCTTATATACCTCGAACCCAGAGCACTCAATCCCTAAACTTGTACAACATGCCGAAAAGTTTGATGAAATATCTGGATATCTAATTAGTAAAAAGAAAACAGAGGTTGTATCTTGGCCAACAGTAAATCAGGAATTCCAGCATAAGGATCAGATCAGATCAGGTATTTAGGGTTTCGAATCATATGCAGCTTGGAGGAGCTTCCCAGGAAAAATCTAGCCAAAGTTAGCAAGGTAATAGATAGGATGCTGAGTAAATGGGAATCCTTGCTGTTGGTATTTACGGAAGGGTGAACATTATAAAGGTGCCGATTTCCCCCAAAGTGGCCTTTTTGTTTGACACAATACCTCTGTCATTTCCAACTAAGCGAATTAGTAAACTACAAAGCAGGATATCTATGTACACATGGGCTTCTAAAGGTGCTAGGATAATCAGAAAAAGCTACGAAGATGTCCAAAAAAGGGGGGTTGGCCCCGCTGGATTTAAAAAAATATTGTTATGCTTTCCAAAACAAAAACTTTTGCCTCCTAGCGGGGACCCCAGAAGCCACTTCTCTTGGAAATATGAATACTGCCATGTTAACAGAACTAGGTACAGAGATGTACCTGTACAAGTTTGGAAACCCCAAATTATTTAAAAGAGTCTGGCTGAAGGTTCCTCAGTTAGCCCTAAAAACTTGGGTCTCAGCCAGGAGAACAATGAGGATTCAATGCTATTCAGACCTGTTGACTATCTGGGATTCCCCTGTAATTCCCATTTGGTTAAAAGATAGTCTTAGCCGCTAAATGCGAAGGACCAATTTCAACAACTGGGGAGACTTCAGAGACGGTGAAGCCTTGATCACCTGTCAAGGGGAAACAACCGTTACAACGCAACTATTACAACGCACACCGTTATAACGCACACCATTACAACGCAGGATCCTTTACAACGCATGCCTTTACAACGCATGATATTACATAGCAGATGCTATTACAAGGCATGCCTTTACAACGTAAGTATAGGTAAGTATATCATTTTATTTAACCTTTTTTTAATTTCAAAAATATTAAAAATAATTAACATAAATTATTAAAGTAATTTTATATATATAGTTTGGGTTTTGGGGTACTGGGGTATTTTTAGGGTTCAGGGTTGGGTTTGGGTTTTGGGGTACTGGGGTATTTTTAGTGTTCAGGGTTGGGTTTGGGTTTTGGGGTACAGGGGTATTTTTAGGGTTCAGGGCTGCGTTTGGGTTATGGGGTACAGGTGTATTTTTAGGTTTCAGGGTTGGGTTTGGGTTTTGGGGTACAGGGGTATTTTTAGGTTTCAGGGTTGGGTTTGGGTTTTGGAGTACAGGGGGATTTTTAGGTTTCAGGGTTGGGTTTGGGTTTAGGGGTACAGGGGTATTTTTAGGTTTCAGGGTTGGGTTTGAGTTTTGGGGTACAGGGGTATTTTCAGGTTTCAGGGTTGGGTTTGGGTTTTGGGGTACAGGGGTATTTTTAGGGTTCAGGGTTGGGTTTGGGTTTTGGGGTACAGGGGTATTTTTAGGTTTCAGGGCTGGGTTTGCGTTTTGGGGTACAGGGGTATTTTTAGATTTCAGGGTTGGGTTTGGGTTTTGGGGTACAGGGGTATTTTTAGGTTTCAGGGTTGGGTTTGGGTTTTGGGGTACAGGGGTATTTTTAGGTTTCAGGGTTGGGTTTGGGTTTTGGGGTACAGGGGTATTTTTAGGTTTCAGGGTTGGGTTTGGGTTTTGGGGTACAGGGGTATTTTTAGGTTTCAGGGCTGGGTTTGGGTTTTGGGGTACAGGGGTATTTTTAGGTTTCAGGGTTGGGTTTGGGTTTTGGGGTACAGGGGTATTTTAGGTTTCAGGGTTGGGTTTGGGTTTTTTGGGTACAGGGGTATTTTTAGGTTTCAGGGTTGGGTTTGGGTTTTGGGGTACAGGGGTATTTTTTGGGTTCAGGGTTGGGTTTGGATTTTGGGGTACAGGGTTATTTTTAGGAACTGGGGTATTTTTAGGGTTCAGTTTTAAAATAAATAATTTAAATTAATTAAAAAAAAATAATTTTAATAATTGTATTATTTATTAATAGTTCTTTATTAATAATAGTTATATATATATATATATATATATATATATATATATATATATATATATATATATATATATATATATATATATATATATATATATATATATATGTACAAAATAATTATTTAAAAATAATTTAATTTATTAAATAATTAAATTTTAATTAATTACATTTTTTAATAAAATAATATACTTACCTATACTTACGTTGTAATGGCATGCGTTGTAATAGCATCTGCTATGTAATGTCATGTGTTGTAAAGGCATTCGTTGTAAATGCATCTGCGTTGTAAAAAATGTATTGTAACGGTGTGCGTTGTAAAAGTTTGCGATGTAACGTCATACATCCCCTGTCAAGAGCTCTTGGCATGAACAGCAAGGGAAGTCTTGAAATACAAATACTTTCAGTCATGTTCATGGTGGGCAGGACAGGGAATGGCAAAAGGCTGAACTGGGAACACAAAGTCATTCTAGGGGAGAGTAGGAGCATAACAAAACAAGTATCTCTGTGGTAATGGGATATGGTGTTAGCAGAAGAGCATGGAACTTTTCCAAATCTGGAAGAAGGACTTGCCGGAGCATGCATGTCAGCACTTATAGCAAGTATCTTTTAACTACCTTTATAAATATGTCAAACCTTCAGTGTTAAAACAAAGATTTCTATTGTGACAGCACCCTTTGTTGCATAGCATGAAAAGGCTTGGCTTCTGATGTTGCCCTTCTTGTGCTTAATTGTCTCTAATATGGAAATGCAGCTAATGTGTGGTTTGTGCAATTTGAATTTTAAACCTAGATACAATAAGGTGCCAAGTTGCCTTCCTTGTAGAATATTAAGCAGGCCTTGAAACTGATGCTGGCCTGTAGAGAAAACCAGCTCTCAGGTTATCAGAGTGATCCTGGCAAACTTCTGAAGATATTTCATAGAGAGAACTCAGCTCAGGGAACACTCCACTGGTCAGAGTATTGGATCCTTTAGAAAACAGCTAAGAGAATTGTCTCCATCAAGGTGGATCACCATTTGGACAGGAGGCTATCCAGAAAGCAAACATACATAGGGCACACACAAAAACTGCATTTTGTAATATGTTTAGTAGTACTGCTGTAGCACTACTAATGTACTACAAAATGCTATTTATGGACCTAAGTGCAAAGGTCAACTTCTCCCCGTACTTATTTAGTTTGTGTGTAGATCTCTGTCTCGACTGGGGAGATCTCCTCATGTGTAGGTATGTTTTTTAGTAGTACATTTCAGAGAGACGGAGGGGAAAAGCTTTAAAATGGGGAATACTTATGACTACATGGAGGTGTTTTGAGAGGAGTAAGTAGGAGTTAAAGAAGGGCAAAGTAGGACTTGGGGGGGACAAGCACACACTGATATCCACACCCCCAAAAGAATAAGAACATTACTGCTCACAAACTTTACTTTTAAAATTGCTAAAGCTAAAGATACCCCAAACAATAATAAATGTACTCCAGCTCAGACCTAGGGTAAGTCCAGCACCACACATGGCCAAGCAATGGTATTGTAGCACTCTCCCATAGATAAAAATGGAGGTAGGGAAATAAAATGGACATATGTGGAAAATAATGGTAAAAATGATTCATTTATTTGAACTGTTTAAAAATTTATATAAATGAATTTTATTTTATTATTATAAATATAAAATATAAGTAAATCTTAGCATTTAAAAAAACATTGTATTACTTGTATTCATTAAAAATACATGTACAGTTATTCTAATGAATAATTGAATTCATTGAAGTTAATTATATACAGAACATCTGTTACCTTTTAATGCATAATGTATTTATTTATTTAAAAAGTTTTGTATAGCGCGAACAAGACCCTTGGGTATCAGAGCGCTTTACGATGCGTGAGGTACATTAGATACAATCAAGCATATTCCAACAAATACAGTTTTCTACAAAAGAACTATGTCTGGTTAAGTAACGTCACCAAGTACAGCTCAGTAGAACAGAATACACAGTTACCATGGTCTAACGTGGAGCTTCAAAATGAAATGACTCGTCTATGGAAGGTATTTGATCATTAGAAAAGTTTTTAATTCCATCTTGAATGATTCTGTGAGTGTTATTTTTGCTAATGATTGGTGGGAGAGAGTTCCAGATTCTGGGTGCTGCTCCTGAGAAAGCTCTATCATAGGTTTTCTTCTTCCGGAAAATGGGTGGTTTCAGTACTAACTCCTTGGCACTCCTCGCTGCTCTGCTTCCTCCCGATAGTTCAATTTTCTCGGCGAGTCAGCTAGGTGTCCTGTAGTGAAGTGCTTTGTCGGTGATATATGCCATTTTTAGTTGAATTCTGGCTTCGTACGGTAACCAGTCTAATGCTTTCAAATGTGTGGAGAGATATGGTCGAACTTTCTCGACCCGGTGATCATTCTTGCTGCTGCATTGAGGCATGCTTTTAGTGGAGCTGTGGAGATTTTGGGTAAGCCGGCTAAAGTTGTGCAGCCATATTCAATCCTCGAGATTACCAAGGATTGGATTGCTAGTTTAAGATCCGCCTGAGAGATGTAAGATTTCATTTTTCTGATGTAGTTCAAATGGTAGCAGGCACTTTTTGCCATTGCTTTGATGTGAGTTTTCATGTCACGGTTCTCATCGAGTGTGATTCCAAGCGAATTCACCGACTCAACTAGCGTAGGGGTGCAGTTGAGCGCCGTGATCCTTTTTGACCATTCCTTAGACTCTGTGCAGTTCTTTAGCGGTGAGATTAGTAGGAATTCTGTTTTATGGGTGTTTAGCTTCAGATGATTGCTTGTTAACCATTGTAATGTTGATTGTAAAGCCTTGTCATTCTCTTGATGTCTTCCAGAGATGCGATTTTAATGTATAGCTGTGTGTCATCCGCGTACATATGAAAGGCTATTTTTGAATTTCGAAGAATTTCCGTGAGCGGTTCAACATACAGGCTAAATATTGAAGGAGATAATGTAGATCCTTGTGGAACTCCAATCGAGTTAGGACATGAGGTCGATATTTTTTGGTTGATCAGGAATCTTTGCGTTCTATTTTTGAGGAAGGAGTCGAAACAATTCAAGACAGTGCCCGATATTCCCATCCTGTCCAGGAGTCTGATTAGCAATTTTTCATAGTTTACCGTGTTAAATGCAGAGGACAGGTCTAGGAGGATGAGTAGACATGATCTTTTTTGGTCTAGGGCCTGTAGAGCATCGTCGACTATATGTAGGATTGCTGTTTCCATGCTGTGTCCTGTTCTGAAACCCGATTGGCATTCATCCTATAGGGAGAAATTGTCTATGTGTTCGCTAAGTTGTTTTTGTACACATTTCTCTATTAGCTTGGCAAGAATAGGGATGTGGTCACTGGACGAAAGTTATTCGGATCAACTGGGTTCGCAGTCGGTTTTTTGATAATGGGGACTACTTGTCCGGTTTTTAGACATTCCGGAAGAATCCCTTGTGAGAGAGAGGCGTTAATAATTTTTGTCCATATAGGACTCAAGATGTGGCTGATTTCATTCGTGAATTTTGAGGGGAGCGGGTCATTATAATAGTTGTTATGTTTGATGTCTACTAGCATTTTGGTGATGTTAGTCTGGTCCAACAACTTGAATGTATCCCATTGGGCCTTATTTTTCGTCTTGACCTCTTTAATTATTGCGTTGGTAGAGTTGGTGATGTTCGTTCTGGGTCTTTGTGTCCGCTGCTCTCCTAAGCTCTTTTTCCAACGAATTGGCTTTGTTGGTGAAGCAATTTGAGAATTAATCGCAGCTTAGTTGTGTTTTTGTGATTTCTTCTGAAGATTTGGCAAATTTGTTGGATTGTTGTTTTAAAATTTCAAAAAGTTTCCGTCGTCTGTTTTTGGCGAGATCTAGTTCTGCTCTTATAAATTCTTTTTTGGTGTTGAGGATCTTCTTATTGTATTCTTTTCTGTTTTTTCTGAGAGTTTTCAGTTCGGGAGAGGATGGGTGTTGTCTCCATTTTCTCTCTGCTTGTCTCAATTTCCTTCTTTCCTCATTCAGTGTATCGTTAAACCATCGGTTTTTGTCCTTCTCTGTGATTTTTTTCAGTTTTAGGGGCATAGTGGAATTCACTATATCCTTTATTGAATTAGTGTAGTGGTCTGTTAGGTCATTCACATTCTCCAAGTTGTTAGGTGGGTACAGGTCCTTCTCGCATCTATCAATTAGGAGTTCCAAGTTCGTTTCTCTTGTGTCTCGTATCCATTTTTTTATTTTGTTTGGTTGTGACTGTTTATTCTTTTTCCATGTAGGAATCAGGAAGGTTATGGCATGGTGATCCGACCAGTCGCAAGGTTCAATTGATAGGATTGACGTATTCTCTTTTTTTGAGATTATCCAATCCAACGTAGCTCTTTTCGAATGAGTTGGCAGTCTGCATGCTTGCAATAGGTTTAGCTCCGTTAAGAACTCTTTAAGAATGTCGACCTGTTTGTCATTGTTGTTATTCCAATGCAGATTAAAATCTCCTGAAAATATATTATTTGTGTCGTTGTTAGAGTTTGACGTAATGATCTCCATTAGTTGTTCAATAAAAGAGATATTGTTACGTGGTGGGTGATAAATTGCATGTAAGTTGCAACTTTGGTTGTTTGCCGATCTTATATTAAGACCTAAGTATTCACAGGATTTGAGTGGTTCCGATTGGAGCGGTGTATGCAGGCTAAGCCGCCTCCTGTTTTTTTAGGTCTATCCAGTCTTACAATGTTATATGAAGGGGGCACTAGTAAGTCCATGACCGGAGATGATGATTCCGGTAGCCATGTTTCCGTGAGGATTGATAAATCAATTTCCTTGTTAATGATGATGTCCGCTATGTCTGATGCATGTTTAGTAGCAGATCTACAGTTGATCAGAAGACCTTTTATTGAATTTCCAATGTTGTTTAAGTTTAGGTTTTGCGGTTCGGTGTTTATATGTATTTGTTGTAGGTTGTTAAAGTTGGGTTTCCTATCATTCTGTCTTGATGTTCTATTGGTATTGATCTGTACTGTTTTGATTACCTCCCCTATCCTGCTTTCCATTTCCTCATACTCCCGAAGTAATGAAAGGGTTTCTTCTTCAGTTAAGTAATTGTGTTTCCTGTCAGGTCGATTACGCCTATTTGATAATGGCATCGCAGTCACCTTATTCTTTCTTTGTGTGTTAATCATTAAAGCTATGATGTGCTCAATTTTCTTGTGGGTGCTGTCTAAAGCTTCATGTAATTTTTCCATCTCATGCAAAGATCTTGTCGTGACTTGTGCCATTTTGTCCATTTTTGTTTGAAGTTCTTTGATATCTCTCAGGGTCTGGGGTGGTGTGTTGAGTTCGTTCCCCTGTTTTTTTCCAGATTGATATTTTGTTTTCCTCTTTTTTGGTTCTGATCTCTTCATCTGGGTCTTCTTCTTTTTGACATTGGCTCGGTTGGCTGTTTCTCTTTTATTTGTGTTGTTGGATGCGCTGTCCAAGATTTGTGCAGTTAATAACCAGCATTTCTTGTCGTTCTCGAATACCTTTGAGCTGGAGTAGACTGGGGTACAGCTGGAGAGGAGTCTTCTATGCCTTTCATTTCGCTGTCTTCAGCGTTCATCCTTATCGTTGGAGCGTCCCTTTGATTTAGGCGTGGTGATGTTTCCTCTATTTGATTTCCTATGATGTTTCCTGTTACGTTTTCCTTCCGAAGTGTAGATATTTCTGGTCTGTTCCTGACCTCTTCGAATGACAAGTTTCCAAATTCGCAAGATCCTACTACTTGTGCGGGCAGGTGTGGCTCTTGAGGTTCGCTAACTGTTGTGATGACTGTGTTATTAATTACCCCGTGGTCAGTAGTGATAACTAATTGATTCAGGTGTTGTCCCTGACTTGAGTTCTCTGTTTGTCTTTTTAACGTTGGGAATATGTTACCAAATTCTTCTAGTTCGATGTTAGAGGCTTGAATCAGAACTATTCCGGTCTTGTATAACGTTATGCAGAGGTCTGCTCTGCATCTCGGTGATGAGTTGGTCACAATTTTTATGCCATGAGGTATTTTGTTGATTGCTTTTATGTTGAGTGTATTAACAATGGCAACGCGCCATTTAGCCGTTCTTCTTGTAAAGAATATCATGTCATTAATGATAATGCCTTTAACTGTGTTCACTGTGTTATTAGTAGGGTCAGATATCAGTATGTCAGGGTTTTTCCTCAGATGGTAATGCTTGAATTTTTTAGATGCATTCTTGGTCATATTGGTCAAATGTCATTGTGCCAAAGCATTTTTTAATTTGTACTACTTTTAACTTTAATATATTTCCCGATGCTTTACCAGAAGGAGATCTCAAACCCAATTGCAGAGGTCTCTGTCAAGTGTGCAGACTGTATAATACAGTAGTGAAGTCTCTACTAGTATTAAAACTATGGTCCTGATTCTGATGTGGTTGGGAAGACCTCCTAACGGCATTTGCTCCGTACAAATTGGATCGGGAATGTGCCTTTCCAACTGACTCGGAAAGGTTTCCAACTGACTGATTATGATGCGAGTTAGGAATTAGGAATATCCCAATCCAAACCCGACGGCATGTGGAATGACCAAATCTTATGGAGCAGAATTGTACGTCTCCGTGGGCCGCGTTTCAAAATGACTGAATACGATGTTGGATTTGGACAGCCTTTCTGAATCGTGCCGCCCGACTCGACTTAGCAGTCGGAATCAAACTTTGGGGGCCAGTAATGGCCCCCCTGAACCTGGAGCCTTCCCAATCGGGCCCGTGGGGGTACCCATGGGTCTTCTCTTCCCAGCCATGCACAGTGTGGCAGGCACCAGGGGGTGCCTGGCACAGGGTGCCCGATTTTCGCCAGACACCCCTATCTTCAATGAGAGCCTATGCATTCGGTCGAAACAAAGGCTCCCATTGAAGTCAATTGGAGTCAAACCAAATTGTATCTGGAAGCATCCGGATCTATCGTACTCGGTCGGTTGGACTCTTCCGATCTGATTCAGTAGGAAATCATTCCTAAACCCATTCGGTTGGGAAGCTTTCTAAATCGCATCAGAATCGGGCCCTAAGGTGGGTATATGACGCTTTTACTGACTCTACCCCGTTTCAAGGGATGAGGATATGTAAGCCTATACTTTTGAGTAACTTTACATTATCAAACAGGGAATATCCAAAACTTATAAAGTTATTTAAAAGTCTAAGACTACATTTACATGTGTAGATTTACTCATTTGTAGGTTTACTTTTCTGAATAACTCCTATAGTATTCTGGATCCTGTGCAGTGGGGAGTCGAAGACACATAGGTAGTGTTTTTGAAGGACGTTAGTTTTGAGCACTTCTGAAAGCTAGTTTGTGACATCATTCTCAATAATTTTTCCCAAGCTGGATTACACTTTAGAAAAGATTGGGGCATTTGAGTATGTAAAATATGTTGATCAATATCTCATCTTTCATTAAATATTTCCTAACTCCGTTTTCAAGTGCTATCAATGGTCTATTTAGATATTTGTTTTTTACATAATACTAAACATGTTGGTCCAGATTTACCAAACTGTCATGCAGTGCAGGGCATCAAACATAGTGAGCGACCCCTGACCTTCCAGGTGGGTCGCTCCCCCTCCATGCAGCTCCGACTTTGTGCTCCTGCTGCCGCTGCCACTGCCGCTGGTAAGTGTCCTCCATCCCTTTTGCTTCTGTGCCACTGTCTCCGCCTCTTGTGCCTCGTTTTCTGCTCTGTGCCACTCGTTACCCCCCTTGTGCCCCATTTTGCCTTCTGTACCCCTGTTTCCCCCTCTTTGTGCCTCGTTTTCTGCTCTGTGCCACTCGTTTGCCCCTCTTGTGCCTCATTTTGCCTTCTGTACCACTGTTTCCCCCTCTAAGTGCCTCGTTTTCTGCTCTGTGCCACTCGTTTCCCTCCCTTGTGCCCCATTTTGCTTTCTGTACCACTGTTTCCCCGCCGCTGAGCCCCCTGCGGTCAGCCCCCTGCCCACTCGCTGCTCCCACCTCCCAGCTGCTCCTCCCTCCCACCTCCCCATATATGCCGGATGCTGCACATCCACGCAGCGGATGCACGCAGCAGGCGCACCTAAGGCAAGCCCGTCTGCGCCTGTCCGCGCCAGGACCGCGCCCAGGGCAAGAACCCCTGGACCCCGTGAACGCCACAACACCAGACTCCACTATGATGCCAGCACCCTCCATGCACTCAACGCCGGCCGAAACCACACCTGCTTCCAGGCCGCCCCGAAACGGACCCACGGACCCTTCTCCTGCCACACCTGCAGTTTCACCTGCGACAGAGCCACCAAACCTTCAAGGACTGGACCCAACCACCTCTGCTGCATACTCCTCAACGTCCGCTCTGCACGCAAACACACCGTCGAGCTCTGGGATCTGCTCAACACCTCTGCCCCAGACGTGGCCTTCCTGACTGAGACCTGGTGGAACGACTCCTCAGCGCCCGACATCGCCATAGCCATCCCGGACGGCTACAAGATCACCCACAGGGATCACGCCAATGGAAACGGAGGAGGAAAAGCCATCGTCCACAAGTCCACCCTCAAGGTCTCCACCCACACAGATGACACCCTGAACACTGCCGAACACCTCCACTTCCGGATCCACACCGACCCCAACACCACCCTCAGAGGAACACTAATCTACAGACCCCCCTGACCCTGAGCTCAGTTCAGCGACTCCATCGCCGACCTCGCCAGCACCCACCCACTCGCCTCCATGGACTAGATCCTCTTCGGGGACCTGAACTTCCACCTCAAGAAGAACAACAACCCCAACTCCGCCACCCTGATCGACAACCTCACCAACCTTGGCCTCAGACAACTCGTCACCTTACCCACCCACGCCGCCGGCCACAAGCTGAACCCCGTCTTCTCCACAGGCACCCATGTCGCCTTCGATCATACCACTGAACTTCACTGAACCGACCACCGCTGCATCCATTTCACCTTCAAGAACCCAACCACGCACCACCGCACCCAACAGCTGCCTCGCTGCTGCTGGAGCAAAGTCACCAAAGACCAGCTGATCACCACCCTCGCCCAGAACCCACCCGCCAACCCCACCAACCCAGATGCCGCAGCCTGCAACGTCAGAAAGTGGATCGACGACTGCGCCAACACCCTCGCCCCGCTCAAGAAACCCTCCAACAGCCATGCCAGCAAGAGAGCCACCTGGTTTACCAACGAGCTCCAGAAGTCCAAATGTGCATATGGCTCCACAAACTCACACCGGACAACCAGGCAGCCCACAAAGACGCCACCCACAGACATCACCACCTCATCAGATTAGCCAAGAGATCCTCCTTCAAAGACCGCTTGGATAACAACGCACACAACAGCAAGGAGCTCTTCAGCATCGTAAAGGAACTCTTCAACCCCAGCGCCAACGACATCCCGCCCTCACAAGAACTGTGGGACTCACTAGCCATCTTCTTCCACCGCAAGATCGCAGACATCCACAACAGCTTCTACACCACGACCACCTGGCTACGCCAGACTCCACCTCCCCTGTAAACACTACAAGTGCCAACTGCCTGATCTCCTGGTCCAACGTCAACGACGACGAGACATGCAAGGTCATGAACTCCATCCACTCAGGATCTCTGTCAGACCTGTGCCCACACCACGTATTCAACAAAGCAGACGCAGCCATCGCACCCCAACTACGGAAGGTCATCAACATCTCCTTTAAAACAGCGACATTCCCGGAAAGCTGGAAGCACGCCGAAATCAACGCCCTCCTCAAGAAGCCCAAGGCGGACCCCAAGGACCTCAAGAACTTCCAGCCCATCCCCATGCTCCCGTTCCTGGCATAGGTCATCAAGAAAATCGTCAACATGCAATTGGTCCGCCACCTGGAAGACAACAACATCTTGGGCTCGTCCCAGTCCGGATTCAGACGAAACCACAGCACCGAGACAGGCCTCATCGCCGCCACAGACGACATCAGGCGCCAACTAGACAACAGCGAAACATCAGCCCTCATCCTCCTGGACCTGTCAGCCACCTTCGACACGGTCTGCCATCGCACTCTAAAGACACGCCTCCTAGAAGCCGGAATCCAAGAGAAGGCCCTTGACTGGACCACGTCCTTCCTCTCCGGCAGAACCCAGAGCATCTGCCTCCCACCCTTCCGATCCGAAGCCACCAACATCAACTGCGGCATCCCCCAGGGCTCATCTCTCAGCACGACGCTGTTCAACGCCTACATAGCCCCCTCGCACAAGTGGCCCGGAATCACAACCTCAACATAATCTCCTACCCCGACGACACCCAGCTCTTCCTCTCTCTCACCAAGGACACACACCGCCAAAACCAGCCTCCATGAGGGAATGAAGGCCGTCGCCGACTGGATGAGGAGCAGCCGTCTGAAGCTGAACTCAGACAAGACAGAGGTCCTCAACCTCGGACTCACCTCCTCAGCCTGGGATGACTCCTGGTGGCCGACCACACTGGGAACAGTACCAACACCCACTGACGATGCACGCAATTTAGGATTCATCCTCGACTCCTCCCTCTCCATATCTAAGCAGGTCAACGCCGTCTCCTCCTCCTGCTACAACACCCTCGACATGCTCTGCAGGATCTACAAGTGGATCCCGACCGAAACAAGAAGAACGGTGACACAGGCCCTCGTCAGAACAAGACTGGACTACGGCAACGCACTCTACACAGGAATCCCAGTCAAATACCTACGACGACTACAATGCATCCAAAACCCCTCCGCCCGACCAATCGTCAACGTCCCCCGCTGCAGCCACATCACCCCCCACCTGAGAGACCTACACTGTCTCCCCGTCGACAAGAGGATCACCTTCAAGCTCCTCACCCACGCACACAAAGCACTCCACAACGCTGGACCAGCCTACCTGAACAGCAGACTCAGCTTCTACACCCTCACCCGCCAGGTCCGCTCCGCCAGCCTCGCCCTCGCCCTCGCCGCTGTCCCCCGCTTCCAACGAACGACCTCCAGCGGCAGATCCTTCTCCTACCTCGCCGCCAAGACCTGGAACACCCTCCCTACCCACATACGGCAGACCCAAGACCTACTCGCCTTCAGAAGACTCCTCAAGACCTGGCTCTTCGAGCAGTAGCAGCACCCCCCCTCCCTATAGCGCCTTGAGACCCTCACGGGTAAGTAGAGCGCTTTACAAGTACTCTGATTCATTGATTGATAGTTGCACTGCATTATGTGACAGGGAGAGAGCAGGAAAGAGCCATGTCTATAATTGATATGGCACTATCCTGCTCTCTTCCTAGTGCTCCCACACAATCATGCTGTTGAGTGCCACACACACCTCTACACATTAGAGCAGACATTTCTGCAGGAATCTAGTACAGGTTTTATCCTTGAAGGTCACCCTTTCAATACCAAATACTATTTTATTTTATTTGAAAAGTTTTATATAGCGTAGCTAGACCCGGAGATATCAGAGCGCTTTATATGAGGATCAGCAAGTTACAGGATACATAGTTACATCAGTTTGAATCAAAGAATCACAGAGGGAGGGGGAGGGAAGGAGACACGAATG
Organism: Lissotriton vulgaris; assembly: GCF_964263255.1. Classification (NCBI taxonomy): domain Eukaryota; kingdom Metazoa; phylum Chordata; class Amphibia; order Caudata; family Salamandridae; genus Lissotriton; species Lissotriton vulgaris. The sequence continues at coordinate 1,572,380,941 of NC_141691.1, forward strand.
GGGAGACGAGGCAATGTCAGATGACCGGCTGGGTAGGTGACGGCCAATGGGCCAGACTCCTCTATAGCTGTGTAGGAGAGCTCCACGGGCATCAGCCAAGGTTGCTCGGTCTCCGCGGTAGGTAAGAACAGTTTTGGTATCTGCCCAGGGGGCATCGTCATAGTTCAATCAAAGGGGAGGGAAAGAGACATAGATGGGGAGACAAGGAAAAAACAATGTCAGATGGCTGGCTGGGTAGGTGACGGCCAAGAAGCCAGACTTCTCTATAGCTGCAATGCACATCTCCACCAGGAATCGGCCAAATATGCTCAGGCTCCATGGTAGGTACAAACAGCGAGTTACGGGTTACATAGTTACATCAGTTTGAATCAAAGAATCACAAAGGGAGGAGCTAAGACTAGCATTAAAACAATGCCGACTTAGGTATGTGCTGTACAGTGCAGCAAACATGCAAAGTGGGACAAAAGGAGAAATAAAACCATTTCCCCTTTCAAATGGCATTATTTTTTCCACAAAACCCAAGGTTTGATGTATGGGAACATCCCCGTACCGGTACCAACCATGCAATAATCCCCGATGTAGAGTAACACAAAGCAGCTCTTTGCGCTGCTTTACTTTACTTTCACTGACCTTTTCTATGCAAAACAAATTGTTTGCTGCAAAGTAAATCCAACAAAAAACCCATTTTGCACAGGTTTGCATCACTTTTGTGATGTAAACATAGCGTAAAAGGTTTATACCTGTCCCATTCTCTTCAAGCAATGTCTGCCATTACACCTTATTCCGGCAAATCTAAACAGCCTGTAACTATTATATTTTCTTAATGGCATAATTCAAAGATGTTTATTTCTGAAACTCCTATCCAGGATGAAAGTGTGATAATCTTCAGAATGGCTTGCCTAATTACCGTAATACAGGGCAAGCTGCTTGCTTTAATGTTTCTTTCTGGAAGCACAACGGTACTTCATTATTTGAATTAGTGTGTAGGATAGGGATTGAGGCCGGTGGGCATTAGGTATGGATTTAGATGTCCTCAATGATTCAGAATCCAGCTCACTCACATCTCGGTTAATTGCAGTCATAAAAGGAACACTTTTTAAAAGAACAAAATGTCAAACTGAAGTTCTGATGTTTTTTGTTAATGAAAAACACTGCTAATGTTTTCATAAACTAGGGACTGTAGAAAATGGCCATGTCTCTTAAACAAAGCTTCCTTTTGAAGCAAAAGGAAGTAATAAAGGTCATTTTAAATAGAATAAATCACTTTCACCGTTTTGAAAATTAGCGTTGCAGCCCAGCTGATCCAAAATAAAATGTAGTTGCACTGATGAATCTCCTTCTACCCTTCCAGTGCCATTGGAAATTAAGAATATTTGTTGGTTTTCTAAGCAGCTGAACCTGGGTGCATATTGCGATACCAAAGGGGATGATGGACGGAGCGTTTGAGCAAATCAAACATTCACCCCCAGTCAACTGATCTGGGTTTAATCCATCACCATTCTTTAGCTCACTCCACCACCCCAGTTCTGATATGGCCATATGCAAATCAGTCTGACCCTGTGTCTCATGGGAACAGTCCAGCCTGAAATGCCAAGCCATGTCTTCCCTGGACTGAAAACAAGCATCCTTGGACCAGTTTCAGATTCATAATCCTCATCAGCCAGTCTATCTTGAATTCAGTGGCAGAGTGAGCAAGGGACCCACGTCTGGGCATATCCTGCCAACTTAGAGCGAACAAAGCAAAACCAAAAGGTGATGATGGCGGAGCGTTTGAGCAAATCAAACACTTACCCCCATTCTACTGATCTGGGTTTAATCCATCACCATTCTTAAGCTCACTCCACCACCCCAGTACAAACATGGCCATATGCAAATCAGTCTGACCCTGTGCTTCATGGGAACAGTCCAGCCTGAACTGCCAATCCATGTCTTCCCTTGACCGGAAACAAGCATCCTGGGACCGGTTTCGGATTCATAATCCTCATCAGCCAGGCTATCTTAAATCCACTGGTAGGGTGAGCAAGGGACTCACAACTGGGCATACCCTGACAACTTCGGGCGAACAAAGCGATACCAAAGGGGATGATGGACAGAGCCTTTAAGCAAATCAAACACTCACCCCTGGTCAACTGATCTGGGTTTAATCCATCACCATTCTTTACCTCACTCAACCACCCCAGTTCAGACATGGCCATATGCAAATCAGTCTGACCCTGTGCCTCATGGGAACAATCCAGCCTGAACTGTCAAGCCATGTCTTTCCTGGACCGGAAACAAGCATCCTGGGACCAGTTTCGGATTCATAATCCTCATCAGCCAGGCTATCTTGAATCCAGTGGTAGAGTGAGCATGGGACCCACGTTTGGGCATACCCTGCCAACTTAGGGTGAACAAAGCGATACCAAAGGGGATGATAGACGGAGCATTTGAGCAAATCAAACACTCACCCCCAGTCGACTGATCTGGGGTGCATATTGAGCACCCATTAATTAGCATTAATGTGATGAGTGCACACCATTGTGGTGTAATTTTGCCGAATTTTATGTAACACAGTACTGTGCAAAAAAACTGCTGCATTGCATTGATTGTAAGAATGTGGAAATACTGTGGTGCTCCAAATGTGCCTTAGGCAATGTGGAGATGAGGATATCGCCAACGCTGAGGCTGAAAAAACTGTACAGCGCACCGTTTGAGCACTTCTCAAATGAGCCATTGGTATTTTTGCCTACTGTCTACATGACTGTGGCGTTGTGTTCGATGTAGGTGTAAATCATTTTGTCTAGTGTTTGATATAATTTTCTCCAGTTTCAACTTTTGCCCGCTACAGTGACAACTCCTAAAACCTTTGAGTAGTACATCACCCATTCAGTTCTGACATTTGTGTTTGGGGTTCTAGGCAAAAAATAGCTCAATATTATGTAAACATTGGTAAAGACAATAGGCTGCCTTTTTCGTGGTGCATGCACACTGATACAATATTCAATTATACGCATGACCTGGCACAAATGGTTCTCGTGCACACTGATGCATATTCAGCTAGCATTCAGACAGCAATGATCATTAATGGTGTAATCCTTCAACTGCTCCAGGCATTTCCAAGCCTCAATGGCTCAAGGCCTTAGTGATCATTAATGTCCCCATGCAGTAATGAATTCCAATGGCTCCAGATAGTAATGAGCATCATTGGCAAAAGGCACTAAACACATTAGGTGCACTAGGCATTAATAAGCCTTCATTGATTCAGGCAAGGATGAACAAAACAGTCGAGAATTAACAGGCATCAATGACCCCTGCCAATAATGAATATTATTGATACTAGACATTATTGTACAGTAATGGTTCAAGGCAGTAGTGAACATGAGTAGCACCCTGCAAGTAATGAACCGTATTGCTTCAAGGTAATAATTATCATCAGTGGCCTGACACAGTAATGAAATGTAAATGACCCATGGATGGGTGGATGAATGGGGAATACTTTCAAAGATAGAAGGTGAGTCAAGAATAATAGTAATGGATAAATGATGTAGATGTGTGAGTGACTGGGAGGATGAATTAGTGAGTTGGTGAATGAGTATAGATGGAACGATAGGTGAATGAGTGAATCAATGAGTAAATGCATGCTTGGAATAGTGGTTGGATGGATAATTGGGTCAATATATAATCATTCTTCTGATTCTCTCCATCTGCCTCTACTTTAACCTTGGGTGGATAACTCCGCTCCGCCTGCAGGGTTTGCGGAGATTTGACTACTACGAGCTCCGTTGGGAACACGGAGGTAGACAGAACATCTACTCCGTGGCGGAGCGGAGTTAGCTGCTCCCTCCCCCCTCCCAAATTATTTAAAAATGATAACAGAAGGTACTTACTTGCACGCCAGCCACCTCCCATGCCTGGCCGCTCTCTTTCCTGCTCCTCTCACATCCTTCTTCATTGAAAAAATAAACTACGTTGTATGTCTTGCGCGTGCTCATGCGCACCCGCAAGACATACAATATAGTGTTCTGTTAATGAAAAAGGACATAAGAGGAAGCAGGAAAGAGAGCGGCCAAGCAGGGGAGGTGTCAGACACACAGATAAATTCCTTCTTTTGTAATTTTTAAAGAATTTGCGAGGGTGAGGGAGAGCAGTGAAGCGTAGCTCCACTGAGTTTTTTTCAAACTCAGTAGAGCTACGCATAGAGGCACTATGCCAGCTCCGTGTTTTGCACCCTCATTAAAGGGGTGATAATGATGGTGGGTGGGTCACCTCCGCCCGGTCGGTGGTGGCGATACGCCCGCCATCACAACCACATTTACCCCCTGCCATATTACCATGCAGGGGGGTACCGCAGCAGACAGAAAGTCTGTCAGCCACTTTGCCGCCAGCTGGCAATCGTCACGATTGACAGCCAGGCGGAACTCAGGCATTTTATGGTGCCATCCATATTATGATGCCTGGCGGTTGAGGCCCTTCCATGGCGGAAGGGCTGGTGGGAATTACTTTGGATGCCCATTGCAGGCCCCTGGGGAGTGGGGCTGCACTTGGGGGGTACCTATGGTACCCCCTACATTGCCATGCTCAAGGTAGCAGGCACCGCGCGGTGCCTGTCATGTTATGCATGGCAATGCACAACATGCCTCTTTGGGATTGCATCTGGTGCTGCTTACAACAGCACCCGCCACAAAGTTAAAGATGCGGGATGGTCCTAATTGGCTGTGCTGGACCATCGCATCCCTGGCGGTCGGTCCCAGCAATGCTAGGGTGCCGCCATCCTAATGGGGCCCTTAGTACCACATAATACATATTAAAATTAACACTATCACTCATTAATCCTAATTGTGTCTTCAGATTTAAACACATTCTCATCAATCTCAACTGTTCATTCAGATTTCTACCTTCATTCAGAAATCTTAACTGCATGCCTTTACATAGTTAGATTTGCATCATAAGTTAGTAAATATCAGCAATTGTGCATTCTACACTATCACAAATGAATTTGTAGTGTATGGTCATATTTACACCATCACTGATTAGGTTTCAATAGATGTCCATGCTTGAAGGTGTCACTCATGACATGAAGATACGTGGTAGCGATGGTCATGTCACACATGTTTCAAATGACCACTCAGTAACTCCATGTTCTCAAACTTTGCAATGGCATTCTTCTCTTCGAGGGGCATATTATCAAGGAACAGCGTTAAAATTATCGCCGCTTTAGTGGCAGGAAACTGCCGCTAAAACGGCGATAATGGGCTTTATAATATGCCATAGAAAAGAAGACAATGTTAACACCAGAACATGAGCTTCTATTGAAATTCTCAAAGGCATATTATCAAGCCCATTATCGCCGCTTTAGCAGCAGTTTCCTGTCGCTAAAGCAGCAATAATTGTAACGCCGTTCATTGATAATATGACCCCTTGTCCCTTACCTCTGAGGACGGTGGGGCATATTATCAAGAACGGGCGTTACATTATCGTCGCTTTTATCGGCAGGAACTGCTGATAAAGCGGCGATATGTGCTTGATAATATGCTCTATGACTTCCAATCGAAGTCCATGTTAGATGTCTTCACATCTAACATGGGCTTCGATTGGAATTCATAGAGCATATTATCAAGCACATTATCGCCGCTTTATCGGCAGTTTCCTGCCGATAAAAGCGGCGAGAATGTATCGCCCGTTCTTGATAATATGCCCCTATGTCTGTGTGCCAAGTTACTACTCCTCCCACCACTACCCAACCACTTCCCTTTTCCTCTCACCATGCTGCATCCCTATTACTTTTACAAATGTAAAGAACAGTTCTAAAACTTCAATGAAGAAGAAAATAAGTCAAACCCTTAGAACAAAGTATGTACATCCTCCAGAACATAAATGGGGAGCTGGTGGTAGATGGTAGAATAAGGATGTGAAGTGCTACCGAGAGATTAGGTAAATTGTAGAATTGTGCAGTACCAACTGACTTATAAGTCTTGCCACATTATTGAACACTGTTAATGAATAAACCCTTACTGCAAACAAACACAAACTTATGCTGTGCTTGTCTTCCCTATGAGATCTTTATCTGACTGCAGAAGAAAAATAGAAAATGTAGAGAGGGGTTGGGGTTATGCGGATGATTGCTATTTAAGATGGTTTTTATATGATACTCAGTTAACTGGTGGAATCATGGAAAGGACCACTGAAGACCAAACCAGAGGCATCAGATGGACGATATTCTATACATTGAAGGACCTTGACTATGTGAATGACCTAGCCCTGCGGTCTCACAAACACCAGCATATGCAGGAAAAGATGTCTCGCCTAAACGTCTATGCATAGCAAGTGGGTCAGAAGATCAACACAAAGGAATCAGAAGTCATGCTATTCAACATGCCAAACCCTTCATCAATCAAGGTGGATGGAGATGCCCTAGCCATGTCTGAAGAGTTCACCTACCTAGGCAGGTCCATTAGACATAAAGGAGGGGCAGGCAGTGACATGAAAAGCAGACTGAACATGGCAAGAAATGTCTTCAGGATGCTAAACAATGTTTGGAGGTCATCTTAGTACAGCATCAAAACCAAGCGCAGGCTTTACCAGAGCTGCATTCGTTCCACACTCTTTTTGGAATCCAAATTCTGGTGGAAATCGAAAAGTAACATCACCAAACTGTCAGCCTTCTAAACCAGTACAGTGAGAAAGATCTTGTGCATTATCTGGCCACGAACCACCTCCAACAGGGAATTACTCATCAGATACTTACAACATGGACCCCATTATTATGAGAAAGAGATGGCGATGGATATGACACACCATCACAAAAGAGAAATACTCCATCACAGGAACAGCTCTACAATGGACCCCAAAAGGCAAATGGAAGAGAGGCAAGCCAAAGAACAGCTGGGTGTGAACTGTGGAAAGATAAATGAAGACCATGAACCACAGCTGAGATACCACACAGAAACTTGCTCAAGACAGACAGAAGCAGGGGTGCTTCATTGCTGATCTACATGCAAGTCGGCAGACTGTGAAGTAAGTAAGTCATGGTAAAAGCATTTCTACATAAGGAATACATAGACCTTATCTAGAATTTATGACTATAAACTTACTGCTGTAAATTTATGACCACATTTTTTGTAATCAACACTTGGCAGAGAGGTCCACCCCTGTGGAGGAAATCTTCACACTCAGAGCAGAGACCTCCACAACTGGGGCATAGACCTCCACATGGAAGGTAATGAAAGAACTGCATCCCACTGAACCAAATCATATATACCTGACATCCATTCCCTTCCAACAACATTAATGCTTCCGCACCATAGGCTCTGCTTTTCTCATTGTTATATCCTACATAATTATATAACATGCATTCTAGCCCTGCTGCCTCTAGCTGCTCAGAGGTCGCTCACCGGTGTGTCACTCCTGCGCTTATTAACATTGTGCTGTCTCTTTTACTGCATTTTGTTTGTCGTGATGCCACAGGTTTATGTCAGTCCTTTGATTGATTTTCCTAGTTTAGTTTCTAAGGGCCAGATGTAGGAAGGCAAATACCGGTCGGTAACGGTCGATTTCGGCCGTTACCGACCGGTATTTGGAGTTTGGGATGTAGGGGCATGTTAAAATACAGATTCGGTAATTTTACCGAAATGGTAAAATACCGAATCAGTAAAATTACTGGATCCATTTTTTGACATGTAGGTAGCACTGTAATCAGTGCTACAGGGGTTTAAGAATTCGTTATTTACCACCAACTAGAAGTTGGTGGTAAATAATGAAGGGCCAGATGTAGGTAAGTAACATTTACAGATTCTTAATTACCGAAAATTACCGAATTTTACCGAATCGGTAATTAAGAATTGGTAAATGTGAGGGGTGGGTATGTAGGGAATCCAGATGTTCCTTTTTACCGAATCGGTAAAAGTCGGTATTTACCGATTCAGTAAATACCGAATCTGTAAAGCCTATTGATTCCTATGGGCTTCATAGCCCATAGGAATCAATAGGCTTTACCGATTCGGTATTTACCGAATCGGTAAATACCGAATTTCACAAGGGTGCAGGGGGTGTCACTTTGACACCCCCTGGCACCCCCTAAACAGGATTGGGTGCCATGTGGCAGGCATACAAGCCCTAGGGGCAGGTCTGCCTGCCACATGGCATAGGTGTGCATGCACACATGTGCATGCACACCGGAATCGGTATTTTAGCATGAAATTGGATTTCATGGTAAAATACAGATTCGTTAAGGCCTTTGGGACTCAGAAGAGTCCCACCTACATATGGAATTTACAGAATCGGTAAAATTACCGATTCAGTATTTTACCGAATCGGTAATTTTACCGATTCTGTAAATGTAGATTTACCTACATGTGGCCTTGGATTTAGGCCCCTACATACCGATTGGCCATTTACCGGTCAGTAACGGCCGAAATCGGCCGTTACCGCTCGGTAAATGGCCTGAAACGGCCACCTACATCGAGCCCGAAAACCCTTTAAACAAGTGAGGACTTTCTATAACACCAAATGGGTGTTGTTTTTTCTCTTAGTGCTCTGAATCTCGTCTTCCCAATGAGCTACGAACACTCTTTTGTTGTTGTTTTTGATGACCGGTGGGGAATAAGAGTGTTCCCTTCTCCCTACCTCTCTCCTTGTTGATACGGATTTAGTGAATTCACCACAAACTAAGGCCATTAATTTTGAAGAACATGGTGTTTGATGCAGTATTATTTTACAGTTACAATACACTACACTAGCGTTATTGCTTTTCTGATCCTCTGTGCACAATAATTTCATGAAAGGATTACAAAGAGAAACATCAACTTCCTGAAAAGCTCTACATAGATGGTGTTGTGAAGAAAGCACAGACTATTTTTGCAAGCACTTTGAATAGAATGTGCACCCATCTACAAAGGTAAGTCTCATTGACAACAATTCACCAAAATGCCTGGGGTTGGGAAAGTGACATCAAATATCCTTTCACCTTAATGATGACACAGCAAGTGACATTTATGACCTTTGACCCTGCATCGTCCCAAGAACATTTTGAAAAAAATGGGCTTTTCTAGTGCATTTTAATACACAAGCTTCCCATAAATTTGCTAAAAAGCCACAGGCTCTAAAAAAACACTCAGTAAATATTCAAGTCCTTTTATGGTGTGCCAAACTACTGAAGTCTAACAGTCCCCATGAGTTCACCCAATTATGTTTTTAAAATATCCTAAGGGTGCCTCCTTATGTCAAAAATGACCTCAGTTGCTAGGAACAGCATTTTGCCATAGTTACCCCTTTTCCCCAAACATTAAATACAATAGGCCAGTGACAGAATTTTCCTAATACTGCTTTCTTGCATTATAGAGGTCCATTATGTGAAAGGGTATCTCTAATATGTCAAGGACCACATTTGACATGAATGGGCCCCATGACCTTGCAAATGTTGTCTTCCCATATGCCATGAATTTCCTCCAATGTGCCATCGCAAGCAATTTCCCACAGGTGCCAACCATGCCAAGAATTTCCTCCAGGAGGCCAGCACTGACATTTTTCACGAGTGCGCCATGCCAAGATTTACTGCACAGAGTGCCAGCAGTAGCATTTTGCTGAGGGTGTCCGATATGCATGTAATGCCTCCAGCATTTCAGTGCCAACATTTCATCATGGGTGCTTCTATAAGCCAAGAAGCATGTCAGGTGCAACAGTGGATCTGCAAGAATAAAAACACATGCTCACTTGCATTTACCTTTTCACACTCATTCTATCATTAGCACTGACTTGCACTCATTCATTTTCATCTCCTCTTGTGCACTCTCTCTCACCCTAAATCACTTGTTCTTACTCTGACTCACTTATGCTTACTCACTCGTTTTGATGCACACACACACACACACACACACACACAGACATCCGCGATCCCATATACAAACATACATGTGCTCATATATATACACACTCTCTCTCCCAATCTCACTCCCACCCACATATATGCACACAATATACATTGAAACCGTTTCACTTTTCTTATCTAAGATGCCAGTGAAGGTCCATATCTTGCTGCTCCAATTTGAATTACACTAATAGTGAATAGTAAACTATTATTCACTATTATGTAATAAAAATTAGCAGAAAGCGAGGTTAGAGCCTGACTCTCATAATGCGAGACACCCATGTGTTCCTGGCATTGATTTTGCCAGCTCTGAGGCCAGGGGTCGCAAAGGCAGTGCCAGGGGTAGGAAGAGGCAAGCTGACGGTCACAACTGCAACTCCTGGCAACCCCTAAATGCCGTGTATGGTAAGTCTTGTTCTGGATGTGAAAAGCACATCCCTTTGCAGAATATTTACCAGAAAAGGATGAAAATATTTAGGATTGATTCACTACTGTACTGACGGAGCCACCCGGCCCGTCCACACACGCACGCACGCACGCACACAGCCTGAGGGCGGGTCATGCCCCAGGTATAAATAAACGGGCGCGAGACCGCCTCGGGTTCTTCGGCCCTAACTATCAGCTAGTGTCTGTGTCTGTTATTGCGCTCAAGTGAAGTTAGGCCCCACTCTGGGGCATAGGTTGTCCCTACCCCTTGCCAACGCTACACTGGTGATGAGGCGGGTACTTTGCCCACGCCTCGCCCCGCGGACACGCCTGTTGTGTCCCTCGGTGTCCTGGGCGCCGCGCTTGCGCTGCCTGCGCTCGAGCCTGCGGCTGTGGCCCACTTCGTCACCCACGTGGGTGGCCCTGCCGCCTTGGCCTGTCCGGCCCCTTCGGACCACCAACGAGGTCGTCGCGCCTGCCTTGGCGCTCAGGTGAGCCCCCCCTCCTCGGGGCATTACCTTTGCTGTCGGCTGCTGCCCAGTGCGTGTCCTGGGAGGGGCCCAGCCACACGCCCCCATCCCCAACGGATTCGCGACGCAGCGCGAGGCCTGTGGGCGTGGAACCACGTGGGTGTTTGCAGAGCGTCAGCCGGGGGGAGGTATCGGCCCCAGACGCGCACCCCGCCTCCGCGCTCGAAGTTCGCGGACGTGCACAGCCCGCCCCAGAGTTCTCTCACGCATCTCGCGGGCGTGTGTTTCCCGCCCTGCTAATCCTCACGCATCTCGCGGAGGTCCGTTTTCCTGCTGGGGGAAGCGATTGGGCTGCTCCTGTGACCGGACTCCGCATCCCCAAGGCTCTACAGCCCCCTGTGGCCAACAACTACGTAGTTTGTGCACACCCAACACCCCTTGGGGGCTGCGGAAGCCCACCCACACCTCCACTGCCTCAGACGGCCGAACATCGCCGTGCAGAGTTTGCGTCCGCACGTAGCCCGCGCGCTACCACGTGCCAAGGATGAATGTGCAGGCGAATGGCAATGCGGCTGCTCCAGCACAAGCCCCACAGGCTCCGGCCCAACAACAAGCGGTACCACTTAATGCACAGGCTCTGGCCCCCGTCGCCAACGCCCCACCCGCCCTGCCCGGACATTCCATGGCTGCACCACTCCCGCCCTTCAGCGAGCTGGCGGACCCGCCCACCGCAGCTGCGCGGTGACGCCTATGGTTAGGACGGCTGGAGCATTACTTCGTGGGGGTGCGTGAAACGGACGCAAAAGTGAAGCGCTCGCTGCTCATGTGCTACGGAGGTGACGAATTGTACGAGCTGTTCGAGACCCTGCCGGACAGAGGTGATGAAGATGACTACACAGCTGCGGTCGTGGCGCTCAATCGCCATTTCGACCCACGCGCCAACCCTGATTATGGATGGTTCAAGCTGCGCCAAGCCCGTCAAGCGGAAGGCGAGTCGATCGATGTATACTATGCGAGGCTTCGCAAGCTGGCTACCTCCTGTGAATTGCCGGACCAGACGCTGGAAATCAGAGCACAACTCATACAAGGCTGCAGATCGGTTCAACTGAGACGCCTCATCCTACGACAGCCCCGGATAAGTTTGGATGAAATCCTCGTTTTGGCCAGGTCACACGAACTCTCCAATGCCCGGGCAGAAGTGATGCAAGCTGCGCTCGACAGGCCTGCCGCGCCAGCCAAACACGTGTCGGTGAAAGAGGAACACGTTGACGTCCTCCGCAGGAGGCCATTCCCAAACACGCAGAAGAACCAACAGCCAACATCATCGCGATCTACCTGTGGGAATTGCGGGATGGGCCACCCATCGAATGGTCGGTGCTTCACGAGAGGGAAGACTTGTTCCAGCTGCGGAAAACTGAACCACTTCGCAAAGGTGTGCCACAACAGTGGCAATCGACGTACTGGCCAAAGTGGGAGAAGCATCGCCCAAGGGGTGCGCCAACTCTCGCTTGAAGACCCTGGCCCCGGTGGTGACGCCACCCAGTCGGCATGCAGAATAGACGACGACGATGACGAGGTGTTCTTTGTCTCGTTTGTGGGACGGGAAGGTTTGAGAAGACGGCACCCGCCCATGTGCGAAGTTCCGATTGAAGGATCCCCGGTCCAAGCACTAATTGATACTGGCGCATCGGTGAATGTGATGGCCAACGTGCAGTATGAACAATTGTCCCTTCGACCGCCACTATCACCCTCAAAAGCGAGAATATACACGTATGACAGCGATGATCCGCTGCCCCTGCGAGGAGTAATTGATGTTGCAGTTGCCTGTAACGGCCAAGAAGTAAACACCAAGTTCCATGTGACAGGTGGCAAGCGGGGCACGCTCCTCATCTGCCACACAGCGGAGGACCTGCAACTGGTGTTCTTCGCCAACCAGATACACGAACGACATGCGGATGCCATGCTGGACGAATTCCCAGCGCTCTTTCAAGGGTTAGGCCGCCTGAAGGGGAAGATGTTCAAGTTGCACATCGACCACACGGTGAAACCAACGGCACTGCAGCACCGAAGGGTTCCTTTTCACCTGCGGCCGCAGGTGGAAGCCGAGCTGAAGAAACTAGAGGAACTCGGGGTGATAGAGAAAGTATCTGGGCCCGCTCCCTGGGTATCGCCCCTCGTGGTGGCCCCCAAGCCAAAGCAACCAGGTGCCATAAGACTCTGTGTGGATATGCGCCTCCCTAACAAGGCTATCAAGAGGGAGAGGCACCTCACGCCAACGATGGGCGATATAGTGGCAGATCTAAATGGGGCCCGCTGGTTCTCTAAGTTGGACCTCAATGCTGGATACCACCAGCTCGAGCCACACCCCGACAGCCGGAACATCACAACCTTCTCGACCCATGTAGGCCTCCGCAGGTACAAGCGGCTGAGCTTCGGTGTCTCCTCGGCCGCCGAAGTATTCCAAAATGCAATCAGGGAGACACTATCGGGACTTCCAGGAGTCATCAACCTGAGTGATGACATTCTTGTCTTCTCCAAGATGCTTGTAGAGCACCACGGACACCTTCGGGCCACCCTCTGGAGGCTTGCTGAGCATGGCCTTACCCTTCACAGGGACAAGTGTTCCTTCTACAACGAATCAGTGGAGTTCTTTGGATACGTATTCTCCCGAGGCAGCCTGAAAGTAGGCCCAAGGAAAGCGGACGCCATCCGGGCAGCACCGAAGCCGACATCTGCAACCGAAGTCCGCAGCTTCTTAGGGATTGCCACTTATTGTGGTCGCTTCATCCCTAACTTGGCATCCCTGTCGGAACCCCTACGCACACTCACCAAGTCTGGGCATCCGTGGTCATGGTCAGGGAAGGAGGACGAGGCATTCCGACCCGTTAAGGACGCCCTCATAGACAACAAGGTCATGGCATACTTCAGACCACATAGACACACAGAGGTTGTCGTAGATGCTAGCCCGGTGGGGCTAGGTGCAGTCCTGATGCAAAAGACGGAAAACCAGGAGTGGGTTCCCACCGCGTATGCGAGCCGAGCACTGACACAGACGGAGATGAGGTACGCGCAAATAGAAAGGGAGGCGCTCGCCATCAATTGGGCGTGTCAGCATTTTCACTTGTACCTGCTTGGCCACGAATTCAAAGTCATCACGGACCACAAGCCGCTCGTGCCGCTGTTCGGAGGCACTGCCAGGATCGAAAGATGGGCCATCCAGCTTCAACCCTACCGCTTCAAAGTCATCTTCCGCCCCGGAGCGGACAACCCGGCGGATTTCTTGTCAAGACACCCAGGGCAACCCTCTCCCACATCTGAGCTAGAAGATTGAGAGGAAGTGGAGGAGTTCGTCAGGGCACTGTCACAGGATGCGTGTCCCAAAGCGTTCACGCTGAAGGCGATAGGTGCTGCCACGGACCGAGATGAATGCCTCCGAAGGGTAAAATGTGTAAGAAGAACAGGAGAGGACCCATAGACCACGTTGGGATGGGTATATCGAGTAAACAAAGACAGTTCCCAACAGGTATCATGTAAAGACAATTAAATAATGTATGCAATCTGCATTACAAAAAGGGAAGCAAGGAGTCACTGTGGTTTTTTGAAAAAGGCAGTATTATTCACCAATGTACATAGGAAAAAGACGTTCACATGGCAATACAGTTAAACAGCACTGTATAGAACAGATCTTGTGACAACCCAGTGGCACTTGGTGCAAGGTGCTATATACAATTAGTGATAGTGAAAGTGCCAGTGCTAAAGTGAACAGCGTAATCGACGCATGAACAAAAGTATATACATCAATTAATGGCTCAACAGAAACAAATTATAATCACTTTAAAATACAATTGTAGTTTAAACAGGAGCACAAATTGTGATATGCGTCATGTGATTTATGCTGTGGTGTCGACGGCGTTTCTATCCCCTCTGTTTGGAATCGTCATCAGGACAGGGTTGTCGATAGAATCAGTGAGTAGCAGGCGAGGACGAGTGGATTGCTGCGGTCCAGCAGCCCCGCGTTAGAAGAGACCCATGTGCCTCCTGCCGCCCTGATCCATACAGGCGCCGCATAGCCCGCCCGCTGACCAGATTGATTCCACTACCAGCCGTCGACTCCCGAGCGACCACTTGGACCGCAGCAATCCACTCGTCCTCGCCTGCTACTCACTGATTCTATCGACAACCCTGTCCTGATGACGATTCCAAATAGAGGGGATCGAAACGCCGTCGACACCACAGCATAAATCACATGACGCATATCACAATTTGTGCTCCTGTTTAAACTACAATTGTATTTTAAAGTGATTACAATTTGTTTCTGTTGAGCCATTAATTGATGTATATACTTTTGTTCATGCGTCGATTACGCTGTTCACTTTAGCACTTGCACTTTCACTATCACTAATTGTATATAACACCTTGCACCAAGTGCCACTGGGTTGTCACAAGATCTGTTCTATACAGTGCTGTTTAACTGTATTGCCATGTGAACGTCTTTTTCCTATGTACATTGGTGAATAATACTGCCTTTTTCAAAAAACCACAGTGACTCCTTACTTCCCTTTTTGTAATGCAGATTGCATACATTATTTAATTGTCTTTACATGATACCTGTTGGGAACTGTCTTTGTTTATCCGAAGGGTAAAAGCCACACTCGAAAGTCATTCCTGGAAGCGTTTCCTGGATGGTTGCAGTGCACTCACGCAGGAAGAACAGACCTTTCAGCAACAGATGTGGCGAGCTCAGAGTGAACTAAGCATGGGACCCCATGGTGTGGTGTTGCGAGGCATCACCATTGTCATACCGTCGAGCCTGCAGAAAGAAGTAGTTCGCCTCGCTCACCAAGGTCATCAAGGAGTAGCAAAGACAAAGGCCCGCCTGCGTAGCCGGGTATGGTTCCCGGGACTAGACAGTGCGGTGGAAACCGAAATCCAAAACTGTCACTCTTGTGTCATCACCAGCCAAGAACCAGCACCACACCCCGTCATCACGGAGGACCCGTGTGAGACCCCGTGGTCGAAGATAAGTATGGACTTCGGATCATTCCCTGATGGACGACAAGCCCTGGTACTCATCGACTCATGCTCCAGATTCTCAGTTTTCGAGGTGGTACCCTCCACTGCATTCAGCCATGTGAAGCCAGCACTAGACCGTACTTTTGCCATGCTAGGTTTCCCAGACAAGATAAAATCGGACAATGGGCCGCCTTTTCAAGGCAACGACTTCAAAACATACCTAAGCAGGAGAGGAATCAACCACAGGAAGATCACGCCCCAGTGGCCACAGGCAAACGGCGAGGCCGAGAGGTTCATGAGAACCATGAACCTCGCCCTCAAGATTGGGGTGGAGCAGGGAGAAGCGCCGGAAGAGTGCCTGGCCCAGTTCCTAAGCGCATATCGACAAACCCCACACTGTACCACCAAGTGTACGCCGGCGCACGTCATGTTTCGGAGAATATCGCGAGACTGCATACCGACGAGCCCCGCCTGGAGAGCCCCTGAGCTAGACCACGAGGCAACTCAAAACCGCAGGAGGAATACCAATGAAAGAGCCAGCAGAGCGCGACATGCCCAGGTCAGACCACTTGTGGTCGGCGACCGCGTGGTGTTAAAGACTCGTCAACACAACTGGAAATATCAGACGGCATTTGAACCCGAGGTGTGGGAGGTCGTGAACATCCATGGCACCATGGTGTCGGCCACACGTGGCATGAGAGCTGTGACGAGGAATGTGTCGTGGTTCAAACGAATCTCCGGAGAAGGAACCTCGTGCGAACAAGGGTCCGAGGACATGGAGGGAGGCGACGAAGATCTGACGCCCCCTGGGACGCCGACGGATCAGCCAGTTCGGGAAACATCGGTGCCCAGACCCGCCTCGGAGCTTAGTATCAGTCCTGCAAGCTCAGCAAGTAGCACAGTGGAACCGGAAAACGAAGAGTCAGTCGCAGAGGCGCGGAGCCGAAGGTATAATCTTCGACCCCATCCAACCTCCAGTCAGAGACTCAAGGACTATGCATGGGGTCTCCGTGTCTCTGGGACAGTAAAGTAACCTGGACTAAAGAACTGTGAGTTTGGAGGGATGTACTGGCTGAGCCACCCGGCCTGTCCCACACGCACGCACGCACGCACACAGCCTGAGGGCGGGTCACGCCCCAGGTATAAATAAACGGGCGCGAGACCGCCTCGGGGTCTTCGGCCCTAACTATCAGCTAGTGTCTGTGTCCGTTATTGCGCTCAAGTGAAGTTAGGCCCCACTCTGTGGCATAGGTTGTCCCTACCCCTTGCCAACGCTACAACTACTACAGAACAGGGATTCCAGAATGCGCGATGAATATGCTTAGCTAGCACAACTCATACAATACAGAGCAGATGTAAAAAAAACTTGTGGAAAAAGGGTCGTGCAAAACTCTGGAATTGTACAATAAATGTAGCTCCATAAATCAAAGGAGAACACCGCAATAACCCCAAACATAACAAAGCAGCCTCAGCCTTTGGCCCTGCTTTTTGAGTGAATTCTGCAGACACATGGCAGGGGTTGGTCATTCATCATCTTGTAGTTTAGAATTTCCATGGGAAGCAGGACTCCCCTTTAAAACAACCAAAATGTATTGCAATTTAATTTTAGTCTGGTATAACAATATTTGTGACTGTTGCTACCTAGCTTTCTTCACAATGGATTCTGCCCTTTCAATCCTCTGATTTCCCTATAACAGCAGGGTATACCTGGGTGTCCGTGGTACATGGCTGCAGCGAGAGCAGGCGGATGATAAACTTCCCTCAGTCTCTTCTGACTCTCTATCGAGAACGTAAAGGAAGGTGAAAATATTACCCGTTTGCTTTGCACTGGAGGTTATTTTTCAAAGAACCTCTTGGTGGCACTGTGGTGCAACCAATATTAAAGTGAGTCTGGGATTCAGGGCACGAAGTACAATCGTTTACGATGTGTAAACCAGGCACAAAAAAGTTTGCAAACACAAAAACAGCGCATTGCTATATACAAAGGGGAATATTCATGAAATATTCACGCAGCGCAGTGCAGCCAGTCAGTGTGCTGCACTGCCTGATAGGGAAAGGGCAGGAATGTGCTGTATTTAAAATAATACAGCACATCCCTGTTTTTTCCCTGTGCTAGTGCACAATGTACTGCCTAGCATCAATGCATGCTTTGTGCAGGAAGGTCAGAATGAGGAGGGAGTTACTCCTTTTACCCCTTTTTTGTTGTTGTTTGTTGTTTTTTGTGCAGGAAGGAACAGCTTGCTACACAAAAACAGTCATCTGAGATATTTTCCTATTTCCATGTGTGCTGTCGAGTGCAGAACACAAAGAAAGAGGAAGTAGGGAGGAGAAATAAAGATATTTCTGCTCATTGCGCCTCATCTGGGGCAGCGTAGCATTTTGAACCATTCCCAAGTCTACCAGTAATAGTAAATCTGGGACTGTTCCAAAATCTATGGATGAATGCCTGGGAACACCCATGTTACACCAATGGACTGCTTCCTTGGGGGAGAGTAATGCAACACGCCGCTATGCGCTGAATTGTGTTACTCTAGATGTATCAAGCCGCGCAGGGTCATGCAAGGTGTCCTTGTGTGATTTGATAAATCTAACTGAAGAGATGTGTCGATCTTGTGCCCCGTTGCGTGGTGCCTGGGCGATGCACAGCCACGGACTGCAGTGGGAGTACCTGCAGGGCGGTGACGTGGGGAGGGGGCGGGGCAGGGTGGGGGGTAGTAATGTATGGATTACGGTGTTTTACAGGTAATAAACATTTAAATAAATAAAACGAATTTTGTTGCGCGCACTGCATCGCATTTGGGGATGCAGTGTACTCAACGAAATTTGTTTTATTTTTTCAAATGTTTACTTACCTGGGAAGCTCCGTAATCCATACATTACTACCCCCCACCCTGCCCCTCCCCCTCCCCACGTCACCGCCCTGCCGGTACTCCCACTGCCGGCCGCGGCTGGCGATGCAACTCTTTAATAAATATGCCCTAAAGCTTTTAAAATTGGCGCATCATTACATTTTCATAGAGAAATTAAAAAATATTAAATTGATTTAGCAATTACTAAATAGTGATTTGGTATTAGCGATTCGGTAATACTTTGTATCAGGCATTAGAAATTTACAAATAGTCACTGAATGGCCTATTCTCACTCCCAAATTACCAGTAAGTGTAAGCAGTAGATAACCAGGTGCAAGGCACAGAAGGTGGGTTGGACAGTCAACCTGTTTCTCCAGAATGGCTGCACTTTGTGCAGTGGCAAGACGAATGAGAATCCTGCACAGCACAGGAGGAAGATGCAGGAGAGACTTTTTGGGCCATGCATCAAAATATTTAATGAGAGAAAAGAAGTCATATATGGAAAAGTGTAAGTTAAACAGGAAGTTGATTTATGACCTTATAAATAAATTGGACCCTGTATTTTGATGGCCGAGACATTGAAGTAAGACTTTCTAAACGAAATTGTGCCATTTCTGTCTGTAAATGTAAAGTTTAAAGTAGCATTGGTCAATTGTTCTCTGGCCCCTGCATGCCTATTCACCCATTTAAGTATGTTTATTGTGTGGGACCTTTGATTACTACTTTATTCATGTATGGTACCGTATAATGTAGTTATAGATTCAGTCAAGACATCAATACTTTCAGTAACTCTTTTAAAGTCCTTCTGAGCAAAGCACCCATCTGAATATCAAGTGCTTGTATGGTCGACACTTGCTGAGATTGTACTGTTCGCATTGTACCCTTTAATGCATGAAACGTCTTTGTCGTAGAATTACTATTAAATATTGACCTGGTCCTGACACCAAGTGGGAGGAGCATTAACATTCTGCATTGTTGGACGTGAGGCCTTGCAGTGTGTGGTGCAGTAGGCTGCTATTGTATAGTTGTACACCAAGTGACTTTAGAATGCTTTGCTGTAGATTCTGCAGTAGAGTGTTTGTGGGGACTGTTTCTGTTTATCAACAAGATGCTTCTCCAAACTGGACATCATCTTCTAAGATATATTCTGTAATCTCTTCTTTTTCTTCAGCATATACATCTATGTGTTGAATGCTTGTGAAAATTGAAATTGTTTCCAATGTTTTTGCTTACATAACACTGGTATCATTTTTGTTATGTTTAATTATTTTCAAATGTTTATCTGAATAAAAGTTGAAAGTAAAGTTTTCTAGAAATACATGCATTGGTAATTTATTGAAAATCTACACTATGCAGAATGAATTCTGCTGGTTCAAGTGTGATGTGATTTCATTTTTTACGTGACTTTCTAAACAAAATGTTGATATTTTACATTAAAACATATTTAGTGATAGTATGTATTAGGACGAACAATACAAAAATAAAAAGTATTATATGAGCTGGTGGTGGTTGACTTGGAAAAGATGATCCAATGTTGGACACTCCAGAAACTACTTGAGGCAACAAGTTGTTCTCAATTAACTTTTACTTCTTGCTTAGTGGCGGTTCAGATGAGGACCGCCTTCAGTGGATGTAGTATCTTTTCTGCACTTTTTCTTTGGTGCAAGGACATGAATTTACCAACTTTTTTTGTTTCTTTTTTTAGTTCTTGATGTTACTTCAATTGCATTTATACACTTTTGAATCCACACATCTTTGGTAGCCTCGGGCACAGAAATATACATTTTCGTCATTATGAGCCAATCGTTCTTCAATCAAACATGCAAAGAGCTGCTAACTGAATTTCTGCTTCTATTTACATCCTACTTTTTAAAGCTAAAGCTCTTTGGATGGCATTTTTAAAATTGGAAAATGACCTCTCACACTCTGCTCATCTTCTGTTTTCCTCTTTGGCCTCAAAGGGTGAAACTAGCACGTCAGATCCTGATTGTGAGGTCATCAATCACCAACAGTAAAACGTTTATAATGATTAACAAATAACAATTCCAAAAAAAGGTAATGTTAATTATTCCTTATTTAGAAATCGGTAGAATAAAATTGAGAATAAATACTAAGCGCAACTTACATATTCGACATTTAAGTAAATCAAGATGTCATGATTATGAAAGGGCGAATCAATGCAATGTTATTGCAAAGCACATTGCCCAAGTGGGGGAAGGAGACAGTAATTATAGGGGTCGACATTTGCACTCTCCCTACTGAATATTAATCATTCAAAAAACAAACCTAGCCCTTCTTCGTGCTTTCATGTGTGAGAGCAACTCCTCCTTTTGCTTGGGGAATTACCTGGTACTGGATGATTTCAGTATCCCAAGTTTTTATAGGCAGGACCTAGAGGGTATTTATAAAAATATATAGGATGGCTTCACACACTCCCTGGGTGTCAAGCTTCATCATCAGCCATCCAGCTCTCTCCAGTGAATTCTTTAGTGGGGGGCAGGCTCTCATTGTATACTCTAAGAATGTGCAGGGATAATCCAAAGAATTGGGGAAAGGATCCAGATAAGGAGGAAAAATGCTGGTGTTCTACCCAAGATAGATTTACACTTTATTAGGAGGTTGGCGAGGGGGTAATTAAAATAAACAGTAAGATGTGTATGGCTTAACTATGTGGCTCATGTCAAAATGGGTCGACATGTTTCAGTCCTGAAATGGCCCCGAAGTGGGGTCCTGGGCTTTCCTCAGGACCGGAATCTTGCTTCTTTTTCCCATGCTTTGTCCCTGTCTATATGTTAACACACACTCTGTGCAAATACAAACATACAGTACCAGTTACTAATTGCTGGTAGCAGCAAAATGCTTTGCTTTTAATGTGTGAAATGATCTCTAACTGCGACAAAACCAAACCTCAAGGAGGAGTAAACAAGGGTAGCTTTGTAGTAGCACATTCATCAAAGGTCTCACCCTACTGCGGTACCTATTTCTGCTTTTGTAATCTCCTCCTTGCTGGCCACCATGACCCGAAGATCGTGGGTAAACCAGAGATTAGAATTATTAGTGACAAACTCAAACACAGAAGGCAGGATAGATCTAGCTCCTAATGACACCTACACAGATGAAGTGGCCCAGTATGGCCCTTAGCAAAACCAACAGATGGCGGTATCCCAGAGAAGTGACCATCCTTTCCTGCCCTTGCCTTTTGACCTTCCTTCTATAGTGGTTGGCTTGACTGTGAGGGCATAGTATTTGCATTGTTCATTGACTGGCCTTGCTTGGTCACACTGATGCTTTGATCAGGGTCAGCGGGACAGTGTGTTTGTTGGCAGGCCATCAGTGACCCACAGTGGACCTAAGGCTTGCTTTGAACCTTCCACTCTCTCAGTTATTTCCCCTACTCTTTATTGCTCAGCTTGCAACTGTGATTATCCTTATGGGGTGGGATGTTAGTTCAGTGTCTTGATAGTTTGTTCTTTAATGGTGGTTTTGTCTTCTTGCTGTGCCACCTCTCTGGTTTCATGACTACAGATGACTAACAGCTTGTGGGTGCCTTCTGGTATGTTTGGCTGCTTGGCTATGGATCTGATCTGGGCTGATGCCTCTTATGTGCATCTATTGGTCATGGCCCTAGACATATGGATCTTGGTCTTTTTGTCCATGTGGTTCCTGACCCCCTGCAGGTTGAGCATCAAGATTGCCTTGTTTCTTGGATTCATTAATTGATTGACAGGTTTTCCGCTTCTGTTGTTTCATGTGGCTGGACTTTTCCATCCCAGGTGGCCCCCTTTCACCTGGCCAGCATTGTGTGGCTTTATTGGCCCTTGGCTGATGGTGCTAGCCCCCATGATATTTGCTGTTGGGTCCTTCAAATGGTACTATCTATCTAGCTGGACCACGTGGTTGGTTCTGTGTCAAGGGCACCTATTCTCTTTTGCTTTTAATATGTGAAATGATCTCTAACTGCGAGAAAACCAAACCTCAAGAAGGAGTAAACAAGGGTAGCATTGTAGTAGCACATTCATCAAAGGTCTCACCCTACTGCGGTACCTAATTCTGCTTTCGTAATCTCCTCCTTGCCGGCCACCATGTCCCGAAGATCTTGGGTAAAACCAGAGGTTAGAATTAATAGTGACAAACTCAAACCAGAAGGCAGGATAGATCCAGCTCCTAATGACACCTACACAGATGAAGTGGCCCAGTATGGCCCTTAGCAAAACCAACAGATGGCGGTATCCCAGAGAAGTGACCATCCTTTCCTGCCCTTGCCTTTTGACCTTCCTTCTATAGTGGTTGGCTTGACTGTGAGGGCATAGTATTTGCATTGTTCATTGACTGGCCTTGCTTGGTCACACTGATGCTTTGATCAGGGTCAGCGGGACAGTGTGTTTGTTGGCAGGCCATCAGTGACCCACAGTGGACCTAAGGCTTGCTTTGAACCTTCCACTCTCTCAGTTATTTCCCCTACTCTTTATTGCTCAGCTTGCAACTGTGATTCTCCTTATGGGGTGGGATATTAGTTCAGTGTTTTGATAGTTTGTTCTTTAATGGTGGTTTTGTCTTCTTGCTGTGCCACCTCTCTGGTTTCATGACTACAGATGACTAACAGCTTGTGGGTGCCTTCTGGTATGTTTGGCTGCTTGGCTATGGATCTGATCTGGGCTGATGCCTCTTATGTGCATCTATTGGTCGTGGCCCTAGACATATGGATCTTGGTCTTTTTGTCCATGTGGTTCCTGACCCCCTGCAGGTTGAGCATCAAGATTGCCTTGTTTCTTAGATTCATTCATTGATTGACAGGTTTTCCGCTTCTGTTGTTTCATGTGGCTGGACTTTTCCATCCCAGGTGGCCCCCTTTCACCTGGCCAGCATTGTGTGGCTTTATTGGCCCTTGGCTGATGGTGCTAGCCCCCATGATATTTGCTGTTGGGTCCTTCAAATGGTACTATCTATCTAGCTGGACCACGTGGTTGGTTCTGTGTCAAGGGTACCTATTCTCTTTTGCTTTTAATGTGTGAAATGATCTCTAACTGCGAGAAAACCAAACCTCAAGAAGGAGTAAACAAGGGTAGCATTGTAGTAGCACATTCATCAAAGGTCTCACCCTACTGCGGTACCTAATTCTGCTTTCGTAATCTCCTCCTTGCCGGCCACCATGTCCCGAAGATCTTGGGTAAAACCAGAGGTTAGAATTAATAGTGACAAACTCAAACCAGAAGGCAGGATAGATCCAGCTCCTAATGACACCTACACAGATGAAGTGGCCCAGTATGGCCCTTAGCAAAACCAACAGATGGCGGTATCCCAGAGAAGTGACCATCCTTTCCTGCCCTTGCCTTTTGACCTTCCTTCTATAGTGGTTGGCTTGACTGTGAGGGCATAGTATTTGCATTGTTCATTGACTGGCCTTGCTTGGTCACACTGATGCTTTGATCAGGGTCAGCGGGACAGTGTGTTTGTTGGCAGGCCATCAGTGACCCACAGTGGACCTAAGGCTTGCTTTGAACCTTCCACTCTCTCAGTTATTTCCCCTACTCTTTATTGCTCAGCTTGCAACTGTGATTATCCTTATGGGGTGGGATGTTAGTTCAGTGTTTTGATAGTTTGTTCTTTAATGGTGGTTTTGTCTTCTTGCTGTGCCACCTCTCTGGTTTCATGACTACAGATGACTAACAGCTTGTGGGTGCCTTCTGGTATGTTTGGCTGCTTGGCTATGGATATGATCTGGGCTGATGCCTCTTATGTGCATCTATTGGTCGTGGCCCTAGACATATGGATCTTGGTCTTTTTGTCCATGTGGTTCCTGACCCCCTGCAGGTTGAGCATCAAGATTGCCTTGTTTCTTAGATTCATTCATTGATTGACAGGTTTTCCGCTTCTGTTGTTTCATGTGGCCGGACTTTTCCATCCCAGGTGGCCCCCTTTCACCTGGCCAGCATTGTGTGGCTTTATTGGCCCTTGGCTGATGGTGCTAGCCCTTATGATATTTGCTGCTGGGTCCTTCAAATGGTACTATCTATCTAGCTGGACCACGTGGTTGGTTCTGTGTCAAGGGTACCTATTCTCTTTTGCTTTTAATGTGTGAAATGATCTCTAACTGCGAGAAAACCAAACCTCAAGAAGGAGTAAACAAGGGTAGCATTGTAGTAGCACATTCATCAAAGGTCTCACCCTACTGCGGTACCTAATTCTGCTTTCGTAATCTCCTCCTTGCCGGCAACCATGTCCCGAAGATCTTGGGTAAAACCAGAGGTTAGAATTAATAGTGACAAACTCAAACCAGAAGGCAGGATAGATCCAGCTCCTAATGACACCTACACAGATGAAGTGGCCCAGTATGGCCCTTAGCAAAACCAACAGATGGCGGTATCCCAGAGAAGTGACCATCCTTTCCTGCCCTTGCCTTTTGACCTTCCTTCTATAGTGGTTGGCTTGACTGTGAGGGCATAGTATTTGCATTGTTCATTGACTGGCCTTGCTTGGTCACACTGATGCTTTGATCAGGGTCAGCGGGACAGTGTGTTTGTTGGCAGGCCATCAGTGACCCACAGTGGACCTAAGGCTTGCTTTGAACCTTCCACTCTCTCAGTTATTTCCCCTACTCTTTATTGCTCAGCTTGCAACTGTGATTATCCTTATGGGGTGGGATGTTAGTTCAGTGTCTTGATAGTTTGTTCTTTAATGGTGGTTTTGTCTTCTTGCTGTGCCACCTCTCTGGTTTCATGACTACAGATGACTAACAGCTTGTGGGTGCCTTCTGGTATGTTTGGCTGCTTGGCTATGGATCTGATCTGGGCTGATGCCTCTTATGTGCATCTATTGGTCGTGGCCCTAGACATATGGATCTTGGTCTTTTTGTCCATGTGGTTCCTGACCCCCTGCAGGTTGAGCATCAAGATTGCCTTGTTTCTTAGATTCATTCATTGATTGACAGGTTTTCCGCTTCTGTTGTTTCATGTGGCCGGACTTTTCCATCCCAGGTGGCCCCCTTTCACCTGGCCAGCATTGTGTGGCTTTATTGGCCCTTGGCTGATGGTGCTAGCCCTTATGATATTTGCTGTTGGGTCCTTCAAATGGTACTATCTATCTAGCTGGACCACGTGGTTGGTTCTGTGTCAAGGGTACCTATTCTCTTTTGCATTGGCTCCTTTATGGTGCACTTTTAGGGCCTGATTTAGATCTTGGTGGGACTCCTGTCATCCCTCCGTGGCAGCAGTTATAAGTACTCTGTCAAGCTGACGGAGTCCTGCCTACCATATTTAGATGTGGGCTGGCTGAACAGCCATCTGCATCAACAGACGTCTTCCTTCACATAAGCGGCGCACCTCTGTCGATGAGGCTTACTTCTCTGCTGACTATCAGTACTTTGTTGCCATCAGGCCGGCGGGTTTTCACCAAGTCTATTTAGATTTCCCCTTTTGCTGGAATTGTCCTAGTGGCAGATTCCTGATGGGGTGAGTCCCTGTTGGAGTGGAGACTGGTAAGTACTACTTATTAATTTGGCACTACACATATATATTGTGTTTGCTTCAAAAATATATGTAGGCAATATGTTATGCCCCTTTTCTTACATATAACATAGCACACCAACAACATACATACACTGTTGAATGTACACCAACAGGCACCACAAGCAGAACACCCAAAACCGCCACAGCAAACAGATATGTTTTTAATTGTCAATACAGGTGTGTTAATTTTACCATGATAAGTTGGAAAAATGAACACCACTACATTACACATAAGAAAATGATTGCATGTAAGAGCAATGTAAAAATACGCAATGCCAAAGCAAATGTTAGCTCATGAGGCATAGTAAGACAAGTGAAAAATAAGCTTTCCTTAGACCCTCGAAACAACAGAGTTGATTAGCGTTGTGGTCAAATAATAGCAGCAAAGAGAGGACCTGGACAATGGGGTTCAAGATGGAAACAAAAGAAGAAAACAGAAAAAAGGTAAATTTCTACCTAATTTCCTTTAATTGCATCAACTCAAGTTTGTAGGTGTCCCCACCACAGATTTTTGACAGAAAGGCAAATCGTGATTGGCCCGGGTGTAATCTTGGCATGACTCCCTCCAAAAGCCGCTTTTGTCTATGGCCCCATTGACACAGGAGGGAAATTCTGGTGGAGACATCTGCACTCAGACGGACTATCGTTCATAGACCTACAAACATCTAAATAGAGTGGGCAGACTGACAAGCAGATGGCCATTGAGACTGTCGGAACAGTGATGGCATCACCAGATCCATCAAGGTGCTAATCAGGACCTTCGTCTGCCTGCCTTTTTAGAACAGGGCCAGTTTGGGCTTGTCCAGGGTACTTTTAGGCTACTATTTCAATCTGCCATCCACTCTGTGTTATTCTTGGGTGTGCTCTTGTTTCTTGTCCTTTTAAAATAGGTTGCTGTGGCTTTTCTGCTCTGCATTGCTTCCTTTTGTGCTGTGGTGCCCCTTCTCTTAGTAGTTTTACCTTCCTTTGCGGTTTTGTGTGATTTCTGTAGTATCAGGTTATCCAGTTCTGCTTTGATGTATCCTCATTAAAGTAAGCCCTGGGAAGAGGAATGGCTGAAGATGTAGTGCCTTGATCACTTGCCAGTAACCTTGATTACTCCAATTACCCTTCATTGCCCCAGTACATCCTAAACAGCCTCTTTTTCCAATGTCATTACTTCGAATCTCCACCGTTTGCTGCCTGCGCTGCCTTTATGGTTTCTTGCAGAGGGCAGGGGCCTGAGGGGCATGTACCAGGAGGAGGTTAGGGAAATCTTTTTGTTAACTATTATGTGCTGCCTGGAGGTAGGGCATAAAATTGATGACCTGCCAGGTCAGCACAGGGTTTGGGCATTTTTTTCACTGGTGGAGGACCGCCTGTTAAACTGAGAGATTCTTGTCAGGCAGGTGGCAGTCTGCTAGGAGAAACAACATTTTAGGAATATGCTCCTGCTCTGCCAGACTCTAAATCACCCCTTAAGCACTACTGTTTTTACTCAGGTAACCAAACCATTATCCTATATGAAATTGGTGAACAGATTGTAGGTTTGTTGGTCTTAATGAGTACCACTGGGCTCGCAAATAAGTCCTATTTGGCATTGCATGTCTTTCATTAGCATGTAAGAAGTGAGTTAAGTAGTGTATTGAAATTCCCAAAAACATCAACCTTTTAAGGGAAAATCTACCATGTCCATTTGACTCTATTGGTGTCTTTCTCAGATATCATTATCATTAGTAATGTCCTTACAATAAATCACACAGAAGATGTAGAGTTGATAATGTTTGTATCATTAGCCTCGGAGAAACGCTAAAACCCCTTATTTATTTCTAGTTAAATGACAAGAACTAAATCTGAAAGGATTCAAATCACTTTAAAAGGCATCAGAGCACGAGGCTATAGAGATAAACCTGTCAAATAAATACTACCAGGCAATGCCCATTCGCTGGCCTCATTTAGTTCTATAAAGGCTTCAATCAGTCCTGCTGTATGTGTGATCCATGGCAATAGGTTGTTTCATCCCTCACCGCTTTGCCCCAATATTTATATTTCTCAACCCGGTTCTTTTTCTAAGTTTTAAACACAACTTTTATTTAGCAATTGGTGTAAAATAAAAGAATTATAAACAACCAAGTAAAAAGAGTGTAAGTAGAAGAGTACCCTATTAAAAAATGGATGAGAAAAAGAGTACCGGAATGAAAGAAGAAAACGGAAAGTAAAAGGAGATAAAAATCGAACTATATCATATTACAAATTGCATAAAAACAATATCATTGCTAAAATTACGAAACAAATATGTACATTAATAATAACATAGTAAGAAAAACAATATGTATATCAACTGTGCGTTACATTAGAAGAGTCAAGGAGGTTTGAGTACCTTTTCAATCCAAGGATTATGTGAGTTGGCAAATATTTCAGTCCAGAAAAGCTGTCACAGGTAACCAAAGAATGTCTCCGTCAATACCAAGAGAAATCAGGTTGACATATGCTTTTTTGAGTCTATGATTATAGCAAACCATACCGCTAGGATTGGAAAGATATATTGGAAGAGTCTTTCCAGGCTTTAGTGGTCTGCTGAAAGGCAACTGCAAGAAGTAAATCTAGAACTTTAGACTTTAGCTGAATGAGAAGACCAATTGTATGAGATACTACCTAGAAATATTTTTTTTAAACTAAAAAGGATTTGTGAGTGAAAAATAGCCTTTATCTGTTTCCAAATTATCATCCAAAATTAATAAGTAGAGGGAAAATCAAATACAATACGTTTTAGGTCAGAGGGAGTATCATTTCAAGACCAACAACAAGAGTGAGTGCTTAGATTTATCTTATGTAAAGTAGCTGGGGTAATCAATAGTCTATTGTGAATATAAAAGAAAGTTTGAGTGGTATTAGCTGCCCTAGAGGTTTTCTGTATCTTAAATCGTATTCTGGTCCACAAACAAATTAAAAAATATATGTTTAAATCATGGTCGCACTGTAATTCCATATCTGTCTTTTCTCTGCCTTCTGAAGAAGAGATTATGTTATTATAAATTTCGGATGCTGATAGAAAGGATAACAATAATGCAGCTAATTGAGGAATTGGAGTAACATGGGTATTATGTTATGGAATATGTTTAGGTATTGGGAAATTCACAGACATTAGTGACATATATTTAGCAAAGTATGAGGGAGGAAAGGAAAAAATATAGTTGGGCTTGTGCAAAGGAAAGGTAAAAATCAGTATCAAAGAGTTGATGACCCATTAAAGACCTTTCTCATGCCAGGAGTTCGAAAAAAAATAGTTTTATTGTTTATTTTAGCATATTTATTATTCCATTTTGAGGAGCAAAGAAATTGCTTTCTGACAGTATGATAGAAGACAAAAGCAGGATGCAGAATCTTTCATGTATTTTTTAGACTAAGGGAGGGACATAGATCGAAGTTTCTGGGTGAAGGTTAAATATTCTTGAAAAGAAAAAGAATGAAGAAACATGCGCTCAAGATCTACCACAGGGAAGGTGATTTAAAATCCTCTTCAGATAATGAAAAAGAGGCTTGTTTGAGAAAAAAAATCAGTGGGATGAGAATGAAAATCAGGTAATTGATTCCTCCCATATGCTTAGGGTGTTTAAGTTTTTAAAGGGACATGCAGGAATGTTTGTTTTTCCACAAGATGATAGAAAGAATATTATATTTTTTTAAGTATGGACAAAGAATGTAAGTAGGTATATTATAAAGACAAAAGAGTATTATAGGAACCTCATTTCTTAAGTCTGTCTAATCATCCCCACCAAGATAAAAACAAATTATTCCATCCAGAAGTAAGAGAAGATAGAGTTGCGATAACCACTTTCCTATTAATAGAAACCATCTCTTTTACAGAAGCAGGGAATATGATCTGTAAACGAGAAGTAATGAAATTTGTGTGAAAACATAATTTATATATTGTGAGCATTTCACACGCATCCTCATTAGGGGCTCATTATGATGGCGGACGGAAGTGCGACCGCAGCCCTAGAGTAAGCAGAAAATGCTGTTCAATGTCCGCCTGCCGCGGTCACTCCATCCGCCATATCAGGATAGGAAAGAGTGTCAAAAGTCTGTGCGCGACGGAAGAGCACCTAACCCCGCGGCGGACGTAACCAATCCAGAGACACCGCCGTACGGACTGACGTCAACGACCGTCCCCCAAATCAAGATGGCGGAAAACACACATAAAACCGCTGCGGAAGAACAACCTGCCTGAACACGGCGGATTCCCCACAGCGAAGATACCATACATAGCAGAGATACCCACCACAAGCTGCTCGCCGTCATGGACCCAGCGCTACACGCATTTCCGATACTCTTTGCGATTCACCACCTGCAAGTCATGGCCCACTATCGACGACGACGCAGGTACGCAACACACCATTCACTGTCTGAAGGGGAGTACCTGCCAGGGTCGTGACGTTGGGAGGGGGAGTGTCATGTTTGAGAAACCACATCACATCGCAAATAGAAATCCACAACTGGAGTACACAAGCAGGAATGACAACGACAAACCACGACACATGATTGACTTGCTTTATGATACATAATAGGGGTATAATCAGAGAGTATGCAAGAGCATGGGCATTGTGGGCACCAGAGCAGGTACATCAGAGGCAGCACATGAGAGGGCAGACTGCAGTATCAGAATACCAACAGGGCATTGTGGACAACAGAGCAGGTACATTAGAGGCAGCACATGAGAGGGGCAAAGTGCATCAACAGTCCATGGCATCGAACAGGTAATTCAGAGGCAGCGCATGAGAGGGCAGACTGCAGTATCAGAACACCAACAGGGCAATGTGGCCAACAGAGCAGCTACATCAGAGGCAGTACATGAGAGGGCTAAGTTCATCAACCGTCCATTGCATCAAACAGGTACATCAGAGGCAGCACATGAGAGGGCAGACTGCAGTATCAGAACACCAACAGGGCATTGTGGCCAACAGAGCAGGTACATCAGAGGCAGCACATGAGAGGGCAGACTGCAGTATCAGAACACCAACAGGGCATTGTGGCCAACAGAGCAGGTACATCAGAGGCAGCACATGAGAGGGGCTAAGTGCATCAACAGTCCATGGCATCGAACAGGTACATCAGAGGCAGCACATGAGAGGGGCTAAGTGCATCAACAGTCCATTGCATCGAACAGGTACATCAGAGGCAGCACATGAGAGGGCAGACTGCAGTATCAGAACACCAACAGGGCATTGTGGCCAACAGAGCGGGTACATCAGAGGCAGCAATTGAGAGGGCAGACTGCAGTATCAGAACACGAACAGGGCATTGTGGCCAACAGAGCAGGTACATCAGCGGCAGCACATGAGAGGGGCTAAGTGCATCAACAGTCCATGGCATCGAACAGGTACATCAGAGGCAGCACATGAGAGGGGCTAAGTGCATCAACAGTCCATGGCATCGAACAGGTACATCAGACGCAGCACATGAGAGGGCAGACTGCAGTATCAGAACACCAACAGGGCATTGTGGCCAACAGAGCAGGTACATCAGAGGCAGCACATGAGAGGGGCTAAGTGCATCAACAGTCCATGGCATCGAACAGGTACATCAGAGGCAGCACATGAGAGGGGCTAAGTGCATTAACAGTCCATGGCATCGAACAGGTACATCAGAAGCGGCACATGAGAGGGGCTAAGTGCATCAACAGTCCATTGCATCGAACAGGTACATCAGAGGCAGCACATGAGAGGGCAGACTGCAGTATCAGAACACAAACAGGGCATTGTGGCCAACAGAGCAGGTACATCAGAGGCAGCACATGAGAGGGGCTAAGTGCATCAACAGTCCATGGCATCGAACAGGTACATCAGAGGCAGCAGAAGTACGTGGTGCAAGGTACCCATCCCAAGGACAAGAACAATCCAAATGTGGTTACAATGGACAATATACACACCAAATCGAAATACATGTGAGTGAAGGTAAACACACCGCACATCACGGAGCAGGTGGACTGCCTGAAGTACCTGCCTCTGACACACTGGTAGCACCCGAAACTGGAGTGTGGGACACAGCCACAGCTCTAGTGACTGACACATGGGCCATAGACCCAGACACACTGCCAGCACCAGACATAAGAGTGTGAGACAAAGCCACAGCCCTAGTGACTGACACATGAGCCATAGACCCAGACACACTGCCAGCACCAGAACCAGTAGTGTGACACACAGCCACAGATGTAGTGACTGACACATGAGCCATAGACCCAGACACACTGCCAGCACCAGACATAGGAGTGTGAGACACAGCCACAGCTCTAGTGACTGACCCATGAGCCATCGACCCAGACACACTGCCAGCACCAGACATAGGAGTGTGAGACACAGCCACAGCTCTAGTGACTGACACATGAGCTATCGACCCAGACACACTGCCAGCACCAGACATAGGAGTGTGAGACACAGCCACAGCTCTAGTGACTGACACATGAAACATCGACCCAGACACACTGCCAGCACCAGAAACAGGATAGGGCACAACTGAGACAGTGCCACTACATGATGCATGACAGCAAACAACAGACACAGTGCCACTATCTGACAACTGAGAGTGAACCTCTCGATGCGCCACTGAGAACACCGAAATGATGAGCCACAGGGCTGTATGGGCCAGGAGGCAGGGTGGCTCTGGGTGCTGGGGATAGCTGGACTGGAGCGACATCGGTGTGGTCAGGTGTCAATGGTGTGTGTCTACGTTTCTTAGGGATATGTGAGGGCACCCTGGACATGACAGGACTGGCAAGTGGTGCGGACTCCAATGAAACATCACCCACCAAAGGTGGAGCATCTGCTGCTGGGGCTCTGCTCTCTGGGGACGTGCTGGACCCTGCTTGTCGTTTGCTGTGTGCCTGCCTTCTGGACTCTGCATCATGTGTAATGGGGGATGCAACAACAGGGGACTCCTTCCTCAGCTTCTGACGGGCCTGGATGGGAGTGGAGGTATGGGGGTACTCCGCCGCGGAGAAATCTGTTTTCCGTTCCTTCAACAACATCAGCCTCAGTGCAGCCAGGGGTGATGTATGCCTGTCCTTGATGGAGCTAGTGTCTATGGGAGAAGCCTTGTCCCTTGGATGTGCCTTGGCCGTAGGAGGAGTCTTGTCTCTGGACTTTCCCTGTTCCCTGGACGGTGCCCTGTCCCTGGCAGCAGACTTGTCCTTTGTGGTGTACCTGTCTCTAGAAGACCTTTTCTCCCTGGGTGTGTCCCTGCCCTTGGGAGATGGCCCTTCCTCTGTAGTGTGCCTGTCCCTGGGAGTGTCCCTGCTCTTGGGAGTGGCCCCTACCTTAGTAGTGTCCCTGTCCTTGGGAGTGTCCCTGCTCTTTTGAGGTGCCTTTGCCTTTGTACTGTCCTTGTCCCTGCTCTTGGGAGTGGCCCCTTCCTTAGTAGTGTCCCTGTCCTTGGGAGTGTCCCTGCTCTTTTGAGGTGCCTTTGCCTTAGTAGTGTCCTTGTCCAGGGGAGTGTCCATGGACTTGGGAGTATTCCTTGCCTTGGTAGTACCTTTTGTGTGGGATGCCTGTGTAGCATGTGAAGGCATTTCCCCCAACACCACTTGGGGATCCTGTGTGTGAACTCCAGTGTATCTCACGTTGTCGTTGGTAACAGATTTTGCTGACCTAGGGGATGGTGTCTGTGCCCTCCGTGCCCTGCTGTGCTGCCTGTGGCTGCTTCTAGTGCAATAACCTGTAAAAGAGTCCTGGTCAGAATATTCACTCCCCCCTGAGACATCAAGTGGTGTAGATGGGGGAACAGAAGCAGCACCCTGTCCATGCGACTGTACAATGGCAGAAGACACAGTGTTTGCCAATGACTAAACTGTCCTGTGTAGACCAGCAACATCGCCATGCATCCCTTCCATGAATGCCACCACCTGCCCCAACTTCCTATTGTGGTCTTGGAATGCGTTGATCATGTTGGTCTGCCCCACACACAGCTGTCGCAGCAGATCAACAGCCTCAGCACAAAGTGCACCCTGGGTCACCGGGGCAGGGGCAGCGGTGCCTGCACCGAACGCCACTCTGCTCCCCCTACTTCTGCGTGCACGAACAGTACATGGTGCAGTTGGCAGCAGTGTGGGCCCTGTGTGCTGTGTCCCGACCGAAGGTG
This sequence comes from Lissotriton vulgaris, assembly GCF_964263255.1. Classification (NCBI taxonomy): domain Eukaryota; kingdom Metazoa; phylum Chordata; class Amphibia; order Caudata; family Salamandridae; genus Lissotriton; species Lissotriton vulgaris. The sequence continues at coordinate 1,572,415,157 of NC_141691.1, forward strand.
TTGATTGCCCACTCCCAGTCTGTGACAACAGTGCTGACTCACCAACACTGTCGGAAGATGAGGACGATGGTGTCTCGACTTGCGAGTCCTCAGGGACGGTTCTGTCCCCCTCTCCGGGGCTGTCCTCTTCTGTGTCAGTCTGCGTGTGTGAGATGTCTGATCCGGATGCATTGCCACCACTCATCTCCATCGTCTGTGGCTCAGTGCCCTCTGCCAAAGCTGAAATAGAGAGAAAAGAGGTGTAAGTCATGGCCACACTCACGTACAGAAGGACAACAAATCTCAAAATCCATTTCAGACAAAGAACATGTAGCCCCCATCCTGCATACGGCCCACCCCTACCAGTCATCCTCACATGAAATAACTGGTGGTGGCCGTGAAACATGTACATCATGCGGACAGGGCAAGTGCATGTAAATCTGCACACTTGTCTTGCCATGGGGCCACAGACCTCTACGGCACGTGCTTGAACACTCAACTACTAAGCAAGTGGCGTGTCAACATGGTGGATATGGATGTCAAATTAGACTCCGCCAATGGCACCAACATGGTATTCCTGCAAAACATACGCACCACGGAAGTCACTACTGTGTCTGACCAACAATAAATGCATTGCACTCCCAAGTAACATACACATACAGTCTGCTTACCACTAGTTTGCTGTTGATCCACACTCAGCCGGTCGGACAGGTCAGGATGCGTCACAGTAATGATACGGTGCATAAGAGGGGTCATGGAGCGTCAGGCCAGACGTGCCGTTCCGGAATCATCCCCAGTGTCATCTCCGCTACATTCTTGCTCAGCCTGGATATGTTGTCCCAGCGTTTTTGGCAGTGTGTGTGTCGTCTATTGCACACCCCCACTGCCCGTACATCACGTGCTATGGTCCTCCACACAGCCTTGCGAAGGTGCAGCTTTACCTACCATGATGGGAGACAAGAGGATGACGTAAGTGGACAGTATGACATGCACAAACTACGTAGAAAGACGTATCTACATGCAGCCATGCTCTGCACAACACATGTGAAGGTCCCACAGCACACCGGCAGGCCTACAGAAGACAGGAGCCACTGACCACCTCAGGGCCAACAACATGTACACCACCACACTTACCACCTGTCCGGGTGCACCGTACAGCTGTTCGTAGTGGCTGAGCACACCGCCCACAAGAACATCTAGTTCCGCTGCGGTGAAGGGACGAGACCGGATCTCTCGCACTCTCTGCATGGCAAGGTCCTGGACTGTGGCACTACAGCAGCAGTCGTTGGTCAGCTCAGCAGCAGCAGGTCGAGGTGATGGTCACAGGCAGCAGTCGGTGGTCAGCTCAGCAGCAGCAGGTCGAGGTGATGGTCACAGGCAGCAGTCGGTGGTCAGCTCAGCAGCAGCAGGTCGAGGTGATGGTCACAGGCAGCAGTCGTTGGTCAGCTCAGCAGCAGCAGGTCGAGGTGATGGTCACAGGCAGCAGTCGTTGGTCAGCTCAGCAGCAGCAGGTCGAGGTGATGGTCACAGGCAGCAGTCGTTGGTCAGCTCAGCAGCAGCAGGTCGAGGTGATGGTCACAGGCAGCAGTCAGTGGTCAGCTCAGCAGCAGCAGGTCAAGGTGATGGTCACAGGCAGCAGTCGGTGGTCAGCTCAGCAGCAGCAGGTCAAGGTGATGGTCACAGGCAGCAGTCGGTGGTCAGCTCAGCAGCAGCAGGTCGCGGTGATGGTTGCAGGCAGCACTGGATCACAGCAGTGTATGAGGGATTTTGGAAATCACACATATATAGGGCCCTGAGCCCATGTCAGTGGCATACGTCGGCAGCAATTGGTTACCCCTGGATGCCTCTTTGTAAAAGGGCCAATGACCGGCCCTGGTGTGGCGGTGCACTGCTTCCGCTATTTTCGATTGGGCATACGCGGCCCGTGTTCCCTCTTCCCATTGGCTGCATGTGCAGGGACCGTCACGGTCACACATCGGCAACCGCATGTGCAAGCTTCCGGGACGGATGCTTCTTTTGCAACAATGTTCAATCAGTGGCGCCACCATGGCGGTGCACGCATTCCGCGGGGGAGGTGCAGGCCAACACATCCTTGTGATAATGAAATTGGAAATGGCAGTTCATGACCCCCCTTACAGTCACATTGCATCATCCACCGTACACCGGCCGACCCAGCCCGGTCCACAACCGCCGTGCCAGGCCAGTCACCCACCGCCGGCCCAGCCCGGTCCACAACCGCCGTGCCAGGCCAGTCACCCACCGCTGGCCCAGCCCGGTCCACAACCGCCGTGCCAGGCCAGTCACCCACCACCGGCCCAGCCCGGTCCACAACCGCTGTGCCAGGCCTGTCACCCACCGCCGGCCCAGCCCGGTCCACAACCGCCGTGACAGGCCTGTCACCCACCGCCGGCCAAGCCCGGTCCACAACCGCCGTGCCAGGCCAGTTACCCACCGACGGATGTTCACTGGCCTGGGCCGGCTGGTGTACGGTAGATGATGCAATGTGACTGCAAGAGGGGTCATGAACCGCCATTTCCAATTTCATCATCACAAGGATGTGTTGGCCTGCACCTCCCCCGCGGACTGCGTGCACCGCCATGGTAGCGCCACTGATTGAACATTGTTGGAAAAGAAGCATCTGTTCCGGAAGCTTGCACATGCGGTTGCCGATGTGTGACCGTGACAATCCATGCACATGCAGCCAATGGGAAGAGGGAACGCGGGCCGCGTATGCCCAATCGAAAATAGCGGAAGCAGTGCACCGCCATGGCGGCGCCAATGATTGTATATTTTCAAACGCTGCACCGTGGTGGATAGTCCGCACATGCGTTATGAGGGTTGTGACTGTGATGACGAAACTGCATATGTCATGCACTATATCATGTGTGTTCATACTATGCCCATTGATGTGCACACAATGTGCTACACATGTGCGTGTCGACGTGTTGACGTTTTGTATTTCCCAACACAGTTTCAACTTCTTCACATCTACACAGTACATCACGGCTGTCTCGCCACATTCTGAATCTGTTATCAGTGTGTGGTAATGTGTGCAAATAACAATGGTGGGGGTACACATGCATTCTGTGTATGCGTATGTGTGTTGCCTCTTGTGTGACCATGCATGTAATGTGAGGATGCTCACCATTGTCGGTGTGGTCATTGGTGCATGATGACATGGAGTGTGTGTAGCATTATCGTTTTGTGTTTGCACGTGCATGTGTGTCTGTGATGAGGCTTGTCCACATTTGGGTCCTTACACATGTCTTGTTGGCAGTACTTTTGACATGAGACTAAGTTGCATTGTACATGTTGACAAACATCATGTTGCTAGTGGCTGCACATTGTTTATACGCCACTCCGTATTGTAGTTACTTTCAGAGATGTCACACATATGACAATTGTCGACAACATTTATCTTTTTGCTAGTGTTGGCTTACATGTGGTGGAGTTGCACAGTTATGCGTTGTTTGTAAATTGACTTCTACTACATCTACTCCCACACAGGAGGGCTCCAAATGTGCATCGCCCATACACTGTGCTGGAGGATATGGTTGACGAGGAGGTGATCAGGAAATTCCAGCTAGATCGACGTAGCTTGATGGAGCTTGTAGACCAATTGTCTCCTCATCTGCAGCCACGAAGAACGTATCCTGGTTTCATTACACATACAGCAAAGGTGATGGCGGCACTACACTTTTTTGCAACTGGCACCTTTCAGTACACAGTTGGACATGCCGGGGGGATGTCACAGTCCGAGTTCAGCATGGTACTGCGGGATGTTCTAAAAGCCAAGATGCTGTACAAGGATGAATACATCCATTTTCCACGGCCAGCAGAGTTGGCAGCAGTCAAAGCAGACTTCTATGCACTGGGCCAGATACCACACGTAGTGGGTTCCATTGATGGCACCCATATCGGTCTCATTCCACCACGGGCACGTGAGCCGGTATATAGAATTCGAAAGCACTTTCATTCGCTCAACGTGCAGGTGGTGTGCCTGGCCGACAACATCATATCCCATGTGTGTGCAAGATTTCCAGGCTCCGCACATGACTCCCACATAATGCGGAGCAGCATTGTCCCCCAACTGATGGCAAATCTGCATTCAGAACTTGTGTGGCTTGTTGGTGAGTATGCTGTGGGGACAGTTGTGTTTTCTGTGTGGCATGGGGTACCCACCAATTCTGGTTGTGATATTTGTGTCTGTCATCCCCCTACATAGGCGACTCTGCGTACCCAAACCGGCCTAGGCTGCTGAGTCCCATACGTAATCCAACTACAGCGGGTGAAACGCGATACAATGATGCCCATGGAAGGACACGTAGAGTGGTGAAACGTACTTTTGGACTGCTAAAGTCTAGGTTTTGGTGCCTAGATAAGACCGGAGGGGCCCTGCCTTACTCACCAGGCAAAGTATGCAGGATCGTGATTGCCTGCTGCATGCTCCACAACCTGGCCTTGCGCAATAACATTGAACTGATCATGGACCCTGAAGACCAACAAGTTCCTCGGCCTCCCATCCCACCCATGTTGACTGATGAGGATAATGGTGAGGAGGAAGGTGTGGACCAGAGGCGTCAGCTCATTGATCGCTATTTCCCTTGAATGTGAGTAACTACCTCTTGTGCCGGTTGACAATGCGTTATGTATGTTTGCTGGTGGTGTGTGGATGTGGTGTTCATCAGCTGGCTGTTCTGGTATGTCATGTTTGCATGTGTGTGTGGTTATTTCTTTGGACATGCAAGTCTCCATGATGTGTGTCCTCTCATCCACTGATTTTGTGATGAGTGTGGTTTGTGGGATGTTGCACTGCAGTGTGTTGTGATGGGTGTGATTCAGTTTCCTGACGTGTGTTTGCTGTCTCTGATTTTCCCTAGGTCACACCCAAAGAGGCATGATTCTCAACAACATGGATCCCTGCACCTGGTGAGGTTCCGTGAGAATCGTGACAACGTTTCTGACTTGTTCAAATATGGATGAGTTTGGTATCTATGAATCGCAAATGACGAGTTTAGTGGGTGTACGCGTTTTCGCTACACTACTTTGCACCATTCGTCTTATTCGTGGGTTTCTCCATCTGAACCCACGGGTTCCATTTTTAGATATGGCATCCATTTTGTCTGTTGCCCTCAAGTAGCCAGCGAACGGACACTGTCGGCTTCGTGACCCTGGGATTCCCAAGCTCTTGCGGAAGACATATATTCCTTTGAGGGTGTCTTTATGACGAGGGGGATGACACAGCAAAGGCAGATGGCTCCGCTTGAGGCTCATCTTGCCGTGCCGGTCTATTGTTTCAGCCGTGCATGCATTAGGCACGAATCCTTTGATCCTACAATCACGCTTCCGATATTGCCCCCTACACTCTTTTTCAATCTGTTGTCTGTTTTCTGTCTTCCTTGCACCTGTTTCTGTCTCTTCTTTTAGCTCGTTTACTGCCTAAATGGAATGTGCCTAATGGTGGGATAACGTGCTTTTACAGTTGGGAACCGGCGATGTTACTGTAATTATGTTCCGGGCTTCTGAAACATGAAAGCAACCCTTTTGAAGTTTACTGTGGGAACTGAGTTGTAACCTTTTGTTCGCCATGTTGTGCTATGACTAAAATATGTATAAAAGGAGCGATCCACGTTTGCAATTTGAAGCAGACTCTCAGAACCTACACGTGGTTGTACTTCTTGCGATCTCTGTATCCCTGCAGTAAATAAATGCTGAATCTTTGACGCCGAAGGAAGTGTCCCGTGTCTCTGTGATTTGTACGCCGGAACAGGTAACCCACGAAGGTTTCAGGTGTCGTCCCCTGGCACCGCTGGGCCTTATAATAGCCCAGTCCTTCAGTTGGCGCCCAACGTAGGGCGACATCAGCGGTCCCGGTCCAAAGCCCGACGATCGTGAGGAACTTCGTGTGAAATCTCCGAGGGAAGGTGCACCCCGCTTCATCGATCCAGTTGTCGAAATGAGTGGCCCGAAGACTTTTCCCGCGAAGATTCCCGCCTCCTGACGGCTGCGACGGACTGAGGCCCTGACTGTCGACCTGTTTTGGCGCCTGGCGTAGTCCTTTGTACGGCGAGATGATAGACGGGCCTTCCTGGTGACGCCATTGTTCTCTCAGTTAAGTATTTGTGGGTCGCTCCCGAAAACCTTGGTTGTTGTTGTCGTTACTTGGTTGTTTGCATGGTTACATTGCATTTTGTGGTTCTTAGTTGTTGGTTCATAGTTGTTGGGTTTTTATTTGACGATTGCAATTGCCAAAAACCGAGGGTCTCGTATTTTTGCGAGGACATCGTAATTCGATAACCCTTGAAGTTTGTAAGCTCGGTTAGTGTGCACGATGCCTGGCCGTAGTACTTTGTTTGGTTTCCTTAAAGGTTGCGGTACGGATTCCCGGTTGGAGGACTCATGTCCGATACCTCCGGTTGGAACTCCGGTTTATGAGCTCTATAGTCGACACGGAGTGGGTCCAATTGCCTATAATGACTGTTGGATCCGCTACACGAAAAATGACGGTGTCCTTAGTTGGCCACCTCATGGTAGTTTCGAAACTGAGATTTTAGATAATCTCGAAGCAAAATTGTTTAAGAAGAAAGCTAGGCCGGCCATGTTTGATTCCTTTCAGTTATGGCGCAAAGAGGCCAAACAGAAAGAAATCAAGCAAATAAAGAAAAATAAGAGAGATGGTATAATTACAATGATGCAAAGTGCAGAACAATATCAGCGAGATAAAGACGAGAAGGAAAAGGAAGTTTTTACTAGATTGCATCGTATGGCGGTGGATAAATGTTATCCGGTTTTACCGTCTAGTTCTGATAAGAAGGAAGAGGAATTGATAGAGGATCCTTTGTTATCCTTTATATTAAAATCACCGCCTCCTTATGTACAGGGTACTGCAGCCCCTGTTGTTCCTCCTGTCCCTCAACCTGTTGTTCCGGCAGCTGCTGGTCAGCCTGTCGTTGGTCCTGTTCCTCCAAATCCTCTTGTTCCTCAAGTTGTTCCTGCTCCCTTACCTGCCCTTCTTCCTACTGCTCCTTTGCCTATACCTTCTCAGTCTATTGCTCCTGCTACTTCTGCTATCTTGGCTACTCCTATTGCTCCTACGTTCAGTCCTCATGTTGATGCTCCTGTACTTCTCTCCCCTTCTCCTTCTGTTCGTAGTCGTATACCTAATGCTGTTGCTAATCTCTATTCCCCGCTTCTCGGACCGATACTTGGGTCCGATGTCTCTGATGCCTCCCAGAGACGGAGTCAAATTCCTGGAGGCAGGGAAAGTGAGACGCTAGTGACTATGGCGCGGAAGTGGATTAGACATCCTGCTAAGTACACTCCGCGCATAGTTTATGATACGTTCTCTCAGTTTAATGACCCCACACAAAGATTCGTGTTCAAGGAAATGTGTAAATCCTTGAGAGAAGAGTGGGATAATGATGAGCTGGATAATGTACCGCCCGATATGACTGAACTACAGAATCAGTTCTCGAGCAGCATGATTGTAGGCGGTAATGTACGACGTGCATTAGAGCGTTTGTTAGCTCTTAGATCTACAGTGCCTTCTCGAGTGTCGTTTGATAACGACTCTGATGATTGGAAAGCACAACCTGGTCAGTATCCCATGCGAGTAGTTCCCCCAGTGTGGATGCCAGGTGATGCTACTGCCAATCCTGCTATTTTGCCACACTTCCAGAGAGTTTGGATACACCTCCCATGGAAGCGATCAGAAGTTTTACAGGTGAAACAATCTTTACCTGACCCACGGAAAAATCCGGCAGGTTATTATAAAGAGTTATCCCAACTTGTGGATGCTACTATTATGAACCTTGCCGATATTGACATGTTGTTTGGTAACGTAGTACCGCAACCGATTTGGGCGAAAATCCGTCAAGAGAATCACGCAGCTGAGTTAGGGGGTGATTGGGCTGCTCTTGCGGCGGCTGACGCATTACAAGTTGGTGGGGCTAAGCCTGGACAGTTAATTACGGCTCTGCCCCAAAGAATCATTACGCTCATGAAAACGCTTATGCCAGCGATGAAAGTAAACTGGGATAAATGGTCTGCTTGCAAGCAAAAGAAAGACGAGAGTGTCTCCGATTTCTTTACTTGATTTGAGGAGGCCTTCATCGATCATAGTGGCCAGGATATGAGCACTGAAGGAGGTCAGCGGTTGTTTGTCGATAAGTTTGTGTTAAATCTGTTGCCTGAGCTATGTAACAAATTAAAAAATTCTGAAAGTTCATGGGCTGTTTCGTCCACGGCTCAGATTTTAGCAATGGCTCAATACTATGAGAATAGGGAAAAAGAAGAAAATGACCGTGCAGACAAGAAAACGAAGGAGCTTAAAACTAAGGTTTTATTGCAGCAAGCATATCCTCCGCGCTCGAATCCAAATGACTTGCGACAGCAATATCGATCACAGGCGCAGTCTTCTAGGTCGCAGTCACGCTCTGACTCCTCTACACTCAGATCTATGCTTGGGTATAATCAATGTGCATATTGTAGGGGTGAGGGCCATTTAAAATTTAATTTTCCTGTTTTACGTGACCGGAATAATGATGTTTCGGCCCGAGGCGGTCGTAGTGGTCCTCAGCAGGCGTCTCGAGGTAGAGGTCGCGGTACCTCTCAAAGTCAAAATGAGCGTTTTACTTCTTCATCGGGCTCGAACAATTGTTTTGATCAGCACAATTCATCGTCCGACAGATCTGCACAGTACCATGTGGATGACTATTACGTCGAGCATGACGTTGATGCAGACGGTAATTACTAGGATAGCCGTAGACAAAGAGAGGGAGTGGTATCAGTTCCGTTTGATCAGAGAGGGCCTTATGTCGCAGTTGCCACATCGGGCGTAGTTGAGCCTTTTCTGTTGGACAATGGTGCAGCAAAAAGTTTCATCATGCATTCGAAACTCCCTGGCGCACCTTTGTCTGGCTTAACGAATGTTTCCGTTGGATTCTCTGGCGCCCCGGTTAGCAATCCAGTTTCTAGCCCTTTGCCCCTTGCAATTGGGCCACGTGAGCTAGAGGCTCCTTTGATTTTGACTACTGGTTGTGGTGAGAATCTTTTGGGCCTGGATTTGTTGAAGCGGTTATATGCGACTTTGTACTGCTCTCCTACGGGAGTGGAGCTTACATTAGGTCAGAGAGTGATCTCTCCTGTGTACTTGTCAACTGATAAGCTCCCACCGGAATTGGGTTCTCTTCCTGAGTCTTTGTGGGCAACGGGTCCCAATGATGTGGGCCTGTTGGACATATCACCTTATGTCGTCCAATTGAAATCGAATGTGTGATTACCACGTATTCCCCAGTATCGTATCTCTCTTGATGGTGAGCGAGCGCTATTAGCGATCATTTATGACTTGATCAAGAAGGATGTCTTTGAAGAAACTCAGGGAAATGTGTGTAATAGCCCTGTGTTACCTATTTTGAAACAAACTGACCCATCCAAGCCTCCTGTGTATCGTTTTGTTATTGATTTAAGAGAAGTAAACAAAATTGTGATCCCACAGTTCCCCGTGGTGCCTGACATTACGGCTTTGTTGACCCTGATTCCAGCCTCTGCTTCTTGGTTTTCGGTAATCGACCTGAAGAATGCTTTCTTTAGCATTCCGATTGCTGAGGAGAGCAGAGATCTATTCGGCTTCTCATTAGGTGGTCGCAGCTTCAGGTTTAAACGCGCTCCTCAGGGCTACTGTGAGAGTCCATCGATCTACAGCCAAGCCCTTAAGAGTCAACTTGATGCGTTTGTGTTACCGGCTGGTGCGGCCTTGATTCAGTACGTTGACGATCTGTTGGTGGCTGCTGACACCGAGCGGATTTGCAAAACTGCTACAGTATCGCTGTTACAACATTTATGTGACTTACATCACAAGGTGTCACCTTCTAAGCTACAGTATTGTTGTCAAGAAGTAACCTATTTGGGTCACTTATTGTCTAAGGAGGGAAGAAGGTTGACCCCAGAAAGAATTTCAGCAATTGCTCGAATTACTGTGCCAACAACTCAGAGAGATGTGCGTGCCTTTTTAGGTATCACGTCATACTGCAGACAATGGATTCCAAACTTTTCATTGTTAGCGAAGCCATTGTTAGCTCTCTCGTGCAAGGATGTTCCGACTCCTTTGCCATGGACCGAAGAATGTCAGAAAAGTTTTTCTGAACTGCGCGATGCGTTGTGTTCGGCTCCTGTGTTAGGTACTCCTGACTACAGTAAGCCGTTTACATTATACGTTCACGAGAGAGAAGGTTGTGCTTTGAGTGTTTTGACGCAACAATTTGGTGGTAAGCAGCGTCCATGTGCATATTTTTCCTCGACCTTAGACCCAGTAGCTAGAGCATTGCCGAGTTGCCTAAGAGCGACAGCGGCAGCTGCGGTGTCAATTCGACAATCCGCAGACCTGGTCATGGATAATATGCTCACGGTGATGGTCCCGCATGCAGTTGACACTCTTTTGAATCGAACGAAGACTCAACACTTGACGAGCGCAAGGTTGTCCGGTTATGAGTTGACGCTTTTGGCAAGTCATATACAGATCAAGCGTTGTAATGTGCTGAACCCAGCGACATTGTTGCCGACCAATGTGGAATCAGATGATGTAGCACCACATGACTGTTATTTAAGAACTGAAGAAGAGACGAAAGGTCGTATTGACCTGAAAAACACACCATTGGTAGATCCCGATGGTACTTTGCATGTTGATGGTTCGTGTTTTAAATTGCCGAATGGTGATGTGATGACTGCGTATGCTGTAGTGACGTTGAGTACGGTAGTGGAAACTGCGAGATTGAGTCAGAATTCAGCGCAAGCGGCAGAGTTGATTGCGTTAACGAGAGCGTGTGTTTTGTCTAAAGGGAAGCGAGTGAATGTGTTTACAGATAGTCAATATGCATTTGGCGTAGCCCATAGCTTTGGTCGATTGTGGAGAGAAAGAGGATTTATGACATCGCATGGTACGAAGATCCAACACGGACAGCTCGTGAACGATCTTTTGGACGCACTTACACTGCCTAAGCAGGTGGCAATCATTAAATGCAGCGCGCATCGAAAGATTATGGATGATGTTGGTCGTGGTAATGCGTTTGCAGATGAGATTGCTACGGAAACGGCCAAAAATTTGATGACCCGAATGTATGTTACGAGTTCTGTGAGGTGGCCGTCGGAGACTGGTATGTGTGAGGACACTGTGGAGAGTGTTAAAGCGATTCAGAATGAGGCTACCGAGATTGAAAAGACTAAGTGGAAAAAAAGCACGGGAAAGTTAGCCGTGAATGGATGTTGGGTTGACTTGTCGGAATGTCAGAGGTGGATGTTACCGGATGCATATGTGCTTGCCGTTGTTACTATGGCCCACGGCTTGTCACGTATTAGCGCGAAAGGTATATGTAAGTTGTTGTCTCCTGTATGGAAGAATGATGGGATTGCTAAGTGTGCTGAGAGAGTGGTTAAGAACTGTATGGTATGTTTGATGTATAATCCTGGTAAGGGCACCCCCACTCCACCTGGTCATTTTGTTCCTCCTACATGTCCCTTTGAAGTTATCCAATTGGACTTCATCCATATGGAGAGATGCAGTAACCAGAAATATGTTTTGGTTGTGGTTTGCGCGTTCTCTAGATGGATCGAGGCCTACCCTCTTAAGGATAATACTGCCCTGTCTACAGCAAAAGTCCTACTGAAGGAATACTTTCCTCGGTACGGAATGCCACGGATCGTATGGTCGGATAACGGAAGTGAGTTTGTGGGAAGTGTGATGAAGAGTGTGTGTAAGGGCCTTGGAATATGCCAGAAATTCCATAGCGCTAATCATCCTCAATCGGCGGGTTTGGTGGTAGGGTACAATGGTACTCTGAAACTAAAACTTGCCAAAATTCAAACCACGACTGGTCTGTCATGGCCTGATGCACTGCCTCTAGCTCTCTTATCGACCAGAGCGACTGTGCACTCTCGAGTAGGGCTTAGCCCATATGAGATTGTGTTTGGCCGTCCTGCGAACATCTGGGGAGTTCCGAGGCCTAAACATTTCGATAGTCTTGAATATCCTATGTTGATTGATTATCTCTATGATCTGACTGCTAAATTGAGGTTAATTCATCAACAGGTCTTTGAAGCTCTACCGGCACAGACAGAGGGTCCTGGACATCGGCTCCAACCGGGTGACTGGGTAGTCACCCGCAACTTTGGGAGAAAGCGTAATCTGGAGCCAAGATTTGTGGGTCCCTTCCAAGTTCTGCTGGCGACAAGGACTGCAGTTCGGTTGGAAGGCAGAAAGAACTGGGTGCATGCCACCCACACCAAGAAAGTCCCGATCCCTTTGCCAGCAGATAACTGGGTCCGAACTGGTATTGCCGCAACGGAAACAGAGACCCCTCTACGTTTTGTGCCGTTTAGTGATGCTCAACCTGTAGGAAACAATTCATTGCAGCCAGATGCATCTGTTGAATCGTCAGCATTGGAGAATTCAAGGTCTGAACTGTCATCAGAACGATCGAATACTGTTTTGCCATCTGAACAATTATTTGAAGAGCAGACTCGACCTGGAAGAAGTCAATATTTTCTTCGTTCACGTGACAAAGACTAGTAAAAATCTTTCTTTTTTTTGTTTTTGTTTTTGAATTCATATTACCCCCTTACTGTTGCTACGAACATTATGAACAATTGCATCTTGTATTGATTTTTGAGTTCTTTTTCACATGTGTTCCTCTTTTTCTACAGATAGGAGATTTGTATTAAAATTGAATGTTTGATTAAGAAAACCTATCATCCGGGTTGACCGTAGGGCCATGCGGGTACTTCCTTCTGTTTAGCAGGTTCCTGACACTAGGTCGGTTACTTTTGTTGATTCCTGGGAACTCCTGGGAATTGATAATCGCTACTCAGAACGAAGTGCGTCAAGAACGTTACGGACGTTTTTAGAGGATGGATTGCTCTAAGCTTTCGGAAGTAGAGAGGATGTTGGCGCAAAGTTCAAAATTGCATAAGGTTGTACGAACAAAATGTTTTCTGTTTCAGGTATTCCTGTTGTTTCTGACTGTTTCTATGTTACTAGTGGGTGGAGTGTATTTTGGAGTACAGTTGTTATTGCCTTCTACTTCACCTACTTCTCCGTCACCTGATTTGAATTCTGTTTCCACTGTTTCTCCACATTCCTTTCATCTTCTGCCCCAACATGAACAGGTTAGACGTGCGGAATTCATGAACAACTCCTTTGTTCAGCTCCTACATCAGCATCAGTTGGTGGTGAATACTACTAACTGTTGGGTGTGTGGGTTAATGCCACATACCATGGATAAGGGTATTCCGTATTTGGTTCTTCCTTACAGCTCCCAGGGGTTGGCTCGGGCATTCCAAACTATGTTCCGTAGTGCACTAGATTCCTACCCCCACCGAGAGCCACGCTCTGCAAATCTTGGTCCCGGCCCATACCACAAGACTTTGGCAATAGCGATTGCTGACATAGATAGAGATATTTTTGATGCATCGCTTATTCCAGAGGAAGAGGTGCGAGCATACAAGGATCTGAGTGAGGCTGAGTATAGTATGTCAGTGGGTGATAGACAGTTTAAAAGCTCGTCTCCGATCTGGATCGTACCCCACCTCGGTAATTTCTGCTTGAAAGGTCTTGGTTATAACCCGAGAGCTCAGCTTGGGAAGAGTGCTTGTACTGAGACGTACGTTTTACCGATGCTCTCTTCCCCTGTCCTTCTAACTGCCAAGGGTACCTATTTTGTATGTTATGATCGCGCTTATACATGGTTGCCCCGTGATTTTTCGGGCACCTGTTATATCGCGAACCTTTTGCCACTGACTTTTACAGTTGCTTCGGACTATCACAAGACAAGAGTTGTGAGAGGCGTTATTAGCAAAGAGGACACTGCCGGTCAAGAAGCAGGAGACTTCTTTAAGGGTTTTCTGCCGTTTTGGGGACCTATGATCAATAGTAGGAACCTGAGACAATTGACTCGTGTGGTAGAGTCGACTGCTAATATAACTGCAAGTGCCCTTGGTAATCTGACGGCTGAGCTTCAGGCGGATAGACTTATGACGTTGCAGAACCGTATGGTTTTAGACGTTGTACTCGCAGATAGAGGTGGTGTGTGCAAGGTGATCCATTCGAGTTGCTGTATTTTTATTCCTGATAACGCTCCAACTGTATATCAAGCCATCTCGAAGTTGCATAAGATCTCCGAGTCCATACACGTGGACGTAGGTGATTGGATGCTACTAGGATGGTTTTGGGGCCTGATGTCGACTTGGGGTTGGAAGATTCTGATGATCATCGGGGTTGTTGTGGCGTTCCTGTTCACGTGTTGTCTTTGCATGCAGTGTGGTCCTGCCTTATGTGGTCTCTGTGCTACAACGTGTATAAGGCGGCCATCTGTTACCAAAGAAGCAATAATGGATAGAATAATGTTACAGCAACATCTGAACGATCTGATGAATATCGAGATTGATTCTGATTTCGACTAGTGCTTGCCTACATGAGGGCAAAAGGAGCGTCTGAGGTTCCGTGAGAATCGTGACGACGTTTCTGACTTGTTCAAATATGGATGAGTTTGGTATCTATGAATCGCAAATGACGAGTTTAGTGGGTGTACGCTTTTTTCGCTACACTACTTTGCACCGTTCGTCTTATTCGTGGGTTTCTCCATTTGAACCCACGGGTTCCATTTTTAGATACAGCATCCATTTTGTCTCTTGCCCTCAAGTAGCCAGCGAACGGACACTGTCCGCTTCGTGACCCTGGGATTCCCAAGCTCTTGCGGAAGACAGATATTCCTTTGAGGGTGTCTTTATGACGAGGGGGATGACACAGCAAAGGCAGATGGCTCCGCTCTAGGCTCATCTTGCCGTGCCGGTCTATTGTTTCAGCCGTGCATGCATTAGGCACGAATCCTTTGATCCTACAATCACGCTTCCGATATTGCCCCCTACACTCTTTTTCAATCTGTTGTCTGTTTTCTGTCTTCCTTGCACCTGTTTCTGTCTCTTCTTTTAGCTCGTTTACTGCCTAAATGGAATGTGCCTAATGGTGGGATAACGTGCTTTTACAGTTGGGAACCGGCGATGTTACTGTAATTATGTTCCGGGCTTCTGAAACATGAAAGCAACCCTTTTGAAGTTTATTGTGGGAAGTAAGTTGTAACCTTTTGTTCGCCATGTTGTGCTATGACTAAAATATGTATAAAAGGAGCGATCCACGTTTGCAATTTGAAGCAGACTCTCAGAACCTACACGTGGTTGTACTTCTTGCGATCTCTGTATCCCTGCAGTAAATAAATGCTGAATCTTTGACGCCGAAGGAAGTGTCCTGTGTCTCTGTGATTTGTACGCCGGAAGAGGTAACCCACAAAGGTTTCAGGTGTTGTCCCCTGGCACCGCTCGGCCTTATAATAGCCCAGTCCTTCACTGCTAACGTCTGTTTCTGAGACAATCATGTGAATAAAACATGGAGGCAACACATCATTGGGTGTGTAAGTGAAATGTATTTACAAGTTGTGCATTGGTGCTGGTGGATATTTACAAGTAAGTGTTGGGTGGGGGAGTGTGAGTTGAAGATCATGGTAGATGAAAAGACCGTGGTGACACCACATTGGGTAATGTCCAGCTAGTCCAGCAGACCTGTGCCAATACTTGCCGTAGTGGGACAGGATAGTTTGCGGGTGGATGGCAGCCTTAGGCATTAGAGTCATTGTCGGCCCCTCTTTGGGCATGTAGATGGAGCATCCCCACTGCTCTCACCTACTTCCAGCCTCGGATGGCCCCTCCGTCTTGGAGCGGAACGGAGTCAGCTTGGGGGCAGGTTGGTCAGGGGCCACATCTGTGTCCATGGGCACAGGTGGAGGTGGCGGTGGTGTTGGTGTCCATGGCGGCTGGGCACTTGGTCAAGGGGGGGGTGTTGCAGGCTAACCATTCCCTCCACAGTGATGTTTGCATCACCATGAGGTCCACTATTTGGCTGATGCGGCTGTCAATGGACTGCAACAGATTGCTGTTTTCAACCGAGTCCTGGTGGGCATGATCAGCCTGTTCCTGCCCACGCTTATAGGAGGCCTGGACTCTGGCTAGGGCTTCCAATGAATCAGCGCCAGGATGGGGTGGGTGTCCTTCCCCAGCTCGCCGGTGAGAAGTACTCCTGTTTGGGTGATGTGGCCTCAGCTCTCTCCTTTCCCGTCCACTCTCCCTGCTTGGCGGGGATGTGGATGGCCCTGCGTCGTGCGGTGGGTCAGGCAGGGTGGCACAGGCAGGAGTGGTGGTACTGGTGGTGGTGGTGGCTGTACAGCTCACTGTGGCAGGTGTTGCAGGAGTGACACAGGCCACGGTTGTTGAGGCAGGGATTTCCAGTGAGCCAGATGGCCCTGGGTGTGTGCTTGGGCCCGCTCCCTCCTCCGCACCGGAGCTGGCTGTGGAATCGTCCCCAGAGAGTCCTGGATGTGAGTGAGGCGAGTGTTGCGGGCGGTTGCTGGTTTCACCAGTCAAATTGCAATCACCCGAGGAACAAGATTTTCATGATCAATACTGTGGACATAACATGTTTTATTTTCCATACATTACATTTCACTGTCCTCCCGCACACCCCACCCACCACCACCCTCCCTGTGGACATGGGGGCCTGTTGGGAGTTGTAGTAGTGACCTCTCGCACACACCACCCACCTCTCGACAAACACCACCACCACCCTCCCTGTGAACATGGGGCCCTGTTGGGAGTTGTAGTAGTGACCTCTCGCATACCCCACCCACCACCACCCTCCCTGTGGACATGGGGGCCTGTTGGGAGTTGTAGTGCTGGTCTCTCGCACACACCCCACCCACCACCACCCTCCCTGTGGACATGGGGGCCTGTTGGGAGTTGTAGTAGTGACCTCTCGCACACACCACCCACCTCTCGACACACACCACCACCACCCTCCCTGTGGACATGGGGGCCTGTTGGGAGTTGTAGTAGTGACCTCTTGCACACCCCACCCACCACCACCCTCCCTGTGGACATGGGGGACTGTTGGGAGTTGTAGTAGTGACCACCCGCACACCCCACCCACCACCACCCTCCCTGTGGACATGGGGGCCTGTTGGGAGTTGTAGTGCTGGTCTCTCACACACCCCACCCACCACCACCCTCCCTGTGGAAATGGGGGCCTGTTGGGAGTCGTTCACATTTTGGTGAGTATGTGGCCCACATGCATGGGTTGGGGCCTGGGAGATGTGTCTTCTCAGTTGTGTGCAGCAGACCATGTCAGTGTGATCATGGTGCTTGGTTTGTACTTACCAGCTTCTTCTCCTTCGTCAATTTCTTCCAGGCTCTCTGGGTGCAGTATGCCCAGCACCTTTTCCTCCCAATCAGTATATGGTATGGGCTCCGGGGGTGTGCCGCCGCCAGTGTGGTGTGCTCGCAGGTGGTTTTTAGCACGGAAGCCTTTGACCCTGGTGTTTAGGTCATGCCACCGCCTCTGGATCTCGTGCTTTGTCCTTGGCACGGTCCCTGACGCATTCACCCGACTTACTATCCTGTCCCACATGTGGTTTTTGGTTGCCACGGTGGTCTGCTGGACTAGTGTGCCGAATATTTGAGGTTCAACATGGATGATTTCATCCACCATGACCTTCAACTCTGTGTCAGTGAATTTAGGGTTTTTCTTAGGTGCCATGGTGTGTGGTGATCAAGGTGTGGGTGGAGTGGGTTGGGAAGTGCAGGTGTGTGGTGTGTAGGAATGGTGTGGTGGGTGTTTGTGTGGTGTGTGTGTTTGTGTGGTGGTTGTATGTGTGCAATTTGTGTCTGCTGTCCGTCGTATTGGGCCTCTTGCTAGCAGCTATGCTGTGATGCAAAGGATTGTGGTAGTGGGTGGGAGTCATTTTATACTCTGTGTCGTGGATGTGTCCCAATGGTTGTTGCCAGTCAGGTGCTTGGTGGGTGTGTTGACTTGTGTGGATTAGTAGGTGCTTGGGGGGTGTCATTGTGGCTTGTGATTGGTGTAGGTGTTTCAGGTGAGTGGTTGTCCTGTTTCGTGTGTTTTGTATTTACTTCCGTCAGACATTTTGTCATTGGTTTGACGGTAGGGATGTTGTTCGTGTTGGCCTTTCGCTGGGATGCACCGTTTCTCGTTGCATTGTTTCCACAGCTGCCGTGGATTGAGGTGAGTTCCGGGGAACTGGCGGCGTTATCCTAATCGCGGCCACAGAACCTCAGCAGGTATTGCGGTGGCTGTGGCTGTTCCCGCGGTCATGTTCGTCCACGGCGGTCGGTGTTTCTTAGGTTCCGTCTGCTTGCGGCGGTCTCAGGTGTACTCCGTTCGCCGCGGACTGAGTTTGATGTGGTCCGTCCGCTGCGGTCGGAGTTTTGTTCCATTTTTATCCTAATCGCTATGGAGGTTTATCCGCGGAGCGGTCCGGAGTATCTTGGCCGCTTCCTTGGCGAACGGAACCCATTTCCGTCCGCGATCCTAATCGGCTCCTAAGTTTGTATCCAGGAAGAGAAGTGAAAATTGCGACTTCCGTCAAGAAGGATGGAAAAGAGGTTTGTGGATGTGACATGAAAGGAAAATTATCAACTTCATATAATGATAATTTTAACTATTTGTCTAAATATTGGAATCCATCAATGTCTGAATTCATATGGACTTTTGACAGCAAGGGTTTTAGGGCAAGAACAAACAATAAGGGAGAAAGAGGGCAGCCTTGTCTCACACCTCAGTGAAGTGATAATGGTAAGGATATAAGACCATTGATAATAATTGTGGCATTGGGAGATGAATAAAGTATAGACATCAGATTAATGAATTCTGGATCGATACCAAACCAAGAAAGGGTGCAGAAAATAAATGGCCAATGACTTGATCAAAATCCTTTTCAGCATCTAAGGAAATAGCCACCAGCAAGTGTTTATAAGACTTGTACTTTCTCAAAATGTAAAAAATTAGTCTAGTATTGAAGCCAGATTGTACTTGCCCAATTAACTTAGGGAGTAAAGAGTCAAGAGTAGACATAGGGCAAGAATTTTAGCAAAAATGTATAATTCTAATTAACAAAGGAAGGTTTGTACTTTTTACACAGTTTGGGGGATTTGTTTTCTTTGGTGATAAGACAGATTAAGGGATCTTGAAAGGAACCCCCAGCCCAGCAGAGTTAGAGGATACAAAATAAGTAAAACTACCATATAATTTAGGAATTAAAAACTTGGAGAAATGGATGTTAAATTCTATAGGGAATCCGTTAGGACCTGGGGATTTTCCTTTTTTGATGGAATGCTCAGCTGTGAGATTATTATGAATGATAATGTCACCATCCAGTAAAGAGAAGTCTATATCTGAATTTGACGAGGACTTGATAGAAGATAAATATTGATGATTATCTTCCTGACAAGCATGTAAATTGGGAATGAAAAGAATGTGATAATAAAGAGGAAATCGAAAATAATTGGCATTAGCATCTTGTTTGTCGCATCCATTTTGTCAGCTATGTAATTCTCCCATCCTAAGCTTCTTGTCTTTTTCCCTGCCAGTGCTGTCTATTTTAGTTGACTTCCTGACTCAGCTAAAAGCAATATGCATGCTAAAGAGTTTGTAGCTGCCAGAATACCTGGTCTCAGACTCAGCTGTCAATCTCTTAGTGATGCCATAAGCACTCTTTTCCCCCTTTGCTGACTAAGTGATTTCTCATCTGCCCATGTTTGTTGATAACTATTGCTGTGTATGCTTGTACCTTCTATTTGAAACTACATGTTTACCAGTGTAGACAACTCTGTAGATAAGCACCATGGTCTGTGTATTGAAGCCACTACCTCCTGGAACACTTGAGGGTGTTGTATGGACGTGGTCTCACTCATGAGTGAATAAATGTGTTATTTTGAATTCTAGCTTCAGAGTCAATCTCTTTTTTGTTAGTCTAAGGACCCATGGACAGATTAGGGGACCCCTGCACCAGTGTGCCCCTTAAAAAAGCACATTTCCACATTTTGGCACCTGTTGTGCGTCCTCATCTGAGACGCGACGGCCCTAAGGAGTGGTCGTGACAGCAGATTGGAATTCTACTGAGGAGACGCCCTGCATGAGGAGACCCTTGTCTTTGCAACTGAAGTGATTTTTCTCTTTTCCTTGATCTGACCCTCCAGGTGGTGGCCGGTCCCGACTGAGGTTTCCTTTAGCGCAAGTATTTGCAGTGACCATTAGGTCGACCAAGAGATTGGCAGCTGGAAGTTGGAGACTCCTGTTTGGTAAGCAGTACTCTTGATTTGCTTGGCCAAGATTCTGGTTTTGTTTGTTTATTTTTTGCAAAAAAATAAAGACAGGAAATGTGGAGATTATTCTCTACTTTTGAGTATATTTGATAGGCAATATTTTACACAAAATTGGTAGCATGCCTGTTCCCAGCACACTCCGTAGGCTGTGTTGCTGTCTTGGAGATACCAAAATGGATTTAGAAAGAAGTCAGCCAGCTTCCCCAGAAGGGAACACCTAATAGGCATATGTACATTAAATACGGTATTTCTTCTGTAATGTATAGTACACTGTGGAACAAATATACGAAAAAGGATCCTTATTTACGATGGCCTGTGAATGGGTCATTTAACTTTAAAACAGATTCAGTATGTAGAGTAGTGTTTGTTTAAACGTGAGAGTCAACAAGATATGTTTGAATGTGTACAAATGTGGGAGAGAGTAGTGCAAGAGAGAGTGAGGAAATAAGAAGCTATAGAAGAAAACAGAGCAGGGTAAAACGATATATCAAAAAGCATTGGAGTTGAAAAATAAGGAAATGAAGGAAACAAAAGACAAAAAGGAAAGGGAGCATTGTTTAGAGGTAACTGGCTAGTACCCTATTAGGCACCCTATTTATCCCATTCTTAATAAACCTCAAGATGATTCCATCTTGTTAGATAGACCTCCACCCTCATATAAAATCCCTAGTGCTCCTGAGAATAAGGTTTCTGACAAGGAGCATTTGTCTTCAGATGAAAAAGATAAAGATAAGCAAGGTGGTTGGCTAACTCGCTCTACTTTGACCAAGGAAGAAAAAGACAAATTATGGGTCATTGCCAGAGAGGAAGCGCGTCGGACTACTACAGCTTGCCAAACAGACATCTGTGAATAGTGCAGCAGATTTTAAATTTTACACGCTGTCTAATTGGCAACCAGTGGAGTTTTGTCAAGAGGGGGAGTGAGGCAGACCTTGGCTGGGCGTTGAAAACTAGTCTCGCAGCAGTGTTCTGGGCCACCTGTAGTCTCTGTAGTTATTAGTCATTGGCCGAGATCAGCAGGCCATTACAGTAGTCCAGTCTACTGATAACCAAGGCCTGGACGAGAGTCTTCCTGTAAGAATCTGATAGGAATGGGAAGACTCGTCGTAGCAGTGCAATGACCCGGAAGCAGGATCCTGCTACTTGATTTGTGTGCTCTTTAAACAGAAGTGTTTTGTCTAGCCGCACACCAAGGTTTTTAACGATCTGTTTGGGGCTTGGTGTTGGTCCTAAATCCGGGGGCCACCATTCTGGGGACCACAAAAGTGTGGCCTCCCCAAACAACATTACCTCAGTCTTGCCTACATTGCACTGGAGGCGATTTGTGGCCATCCAGTCAGATATTGCCCTCATTCCGTCCGCAAAAGATTTTTGTATTGCGGGCGTTAGGGTTTTAAAGGGGAACAAAATCTGAGTGTCGTCAGCGTACGACACAGGGGTGAACCCATAAGATCTTACAACGTCCGCCAAGGGGGCCACATACACGTTGAAAACTGTTGGGCTTAAGCAAGAGCCCTGTGGCACTCCCTTGGTGAGCTCCCTTAACCCCTTCAGCGCGGATGACAAAGCCAGCTCGTCATGGACGTTACCTGCGCTGCGCGGATGACGAGCTGGCTTTGTCACGAACCGCGGGATTTTTAAAAATGCCGCGCACAGCGGGAAAAGCCGCCGCAGCGATGCGGTTAAGATAGAATGATGGGAGCCCAATCTTGCCTCTTGTTGTCAAATGTTTTTCTTTCAAGTGTTTTTACAGTGTCTGCTTTGGGGCATCTATGGAATATTGCCTATGTAGTCCCTCTTGGCATTCTTTTGTGATCAGTTGGATCTAATATTTTTGGGAAGCTAACTAATTTGATGAAGTTTGCTTTGAATTCCATCTTATCTGCATGAGCATTTACTATATAGCATTGTTGAAGAGCTACACCATGTGGTTCATGTCCATTCCACTGTTGCTGCTCTGGAATTTGCTGGTTTTCTGAATATATCATCACATATTTTGGAACTCTGAGTCCTCTATATATATCAATTGATCATAGCATTTATAAAGAGCACTACATACCAGTGAGGGTCTCAAGGCCAATATTGATGAAAAGCATTCATTCTGTGAGGAATGTGTTTCAACCTTCAATGACCCTTAGCAACATAAGCCAGCTGTGTGCTTGACAGTAAAGTGCCTGAGGGGCTGTTTGTTGTGTTAGTAGCCATCGACTGCACAAGCCTGGCAAATGCACAGGACAAGATGAGCACCATGTTACACAACCAATATATTCTAAAGGCAAAGTCTTCAAATATGTTTTCTCATCACCATCAACCATCCAATGCAAACTTTCCACACATCTGGACTGACCACCTTTCATGTCCATCCCCCCTCTCACTTCCAGCTAAAACATCAAGGTCAAATTAATGAGAGTACTTAAACTCCAGCTGCTTCAAAGGTTTCTCATTTGACAACCTAAATCTCAAACACACTTCTCACCCATCCAACTTCACATCGAACACCCACGTTCCTTCTAAACCATAAAAGTGCAACGCAAACTCTTCAGGACTCTGTTACTCAAAATAACTCATAAACATCAAACACACCACCCACAGTCAGGAAAGGAAATGGGTGATAGAACTGCAGATGCCATAACAGTACTAAAATCAATCTGTGTAACACACAGAAACAAGACAATGGTTCGCTCTTGGGAAGGTAAAATTATTTTTAACGAACAATGTCTTAAAAACATTAAAACATTGTCTCAGAGACCTGAACCAATAGAAGATAGCACACCACTCATATAGGGCATTACTTTCTTATCGGCCCTTCTGCCTGTGACAACTGCATCAACTGCAATAAACACAGGCTCCAAAGAAACTCTGGCCAAAGAATATGATAGATAATTTATTGACAGCCTGGTGAGCTCTGTCAATTGTGCCCTAGTCACAAACCAATTGATTAATGTGCCTTGATACAGGTACAACTCTCAATTGGGTCATCCAGATAGTCATGGACCATCTTCTCAATTGTCATTGGTACTGCGACTTGCTGTGTGTGCTCCTCCACACATGACTTATGTACTGCAATATGATACCAATCCATTGAAGAGGTTGGCAGTGAATGTAAGTCTGTTGTTGCTGTAGGTTCAGTAGCTGGTGATGGTGTTGTTTGGTGCTGCAGACTCTTGAAACGGAGGAAATAGGAGCTTGATAAGGTCCAGCCGACTTGCTCCTTGTATCAATAATCTCTTAATAGACATGGGTGTGCAATTCCTCTAGCAAAACGGGGGAACTAATCCTATTCCAAAAGAGTAGGCTCCAATAGGAGCAAGTTCCCTCACACCCACTGAAAGGTGTCATGCTTCATCATTTGGGCAAGCTCCTTATTGGACCGGAGCTGCAATGCCTGATGGGACCCTGCTATTTGGTTTTGCTGGAGATCTTTTTTTAGCTGTATGATCAGGTGTGGGTGGCATGGAGAATGTTCCGTGAGTATGGGTGGTGATCAAAAAGTGGATTACAATAGGTATAGTGATGCTCAGTATCAAAGTATTTTAATTATAGAGCTCACTACCCTAATTAAAAGATGTGGCGCTCCATTTAGGGTATAATGGTCCTAATGAGCAAGACGAGTGCTTAGTTCATAATGAGGTCAACTTGTTTCTTGCCTATACCTATCCAAAATAAATGGATTAATTGGCAATTCTTCAGGACCTAATATCAATAACCTACACTACTTGGTGGTTTGACTCAGTAGTTTTCGTTGAGTACTAAAGTAATCAGTCATGCATTAGGTCACTAAGCATTTTACCTTGACCTTGAAAACAACCTGGAACACAAAGGGACAGACATAAAATATAACACATATATTTTGATCTCTTAGTTTCCAAATACTATATAGCAATCCATTTGCATGCCCCTAAGTTTTGACTACATACCCCAAAGGTTAAAATCTAATAAAAACAACTTGTACACTCATGCACACGATTCATGTAATTGTGCTGTGACTAATTTATATCTGGGAACAACTTATTTCCCACAAAATGCCTATTAGTGTCCTAATAGGAGCTAGCGAAATAATTTCATGAAAATGTAATTGTCTTACCCTCGTTCTGGTGCTGCTAACATCACCTCTGATTTGTACTTACTCAGATATTGTATGGCGTCTGCCTTGAGAACTACACCGGCTCTGCTTCCACATGGAGATGCGAGGCCAGGGGGGAATGGTCTATTTCTTTGCTTCTGCTTTGTTTCTATGTCGAGATCATCATTCATACAGTCCAAATGTATGTGTGGATAAGTGAAAAATCCAGTATTGTTCTTTTCTGAATAGGGCTTCCTGCCTCATTAGTGGGTGTGTCTCAAGGACAGCCCATTTTAGGTAATCCGGGGAGTGGCCGGTAGTGGCAAAATGTGCCCTCATTTTGGTGTTAGACTTTTTGCACCTTATATTACTCCGGTGCTCTGTGATTCGCACCTTCACTGCTCTTGTTGTCATCCTATATTTTTTAACTGACATGGGCAGGTGATCAAATAAATGCAATTACATGAGTTGCAGTTTGTGTGCTTTTTTGTGTCCATGTCAAGCTGTCATTGATCTGGATGACCTCAGTAGTCTATGTCAAGGGACATACATTGCACTGTCCACACGGGTAATGTCCCACAACCAGTTGCAAATTCCAAAGTTTCCTTCGCAAGGGGTGGTGGATGTTGATGGTCTTGTGTGGATAAGCATATCTTTCAGATTAGCTGGCCTTTTATATGCAAAGCAGGGGTTGCTGAATATGAGCTTCCCATTCAGCAGAATATTCCATTGTTTTTTTAATGACTATTTGTATAAAGTTTGATTCTGGGTTGAAAGTCATGACAAAAGTAAAAATGTCAGATCTGGGTCTTTCATGGGGTTATAATAGGGCCTCTCTATTGTTATTGCAAGCTAATTTTTGTGTTGCTTTTATGCACTATGAGCGAAGCTCATGATTTGCCAAGTAACCTGCTCATTCATTGGCTTGGTCAGTGTAATCGTCCACCCTGCTGCAGTTGCGATGCAGGGCAGAAACTGTCCATAGGTTAGTTCTCCCATAGGGCCCTGGGGTGATGGTTACCATAGAGGATTCAGAAAAGGGGGTGATGATGAACAGAGTGTCTGAATTAAGCAGACCACTCTTACCCAGTCCAAAGATCAGGGCTTGATCCATCACCGTTATTTAGATAACTGCACCATCCCAGCTCAGAACCTGGCTATATGCAAATCAGTCTGTCCCTGGCCCAGTGCATCATGGGAACAGGGCAGACTAAACTACCAAGCCAATTCTTCACCAGAAAGGAGACAAGCTTCCGGGGACCGGTTTCTGGCATTTCAGCCGTCGTCGGGCCGGCTTGCTTGAATCCTGATGGTGCAGTGAGCAAGGGACTCATGTCTGAGTATACCCTGCCACACCTATAGTGGCCAAAAACGATTCAGAAAAGGGGGTGGTGATGAACAGAGTGTCTGGATTAAGCAGACCACTCTTACCCAGTCCAAAGATCAGGGCTTGATCCATCACCGTTATTTAGCTCACTGCACCATCCCAGCTCAGAACCTGGCTATATGCAAATCAGTCTGTCCCTGGCCCAGTGCATCATGGGAACAGGGCAGACTAAACTACCAAGCCAATTCTTCACCAGAAAGGAGACAAGCTTCCGGGGACCGGTTTCTGGCATTTCAGCCGTCGTCGGCCCGGCTTGCTTGAATCCTGATGGTGCAGTGAGCAAGGGACTCATGTCTGAGTATACCCTGCCACACCTATAGTGGCCAAAAACGATTCAGAAAAGGGGGTGGTTACCATAGAGGAGCAGGCTGTGGCTATCTGTAGATTTCTTAAAGGTTTTGGTGTGTAGTCTTTCTTTAGTTAGACGGATCAATAGATCCAGATATGGAAGTTCTGTTTCCGAGATGTTGAAAGTAAAGTGTAGGAAGGGGTTTAGTTAATTGAGCCATTCAATGAAGGTAGTACACGAGTCTTTGTCTCCCTTCCAGAAAATGAGTATGTTGTCGATGTATCAACGTCATGACACAATATTCGCAAGATGAGGATTGGTGGGCATAGTACATGTTTCCCTTTGAAATCTGACATATAGAGGCAGGCCAGACTCAAGGCAAAGGTACTGCCCATCCAGGTCTCCTGGGTTTTGGTGGAATAGTTTATCTGTTGCTGACTGTGGCACCAGTTGTTGACTTTCCTGTGATAATTTGGTTTGCAGCTGGGACAATTCCATTTCAGATTCACAGCTTTCCATGTCTGTAGTCTCTGCAGTACTGGGAGACATGGGCTTAGATGGTGGTGGTGCCATTTATGTAAGAGTGATCCTCCCAGCCTCTTTCTGTCCAGAGGAGGATGCAGCAGGTATGTCACATTTCTTGAAAATGAATCAAAACTTGACATCAGTGGTGGCAGCAGACTACTTATTCTGCTCACCACTGGCCACTTTTTTGGCAGGAACCTCCTTTTTTAGAGCCGTGGCTAGCAGTTGGCATTGAGCACCATCAGAAGAACTTTGCAGAGGAGTACTCAGGGGTCACTGTCAGCTAATTCAAAGACTTCTCTCTATTTTGGTACGTTTGAGTACCTTGTGCAGTACCTTGTGCCTTTTGCAGCTGGAAGCAACACAAAATCTAGTGAAATATGAGGAATTAGAATCTAGCGAATGTAGCACAAATGATGTCATAATTATCATCATCATCGTTGTTAGACCTGACAGTCTCAAAGTGGTCTTCCTGAAACGTTTGGCCTGTTTGCCTCACCTTTTTGATTATTTATTTTGATTTGATCCCTTTACCACTGCCAACAAGTGCCAAAGTGCATGTGCATCTTCCCTAAAACATGGTGTGATTGACTATCCAAAATAGGCATATGTAACTTATCTATAAGTCCCTAGTTAGGCCTGGGTTGTAAATTCCGTCCTACTCATGGAATTTGCAGAATTTTGGGAATTTCACTTTCCGCAGAGAATGTGGAATTGCCCAAAAATCTGTGATCCGCGGCTTCGCTGAATTTTTTGCTTGTTTGCGCTTTGAAAATGTGTGTTCACAAGATATTACTCCCCGAGCACACAAACAGAGTTCGTGAACAGGAAAAAAGCATTGCAAACGGGTTGTACAAGCAATTCCGCGTGTTCGCGGAACCTTTGCTTGCTCGCAGATTTTTTACCATTTCGCAGAGCTTTGCGTAGCATAACTACGCAAATTCCGCCCACCCCTATTCCTAGTAGAGTACACTTCCTCTGCCCAGGACCTAAAAATGTATTTGTATTAGTGGGCCTGAGCACTGAGTGTGCCACCCACATGAGTAGCACTTTAAACATGTCTCAGGCCTGATAATGTAGAACAGGTTTACGGCAATGTCGACTTGCCACTTAAAACCAATTGCCAAGCCTTGAACTCCCCTTTTATTACTTATGTCACCCCTAAAGTAGGTCCTAGGTAGTCCATAGGTCAGGGTGCTGTGCAGGCATGGCCCATGCAGGTAAGATCGGTGGGGCAGTGGGGCCAGGTGGAGGGGAATTTCGGCAGATGACCACGATGGAAAATGATTTATTTATTTTGTTTTCCCTTGTGGTCCTCTGTTAAAATGAACCCCGCCCCCCACACTGTTCCACCGCTCTTACCTGCACAGGTCGCAGTTGGTACTGTGCAAACCAAATGATCTGACCTAGACCGCTAGGGAGGTCATGTATATGTTAAACAGAATGGGGCTCAACGAAGAGTGATGAGGAATGCCACACTTGATAGAGAAATTTGCTTACCTGAAAGGAGTGATGGCAACAGATTGTGGTCTGTCTGTGAGGAAATATTGAAGCCAGTACAATTCATTTTTGCAAATCCTAAAAGGAGAATAACACTGGCTGTCCTGTAGAGACCTCTGTAATCCTAAAGTGCTTGTCTCAGTCTTACAGGAAGGAGGATGCTGGGAATGTCCACCTTTGTATAGCAGGCAGCATTTAGTTTGGTGGGAAGGGATTTTATTTTCAGCATTTACTTGAGGATTCTGTCTCAAAGAGGTGGGATTCACCTCACAAGTAATGACTGAGACGAGAATGGGGGACATTGAAGTAATAATGCTAGGGCTTCGCTCATTACCCTTCGACTGTTCGCCACAAGCTGCAATGGCTTCTTTAGGCAATATTAAAACAATAATAAAAAACTAATATTTCCTTTGCTTGCCTCAATCCAGCTCTACTTATCAGGTTTTCTTCGAACAATTTTTCCTTTTCCTCCCTGCAGCTTATATGCATCTGTCTGGATGTGATAAATCCAGGATAATTCTTAAATGTTAGGCAACCAATTAAGGAGTTAAAGGTCAAGGAAAGGCCTCATAAACGTACCATAATAACATTAAATCACTGAATTGTTTAAAAAAAATCTAATGAGAAGTAAATGAGGGTGTCAAGGCCACACCATAATTCGCAGATAACTTTAAAATTGTAAATGACAGCATTTGTAAAGGAAAATCCTCTGAGATAGTCTCTACTCTCGGTAGCCATGTGAAAATCGCATTACTTGTCAGCCATTAGCAGATGTAAGCATGCAAAGAAAAAATTTAAAACGCCTCTGCTTAAACACCTTAACAAGGTAAACTAAAAGCGTCAAGCTACATTGTCTGCATGCTTTTGTTCTGCTACAATTAATGTCTAGTTTAAAGTCATTTTTTTATCTAAGTAAGTAATAGATCATTAAGCTGAAAAAAGTTAGCCCGTTACTGCTGTGTTACCATCTTGCCCCATCTTGTCTCATTAGCAGGACCTGATTGAGCATGAAGGTGTTCCCTGGCTGTCACTAGATAAAGTAGGTGCTCTTGGCTTTCATCTGTTCTGAATTCTTCTTGTCTCATTATCTTCACAAGGTCATATTCTCTGACACAGGCACTGCTTGCTTAGCACTGCGGTTTTGGTAATTACTTGACTGACAACCATGCCTGATCGTAGATTTTTCTGCATGTGCCAACAGTGGCATAATTGTGTTCGCACGACAAGCCCTGTCTGATGCAAGCATTAGCTTCAGTGATAGACGTGATCGACTTACTCCGTTTACATTTTCTAACTCATTAAATGTCATATTTGCTAGCAAAATTAAATCGAAGGTGTCCCAAAACACAAGTTTGGCCTGATCTACAAAATAGAAAATAAAAATTTCCCATAGAATGTTTCCTGTTACAATATGTATATTTCTAGTCATTGGTGGTTTCACAATAGTTTACATGCGTACACATTGAACAGTTCCAGGCTCGCTGGAAAACTTCTGACAAACTATGTTTTTTAAAGAAAGTTCTCCAAAGAAAAACCTGGTCCTCTGCTACACCACCATATTTATAGTGTTTCCTTACCATTGCCACCTTGAATATGGATTTACGCCAGCCCTTGACATGAGTAAAGTTCCAACTATATCTAGGTTGGAATGGGGCATTGAAAATTGTAAATAACTACAAACCAGTCCATTTGTGGGTGTTTTCAAACCTTCCAGAGAATTTTCACTATTTGATGTCAACTCCCAACCCTTGTGGGAAGACTCACTCACGAAAAAGTATTTATGAGCTCATTCTTCACATGTGCAAAACCATTTTTGTTACTCACAGCAATAATGCTGCTCTTGTAAAAAGAGGAAATTTGCTTTTGCATTTTTCACGTACATATGGATATAGCTTTGGGACCTGTATTTTAAAAGGTTCCTGCTTGATGCAACACACACACTTTTTGTTTTGTGCTAACATTATGAAGTATTTACAAATGCCACCTTCAGACCATGTTTAAGTTTGAAGCACTGTATAAGAATTTGTGTTATTGGTTGAGAGGGTTGGAAGCCCCTCTCAGGCAGCAACAGCAATCCTCCTCAGGATGAACCACAAAAGTCACTAAGTTGACCTATGCTTAACCCTCTGGTTGCTGAGCACAAAAGTATTCAGGCTTAACTTAGAGGCAATGTGTAAGGCATTTATGCCACTCACAAACAGTAATAAAGTGTAAACACAACACAGAAACAAATCCCATATAAACTTAGAACAAATAGAGGAAATGTATATAAATGCAATGGTACTAGAATGTCAAAAATCCAATCAGTACAACCAGAGATACTTAGGCCCACATGCATCATTGTATCATTTTGCATTTCTTAATTTGCGAAAAATAAGGAATCGCAAATTAAGAAGTGCAAAATGCTATGCATCATTTTTTCGGTATTTCTTTGTGATTCGGTAAAAATCGCAATTTTTACCGAATCCCAAAGAAATACCGAATTCCTTAGTTAATTTTCGCAATTCCCATTGATTCCTATGGGCCAAAAGGCCCATAGGAGTCAATGCAAATTGCGAGTGGCACTTAGAAAATTTCATGGGTGCAGGGGGGGGGGTCCAAAGGACCCCCCCATGCACCCCTGAAATGTATTTTTTGCATCATGTTTCACACACACATGTCCTAAGGACATGTGTGTGTGAAACATGAATGTTGAA
Source organism: Lissotriton vulgaris (assembly GCF_964263255.1). Taxonomy (NCBI): domain Eukaryota; kingdom Metazoa; phylum Chordata; class Amphibia; order Caudata; family Salamandridae; genus Lissotriton; species Lissotriton vulgaris. The sequence continues at coordinate 1,572,445,810 of NC_141691.1, forward strand.
AAAAAAACATTTAAAGCATTTTAAACACTTTTTCCAAATTTACCGAGTGGTTCAAACTCGGTAAATTTGGAACCCTAATTGCGAATTTCCACTTGTCAAAGTAATGATGCATTGCTTTTAAGAAGTCGCACATCTGCGACTTCTTAAAAGCACCCGCAATTTTAGAACTCGCAACAATGTTGCGAATTCTAAAATTGCTTCATGCATCCCAAAAAGCACTTTTGCATTCGCAAACGGCCGATTTTAAGAAATCGCACCGTTTGCGAATGAAAAAGTGCTTGATGCATGTGGGCCTTAATGTGTAAGTTTTTTGTGAAAATGCACCTAAAAGCACAAAGCGCCACTCGCAGTCATCTGGCTGCGCTAGACTGGAGGAAAGTCACAAGTTAGGGCCGACTGCGATGGAGGATAGGTCAGATACAGGGACCAGGGTAGAAACACACTAAATGTACATTTTAAGTCCAAAACAAAGAGTTTCATTGGTGTTGGAAGAGGCAGCAGGAACGAGGCTGTGCATTGCAGGTAGTCGTCACTGTAGTGCAAAGTACAGGTCGGGCACTGTGGACAGTTGTCACTGAAGCTTATGATAGGAGGTTGTCACAAGCTGTCAATGTTGTAGCATGAAGCATAGCTCTCATGTTGCTAGTCATCGCTGGTAGTCACTGTCGGCGCAAAGAGTGAGTCTCACCGGAACTTTGTGTTGACAGTTAGTATGGTGGCAGAGCTTTGGTGCAAACATGCCATAGCGAGGAGACAAAACATCAGGACATTCACCTTTTTTTCAGGAGGATTGCCCTCTTATGTCATCCAAGGGTCCAGGACCTAGGGAGGCATGAAATTGGGATCAGTGACTCACTCCAGGAGAGGCAGCATGGATCAGGTAGGTCCAGTTGCAGGTCCAGGCATGTCCAGTTGCAGTAGATCAGCTGCCTCTGAAACTGATTGAGTTCCTGTATCTCACTCAAGAGGTCAGCTAACCGGCACTTGGAGGCACTCTGGTTAGCCTGGAAGAAGGCAAGCTGATACAGTATTCCTTCTCAAACAGCAAGGCAGTCCCTCAAGCAGCAGGGCAGTCTTTGGCAGCAAGGCATTCCTTCTTCTGTAACTTCCACAGGACCAGGAGTGTTCTGATGAATGTCACTGGAGTTCCAATATGTATTCCATTCGTGGGGTATTTCCTGTCCGCCCCCCCCCCCCCCCACCCCCCACATCTGGTTCTGAAATTTCTTCTCCTTTAACAGGCAAGGCTCCAAGCTGTCTGAGGTGACAAAAGTAGGGGTGGGAGGAATTACACTATGTGGAATTCCGCAGAGTTGAATAAAAACTCAGTGGAATTAAATGGAGTTCCGCTCCACCCTAAATTTAAGTAATGAAGGGCACATGTTATGTTGTGACATCTGCCCCGCCGCACTCCTCTGTGTCCTGCAGCAGAGCAATTGCTGTTGCTCTTCAAGGTGCTGTTGGGCTCTCAGTAAGGACTGCAGCAGCACAGAAGCACAGAAAGGTTAGCCATAGTCTACCTTTATGACCCTCTCCCCTATTTTCTTTCTTTTCAGGTTGCCACAAGGGCAGCCAGACTGATCAAAATGGTGGCTCATAATGCAAGAGAGCACCAAGTGGCTCACTATTGTGATGCTCCTATTGCAATGCTGATTCTGATCACAACACGGTGACACATAACTTAAATACATGCAAATTGGTTTGCAGCAGTGAAAGGCTTAAAGATTGCTGCCGACATGTCACAGGGACCGTTGATGCACAGGTACCCTGACATCAGGGTGCCAGCTGCAGAGTTTCCTGCGGATGGCGGATTAAAGAAGGATTGGATGACTGAGCTCTGGAAGGAAGGGAATGGTAGTCTGGGAGTTCAGTGCACTGAGTTCTGAGCTGTGATTTCTGTGGTGAGTGAGATCAACTCCTGAGTTGATAGGCTGAGGTAGATCATACAGAGTTATAAGAAAAGCCCTGAACAACTTATTAGTTATGTTGTGCTGGCGGATGCAGGTGCATGCTGCATTGTGGCCCTCCAAGGGTTATATTTATTACTCAGTTTAGGGTACTCATTTGATTATCGGCCTTTGGAGTATAAATTACAGCTAAGCCTTGCCTGATTATGGAAATATAAATTTAGGATTTGATACTTCACACGCAGTGGTAGTCTTTTTACTGGCCTGGTAAGAACTAAACTACTATGTTTTCACCCTCTAAGTCTAGGTTACATATCTCATGAACAAGAGCATCAACCCGCTGAACTTTCAAAGTAGGTTTGCTCACTAAGTAGTGACAGCTGATGTGGCAAGTAACAAAAATAGGGAAAAAAACAAAGCTCTTGAAAATGTAACTGGAGTTTTGCATTAACAAGGGGCTGCAGTGTCCTTAAACAGTTAAAAGGCCCAGATATTAGTGCCTAGTTCTGACACTGACCACACAGTTGGGCCTGGAGCACAACGCTCCCACAGTTGAGATGCAATGCAATCTTCAGTCTGTTCTGCTTTTGCAGATGGGTTGATCCGGGGAGGGGCATGGACATGGGATGCTTGCTGCTCTCACTCATACTCACAAAGCCCTTTCAGCCAGCCAGTCTCCTGACACCGCCCATTGACAAGGGGCTCTTTCTTCTCGCTAGGGGTAGGTGGGGAGGTCAAACTCCACCACACAATGGAATTGGAGTGTTTATTCAGACTCCGTGCTCCCAGCAGGACACAGGGTTGCGAAAACTGTGCAAACTACGTTGGCGGAGTGTAGTTCACCAGCCACCCTTAGACAAAAGGCAGGACAGGCCTGGTGTAAGATTCATTTGTATGTGCCAGAGGCACCCTTTGAAACAAACTGGGGTTTGGTACTGCCCCTACCAGTCATCCTGCCAGGATGGCCCACCAACACCTAAGCCCCTTTTTGTTACAGTCTGAAAGCAAACCAAAACCCGAACAGCAGAGCAATTCACATGTGAGCCAGGACACTGACAGATGGCAAAAATGGCTGGAACTAGAATATGTCAACTTTCTAAAAAGTGGTATTTTCAGAATTCTAACTTGAAATAAAATTGATTTGCGTGAAAACTACAGGTGGGCATTAATTCAGCTCCTCCAGTGGAGTTGGCAGAGTTTTTCCCACTCCATGTTGTGCTTGGAATGCGGAGTTCTGACAAAACTTCGCCGATTGACTCATGGTGGAGTTCCTTCTTACGCGCCGATTGCTAAGTTGGCGAGTGTCAGTGAGAATTTATGTACCTCGTGTGATTTTCAGGTGCTAGAACACCTCCTGGTGAGGTTTCTCACCACGGCGGTAGTGGCAGATCGCGACCGTTCATGTTGAGAAAGCTGCCGCTCGATTAGAAAATCTACCCAAGCATCAGAAAGAGGCAGCACCCTGTGGTTACCGACACAGGAGCACCTGCCTCATTTTGGAACTAAGGAGGGCCTCCATACGGTGGTCAACACTGAAGTGGGAGTGACTTACATAGCCCGCCCAAAGTTAGTCTTGGGTGAGCGGTCCTGGGTGCCTGTTTTTATGCACCAGCCGGGAACCATTCTGCTCTCTTGTCAGACTGTCCTCCCTGCCAGGGTGTGGTCAGCTAACCTCGCCCTTGAGGAGCAACAGCAAAGAGAGGCCTAGACCCTTAAGGGCACCTGGATGGTGACCTATCATTTGCCAAACTACACTGGATGGATTGGAGACCTATCATTTGGCGAACTACACTACTGATGCGAATGTAGATAAAGAAATGTATCTGCACAATGGTGTGAGGGGGATACATCCTGTTGGGGTGATCATGCTACTTTGTGTTTATATTTTGTGATTGTGTAAGATGTGCCTACCCAGTTACCCCTCCATGCTGTGGCTGTGGCCCTTGCTGGGCTAGGCTCCCTTCTGCAGTGACTGTTGCCATGCGTGCGGCTAACCGTCCAGTCCCTGCTGTGGTGGGGCACGAGTTGCCTGATTTCCCTGGAGATGATTGGAAGCTGCAATGGTGTTTTCGCAATGGTGTTCGTCAGGTCTTGATTTTGTGGATGGTTATTCTGTATGTAATGTCCTGGGATTATTCCGTTATGCTGTAAAGTCAATATGTGGTCTGTGCTCTTGAGCGGGTTGCTCGGAGAAGTCCTTGCGGAGGCTGTGATCAAAATTTCTTTTGGGGGCCTTGGCTGAAGAGGTGGCAGCTTCTGCGATGATGGTGCACTGTGGGTTGTTTGTTAGCTTGGTAAAAGCACATTGTTATTCAGTTTTTAAAAACAATTCCTAGTTTCCTTTAAACGCTGACGCTTACACTGCAATAGGTAGTATCCTGTTCACACACACATGCAGGTTGTGGATTCACTGCCATCCAGCAGCAGCTGCATTGTTGTAGAAGGGTGATGTTGTGGAATTTCTCATGCAGTTGATGCAATACATTTTGTTTTTGCAGAAATCAGCTGCAGAACCCACTTCCGAGGTCCAGAACGTGGAAGGTGCACCTCAGGCCAAGGTAGGACTCACAGAAGGCAGAGTCCAGCAGCACCAGCAGAATTGCCAGAAGTTTTTTGTGTCCCTGAGACTCCAAAACACAGCAGGCAAGCCAGCATGCCCCTTGGAGATCACTTGGAGGAAAGGTGGAATCCTTCCAGCAGAATTAGGGAGCATCAGGCAGCAGGGTAACAATCTGAAAAGCAGTCCTTTAAGACAAATGGTCCAGTGGAGTCCTTTAGTCCCTTTGCCTCCTGTTTGCCTCCATAAACAGTCTTTGTTCCTACCTAACGTTCACTTTTACCTCCTGTTTGCATCCATAATCAGTCTTTTTTTCAGCCTAAACTTGACCTTTTGCCTCCTTTTTGCCTCCATAAACAGTATTTTTTCCAGCCTAAACGTAACCTTTTGCCTCCTGTTTGCTTCTATAAAGTCTTTTTTTCCAGCCTAAAATTAAACTTTTGCCTTCATGTTGCCTCAATCAGCAGTCTTTTTTCGGGCCAAAACTTCACTTTTGCCTCCATAAACAGTCTTTTTCCCAGCCTAAATGTAACCTTTTTGCCCCGTTTGCTTCCATAAACAGTCTTTTTTCCAGCCTAAACTTCACTTTTGCCTCCATTAACAGTGTTTTTTTCCTGCATATACGAAACCTTTTGCCTCCTTTTTTGTCTACATAAACAGTGTTTTTTCCACCTATACTTCATTTTTTTCCTCCTTCTTTGCCTCCATAAACAGTGTTTTTTCCTGCTTGAACTTAATCTTGTGACTCCTCTTTGCCTCCAAAAACAGTCTATTTCCCGCCTATTCTTAACCTTTTGCCTCCTTTTTTGCCTCCATAAACAGTCTTTTTTCAGGACAAAACTTCACTTTTGCCTCCTGTTTGCATCCATAAACAGTCTTTTTTTCAGCCTAAACTTGACCTTTTGCCTCCTTTTTGCCTCCATAAACCGTATTTTTTTCAGGCTAAACGTAACCTTTTGCCACCTGTTTGCTTCCATAAATAGTCTTTTTTCCAGCCTAAACTTAAACTTTTGCCTCCTGTTTGCCTCCATAAACAGTCTTTTTTCCAGCCTGAATGAAACCTTTTGCCCCTGTTTGCTTCCATAAACAGTCTTTTTTACTAGCCTGAACTTCACTTTTGCCTCTACTAACAGTGTTTTTTTCCTGCATATTTGTAACCTTTTGCCTCCTTATTTGTCTACATAAACAGTGTTATTTCCACATACACTTAATTTTTTTCCTCCTTTTTTGCCTCCATAAACAGTGTTTTTTCCTGCCTGAACTTAATCTTTTGACTCCTGTTTGCCTCCATAACAGAGTTTTTTCCAGCCTAAACTTTTTTTCCCACCCAAACTTAACCTTTTGACTTCTGTTTACCTCCATAAACAGTCTTTTTCCCGCCTAATTTAAGCTTTTTGCCTCCTTTTTTGCCTCCTTAAACAGTTTTTTTCCACCTAAACTTAACCTTACGGCTCTTTTTTGCCTCCATAAACAGTTTTGTTCCCGCCTATTCTTAACCTTTTGCCTCCTGTTTGCCTCCATAAACAGAGTTTTCCAACTTACATTTTTCCCACCCAAACTTAACCCTTTGACTCCTGTTTACCTCCATAAACAGTCTTTTTCCCGCCTAATTTAAGCTTTTTGCCTCCTTTTTTACCTCCTTAAACAGTTTTTTTCCACCTAAACTTAACCTTACGGCTCTTTTTTGCCTCCATAAACAGTTTTGTTCCTGCCTATATTTAACCTTTTGCCTCCTTTTTGCCTTTATAAAAGTCTTTTACCTGCCTAAATTTAACCTTTTGCCCTCCCTCATACTTCCCCCTCTAAACATCTCTTTTGCCTCCATAGACAGTCTTTTTACCATCCTAAACATAACCGTTTGCCTTCATAAACAGTCTTATTTCCATCTAAACTTAACCTTTTACCTCCTTCTTGCCTCCATAAATAATCTTTTTTTCCAGCCTAAACTTCCCTTTGCCTCCATAAACCTTGCTTTCTTCCTGGTTAATAACACTTTTGGCTCCTTTTTGCCTCCATAACCTTCTTTTTCTCCTGCCTAGTCATGACCTTCTCTCCCACCAATTGTGATTCTAACCCCTGTTTGGTAACATTGCCTTTTTCCTGAAGCATGTTTCTGATTCACGCCTAAACTGGCCGCTAGTGTGCCACTGGCACCCTTCCAGCGCACCAAAGGCAAGCCTGTTTGCACCTGTACGTGCCTGAACTGTGTCCAAGGCTAGGACTCCTGGATCTCCAACAACCCACAGCTACTCCAGAGCCGAGTTAACTGACCTGATCCCAGGACCTCGCAGTCACCTCTGCCACCTCACTTCCCCTCGAACAATGGCAGGACCCTTCTCCTGCCGACATTACCTATTCTCCTTCCTATTCTCCTACAACCTCTCTCAGAGCCCAGCACATACCACCAAAAAAAGAGAAATCCATTGCCTCCTGATCAGCGCCCAATCACTCTACAGCCGCTGATGACACCACCCCCATTATGGAACCCCTCAATTTCAAACGCAACACACACAGCAAATCCATCATCATGCCACCAGGACCATGCCCCGCTTTCTGCAAGGAAATCTCTGACTTCCTAGCCCCCTGGCCTTCCACTCCAACAACTTCATCTTCCTCGGAGACCTCAATTTCCACATCCTTGACACAAGCAATGCCAATACGGAAAACTTAATAGAGAGCATGAACAACCTCTGGCCCACTCAAATTGTCACCTACCCCATGATCATAGCTGGACACAGTCTGAACCCAATCCTCACAGCAAGCAACAGAATAGAATACAGCCACACCTCAGAGATCACTTGGTCGGAATACTCAATCATCCACTTTTAGCATGGGCGAATTTTGCGAATTCGCGATCCGCGAATTTGCGGATTAGCGAATTCGCGATCCGCAAAATTCGCGAATTTGTGGATTTTTGTTTTTTTGCGTGTTCGGGGGGTTTTTTGCGTGTTCGCGGGGCTTTTTGCGTCTTCGCGAGCCGCTTGCATAGCGAAGTTACCCATGCAGTCGTTTATGGGAGAGGGAGAGAGAGATAGATAGATAGATAGATAGATAGATAGATAGATAGATAGATAGATAGATAGATAGATAGATAGAAAGAGAGAGGGAGAGAGAACGAGAGAAAGAAAGAGAGGCCGGATCTCTGAAGGGCCAGATTCCTGAGTTGCCCCTACAGAACATACAGCTTTTTATTTTTAGCAAAATGCATATGAAAATTGTGCTGTAAAGGTCTCTTTTAGTTTAACCCCTCCTGACAACTCAAAATGGGTGTATTTGCCATCCTCTCCCGTCTTCCTGTTTTTTATATCTGTAAGTGCTTCCTGATGAGGTTTAATTCCTTGGACAGGTGCCTCGTTGCCTACTTGTAACTATTCTCTGACCCTGCTTCAAGGGTCAGAGCAGGGTCAGAGAATAGTTGCAAGTAGGCAACGAGGCGCCAGGAAACAATTAGCAGCAGGTGTCCAAGTTGAAGTTAATTTGTTTGTAACCCTTTTGTAAAAGGTTACAAAGAAATTAGGTTCAACTTTTGCACCTGCTGCTGTTACCCTTGCTTGGCTGAAAATTCGTCCCCGCTGATTCGCGGATTTTACCGCGATTTCGCGTGATTCGAATCCGCAAATTCGCCCGCGAAACGGATTTTACGCCCACCCTTAATCCACTTCTCCATCACCACCACCCCAACACCACACGCTGACCAGACCAGCACAGCAGTGGCGTAACAAAAGTGGAGGGGACCCCCCTGCAAGGTACACGGAGGGGCCCCCTGCTCTGGATTTAATCTGGAGCTCTCAGGCCTGAGTTCTGTGCTGAGGGTGCCCACTGCAGCTCGGGGAGCCCCCACAACGCAGGGGCTGTGGAGGCCTGTGTTACGCCCCTGGCTAGAATCAAGACCAGCGTGCACTTGAATAACTATTTGTGGGATCTTGTCTTAGACGTCTGACCAGACAGAGAGTCCAAGGATAGGCAGGCAATCTATGATAGTGACAGCTTTGACTGAGTGTGAGATGGTCAGCCTCGCCCGGTAAAGGTCTAAAGCTCCCTTATGTAGTGTGCCAACTGTGGTGCAGTTTATGCCAGTCTGTGTGTGTGAAACCAGTGGCGACGTCTACACCCCCTCGTCAGTCCCCTCTCACAGCTTAAGTGGGGGTGATGTTGACACAATTCGTCATAATTATTTATGAGGTTATTCTGTCTGCAGCTCTACAGACAAATGGTTTTAAAAGCATTAAAAAAGGGGAAACCATAATGGATAGGATACCAAGCCAGTCAAAGCAAAAGGGGCCCAAACAATGAACAGATGAAATAAAGACTGCGAAGGAGGCGTAGCTTCTATTGGTGCAGCAGGTGCAGTGGCGCTGGGACCCAGAGGCCTGAGGTGCTCACTGAACCCTGTTTATTGCTGCCTTTTATCATTCAAATTGCAGCGGGTGGCCCATTTCCTTCCTTACACTAGAGCCCACAATAGGCTATTGAGAGTGTGAGAGAGAGGGCTGGAAGGAAAAGTGAGACGAAGAATATATGAAGAGAAGAAAGAAACTGTGACTAGAAGGAAGGACCAAAAGGATTAAAAGATTAAGGCAAGGGTGAAAGGATTGGTGGATGAAATGTAAAACAACAGTGCATTGGTGGGTGGAATCAAGAATGACTGGAATGATGAAAGGTTGAATTAATGTGTTGATGGATGGATGAATGGATGTTTGGACAAAAGGGTGAATTGATAAAAGGAGTCTGAAATGATGCATGGGTGAAAAAGAAGGGATTATGGATGGGGAAAATAGATGGATGAATGGCTGGAAGTGTGATTGGAAGGTTAGAATAAAAGATGAAAGCACATACGAAAGGGTGTATAGATAGACTGGTAAAGGAAGGATGGATGGAAGCATGAAGAGATGAATGGGTGGAAGCACTAACAGAAGGATGGATGGATGGATGAAAGCATGAAGAGATAGATGGAGGATGGATGAAAGCATGAAGAGATTGGATGGCATAAAAGTGTGAGGAGATGGATAGATAGATAGAAGTATAAAAGTATGAAGAGATAGATGGATGGATGAATGCATGAAAGACTTCAAAGATGGAAAGATACATTTCAAGTGCCTTGGGCTTTCTCTCTTTGCTCACCCGATGGCATTTGAAGTATGGATCACAGTGTGGGATGCTTTAATATTCTGCCTACTCCCTTGTGTGAAACACTGCCCTTTCCAAAGCACTACTGCAGCGCTCTTGCTCTCAGTGTAGATGTTGCCCAGTTACCGCCTACGGCTGCCTTCTATAGTGAGTATGTCCGCTTTCCTCTGGTATGTGTGGGAAATAGCATTAGATCTGGCAACATCAGAATTATGATGTAGCCTTCTGTGGTAAAGTGGCAGGTAATCTCGACTCTTGCTTTCCTTGAATAATGCTCTGAAGTAGACATTCGACAGCAGAGGCATCACATAAACACAATAAAATGAACAATTCAAGTACTACATGGATCTAATTTCCTTTACCCCAGTGATGCACTGTGTGATCTTGGGTCAAGTATTCCCTCTTTGTCTGAATCAATGTAATGCAAATTGGGAGCAAAGCATAAACATTTTTTCAGATGTGGTAGCGCTGGCTCAAATCAACCTCAGCAGTAGAGATGGCTTAGAACAGGCATTGAATGTGGGGCAGCAAACGGGGTCTCTTATACGACAACCCGGAGGGCACCGATGATACGCAGCCCAGTCAGAACACCCCAATAGATGAAGACACATTGAAGGAACACCTGCTGCTTGGCCTGGTCTTCCCGATGGCCCATCACCTGGTGGAAAACCCTTGTCACTCAACCGCAACGTACAACCTCAAATGAGGCCTTCGCAAGCGCTTACTGCCTGCCCGGGATGGGGGTACTCTGTTGTGCCCGGGGTGGGGGTGTGTTGCTGTCATGTCTGGGTGATGGCATAAGACATGATTGACATATGTGGTGCGAGCGCTTCAGAGGGTGCAGTGAATCATATGGATATATTTATAAGTGAAAAATCCTTAAAATAATTTTTCTGCTAAAAACTGCTAAGGTGAAGATAGCTGCCAGAAAAGTTGGCGATGTCCCAACAGGTGAACCACTGAAAGGCTGAGTCAGGCACACAGTCTTTTTTTTCTGGTATTTTTTATAATCAGTGTAAACCACATCTTTAAAAACAGCTGGAAATATTCTTTGCCTTGCTGTCTGCGCTGTGTGTGTCTAATCTGTTAAGAGCTTTGGACTTTCGGCAGTTGTGCTGACAATATACCGCATACGTGGAAATATAGTAACGCTATAGATTTGCACATGAGTCAAGCTTACATGCTTATCTGTGGCATATATGAACGATCCCGTTCATGAACAAGAGACACTTGCACGACTGTACAGATCTATGCACTCAAATTTATGAATGTACATGTGTGCAAGCGAAAACGTGCTTGACCGTACATGTGTAGAAGGGGAAAATACACAGTTGTGCTACTGTGCGAGGGAAGTTTGTAGGACTATAAATGTATTATACTTAAGAATGCACAGCTGGGTATGTATGTGGACAACGCTTCCACGCTTATACATACATGTATGTGCAAGAAGCTTTAACTAAATGTACAAATCTGTTTAAGAGTTTTCACACATGTTTATGTGCTTCTCAGAGAAGCGTGCTTAGTTGCATATGTATGTGAGAGAAGCCTGAAGATTATAAACGTATCTGTGCAAGAAGCTTTTGCAAGAAGCTTTTGCAAGCTCCTGACCTGCGGGAGCATTGTAGCGGTTCTGTCCTTCCTGTTGCCGGCCGCTGCGCCACACCACGCCTCGCGGCCCCCGCTTCGCGGGGGCCGCTCGCAGGCGCAAGACACTTGCAGCATCTGACCACCGGGTCCTTGGAAAGTGCATTGGAGCACCAACGCGGCGATTCTAACAGCAGACACTCTAACTGAGGCTTGAGACGGGACTGCGAGGACCAGCGTGCTGAGCGGTGCTCATCGGCCGCAGCTGGTCCTCTTCCCGCCCCTCCACCCGATAAAAACTTTGTTGGAGTCAAGCTACCTGGGTTCTCTCCTGACCTGCAGGAGCATTGTAGCGGTTCTGTCCTTCCTGTTGCCGGCCGCTGCGCCACACCACGCCTCGCGGCCCCCGCTTCGCGGGAGCCGCTCGCAGGCGCAAGACACTTGCAGCATCTGACCACCGGGTCCTTGGAAAGTGCATTGGAGCACCAACGCGGCGATTCTAACAGCAGACACTCTAACTGAGGCTTGAGGCGGGACTGCGAGGACCAGCGTGCTGAGCGGCGCTCATCGGCCGCAGCTGGTCCTCTTCCCGCCCCTCCACCAGCCCATCCCCTTGATAAACTCAGACAGGAACGCGAACGCGGGACGTGTGCGGGGCTAAGGCCGGGGCTAAGACCGGGCAAAGAGCGGGCCGTTTGAGGCCGTTCGAGTACGGCAGAGTCCGGCCTAGGCCCACCCCCCCTGGACGTTAAGAAGGCCATATACAATGCCATTAAGATCAGGGAAGGAACGTACTGTCCAAATTAATACCACCAAGGGCGTCGTTTCCGGTCCCCTCGATGCTTTCATAACACGGGCCACTGGAATCCTGGAAAAGGAAATCGCCATGGTTGAGAAAAGACTCTCAATAGACCTAATTAGTGGAAAGCGATCCTCACTGGGGGCCTTAGCCACATCTATCTCTCCTGCACCCTCTGTTCCCCATGCTGCATGTCCAACCCTGTCGAAATTGTTAATCCCCCTATACCCAATCCTGGCCCCAACACTAAAAAGAGAAAGCGGGACGCTAGATTGTCAGGGGAAAGAGACTTAAAAACCAGTAAAGTAAACAAAGCCCAAGATGAAGGGGGACAGGGGCCCGAGCTCCACCTAAACCCCTTAATACCCTCTGTGCTTAATAACATGTTTTGCCCTTCCCTTTCGGCTCTGGGCTCTTCAAGCACTTGTCCTATGTGCCTCAATAGTGACGAAGTTTTGTTGGCAAAAATGGAGGCCATGTTTAAAACATTACTTTTACCAGTCCTGGACCGGACTAGGCTCATGACCTCTAAAATTGATAGTATGGAGGATTTGATTAATTCAAACCATACGATGCTCCAAACACTACTTGGTACAAATAATACGAGTGCTATTAATACATCAGCATCCACTAAGGCCATCAGTAAAAACAATATGGAAAAGGGTAAAAATTTCCCTAATAAAACCATAGGAACGAATAGCACCATACTTAAAGGGGGTGAAACAATTAATACCACATCTACCACTTCTTCCAAATCAGGAGCTAGCACTCATACCCAGGTACCAAAGACCCAATCGAAACCAGCGGCTAAACAAAATACGGGTGGGCGTCAAACTATGGGTCCTCCCACACAACCTACTATAAATCTTCCACCCCAAAGTACCTCAAGAGCCCAACGCACTGCCTCCACTAACCACAGGGAGGGGGGACGTAAAAGACCAAATATTCCCAGTGTTGATTTACCACCTGAAGCAGCCCTTCACACCATCGTTTTGATGGGCGTAGCACCATTAAAACCGGGTGCAAGGGAGTCTTATAATGACCTTCGCAATAAAGTCACTTTTTGGTTGAATAAAAATCGCCCGTTACCCCCCTCCACCCCTACGGAGATATTATATGTGAGGAGAGTAGATTGGGTGGGGCCGGAGGTAAAAGACCTAGAAGGAGATTGTATCCTTATCTCGTTTAAAGATTCGTGGGTGGTAGATGCTATCAAACGAGAACCCAGGTTTGCAAGGCAGGGGGATGTACAAACACTAGCCCTATCATATTTTTATCCGCGCAGGCAAATTCCTTTTCAATCTTATCCTTTGTTTCGTAAAGGCCCTGCTGCAAGACATCCCCTTGCATTAACCCCGCTCGACTGCCAGCGTCCCTTTCTTTTTAATCA